>NC_136462.1:126825522-128102353 GCF_902686455.1 Sciurus vulgaris
AACTTCCACTCAAAACCTCCATCAATTCTACATGCACGATATGCTGGGGCAGGCTGTGTGGAACAGTCTAGAGTTTGTGTGCCCCACACGTGTCCTCCATAATCAAGCATCCTAGTGAAGGAGAGTAGTTAAGGGGGTTGCTCACAATCCCCTCATTCTTTCCCAGTGCTCCTCCTCTTCTTTTCTCCCCAAAGTAAACATATATGTTCTGAAAGCCCCTGAGCTCTGCACCTGAGCAAGGTACACGTGTCTCTCCTGTATTGTGGACTGACAAGGCTCATCTCAGGAGTTGACATTGATGTGGAGTGCATGAATTATGCAGAGAAATGGGCATTGGTATGCTCTCAGGGGATGCTTTGGTTCTTTTTAGTCAGACTTTGTAGTGGGGAGATTGCTAAATGTGCAGGAATCCATTTTATGCTCTATTAGGTGAACATTGTTTAGACTCTCTTGAGATGAAGGTTCTCCTTCATGGAGCAGAAACTGTGAACTACTGCATTTTGATCAGGAGGATAGCGGCATTCGGGAGGAAGAGAATGGCTGGATTCTGAAAATGGGGGTTATTGGTATGCACATTCTACACCTAAAATTTCATGAGAGTTTCTAACAATGTTCAAATATTGAGTGGTTTTAAGATAAGAAGCATTTGTAGAACTGTTTTTAAGGTATCATGGGACCAAATCTGTGTTATAAAAATTGTTTTTAGGTTATTTATTTTCCTTTTAAGAAAAATTTTATTAGAAAATTTAGTTTTCTCCAGAACTTCTTTTACAATAAAATAGGTTTAAATTCTTCGTGTTGTTAGAAATTATATAATGTTGGGAATTGTGTTGGTGCTGCCTGCCCTCTGTGCTCAGAGATCTGGTGTGGCATGGAATTTCTTCCATCAGGGCACCTCCAGAGTGTGTCTGCCACAGGTGAAAAGGGACCTTCATGCTTCACAGACAGAACTAGGATACTAATTCTCTGAAGGAGAAGATATTTCACTTAAACCATTGTTCTCAACCTATTTCCCCACAAGTATTTATTATCTTATTTTTTAAATTGAAGTTACTAAGCAGAAGTCAATTGACTTGTTGCTTAAATAGCAAGTATCAAACCTAAGGACAGTGAGTTTTACAGAAAGGAAAACAATGGGATTGAGAGGCTCTACATAGACTGAAACCTTGAAAACTGGATGGCCATATATCTGTATCTTTGCATTCATTTGATATGAAACAATGTTATTAAGAATAAATAGACATATCTAATATCAGTCTTTCTGTTCTCTTCCACTTGCATCTCCTTTCTTGTATACATTCAGTAAATTGGATGAAATTAGAACTTTTATACACTTTGTCTACATAATGTTTTAGTTTTTTGAATAATAATGACATGCACAATGGATACTTGAAAAATGAATGGTTTCCAATAAAATTATTTCTGTGTGTGTGTGTGTGTGTGAGAAAGATGAAAAGCACAAAGATTCTGGTATTAAAATTTTAATAATGCCAAAGCATTATTAACTAACTGGTAGGTTTTTGTTTTTTCCTACTGATGGAGGGAAGCTTTAAAAGAGTTGTATGAAGTTCATACTGGCATCTAGTTATAACAAAGAACTAATATCAAGAAGCAAATTAGTTTTGTGTTATAAAAATATCAAAAGAGTATTGACTTGGGATTTTTTCTTTGGGATTTTGCTATGTATCCATATTTCAAAGTATAAAACAATATTTGCTCATCAAAATGGATAATTGATGATTGCCATTAACCTTTTTTGCATCTAAAGTTGGTTTGACTTGAAAATTAATATTTACTAAGAAATTTTTAAAATTCTATCTATGATGCTTTCACACTCTAGAATATGTTTTCAAGACAAAGTCTTGTACATGCTGTATCTCTTTCTTCACAAGATGAAGACAATTATTGAACCCATAATAACCACACAGACTAGATCCATACTCTGCAGTTGAGCCTTGGCCTAATAAAATACAGATCTCAAGAGGAAATGTTGCTGAACTCAAGTTGAACTAATCCAAAAACCCAAATTTCAAGTACTGTTGATTTACAGTAGTTTAGAATAAAGTAATAACCTAATGTTCAGAGATAATTAACATCTTTGACTTCAGTAACATGAGAATTTTGAAAATCATAATTCTTTTCCTCAAATGGAGATTTGTGAAGTCCTCCCAGGCCTAGGGTAAGGCTGTTAGGAAAAGGGAGGCTAGTTAATAACGATGGTGGTGCTAGAGCAAAAAAGGCTGCAGAGGGAGGAAACTGGGTTCAAAACTCACTGCAGTTTGCACTTGAACTTAGAGTGCCCTGTGAGCATGGGGATGAGGCCAGCACAAATGTGTCTTGGCTAAGAGGGATTCAGTACACATGGGCTCTGGTGCTGAGGGCTATGAAGGAAAGATACATAATGGGTGGGAGCCTGAGAGAGCTTCTCAGACATTTGCTTCTGTGTTTTACAGATTTCTTTGCAAGGGTAATAGGCGGCTGCTTCCAATATCCAAAACCATTAATAAATATCACCAAGCTACAGATGCAGTAAGGGATTAGCAAGAATATCACTTGAAAATTAAATTAATGTATGTATGTGTATATATTAGGAATATTTGCCAGATACTTCCTGTTCTGCTGAAAGGTAGTTTATAAATTAAGATAAACTGAGCAGTGTCCTTCCTTGCTACTCCCAACTGGTCACTACAAGTTTGGGGGTGATGGAAGGTGAAGGATGTGAACCAAGTGCTCCTCACTGATCACTAAGGGCAGCACTTAAAGATACAGGTATCCAACCCAATAGACCAGGTTAAAGAGCAGGAATGACGTGGGGAAAAAGACCCGGGAGTACGAGTCCAGCTCCGAGATGTCTATGTGAATCCGCCCTTTCCTCCATGATCCTGATTTACATTCTTCATAGCAGCAGAAGAAGCTCTGACAGTCTTTGCCATCCAGACACTCATAGACACAGGTATCTTCAAATTCCTGCCAATACACCGAATTGTTTAAAGTGATCATCGCAGGCGGAGGTGGCCTCATATCCAGGAGAGAATAGTTCTGCAGGCAACAAGAGCAACACATCCATCAATATGCAGTGCCTTAAAAACAGCCCAAGGTGCATCAAGCAATAGGTACCTATTCCCTGTGCCCTAGACAGCTATACTTCCCATTGTGTAAGTACTTGTTCAAAAGCATGCCTCCCATTTGTCACAAATATTTCAAACTATGGCCAAGGAAGAATTTTAATAAATGCTTCCTCAAAGTCATCCTTGGTCAAACTGAACCTGGACTCACTCCTTTGCCTGTGTGGATAATGGAGTCTCATGACCTGCTGGAACATGGTGTTTCCTGGGCACCTGTGGAGCACATTAGCCTTGCATTTGACAGGTTAGGATACTGAGGCACAACGTGCCTAGACCACAATGTGACTGGAGCCAGAAACATGTCCTCCATCTCTGGGGAGGCTGCTCATTTCTGCTCTTTCTTGTTGGCAATGAAAAGGAGTTGAAGCGGTGACAATTCTCATCTAATTATTGAAAGAGTCCATTTTCTTTGACTACAGTATAAGCTCTGTCTGAAAAATCCCTCTGACTGTGTCTTCTCACTTGGTCTAGCACCCTTGTCTGTGAATTGTTTTTTCAAGGACATTAAACTTTTCCTCTTTTTAAAATGTGTTCTTCTGGTTTTGTGGAAGTTTCTTTTTATCTGTGTGTTAGATTTTTTCCCCCTTCTTTTAGCAATAGCATTTCTTATACCAAAGATGTCAATATTTTTTTCCCTCAGCTCCCAACCCTCCCGGCTGTGTGTGAGAATGTGCTCTGTGGGCCTCAGGCTATTAGTTCTGACTTGTGTCTGTTATTCCACACGGCCTCTTTCCCTTATGTTTCAGTCTGATCTATTTGGAAGCATTTGTTCACTTCCCACAGCTGTAAAAGCGGCTTGCCCACTAACCTTCTGTCAGAACTACAATGATATACTCTTTCAGAGTACAGATAGCTACAGAGTCTCCTTATGAAAAAGAGGAGACTCCACTCTAAATATAAGGTACTGAAACAGAAAACCACCTGTGATGTCTGGTGGGAGAGGGCATAAAATATTCAGTGTAATTAGGAAATTGATATGGTGTAAAGGAATAAAAGTCTAATCACACATGAAACTTGTTATGCAAGTGGTAGTTCATATCAGTGATTTAAAAGTTAAGTACATACTTTTGAGTTACCAAAGAGGTTATAAAACAATATATAGACCATAATTTAGTTGGTCTAACATGCATTAATATGTTATTTGCATGCTTAGAATAAAGTCTGACATGTATACTATAAACTCTGGGAAAAAAAAGGACTATGGTTAATTTTCTACTCTATTTTTCAAATGTTCCGAACTGGATATTTAAAAAGTAGCAGCATGTGCATCACTCATGGGTCTTCAGTACGTGCATATATAAACAGAAACATCTCTTTCAAATGCAAGCTAGTTTAATAAAATTCCTTAGAAATATTAACACCTGTAAAGCTATACATACTGAGGGTGTTTGTAGGCTTATACGCTCATGAATCCATCTCGAGGAATCTGGATGCAATAACTGCAAGAAAAGAAAAGAAAAAATTAGTGAGCTGCCATGGGCATCTGTACCCCAGATAACCTTAGTTAGAGCAGTCATTAAGGTATGTCTAAACCAGTCCTTGTCACCTGCAGGTGATGAGCTGGAGAGAAGTTGAGGGTTACAGTCACATCTCCAGAATTGCTATCTAGTGTTTCAAAGTCTTGTGGAGTTAGCTATTTATATCATGTTTTGTAAGATTCTGAGGAACACGATTGCATTTTAGCACATATTTATCTTAACATATCCTACACTACCTTCCAGAAAATCTTTGCTATCTTTGCCACTCACCGAGGTTTTCTTCTTCGTGACAGTTGGTTTTCTACAGCTTGAATAGTAATTGAGGGTGGCATACTCCATTAGAGCAGCAAAGACGAACAAGAAGCACACGGTCACAAAGAGGTCCATGGCTGTCACATAGGACACTCGTGGCAGGGACTTCCTCGCTATGGTGCTGAGTGTGGTCATGGTAAGCACTGTGGTGATGCCTGCATGGGGGATAGTCATCAGGTGGTGAGAAGGTGCCATGTGACAAAAACAAGAGATCACTCACAATGCCCCACTCTACCATGACTGTTTACCAGGAATCCTTGACCACTGCATACTTAACAGAGTCTTTTGATTTTAACATCTATACAATTTGTAAGAGGTTTCGATAGCATTTCTTATAATTATCTTCAGAATGACATTGAAATGTGGACAAGCTCTGACCTATGTTCAACTTGAGATCTTTCTTCTTTATGATGGCATGAACGTGAGATGCATTCAGTAGAAACTGTACTTCGAATTTCGAAGGTAGATCTTTTTCCCTGGGTACCAAGATTCTCTCAATGCTCAGCAGTGGCCTCTAACTGCAGCTGACAATCAGCCACATGATCACCAGGGGGAGCCCCCAATACTTTACAGTGCACTCTGTTGCTAAGCTAGAAAGTTCAGGAGGCTAGGTATATTAAATATGTTTTTGATTTATGATATTTTCAACTGATGATGAGGTTTTGTGGGACATATCTCCATCGTACATTGAGGATCCTCTGTACCAGAATTGATACATTGTTTTCTTCTTAATTTTCTTATCGTTTGACATTTTGTCTTTTAAGCATTTTTAGTGAAGATACAGTTTGCAGTTTTCCTGTGTATTCTGTGCTATTCCACATCTCACTTTTCTTGTGCCAGATAAACCCTTTTCCTTCTCTCTCCTCCCATCCTACCCAATGTGTAAACTCCCACTATGCTTCATATGCTTCAAGCCCCAGCCCAGCACCACTCTTTCTGAGCTGCCTTCCCTTGACAACATCCCAGACAGAGTTGACAATGTGAGCATCTGCCATCTGTGCCATCCTTGTACTCTGTGTACCTCTGGTTTTTTTTTGCATTATCACAGTGAATTGCATCTGTCTTCACATGTCTGTCTCCTCAAATAGATTGTGTAATCTTTAAAAGCAAAAGTGGATCTTGCTTATCTTCATTTGCCTATCACCCAGCATAGCAGCCAGCATATTTTAGGTACTTAAGTAAACATTTTGCTTTGAATTAATCAATTAATTGATAATACCCGATACTGGTTTGACTTTTACAATTTCATGTAGGCGAGTCAACACTAAAGGCATATTCAAACACTGGAAATGATTAAGATAGTGATGGATAGTTTAAAAGGAAAACAAATGGAAATGGGGATGAAGACTATTGAACATGAAGAGTGAAATGGAGAAGAGTGATTATCATGTGAGGCAAGTTAGGGGTCACTGCCTCCTGGTAGAACTCCCTGGGAAATCAGACCTGCCAGAGGTTGGGGAAGGTCAGCATCATGGACCACAGAATCACAGGCACCTGTGTGTTAACACTGCATTGCAGTACTACTCAGAGTTAGGTATACATGACAGATGAATGACAGGACTCCTCACCTAGCTGTAGTATCACTGTCTTTTAGTTCCTCCCTGCAACTGCTCAAGGCATTTCTTCCAGGAGCAGTTGCAGATTGAGTTCAAAGCACCAGTGTGGACAGCCTTGCCTAGCATAAAGGACATTGACTTGGAAGTCCCAGCCCTCAGTTTTGTCCCGCATCTTCTCTGCATATGGTAATGGGGTGTCAATTACCTTCTCTGATTTTTTTTATCATTATAATAAGAATAGAATCCCTGGCTCTCCTTTATGTGAGGAAGTTGCAACACTTCATTTTAAAATGCTGTGTGAACTGGAAATGTTGACATTAATGCCAGCGGTATATTTATGGGAAAAGCTCTTATAATAAATATCTAATTCAGCCTAAAACATGGGGTGAACATGTCATGTGTAAGAAGAACTTCAAAATCTTAATTTCTATCTCGGTGAAGTTATCTATTTTGTACATCATTTGTCACTACTGGGCTGTCTTCTGTGTGCAGGCTACCTATCTCTTCCACTCTGCCATCGCCCAGCCCTGCAACCCATACAAAGAAACTACACAATGCCCAGAAGAGAATAAAAATTTGGGGTGGGGAATTCCTGTTTAGTATAGGTATCTAAGCTACACAGCCACAGGGTACTCTTGCAGGATCCTCGTTGGCACTGTAGCCATGTCTCCCTCCAATGGGAAAGCACCAGGGCATTCAGAAGGAATCTCGGTGGTTCTGATACACATATGATTCTTTGGAGAATATCTGGCCTCACAGAACCCCAGAGCAACTTTCTTTCTGACCTCAGAGGGATGGATGAGTACAAATTCTCATATTTTACTTAAGTCAGAAACAAAGAGTAATTTTGGTGTTTAATTTTTTACCCTCCACTTAGGGCAATGCCCTTGAGATCCATTTAAATTGCTGCTGTACCAATAGTTTGTTCCTTTCTATGGGAAGCAATATTCACTCCATGGTGGGGATGTGCCAGAGTTTCTTTCTTTCTTTTTTTTTTTTTTAGAATTTATTTCCAAAGACTGAATTTTTATTTTCTTTCTTTTTTTTTTTAATTCATTTTTATTGTAAACAAATGGGATACTTATTACTCACTTGTTGAGGCATTTTCCTGTCAGGATTTGGCTCTTACAAATAAAGTTTTCATGAAGATTTATGTTAACCTACCTATACCATCCTAGTTGAAGTGACTTTCTTATAGACAGATCATAGTTGGTTCATGTTTTATCTTTTATTCACTGTCAACTTAGTTTTAATTGGTATATTCTGATGATTTATGTTGGATATAATTATTAATATTTAAGGCATACCATTGCATTTAGTTTTGTGTTTGTCTGTTTGTTTGTTTTTTTTTTTTTTTTCTTTCGGTCTTGTTTTCTTTTTTCCTGCCTTCCTGTGGGTATTGCACCAATTTTTAGAATTCAGTCTTGATCTGTCTACATTTTATTTGGTTTTTTTTTTTTTTTTTTTTTTTTGGTGTCCTGGGCTAAACCCACAGCTTGTACCCACTGAGTTATACACTCAGCCCCCACAGTGTTTATGAATGTGTCACTTGGTGTAGTGTAATTTTAGTGGTTCTTCCAAGTATTATATTACATATACATAATTTATTGCCTATTGTCAATTTGCCAGTTTGAATTAAGAGAAGAAACCTATTTCCCTTTGCTCTTCCCTGATTCTAATGGTCTTAATTATTTCCCTGAAATATTCAAAAACTCCATCAAGCAGCATTCTGATTTTTGGCTTCAACCTTTACACAGAATTTAGAAAACTTGAAAGGAGGTTGAAAGCCTATTTTATGTACTCCTATCTTCACTGTTTATGATAGTTTTTTCTACTTCTTGTTCCAAATATTGTTTACTCATAATTTCATTTCTATTTCAAGAGCTGTTTTGGGCCCTTGTTTTGAGGTGCATTATTAGTGACAAATAATATATGGATTTCTTCTTTTTCTGGAATGATAGTCTCATTGGGTGTGGAATTCTGGGTACGCAATCTTTTCCTTTCTACAGTTGGCAAATGTTCTGCACATCCTTCTGGCCCCAATGATTGGGATGAGGAATACACTGTCATCCAAGTGTTTGTTTTGTTTTGTTTTGCTTTTTTTTTTTTTTAAGAGAGAGTGCCATCTTTTAAAAAAATTCTTTGTTTTTATTTTGTTTGGGAATTCCTTCACTTCTTGAATATGCATATTTATGCCTTTTGACAAATTTGAGAAATTTTTAGCCATTATTTGTTTGAATACTTTTTCAGCTCCATCCTCTTCTCTTCTCCTTCTGGAACTTTGTTGACATAATGTTAGGCTGTTTCTTATCATCTCACAAGTCCCCAAACTCAATTTATTGGTATCTTTTCAGTCTGTTTTCTCTTTTTGTTGCTTAGATTGAGTAATTTTTTCTTGTCCTATGTTAAAGTTCACTGATTCTTTCTTTGGTTCCTTCCATTCTATTGTTGAACTTTCCGGTAAGTTCTTAATTTTGGAATGGTTACTTTTGATTCTAAAACTTCCACTTGTTTCTCCTTGTATCTTCTACTTCCTTGATGAAGCTTTCTATTTTTTTCCACTTAGTTCCTGTGTGTTTGTAATTCATCACTGAAGCATGTTTATGCTGCTACTTTAAAATCCTGGTCAGATAATTCTATCATCTGTGTCATCTCAATATTGGCCTACTTTCTAGTATAATGAATGATATTTGATGGCATCTTGGGTATTCTGGGTATTATTTTGTGAAATTAATGATATTATTCTACAACAAAATTTAAAAGGAGCCATACTTACAACATATTTAGGCCAGAAACCGTCAATATGAAGATTCATAAATAAAAATTTCTGTGCACCAAAAAACATTATAAAATAAAAGAAGAGGGAGAAACTATACATTGGAGAAGATACCATTACTGTACAAAAACAAGAAGTCTTCATGATGTTACATTATTGTCCAATAGCAAGAAATATCTGTTTGGTCATAAATGTTTTAAAGTGTCTTTCATCAGAGGTTTTTATTTCTGGTCTGAGAAATTTTTATCTAACCCAATATCAAAGTCCTGATTTTTCTTCAAGAATATTCATATTTTTAGCTTTGCCATTTAAATCCCTGATCCATGTATTGTTATTTTTGTGTATGGTGAAGATACAAGTTTAAGTCCATTTGTATAATGTATTTAGGGTTCTATAATATCAAATAGTCAGAGACATAGATAGTATTGTTCAGATCCTCTCTATCCTTTTACTGATTCTTGTGTTTGCTTGTTTATGCATATTACTTATCCACAGGAGTTATGTTCTAGGATCTCTAGTTGATACTGGAAACTGCAGATAGTACCAGAACTTATATACACTGTTTTTTCCTATACAGACAAATCTATGATAAAACTATTTATAAATTAGGCACTGTAAAAAGATTAATAATTACTAATAATAGCGTAGAACAATAATAGCAATATACTCTAATAAAATTATGTGAATGTTCTTCTCTCTCAAATATCTCATTGTACCATACTCAACTTCATCTTCTTGTGATAATGTGAGCTACTGCAATGTGTATGATGAGATGAAGTGAGGTGAGTGATACAGGCATTTTGATTTTGGCATATGACTGAAATCATTATTAATAATGATTTGGTTTTTAATAAGTCAGTTATTGACTTTTTATTAAGTCAGTAACTTTCATCTTTTCACTTGAAGCAATTTTTGGCTTCTCATTGGCATATCTAAATTGCCAGTGTCACTACCTTTGCATTTTGAGGGCATAGTTATGTAATTTAAGGATTACTTGAGTAGAAGTAATGCGATACTATTATAAATGACACAATAACTGAGATGGCTAAGTGACTAATGGGTGGGTAATGTATACGGCATGGATATCCCAGACAAAAGGATGGTACACATTCACATTCCAGGTGGGATGGGATGATGTGGTACTAGATTCATTATGCTACTCAGAATGGTATAAAATTTAAAACTTTGAATTATTTATTTCTAGGATTTTTCATTTAATATTTTTGAATCGTCGTGACTGTGGGCAACTGAAATCACAGAGGGCAAAACTGAATCAGGGGGCTTACTTATAATGATAACTAATATTTGTAATCGAGAGTGGATAAATCAAATGATAGTTACTAAATTTATGTTAATGTCATTTACCAATTCTTTTATGTACTTTCTATAAGAATGTGAAACTAATATTGGCAGAAGATATTGCAGGTTAATTAATCTCAAATAGTACTTCATTATCAAACAAAGAATAAAAAAAAATCACAGAAAACACAATGGAATGAGAGACTTTGCAAGGATTTGGAATTGAGGCAGCTCCCCTGTTTCTGAAGAAAATGTTTTTTATGGAAAACAACTTCTACATTCATTATCATATTATTTATTACCTCTTATCACAAATAAAAACATTGAAAGGTAAAATTTTTACCATAAAAACCTGATACAAAATGTTGAACAATTCTAAAATCGCTATAATTTTGTGTTTCATTAAGAGGATTTTGAGGACCACCGAAAGCTCTTGAAAAGACTGAGCTTTCATACGTGGATTATAGCTGGAAAGATGATTATTTTCTTATTTCTTGCCAAAATTGCTAAGTAAAACTTCTTTTATCAAGAGACTATATACCAATATAGTGTCTTTCCTTCTTAAATGTCTATGGCAAGTTTCGTTTCCTTACACTGAATGAGACTTTTGAGTTGGCAGATTCTGGAAGGAAACTACATTTTTGTGATGGCATTAATCTCAAGGTTTAGTAACAGATTATGCAGTTGAATACCTAATCTGTCTTAATTTAAGTAGCACACATGGAATTTCATTGTCAGAATAAAACAAACTAACAACAAACTAACTTGGATACTTGAAAAAATATATTATAAGCATGGTTAAGTAACTCTCAAATTAGATCAACTGCTTTGAATCAAATTTCTTTAATTATAGATATTTTATGAACATTTCTGTATTAAAATCATACAAAATAGTGGAAGATTTTTTTTTTGAAACTTACCTAATGCTGTTCTTGCTGGTGTAGCATCTTTTTTAATCCAAAATGACACCCAGGATAAAACCACAGTCAGTATACAGGGAATGTATGTCTGAATAGTGAAGTATCCCATTCTTCTGCTCAATTCAAAATATATAGTCATGACAACATAATCCCCTGTAACAAAATATTGTCAAAATTAAAGCAACTTTCATGGGTTAACAAATGGTTTGGGGAATTAATCTATAATTTATTTTGAAAAAGATGAATGACTTGTATAAAAATGTACAACTACAATAACATCAAATCAGGGAAGTGATCAAAATGTTGGTGTTCTTAAGCTGAACTCTTGTAGTATTCTTGGCTTTGCAAGGCATTTTATTGTTTACTGTAAAGGACACAAAAACAGACATATTAATTGACTGAGGTGACAGGCATGCACGATTACCCCTTGACAGGTCTTGACTTGCTGAACTATGATTGCTAGATTCCATCTGTATGCTGCATGTTTATACTCAAAGATAATAATCCTCAAACATGCAAGGTCATTTTAAGGAGTTTATTCTTCCCCAATAATAACACAGCTATCATATCATATATAAACGTGTGTAACCATTTTGCCTTTTTATTTTTTCATATCATGCATGGATTTCAGCTCACCAACTTTGCACTGTACATTTTATTTACAATTTTTACATTTATCTCACCCATTCATGACTGTAGTACTTAGGTTGTGCCAACTCAAAAGCAAAGAGAAGAAAAAAATTCCATGACATTCTGCTCTCTCCTACTAAAGTGAAGCCATGCAGATCTGGTTCTCATGCAGGTCCTCTGCTCTCTTGCTCAAGGTGGAAACCTAGAAGCCATCTTTGACGCCTCCTCTTTTCTTCTTAATGGTTTTAGCTACTACCTCACCCTCAAGTCCTTTCCTCATCTAGTCCAGGCCACCATCTCCTGCCATAATCCCAACCTTTTTTTAATGACCAGTCCTGTTCTGCACAGAATGAGAATCTATTATAATGCAAATACTGTCATATTCTTCCCCTTTTAATCCTTCACCAATATCTTGTCCTTGTACAGTGGTCACATTTTCACTGTAGTTCACAATATTCTGCATTAAACACTCCTTGAATTCTGTACATTCTTGGCATCTGTCCCAGTCTTCAGACCTGCCAGGATCTTTCTTCACAGGCCTCTGATTTGCTCCCCTTCTGCCTACTGTGCTCTTCTTTTCCTTTTTCCGCATCCAAGTAGATACTCTTCACACATTTTTGATATCAGCTTACAAATTACTGAGTTCCCTGAGAAGCCTTTCCTGTTCCTTCCTTCCCAACAGTTCTAATGATTTACTTATTTATTTGTTTTTATTTTTAATTTTTTGCAGTACTGGGGATTGAATGCAGGGGTGCTTTAGCACTGAGCTACATTCCCAACCCTTTTAAAAACTTATACTCTGAGAAAGGGTTTAAGTTGCTGAGATTCCTCTCAAACTTGAGATCCTACTACCCTAGCCTTCCCAGTCACTTTGGTTTAGAGGCATGTGCCACCCTGCTCCATGATGATTTTTTTTATAATTAGTAATATCTGTCATCAAATCAACAAAATGTTGGAGATATGGAATATATTATTCTCCTTCACCAGTATTGCCTAATGATAAGCAATCAATTAGTGTTTGTTGAGTGAAAAGATCATCACCATAGTCCCAATTTTACATAAAAGATTGACAGGCAAACTTGAACCCACATGGAAACTATGACTTTCAATAACTAGAATATTTTTTGCAGGGTGTGTTATTTTATTGTAGCAATATTCAGAACTGTTGATCGAAACCTCAGTTTTGAGACCATTTTCTGAGAGACTTTTAAAATTTTAAGCAAATTAGCATTTCTGTACAAAAGAATCAGGATGATTAACCTGAAGCAATAAAAAAATTCAAAAATATTTTTCTAAATAATATCAATGTCAGAATTACATCTTTTTTGGGAAAATCTTATTGAATTATGTTATTTTTAAAATGTGCATTAATTTTTTACATAAAATTCCAGTCAAAACTGTATGAGAAAACAAATAAACAAAAATAAAATGTGATAAATCACACAAAGAATTATGAAGACAGCCTAAATCGAATATTCAAAGAATGGAATAATTCATGAAATTACCACCATTGTATGTTCCTAAGGAAGAAGCAGATGGACAATTCCAGACCAGATGCACATATCAGTTTAAGAAATCCATCTGTTTTCTCACTACCTGAGTGGATGAGATGCTTCACATCAGTGATCAGCATATTTATTTGCCTAACTCAGAGATCTGCTCAGACATCCTACAGTCAGCCATCTCCCTGGACACTGGGTACCCTGACTTTCCTTTTCATGACTATGGATCTGCCTCATCTGGAAATAGGTGCTTTGCAGGACAAAGGTAGCAGCATCAGTGTTGAGTGTAAAGACAGAGGTGTGCCTGACACTGACAATGACGGAGGGAGGCATCGGAGTCCCAGTGGTGGATGCATGAGGGTCGTGCACTGTCAATAGTAGAAGGAGGCAGCAGCACCAAAATCCTGTTGTTGGGGGCTTGAATGGACATGTTCAAGAATGGGAGGTTGCAAAATAACCATTGAATACAGTTCCTCAAACATATTCAGGGGAAAGCCTGAAGCTGAAGCACAGTTATCAAGTCCCAAATACTTGCTTTATTTATTTTATTAAGCAGTAATTCATTCTACACAACTGCTTTTTAGCACTGAATATATTAATAATAATTTGTGCCAGGTCAAGGGTGATTATAAAGAGAAATTATAAAATTGTTTTGAAATATCACAGTGAAATAGTTAGAACTTTCATTTCCTTCCCTCCCTCCCTCCCTCCCTCCCTCCCTCCCTCCTTTCCTTCCTTCCTTCCTTCCTTCCTTCCTTCCTTCCTTCCTTCCTTCCTTCCTTCCTTCCTTCCTTCCTTCCTTCCTTCCTTCCTTCCTTCCTTCCTTCCTTCCTTCCTTCTTTCCTTTGTTTATAAATTCCCTATCTGTAAGCACCCACCACTAGAGAGAGAATGATACACATTTACTTTCTCTGATTCCAAGTTTACAACCTTGGAAGGACTCTTGACAGGGTCAATTTCAGACAAGTCGGACAGACAAAGCCAGTCATGTGGGACATTACAGTTGGTGTAGGTTGGATGACTGCTTGTTATTGGACAAACACACTTCAACTCCGGCAGGTTCATGCAAGAAAATGACAGCTCTCAGGGAGGAAGTGGATGAAGGAGCAGTTTCCAGAAGAGAGGATACTATTCACGAAAGATAGTGTGCTGGCCAGAGATAATAGAGACAATCTGGCCTAGAAATATCATGGGAGTAATTGTACAATTTTCTAGTCACTTTATTTAAATAAATCTATATTAAGGTTTAGTTATATGTTTTTCAGAGAAAGTAAAATTATTCTACACTTACACTTCATGCAATTACTTATTGTAAAATCAAAGGGCATGGTGACTTTAAAGACCTCATTCTGAATTTTGTGCCCGAAAAAACATCTTATTAATGAATCCTTAGGTAGATAATAAATTATTCCTGTAAAAGTAAGGTAATAGGAGTGTTATTTTTCTCTAAAAGTGCTCAGCAGCTGATGGATAACTTCCTTTGGGCTATATTCACAAGATAACAGGTATTTAAGCAAATTTACAATTTTAGAATTCTAGGTTTCTACCTTAAAAATTAACCAACCAAAATTATCTTATTTTGAAAAGCATAATCCTGTTTCAGGAAGAGAGATCTTCCCAGAAAATTAAGAAAAGAAAAAATCTTTTCTAAAACTCCCTTATATATTTCTACTGTGCATGATTTTGAGATAACCCCATTTGAAATTATCATTACATTTTAGTGGAAAGGTTGGAGGCTCATAAATGTACTTTCAACATTGTAACTGCTCCAGGGACTCTAGCCACATCTTGGATACTCTGCATTGTTCTTGGAGTACAACAATTCAAAGTCCTTATTTATTCTGTGTCATAGATACCCTCATTTCTTTTTTGCACCTTAGGCATTAAAAACATCCTTTGAATCTCCTGTAAACATCATGTTATTTCCCCTTCTGATGACTCTTTCTTCTCACTTCTCTTCCCCTTATAGATATGCATACCCTGGAGTCTTTCCAAAATCACCTAAGGTCACTACTCCTATTTAAAGACAGAAAAAAAAAAAAAAAGAAAAGAAAAGAAAGTCACCCAGGCCTGATAATTCGCAAGCAATGCATAGCAAATTGGAAACCTCCATCTTATTCTTAAATTTTGCTTGGGAAGACATCTTTTATTTTCTTTATGGCACCCATTCACGCAAAAAGCTCTTAATTTTAGGGAAATTGAATTTATTAATCTGTTATTTTATTGTTGGTGTCCTTTATGTCATCCTTGAGAATTTGTCTCTGCGCCAACATCAAGTTTTCTTATAGGAGTTTTGCTTTTCTTTCCAGTTATCCTTATATGCAATGGATTCTTTTCCAAATTGAATTTTTAGAATTCTATGATTTGCTGTCACAGCATTACTCTTAGGGATCTACAAATATGTAGATTTGTGCTTGTTACAATTATGACATGCTCTCAACCATTCTAATCATGGCAGATACTCCCTAAGGTCCCCTCCAACTAGTGATGCATTTGTGTAATTCCTTCCACCTGAGTGTGATCAGACCAGTGTTTTGGTTATAGCCAATCAAACACAACCTACCCCTGCTTGTAAATGAGGACACTAGTCTCATCAGTGGATTAACTGATAGATGAATGGACTACTAGGAGGTGGTGCAAACACTAGGGAGTGGGACATGGTTGAGGAAGCAGGTCACAAGGGGCATGCTCTGGAAAGGGTATTTCATGTTCCCAGAACCTTTCTTCCTCTGCTGTCCTGCTTCCTGATTGCCACAAACTTTCCTCTGTCACTATTCCACCAGGATACTCTGTCTCACCTTGGGCCCAAAGCAATTTTTATTTATATTTTATTTATATTGCATTATACAACTCTTGATTGCTGTTATGTAAATTATTTTTACCATTGAGCGTACATACCTTAGTAAAAACGTATTAACTTTAATATTGTTATAAACCATGTATTTTGGATTTTCTAAATAGAATAGCTTAGCTTTATACTGTCAAGAAACTCTAGGAATATATTTAAAAATGAAATAATCTTGAACGTACTTTTCTTATTTTTTCTTTCTGATTCACTATAACTTCAATTCACATCTTGTGTTCCATTTTCCTTGGACTGGTCTCCAGATTTATGTCTTGCTTAATTTCAGGATTGTTTTTCCATACTACCTTTAAATATTCTATTTGTTTTCATTTCCTTTTCCCAGGAACATTAATTATGTGTTTGCAGACACTCTCTTTTCAATTTACATATTTATTATTTTTTTCCTAACTCTTCATTCTTTGGGTTCATTCCTCTGTGTTATAATGTCCTTAGCAGCGTAGATTCTATTTTTGCTACTTCTAATGTGGTTTTCATTTGTTTTATAATTTTATTACTTTCTCTTATGTACTTTTCATTTTTAATGATTTTATTTCTTAATCCCTCTGCCCTGACATCTCCCACTCTGCTTTATATCTCTTTTCTTCTCTTAGTATCTCTTTCTAGGTTTCTAGGTTTCTTTTTTGGCTATTTAATTGTGAGCTCAATTTTTTTCTAATTAGTCTAAGATCACAGGAAAGAAACTCGCTTGGAACATTATTAAGACACCTATCCTCCATTGCATTTGTAGTGTTTCTTGTTGTCTTGTTCTTGTTCTGTGGCATCAATGCATAGATTCCATTTGTATTTCTAACTCAGTTTTCATTGGGTACACTTAATGGGAGATCACCTCTATTGTAAGAATTGCATCAGCAGAGATCAATCAACTCAGTCAGAGTGGGTTGACTCACAAAGCCCTCAACCATCTACTCCCCTTGTGGGCTTTGTCTCTGAGTAGTCTCTATCTTTATTTTTTGGGTTCTCTTCTCTGCAAACTTCATATGTGAGTGTGCCTGTGGCTTAGCCCTGAGATGTCCTCCCTTCTAGTCTTTTGTTTTCTACAATATCTCATCTAATTTCAGAATTATAAAGGTTATCAATGTCTCAAAGCCTTGATCACTTTCAGAATCCTCAGACTTATATAGCCTACATCATCTCAATACGTCCACATGGGTATGAAAGGCATTTCAAAGTCCACGGGCTCCACTTCTCTTGTTTCCATTATTACATGCATCTCTGCATACAATGAACCCAGCACTGCAAATGTCAACTCTGTCCTTGTTGCTCAGATCTTGATATGGTTGAAATACTGATTTTCCAATATTGGTATGTTGTAACCTAACAGCATGAAGAAGTGGGACCTTTGGAGCATGATTAAATCATTAGGTCTCCATCCTCACATTTGAGATTAGGGCCCTTATAAAACAGGTTGAAGAAGGCTGCCTTGCTCTCGCACCATGTGGGCACACAGAAGGAAGACAACTTCTATGAGGAGCAGGCCATCAACAGATATTGAGTATGCTGGTGTCTTGATCTTGGATTTACCAGCTCACAGAACTGTAAGAAATGAATTTCTGGTGTTTATAAATTATCTAATCTAAGATATTTTGTTGTAGAACCAGGAACAGACTAAGACAGACATAGAATTTCAGAGTCACCCTTGATACTTCTCTTCCCATCATCTTACACATTTAATTTATTAAAAAATCCATAAAAATATTCAGATTCCAACCACCCTTTATCCCCTCAAATGCACCAGTGATTTACAACTTGATTAATCTGTGATTATTATTGTGCCTAACTTGACCCTCTGCAGGCAATTCTCCATCAAGCAGGAAACACAATTCTTTCAAAGTAGAGGTAAGATCAGGACTTGCCAAACTTCCTGTCTCACTCAAACTGACGTATGGTCCAGGGCTACAAAGTCCTCCATGATTGGGGCTCCTTCTCAACCAATGAATCTCACTTCTGCCCTCCTGCCCTACATGCTGTCCCTCATACTCCGCAATCCCATTCCCTGTACTCTTGCATCTCCAATCCCCAGTGCAGTCCCCTATGATGACTTCTTCAGTGTCACCTTGCTTTCCCTCTCTGTGTGGACTTGGGATCAGGAATGCTTCTATAAGCTGTTATTCCACTTACCCCAACCAACTCACTCACAAATACACATACAGCATTGGACCAGGTCGCAAGTTTCTGAACAAGATCATCTATTTTTGCAAAATTCTGCACCTTACAAAATAATTGTAGAGGAATGGGGGTATAGGTCAGCAATAAGGTGATTTCCTGGCATTTGTGAAGTCCTGGGTTTAATCCCCAGCACTGCAAAAAGACCAAAAGAATTGTAGATAATATCAAATGATTTTGTGTGATTTTAATTTTATCACTGTTTCACTATAGCTGTCCCCCCCCCACGAGGGTTGGCATATCTGTCATTTCTTCTTACTTTCAATAATGATTATTCCTCCCCCCACTTGGCAATCTATTGTTTCCAAAGAGTAATATGTGGGTAAAAAATATCTCTACTGGCTCACATTATACCATTTTTAAGGGGAGAATCACACATATATTTTTATTCATATAAAGGGCTGAATTCATACCCATTTCTTCATCAGTCACTTTTCATCATCACTGAAATTTCAAAAAATTAAAAGCCGTTCATATCTTCAAACAGAAATATGTAGCAATTTTTTGTACCAAAATCAGTTTTTACTTTATGCCCTAATCTTGTTTAAACATAAATTAGTAGTTTTTAGAATAAGTAAATCTTACCAAAATTGAAGTATACTAATTATGTACAAAGACAATTAGTAACATGTTTATACTTGTGTGCATCCGCTCTTCATTGGTCTGACCAAAATACCTGACAAGAACTAAGAGAAGGAAAAGTTTATTTTGGGCTCACAGTGTCAGAGGTTCAGTGCAAGGTCAGCCAGTTCCATTGCTCTGGGCCCAACATGAGATCAAACATCTCATGGCAGAAGGGCATGGCAGAGGAAAGTTATTCAGCTCACAGCAGACAAAAAAGAGAAAAAGAGAGAGAGCACAAGGAGCTGGGGACAAGATAAAATCTCCAAGAGCACATCCTCAGTGACCTACTTCTTCCAGTCTTGTCCCATCTTCCTATAGTTACCACCTTGTAATCTATTAAAATTATTAATCTATCAAATGGATTAATCCTCTGATTAGATCACAGCTCTCAAAATCTAATCATTTCACCTCTGAACATTCCAGTGTTGCCACATGAGCTTTTTGGAGGACATCTGATACTCAAAACATAACAACATTCAAATGAAGTGCCAGAAGGTTGAAAGATTGACTTACACAGGTAATAAATTCTGAATAATCTTTAAAACTACAATTCAGTACTGTAAATATAAACAGGATATTTTCCCTTCACATGCATTCTTATATAGCCCAGGCAATTTGATCTACTTAGTTAAATTATTAACTCACTGCCATTTCCTTTTAGAATTGAGGTTTAATTAGACACAGCATCTCCCATTGGTCCCTGAGCAGGTAAAGAATCAGGAGCATGGGGTGACAGTATATGAACATAGCATTGACTTGTGGTTTCAGCTCCACAATATGTAGAACAGGGATGTTGTTACTCCTGTCTTTACATCAACAAATTATCTTTACAAACAGGAAATGTGTCTTTGCAAACCAAAATTAAACTTTTGGGGAGATTCAATAGAGAAATGAGATTTCAGAATCCATAGAATCGAGGGCATCCAGAAAGATCTATTACACAAAATAGCTCAACCGGAGCAGAAGCTGCAGGAAGTCATAAACCAGCAGAAATGCCTTAAGTAGTAATTTTGACAGATTTGTGGAAGCTGAATGTAAACCAGCATGAGAGTGAGAAGCTCCTGAGGGCAACAGTCTTGGGATGGGGAGGGGAGGGTCACCAAGACCTGCATAAGATTTTCTTCAAGTTCCCACTAGGTTCTTGAGAAAGCTCTCAAACTGCTCTTGAAGATCAGGGCAAGTGTAGCAATCATAAAAACTTCCCAGCAGCTGAAAACTATCAAGTTTACTAAAACCAAAGAAAGTCCGACAAACTTCCAGATTCCAGAAAGCCTAGGGAGATTGATGACTAAATGTATTGTGGTATCCTGGATAGGATCCTGGACATGAAGAATATTATGGGGAAAAAGTGAAGGAAATCTAGACACTATGGAGTTTACTTCATAACAGTGTATCATTATTAGCTCTTTGTTCTGTATGTGTTCCATAATAATTTAAAGAGATGCTACAGTGGAACTGGGTGTGGGGTGCACAGGAACTCTCTGCCATTTGCATCTTTTCTGTAAATCTAAAACTGTTCTAAAATAAAAAGCTTATTTAAATTTTAAAAATAGCATGGCTCAGAAATAAGTACAGTCTAATTATTGCACATTAAAAATTCTACATGTATGTTAATTGGGCCGAGGAAAATATTTTTATATTTGCTTGTGTCTGAATAAGGTATTTATGAAGTAGAGGTATATGCTTATCTATCCCTCATTTTTATGGGGAGTGGCTCTCTTCTACTCCACTTAGACCAGGTGAGGCTGTCTATCATTGCTGTTGGCCTTTTCAATGGTGATTGCATAATCTACTCCTGTTCAATTGGCACAACCTATTCATTTCTCTACAGTAATTGCAAATTAATAACTTTATTCAGAAATAATTTTTTTGTATCTAATTGCTAAATGTTAGTTGTGGGATGGCATGAAAGTATGCAGTCTCTGGCAGCTACAGAGCTAATGCATTCAGGTTTTTCATCTGGGAAATCTACCAGGTTTTCAAAGAGCAGAGAGAATCCTGAGAGAGTCTCTACATGCAGTTACCTGTGAAAGAGCAACAGCATCCATTGCCACAACTGCACCCAGGCCCATATCCCCAGGGACCCTGTGGGCCAAATGTCTCAATATGTAGTTGAAAGGGCATCAGAAACTCATGCACTAGGGCAGTGGTGAACACCTACTACAACTATGGCAGACAGAAAACTGGAAGATATAGAACGTTTTGTCCCCGAGAGAAAGGAAGGGATACTTGGTAGGCCCAGGACTACATCTGAAGGAGAAATAGGAAGACTTGTGAAGGTAAGACCCCAAGAACCAGGTTTGCAAACCTGCCTAAGACTGGGTCTTATTTAATATATCAGAAAACTCCCTGCTGCTCCTTGTTCCAACCACCAACACATTAATAAACATAGAGTAAAAGCAATAGTATAGTCTGGTTGGTGATACAAGAGAAAAATGCTCTCTGAGAAGATTGCAATGGGAATATTAGAAGCCGAGCCATAGAGAATTCAGGAAAGAAGCACACTTCAAACGTGGCTGAACTTCTGACAGAATAAACAAAAAACATGGTGAGAGAGATGGAGCAAGCCTCTGAAGGGCATGTCAGAAGAGTGATTACAGCCAAAGAAAGAAACACCAAGTGCACACCAAGTTTTAAAACAGGTGAATAGAAGTTATCCAATGTGTTTTTACAAAGCGAAATATGAGTTTAAAATATCAGAACAGAGAAACAAAAGCTATAGAAAAATAACAAACTCTCTAATATTCATATAATTCAAATCTCAGAAGAATAATAAAAAGAGAATGGGGTTTGAAGAAATAATAGCTGAGAATTTTATAAAACCTTGATAGAGATCAATCTGCAGATCCAAGAAGCTGAAACATCAGAGAGAATGAATACCAAAAAAAAAAAAAAAAAAAAAAACAGCAGCAACAACAATAGCAACTACAAAATACACCAAGGGTTTTATAATAAAGCTGTTGAAAATTAGACACACAGGAAATATTTTGAAAGCAGCTAGAGGAAAAAGAGATGCATTTTCTGCAGGAGAGCAAAGATAAGATTCACAGCAGACTTCTCTTCAGAAATTACACAAGAAAGAAGATTATGGAATAAAAACTTTAAAGTTCTAAAATAATAAAAAAAAAGTCAAGTCAGTGAATCTCAGTGGAAAAAGAAACTTTTCAAAAGTGAAAGTGACACAAAAACTATCTCAGATAAACAAAAACTGAGGGAATTCATCAACATTAGATCTACTAAAACAAGAAATGGAAAAGGAACAGTCTCAGAGATAAAGAACACTTTATTTAGAAACTTGGACCCATGCAAAGACATGAATAGTGTTGGAGATACAATAAATGAAGGTATTGAATCTGCTGAGAGCTAAAATCATGATATATCTTATTTTTATTACATATAAAAAAGTAAAATATGTAATTGCAGTTGTCCAAGAAATGCAAGGAAAAATTGAGAATATACTGTTAAAAGGTTTTCATATTGTATGTGTATATTATTTGAACATCAGCTCAGATTGTTAATGTATATTGTAAGTCCTACCATAATCACTAAAACTGTTTTTTGGAATGGTTATTGTGTTAGTTGGCTTTTCATCATTGTGACCAACATACTTGCAAGAACAGAGTAGGAAAAGTTCATTTGGGGCTCACAGTTTCAGAGGTTCAGTCCATGGTCAGCCAACTTCATTGTTCTGGGCCAGAAGTAGGCAGAACATCATGGTGGAAGGGTATGGTGGAAGGGCATGGTGGAAAGGCATGGCCGAGGGAAACTGCTCAGGACATGGTAGACAGGAATCAGAGAGAGAGAAGGGGTCTAGGGGACATAGGGAAGATGAAATCTTTCAGAGGCCACCCGCCTAGTGACTCATCTTCTTCAACCACACCCCACCTTCCTATAGTTACCACCCAGTCCATTCCAACTAAGATGGATGGATTAGGTTATGGCTATCACAATTCAGTCTTTAAACATCCAAATGTTCTTGCATTAACACGGAGGCTTTTGGGTGATACCTCATATCCAAACCATAACACTCATGAAGGAGAAGTCAGGAGAGAAGATAAAATGGAAGCACAAAACTGCTTCATTAAATGCAGAGAAAGAAGGAAAAGGAGGGCAAGGAAAAAACAAAAAGCAAACGGAGAAAATTAAACTAGATGATATATTAATCACTTTATATATGGAATGGTCTAAACAACAGATTGTCAGCTTTGAAAAGAAAAAGGAACGTGAAAGATATGCTACATAAAAGCCACTTTCAGCACAAAGGTACAGTTAAACTAAAAGCATTAAAAAAAAAAAGAAAGAAAGAAAGAGAGAGAGAAAAGATAAGGAAATGAATATCATGTATCATGTAACATTAAGCAAAGTAGGGCTGGAGTCATATTAATTTTGAACAACGTAGGCCTTAGAACATGGGATATTTTTAGGAATAGAGATGTTACATAATGATAAAGGTCATGATGAATTCTACAAGATAATGTAACATTCTTTGATTCCTATCAATAGAAATTTCAAATACAAGAGGAAAAAAAAAACAATAGATTTGAAAAGACAACAGATGAATACATAAAGTTGGGAAATTTAAGTCTTTTCCAAGTAATTGAAAGAACAAATAATCAGAAAATACGTACGTATATGTGAAATAGACCCCTTTAAATTTGAGAACAGCTTCCTGATAACTGCTTTTATTTTCTCGTGCAACAGACAAGGCCAAGGAGCTTAAACAGACTTATTCTCAGGCTAATTAATCCTGTGTATGTGTATTTCTCTCTTTTGTTCCACGGGGCCTCTTGTTCTCTTATAAAAGTTTTTTATGCACCTAAGTCCCCAAAGATAGAGATTTAAGCCTGAAAGTTTTCCTTTGTCTTCCCCAAAGTGGGCTTTGAATAAACCTGTTTTCCTCACTAACCTATCTCCTGAATTTTAGTGGAGCAACCTGTATTAAGGCCTTTTCCCCATGGCTAGTTTTGATGAACTGCTGGCCAGGAGCGAGGATCCTGCCCTGGAGCAGCATGGTTCAATCATCAGATGGGCCTCTATCCAAAAAAAAAAAAAAAAAAAAAAGACAAAATTAATCTGTACTTTATTTTGAGTTCCTTTTTCTTTTTTTTCTGATAAATTTGCTTTTTGATTCTATATGTTTATATGTTTCTATTTTGCCTGAGATTTTTTTTTTTTTCTGGTAAGAAAAACTAGTTATTTTAGGTTTGTTGGTCTGAGTCTATGAAACATAAATTTTCTACCTGGCCTTAACTGAAAATGCAAATTTAAGATTTATAGACTGCTTAAAGCTATATTAGACAACAGTCTGGCTTTTAAGACTAGCAAATGATAAATCAAAGTTTCAAATTTTTCTTGTGTGCACCTAAATGTTTACCTGATTGTATGTTGTTTGTTTACTTGGTACCACATTGACTTATGGATAAATAAGCACATAGCATAGAACCTGTTAAGTCAGCCCAAATACTTTCTGATTCATATGGTTTTCATAAGATAATTTGAGCATTTCAGTAATAAGGATGTCTTTCACACTTGGGAACATATTTTTTTTTTTCTGGCCTTCTATCCAATGGGGTATTTTTCTTTAGATATATGAAATATACTGTTCATTTCTTTCTATGTATAACAACTTTTAGGGTTTTGGAAAAGAAATAATTTAGAATATTAACTGTGCTTGACTTTCATTTGTAATCTAAAGATAGCTGTTGAAGTAAATAAGTTAGATAAATATATAAGACAGGCATTTATAAATTTTCAATCAGATTTATAAAAATCCTTTATTTTTCTACAAAGCCCATTACTAAAGAATTTTTCAAATAGAATTGATTGTTACCAAATGTACTTATTTATGTAGCCTACTAATACCAACAGTCTATGATAAAAACTAAAAGGGCTTACCTGCTTCTTTGTAATAGGTGAGCTACTGATATTTTTCCTATTTATACTTTGCTTAGATTAGATTCTTGAAAAGGTAGCTTTTTAAATCATTTGTTTTTACAGGGAAATATTGATTCAGCATTAAATTGTAGGCTTTTCACACCACAAATGGTATTTATTTATTTTTTTCAATAAATGGGTAATGCTTATATCTACATGTGACATTCATTAATCATCTAAAATATTAATTTTCAACAGATTTAAAAATCCACCAGTGAGACTATGCACTAAAATGTATAGACTGACTTAGGACCAAGTTCAAAACAGGTTTATAATTAAAAGTTATTTAAAATATATTGGCAGAATTCTCAAGGAATTTTATTTTATTTAGTATTTATTTCTTTGTTCCACATCTGAGATAAGGACAAGGGAAATAAATGATGATATAGAATACTAATAACTGTTGAATGGTTTCTGTTTTTGATTTTTAAAATGGGATCATTTTATAATGAGCTAAAAATTGTGGGGGGTTTTGTAGTTGTTGTTGTAAATTGATTGTATATCACAGCAGTACCTTCAAAATGTCTGTCTCTGTCTTCATTCAATAACCTAAATGTCACAGGCACTTCCAGAATTTTGATTGCTATATTCCTTATATTGGATAAAAAAGAAATTTGATGTTTGTTATGTTTTTAGGCATTAGCTTTTAAAACTAGTTTGCCTTATTTAATTTATTTTCAAAACCCCTTAATTAGAAAAGGTTCATGTTGATATACAGGCCCTTAATTTGTGATTGTCAAAGTAAAATTGGTGTTAATTAGACCTCAGTAAAAACGGATTAAAAGTCTGCTTTCAATCCTCTGAGAACTAACATCAGTCCCTTTGCTAACCTAGTGCTAAAAATGAGTTTATGTGGTGTTCTAATCAACAAGGTGATGTCTTTTTGAAATGTCTCCCAAAGCTGTTAAATAGATCTTATTGTATGTCTGATGTCAAAAGTCTAATGTGCTTCAATTAAATGTTGTAAAATCTTTTTCACCAAAAATTGATTTCGTATCTTTTTTTTCCCAAGATTTATGTTATTTTATGTCTTTCATTTTCTCTATTTTTAATTACCTAAAGACATGTATAAAAATGTTTTGATGTTTTTATTAATGCTTAAACTCTACAGGGACTTAAAGTGACTTTCTTTTTTTACAAAAAGTTTTTTTAGTTGTAGATGGACACAATACCTTTATTTTATTGATTTATTTTTATGTGATGCTGAGGATCAAATCCCGTGACTCACATGTGCTAAGCAAGTGCTCTACCACTTAGCCACAATCCCAGCTCACTTAGAGTGACTTTCAAAATGCATTTACAGATAGGATCCAACAGTTCGACAATGGCTGATCTGTTCTTAGCAAAGCTTACAAAGAACTGGCCAAAAACAAAGATTTTAAGCTATGTAGCTTTTACTATGTTGAGGCATGTTCCTGCATCCCTAGTTTTTCTAGTGTTTTGAACAGGAAGGGGTGCTGTATTTTGCTAAATGCTTTTTCTGCATCTATTGAGATAATCATATGATTCTTGTCTTTAAGTCTATTGATGTGATGAATTACGTTTACTGATATCTGTATGTTGAACCAACTTTGCATCCCTGGGATGAACCCCACTTGATTGTGGTACACTGTATTTTTAATATGTTTCTGTATGTGATTTGCCAGATTTTTATTAATATTTTTTGCATCTATGTTCATCAGGGATATTGTTTGAAGTTTTTTTTTTTCTTGATGTGTCTTTGTCTGGTTTTGGTATCAGGGTGATACTAGCTTCATAGAATGAGTCTGAAAGGGTTTCCTCCTTTTCAATTTCATGGAATAATTTGAGGACTATTGGTGTTACTTCTTCTTTCAATGTCTGGTAGAACTCAGTTGAGAATTCGCTTGGTCCTCGGATTTTCTTAGTTCATAGGCTTTTGATGGTGTTTTCTATTTCATTGCATAAAATTGATCTGTTTAGATTGTGTATGTCCTCCTGCTTCAGTTTGGGTAGCTCATATATGCTAAACCCAAGACCAACACTATTCTAAATGGAGAAAAATTGAAAGCATTCATTCTAAAAACTGAAATAAGGATGCCCCTTTTCACTACTTCTATTCAACATCATCCTTAAAATTCTAGCCAGAGCAATAGACAGAAAAAAGAAATTAAAGGGATATGAATGGGAAAAGAAGAACTCAAATTATCACTATTTGCCAACAACATGATTCTATATTTAAACTCCCCCCCCAAAAAAAGAAACTACCAGAAAACTTTTAGAGCTCCTGAATGAACTCTACAAAGTAGCAGAAGATAAAATTAACACCCATAAATCAATTGCATATCTCTACATCAGTGTTGAATTAACTGAATGAGAAATTAGGAAAACTACCATTCATAATAACTTCAAAAACAAAAACAAAATATTTGGGAATCAGTCTAACAAAAGAAATGAAATACCTCTACAATGAGAACTACAAAAGACTAAAGACAGAAATTAAAGAAAAACTTAGAAAATGGAAAGATCTCCCATGTTCTTGGACAGGCAGAATTAACATTGTCAAAATGGACATACCACCAAAAGTGCTATACAGATTTAATGCAATTCCTATTAAAATCTCAATGACGTTCTTCATAGAAATAGAAAAAGCAGTCATGAAATTCATTGGGAAAAATGTTAGTTGTAGTGTTTGAATTATGACCTTATTTACAAAATTGAACAGATTTTATAAATATATATATAATACAGATTATATACATAGTAACATATGTTATAAATTGGTGGAATGGAGGTAGGATAGAAGAAGTACCGGTAAGTAGGAAAGGAGACAAATGAGAGGAAAGAGGGACTATAACTTTAAATTTTTAAAACCTCTTGAATGCACTCACCTTCACCCCAGGCCTGTTTTCCTCCAGGCCTGAATTCTTAAAAGGTCCCATAAATCTTAGAGTACTGTAAGTCGAGTTAATTAGTGCCTGTATGCCTTGTTTGCTTACAGAATGTGTTTTTAGACTAATTAAAACGAACCCAGAGAGAAACCTTGTTAGAGACCCAAGATATGGGTATAGTCCAAGCTTTATTAACTAGATAACACCAACATTCTGAGAAGAACCAGATCACAGTGGCCTGCTCTCTGCTCCAGTCAATAGAATTGAGCTCATTAACCTGACACCCTTGTGCTTCTCATATCCACCATTTGTAAGGTTTCCTTTAAAAGAAAAGAAGTCTGAGACACCCGCAGCACATTTCACTCTACAGGGCTGAACTCCCTCTCCTTTGAGTAGGTGTCCTGCTCTATCATTTGCTTTCCTGAATAAATCTCTGCTTGTGCCTCTTTTGATGCATCCTGCAATCCCTTTATGTGGTGTCAGGTAAGAACCAGCTAGGGTTGATTTGAGGTCCCCCTTTTTCCTTCTGAGGACCTCCTAGGACTCCATTCAGTGACTGAATAACATTCATTCTTACAGCCTGTATTTGAACATTTTTATAGTTCTGTAAAATATACCTGAATTCTAAAGATGTTATGGAATATGGTGTTAAACTTTCCACCCAGATGGAGATTAGCCTTGATTTGCATAAGAAGACACTAGCTAACAGGCACTCTACAGTGCAGATCTGACAGGAGTGCTTCTCACAGAAAAGTTGGTTTTCTTTGATTAGATAGTGATGATAAAACTATAGTTACTCTTACTAGTGCAAATCTATTATACAAACTGATTGTTTTGCTTTTGTTAAAGTTTTGTATTTTTTCTGACCTAAGAGTTAATCTTCCCCCAACCCTTATAAACTTCTATTGCTTAAAATCTGGCTAAAAGGTTTCTTCTGATGCTGATTCAAAAACTGTCACTTCTCCTTCAACATGGAGACAAGACTCCTGCATCATGGGACAGACACTTGACAAACAGCAATTTCTTCACAGGAAATTGTTCAGGTATAGGGCCACTTGTGAAGCCCCACCAAAAATATATACTGGGAAGGTTACAGAGTTCTTAAAGAAACTAGCACTAAAGTTCTTCCCCTAGGTGGAGCTATTGGATATTTCAGATTTCATTTCCTTTAGGAATAAGCATCTGACTCCTTTTTTGGAATTCCTTGGTGTGATCTACACACTATCCAACAATAAATTGACAGCCAGATGACATGGAGCCCTAATTCCCTTAAGAATGAAGGACGAACTAAATGGAGGGGGGTTGGGAATTTGAAACAGACCCCTTTAAAATTAAAAATAACTTCTTGATAACTGCTTTTACTTCCTCCTGCTTAGGACAAACACCAAGGAAGTTGAGACTGACTTACTCTCAGATTAAATAAATCTGCATATGTATATTTCTACCTCTTGTTCCACCGGGCCTCATCTTCTCTTATCAAAGCTTTTCATGTCTCTAAGTCTGGCAAAAATGGAGATTTAAGCCAAAAAGTTCTCCTTTATCTTCCCCCAAGCTGACTGTGAATAAATCTATTTTCCTTGCCAACCCAACTTCTGAATTTAATTGGAACAACAAGTGTGAAGGCCTTTCTCCCATGGTTATGTATGCATGAACTTTGACAATAACAACACAATAATTATAAAACATTCCACCCAAAACAGCAGAATACATGATTCTCAAACAGATATGGAATAGTCAGATATGAAATCAGAACACATTCTGGACCAAAAGTCAAAACAAACAGATTTAAAGACTATAATTCATACAAAGTAGATCTTCAAATTATAGTGAAAACTAAAATTCAATAGCAGAAAGATATCTGGAAAGTCCCCAGATATTTTTAAAATAACCCACACATTTCTAGTCTTATGTAGGTCAGGGAATAAATCTCAAGGGGAATTAAAAATATTTTGAACTGGAAATTAAAATCTATCAAAATGTGTGTGTATAATGCAAGGGAAAAAAAAAAAAAACACTGAGATGGAATGTGTAGCATTATATGCACATGTTGAAAAGGAAGACTGAGGGGCTGGGGATGTAGCTCAGTTGCCTCCTATGCTCTAAGCTACCATCTTAAGAAACTCGGAAAAGAAAAACAAATTTGAACCAAAGCTATCAGAGAAATTTACAAAATTAAGATTACAGGATAATGCAATTTAAAAGAGAAAACAATAAAAAATAGTCAATATGATCAAAAGCTGCTTCTTGCAAAAAAATCAATAAAATCAACCTATTAGTTTTATGTGGCTTCAGATCAATCACAAACTTAGTGACTTAAGAAAACAAGCATTATTAACAGCTGTTCAAGCAGAGAATTGCCAGATTCTCTGCTGAGCCCATCCAAAGCAGGAAATCAGCATATCAGCAGAGCTGCATTCTCCTCCGGAGACTCTAGGGCAAAGTCTACTTCTAAGCTCATTCAAAATTCAGATTATTGGCACAACTCAGTTCTTTGAGACAGAATCCCTTGTTTTCTTCCTGGCCATCAGCCAGGGATTTCACTCAGCTCCCCATTATTTGCCATCTTGCTTCCATATTTAAACCAATGAGTGTACACCAAATCTGTTCTGTGCTCCCAATCTTTGAATTCCCCTTCTAGAACCAGTCAGAGAAGACTCTGTGAGGGCCCATGTGATCAAGCAAGGGCCTCCACAGATGATTCTCATATCTTAAATTCATCCCAGAAAATTCTCATATTCATATCTCAAATCCTATTTAAGTCAACAAGAGCACACCAAATCCTTCTGGGTCTTCACATTTCTGAATTTCCCTTCCAGAATCAGTCAAAAGAAGATTGTAAATGAACCATGTGATCAAGTCAGGCCCACCCAGATGATTTCCAAACCCTATTTCTACTGTGCCATCTAGCATAACCTAATCAAGAGAATAAAATCATCCAATTCACAGTGTGGAAGATTATGTAGGGATGGGAAATCCTGCAGGCCATCTTGGAATTCCCCCTGCCATAACTGATAAACTTCCAGATGGTCTGAACAAGAAAAAGAGATAAGACACTAATTAGCAACAGCAGGAATGAGAAGGCAACATTACTGGATGATAAGGAGAAAAATGCTGAAGAAACAACGCTATGCCAACTATTCAGGTGAAATGAAAGATGCAAACTACCAAAACTAAGTCAAAAAGAAATAGATAACCTACATATCCTATGCCTAGTAAAGAAGGTCTTACATTTTATATAAAGGCCTTCTACAAATAAAAAGCCCAATCACAGATGGTTTCACAAGCCAATTCTACCAGCACTGAAGGAAGAAACAGAACCATTTCTGTGCAAGTTTTTCCAGAAAACAGAACAAAAGGAAATTTTACCCAACTTCTAATATTTGGTCTGACTTATCAAATAGCAAAACCAGATACTGTTATTTTCTGAAAACTGAGCTAATATCCTTCATTAATGTGAACACAAAAATTATCAATGCATAAGAGCAAATTAAATCTGGCTACATACACACACATGCATGCGCGCGCACACACACACACACACACACACACACACACACACACACACACATATCCATGCACATGCACACACAGTGTATGTGTAATGCACATCATGACAAGTGAGGTTCATCCCAGGAATGCAAAGTTGGGCAAATTAGAAAAATCAGTGTAACAACATATTAACAGACTAAGAAACATTATATGATCATTTAGGAAGTGCAGACAAAAAATTTGCTGAAATGAAATATCCATTTATAATTAAAAACTCTTAGAAACTTCATTAACCTATAAAGGGCATCTACAAAAATACTACACTTAACATCATCTCCTCTAATTGATTATAGGCAAGGCTTAGTGACTCACTGCCATCAAGTAGAAAATTGAAAAGGAACAACTTTACAGTGGAAAATTCTGGTGGATAGCACCCTAATCAAGTGGTCAAGGGGGCATTTCTAGAAATAAGTAACGTTGAGATCATGTAATCCCATGTGATATGGGAAGTGTCTAACATGAGAGAAACATCAGACAAGCTCAATTCAGAAGTGTCAAAGAAGAATTCAAAAGTGTTATGGTCATGAAAAGCAAATTATGATTGATTTGAAGAGACTAACAAAATGTGAAAACTAAATAAAATGTGGTATCCCAGATTGAATTCTAGAACAGGAAAAGTACATAAATGGAAAAACTGGTAAAGTATGAATAAAGACTAGGTTAGCTAAGAGTGTTGTTCCCATGTTAATTTTTTAGTTTTGACCACCTCACCATGGTTTTGCAAGGTGGGTGAACGTTAAGGGAAAGTGGGCAAAAGATAAATGAGAAGTTCCTGCATTACCTTTACAATTCATTTGTAAGTAAAAACTATTTCAATAGAAATTAAAATAAAAATCTGTCAACTTATAAATCCATGCCTGGTAGAAGTATTTCCAAGAATGAAGGTGAAGTAAAGACTTTTCCAAACATGAAAAACTTAAAAATTGGATCACCAGCAGGTCTACACTACAATAAATGTGAGAGGGAATCTTTTAGTTAGGAAAAAACATGATACCAGATGGAAATATGGATTTGTACTAATGAAGGGCAGCCCAGGAAATGGCAATTACATAAGTTAAAAGGGAAGGTTCATTTTTTTACAATTTAAATATTTTTGAACAAAAATATTAAAAATGCAATATCTGACATATAGTACATGTGAAAGTATAAAGGTATATAACAACAGTAGGATAAATGGGAGTGGATAAATGGAAAATTCTTATACATAAAGTGGTAAAAGTTTATTTAAAGGCAGCCTGCGAGAGGTTCAAGCTGTATATAGTAAGCTCTAAAGTAAACTTCTAAAACAATTAATCAAAGAGTTATATCTAAAAAGCCAACCATTGTTATGATTTGGATGTGAGATATCCCCCAAAAGCTCACATGTGATACAGTACAAGAAGATTCAGAGGAGAAATGTTTGGGTTATAAGAGTCTTAACCCAATCAGTGAATTAATCCCTGATGGGATTAACTGAAGTGGTAGGGTGTGGCTGGAGGAGATTGGAATTGAGTGACTTTGGTGTACATATTTTGTAGAGGGTAGACTCTCTCTCTCTCTCTCTGCTTCCTGATGATGTGAGCTGCTTCCCTCTGCCATGCTCTTCCACCATGATGTCCAGCCTCACCTGGAAACCCAAGGAATGAAGTCGACTTTCTTTGGACTATGACCTCTAAATCCGTGAGCCCTCCAATAAAGCTCTTCCTCTACAGTTGTGCTGGTTGGTTCATTTAGTCACAGCAGTGAAAAAGCTGACTAAAACAAAAATGGAGAAAAAAAAAATGGAAACACAAAATATGTTCAATCATCACAAAGGAAGGCAGAAGAACAGAAAAACATATGTATAGAGAGATTGGACAAGAACAAAAAAGCAAGATGATGGATTTGCAGGTGATGCTATTGTCTGTGCAGAAAACCCTAATGTATCTATAAAAATAGTAGAAATAAGAAGTTAGTTCAGCAAGGTCACATGATATAAGATAAACATACAAACATCAATTGTGTTTCTGTATAGGGGTTATGAACTATGCATCCTGAAATTAAAGGTACAATACAATTATAATTGCTTAGAAATTATGCAAATGTAAATCTGACAAAATATGTACAGGATCTGGATTCTGAAAGCTACAGTCATAATAACAGAAATCAAAGAAGATTCAAATAAATAGAGTAAGAGATTAAAGGATTACAAAATTGAACATAATCAAGGTGCCGAGTTTCTTTACACTGACATGCAACTCTAATATAATTCCTATCAAAATCCCCGCAAGATTCTTTGTAGACATACACAAGATAATGACAAAACATTTGGAAACATTAAGGAACCAGAATAAAACATCTTGAAAAAGAATAAAGTGGGAAGGAAAAATCTACCTGGTTTTGAGACTGTAGCAATCAAGATTGTGGGGCAATAATGAAGAGATGAATAGACAAATCAAAGGAAAAGAGAAGCTCAGTAATAGACTAATACAAATAAACATCCTTTGTTTTTTGTTGACAATAACTGTACATATTTTGGAGTACATTGTGTTGTTTCAAAGTATGTAAACAATATATAATGGTCAAGTTAGTATAATTAGCATATCTTGTTATACAAAGAACTCTCAAAATTCAACAGTAAAAAACCAAATAATCCATTATAAATTTATCAGAAGTCAGAGTCATTTCTCTTAGCAGGATAAAAAGATAGCAAATAGCACACGTAAAGATGTTCAGTATCATTAGTCATCAAGGAAATTACAAATTAAAACCATAATGACAAATTACTATACATCTATCACAATGAAATAAAAAGAAAAGTGACAAATGCCAGTGAGGATCATTTGTTTATTGCTGACTGGAGCATAAAATAATACATTTACTGGGGAAATCGATTTGATGGTCCCTTTAAAAAAACCCCACTAAATATATAACTACTATATGACCCAGCAATTACACTCCTGGGGATTTACCCCAGAAAATGAAAATTTATGTTCACATGAAAACTTATATACCTATGCTTATAGAAGCTTTATTTGTAATAGCAAAATCTAGAAATAGTCCCGATTTCCTTAAATGGGTGAGTAATTCAAGAAACTATAGCACAATGAGATAAGATGATGATGATGATGATGATGATGATGGTGATGATGATGATGATGATGATGATGATGCTGCTGCTACTATAGTCTAGGAATAAATCTGACCAAACAGAAAGAACTTTACAATGAAAACTACAGAACACTGAGAAGAGAAATAGAAGACACCAGAATATGGAATGATCTCCCATGTTCTTCAGTAGGAAGAGTTAATATTGCTAAAATGGCCATTTTACCAAAAGTGATCTACAGATTCAATGCAATGCCCACCAAAATACCAATGACATTCTTCAGAGTCCATTTTAGGAAAAACATTCTTATATGAAAGAATAAAAGACCCAGAATAGCCAATTCTGAGCAAAAAGAACAATGCTAGAAGCATCACAATTCTTAACTTCCAAATATATTACAGAGCAAGAATAACACTGTATAGTATTGGTATTAGACATACAGACCAGTTGAATAAAAGACAGAGACAAACTCAACACATATAAACTTATCTGATCTTTGACAAATGTACCGAAACATATGTTGGAGAAAATAGTCTTTTTAACAAATGATGCTGGGAAAAGTGGATATTTATATGTAGACGAATGAAACTAGATTCCTATCCCACCCTACATAAAAGTCAATTGAAAGTGGATAATAGACCTAGGATTAAATCAGAAACTTTGTAAATGCTAGAAGATAAATAGGGACAACACTCCAACATATAGGCTCAGGCAATGACTTCCTTAATAGGACAGCTGAAGCTCAGGAAATAATATCAAAGATTAATAAATGGAATAGTATCAAATTAAAACACTCTTCACAGCAAAGGAAACAAGGGGGTGAAGAGAGTCTATAGAATGGAAGAAGATTTTTGACAATTTCTTTTATGGGAGAGGAACAATATCTAGAACACCTAAAGGATTCCAAAAGTTCACACCAAAAAACAAACAAACAAACAAACAAATAACCCAATCAATAAATGGGCAAATGAACTTAACAGATATTGCTTAAAAGAAAAAATTCAAATGGCCAGAAAATATTTGAAAAAGAAAATGTTCAACATTAGCAGTCAGGGGAGTGCAAATCAGAACTACACTGAGATTTTATCTCAATCCAGTTTATAATGGCAATCATCAAGAATACAAGTAATAATAAGTGCTGATAAGGATGTGGGGGATAAGATACACTTATACACTGTGCATCGGATTGTGACCTAGTGTACCTTTATGGAAATCAGTATGAAAGTTCTTCAAAATACTAGGAATGAAACCCCCATATGATCAGCTATACCACTCCTTGGTCTTTATCCTAAAGAATTAAAAGTTGCATACTATAGTGATACATGCATACCTGTGTTTGCAGTAGTACTACAGCCAAGTTATGGAGCCAGACTAGGTGTGTGCCAATAGATGAATGGATAAAGAAAATGTAGTATATACCAAGAACAGTTTCATTCAGCCATGAAAAGAATGAAAATATGTCAGTTGCAGAAAAATGGATGGGACTAAAGAACAACATGTTGAACAAAATAAGCCAGAAAGAAAATCAAGGGTCATATGTTCTCTCTTATTTGTGGAAGTTTGAGAGAAAAAAAAAATTAAAAAGGGATCTCATAAAAATAGAAGGGAGACTAGAAGAATTGAAAAAGGGAATCAGAGGAGGGAGGGAGGAAATGGGGAGGTTCCAGGAAATGAAATTGATTCAATTACCTGTATTCATGTAAGAATAGGTTACAATAAACCCCATTATTATGTATAATTATAATGCATTAATAAAAATTTAAAAAAAAAATAACAATGTCCTCAAAAACTTTCAAGAAAAGGAAAGAAAGAAATTGGTATATTCATACTATGGAATGCTATTTAGTAATAAAAATAAACACTTTATTGTACAATGAATCCCTTGGATGAATCTCCAGAAAGTTACGCTGAGTGAAATAAGAAAAAGTTAAGCCTCAAGTTTTTGTTTTGTATGATTCCATTTATACAGCATTCCTTAAATGACGGTATAGAAATGGAAGCAGACTGATGGCTGCTGAGCATTAAGGAGCTAGTGAAGGTGGGAGGGAAATGGGTACCATGAGGAACGTTTTGTACCTTGACTGGATTCATGCCAGTGTCCTGGTTGTGATACACTTCCATTTCCCTAGAACATGACCATTGGGGCAACTAGTTAGCAGGTTCATGGGATTTTTGTATTTTCTTTAAAACTACATTTCAATCAATGATCATTTCAAATAAAATGAGTAATTAAAAGTTACCCTACGGATGAAGGAATAAATAAATATGTAATCTGGGAAGTACCATTAATTGAATGAAAATGATGTTGATTGTAAATATTGAATAAAAATGAGTTTAGTTAAAATTATCAATAATTGTAACTCAGACTTTGTGCCATAGTTGGTCAGCTTATTTGATCAAAATCATTTAAATTTTTATTATGTACAAGTTATACACTCTCCCACCTTGAATGTGACCCTTGTCTTAGAGAACTCTGTTGCTGGGTGGTTGTGGCACCAGTGGGCTCCTTCACCTTGTTACTTGTCTCCAATGGATCAAAAACCCCTAAAGCCAGGGCCTTAGAATGCTTCAACTTGGTGTGCATGACTCCCAGTCAATGAAGCAAATGTCACAGCCCAAAGTTGTCATTTCCCCTGGCAATTCTTCTACTTGCAAGAAACAGTCAATGGAATACATCATGATGTAAATGAAATTTAAAACTCTTGGTTTCTCATCTCCAGTGTTCAAAGGTGCTTTCAAACAACTGAGCAAGACTGAACTTGGACAGAGCTATACATTCCTTAAGCACGCAGAAGATGAGGAAAGTTGGGTAGGCTGTTTCATAGGCATATATTCCTTTGTATAAAACCTGTTCAAATCCTGTGTCCTAAGACTTTGAGATTTTTACAGTTGATAGAATCTGTTCAACTTTAGAGTCAGATGAGCTGTCAGTTAGGAGGCTCAATTTAAATAAATTGCAGGAGAATGAACCTCTTTGGGGATAGAACTCATTATATCTTTGATGAGGGTTTAAAATGTCTTTGAGGTGACTGAATTTAAGACTCTAAGGAGCAGTTTCAAGGACTAGCCAGATGATCAGTCCATCACTGTCTGCAGGGAATATTGCAGGAAGACTTGTGGGGTTTGCTTGGAAAAAGAACCCTGGCCCCGGCTCAGCACACCATTGTGGTTGATGCCTGCATTCCTTGGGAACAAACATGCTAATCTGTTTCTGCCACCCCTCTCAACATTTAGAAACATATGTTTGTTCTTAATTTGCTCAGACAAACTGCCAGGATAAAACTAATGTTTCTTTTTTACCATTTCATTTCCCTTACTATAAAATTCCTAGGTTAACTTTTTAATAGCAAATATGGATGATGTTTATAGATAACCAAAAATATTATAAATTTGGTGATCTTATAAATACAGATAATCAACTGATGTTGAACTCTGCACTCCACTTGACTTAATATAACAAGGGAATGTATCCTAAAACAAAAATAAATAAGATTGTAGGGTAAGCTAGGCATTATTTTTAGGATTTCAAATTGACAGGTGGGAGTTAACAGGGAAGATACATACCTCTAGGAAAAGGTGAATTGTGGGGGTGGGAACTTAAGGAGCTGCATTATAAGCACGTGTGTATGTTATGTCTGGGCTGGCCTTGGCCTTTGCCTCAGATTCATTTCTTGCCTCTCGGCTGTACTACTCTGTACCTCACAGGGGCAGCTCCCCAGCTCCTCGGGGGGAGGCTAAATGGAGTGGCCAGTGACAAAGGTAGTTGGCAGAGTGGGGAGAACAGGAGACAACAGGATAATTCCCCCTCTTTCTTTCTGCCTTGGACTCTGCTGGTCTAGTTTCCTTGATGTTCCCTCCTTCCTATTTCTCCCCAGACTGAGCTTCTATCCTTGCTGGTCTCCAAGTTGTCTGGCTATTCCTTGTTTGTCTTCTCACCCTTCAGTCCATCCTCTCACCAATTCTCTACATTCAACTCCCTCTTGCTCTTCTTTTCTTGGTCACTCTCTGACCAGCTCATATTAGCCGGTATGTGGGTATACTTTACCTTACAGAAATAGGTTCACTTTTCCATGTTCTCATGGTTTTCTGTGCCCCCACTTCGTGTGTTCTGGACACTGATCCTCCACACCCCCACCCCCTTTTTTTTTAGCATGGACACACTGTGCTTCCTTCTGCCAGGGGATCTTTTCTCTCTAATGGCCTGGCTGCCAGAGTTACCGTCTCCACCAGTTCCAGTGCAGACTTTGCCTGGTAAGTTCCTCCTTGTTCTTCAGGTCTCAGTTCTAAGGTCTCATTCCTAATGGGGGGAGGTCAACCTCACTCTTAATATCTGCTTAGAGGGAACAGGGCACAGGGGGTCTCTTCCACTCACTACAGCTGTGATTTTGCACTATTGTGTCTCTCTGTGACTGATTCCATTTTCCTTATGAAACTGTAAATTCCAAGAGAGTTGTACCTATGTTCCCTTCATGAGATATTTCATTTCCAATGCCTAACAAGAGACATTACTTATACTAGATGATCATTTATTGCCATCCAACAAAAGGATAAAAATCTGGATTGCAGTTTTAAAGTACACCCAGGCAGATTTCTTAGGAAAAAATTACTGCAGACTCAGGTCCTCCTTTCTGTTTTCACTCTTTTGGCTTTTTTTTTTTTTTTTTTTTTTGTGGTGCTGGGGATTTGAACATGGGGCCTTGTGCTTGCAAGGGAAGCACTCTACCAACTGAGCTATATCCCTAGCCCTCTTTTGGCCTATTCTTAGCACCTGCCAACTTTCTGATGCCTCTTGGAGACTCAAAGCTAAATTTTCAGTATCCTAAAATTAATCTAATACCTTTGAATCACATTAAATCCTAAAATTCTAAGAACTGTTTTAAGGTGCAATTATGAATATGAAAAAGTATATCCCAAGGCATATGAACTCAGTTATTGAGTGTGAAAGCCTTGTGTTAGCACCATTATAATTGACCATATTTGTCTGATGGGAAGATCCCTGTTTTCTAAGTTGTAGTCATTGTTTTAGAAATATAGGATTATTATAGAATTGCTTGTGTATTAATTTGTCCATCATTGAAACTCTTATTTCACAAAGAAGTGGTAAGGCATGTTACTTAACTTCATAGCCATTGGGACTGCAATGCCTGGGCCCATCTCCTTGTGCTCCACTTTCTTCATCTGTGCAATGGGAACAATAATGGCGTTTGTCTCTTATGGTTGTTGGGAGGATGGAATTAATAAATAGAAAGCCATCAGGACAAGACCTAACTATAGGAAGCAGTCACCACACACATTAGCTTGTTTTTCAAGATATACGATAGGCACTGTGTGTCACTTTTGGTATTTTTCAGAATAAGAGCAGAGTGAAATTTGTGATTTGCATCTAATCTCTCCAATAAGAGTTACAAGCTTAATTGATGCTAATGCTCACTTCTTGTCAAATATTCTTAGAAACATACTCTTCTTACTCAGAAATAAACATTTCCATTAAAACAATAGCTTTTTTTGCAGTATTCCATACTGTTTAAAAATATTTTTTTATTGTAATAAATGGGATACATGTTGTTTCTCTGTTTGTACATGGAGTCAAGGCATACCATTTGTGTAATCATAAATTTACATAGGGTAATGTTGTTTGATTCATTCTGTTATTTTTTTTCCTTCACCCCCAAAACAATAGCTTTTAAAAATATGTATTTTTTTAGTTGTAGATGGACACAATATCCTTATTTATTTGTTTTTATGTGGTTCTGAGGATGAAACCCAGTGCCTCACACATGCTAGGCTAGTGCTTTGCACTGGGCCACAACCCCAGCCCCCAAAACAATAGCTTTTATCAAACGTGAATTAGCTTTTGAAAACAAATGCAAATAAGCCTAGTCCTCAGATGGGAGTTCTATTTTTCTAATTGAGTGTGAGCCTCTCATCAATAAATAATGTTGTTCATATTTAGGTTCTCTAGATTTAGAGCTATTGTTTCAATAATGGAAGATTTGAATGGACAAGTGGGCATTGGGAAGCCAATCTCCCTTGTATGCTACAGCCTATTTCCTGAGACTCCTTTGGGGGAATTTTCTATATGAGATCAATTAGCACTTAGAATGGGAAGAGTGACCTCTTCATCAAATCTGCATTTTCAATATCTTAGAATTAATCTTACACCTTTGTATCAAATTAAATCTTGGAAGTGCTAAGAATTGTTTTAATGTATAATTATGAATATTAAGAAAATATATTCCAAGGTATCTGAGGCCAGTTATCCTGGAATGCTGAAAGCACTGTGCTCAGCACCATGATAACTGACCAGCTTTATTTGATAAGAATGTCCTAATGGACAAAAATCGTTTTTGTAAATTATAGTCAAAGGCTGGACTAATCCCAATCACATTATAAAATGGTGTGCACATTATAGGAGTCAGTAGAAAAGCCATGTGGATTAAGTAGTGGAAATTGATAATGATCACCATGAAAACTGCAGCCGTCATCTTTTTGACATAATGTATGGATCAGTTACCAGACATCTGGAGCCAGAGATTAGCTAACATTGAACTGGAGTTGGAGGTCACATACAATGACCAAAGAAGTAAAGAAGAAAATGAAATGCAAAAGAAAAAACAAGAACAGACACCATCAACAACAAAATTTTAAAATTAGAAAGAAACAGGAAATTTAGAAGTAGAAAGGAGAGTGTCCAGCTTTCAGTGCAGAAGCCAGACTGCAGCTATGGAAAGGCAAGGTGCAGCTTCAGAGGAACCAGTTCCATAGTCTGAGGGAAAACACAAGAAAAGTATTCTATGTCCGAGGTAGAGAAGAAAGAGAGAAGGAAGGAAGCAAGAGGGAAGGGGAAAAGGAAGGAGGGAAGGGAAAAAAGAAACATCCCATAAATAACAAATGAAGACATAAACCTGGAAGAAATCACAATTAAAAAAAGAGAAATTACCTTGAGTGCATTCACTCAGTAGCACATGTAAAGAAAAATTAATTATAAAAATAATAAAAAGGGGATAATTAAACAAACAGAATGAGAGGAACAAGATATCAGACTCATGAAAATGAATTTAGAGTTGTTACAGAATGATTATTAGAAATAATCAAGCAACAGAAGAGATATTGGTACAGCTTAAATAACTGACCTAAGGAGATTATGGTGAGTGCAGTAAACAGATGAAAATGGAATTAAAGCAACCAGAAGTAAGATACAGATCTGACACCCAAAAAAGCGATCCAACCAACCTAAATTTGACTGGTGTTTAAGAGGCAGGAAGCATTGATATGAAACAGGTAATATATTCAGAGAAAAGACAGAAGAAATTTTACCTTAAACAAGGAAATAAGAGCACCCAATCCACCAAATAAAATAATGCACAATTTTTTTCTGAGCTCTAAAGCATTTTCTCATTTAAACTTCTTTTTAAAAAATATGAGCTTGTTTCAATCAAGAATAAAGAAATTTATGGATTCAGTATAAGAAGGCAAAATGTTTTTTAATGGGAAAACATGAGATTGGTGTCAGAGTTCTTCAAAATAATAGTGGAGGCCAGAGGACAACAGAACAACATTTGCAAAGATCTAAAGGGAAGAAAACATAACCCAGTCGAAATGTCATTAAATAATAAAGACTTATGAAGACATGTTCCAACAAAAAGGAAATCACCCTATATAGCATCCCTGGGTTTCCATAAAATAAATTACTTAAGAATAAAATCAACCCAACTGACTCTTGGCTCAAGTGAAGAACTTAGAGAGGAAGTGAATAGTATGTCAGGGAGCAGAGAATTGTTGAAATCATTTCTATATAAATCACTAGAAAAATTTTAGAAAATAGAATTTAAAAAGATAATTTGACCTTCATAGAATCAAAAAATGCCAAAAAAAATTGGAAATGACAACAACAACAAACCCTGTGTTCAATAATTAGACAGGAGTGGGAATATTAACAAGAGGAAATGTGAGAGTGATAGTGCTTCTGAGTAGGAGGAAGGACGTCTGTGACCTCTGGGAGCTGACCTAGTACAATTGGCCAAAGCTGGGGCTGCAGGGAGTCTGCCTGACATGGACGGTTAGACTCGGCAGTTTCCTCTTCAATATGAACATTCCATAGGACATGAGCACAAGACAAAGCTATTCTGGGATCATGATATACCAAGACAAAAACAGGAGGACCACTTTATCTGAATACAGACAAAGTACAAACATTTTCTACACACGAATGACCTAGTAGAAATAGCTGCTGTCCCTACTGATGACAGCTTTAGCTTCAGACAAAGTTCCCTCCATCCAGATGAGATTTATTATGATACCCTGTGATGCAATCTCCTGTTCTGTGGGCATTCTGTGAAGATAAAGAATACATACTTTACCCTACTTACTATGTTAGAAGTAATTTAACAACTGAGAAGTAAATATGAAATAAGTGTTGTAAGCCTGAAATGTGGAGAGATGAAATGGTTTGGCTAGGGACCACTGGACCTGACAAATGACCTGATGGCTAATTCCCTGAATTGTCTTTTTGCCTTATATAACTTATAGAGGCAGAAAGAGCCTGGAAAAACCAGCAAGGTGCAGTTCAAAAGAAAAAAACATCCATTAATGCTATAAGATAAATGCCTTGACTTCTAGTGCCCAAGTTTTAATTCAGGGTATATAAGCAATCACACTCATCCTTTTGCACTCTCCTTTCCTTTCTAATGGTGAGTAGAGTAACAAACCCATACTTTTTAAGTCATCTGTGTTCTTTCAGGAATTTATTTTTGCTCAGATGATTGAAGAATGGTAGCTTGCTCCACAGGTTCTGTATTTGTGTCTCACATATGTTCAACATGGTAGATGTACTAGTTTTCCTGGAAAGTTGATTTTTAAAAAGCATTTTTTGTCTCTTAAATTAAAAAAAAAAATCCTCAAGTCTATTCTCTCTCGTCAAAGGAATAGAAATGAAACAGTTGAACAAGACAAAACACTTTTATACAATAAGTGCCCTATGTTAGTCAAACAGCACAGACGAATCTTCAGCTTCAGCCTCATTCATACCAGCAAAGACCAGATAAGAAAGCTTGACTTACACCATTGCTATGCTGTAATATGATTTCCCAACTCCTCCTGTAGGGTAGCCCAAGAGGATAACAGAGGAACCAAGACTTCCATCCCTACCAGCTGCTGTGACTCCTTGCTCAGTGTCAGACACAGAGGAGGCAGACAGCCAGAATGATATCAGCAGAGGTCTTCTGGGAAACTTATTCTCGCCTCTGCCCAAGAATATCAAGAAGCACCTCATCCAGGGAGGAGTGTCAATGAAGGTCAAGTAACCTGTACTTCCACCAGATCTGTCAATGAGGAGGAAATCTCCCTTTTCCCCCTCTAAAGCAGTGTCAAGGGAGGCTGAATTAAACAGGTTTTAGTTCCATCTATTTTCTTGTAATTGCCATAATTTTGTTCATTTTTATGGCTGAATAACACTGTGTATTGTATGTGTGACATTTTCTTTATCCATTCATCTGTTGACAGGTACCTAGGTTGATTCTATAACTTGCCTGAATCACTGTACTATGCTGGCTTTAACTATTTCAAATAAATACTGAGGGATGGTACAGATGGATCATATGCTGTTTTCAGTGAAAAATAAGTCAGAAAGACAAATATTACATGTTTTCTATCATATGTGGATGTTACAGGAAGGGGAAAGAAAGAGGCAAATGATTAGTGAAAAGTAAGGGGATTATGGGGAGGGGAAGGGAGGGTAAAAGGAAGTAATGAGGAATTAAATTGATCAAATTATGTTATATGCATGCACAAACCCTACTATACTCTACAACTTATATGCAGCAGAATAAAACCAGATTTTTGAAAGACAAGAGCCTAATTATAAACCTTGGATAGGGGTGAGAATAAGTTTCCCAGAAGACCTTCAGCTTTTAAGTCATTTGATGCATCAAGAATGAGAGAGATTTCAATCTGAATGAGGAAAGACAAGAGGTACTCACAGCAAAATTACTACCATGTGAATTTTTGGCATGGATTTTTAACACAGTCATACTATAACAAATGATTACAAGTATGAAAACAGAAGGTCTCAGCAAAGAAAAATCAAGAGGAAATTTAAAAACTGAATGTACAATAAACAAAGTAAAAACCAGATGACATCAACAACAGACAGGAAGGGTCCTTGGAAAGAATCAAGGTAAATACATCAGCCTTTCCTTCTCATCTTGAGTTTGTTAAATCATGTTTGATGATGGGAGCAAATATTACAAAACTTCTTTTTTTTACTCTTTAGACGGAGTCTTATTATATTGTACAGGCTAGCCTTCAACTCAAGCAACCCTCCTGCCATATCCTCCCAGGTAGATAGAAGAAGTATAGCCATGCACCACCGCTGTGCCCTGCTAAATGTGAGGAGCCTTTTTGATGCTGTTCTAAGTGTAATGTGTCACAAATAATTCAAAGCAGTGGTTTTTTTTTTCCTTTTCTAGTACTAGGAATTGAACCTAGGGGTGCTTAACTACTGAGCTACATCCCCAGTCCTTTTTTATTTTATTTTGAGACAGGGTTTTGCTAAACTGCTTAGGGTCTCACTAAGTTGCTGAGAGTTGCTTTGAACTTGTAATCCTCTTGCCTCAGTCTCCTGAGTTGCTGGAATTATGGGTGTGTGCCATCTCGCCCTGCTCAAAATACTATGTTCTTAGAAGCATGATCTATAATTGTCAAAAGGTGGAAGCAACCCAAATGTTCACTGTCAGATGAAGAAAAGTTGGTGAACACATGCAATGGGATATCAGTCAGCCTTAAAAAAGAAAGAAGTCCTGTTACACATTTCAACAAAGTGAAGCTCAAGGTGGAAGGCTAAGTGAAATAAGCCAGCCAGAAATGAACACATATTGTGTGAATCCACTTACATGAAGTATTCAAGGAGTCAAATCATAGAAAATGAAACTAGTAAGGTGGTTACCAAGGGTTGGGGTGGGTGGGAATGAGTTTTGTAGATACAGAAATTCAGTGTTACAAGATGAAGAAGTCTTAGAGATCTGTTGTACCACAATTTGAATATACTTAATTAACACTACTGAACTGAAATGGTGAAGGTGAAAATTTTAATTCTGTGAACTTTTACCACAATGTTAAAAGATACATAGATTGATAACAGAGTATGTTGAAGAAAAATTTAAAGCAATTATAAATAAAGCAGGGTAAAGAGGTATAAAAGGAGGTATGGTTTCTATACCATATTTGATCTTACAAAATGTCTGTACTGATGAAGTGTGAAATGCTCAGTATATACAGTATAATTTTTTAAAAGTACTAAAAATTATACAAAGAAATACATTAAAAATCTTTATAGCAGATACCCACTTCTAGAATGATAAGGTAAGCACTTCCATGTCCATACCCCAGCAAAGCAGCCAAAACTAGTGGAAATGTCCTGGAAGTATACATAAAATGAAGCAATTTATTCAAGAAAATCTACTAAATTTAAATAAGAGCAGTGTTAGTCTGTGGCTGCTCCTTCACATACCCCTTCCCCAATGTAGCATGACAGAAAACCCACTCTTGAAGGATAAGGCAAAGAAGACCGGAATTCTAAAATTCCCAGTCAAGGGTTATATTATGTCCCCAGAAAGGGCAGACCACCAGCTTTTCTCATTGACCGCCCCCCCACCCCGCTTTGTGTTGCGAAGGTTAAATTCTATGTGAGAGTAGCTGAGAAGTTTCTGGCTTTCTTATCACTCAGGGTGGATATTGTATTGTAGGTGCAGCAACATGAGAATACTGGGCCCAAGAACCCTTTCCCCAATCCTCGAGTAGGGCAGAGGTTCCATGCCTGCAGAGCCAAGCCTAGAGGATCATTGTCTGCCATCTCCACCCAATACCCTATTTGTAAAGCAAGGATACCCCTCTGTGAGAAGAGGACCATGGTCCCCAGTCCCAGTTCAAAGATTATGCTCTGAAAGAGAGAAAGACCACAAATACAGAAGGCTCTGAAACTCTCACCAAGAGAAGACAAGTCATTCAGGAACTATAGAATCTGAGAAATAAGGGTCCTCTCAAAAACAAGGGGGATCTCACACTAAGCTAAAAAGAGGGGACTGGGAGCACAAAATGGCAACAACCAAAGTGTAAGCCAGCTGGTTTATCAGAGACAACCAAGGAAATGTAGCTCAAGAGAGCCCTCCTAGGGTCAGGAAAAATCTCAGAGTTCCCTTAAAGAATAGCTCTATTAAAGGACCTGCATTTAATCAGGTGAGACCATGAAACAATTTGCAACCCAGGAAAAAGTTAAAACAATAAAGCAATGAAGTTGTGCATAGGTATAAGGCTTCCCTTTTGAGGAAACATCAGAGACTTCCCAATGCAGGGGAAAGAGACTTCATTAAAACAAACAAACCTAACCAATAGACAAACTTTGCAGCAAGCAACAATAACAAGTCCCTCAGGATGGGGAGTGGCATCAGGATCCAGAGATATGAAAATACATGACCTGAAGTGTTCAGTTCTCAACAAAAATTATAAGATATGCTAAGAAGCAGGAAAATGTAGGTTATGTACATGAAACCAACCAGACCAATACAAAAGAAAAAACCAGGCTCCAGAAACTACCTGTAAGAGGGTCGAAATGTCACACTTAATGAAGGCCGCAAAGCAGCCATTAAAAAAATACATTCAATTCAGTAAAGGAAATCATGCTTAAAGACATAAATGGAAACATGATGAGGGTGTTAGACCACATGTGTTAGACCACATGTAACTGAGGGTGTTTCATCGATTGAGAATATCGGTAGAGGAACAAACACACACACAGAGAACAAAGTGTATATCCACACATGGAACATGATCTAACTCTGAAAAGAAGTTCTCTTACATGCTACAACATTAATGAAAATTGAAAACATTAAGTGAAAGAAGCCAGTCACAAAAGATCATATATTATATGATTCCATTCATATGAAAAATCTAGAAAAGGCAAATATACAGATATAGAAAATTATGGTTGTCCAGGGCTTGAGGACTTCAGGAAAATTGCCAAGTGAACAGTAAAGGATAGTTGGCTTTCTTTTCTTGAGGTAATGAAAGTGTTCTAAATTTGATCCTGTTCATGGCTGTACAACTCTGCAAAGATAAGAACCATTTAATCATACACTTTTTTTCTTTTGTTTTAGAGATTGAACCCAAGAGTGTTTAACCACTGAGCCACATCCCAAGATCCAAAAACCTTTTACTCCACATTTTTTTTTTTTTTTTTTGAGATAGGGTCTCACTAAGTTGCTTAGGGCCCTTCTAAGTTGCTAAGGCTGGCTTTGAACTTGAAATTCTTCTGCCTTAGTCTCCTAAGCTGCTGGAAATATAGGCTTGTGCTGCCAGGCCCATCTTAACTGTACACTTTAAATATGTGCTATATGCATTACATATCAATAAAGCTGGTGTATTTAATCCACCATAGAAAATCAGAAAATTAGGATGGTGTTCTAATACATGTTCAATTATGTTGGAGAAACGCAGAAAAAAGAAAACAAATGAAAGTAGACAACAAAGTAAAATGGGGGAATTTAAGCTTTGACTTATTATTAATTACTTTATATATGTGTTGTTCTTACATTAATTAAAAGAATCATATTTATAGAATAAATTACAAAAAAAATCCTCAGTTACATGTGGTCTACTTGAAATTCACTTAAAATATGATAGTAGGTAGTAAAATGGTATAGGAGTAAAGGATTGAAAATAATATACCATGCTAGACTTAATCTAAAGACAGTAGCAGCTACCACATTAATATTATATAAAACAGATTTCAGACTAAAGACAACTGTGAGCATAGTAATAAAGGCAATTAGTTGTACTCTTCAAATAGGTGGGTTGTGGGATTTAGCAATTATATCTCAATAATGCCATTATATTAGAATATAGATAAACCAAAATGAATTATTGAATGACAAAAGGGGTAATTCATTCAAATAACAATCTAGATTGCACCAAAAAACATAGCAACAAATATTATGTAGGAAATCTGACAGAACTTAAAGCAGAAGTAAACAAATCCACCATTATAGTTGGGGACTGCAACACTCCTTTCCCAATAATTGATAGGACAACTAGATTAAAAAAAAAAAAAATCAGCAAGTTACTGATGAATGTAACAGTACCACCAAACAATCAGTTCTCTTCAGCACCATAGAAAGTCCACTCAATAGCTTTGGAATTGAGATCTGAACATGCATCCCAGTGCCGAAAGAATGCGAAAGAAGGTAGACCACAACTTGGGTCACACTAACCTTAACAAATTGAAAAGAATTGAAACCAAATGTTCTCTGATCATAATGGAATCAAGGTAGAAATCAATACAGAAAAATGACCGGAAAACTTCCCCATAAATAACCCATAAATAACCCATAATAACTTCTACCCATAATAAGGTAGAAGTTGCAAGTCAAACAAATAATACAGCAAATTAAATTAAAATAAAAGACCTCAAAATTCATGAGAAATTTATAACCCAAAATGTACAAATAGGGCATACGAAATGTCTGAAATCACAACTTAAGCACTTACTTCAAAATACCAGAAAAAGAAGAGTGAAATAAGCTGGAATCAAGTAGAATAAAGAAAATAAATAACATAAATCAATTAAATTGACAGCAGAATTCATTGGGAAAAAAACAAAATTAATAAACCACTAAGAAGTCTGACAAAAACAGAGAGACAATAGCAAATTACAAACATCAAAAATAAAACAGGAAACAACAAACTTTGCAGACATCAAAGGGATAATTAGGGAATACTATGAATAATTCTTCACACATAAATGTCACCATTTAGATGAAATAAACCAATTTGTAGGAAACTGCAACTACCACAGCTTATCCAATAAGAAATAAATCACTCAAATAGTCCTATAACCATTAAGTCAATTAAATTCATAATTTAAAAATTCTCCATAAAGAAATCTTCGGTACCAGTTCTTTCTTAGAGAATTCCACTAAGTATTCAAAGAAGAATTAAAAACAATTCTATATAATCTCTGACAGGAAATATGAGAGGAGGGAACACTGCTGCTCACATTTGGTGAAGCCAGCAGAATTACCTTCATGTCAAAACCAGAGAAAAGGAAAAGAAAGAAAACTAGAGATGGAGATGGATATACTTCATGAACATTAATGCAAAACTCTTTAAATATTGCAAACAGAATCCAGTAATATAACAAAATAACTATACACAATGACCAAATGGAGTTTATTCCAGGAATTCGAGGTTGGTTCAATATTTGGAAATCAATAAGGGTAATCCACCATATTTTCAGGTTAAGAAGAAAAATCACATGTTCATGGAAAATTGATGCAGAAAAAGCATTTGCCAAAATTAAATATCCATTTTTCATAAAACTAGAATTATTGCAGTTTCCTCATAGCACTCAAACCAGAGTCAATCTCTACCCCCTCAAACTTTTCCCCAAAACACCTACATCTTACAATAATTCCTTTATTTCCCTTTTACTGATATGCCCCACAGTTTTCTATGGCCTCTGTTGTCTCTTGCTGTACATACAATAATTAAGACGTGAAAGTCTCAACTTGTTCAACTGTTGGAGGTGTGCCTGACCCTCTCTGGCTAAAGGGTATTAACATCACCTTTCGTCATAGCATTGAGATCATCAATTCTGTGTAAAGTTGAAGTAGGTAGCTAATAATTACTCTGTTGCTGAATCTTTTTAAAAATATTCTTAACTTCAGAGGGTTATTTAGAAAACAATATATTCGTTAATAAAAAAAATTTTGCTTTCTTTTTCCCCTTTTATCTTAATAGAATCAAGGGAAATTAAACATGTTATTTAATTTTGAAAACAGTTAACAATAACAAAATTATTACAAAGTATTTCTGTACTTTTATGTCTCTATATTGATCTATTAATCTGTGTGAATTAATCAAACACTGTTTTGGAAGACATCAACCTAATATTAGGTGTGGTTTTTACTAGGAGATGGAATTTCAGGTATTCTAGAACTTTCATCTTTGTACTTTTCTCTACTTTTGAGTTTTTAAAAATATGAGATCAAATCTCTTTTATGAAAAAATATGTTTATATACACTGAGATATTAACAAAGGTTGATGGAGGATTAAAGACTCAAGTCTATATATTTTTCTGTGATTTATAAGTTTAAAATAACACTGAGATTTTAAAACATGGGAATATGCACCGATATTTTAAGATGAAAAGTAAAATATTATCAGAAGAAAGAGGAAAACTACCATTACAATTTTGTTGTATTTGATTTCAGTGCATATCCACATGCCAACAGAAACACACAGAAGTAAAGAAGATTTTATACACTATTTTTTGCCTACCATTCTATTATAAGCATGTTTCTTGGTTTAAAATGAGTAACTCCTTCTCAGTCTTATTCAATAGAATTTACTTTTTTCTTGGGGGCTGTTGAACAGTGTATGAATTGAAGACACAGAAACTCATGGATGACAGACACTTTAAATACAGGTGTGGTGCCAAAGACAGACTTCATAGACCCAAAATGAATGCACAGATGTATTTTTGTCAGTTGTCCTTTCATCAACACAAAGAACAATATAAATATATGTCCTGAACAAAGAGCTGTTCTGCAGCAGGAAAACAAATTTATTTCTAAAACAAACAATATCATTCCATTGCATTCAAGTGTTGTTTTGAAGATTCATTCCCTAGAAAACATTTTGGCCTCCAGATTAATAAAAATGGAACATGCAAAAAAATCAGTTCTGTGTAAGGAAGCAGTTGAGATGGAATGTCCAAGTACTACTAATTGGTCTTCACTGGACCTACCACGTACCCTACCACATACCCTACAACCCAGTGATCACCGGTTGATGAAGAGATTTACCCACCTGGGCCAGGGGTTAATCACTTTATGATGCTCTAGGAACGACTAGCATTAACTTTACACCATCTTCAGATCCTTTCCAAGTGAGACTTAAGACCAAAGCATGTCTTTTTTTTTCTAACTCCTTTTATCTCTGACTTTATTATATAAGAAAGAAAAAGCTGTTGGAATGTGTCCTCTCCTTCCACTTAAGACCTACTTAGGGAGGTATGTTGAATTCTTAGCCAAGTCTGCATTGCTAAGTCCTCATTAAAATTGTGGGCTTCCTAGCTGCTTTTTATAAAAGAAATTTTGTTATAGATTCAGCATAATTAGTCCTGACAAATGGGCTAATCATGACACTGTGCAGTTCTGCATTGAGACCAAACCTCTAGAGCTTTACTTATTGATAAAACAAAAGACTCTTGTTATAAAGGAGCAATAAATTACCCCAACACAGTTTGATGGCAGGTTTTGAAAAACAAAATTACACAAGTCATATAAGATATTACTAAAAAAATTCTTTAAGAAGAAAATAACAGGGGCCTTGGCATGTAGGAGTAATAAGAAGAAAATTTAGAGGTACACAAACAGCCAATGCTGCCCACACGTTTTAAATAAGAACACAAGGAGTAACAGAATAACTCCTCAATTTCCCTGTAATTCTTACTTCAATGGAGCTTTTCCTCAGATGTTGGGGCTTCTTTGGGTTTGTCTGTTTTTGTTGATTTCACTTGTTTTTACTGGTAATTACTTCTTTGAGTAATACACACTTAAACATTACAAAGATATATTATTTTCTATTTTTCCATTTTATTGTACTTTCACACTTAAAATTTACCACTAAATGCTAGCTGATACAAGTATAGACTAGTCATACTGATAGCTGTAGATTTTTGAGGTGTAAAAATAAATGGATAAATGTCTTAAAGAATGTGATAAAACAAATAGCAAGCAGTCATTGTAGAATCTGGATGGTGGTCTTGGTTTTGTGCTGTGACACATGAGGTAATGCTCAAGTAAACAGCAAAAGGGACAGGAAGATAGATGCCAAACTTCAGGTTGTAACTAAAAGGAAAACCCCACTCAAGACTGAAACAGAACTGCCATAAAGGAAAACCCCACTCAAGACTGAAACAGAACTGCCATGTATCAGGCTGAGAGATGCTTGGGTGCTGGTAAAGACAGACCATGGGATCTCTTGAATTTTGTCCTTTCCTTCCTGTTTTAGTCAGCTTTTTCACTGCTGTGCCCAAAGACCAGATAAGATCAATTAGGAGGAAAAGTTTATTTGGGAGCTCACAGTTTCTGAGGTCTCAGTTCATAGATAACTGGCTTCATTCCCTGGAGCTCCAAGTGAGGCAGACCATCATGGTGAAAGAATGTGATGGAGGGAAGCAGCTCAAGACATCACACCAGGAAGCAGAGAGAGAGCTCCACTCTTCAGGGACAACATATAAACTCCAAAGGTATGTCCCCAATGACCCATCTCTTCTAGTTACACCCTGATTGCCTATAATTACCACCTAGTTAATCCCTATCAGGGAATTAATGTACTGATTAGGTTATTGCTCTCATAACCCAATCATTTCACCTCTCAGCTTTCTTGGATTTATTCACACATGAGCTTTTGGGAGAAACCTAATATCTAAACCATAACACTTCCCTAAAATGAGTAAGTAGGTTGAGGGAGCAACCATGGCATGTACTGCAGCTAGGGGCTGATGCTGTGTCACTCACATGTTATCCATCTAGACCAGCAGGAGTATTTTAGCAGCAGAACAAGCAGAGAGGACCATGGCTGAGGGCCAGGCAGGTAGAATATCACTGCACTCCTGTAATAACAGTGCTCCAATAAACTGAGCAAGTCTCCTCCAATCAAAAGAAGGTGAACTTCTAAATCTGAAGGAGCTTGACTCTGATGATAGATTTTTTTGGTGGTCACAGAGTCAGATTCAGGAATGGGCCAAGGGCAATATGAAGAGATGGCAAGGGGGTGAGAGAAGAACCCCAGGGGTTCCTCAGCAGTTCTCACTCTCCTCTAACCATGAGATGTGAAAAGGGAAGTGGGGACCAGATCAACATCTAAATATCAGGGTTAGCCAAGTGAGGTGGTGCAGTTTGTGAGGCTGAGGCAGGAGGATTGCAAGTTCAAAGTCAAAGTCAGGCCTCAGCAATTTAGCAAGGCCCTAAGCAACTTAGTGAGATCTTGTCTCAAAATAGAAAAAAAAAAAAAAAAAGATCCAGGCATGTGACTCAGTGGTTAAGTGCCCTGGGTCAATCCCTGGTAGAAAGGAAGGAAGGAAAGGGGGAAGGAAAGAAAGAAAAAGAGCAAGCAGAGTTATTATTCAAAAAACAACCTTGGGTCCACACAAGATTTCTTGCACTGAAGTGTTTGATCAGTGACAATCCTTAAAAACTAAAACAATAAGAAAAGTGTCATTTGACAAAGAGGAATACTGCCCAGGTTACCAGACTGATTGCATATCATGCTATCCTCATTATCATGAGGGATGAGGGACACTGGAAAGTGGAAGTTCATTTATCTTGGGAAACAGGCCTGCATTTACCAAGATTCTCTACTGATTAAGGTAGAAAATGGAAGAGAGAAAAAAATATTCCAGATGAATTGAATGGAGATTAACTACTTAAACTCCTGGACACCCCAGGGGTCTCCTAAGGGATGAACTCCCCACCTAGGACATCCAGTTTCCAAATAACACAGAAACAGAAAGGACTTCCTAAATCTGAATTCAGTAGAAAGCATGTAGTGTTTACATAGAAAAGAACAATAGAATAAACTATGTGTTGGTGTGGAGAATGTATATATTTTTTCAAAGAATTGAAGTTAATCTCTTTACTACTTTCACAAATTCTAGTTCATTCATTTGTATCTACATGCCAAAAGTAATTTTCATCTGTAAAGTACAAAGTAGATAAAAGTATCCCTTGATTAAATTTTAAATAATAAAACTATAAACAGAGGTGAAACAGAACTACTACAATATCAAAACACAATAGCCTCGGTCATAATGTGCCCACATTAATTTTTCTAAGATGTCAGTTAAGTGTTTTCAAAGTGATATATTTATCTTTTTGACTGATTTGCTAAACAGATTAAGCATTATTTTCTCTTCCAAACATGCAAGTGCTTTCTTTGAGCTAATTATTTTGCTAGTTTCCCTGGGATGCCAATAGGCAAATATATTGGGAAACATGTAAAATTAACACTAGGTAATGATTGCTGGCTGCTTTCAGACTCATTTAATCTTGACAAGGTCCTCACCTAGGAGGCAAGAGCTAGTATTGACCTCTCCATTTTGTGGAAGAGGAAAATGAGTCTCAGAGGGGTAAGATAACACATCCAAGATGACATATCTTGAGTGCAGGCCTGGCATTAAAGCCCAGGGAAGATGGCTCTGGGGTTCACCTTCTCGAACTCTGTGTTTGAGAATGTCTACCATAATATGCAATGTGCATGTGCCACCATGGGGCAAAACAAAGGTGCTATGGAGGTAAATGGCTGTCTACTTAGCCTAGTCTTTGGGAAGGGGGAGACATTCTTAAAAATGGCTTCCTGGAGGAGTGGCATCAATGTTTAAGAGGCTAGGGATGACTGAAATTAACCAGATTGATTGGGAGGGAATGGTGTGTGTGTTGGAGAGTAAAGGTGTGCAGTGCTTATGAGGTTATGGGCAGGAGCAAGTGCTTCAGTTGCCTCAGCACAGGACTTCAAGGGTTGTTTTACTTTTATCAGGTGCAAGTCTCTCCAGCACATTCTCAATGGTTTCACTCAATAGAAGCACTCTACAGCTATCTTGAAGCTAATACCAGGATTGCTTGACATTGATTTTCATGAAAACATCTTAAAATCTCAGTTTGTTATCTATACAATGAGATAGTAGCCTCACCACCTTAAAGAGCTGTAGCATCATCGAAAGAGCATGTGAGCCGATGAATGTTTGTGAGCATCTTGAGCATGTTGATATTCTAGAGAAATACTTACCAGAGTTCTATATCTCAACAATAAAGTAGTGGTGGATATTATAGATAATTGGGCTGGTCAGATTTGCATTACTTTAAAAAATGCCTGAGATCATCAACTTATAAAGAGAAAAGGTTTATTGTGGCTCACAGCTCGAGGTTCTAGTTTATATTCAGTTGACTCTGTGGTAAGGAAGCACATCATGGCAGGAGGACAGGGTGGAGCAAAAACACTCATCTCATGGCCAGAGAGCAAGAGAAGGGAGGAGTAAGGGGTCAGGATCCCAAAGCCTCCTTCAAGGGCATGCTCCCAGTGACCCAAAGACCTCCTACTAGGCTCTACCTCTTCAAGTTTCCATTACCTCCCAATAACAACTCCTTAGGGAACAAGCCTTTACCACACTGGCCTTTGGAGTACATTCAAGATCCAAACTACAGCAATAATTTTAAATGATCATATTCTGTATGTCAGTGTACTGATTTAAGACTGCTTTTTTGATAAAATGATTTGAAGCAGTAATGTAACTCCATAATGGAAAAAAGGAATATAAAATATCATCTATGCCAGTGAATATATCAAATAATGAAGCTTTAAAGGCCACAGTCGAACACTGGACTAGAGGAAATAAAATGTTCTGAAAACTGGGGGTAGGTTGTAGGAAGTAAAACTCACTCTTTCTAGCAGTTATATCATGGAAAACCACTGGTCTTCCAGTGAGAGCCTAAGCTCAGCCATAGCACATATTGGGTCCACTGCTGTATGCCATGCCTGAAATCTGCTCAGGTTCAGTTCATCCTTGAGAAATAAAGGTAATGACATATGTCTTAGCTTGCTCAAACTGTACAGAAAAAAACTAAATGAAAGCCATAAATGCTATGATGTATGAATATTATTGTCACCCTATAATACATACTATATTTTATTTAGATCTCATGGCAGAGTAATTGATTAAATATGATTTTAAAAGAACAGATATATTCAGATATGATTTCTGTTCCAGAATTTCAAATTTTATTTTTTTTTAGCATACGAGCAGTTCATTAGACCAAGCAGAATTTTTCCACATTTCCTCTCTGAATTAGAGATGGAGGATGATTCACAGCGGGTTTGAAAGATTTTTCACTTAATCTTGTGAACAAAGATACTGTCACTATTTTTAGAATGATGACTTGAAAACCCAGACTGATTTATTACCCAGATCGCATTCAGACAAATATGACAAAAAGTCAAGAAGAAACCACTTTTAGACTTCTACGGGAGTTATTTTAAACATATATTTCATTTGCATTTGAGATATAAATTTCACTATAGTTCCCTGTTAAAGCATGTCTCATTGAACACAGTGCTAGCAGCTGATTTAGTGGACTATTTACTAAGGGAAGTCAAGATGTAAATATCTCAATTCTTTCTCACAGGAAGTACATTAAGGCAATAATAATAGACAATATTTCTATTTATGGATGGCAATTATGTACTTGGCATATGTTAGCTCACATACATTTACAACAACCATACTAAGGAGAAGGCATTTTTTTTTCCTTCTCCTTTACAACAACAGCCCACGGATGGGTCAGAGGAAATGCCTGAGGTCAGAAAGCAGGTAAGCAGTTCAGGTGCATTCAAACATAGGATGTCTGAGGATAGTGCTGACACTCCTGCCTTCTGTGCTCACTCTTTTCAGTGGGCAGTCAGAGAAAATACGTTTTTTAGAAATGAGGTGGAGTGTTGAACAGTGATAATATCTAAAACCTCATAACCTCATACACAGAGCTTTATTTTTTTTTGAGTTTGGAAACTGTCTTAGAGTAGCTAGTAAACTTAAAGCTCAAATCGACTTCAAAAATATTGGTTGTACACATCAAGCTATGTAACTTTTGACATAACTGTGGAAGAGCAACTTTTTCTCCTGGGTTTTATGTTTTGTTTTGTTATTTGACTGTGATAACTTAGGGGACCTCTGTGGGGTCTTGTAATGAAATAGGAACCAGGAGGGGAGCTACTAATACAATTAACTTTGGGTTTCAGTTTCCAACTTAATCTTATCCTCAGGTATCAGGGAGTCTTTGCTAGGAATGCTTCTACTATCAAGCCGTCTGCATGCCCTAGAGTTGTGGTAAGTATGTCCACTGCAAAGCATGCCTCACATTTCTGGTTCTATCTCACATAGCTTGCTGTAGATGATTTCAAACCCAGGACCAAAGATGCTGTGTTTCCTCCCCACATTATTTCTGACAATTAGACTCAGGTTCAAATGGACATTTGGGACAGCCTTAGAATGGCAAAGAAATAGATCAGATTGCAAATATCTTAAAGGCTTTAGACGAGAGGGGGAACCAGCTTGCTACAGAGATCACAAAATCAATCTTATTTCCTTTAGTATGAGAACATTACTCTTTTGCCTTTATTTTTATTGGCTATTTTTTAAAATATAAATTTGTTTCTTTCCACACTTTGAATTCCATTGTCTGTTGGCTGCCATGATTCCTGAGGGAATGTTGGACATCATGTTAACTTTGCTCCTGTGAAGGTAATGTGTCTTTTTTCTCTAGATACTTTAAAGACAAACCTTCTGCCTTGGTTCAGCAGTGCAATGGTTTTCTTTGCATTCATTCTCTGTAGGTGACAGGCACTCTTGAGTGTGTAATTTCATGTTTTTCATCCACTTAGGTGAAATTCTAAGCCATTCTTTCCTTAGCTATTCCTTCTAACTCATTCTTCATGGCCTCTATTTTTAGGAATCTAATTACATTTGGATTTAATTTCTTTTTCTTTACCAATTACACATGTGGGCATTTTATATATGATCTCACATATTTATTGCATTCTTAATTTTTAGATTATTTCTATTTTTTCTTTATATTTGATATTTACTATTGATTGATTATATAGCTAAGTGGTTTTATTTTCTCCTTTACTTAATTAAGATGTAATCTGTATTTTGTATTCTTAATTAAAATTCTGAAATTTTCTTTCTAAGATATCCATTTGGTTCTTTTTTTCATCATGAATTCTGTTCTCTGGTGAAGTTAACCATATTTTCATTTATTCTTTTCCTCTGTTCTCTTAAAATTACATTAGTTACTTCCATTCTAAAATCCTTGTTGGACAACTCAAACATCTTAATCACCTTGGGTCTTTTGGTGTCCTCTATTGTTTTTCTTTGGGCTTTTGGTCATTTGTCAATGGCATGTATTTTGTATGGAAATTTCTAAGAAAAAAAAATACTTTTTTGTTCTTCAGAGAGGATTCATCATTTCCCTTTCTGGCCCATGCACTTGGAGCTAAGCATGTCCTACAGTCAGGTGCAGAGAAAGTACAAGGCGGAGCCACAGCTTTTTCTGGTCTATTCACACTTGCTCGGGAGATAACCCTCCCAGGTTCTCACAGAGCTTGGTGTGCTCACAATCCGTACTCCTGTGCACTCTCAGTGATGACCCTTGTCTTGCCAACACCGGTAGATTCTGCCTTCCAGAGGGTTTTGCTTGCCTCCTTCCTCTCCTCCTCACCGTTTCACAACCCAGAAAATGTCCGAAGTGGAGTACTGACTCTTCCTTCCCTCCTTTTCCTTTTTCTTTCTCCCTGAGATAATGCTGAAAGCCTCCAATGACTCAGTCTCACTGAGGCTACAACCCAAATCATAACAACTTGATTTCCAGATTCTTTACCCTGACACTTTAGTTCATGCTCCTTTTCCAGATGCTCAGCAAGTAGACTGAAAGAAGTTTTCAGGGGGGGCCCTCTCTGTGCAGTGTCTCCTTCTGCAGGATATTGTTCCTCAAGTCATAGTTGTGTCAGCACTTATCTGATATCTTTAGACAGATCTTAATGTTAATATATCAACTTTTCCCAGTGTATGTCTATGACTGGTTCCCTATAAACCAGTCAATAATGGCTGAACTAGAATTTCACCATTATATATCACAGATTCCTTTCTTATTTTTTTTTCTTTGCATTTTTTTTTTTTTTTTTTTTTTTGGTACCAGGGATTGAACCCAGGGATGCTTAACCATTGAGCAATATCCCCAGCCCTTTTTTATATTTTTAGAGTCAGAGTTGCTTAAGACCTCACTAAATTTTTGAGGCTGGCTTTGAACTTACTATCCTCCTGCCTCACTCTCCGGAGCTACTGAGATTACAAATGTGCACCACTATGCCCAGCACAGATTCCTTCTTTAAGTAAACTTTTCATTTGACACCCATATTAGATTTCCAAAAAAAGTGTGGACATAGTACAGTGAATTCCCATACACCCTACCCCCAGTTTCCCCTGTTATTAACACAAACATTGATATAGTCTATTTGTCATAATTAATGAACCAATATTAATACATTATTGTTAAAGTCTATATTTTATTCATATTGCCTCAGTTTCCCCCCTAATGTCCTTTTTGTGTTCCACGACCTTAATTAGGGTACTGTATTGGTCTTAGTAGTCATTTACCCTCAGGCTCCTATTGGTTGTAACATTGTCTCAGATTTTCCTTTTTCATGGTGACCTTGAAAGTTTTGTAGAATATTCCTTAATTGTGATTTGTTTGATATTTTCTTAGTAATAGTCAGAGGTTGTGTGTTTGGAGTCAGGGAAGACAGTAGAGGTAAAGTACCAATAAACATTCCATCATGTTAAGGACACATGCTGTCAGCGTAATCCAGCACTGGTGATGTTAACCCAGGATCACCTGGCTGAGATAATGTTTGTGACTTATCTTCACTGAATCATTCCCCCTCCTTTCTCTACTGCACTCTTTGCAAGGAAGTCACTGTGTGCAGTCCATTCTTAAATGGAGGTTATACACTATCTCCTTAAAGGCATACTATCTACATAAATTATTGGCAATTCTGCATGAGAGATTTGTCTATTTTTTCCCCTTATGTATGTAATCATTTATTCATATCTGTGGCTCATTAATATTTATTTTATACCTAGGGTTAATCCAATACTGCTATATATATTTGACTGGTTGTGTTTTTAATTTTGACAATTGGCATGTCTTTTAGCTGATCCTGTGTCTCCTTGATATACCTCTAGTCTTTTGTGTATGAAGTGAATGTTTTAGCATTATTTTCCAGCACTATAAGATGTTTCAGGCTCATTTTGCAAATTTCTTACTCCAGATCTATAGTCAGCCATTTCTCCAACAGGACCTGATTCCTTTCCTTGAGAATGGTATTAGAAACCAAGGTCTGGGTGTTTGTATTGCTCCTTGGGTAGCATTGCCTTTAGGATATCTCAGCTGACAATCATCCTTGGGGAATAGTTGAGGAAGACAGAAAAACTGTGAAGACTATCCAAAAATATCAGTAACCAAACCAACACACCACATTTAGTAGGAATATCATTCTTCATTGGTTATGATCCCATAGGAATGTGATTTTTATAATATCTTACAGTTATAGTCATTAACATTGGGGTAGCTTAGTGATTTTCAAACTTTGGCATCAGGAGATACCCCCAGAGGGCTCTGTGAAATATAGACCCCTGGTCTTCACCCACCCTGGGTGAGATTGAGATGTGGCCTCATGAACCAGGTGTTACCACTCAGTAGCTCCCAGCTTGCTAAACCCTGAGAAGCACTGGCCCAAAGCCTGTTTTCTCACTGTATGGACAAACCATCTACATAGGTTGATGGAAGGACTGAAACCTGCTCAATACTAGAGAATACAAGTAGAAAGACTGAGTCTGGAACAAAGAGAAAATCTCCCTTCTAAATGCAAGTGAAATGTTGTTCCTCAGAGTGTGCTACACTTCCCAGGTTATTGCAGTGGGTTAAATTTGTCCCCTAAAAGTGTTGGAGTCCTGTCCCCCAGGATGTGTAGATGTGACCTTATTTGGAAAGAGGATCTTTGTAGATGATCAAGATAGGATGAAGTCATTAGGGCAAGCTCTAATCCAATATGACTAATGTCCTTATAAAAAGGAGAAATTCAGGGATAGAGACAGACTGGGAGGGAAGACTGTGAAGTCACATAAAGAATAGCACTAGAAGTCAAGGAGAAAGGCCTGGAACAAGCCTTGAAAAGAATCAGAGCTGCTAACACCTTGATTCTAGACTTCCAACCTCCAGAATTGAGATACAAAACTGAGGTTTAAGACCCTCCATTTGTAACATTATTATTACAGCCCCAAGAAACCCATACAATTATTAGTTCTTGAACAGTCTTTATACATTTTAAGCAAACATATGCTTTGTATTTTATCAATGTTATTTAGAGTGATCTGAAGAATATTTTTGATACTTTTGTTATATCAACACAGAAAAGTAGAACCTGTCAAATGAAAGTCTGTTTAGGGTCATGTCCAAAGGACATCAAGCCTGGAGTGATGACAGTGGAAATGATGATTTAAGGCAGTTCACCTTAAGGTATCTGGTGTTGGTAAAGCACCTGGAGACTCATGATGCTGAAGTTTTTCAATTTTTCCTTTTAAAATAAATTCCCTAGCAGAATTATTTACATAGACTTAAAGATATGGAATAAAAATATCCTCTATCCTCTTTAAACTTCAAAATAATTGTGAAAATCAATGAGATAGTGCTGCCAATGCTTTAATCTTCTTGGAAGAAAGGGATTATGTGTGTTTGACCTTTTGACCAAGGGCAGATCAAAAATATTCAGAAAAAAAAGTAGTGCCTGTACTGAAAATGTAGAGATTTTGTTTTGTTGTCATTCATCAAACAATATAATAATTATTTACATAGCATTTATATTGTATTCTGTATTATAAGCAATATAGACATGACTTACATTATATGGGAGGATGTGCATAGTTGATATGCAAATACCATGCCATTTTATACAAAGGAGATGAGTGTCTGTGGATGTGGGCATCTGTGGAGATCCTGAAACCAATCCCCTGAGGATACCGAGGGACAACTCTGTGTGTTCTTGCCATCATCATTATTTTGAGTTAGGAGATTTAAAACAAGGAATAGCATTTGTCTACAAAAAGACCTTGATCTGGCAGATCTTCTAAAATGCCAACACCATGGGTGATCCTCCACCTGGTAAAAATGGCAGCCACATTTAGCAAGCAGTTGTGTTTTATGAATATTTATCAGTCTGTTAACACCTCAATTGATGCTGAATGTGACCAGAAAAGCATACAGAGAATAACACACCCAGCCACAGGCACAGCATGATCTCTTGTGTTTGCAGGCTCTGACTACCACTCTCCTCTCTCACTTTATCTTGACTCTGCAGCAGTGCTACATAGTTACATACAGGAAATTATCTCATCCACCCTTCTTGCACCTTCTTGCAGTCCTTCATCATCACTAGGGGTTTAAGTTTTCCCTCTGCAAAATGGGGTTTCGATAAATGAATAAATAAATGGTTATAATAAAATGTTCTATTTACTTTTAAAAGATTATGAAAAAGCTCACCAACAAGTCAAAGTTAGGTACTTATCATGCTGCTTTAGGGTAAGAAGAAGCTGAGTGCCTCCTTTTAAGATCTGTCAGGTCTGGACATGAGTCCCATTAACCTTAAATTTCAAACAGTGTGGGATGACCTGGGAATTCCCTTAGTAATAAGTGGATTATCAGGTCAGAACTTCCAACAGAAACAATATTTCTAAGACCACTCTGGGGATCTTAAAAAGATGATGTGAAGCTAAGAATGTTATTAGGAAACATTGAATAACATGAAATCCACCTGAGTTGAATTCATCTCCAGGGTATGAAGGTCAACTGTTGCTACCAGTAGATACAGTTTTGGAGATACAGGCAATTTTGGTTTTGGTTTTTATACTTGGAGACATGACCACATAAGAATGGGACTAACAAATAAGAGAATAACATAAAAAGAGTGCTACAGTTTGAATCTGGAATTTCCCTTAAAAGCTTATATGTTGAAGATTTGTTCCCTGGAGTGGTGCTGTTGGGAGATTGTGAAACCCTTGAGAGGTGAGCCTCAGTGCAAGGACTTTACTGAGGGCATGACATTGAAAGGGTAGTAGGACCCCAGACTCTTCTTCTCTTCAGATTCCCCAGACATGAGGAGAATGGTTTTACTCCGTCATGTGCTTCTGCCATTTTGTGTTGCCTCATGATTAGCCCAAAATTATGGGAACAATTGATTATAGACCAAAACCTCTAAAACCATTAGACAAAATAAATCTTTTCTCTTTATGAGTTGATTTTCACAAGTATTTGTTATAGTAATAGAAAACTGACAAGCACAAAAGTTATCCACATTTTTTTTTTTTTACTTCTTCTTTTTTTCCAGTAAATACATATTGTAGTACTAATGAATCCCTTTCTTGGTTCACATGGTCTGGATTCAGCCAACAACGAATAGTGATTCTCTTGTTAGATCTGTTATGTTAATGCTGTGATGGTACACTTATAATGGCTAATAATGCATAGAAGATTAATTAATGAACATATGAGTGGAAATTTTTTTTATCATCCCAAGGAGGTTTTCCTTTTTTTATGATTATAAGTATAACCATAAAATGATACTTTTTTTTGGTTATTTTACAAATTATTTGAATGTTCAGGGTTGTGAAATTTTTTGGTACTGGGGATTGAACCCAGGGGTACTTTACCACTGAGCCACATCCCTAGTCCTTTATACTTTTTAAAAATTTGAGACAATGTCTTGCTAAGTTTCTTAGGTCCTCACTAAGTTGCTGAGGCTGGCTTTGAACTTGTAATCCTCCTATCTCAGCCTCCTGAGTCACTGGGATTATAGGCATGGGGCACCACGGTTGTGAAACTTTTAAAGAGTATGGATGTAGATCCATTCTAATTTCTTTGTAAGTCACAGTAACACCTCACACATTACTTGATCAGAATTGATCACTTCAACTCTACTGCTCCTTCTGTTGGCTACTTCCCTGAGCTAGTGTTCCTTTGCAATCATTTTCAAAACCCCTGAGCCAATTGTTTTCTATTTCCTTTTGTTTAACATCCTTTTGCCAACAACACCAGGAAGAGAAGCTCAGCCTCCACTCTTGGCATTTAAGTACAGAATAATCCTCTATTTGGTAACACTCTTGCAACTTTACACCCCACTCCTCTGCTGGAACAGTCCATCCTCTCAGAGTGCTATTCGATTGTTAATGTAGGGGACTCATAACTGGGATCATAACTGGGAAGAGACTTCTTTAACACATTTCTTTTCATGTTGCCACCAGAGTTCACTTAAGTAAGTTATGATCTTTTTTTAACCTTGTCATTGTTTAATATTTAAACATAGATCCCATTTCTCAACTGCACCATCATGACACCCATAGGAAATCTTTTGTTTTTTTTCTTCAATTAGGTAGCTTCGTCAGGACCATTCTTGTTGTATGAATGGATCTCTGTTTTGCAACTGTACCAAGAATTTGTAGTGTCCTGTCAGCACATTTACAATTAATTATAAAATCTGACATCTTAATCTAGTTGTCAATGAAGAATATTATCAGAGGGTTTTAAAAGTGAACAAATTATGCATTGTACTAATAATATCTGTAGAGAAGTTGACTTTAACCTCAATCTGTATCTGACATCCTGCCTAAATACAATCATTTGCAAACTAGTGGGCCATAGGAATAAGTAAATACCAAAATTGAAAAGCAGACATAAACATAAAACAACAAAATTAAAACATATTAATATGCAAAGTATCTTTTCATCTAATTATATGCTTTATAATATGCACAAATGATCACTTAAAAATCAAATTGGTAGCTAATTATTATGCTCAATCTATTGAAAAAGAATTTCAAAATTCAAGATGAAATACACTAGAATAAAAGGAAGAAGCTAGAAACAAAAACTCAAAGCACATTTCACACCAGCTCCTTTTATTTGCAAATTCTCAATCATGTTTGTTCTTATCATGTATGTGGAAAGTTATAGAACTTCATTAGTATGATTGGTTTATACAAATATGGTATTGAATAATCCTAGTTTGGTTTATAAACAATGCAAACATAGTTCTGCTTCCAAAGTATCAATAAATCCTAATTATATCTCTCTCATCCCAATTAAAACACTTAAAATATTTTCACTTTTGAATTAGTTGTTTTGTCTCAAGTATCACTTGTGTATCATGGTGGCCCTAACATAATTAGTTGAAAACATACACATTAAAAGATTCCACATTAAGTTTCTGACTAGATATAGTCTTAGGCCTCAGGGGAAGAAAAGGTAAGGAAAACAAAAACAAAAAATAAAAAACAGAACTCTTTGAGAGCTGTACCTTTTTATTAATTCCTACCTGCAGAAGTTGTCACGATTTCTGTGGTATTTCTGAGGCCCATGAAGTCAAACTGATAAAGCCGCCATGATTTCTGATCAGCTGCCTCAACTGAATTTTTTCTCCATCTATAAATCATTTCTTCTTTGGGGTAGCCATCTAAAAACAGACAAAAATATTAGCACTTAGAGATGGAGATTTATAAATCACTAATGTCAAATTGTAGTTCTGCTCACTTTAAAAATTTTTTTCTTGTTAGTTATAGATAAGAGTAGAGTGTATTTTGACATATTATACATATATGGAGTATAACTGCCCATTCTTCTGGTTGTACATGATGTGGAGTTACATTAGTGGTATATTCATATATGTATATAGAAAAGTAATGCCCAATCTATTCTACTTTATTTCCTATTCCCATTTACCCTCTCTTCCCTTCAATCCCCTTTAATTCTGTTCACTTAACAGGACTAAGAATGTGAGGCTGTAATGGTTAATATGAATTGTTAACTTGATTGGATTAAGAGATACCGATGATTAAGAGGCTTCTGGTGTGTCAATGAGGGCTTTTCTAGGAATGATTGGAATATGGGATAGTGAACTGAAGTGGAGATGCTCCATAAGTGTGGGTAGCACTGCCCAGTAGGATGGTGGTTTGGATGGAATGAAAGTGGAAAGAACAAGGAAGTAGATGCAGATGCAAGTTCAGTTCTTCTTGAACGGGTTCTTGATTGCTGCTTCCATTGTCTGAGGATTTTGGACTCTGGCTTCTTCACTATTCCAAAGCAGACTCTGCCAGTAATTCTCCAGGTAGTTTCCAAAAGCCTTGGTCTCAGACTAGGGTAGCACTGTTGATCCTTCTTGTTCTGGGGCTTCTACCTCTTTGACTGGGCAGCTGCTGGTTCTTCCAGCTCTCCAGCTGCAGATGGCCATTGTGAACTATCCAGCTTCTGGTTGTGTGAGCCAATCTAATAAATTCCCTTTTTATAATCATATTTCCTATTAATTCTGTTCCTCTAGAGAACCCTGACTAATACAGAGGCCATGTTTGTTCTCCAGTTTTTTTCAGAGACATGGAAACTCAAAACCAAAGGGTAGTGCCACCTAACTCTGGGTAGATCTTCACAATCAATAAGGTGTTCTTCAGCCACAAGCCTGGCCATTGTCTGTATGGATGCAGTAAATGGGAGGTCATTGGTTTCATGTCTTTAACTTCGGAAAGCCAGTGGCTGTAATTGACCTTTCAAGAGTTAAGGTGCCAGTCAATGTGTCACTGGCTCCCAGACACCACAGATCTAACAGCATGGCCCACATTCATCACACCTTCCTCCCTTTCCCAGAATTTAGGTCATCCAGATCTCAGGAATGATATTTAATAAGGCAATCATTCACAGATACAAGACATCAACTGACTCCCAGCACTTGATATGGTTTGGATGTGCCCCCAACTCCTCAAGACACATGTTTATGTGCTGGAGGCTTGATCCAGTGTAACAGTACTTCAAGAGGTGGGGACTTGTGAGAGGTTATAGGGCATCATCCTCATGAATAGATTAATGTCTTCCTCAAGACTGGTTCAGTCTTGTGGGATTAGGTCAAGTGTCAAGAAGGGACTGGGTGAGCACAGGAGTGGGTTGTTATTAATTCTCTCATATCTGCTCCTTCCCCACACTCCCACTTCCTCTTTCCACTGTTTGTCACAGTATAAAGCAGCATGAGGACCTCACCAGGAGTTGAACAAACAGTGAGGCCACACTCTTGAACCACCAGAACTGTGTTAAATAAATCTATTTTCTTCCAAATTATCCAGCTTCAGATATGTTTCACAGCAACAGAAAACTAAGGCAGCACTAATATGATTAGTTTCTAGTTTTGATTAGCAAACTTGGACGTCTTCCAGAGACCAGTTCCTATATTGTCAGTTACCTCTGGAAGCAAGATCCTGGTGCTTCTGTTGCCTTAGGCCCAGAACTGGTGAACTTCCTAGGGCTGGGGCATCATGAGTGGTTACTCTGCCCCACTTCTGATGGTGGTGTTACTAGGGTTCCATGGCTCCCTAAATATGAGTTGGATGTTGGCTAAGTGCCTGCTTCTCTGACTACATTTCTACTTCTGGGTTCCCTGTTATGAATCATGCTTGAACAACACCATTCACTCTGTGCAAGAGGGCTGACTTGGTATGCTTGCATCTCTTAGAAGTTCTGTCCTATCACCAGGCCCTGCAGCTGGTTTTGCTCAATGCCTCACTCCAAGCAGCAGGCCTAGGTCCTAGTTGTTACCAAACACCCAACAGCATTGGTTGGTATTACTGGCCTTTTGCTGATCAACCTAGACACTGATGGCAGGACTCTGGAAGGAAGAAAGGTTTGCACCATTTGGTGAGTTATCCTGAATACAAAAAAGCATTGATGTATATACATAGTTAAGCAAAAATATTAATAAAATGGTTGAGCGTTGATGAGTGAACATTTGGATCAGTTCATAAAACTCTTAAAGACAAACCTTCTTGATTGTTTTCCCCTTTCTGCTGACATTGTTGGCTCCTTCATTCAAACAGTGAAATGGAGCACAGACATACCTCTGCTTTCTGACAATGTGTTAACCTTTAAAATTACTGCCGACATAGCAGGACACTGTCTCTATCCTAACTTGACAAGGTTGAGCTCAGGGCTCTCACACTCAGATTGAAACATCTCTACACAGTCATGAAACATTTTACTTGGCTATTAGCCATTGTCCTGACTTACTTAGATACTTAATAGGCTGATGTGATTAGAAAAGGAACTCTATGCTATAATTCTTTTTAATTTGTTCTTAAAAATAACTTTATTGAGCTGTAATTCACACATTAAATGTGCACAATTTGGTGGCTTTTAGTATACTCCCAAGTGGTACAACCACTATCATATTCTAAATTTAGAATAGTTTCATCCTTCCAAAATGAAACTCCAGACCCATTAGCAGTGACTGCCCATTCCCCCTCCCCACAACCACCTTGTAATTCACCTAGTCCTAGGCAACCATTAATATATGTTGTATGTGTAGACTTGCTCATTCTGCTTACTTCATATAAATGGAATCATAAACATGTAATCTTCTGTAACTGTTTTCTTTCACTTAGCTTAATGTGCTTAAGTTCACTCATATTGCAGCATACATCAGTGCTTCATTCTTATTTATCACCAAATATTCCATTGTATGTATATACCATATTTTGTTTATTCACTCATCAGTTGACAGATGTTTTGGTTGAGTTCACTTCATTATTATGAATAATGCTGTTATGAACATTTGTGTATTGGATTTTGTGTTGACATATGTGTTGTACTCTTGGGTATACATGTAGGAGTAGAATTGTTGAGTCAGTCTAACTCTGTTTAACACTTCGAGAAACTGCCAGACTGTTTTAAAAAATAACTCACCTTAAAATCCTCCCAGTGAAATATGAGGATTTCAGTTTCTTCACATCTTATCCAACACTTCATTAGTGTCTGTGGTTTTGATTGTAAAAATTGTAGTAGGTGTGAGGTGGATCTTACTGTTATTTCATTTTTCATTTCTCTAAGGACTGACAATATTGAGCATATTTCCATGGTTCTATTTGCCATATGTGTCTTCTTTGGTAAGGTGTCTGCTCATATCTTTGGCTCATTTAAAATTGGGTTGTTTTTATGTTGTTGAATTTTAAGAGTTCTTTATGTATTTTGACTATAAGTCCTTTATCAGATATATGTTTGTAAATATTTTCTTTCATTCTGTGCCTTATCTTTTTTTGTTTGTTTTTTGAAAGCAACTGGATATTTTTATTGTGGAGATATATATGTGTGTGTGTGTGCACATATATAGAATTTACCATTTTAACCATTTTTAGTGTGCCCTTCAGTAGCATGAATTATGTTCACATTGATGCACATTTATATGACTATCCATTTTTAGATTTCCTTTTCTTTTTAATTGACTTTATGTATTGGAGAATTTCTAGGTTCCCAGCAAGTCTAACAAAAGGTACAGAGATGACCTATATACCCCTTTCCCACTATCAACTTCCCTCATCAGAGTGGTTTCACTTGTTAGCAAATGATGAGACTATAGTGATGTATGGACTCAACCAGAGTCCATAGTTTACATTAGGGTTCACTCTTGTTGCCTATTCACCATTATAATATCGTGCATGGTAGTTTTACTGACCTACATGTCCTCTGTGTTCATTTATTCATCCTACTGTCCACCCTTTGCACCTGGAAACTACTGGTATTTTTACTGCCTACATAATTTTGCTCTTCTAGAGTATCATATAGTTGAAATCATTCAGTGTGAGGCTATTTCATGTTGGTTTATGAGCAATATGTGTTTAAGTTTCTTTCATATTTTTTCATGGCCTGAATGTCCATTTCTATTTAGTGTTGAATAATATTCCATTTTCTGGATATGCCATATTGTATTTATCCAGTCACATACTTAAGGACATCTTGATTTCTTTTAAATTTTGACAATTATGAATAAAGTTGCTGTAAATATACATGACAAGTTTTTGTGTGGATATGGCTGGTGTTTTGATACTCTCTTTTTCATATTTGAAGGTAAGTTTTGCTAAGAATAGAATTATAGGTCAACAGTAATTTTCTTTTAACACTTTTGAAGGTGTTATTTAATAGTCTTATGGTCTCCATAGTTTCTTTTGAGAAATCTCTTGTTAATTATATTTCGACTTACCTGTTTTCAGTTTTTTTCTCCTTGTCTTCAAAATCATTAACTTGATTATGATATATAAATCTCAATCTCTTTAAGTTCATTCAAGTTCCTTAAGCATCTTGGATTAATAGACTGTTTTTGTCAAATTTTTGGTCATCATTTCTTCAAATAATTTTGTCCCTGTTTCCCTGTTCTTCTCTGAGACTCCCATTATGTGGTTGTTGATAGGCTTACTATGTGCCACAGACAGGTATGTGAGTTTCTGTATATTTTGTCCCTTGACTTTACATTTTGTTGCTTTCACTGGGTAATCTTCATTGCCCAATCCTCAAGTTTTCTGATACTTCCTTCTGTCTTCTTAGATTGTTGTTGCACCCAGCTAGTGAGTTTTCTACTTTAGACATTGTATTTCTCAACTCCAGAATTTCTATTGGGTTCTTCTAAAAATTGTCTTTCTTTTCACTGATATCATTTATTTTGTGAGATATTTTGTCATACTTCCATTGAATTATTTAGACATGGTTTCTTTTAGTTATTTGAATGTATTTAAGCTAGCTGATTTAAACTTTTTTCTAATACATCCAACATCTTGGATTCATAAATGATAATGTCTATTGCAGGACTTTCCCCTATGTATGTGTCACATGTTTTCTGTTTCTTTTCAGGGTTTGTAGTTATTTTGTTGTGAACCAGACTTTGTAGGTAATATATTTTGATAACTTTGATATCATATTCCTTCCTGCACTACAGGTTTTGTTTATATTGTTTTTCTTCCTGCTGCTTATTTGCTAAGTGATTCTCATAGACTAATTTTGTAGATTTTGAACTCCAGTGTATGCCCACTGAATTTTTGGGTATTTATTTGTCATCGTTCTTGCTTTCATGTTATTATTCTTGTTTGGAAGCTTGGGCCCCTTTGGTTTACTCTTGGTTCATAATAATTAAGTGATCAACCAATAATCAGTCACAATAGTTCCTTAAATGTCTTGCCTTTGCCTTTTGACCTTTGACATTATCACTATCATCACATCACCTTCTTCATCACTATCACCATCATCTTCATCTTCATCACTATCATCATCATAATGACCACCATTAAAATCCTCACCATCAAAATCATCTTCATCATATGTTGTATATTTATCTGCAATTGCAGTTTAGGAACATTCCAAGGTGTCTCTAGACAGTGAGTCCCACAATAATCCTAACAGCATAGGTATTGATGTTCCCATTTTATAGATATGGAAGATGAGGTACAAAGACACTGAGTATGCATCTTAGAAAGAGCCGGAATAGAAATTTTTGTCTCTCCCTTCACCTGCTTGTCTCATTTGATCTTCTCATTGTCATGTTCCCAATATCCATGCTCCTCAACTTATAGTTGCCTTCAAACTATAAACAGTCTTCACAGAGCACATTGGTCACCAAATCCATTTTTCTCAAAAGCAGAGAAGGAATTGTTTTCCAAAGCGTTTATGGTCTTGATCTTTCTGGAAATGCAGATAATGGTAGTTCTTTCAAAAAGAACCTTACTAAGAATTGTCAGTGTTCTACAAAATAGTGTGTCAACCATATCTTCCCTGAAGACAAGGAATAAACACCTTTGTTCTTTGGAGGACGATTTATAAAACACTTCTTACTTCCAAGAAAGCTTCACAGCTAATGATGAGCCCCAGACCCAGGAAGAAAATGCCTTGGAGCAGAAGTAGATAAACCACAGAGCCAAGGAAGCTGAGACCATAGAACCCTCACTTGGAGGGGTCTTTCTAAAGCCCTGGAGGTGGCACTGCAAAGTTTTGGTCATAATTTTGAGTGATTAGAGAAGGATTTCCATCCTCATTTGCTTCCTCTTTCTTGGCATTTTGTTGTATTGTTGACATGCTGAACTTTAAAATTTTTGTATGAAAGTCATCATTCATGTTTATATTAATCTTATATTTATGTTTAAGTAACATTTCCTTAAAACATGCTCAGATAAATATTTCCAAATTTGATTGCAATTATTTTATTAATTAGTGAATTTTTCGAGACTTGATCTCACTGTGAAGCCCAGGCTTACCTTGAACTCCGGGCTCAAGCAATCCTCCCCACTCGGCCTTTCAAGTAGCTGGGACTACAGACACTGGACACCTTATTTTTGTGTTTATTTTATTAGTCATTCTGAGATTATTTTGAGCAATACCTTCCTTCTTAACTGTCCATTTTCTGTGATATGAACAAATACTACTTGTCAATTTTTTAAAGAAATAATGCCTGTGATTAGGAAAATAAAGTTTTCTTATCAACAAAGGTAATTCCTATTCTTCCCATCAGTTTGTCTGTCTGACCTTACATTGGGGTGCATTACTGAAGTTCACACCAAGGAGCATGCTCAAAGTGGAGGCACCTGCTCTTCAGCACTATCTGGCTCTGATGATGAGGAAGCCCATCTTCAGACCCTCTGTGTGAATTCCCTAAAACAAAGCATTTTTAAATATATTTTGATGCTAGAAATAATATTAAAAAATATCTAAGACAAAAAAGAGAAAGACTTTAACCCCTGCATATTGTCTCGTGTGTGTGTGTGTGTGTGTGTGTGTGTGTGTGTGTGTGTGTGGTGTGTGTGTGTGTGTGTGTGTGTGTGTGTGTGTGTGTTAACAAAAAGCTTGAGGCTGGGTACTTTATGAGGTTTAAACCTCATAAATAGCTCACAGTCCTGAAGGTTCAAGAACATGGTCCTGATGTTGGCTTCTGGTGAGGCCCTTACTATTTCAGACAAAGAGTATCACACTGTAGGAGCGCATGCAAGATCAGGGAGCAGTGACTGTAGATGATATTGCATGGTGAGAGAAGAAGTGAAAGACTAAGCCAAGAACCTGAACGTGCTCTATAAAACCCTCTCTCAAGGTTACCAATTCAGTCTTATGAGAACTTGAACTCATCCCCTCAAGAAAAGCAGTAAGCTCTCTTAAGAACCTAATTGCCTCTTAAAGGCATCAACTCCAACATTTCCATGTTGAGTACCAAGCTCTAGCCTGAGTTTTGATGGTGACAAGCCCTGCTCAAACCTTGAGCACCTACATTTGCATTTACTTAATGAGTGTCCCCGGTTTTCATTAAAATTAAGGTATATTATTTATAACCATTATTTGTTTAACACAATGACATAAACCTAATATCTAAATTATCATTTTGTGATTTAATAGTCTCTAAAGTATACCAGAAAATCCCAGTCCTAGTCATAATTGTACATTATTTTGGAAACCTAATAAAATTTATTTCTCACCTAACTTGTTTTAGCTGCCTATGGTGAAAACAGAGAAATCATTTCTTTTTTCTTAAATAATGAAATATAAAAAATTAGATATTAGAAAGAAGAAAAGTAACAACTGGCCAACTAGCTTTTTCTATTGAATATTTCATAGATTAAATAAAAATATCACTGATTCATGAGCCAGATATTTGCAGTTTCAGTGGCTGGCAAAAATCTGTCAGGAAGCTCAGTCTCCTTCTTTTAATACAATCAGATTCAACAAACAACACCATTTCGAGATAAGAAAGCATTTTCCCTTGTAAAACATTTCACTTTGCTGATTCTAATTCTCCAAGACAGGAGTATTTCTCTCCTTTTCCATAGTTTCAAATTTTCTTTCAAAACAATTTAGGTTTCACAGAAGAAAAATAGAAGGTTGCAAAGAGAGCTTATGAGAAAAAACGCCAGACTCGGGTGGCTCTTCAGGGAATTCGACTAAACCTTGAACAATCAGATGCTGTCAGTGCTACTTCACCAGTCTAGAGAGCAGTAATTGGAGGAAAACTATCTAATTGCATTTTTATATAGTGAGTATAACAATGATATACAGCCTGATAATCAAGGCACAAGAGAAGCAATCTCACTTGCAAATGTTGACACAAAACCTCACATGATAGCTAATAGAATCCATCAGCACATTATTTTAAATACATTACAGCCTAATTGGATTTGAGCAGGAATGAAAGAGAAGAAATTCATGAATAGTAACCTATTATACGTTCATTTCCATTGAAGGTAAAAGGCATTTGATAAAATGCAGTATACCTTTATGTTAAGAATACTCAACACCTAGAAATTAAAGGATGTTTCATAGGTATGTATGTAGGTAGATAGATACATGGATTTCCTAAAAACCAGTAATTTAATTAATAGGAGATCATTAGAGAACTTTCCTTTTTTAAAAATTTAAAACTAATTGATATTCAATACCTCTTTTTATATCATTATATTAGACATATTATTCAACAGACTCCCAGAAAAATAAATTAAAAAACTAGAGTCATACAATTAGAAAGAGATATGTATCCAGATGACAAAGAAAGAATGAATGGAATTAGAACAAATAATTTGTTATAAAATATCTTTCGTAAACTTAACAAAATAGCAAACTTTGTAAAGGAAGTCCACAATTAGTACAGGGCCAAAAATAGATTGAATAAATGGAGAAACGGTGATCTTGTATAGGAGACTCAACAACCTAAAAATGTTGATTCTTCCCAAGTAACAGTATAAATTCAACGTGGACCTGATTGGAAGACTTTTTTTTTCCCCCTGTTTCTGGACATATTGATTATAAATTTTATTTAGAAGAACAATCAAGCAAGAATAGCCAGGAGAAGTTCAATTGTGGGGGTAGCTTCTTTTATAAATATTATAAAGATTCTAACCTAAATACAAGTGTGCGTGAGTACATCTGTCCTGCTTTATTGCAATTCTATTGGACTTAGATCATGATGAAGGCAGCAAATTAACTTAGTAGGAGGAAGAGGAAGTTTATGATCAGTGAAAGCCATATGAGAAAAAGATAAATTTGGATCCATCTCCTATACCATATGTCAGAAAAATTTCAAATAGATCAGAGATATAAATAAGAGAGAGAGAGAGAGAGAAACAGAGAGAGAGGAGAAACAGACACTAAGATGCGGACATATGAATGAATTCCTTTGTAACACTGGACTTGAAAAAGATTTTTCTAATGATCGTTCCAAATCTAGAAGCAATTAAAAATATCTTTGTAAAACTGTCAGCATGAAAAGTGATTTTGAAAGTAACTCAGTAATAATAATTAAGTGACCCTACAAGGAAAATAAAACCGACAAATAATGAAGTAGGGAAATATACTTAATGGAGCACAGATTAATTACATTAATGAATAATATAATACAAGAAGAATAATATAAAAAAATCCAAAGGGAAAATGAATCACTAAAAACAATGAACAGATAGTTAACAGAGGAAGAAATAAAAACGGATTATAAGCTGGTAAAATAAAGACATTCAAATTCAGTCTTAACAAGAAAAAATGTGGAAGGTGCCTGGTGCCACCAAATTATACTGAAATTTGATAAGTAAAAGAAGGGAATTAAGTATTTTCCCCTCTTTCAAACATGGACTGAATTCCAGGCTAAATAAATACTGATGTGGGAAAGTTTCTTTGTTGGCAGTTCTGGGGATCTAGCTCATGGGTTTGCATAAGCGAGGCAAGCACTGTGGCACTGTCCTGCAAAGCCAGCCCTGAAGTCCCCCCACTATTTTTAGATAGACAAACTGCTAACAAATGAAGGAAGAAAGATGTCATTAAGACACACCCGCTTTGCACCATCTGTTGCATCTGGGAGCCCAGAGGCAAAGAGCTGCTATCCATGAATTGTCTGTCTTCCCCTTACTAATGCAGCACAACCATGTCTCTTCTCTCAGGAGGAAAGAGGAATCACATGGGACTGCCTAGCACGTGTTCTTTTTCAAGAGTGGAACCTGCAGCTACTAGGGCTCTAGAGTTAACCACCCATGTACAGGAAATAGGAGGGATAGAGGAATACCTTCCATGATACATGAGAGCGTAGATAACCACCGGGGGCATAGGAGACCCTAGGCACAGAGTCCTGGTTTCTGTCCAAATAAATAGAAGGAACTTTTTTTTTTTTGCAGTACTGGGGATTGAACTCAGGGCCTTGTGCTTGCGAGGCAAGCACTCTACCAGCTGAGCTATCACCCCAGCCCTGAAGGAACTGTACTGATAAAAAGAAACCAGAGAAATATCAACCAAATGCAATGTGTAGACCTCAATTTATGTGAATTCAAACAAGCCAATTGTAAAAAGGATAAATGGAGCTGGATGCTGGATGTGGTGGCACATGCCTGTAAATCCCAGAATCCCAGCAGCTTAGAAAATTGAGGTAGGAGGATTGTGAGTTCAAAGCCAGCCTCAGAAACTTAGGGAGGCCCTAAGCAACATAGTGAGACCCTGTCTGTAATTAAAATATAGAAAAGGGCCAAGGATGTGGCTCAGTGGTTAAGTGCCCCTGGGTTCAATTCCTGGTACCAAAAAAAAAAAAAAAAAAAAGACAAATTGTGCATGGGTTGAGTGCTTCTATGACACTGAAGAATCTATATTCATTTTGTGTGATAACAATATGAGATTTATGGAAGCTCATTTCCATTAGAGACATTTAATGAAATATATACAGGAGAATCCATAGAATAGCTAACATTTACCTTTAAAGTATGTTTTACAAACAAGAAGATATATGAAACTAAAACAGTAAAAACTGATGTTGAATAACTGGCACATTAGGTTTCATTACATTATTTAATCAATTGAAACTAAAGTCTATATTTAGTCAATTAAATAGCTGTTTTGAAGTTCAAAAGATTTATTAAAATAAAGCTTGATGTGTATGCCCAAAATAGCAGTACTAGCTGTCCTAGGCCCTGGATTCAAACTCTCTCATGTCCTTACATGCCATAAGAGTTTGATTAACTACTTAAAGCCCTTTGTAGATCTTAGACCCTTTTCTGTGAATTATGGAGAGTGAGGATAGGATTCTTATCTCTTATTAGTGCCACAGTACTGACGACTGCATGGAATTATATGTTGCAGATTGAATTTTGGGCTGCACTTCCTGACCCAATTCATATGTTGAAGTCCTAGTCTTCACTGGAAGTGGGGCCTTAAGGAAGTAATCAGGTTAAGAAGAGTATGGAACTCTCATGTCAGGATTAGTATCATAAAAATGAGAAGATTTCTCATTCCCAAAGAGATGATTTCTCCATCTCACTAGGACACAAAAGAAGGCAGCTCTTTTCAGACTAGGAAGAGTCCTCATCAGATACCAAATCTGGGACTTCCCATGCTCCAGAACTGTGATAAGTTAATGTTGACCACTAAAGTGACTCAGTCTGTGGAATTTTGTTATAACAACCGAGTACCTAGCAGTGGTCCAGGTCATAATAATTGTCAAGCTAATGTTCATTATAGGTTTATTGTGCTAAATTAAAAAAACACACCTTACTCAAAATACTATATGGAAAAGCTCTTCTGGGCTGGGATTTCTCGGAAACTCTCCTTTGGTCCCCAGTCCTTGTTTGATAATGGGGGAGGAAGGTGTAGACCACTAGCAACAGCAGCAATGCCACTGTCAGCATGATTGATCTAGGGGATGCTACGCAGCTCTCCCCTCTTGTGGTTCCTCTCCCCAGGTTTTCAGGGTTAGGATGCAAAAGGTCAGGAGGCAGCAGCCTTAGAGAATTGCCCTCTGCACAGCCTTTTGTCAAGAGAAAAGTGGTCTTTGTTTTGTATGATGAGACTTAAGTGGTAGCTTCCTATTTGTTGCATTTGACCTACTTTGAGAAATGTTTAGAGTGAAGAGAGGACAGCATTGATTGAAAAGAGAAAATAAGAAGCTGTTCCAAATTTATTTTTGTTCCCATAGAAGAAAAAATAAATTCTGCTTTGTTAATTGTGATCAACTGTCTGCATTTTTTTAATGTATAACAAGAATCCAGGCATAATGAAAATTTTCCTGATAGTATTAAAGCCAGAATTAAGGACAGGTAGTTAGTGTAGAAATAGGAGATCGGGTCAATTCCAGGAAATGAAGCCATGAAGCCATCTGCCTCTGGAAGTTGGAGACTGCTCCTGGAAGAATGGAATGTCAAAGATCTCCGGAGCCCATTGATTACCAAATTTACCTGCCTTTATCAAGGACTGCAAGCAAGGAGCTGCTAATTAAGGGCCCCTGGGCCCTTACCTGCCTGAATCACCTTGGCCCTCCCCTGTCCATGGCTTCTCACTTAATGCAAAACCAGGCCTAGTCATAGGCAGGAAGGAGAGATAAGGGGGAGAGAACTGGAGAACAAAAGAGAATTTAACCTATAAAAGATGGAGGGTGCGCTCACTTCTTGGGACTTTAGAATATCAGCCATTGGCCCTCTTCTTCCTGCCGGGAGAAATCTGTATTATTACCTTTAAATAAAACCTGCTTAATATTTTTGCCTTGGCGTGCTTCTCTAGTGTTCAATCTTCAACATTAGAAGGAGCAGAACGTGTCACCGGTAAACGGCGGTAACAGTGTGAAAAATGTTATTTTCCTAATGCAAATGCCACACAAATACCCCAGCATTTGAGAGTAGCTGAGAAGAGCATCAGAAACAAATGTACCTCTGTCAGAGTAGGAGGACCCTAAAACCACAAGAATATTATAACGTCTACCAGATATTCCAGGATCTACTGGGTATTGTAGAATCTACCTCTGGGTCAAAAACTCTGAGTCCACTGTTAGAAACCAGATGCTTGCCTAGTGTATGTGAGGCCCTGGATTCAATCCCCAGTACTACAAAAAGCAAACCAACATACACAAAAACCTGGATCCCTCTTCATTCAGAGAGTTCTTAACTCAATGTAGTCCATCATTCAATGGTTCTTTATTATAAAATAAGGACATTGAACTGGAGTTTATCATTTACTTAGCTTCAGCTTCTGGCTGAAGCTACCTGGTTTCTAGATATTAGACAATCCACTCAATATTTGGGATATGTATCTATATCTGTATCTATATCTATTTTAAACACAATGGGTGGTAATTTAAAACAATATTTTTGAAATGCCATGTCTTCAGAATTACTTTAGTGGATAATCTTCAGCATTTTTAAGTTAAATATAATAGAATAAAAACGAAACCATCAGAAGGCACTAACACTGTCCCATTATATATTATTTTGTATTATTTTTATTGTGTGCATGTATGTGTCCTGGTTCTGAAATGGAAAATGGTTATTTTCCAGGGAGATCCAATATGAAAAATGTGAAAACTATTATCTAGAGGTGAATTTACAAATCCAGCATCTTCTGAAGCAGAGAAGATAAATGAGAGAGGCCAGAGGTGAACTGGAATGAGGGGCAGAGCAGCAGAACCATGGACACACAACCTTATTCAGAGGAGTCCCTGCCCTACAGGAATCCACCCAGAGTCACCAAGTCATTTGACCTTTCAAAAAAAAAAAAAAAAAAAAAAGAAAAGGCAGAAATATGGAGTGCTGTAAAAAAATCTCCCAGATTTTAGGCATTGGCAACTAGTTCATTTTTTTTTTTTTTTTGAAACAAAGAATGTCTATGGGATGGATGTTGTACTGTGGGACTTTGGTGAGCACGAACTAAAGGTCTGCAAATTATGTTTCCCTGGATAGACAGCAACTGAGTTGGAGGAAGATAATAGTCAATCACAGACTTTGGGCTTGTATTCACTTTCTTTTTACTTTTCAGAGCAGAGCATAGCTTTAAAAATGTGGAAACGTAGGTTTATACATGATTGCATCCCACTATCTTTGGTAGTTCTCAGGAGAGTGTCACTGACCCTTGATCTCAGCAAATGAGAGAAGAATGGGCTTGGAGGAGTCAGGCAGGGGCTAGTGTGCACTGTGTGATCTGCACCCCATCGGACACCTGAACAGTTAAACATCATTTGTTCCTTTCTCCTTAGTACACTCTGGGAGGACACTGGTGTTTCACACCTCTGTGTGTGTGTGGGGGGGGGCTTCCTATATCTTTGGAGGATTTCACCTCCTTACTACTTATAAAAATCATTCTGTGTTTCAAAGAGTGTGTATGGGTGTAAAATACAAACACCTCCGAACAGTGTTGGAGTCTCCAACCCAACTTCACCTGGCCACATCCACAAATGGCCACAGCCACATGACTCCAATCCCCCAAATAAAGTGATTGATAATTGATAGGCAGTGAGGAAAGAGTTACTATGGTTTAAATATCTTACTTTCTTTTTTTTTTAATTTTGTGAAGGTCTTTCCCAGGATGTCAGAAGGGAGTTTAAACTTTCGTCTTCCGTCATCAGCCCCTGGCTGTTAAAATTAAGATCCATTCTACAGTTACAGTAGCAAAGAGTAGAAACAATTACATAGAAAAATACACATCATTTGAATTTTGATTGAAATATCTTAAATACAAAATAAGCTATGATCTGAATGTAAAATGTCCCTGGCAAAGCCATGTGCTAAAGGCTTAGGTCTGGAACTTATGGTGCTACTGTGAAGTGATGGAAATGTTAGGAGGTAAAAACTTAAGAAGGAGGGGTCTAGATGGAAGAGGTGGGCATGAGTACGTCTTTAAGGGTGTATTTCTCCCCTGGACCCTTCATCTCTCTTTCTCTTTCTCTGCTTCTCAGCTACCCTGAGGTTAGCAGCTGTACACCCTCATGGTCTCTGTGACTCCATGTTCTGCCTCACTACAGACCTAGAAACCGAGTCAAGGAACATGGCCCGAAACCTCTGAAATTATAAATCTTTCTTGCTTTAAGTTGAGTTTCTTAAATTTTGTCACGACTATCAAAAGGTAGCATAGAAAGATAAGATATCTTTGCAATATCAGTTATTTTCTTTTTTCCCCTTTTGGGTACATGTGCCTCCTTTGAAGAATTCGAGATATTGATGATGCTAATAAAAACCCGTTTTTTTTTTTTTTTTTTCTTTTTTTTTATTGTAAACAAATGGGATACATGTTGTTTCTCTGTTTGTACATGGCGTAAAGGCATACCATTTGTGTAATCATAAATTTACATAGAGCAATGTTGTTTGATTCATTCTGTTATTTTTTCCCTTCCCCCCACCCCTCCCACCCCTCTTTACCCTCTATACAGTAGTTCCTTCCTCTATACATGCCCCCCTCCCTAACCCTAACTCTAACCCTTCCCTCCCCCCCATTATGTGTCATCCTCCACTTATCAGCGATATCATTCGTCCTTTGGCTTTTTGAGATTGGCCTATCTCACTTAGCATGATATTCTCCAATTTCATCCATTTGCCTGCAAATGTCATAATTTTATCATTCTTTATGGCTGAGTAATATTCCATTGTATATATATACCACAGTTTCTTTATCCACTCATCAATTGAAGGGCATCTAGGTTGGTTCCATAGTCTGGCTATTGTGAATTGAGCAGCTATGAACATTGATGTGGCTGTATTTCTGTAGTATGCAGATTTTAAGTCCTTTGGGTATAGGCCAAGGAGTGGGATAGCTGGGTCAAATGGTGGTTCCATTCCAAGTTTTCTGAGGATTCTCCACACTGCTTTCTAGAGTGGCTGCACCAATTTGCAACTCCACCAGCAATGTAAAAGTGTGCCTTTTTCCCCACATCCACGCCAACATCTATTATTGTTTGTGTTCTTGACAGTAGCCAATCTAATTGGAGTAAGAGGAAATCTTAGAGTTGTTTTAATTTGCATATCTCTAATTACTAGAGATGTTGAACACTTTTTCATATATTTATTACTTGCCTGTATGTCTTATTCTGTAAAGTCTCTGTCCAGTTCCTTGGCCCCATTATTGATTGAGTTCTTTGTATTTTTGGTGTAAAGTTTTGTAAGTTCTTTTAAACTTTAGAGATAAGTGCTCTATCTGAAGGGCATGTGGAAAAGTTTTTTCCCACTCTGTAGGCTCTCTCTTCACATGCTTGATTGTATCCATTGCTGAGAAAAAGTTTTTTAGTTTGAATCTGTCCCACTTATTGATTCTTGCTTTGATTTCTTGTGCTTTGGAAGCCTTGTTGAGGAAGTCTGATCTGAAGCCAACGTGATGCAGATTCGGGCCTATTTTGTCTTCTATTAGGTGCGGGGTCTCTGGACTAATTCCTAGGTCCTTGATCCATTTTGAGTTGAGTTTTGTGCAGGGTGAGAGATAGAGGTTTAATTTCATTTTACTGCATATGGATTTCCAGTTTTATCAGCACCATTTATTGAGCAGACTATCTTTTCTCCATTGTATATTTTTGGCTCCTTTGTCCTTTGAGGTGATGGTATTTATGTGGGTTTGTCTCTGTGTCCTCTATTCTGTACCATTGGTCTGTCTGTCTGTTTTGGTGTCCATACCTTGCCATTTTTGTTACTATAGCTCTGTAGTATAGTTTAATGTCTGGTATTGTGATACTTCCTTTTTTCTACTCAGGATTGTTTTGGCTATTCAAGGTCTCTTGTTCTTCCAGATGAATTTCATGATTGCTTTCTTTATTTCTATGAGGAATGTCTTTGGGATTTTAATTGGAATTGCATTGAATCGGTATAGCACCTTTGCTATGGCCATTTTGACAATGTTAATTCTGCCTATCCAAGAACATGGGAGATCTTTCCATCTTCTACGGTTTTCTTCAATTTCTTTCTCAAGTGTTCTGTGTTTTTCATTGTAGAGGTCTTCTGCCTCTTTTGTTAGATTAATTCCCAAGTATTTTATTTTTTTTTTGTGAATGGAGTGGTTTTTCTAATTTCTCTTTCAGAGGATTTATCATTTATGAATAGAAATGCATTAGATTTACATGTACTTATTTTATATCCTGCTACTTTGCTGAATTCATTTATTAGTTCTAGAAGTTTTCTAGTGGAGTTTTTTGGATCTTCTAAATATAGGATCTTGTCATCAGCAAATAGTGACAGGTTTTCCTATTTGTATCCCTTTAATTTCTTTGGTCTGTCTAATTGCTCTGGTAAGTGTTTCAAGGACGATGTTGAATAGAAGTGGTGAAAGAGGGCATCTCTGTCTTGTTCCAGTTTTTAGGGGGAATGCTTTCAATTTTTCTCCACTAAGAATGATGTTGGCCTTGGGCTTAGCATAGATAGCCTTTACAATGTTGAGTTATGTTCCTACTATTCCTGTTTTATTTTTTGTAGTGTTTTAAGCATGAAGGGATGCTGTATTTTATCAAATGCTTTGTCAGCATCAATTGAAATAATCCTGTGATTCTTAATTTTAAGTCTATTGATGTGATGAATTACATGCATTGATTTCCAGATGTTGAACCAACCTTGCATCCCTGGGATAAACCCCATTTGATCTTGGTGCACTATCTTTTTAATACATTTTTGTATGCGATTTGCCAGTATTTTGTTAAGGATTTTTGCATCTATGTTCATCAGGGATATTGGTCTAAAGTTTTCTTTCCTTGATGAGTCCTTGTCTGGTTTTGGTATCAGAGTGATACTAGCCTCATAGAATGAATTTGGAGGGGTTCCCTCCTTTTCTATTTCCTGGGATACTTCGAGGAGTATTGGTATTAATTCTTCTTTAAAGTTCCTGTAGAATTTGGTTGAGAATTCATCTGGTCCTGTGCTTTTCTTGGTTGGTAGGCTTTTGATGGCTTTTTCTATTTCAGTGCTTGAAATTGATCTGTTTAGATTGTGTATGTCTTCCTGATTCAGTTTGGGAGGATCATATGTCTCTAAAAATTTGTCAATGTCTTTGATATTTTCTATTTTATTGGAGTATAGATGTTCAAAGTAACTTCTAATTATGTTATGTATGTCAATGGTGTCTTTTGTGATCTTTCCTTTTTCATCATGAATTCTAGTAATTTGAATTTTCTCTCTCCTTCTGTTCATTAGTGTGGCTATGGGTTTATCAATTTTGTTTACTTTTTCAAAGAACCAACTTTTTGTGTTGTCAATTTTTTGAATTGTTTCTCTTGTTTCAATTTCATTGATTTCAGCTCTGATTTTAATTGTTTCCTATCTTCTACTGTTTTTGGTGTTGATCTGTTCTTCTTTTTCTAGGGCTCTGAGATGTAATGTTAAGTCATTTAGTTGTTGACTTTTTATTTTTATTTTTTTTAAGTATGAGCTCAATGCAATGAACTTTCCTCTTGGTACTGCTTTCAGAGTGTCCCAGAGATTTTGATATGTTGTGTCATTGTTCTCATTTACCTCTAAGAATTTTTTTATTTCGTCCCTGATGTCCTCTGTTATCATTGCATCATTCAGTAGCATATTGTTTAGTCTCCAGGTGTATGAGTAGTTTTTGTCTGTTAGTTTATCATTGATTTCTAATTGCATTCCATTATGATCTGATAGCATACAAGGTAGTATCTCTATTTTTTTGATTTATGAAAGGCTTCTTAGTGGCATAGTATATGATCTATTTTGGAGAAGGATCCATGAGCTGCTGAGAAGAAAGTATATTCACTCGATGATGGATGAAATACTCTGTACATATCCATTAAGTCTATATCATTGATTGTATTATTTAGTTCTATAGTTTCTTTGTTCAGTTTTTGTTTGGAGGATCTATCCAGAGGTAGTATGGTGTGTTAAAGTCCCCCACTATTATTGTGTTTTGGTCTATTTGATTCTTAAAATTGAGAAGGCTTTGTTTGATGTACACAGATGCTCCATTGTTTGGGGCATAAATATTTAAAATTGTTATATCTTGCTGTTTTATGCTTCCCTTAAGCAGTATGAAATGTCCTTCTTTATTTCTTCTGACTAACTTAGGTTTGAAGCCCACATTATCTGATATGAGGATGGAGACCCTGTTTTTTTACTGGGTCCATGTGCATGGTATGTTTCTTCCCATCCTTTCACCTGTAGTCTGTGGATATCTTTTTCTAGGAGATGAGTCTCTTCAAGGCAGTATATTGTTGGGTCTTTCTTTTTAATCCAATCTGCCAGTCTATGTCTTTTGATTATTGAGTTTATGCCATTAACATTCAGGGTTATTATTGTGATATGATTTGTATTCCTGGTCATTTTAGCTTATTTTTTTTTAATTTATTTTTATTGTAAACAAATGGGATACATGTTGTTTCTGTTTGTACATGGAGTAACAGCATACCACTTGCATATTCATACATTTACATAGAGTAATGATGTTTGATTCATTCCGTCATTCTTTTTTCCTTCCCCCCACCCCTACCACCTCTCTTTTCCCTCTATACAGTCCCTCCTTCCTCCATTCTTGCCCCCCTCCCAACCCCCCCCATTAGGTGTCATCATCTGCTTATCAGTGAGATCATTCGCCTTTTGGATTTTTGAGATTGGCTTATATCACTTAGCATGATATTCTCCAATTTCATCCATTTGCCTACAAATGCCATAATTTTATTATTCTTTATAGCTGAGTAATATTCCATTGTGTATATATATATATATATATATATGTTTTATATATATATATATAAATGTTAAATATAAAAAACATATATATATATGTTTTTTAACAGGACTTGATTTCTCCTTTGATTGGCTTTTCCTTTAGGGTAGTTCCCTCCTTTGCTGACTTGAATTGTTTTTCACTTCCTCCTCAGGAATATTTTGCTGAGAATATTCTGTAGTGCAGGCTTTCTATTTGTAAATTCTTTTAACTTTTGTTGATCGTGGAAAGATCTTATTTCATCATCAAACCTGAAGGTTAGTTTTCTGGGTATAGGATTCTTGGTTGGCATCCATGTTCTTTCAGAGCTTGAAATATATTGTTCCAGGCCCTTCTTGCTTTTAGATTTTGTGCTGAGAAATTTGCTGATATCCATATTGGTTTCCCCCTATATGTCATCTAATGCTTTCCTCTTGCAGCCTTTAAAATCCTATCTTTATCTTGTATGTTAGGCATTTTCATTATAATGTGTCTTGGTGTGGATCTGTTGTAATTTTGTGCACCTGGTGTTCTGTAAGCCTCTTGTATTTGATTTTCCATTTCATTTTTCAGGTTTGAGAAATTTTCTGATATTATTTTGTTGAACAGGTTGTTCATTCCTTTGGTTTGTATCTCTGTGCCTTCCTCGATCCTCATAATTCTTAAATTTGGTCTTTTCATGATATCCCATCATTCTTGGAGGTTCCATTCATGACTTCTTTTAACATCTTCTCAGTTTGTTCAACTTTATTTTCAAGATTAAATATTTTATCTTCATTGTCTAAGATTTTGTCTTCCACTAGATCTATTCTGTTCGTGATGCTATCTATTGAGTTTTTAATTTGGTTTATTGTTTCTTTCATTTCAAGTATTTGTTTTTTTCAGAATCTTTTTGTCTTTATTGAAGTGTTCTTTTGCTTCCTGCATTTGCTCTTTTAACTGTTTACTGGAATGATCATGCATTGCCTGCCTTTGCTCTCTTATCTTGTATTTTGCTTCACAGAGCAATTATGCAGATTCTAAACTCTTTTTCTGTCATTTCTACTCCCATGCTGTCTTGGATTCTCTCACAATAGCATCTTGGTTTGTTAGGGACACTTTCTTCCCCTGTTTTTTTTTTTTTTTTCATATTGTTTCCATATATTCCCCTCTAACAGTGAAGATCAGAGATACTGAAGTTTCCCCCCTGCAGGCTTATGTCCCTACTATTTTCTGGTACCTCTCCTTTGAAGGGGAGATCATTACCAGTGGCACTCAATACAGAGAAAATGCAGACCTGAACCAGGTAGTCCCTATGAAGACTTTAACATTATTATAATAAACAGGATGAGTTTGATTACTATTTACAGTGTTTCTAGTTGTGAACAAGAGGATGGGGAAGGGTGTATGATTTAAGTGAGTAAACAGAGGTACCTGTCAAAGGGCCTCCAGTCTCCTGTAGGTGTCTCAGAAAGGGAGCCATCTTCCAATGATGATGGCCACACCCTCAGGAATAATTCAATATGCCTGCACCAGACTCCAAAGAAGCTGGGGAGCCAGCACAGGGGGAGCACAGTACCCCTCTGCAGTGGGGGGAGGGGCGGAATCAGCAACCCGTGTGCGTCCATGGTGGGTGGGAAGGTGGGCAGGCTCCTCCAGAAATAATTTGAAGAGTATTCGTGTTAATTCTTCCTTGAAGGTCTTGTTGAGAATCCATCTATCTGGTCTTTGGCTTTTCTTGGTTGGTAGGATTTTGATGGCTTCTTCTATTTCATTGCTTGAAATTAATTTGTTTAAATTGTGTATGTCCTCCTGATTCAATTTGGGTAGTTCATATGTCTCTAGAAATCTGTCAATGTCTTCATCGACAGATTGAAGTATAAATTTTCAAAGTAGTTTCTAATTATCTTTTGTATTTTAATAGTGTCCATCATGATATTTTCTGTTTCATCATGAATTTTAGCAATTTCAGTTTTCTCTTTCCTTCCTTTCATTATCAATTTTATTTATATTTTAAAAGGACCTGCTTTTTGTTTTTTCACTTTTTTCAATTGTTTCTTTTGTTTCAATTTCATTGATTTCAGCTCTGGTTTTAATTATTTCCTGTCTCTTGCTGCTTTTGGTGTTGATTTATTCTTCTTTCTATGGGGTTTGGAGATGCAATGTTAGGTCATTTGTTTGTTGACTTTTTATTCTTTTAATGAATGAGCTCAGTGCTATTAACTTTCCTCTTAGAACGGCCTTCATTGTGTCCCAGAGATTTTGCTATGTTGTATCAGTTTTCTCATTTACCACTAAGAAATTTTTTTATCTACTCTGTGATATCTTCTGCTATGTAGTCATCATTCAATAGCATATTATTTAGTCTCCACCAATACTTCTCAAATTATTCCATGAAATAGAAAAGGTGGGAATCTGTCAAACTTCATTCTATGAGGTTAGCATCAGCCTGATACCCAAATCAGATATAGACACATCAAGGGAAGAAAACTTCAGACCAATATCACTGATGAACATAGATGCAAAAATTATTAATAAAATTCTGGCAAATTGCATATGGAAACATATTAAAATGATAGTGCACTATGATCAAGTGGGGTTCATACCAGGGATGCAAGGTTGGTTCAACATATGGAAATCAATAAATATTATTCATCACATCAATAGACATAAAGATAAGAAACAATGATCATCTCAACAGACGTAACAAAAAGCATTTGACAAAACACAGCACCCCTGCATGTTCAAAACCCTAGAAAAACTAGTGATAGTAGGAACATACCTCAACTTTGTAAAAGTTATCTATGCTAAGCCTAAGGCCAACATCATTCTAAATGAAGAAAAATTGAAAACATACCCTATGAAAACTGGAACAATAGAGGGATACCCTCTTTCACCACTTCTGTTCAACATAGTCCTTAATATTCTAGCCAAAGCAACTAGACAGACCAAAGAAATTCAAGGAATACAAATAGGAAAAAGAAAAAGAAAACTCGAACTATTATTATTTGCTGGTGACATGATTTTATACTTAGAGGATCCAAAAAATTACACCAGAAAACTTCTAGAACTAATAAATGAATTCAGCAAAATAGCAGGATATAAAATCAATACCCATAAATCAAATGCATTTCTATACATCAGTGATGAATCTTCTGAAAGAGAAATTAGGAAAACTACCCCATTCACAATAGCCTCAAAATAAATAAAATACTTGGGAATCAATCTAACAAAAGAGGTAAAAGACCTCTACAATGAAAACTGTAGAACACTAAAGAAAGAAGTTGAGAAAGACCTTAGAAGATCTCCCATGTTCTTGGATAGGCAGAGTTAATATTGTCAAAATGGCCATACTACCAAAAGTGTTATACAGATTCAATGCAATTCCAATTAAAATCCCAACAACATTCCTCACAAAAAGAGAAAAAGTAATCATTTAATTCATTTGGAAAAATAAGAGACCCAGAATAGCCAAAGTAATCCTTAGTGAGAAAAGTGAAGCAGAAGGCATCACAATATCAGACCTTAAACTCTACTACACAGCAATAGTAACAAAAAAGGCATGGTATTGGCACCAAAACAGACAGTAGACCAATGGTATGGAATAGAAAATGCTGAGATAAACCCACATAAATACAGTTATCTCATACTAGACAAAGGTGCCAAAAACATACATTTGAGAAAAGATAGCCTCTTCAATAAATGGTGCTGGGAAAACCGGAAATCCATATGTAACAAAATGAAATTCAGCCCCTATCTCTCACCCTGAACAAAACTCAACTCAAAGTGGATCAAGGAACTAGAAATAGACCGGAGACGCATGCCTAATAGAGGAAAAAGTAGGTCCAAATCTTCATCATGTTCACTTAGGACCTGACTTCCTTAACAAGACTCCGAAAGTGCAAGAAATAAAATCAAGAGTCAATAAATGGCATGAATTCAAATTAAAAAGTTTCTCAGCAAAGGAAACATTCAATAATGTGAAGAGAGAGACTATGTTCTGGTCTCCTCAGATATAGCACTAATCTCCAGGATATATAGATAACTCAAAAAACTTAACACCAAAAAACTAAAGAACCCTATCAATAGATGGGCTAAGGAACTGAACAGACACTTCACAGAAAAAGATGTACAATTGATCAACAAATACAAGAAAAATGTTCAATATTTCTAGCAATTAGAGAAATGCAAATCAAAACTACTCTAAGATTTCATCTCTGAATGAATTGCTATTCATTCAGAATAGCAATTATCAAGAATACAAGCAATAATAAGTGTTGGTGAGGATGTGGGGGAAAGGGTACATTCATACATTGCTGGTGGGACAGCAAATTGGTGCAGCCACTCTGGAAAGCAGTGTGGAGATTCCTTAGAAAACTTGGAATGGAATCACCATTTGACCCAGCTATCCCACACCTTGGTCTATACCCAAAGGTCTCAAAATCAGCATACTGTGATACAGCCACATCAATATTTATAGCAGCTCAATTCACAATTACCAAACAGTGAAACCAACCTAGATGCCCTTCAATGGATGAATGGATAAAGAAACTGTGGTGTGTATACACAAAGGAAAGTTACTCAGCCTTAAAGAAGAATGAACTTATGGCATTTGTAGGTAAATGGATGGAGTTGGAGAATATCATGCTAAGCAAAATAAGCCAATCCACAAAAACCAAAGACCAAATGTTTTCTGTGCTATGTGGATGCTGATCCTTAATGGGGTCGGGGGTTCCAGGGAAGAACAGAGGAACTTTAGCTTCGGCAGAGGGGAAAGTAGGAAGGGGAGGAGTTATTGGGATGGGAAAGATGGTGGAATAAGACAGACATTATTAGCCTATGTGCATGTAAGATTACACAAATATTGTGACTCTGCATTGTGTATAACTAGAGAAATCAAAAGTTGTGCTCCATTTTTGAACGATGAGTCCAAATTCATTCTGCTGTCATGTATAACTAACTGGAACAAATAAAAAAATAAAAGGATCCAGGAACTCAGCAGATGTGGGATACCACACAGCGAAAAAGAAAACAATCCACTCCTGTACAGGGACTAACTCTATGACTGCTCCCTTTTCTCACCAAGAGAACAGCATTTCTGAAAGGCAATAGTTCTCCAAACTATCAAAATTTACATCTAAAAATTGTTGAGGCAGAAGACAAGAAACACCAGTATTCTAGATTCATGAATGCGTGCTGAGGGGAAGCATTATTTTACCCTTTAAATATTTTCCAATTTTTATTTAACACACAATTGTACATATTTATGGAGCACAGTGTGATATTTCATTCTATTATTTTGCAATGGACAGAGCAGGGTAATTAGCATATGCAACATCTCATTGATTATTTCTTTGTGTCGTTTACTAGCTATTCTGAAATGCACAATAAACTGCTGTCAACCACAGTTATCCTGCTGTGTTGTAGAACATTAGAAACTATTCCTCCTAACCATTGCATGTTTGTATTCATTAACCATCCTCTCTTCACCCCTTCATCTCTCACACCTCTCCCAGGAAACTACTATCCTCCTATCCACTTATAAGAGATCAACTTATGAAGCCTCCACATGTGAGTGAGAATATACAGTATTTGTTTTTCTGTGTCTAGATTATTTCATTTCACTTGATATCTTCTTTGTTCAACCATGTCACTACATGGATGACAGAATTTCATTTCTTATGGCTAAATAATTTTCCATTGTTCATGTGTATGATGCAAAATCACATTTTCTTTATCCTTTCATTTACTGATGGAAAGTTAAGTTGATTTTATATCTTGGCTATTGTGGATAGTGCTGCAAGAAATGGGAGAGAGTGGATATTTTCTTGACATTCTGATTTCTTACCCTTTGGATACATACCCAGTAATGGCATTGATGGATCATATGGTAGTTCAATTTTTAATGTTTTGAGGAATCTGTTTTATAAAATGATTGTACTAATTTTCATTCCCATCAACAGTGTATAAAAGTTAAAAAGGAAGTATTATTATTATTTATTTTTTGGAAAAGGTAGAGCAGGAAGAAAGTTTTATAGGAGAAGATGTTGGAAGAATTGAGCAATAATGATAGGAAGGTTGGGGCATGGAACACTGAAACTAGGAAGGAAGACAGACTCATGCTGGAAAGAATCTCCTCAGAAGACAACTGTCTTTGCATTCTTTTGGAGAAACACTCTTACATGTCCAGTGCCACAGGAGGCAAGGGGGACAATATAAAGGACTCTGGATAGAATAAGAAACATCATGGTACACCTTGCAGTAAGCAATTTGCATCTATTTGGCTTACATAAAAAATTGCCTCTGGGAAATAAGCTTGGATCATTTTTATTTTTGGTTATTTTTTGTCAGAGGTATAAGAAGAAAGATCCAGCTTCCAGAGACTTCCTTAAGAGGCACATTTTATTGCCAACCAATCTCTGATCCAAAGGAGCCACCAAGCATTGATTGCTTCTCAGTCAGATAATGAGATTGAGCTTGCATTTCCTCAAATCATGAGCCAGCTGTGGAATACCTCTGCCGACTTGATGAGCATGTGAATGGGGATACAATTTCAGGGAAAGATGATTACATTCCCAGTAACCAGGGTTCTATTAAATTAAACCATTTCGACTATTTCAATCAGGGTGAGAATTGGCTAGCCAAATATATGTCACCTGTCAAAAAGTACTATTATTAAATGGCCTTGCATTTCCTTCTCCTAAATTGTAATGAAGATAAACAGTATGAATGGCAATAAGATTTGCAAAGTTGGAGCGATGTCATATTTGTCATTTAGCTGTGTTTGAAGAATGGGAGAGACACTTCCTAAAAGCTGCCTTTCAGTGGAGTCATTACAATCTGTATAGGATTTCTACGGCCATGAGGCTGGAAGGGGAACATGCTTTGTGTGCTCCAGCATCCAGGGTATGCACACAGCTCATAGGGAGTGAAAAGGTTTGGGGATCAAGAAGAGAAGACCCTGAAGTGAGGGTTTCAGCATTGTTTCTGTATTATACCATTGTTAAAAGACAAGGGGGGAAAAGGCTGATTGCCAAAAGTCTCCTCTTTGAGGCTGCACCAATAATGACACAAGGGAAGCCCCAAAGCCCTGGACTCTGATGGTCAAGAGTCACTGGAACCCTCCAGTGGAAAACTGAAGTTTTCTGACTCTGCCTAGGAGTCATCATACTGGTGCCTTGACAGCTGTACTCTCATTTAAAGCTGCCTGTCAGTCAGAAGCAGAGAAAGAAGTGTGCACTGCTTATGCCACTGACCAGAAAACAGCAGCAGTAGGCAAGGTCAGAGAGGAAGGCTGGACCAGGAACCTACATGGACCCTAGGCTGCAGACTTGAAGGAGGCGGGGGTTGCTACTGATGGGCTAATCCTGGTTAAGCTCCTTTAAACATAGGGCAATGAATGTGTCTATATCTGATTGTAGATTTTGCTCTGCCAGACATGAATCTCTTTATTTAAAATCTGGCCCCACTGCTACCTTAAACTGCTATTTATCCCAAGAAAGAAATGCGTCCAAGGAGATTGTCAGGGAAAAAAAAATCAAGAGGAATGTGGGGAAAAGGAATAGGGAGACATCTGATTGGATGGAGGTCTAAACATAATGTCAATACAAAGGCAAAAAGCAGAATTCCAAATGCTACCTGATGACCTAGTTAGTCAAGATATCCTCATGCCTCCTCCCTGTGGGATGCAATTAGAAAGGAAATACACCTGCTGCGGCTTGAATCTGTCTTCCAAAAAGCATGCATTGGAAAGTTCATCCTCAATGCAACAGGTAGGAAGGTGGGGCTTAATGGGAGATGTCTAGGTCATGACATCAGGGTCATGGATTAGTGACAATTATGAAAGAGCCGGAGGCTGCAAGTCTGATTGCTTGCTATCTCTCATCCCTTTAAAAGATACTCTTACATACCCTTCTGACATGGTATGATGCAACAAGAAGGCCCTCACCAGATGCCTGAGGATATTGGCCTTCTTGGCTTCCATAAGCAAAAGAGAAATAAGTTTCTTTTCTTTATAAACTACCAAGTCTGTGGTATTCCATTACAGCAGCACGGAATGAACTAAGACCCACCCTTTCTCTCTGCCACTCCAACAACTCTGCAGTGGGAACTTAGAATGTGGGCTGTTCTTGCAGCTTTATGTTCACCTCCAAACCAACTCAATGTCATACTGTGGCCTATAGTGAACTCTGTGACCCCCTGGCCTCCACTTCCACACACTCCATGGACATCAAGTGCTGCTGGAGAAGAGGAAGGAACATCTGTAGGTTTTTCCTCTTTGTCTGTTTTTATCCCATCCCTCACCCTCATCTCAAGTCCTTCTGAGGTCCACATGGTGGGAGGGGGTAGGAAGGGTAGAAGCTCCTGTGGGACTGGAAGGATGTGATTATACCTAGGCTTTGAGGTCATCTCTTGCCTGGCAGCAGAGGGTGTCCCCTTTCCTGTTGCTAGAGGGTTCTGGAAGCCCCCAGGCAGCCATCAGGCTCCTCCTGGTCCATGCAGTCAGGGGGGCCCTACTCAAGAAATACCTCTGTGTTCCACGAGTGCTTCTCACCCTGGTGGATTCTTTCACCTCTTTCCCCTACTATGGGCCCCTATAGCCTCCAATTTCCCGAGCGGGCTTGTCAAGTTGCCCAGCTTGGCTGGATGTTGGGGAAGCATTCTCCCTCTTTTGTACTGGGGGAGAGGAAGGGATCCTTAACCTCTTCATTCTCCACCTACAATACACTCTAGGTCTTTTCTTGTAAAACGCACTATGGGAACTGAGTTATAAAGGTTGGCCAAATCAGTATCGCAATCTCTTTGCAGGTCCTGAAGAGGCAGTCGGATGCCTTTTCTGTGGCATGTGAAGGCTCTCACAGGGCCCCCTGAAGCAGGCCGGGAGCTCACTTAATCTTCTGTGAACCATGCAGTGTCACTAAATTATACTTTAGGCTTCGTGATTGACTCAGTATTTTCACAGACACTTTTTCATCCAAAGGTGTTATGACCAACTATTTTCCCTATAATTCTTGAAATCTATGGAGAACAACAGCTGTCATGGGAAAGATAAGCCTTAAGGTCTGGATTTGACTATGTAGAACAGTGGATATGATAGTCCAGGGAGCAAGCAGGCAGAGAGGGCAAACACTGGGAGGCCCAACAGTGTGTCAAAGCTGGACACACTAAGAACTCAGTGGTTTGCAAGATCAGGGGATGACACAGAACCAGCCATTAGGACAAGGTTTACATGTTTAGGGCACTTGAGTTGGGGGCAGGAGTTCAATCACAGAGAAATAAGAGTGGGCCCCAATTACTGCCAGTTCTGGTGGTCCAGTGGGTGTGCTGTGGTTCCTCATGGCAGGCTTCTTTCAATACCAGTGTCCATTATGAGGCTTTCCCAATAGTCCGTGACACTGATAGAGCAGGGACAGTGACCAGAGCCCCCATGATCCCGAGAACTGAAGAGATGGAGCACTCAGATTAGGTTCACAAACACCCACTCACCTTCACATACTGCACACATGCTCACATGCCACACACACACCATACAGACACTGGCACACAGGAGGACATCCCTGCACACATATCACATTTACGCACCACAAAAAGAAACACTCGTACACACACGCCAGACATACCTTCCACAAACACACCCCCACTATGCAGAAATACCAGAGGAAACAAACATCATACATAGACACACAGCACACACACACACACACACACACACACACACAACCCCTAACATTCTACTCAAGTAATAAAATTAAAGGAAGGGCAAGTACAAGGACTGAGAAATGTTTTTCCATCTGTTGAAGCTGATTTAGTCCCTGGACTGCTTATCAGCTCCACATTCTGCCAATCCACGTGATGGCGATAACCAGGAACATTAGTAGTCTATCGCCTCATAAGACCTTACAAATTTAAGATTCTGTTAAGGAAAAAGGCTCCAATGAAAAGAAAATTATCTTTAGACAGTTTCAGGCCTCAGGAAAAGCATTATTAAAATGATAATAGAAAATGTTTTACTGAACTACCTTAAGATGCAGTAAATGGGAATGATGCCTATGTTTACTGAAGTCCAAGAGAATGCGGCAGAGCTAAACTGCCTGCAGGCAGAGAGAACAGATTCATAATGACCAGGTGACATTCCAGGCACTATGGTTAATACAGGATTCGATACACAATTTACTGAACACATAATAACTCCCTGCAGGGGCTATTGTTTGAGATTTTCCACTTTGTTCCACATGACACTAAATTCTTCTTTGCAAGAGGCAAAAATGAGCACTTTACTGGTGTGGACAAAGATGATTGCTAAGGACAGAAATGCATGAAGATCATGCAGATCCTAATACAAACAGTCACTTGGCTCCTAGGGTGTGAGTGTTCCACAACTGCACTGTGGAGTTTGATGGTGGGTTTCACATTTCTGAATGCTCCCCAAGTGAAAGAGATACCATTACATCAGCAGGGCCCAGATGCAGTGGCAGGATGTTTTAGCTCTGAGAGGGCCCTGGACCATTGGACATTTGCTCACTTTGCTGAAGAAATATTAAAATCAGTATCATCAGTGTGATCAATTACCCTCCCACAACATTCTTCAACTTCAAACAAAGGTGTTAGGAATCCACGAATCAACTTTTCTGTAGTATTTGCTACGTTAGCTTTTTTGTTGCTATAACAAATAACTGAACTATACAACTCATATAGAAAAAAGTGTTATTATTGGTTCCCCCGGTTTATGGAATTTCCATCCATGCTAAGGCATGCTCATTGTTTTTAGGTCTCTGATGTGGGGTAGCACACTCTGGCAGGTATGTGGCAGAATAAAGCCACTCACCTTATGGCTGTGAAGCAAGAGAAGAGGGACAAGAGAGAAGGGAAGCAAGGGGCTGGGGCCACTGTTCCCTTCAAGGACATGTGCAAAATGACCTCAAGACCTCCCGACTAAGGCCCCCGCCTTTCAAAGGTTCTACCACCTCCCAGATAGTACCATGGGCAGAGCACCAAGCCCCTAGCACAGGGACCTTCGGGGGGACAATAATCCAAACCATAGATACCTAATATAAGCTGCCAGTGTAGCCTTGCCAGGAACAAGACAAGGCACGCCCTTATGTCACAGCATGACTTTCCTCCTGTTTCTTTACTGTCACAGCAACAGCTGCAGATCTCTGTAGAGCCACGTCATACCACAACGCTTGTTTCATTTTTCTAAAGTGCTTAGGAAATGGTGTATAATTCTTGTGACTATCTTAAAGGCACACCAAAAGCTGTAATCTTGAAGACAGGTACAAACGGGGACCCATATAGGCACATCCTTAAATTGACTTTGGGAAGAATATTTTTTTCCTCTAATGTCTGCACGAACCTATTTTGTGTGGCAGCTTAATCTGTGGAGCTGAATTTCAGTATGAACCTTAAAAAGACTGTAGAATTTTCAAGCTTTAAAAAGAACATAAAGGGAAGTACATAGGCAAATCTAAGAAACAGAGGAAAGGAAAGGAAGCACAGGAGATGAGAATGGCCATCTGGGAGCAGGGAAGAGTGGCCATTCATCAGCTGAATGGCTAAGAAAATGTGGTATATATACACAATGGAATATTACTCAGCTATAAAGAAGAAGACATCATGAAATTTGCCAGTAAGGAATGGATCTGGAGACTATCATGGTAAGTGAATAAGCCAAAGGTTTTTCTTTGATATGTGAAGCTAACCCCTAATAAGGGGGTATTAAAGTTCATTGGAGTAGATGAAAGGGAATGAAGGGAAGGGGAGAAAGACGGGAAAAGGAAAGACGTGTAATGAATCTGACATAACTTCATGTACATATATGATCATACCACAGTGACTCTCACTGACATGTACATCCACAAGAAATTAATGAAGGAAAATAACTATGGGTAAATGGCAGAAAGATCAATCGAGGGAAGGGAACAGGGGGTTGGGGAGGAAAGGGGAAGGAAAGGTACTGAGGTTTGAATTATAGTAAGATATATTCCATGATTTTATGGCTATGTCAAAATGGTTTCTATTGTCATGTATAACTACAAAGAACCAAAAATGTAGGTAAAAATGTGAAAAATATCTCCATAAAGAAATGGCAAATATTTGAGGAGATATATGTGTTTATCCTGATATGAAAATTATATAATACATTTAGGTGTTAGAACATTACCTGATACCCAATTAATATGTATAATATTTATATTTTCATGCATCAGTTTTAAAAATAAAGGTTAAAAAGAATAAGATCATTGCCATCATGCCCTGGGATGGACATACAGCCTGGATGAGGGGCACCAAAACACAGTTAAATGGAGGGAATTAGTTCTGGTTTTCTGTGGCTCAGTAAGGCAACTTTTGGTTACAAGCAAATGTGATACATTTAAAGATAACTAAAATAGAGGAGTATGCTGATCCAATATACAGGGATGATTACTGTTTGAGGAGAGGGAAGCGTTTATTATCCAGATTGATCACTAAACATTGTATACATGTATTGAATTATCATACTGTACCCCACAAAGATGTATGGATCTTTGAGGTATAAGTGACAAAAATGATACATATATATTTAGGGTGTAAAAATGACATATTGACATATGTGTACACTATGAAATGATTCCCATCCTCAAACTAATGAACATATCCATCAAGTACCATATTTAGTTCTTTTTTTTTTGTGTGTGGTGAAAGGACTTAAGATCTATTCTTTCAGTAACATTCATACAAATAAACACAGTATTATTAACTAGTCACCATGCTGAATTGAGATCTCTAGAACTTATTGATCTTCCATAAATGAAACCTCATATCCTTGGACCAACAGCTCCACATTTCCCCTACCCTCATCCCCTGGCAACCATCATTTTATCATCTGCTTCCATGAGTTCGACTTCTTAAGATTCCACATATAAGCTAGAACATAAAACAGTTGTCGTTTTGTGCCTGGCTTATTTCACTGAGCATAATGTCTTTCCAGTTTCATCCATGTTGATGGCAAATGACAAGATTTCTTTCTTTTAAAGATTGAATACAGTGATCCATTGTGTCTATGTATGTCTCTGTGTACATCTATCACATTTTTATCTATTTGAATTCTGTGGACACTTAGGTTGATTCTGTTTCTTGGATTTGTGAGTCCTGCTGCAGTGAACATGCAAGTGCAGATATCTCTTCAACATACTGATTTCGTTTCCTCTGGATTCACTACCTAGAGTGCATTGCAAGTCATACAGTCGCTCAAGTCATAATATTTTTTCAGGAAGCTTATACTGTCTTCCACCATAGTTGCATCATTTTACACTCCCAGAAAGAGAGCAAAAGCATCCCTCTTCCTCCACATCTTTGCCAATACTTGTTATCTTTCATCTTTCAGATAATAACCATTCAACCAGTTGTAAGTTGATATTGCACTGTGGTTTGATTTGTTTTTCCAGAATGATTAGTAATGTTAACCAGTTTTCATATATCTATTATTGATTCATATGTGTTCTTTGGAGAAATGTTTATTTAGGGTCTTGCCCATTTTAAAATGAGTTGATTTGTTTTCTTGCTATTGAGTTGAGTTTCTTACATATTTTGAATATTAGCCTCTCATCAGCTGTATTGTTTGCTAATAAATTCTTCCATTCTGAACATGGTCTCTTCACTGTTAATTATTTCCTTTACTGTGCAACGTATTTTAGTTTGATACAGTCTTGGCCTATTCATTTCTGCATTCGTTTTCTGTGCTTTTGGAGTAATATGAAAAATAGTTGATCATATCATTATCAAGAAGCTTTTTTCCCCATATTTTCTTTTAGTAGTTTTAGAGCTTCAGGCCATACTGTTCAAACTTTAATATATCTTGAATTGATTTTGTATATATGGTGTGAGATGATTCAATTTCATTCTAATTCATGTGGATATCCAGTTACTCCAATATCATTTACAGAAGATATAGTTGTTCCTCATGTGTGTTCTTGGCATCTTTGTCAAAAATTGACTGACTATAAATACATAGATTTATTTATGGGCTTTCTGTTTTGCTCCATTGGCCTATGTCTTTATTTTTATTGTAGTATCATGCATTTTTGTTACTATAAGCTTTTTAGTATTATTTGAAAATCAGGAAGTATTATGCCTCTGACTTTTCTTTATTGTAATGATGTTGGCTATCTGGAGTCTCATGTGGTTTTATGTGAATTTTACCATTTTTTTTTTAGTACTGTGAAAAATGCCATCAGAATTTTGATAGGAATTTTACATTTAATCTGTAGATTGCTTTGAGTAGTAGGGACATTTTCACAATAAGAATTATTCCAATCCATAACATGGATTATCTTTCTATTTATTTGTCTCTTCTTTAACTGCTTCCATCAAATGTTTTATAGTTTGCAATGCACAAGGCTTTATCTGTTCAGTGAAACTTATTCCTATGAAGTTTTGGCACTTTTTGTAAATGGTATTGTTTTCTTAATTTCTTTTTCAGGTATTTTACTGTTATTGTATAGTAATGTGGGCTGATTGGTTGCATATTATTTTGTATCTTACAAACGTTAAATTTGTTTTATTAGTTCTAACAGTTTTATTTTTTGAGGTTTTAGGGTTTGACAGAAAATAACCATATTATCATGGAGCAACCAGAGTTTTTCCACAATCTCTATTTATGAATTAAATATGCATTTGATCTTTCTCCAGTATAAAATGCCCGACACCAGAGTGAGTTGAAAAATCATGTTTCAAATATTTTATTCAAAGAACTGACATGTATGCATTTATTGAAAACGTACAAAAATCCATCTTGCCAGCACTTTCATATACACTAAGAGGAGTGCCTCATTTTCTACTGAGAGAGCCTGGTTATCATTCGAGGATATTAAATTATTTCAAATTGAACACACATATACTTTAAGAGGAGTGCCTCATTTTCTATTGAGAGGATCTGACTATAGTTTGAAGATATTAAATTATTTCAAATTGAAACACACAAACTGTGTTGATGACTACACTAGGACTCACCATGTAGGAGTTTAAGAATTTTTGGAGTCAGTCTTCATTGTCATAAACCATGCTGACACCCTAGTACATGAGCGTAACTTTTTCCTGTACTGCTCACATAAGCAGACTAATTTTTCAAGAACTGGGTGCCAACATACCAATGAAATATTTATCATTTCCCACCTTATTTCAAACCAGACTGTCTGGCTCAACTTGGGAAACCTGAAGTAATCCGAAAATGACCACTCTTTTCTAGCTAACATCAAGAAATGTAAACATTTTTCACATTTTGTATTTTTGTGTGATTTGCCCTCTTAACTTTTAAAACTGAAGTATTTTGTTAAGATTGGATTTCAGCATTATAGGATGGCTTATCCAAAATGAGGTGAGATTATAAGGAAGTCTGCAAAGCTGGACTCTTTGCTGATTGAATTCTGAGAGGTTCTCTAGCCTTTCTGTCTTACCAGAAGTGCAGAGTTCTCCTGGGGAGCTGCCTGCATGTGGGTCAAGGGGATATGGCCTGAGCATGAGGAAGTTGGGGTGTATATTAACATTCCCATACAGGTATACATGGGGTGTATATGACATTCCCATACAGGTATGCATGGGGTGTATATGACATTCCCATACAGGAATGCATGGGGTGTATATGACATTCCCATACAGGTATGCATGGGATGAGCACTTTTTGAAAGGGTAAAGTTCCCAGAATGTCCCTTTTCTTGGTTTACAATGCAATGAAATATCTGTTGCAGGGAGAACCAGGATAAAGATGAGGGATTAGTATGAAAAGAAAAGAAGACAGAACACATGCCTGTCACACATGCATTTTGAACAGGAGACACATGCTACAACATCTTAGAGAGCCAGACACAATTAAATTAGAGGCTCTAAAGGATTGGTATTACACATACTGAACTGTATGTATTATTCATGTTTTCCCTACACCTATCTGAAAGAAATATGAAGGCACATAATTCAGGAAATATTATACCATATATGACGGCACCTACTTTTCGAGGATTTTTCTAGTATGTGCTTGAATGTGTGTGCATGTATATGTGTGTATGCATGATGGTCCTGTGATTTCGGCACTTCCTGCAGTTCTGCAGTTTCTTTGAGGGCAATCCATTCTATCAATAGACATACCAGGAATATCCACGATCTGAAATATGTGTATGTGGGACCCATCAGTGGACCTCACAGAAACCCTGCCTTTTCTTTTTTTCTACTTTCCCCCAGCAGAAATTATGTAGTATGCACTCATCAAAGCTTGCCAAATTGATTTGAATCAGAGTTCTTTAGAACATATAATACAGTATCATCAAATCCTAGTGCTGTGTAAGTGCACTCAAACTGTATTTTTCAGGTATAATTATGTGGATAATCATGTCATAACTGGAATTCAAATGAAAATGAGTTGCATTTGCAAGTGATTCTTCTATATGCTCTCCCATGCCAGTTTCTCCCATATCCCATGAAATCATGCTTTTCAGATCTATACTGTTCCCCATTCATCTGGAATCCAGATCTGATTGTGATATTTCCATTTAGAAAGCTATAGACACTTGTTTTTAACGTGTCTAAAACCAAATTCATTCTCTTGTAATAAAATACCACTTGTTTCCATTATCCTTTTCTTCTGGTAAAAATGTTTCCATTTTCCCAGACATGCAGGCAAAAAATATCAGTCATCCCTTATTTGTCCTTCTATTGACTCATTAAAATGTGTATGTCTGTGTTGAATCCATCCCAACCTGATCAACTCCATTGTTCAGATCTCAGTTCAGATCTTCCCCAATTCTCTTCCAGACTTTATAGGGGCCTTTTAATTTATATTTATAATCATGCATTCTCCTCACCTGAATACTTCAATTGTTTCTCTTAAGAAACATAATTTTATATATATTTTTTTGATGAAAACATTCAGTGACTCCCCACATCTCATTGTATTAAACCCCCACCAGGTTGAGGGCCACCTCAGGTCTATCAAGTCTTATCCACAATTACATTCCATTTTCATGTCCATAATGAGCAATAACCAGAAAGACAACTCAGTTGCACTTTGATGAATAGGGGTTAGATGAATAGGGGTTACTATTTTAAGCATTATTCTAAATTACTCTAAAATCATAAAAACAAGGGTCAAGAAGTTGACACTAACTACTTCTTCTTTTTAAAATATAAGAATTTGACACCAGCGAAAAAAAGGTTTAATTCAATGTGCTTCAACATTTCTACAAGGGCCTGGTAGTTTCCAAAGTGTAACATTACACCAGGTGGCAGACACTGGCCCTCAGTGAGACAGGGCTTTGCAATGACCATGTAGTTGTTGGAATGACTGGGGACTCAACTGTTACTTATTAGGAGGGAAGGAAAGTTGTTGGAATGTTGATGGATATTCTTTAGGGCAGGGGAAAACAGTCTTGCCTCTGACACAACTTTTAAAATCTCATAGGACACTTATATGTTCAAAACAAGCACAAACAAAACAACAACAAGAAAACAAATGATCTTTATTTATAAAGTCAATATAAAATCACTTTGCACTGATATTCTCAAGGAAAAAAGCTGATATATATAAACTGAAGGAAGATTTTATTTCTGTTTTTAGGTTAACCTTTAATTTTTCATCATTTTTGTCAAGTCACATCACAGAAGAAAAGTTGCCTGTGGTACCTGACCCACCAGGTCAGCCTACCTGCATTGCTGTGTTCATAGCTATATTCACTGGGATCCAAGGTACAGATGAGCCTTTTCTCTCTCCTACTGATGAAACCATGCCAAACATTTACAAACTAAAATACTTTATTATTTTATTTTAAATTGCCTTCCTTTTATTTTTCCTTGATGTGACAGAGTATTATGTTGGATTTTAACATTTTTAAAAAAATTTGTATATAAGTAGGCTATTTTATTTGTAGATTTTAATTTAAGGTAGGTAAAAAAGGGGCATTATTAAATATTCATTATAAAATAGAGGCCTGGATATTATGGGTAGTATGGATTGATTGTTTTCCTCCACAATTTTATGTGCTGAGATCTTATCCCCTAATATTTGTGAATGTGACCTCATTTGGAAGTAGGACTTTCTTTAAGAAATCAAGTTAAAATGAGGCCATCAGGATGGGTCCTAACTCACTATTATTGGTATTCTTATAAAAAGGAGAAAGGTGGACACATAGCTACACAAAGAAGGACAATATGAAGAAACACAGGAGAACACAGCCATCTGCAACCAGAGGAGAGAGACCTGGAACAGATCCTTCTTCCAGGGCAGAGGAGTTCCTTCCTCCGAAGGATCCAAGTCTGCCAGCAGCTTGCTTTCTTAATTTCAGGCTCCAGAACTGGGAGACAAGAGATTTCCGTTGTTTGAGTCATGCAGTCTGGTGACGAAGGTACTTAGCCACCTTAGCAAATGAACCACATGGGATTGTAGATCATTGACCGCCTCCCATCATTGCTATAGACTGAATTGTGCCCCACTCCCAATCCTTATGTTGAATCCCAGCCCCCAATGTAGTGGTGTTTGGAAATGGGGTCTTTGAGAGGTAATTGTGTTCAGGTAAGGTTAATGAGGATGGGCTTTGATGATGGCATTAATACCCTGTAAGAGACACCTGAGAGCTCACTTTCTTGAGACCATGGAAGGAGAGGAAGCCTGGACAGGGAAGGTGAAGCACCTGTGATATTGCACACTGGAATTTGTCATCATGCTGCTTGGAGTGACTCTCAGTGCCTTTTGCAACATGACAAGTCAATATTCTCTTTTATAGTGCTTAGACTCTCTAACCCTGACATTTTCTCTTTTTCAGAACACTTCCCTTTCCCAAATACTCATTGTATTTTCTTTTTTTCTGGACAGCTTGCAGCTGAGTACCAATTAACATCTTTTAAGTGCTTCTTACAGGAAAATGTAATTACACAGAAAAACTGCATTATTTTAAGATAAAATTAAAAGGACACGTCCATACAGGTATGGAAGTTAAAGAAGGGTAAGAATTAGGAGTCTAGGTCCTACTAAGTTCTCCCTTTCTTCCTTCCAAGGCTGATACTTGGCAAACATGCGTTGGCATGCCCCTACCAACTTCTAAACAATTCTAAATGATTCATCAGTTAATGAGCTATTCTTCCAGGGCCATCAACTACCAAGTCCCCAGGACCTTCCATCATCTCAGATGTTTTAGTTCTCTCCAAGGCATTCTGTGGACTCTATGCTGATTCAGCAACCTTATGACCTGCTCCTGGGCTGGGCAGGGGCTGGACATCTGCCCCAGAATCACTGACTGGCATTTGCATATAACCCTTGTTAAAGCATACCCATGACACACTGGATTTCTAAGTTAGAGGGTAAGTTGCCCTGCTGAAAGGGATTGTCCAGGGATTGTCCTTAGACAGCGGGTATACCATCCTTGGTCAGAAGGAGAACTGTCATGCCCCATTCCACAGTACAGGACATTCCCCCTGTGGCCCTTTTGTTCTGTTTTAGTAAATGAGAACAAGAACACCCCTGCAGCCTCAGAGAAGCAGGAGTTTCCTGAGGCATCCTGTCTGAGCACTAAGACCACAGAGGGCACAGTGGCATCAGATTCACCAGATATTTTTACCAAGAGATTGCTACATGTTTGACTCAGTACAGATAAACCCCATGCCACTGTGGTGACAAATGCAAGCCATCAAAAAATACACTTTTGGCTTTGACCCAGGTGAGAAAGCTTTGAAACATTTCCACATTCATATCAGTGGAAGAGGGAACAAACAACATAAATAAGTAAATAATGAAAACAGTGAATCTGACAGACTATTTTGTATTAAAAATTAGTTACTCTTTCCTTCCCCACTTCTACCTCACTTTGGATTAACTCAATTCTATTATGAGTTTTAGAATCCCATTTTCATGGCTCTTCTGTGCTTTAAAAGTGGGGTACAGTGAAGATGTGAGGATTCTTGTTGATTTCATTGGGCAGCATTATGCTAAAAGAAAGAAACTAGTCACAAAAAGACACCATGTGTATATTAATATGAAGTGTTCATAATAGGCAAAATTATGGAAACAGAAGTAGATCAGTGTTTGGGAAGGAATGGGAAGTTGGACCTAATGGAAAGTGACAATTAATGGATTGGTACTTGGGGGGAATAATGAAATTGTTCTAAATTTTTAGCAGTTCTATGAAGATCCGAAAAATAGCTGAATTGCTCACATTAAATAGGTGAATTGTGCTGAATGGTGATGTATACTATATTCCCAGATACTTAGAAGGATGTGTAGGAAGATCAGAAGTTCAGGGACAAGCATGGACTAGTTAGTGAAACCCTGTCCCAAAATAAAAATGAAAAGGACTGGGGATGTAGGTCAGTGGTAGAGTGCTTGCCTACCATGCATTAGGCCTGAATTCAGTCCCCAGTACTGCAATGAAATAGGTGAATTGAATGGGTTACAAATGATATCTCAACCAAGCTCTTATATAAAAGGAAATGACAATGGACACATGGAGGAAAAAACAGGGCTATTGAAACCAAAATACATTGCAGGCAACAGAAGGTCATTCCACAGAGTTAAAACAATAGACATTAATTATCTTTCTTTAAATATTTTTAATTTTATTAGTTTTTTAAAATAAATTTAAAGAAGACAGATGAAATGGTTAATAATTTTGATAAGAAATAGTAAACCATATACAAAGTGATAAAAGGAAAAAATGTAAAATATAAATCAAGAACTCAGCAGATGAGCTTGATAGCAGGTTGGACAGTTGAATACAGTAATGCTGAACCAGAACACAACTTACCAAAAAAAAAAAAAAAAAAAAAAAAAGTATCCCAAATGAATTGGTGAGATCCAAGTTCATTATCAAGGTGGAACTAATTAAAGCATGGTAGGGTACAGTGGGAAGAGTCTACCATGTATGCATTAGAGCATAAGGAGTGTAGAATAATAGGTCAGAATCAATAACTGGAATAACAACAGCTACAGATTTTCTAAAACTGAAGAAATGTATAAAATCATAGACTAAACAACTATGTGAGCAACATGTAAAACTGATTTATAAATATAAAGCATTTGCAAGTTTGTGGCCAGTCTCAGCAACTTAGTGAGACTCTGTTTAAAATTAAAATAGAAAGGGCAGGGGAGGTATCTCAGTGGTAGGGCAGGGGAGGTATCTCAGTGGTAAAGCACCCCTGGGTTCAATCCCCGGTACTCAAACAGAGTAAAATAAATAATAATAAACAATAAAATAAATATAAATCCACACATAGACACATTATAATATCCTTGTTGAAAGCAAAGGACCAAGAAAACCTTAAAAGCAGTTAGAAAGAATGATAGCTGCTTTCAAAGCAGCAATTAGACTGACTGCTAACTTATTGATAGAAAAACACAAATCACAAAAACAATCATATAAAACTTCAAAGTAAAGAAAGTTTCTGCAGATCTATAATTTTACATAGAGCAAATAATCTTACAGAAATGAAGTAAGACATTTCCAGGAAAAACAATAGCCAGGGAAACGTTTCATCTGTGTACCTGAAGCAAAAATATTTTTTGGCTGTGCAGAAAGAAATTTTCCAAGAGAGAAGCGTGAAATGTTAGTAAAGTATAAAGATTATGTAAAAGGGAAAGTGTTCTGAGAAATATAATCGACATGAGTATATAAATCAATACTAATGTACTGTGGAAATTTAAATGCTCATAGAATTAAAATGCATGACTATAATGCCATACAAAGTGAACAAGAGTAAATGAGGTTAAAGTGTTCTGTGGGTCTTTTTATTATCTGAAAGTAATGAAAGCCCACCAACTATTATCAATTCTTTGATAAGCTATGAGGTTCCGAGTAATTCATGAGATAATTTCTAAAATAATAAAAGCTATTGAGTAACTACCAAGATAATAAAAGAGGGAAATGTACCAGTGGAATATAATCCATTTTAAAAGTAGCAGGAGATAATAAAAGGATAGGAAATGCCAAATAAGGCTAATTTAAAAAGCAATAATTAATCGATAGATTTAAATCTAGATGGACAATATATATAATAAAGGTATGTAATATATATAATAAAGGTATATAATATATATAATAAAGGTATATATAAAGGACTAATAGCTGTACCTAAAAAACAGATTACTTATCAGACTGGCCTTTCAGAAACCCTAAAAATCAATCATATACCATTCTTATATCTAAAACATAAAAATAACAACCTTTCCTCTAAGATCATGAACAAGGGGAAGGGCACTCTCATTCCACACTGATTCATACATTTATGCTAAGCATTTGGGCAAGTTTTGATCAACAAATAGAAGACATAAAAATCATACAGCTTATAAAAGAAGGAAAACATAATCATGTACATAGAAAATGTCAATCCATTTACAAAAATCTAAACTTAAATTTATACAAACTGAGCAATGTCATGAATATAAGGTCAGTAAACAGACATCAATTATATTTTCTATATATAAATTAACAATTAAAATGAAATTAACTGTGCAACATCACACTTGCAATAAATATGAAATAATTATGGATAAGTTGTTTTTTAAAAATGTGGTGCAAGACATGTTCACTAAGTATTAGAGAAAAATTAAAGAATACCTTACTAAATGAAGACATGTACCACCCTAATAGATGGAAAGAGTCATTGCTCTTAAATTTTCAACTCTCTGAAAATTGGGATAATGAACTTAATGTCATCACAATAAAAATGTGGCAGGCATTTTTTGTAGGCATGATCAAGCTAATTATAAAGTTAAATGAATATTTAATAGGACATAGAGTGGCCACAACAATTTGAAAAAAAAATAGAGATGGATGTTGAATTACAAGACTACTGTAGTAATGGAGGAAGAATAGTAAAATGGATCATTGCAACACAACAGAATCTAGGACTATACCCACACTCACATGCTCAATTTATTTTAAACAGATGGGGTCAAGATAATCAATGGGGGAATGAATAGTCTTTTCAACAAAAATGAAACCTGATAAGTATCCATTCACAATAGCCTCAAAAAAAAAATACTATCTAATCAATCTAATAAATAGGTGAAAGACCTCTATAATAAGAACTACAGAACACTAAAGAAAGAAATTAATGAAAACCTTAGAAGATGGAAAGATTTCCTATGTTCTTGGAGAGGCAGAATTAATATTGTCAAAATGGCCATATTACCAAAAGCACTATACAAATTCAATACAAGTCCAATTAAATCCCAATGATGTATCTCAAAGAATAGAGAAAGCAACCATGAAATTCATTTGGAAGAATAAGAGATCCAGAATAGCTAAAGCAATCCTTAGCAGGAAGAGCAAAGCAGGTGGTATCACAATACCAGACCTTCAACAATACTACAGAGCTATAGTAACAAAACAGCATGATATTGACACCAAAATAGACAAGTGGACCAATGGTACAGAATAGAGGACACAGAGACAAATCCACATAAATATATTTATCTCATACTAGACAAAGGTGCCAAAAACATACAATGGAGGTAAGACAGCCTCTTCAGTAAATGGTGCTGGGAAAACTGGAAATCCATATGCAGCAAAATGAAACTAAACCCTATCTCTCACCCTGCACAAAACTCAACTCAAAATGGATCAAGAACCTTGAATTGTACCAGAGACCCTGCATCTTATAGTAGAAAAAGTAGGTCCAAATCTTCATCATTTTGGCTTAGGATCAGACTTCCTTAACACACAAGAAATAAATGCAGGAATCAACAATTGGGATAGATTCAAACTAAAAAGCTTTTTCTCAGCAAAGGAAACAATCAAGAACGTGAAGAGAGAGCCTACAGAGTGGGAGAAAATCTTTACCACACACCTCCAGATAGAGCACTAATCTCCAGAATCTAGAAAGAACTCAAAAAACTTTACACCAAGAATACAAAGAACCCAATCAACAAATGGGCTAAGGAAATGAACAGACACTTCACAGAAGATCTACAAGCAATCAACAGATACATGAAAAAATGTTCAACATCTCTAGTAATAAGAGAAATGCAAATCAAAACTACCCTAAGATTTCATCTCACCCCAACTAGAAAGTCTATTATCAAGAATACAAGCAACAATAGGTGTTGGTGAGGATGTGGGGAAAAAGGTACACTCATACACTGGCATTGCAAATTGGTGCAGTCACTCTGGAAAGGAGTACCGGAGATTCCCTAGAAGACTTGGAATTGAACCACCATTTGACCCAGCTATTCCCACTCCTTGGCCTATACTCAAACGACTTAAAGTCAGCATATTACAGTGATGCAGCTACATCAATGTTTTATAGCAGCTCAATTCACAATAGCCAGATTGTGGAACCAACCTAGATGCCCTTCAATAGATGAATGGATAAAGAAATTGTGTTATATATACACAATGGAATATTATTCAGCCATAAAGAAGAATAAGATTATGGCATTTGTAGGTAAATGGATGGAACTGGAGAATATGTGCTAAGTAAAATAAGCCAATCCCAAAAAAACCAAAGACCGAATGATTTCTCTGATAAGTGGATGATGATACTAATGTGGGGTTCGGGGGAAGGCAAGAATGAGGAAGGATGGATTGTATAGAGGAAAATGAGGGGTGGGGAGGGGTGGGGGAAAGGAAAGATAGTAGAATGAGACAAACATCATTACCCTATGTACATGTATGATTATACAAATGGTGTGACTCTACTTCAATGAATCAAAATTAACAACAACACAAAAATAACCTTAGTTCCTATTTCAGAAAATATATAAAATTTAACTGGTAATTTAAAAATGTAATTTGATGTAGGTTTACATATAAGAGCTAAAGATTTTAAGCTCTTAAATGAAAACCATAGTCTACAATGTGTCTCTCTCCCTTGGGATAGGATAAGATTACTTATCACAGAATACAAAATCACTAATCATGAAGGAAATTTTTGATAATTGGAACTTCCTCAAATTAATAACTTCTTCTCTTTGAAAGGCACTGGTAAAAACTGAAAAGGAAAGCCACCACATATCATATTCCATGGCTGTTAATTTAAATGACTAACAAAACCAATTGTAACAACTGAAATTTTCATATTTTCCCTATGAGAATGCAAAATGGTAAGTTGCTGTGCAAAACTGCCTGAGAATTTCTTACAAAGTTATACACACTTTTATATGAGATGAGATAATATCACTCTCAGGTGTTTACCCAAAGAAAACTATAGAACTATACCCATGCCAAGATTCATACATGATTCTCTTTGTAGTTCAAAGGGAATGCTATTCAGTAATAAAAAGGGAATGGATTACTTTATATGCAATGTCATGATAAATTTTAAAACACATTAAGTGGAGAGACAAAAGAGTCTATACTTACATGAGTCGCCTTGCACAAAATGCTAGAACAGGGAAATTGATCTGAAGACATAGAAAGAAAATGGACAATTAATAAATAAATAAATTTTCTTGTGAATGTATTTTCTTTTATGCATTAATGGTCAGTTATTTAGGAAAAAACCTAAAAGGCACAATCTTTAATATAATTAAATTTTTAAAATGTTTTGCCTATTAAATTAATTGACAATATTCGAAATAAAACTTACTGAGAAGAGAGAAAAGATGATTTCATCATCTCATACACTGGAAATCATGTTCAGGATGGGAAATTTCCTTGTGTGCAGATGTCAGTTTCAGTCATGTGTGGGTGTCCTACTCCACCCAATCACCCTACCCTGTTGCCTACCTTGTCCTCTGAACATTAGAGATGTTTTGCTTGTTTGTGGGGTAGTCATAGGGATTAAGGGGTGGTTATTACTGCTGTGGTGGACAGCTCGTCCACTAGTAGCTGTTGGAGTTGCCGTGTTAATGTTCTGTTGAGAGAATTCCAAGCTGTGAGCTATGCTGGTTCCCTGGACTTCCCTGGAAGTTGGTTACTACTTACTTAATTATATACCCTTGTTCTACTGCCTCCATCTTCTCTTCTCTAGCACTGTTCCTATAGTGTTTCATGTTCCAAATACTATTTGCAGGTCTTTGGGTTTGCTCCTAGGTGAACCTAAACTAAGGAATCCAGTTCACAATAACATTTTCTATAAATTGGTGTCATTCTAATCAAAATGCCGTGTGTGTGGTGTGTGTGTGTGTGTGTGTGTGTGTGTAAAACCAAAAAGATGACTCATAGTCCAAAATACCTGTCAGGTTCTTGAGCAGCAACCAGGTTCTGAGACAAAGGTTGAAGCTCAAGTGATGGGTTTTTTCTTCCTTTTTTTTTTTTTTTTTTTTAAAGAAAATGTTAGAAAAAACATAAGTGAGTGGAAGTAAGAAGGGGGCTATGGGTAGGGAGGGAGCAAATGACACGTACAACAATATCAAACACATTTCTGGCGAAAGGACCCTTAGGTCAACCCAGCAGGGCCCTTTAGAGATAGTGTGGACCCTACTCAAAGTCGTGAGGCAGGAACTAGAGTACCAATGCGTCTGTATCCGTCAGCTGACAGGAAGGGTTGCCCTAGAGACACATGTTTTCCAACCCCATGGACCTCATGTTTGTAGGCCATGTGGTAGGTTCTGGCAACTCTCCTAGAGATTTCAGCACTGACTTTCAGAGCGAGATCACATCTGCAGGACCAGAGGGGCAGAAGGAAGCACAAACAGTGGCACTGCAGTTAGAGGAATTTAGTGGAGACAGATGCGTTCTACCTGGGATCTGTCAATGACCAAAGTCTCAGGACTGATACCGGAAACCCTCACTTCACCCGGCTGTTCTCAAGCCACCGGAAGAAAGTGAGAACTTGTCACGAGGGACTTCAAAATGGAGAATGTTTCCAATGTGTCTACTATAGCTGCTGTCATGAACAACTGCTGACAGAGCTCAGTCCCTGGAGTTTCCCTGCCTGGCACATCAGATGATGCACTGAGCTACAAAACCTGTTCTGTCCAGAGGCCTAGTGACTGATTTGTCAGAGGCCACTCTAAGTATCCCTTGGTTTTGGGGTGAAGTCACTACTTGGTATTTCTATCTCTGAACCATGGTCATATCACTGAACCAAACTAAGCCTCAATTTATTTTAAGGTTAAGAGAATGGCAGTAGAAACATACCTCATGTAATTGTGCCTCATTTTGAGGATATTGAGTTTTTTACAAATTGAAAGTTTGTGGCAAACCTACATTGACTAAGTCCATAGGTGTCACTTTTTCAATATCACATGCTCATTTCACATCCCTGTGTCCCACTTCAGTAGTTCTCACAATATTTCCAAATTTTCATTATTATATCTGTTATGGTAGCCTGTGATCTGTGACCTTTGGCATTACTATTGTGACTGGGGATGCCCTGAACCAAGTAGGACGGTGACCTTAATTGATAAATATTGTCTGTGTTTTTGATCACCCCAGTGATCAGTCTTCCTTACCTCTTTCTTTCACCTGGACCTCCCATTTCCCTGAGCCTTAAATAGTGAAATTAGGTCAAGTAATGACCCTACAATGGCCTCAAAATTTTCAAGCAAAAGGAAGGGTCACAAGACTCTCATTTTAAATTGAAAGATAGACATGATTAAGCTTAGTAAGGAAGATGTGTTAAAATAAAATTTTAAAAAGACTGAAAGCTAAGCCTCTTGCACCAATCAGCCAAATAGTGAATGCAAAGTTCTTGAAGGAAATTAAAAGTACTACTTCAGTGAACACACAAATGATAAGAAAAGAAACAGCCTTAAACTGATATGAATAATATTTTAGTGGTGTGTATAGAAGAACAAACCAGCCACAGTGATCTCTTAATGCAAAGACAAGACCAGGGCAGGCCCTCAACTGTCTTCAATCCCTTGAAGGCTGAGAGAGGTGGGGAGGCTAAAGAAAAAAATTTTGAAGCTAGCAGAGCCTAGTTCATGTAGTTTAAGGAAAGAAGCCATCTCTGTGACATGAAAGTGTAAGGTGAGCAGCAAGTGCTAATGTAAGGACTGCTATATGCCACTCAGAAGTTCTAGCTAAGATAACTGATGGATGTGGATAAACTAAACAACACATTTTCAAGGTCAAAAAAATAGCCTTGGCCTGAAAGAAGGCACCATCCAGGACTTTTGTAGCTGGAAAGGAGAAGTCAATGCCTGGCTTCAAAGATTCAAAGCACAGGACAACTCTTGCTAGAGGCTCATCATTTGGTGGCCTCAAGTTGAAGACTTCTGCTCATTCAACATTCCAAAAATTCTAAGGCCCTTAATAATTATACTAACTCTACTCTGCCTGTGTTCTATATTGGAAGAACAAAGCCTGGATGGTAGTACATCACAGTCTACTGAGTATTTCAATTTCACCATTAAAAAATACTGCCAGAAAAAAAGATTTCTTTCAAAATATTGCTATTTGCTGATAACACACCTAGTCATTCAAGAGCTCAGATGGAGTTGCGCAATGAGTTTAATGTTGTTTTCATTCCTGTGGTCCATTATGTGACCCACGAATTCTAAATTTCTATTATTTAAGATATTTATTTCATAAGACTATTATAGCAGCCATTTGTAGTGGTTCTTCTGTTGTATTTGGGTAAACTGAAAACATTCTGAAAAGACTTCACCATCCTAGATGCCCATAAGAACATTCATGAGTCATGGGAGTAGGTCAAAATATCAACTCCAAAAAGGAGTTTGGAGGAAGGTGACTCTAAACCCTGTGGGTGACTTTGAGGGATTCAAGACTTCAGTAGAGGGAGTAATTACAGAGTTAGTGAAAATCCCAAGACAGCGACTTAGTGAGGCCGTAAGCAATTTCACAAGACCCTGTATCTCTCTCTCTCTCTCTCTCTCTCTCTCTCTCTCTCTATATATATATTATATATAAAATATATGACTATATATATTGATCTGTTTAGATTGTGTATGTCTTCCTGATTCAGTTTGGGAGGATCATATGTCTCTAAAAATTTGTCAATGTCTTTGATTTTCTATTTTATTGGAGTATAGATGTTCAAAGTAACTTCTAATTATGTTATGTATGTCAATGGTGTCTTTTGTGATCTTTCCTTTTTCATCATGAATTCTAGTAATTTGAATTTTCTCTCTCCTTCTGTTCATTAGTGTGGCTATGGGTTTATCAATTTTGTTTACTTTTTCAAAGAACCAACTTTTTGTGTTGTCAATTTTTGAATTGTTTCTCTTGTTTCAATTTCATTGATTTCAGCTCTGATTTTAATTGTTTCCTATCTTCTACTGTTTTTGGGTTGATCTGTTCTTCTTTTCTAGGGCTCTGAGATGTAATGTTAAGTCATTTAGTTGTTGACTTTTTATTTTTATTTTTTTAAGTATGAGCTCAATGCAATGAACTTTCCTCTTGGTACCTTTCAGAGTGTCCCAGAGATTTTGATATGTTGTGTCATTGTTCTCATTTACCTCTAAGAATTTTTTTATTTCGTCCCTGATGTCCTCTGTTATCATTGCATCATTCAGTAGCATATTGTTTAGTCTCCAGGTGTATGAGTAGTTTTTGTCTGTTAGTTTATCATTGATTTCTAATTGCATTCCATTATGATCTGATAGCATACAAGGTAGTATCTCTATTTTTTTGATTTATGAAAGGCTTCTTAGTGGCATAGTATATGATCTATTTTGGAGAAGGATCCATGAGCTGCTGAGAAGAAAGTATATTCACTCGATGATGGATGAAATACTCTGTACATATCCATTAAGTCTATATCATTGATTGTATTATTTAGTTCTATAGTTTCTTTGTTCAGTTTTTGTTTGGAGGATCTATCCAGAGGTAGTATGGTGTGTTAAAGTCCCCCACTATTATTGTGTTTTGGTCTATTTGATTCTTAAAATTGAGAAGGCTTTGTTTGATGTACACAGATGCTCCATTGTTTGGGGCATAAATATTTAAAATTGTTATATCTTGCTGTTTTATGCTTCCCTTAAGCAGTATGAAATGTCCTTCTTTATTTCTTCTGACTAACTTAGGTTTGAAGCCCACATTATCTGATATGAGGATGGAGACCCTGTTTTTTTACTGGGTCCATGTGCATGGTATGTTTCTTCCCATCCTTTCACCTGTAGTCTGTGGATATCTTTTTCTAGGAGATGAGTCTCTTCAAGGCAGTTATTGTTGGGTCTTTCTTTTTAATCCAATCTGCCAGTCTATGTCTTTTGATTAGAGTTTATGCCATTAACATTCAGGGTTATTATTGTGATATGATTTGTATTCCTGGTCATTTTAGCTTATTTTTTTTAATTTATTTTTATTGTAAACAAATGGGATACATGTTGTTTCTGTTTGTACATGGAGTAACAGCATACCACTTGCATATTCATACATTTACATAGAGTAATGATGTTTGATTCATTCCGTCATTCTTTTTTCCTTCCCCCCACCCCTACCACCTCTCTTTTCCCTCTATACAGTCCCTCCTTCCTCCATTCTTGCCCCCCTCCCAACCCCCCCATTAGGTGTCATCATCTGCTTATCAGTGAGATCATTCGCCTTTTGGATTTTTGAGATTGGCTTATATCACTTAGCATGATATTCTCCAATTTCATCCATTTGCCTACAAATGCCATAATTTTATTATTCTTTATAGCTGAGTAATATTCCATTGTGTATATATATATATATATATATGTTTTATATATATATATAATGTTAAATATAAAAAACATATATATATGTTTTTTAACAGGACTTGATTTCTCCTTTGATTGGCTTTTCCTTTAGGGTAGTTCCCTCCTTTGCTGACTTGAATTGTTTTTCACTTCCTCCTCAGGAATATTTTGCTGAGAATATTCTGTAGTGCAGGCTTTCTATTTGTAAATTCTTTTAACTTTTGTTGATCGTGGAAAGATCTTATTTCATCATCAAACCTGAAGGTTAGTTTTCTGGGTATAGGATTCTTGGTTGGCATCCATGTTCTTTCAGAGCTTGAAATATATTGTTCCAGGCCCTTCTTGCTTTTAGATTTTGTGCTGAGAAATTTGCTGATATCCATATTGGTTTCCCCCTATATGTCATCTAATGCTTTCCTCTTGCAGCCTTTAAAATCCTATCTTTCTTGTATGTTAGGCATTTTCATTATAATGTGTCTTGGTGTGGATCTGTTGTAATTTTGTGCACCTGGTGTTCTGTAAGCCTCTTGTATTTGATTTTCCATTTCATTTTTCAGGTTTGAGAAATTTTCTGATATTATTTTGTTGAACAGGTTGTTCATTCCTTTGGTTTGTATCTCTGTGCCTTCCTCGATCCTCATAATTCTTAAATTTGGTCTTTTCATGATATCCCATCATTCTTGGAGGTTCCATTCATGACTTCTTTTAACATCTTCTCAGTTTGTTCAACTTTATTTTCAAGATTAATATTTTATCTTCATTGTCTAAGATTTTGTCTTCCACTAGATCTATTCTGTTCGTGATGCTATCTATTGAGTTTTTAATTTGGTTTATTGTTTCTTTCATTTCAAGTATTTGTTTTTTTCAGAATCTTTTTGTCTTTATTGAAGTGTTCTTTTGCTTCCTGCATTTGCTCTTTTAACTGTTTACTGGAATGATCATGCATTGCCTGCCTTTGCTCTCTTATCTTGTATTTTGCTTCACAGAGCAATTATGCAGATTCTAAACTCTTTTCTGTCATTTCTACTCCCATGCTGTCTTGGATTCTCTCACAATAGCATCTTGGTTTGTTAGGGACACTTTCTTCCCCTGTTTTTTTTTTTTTTTCATATTGTTTCCATATACCTCTAACAGTGAAGATCAGAGATACTGAAGTTTCCCCCCTGCAGGCTTATGTCCCTACTATTTTCTGGTACCTCTCCTTTGAAGGGGAGATCATTACCAGTGGCACTCAATACAGAGAAAATGCAGACCTGAACCAGGTAGTCCCTATGAAGACTTTAACATTATTATAATAAACAGGATGAGTTTGATTACTATTTACAGTGTTTCTAGTTGTGAACAAGAGGATGGGGAAGGGTGTATGATTTAAGTGAGTAAACAGAGGTACCTGTCAAAGGGCCTCCAGTCTCCTGTAGGTGTCTCAGAAAGGGAGCCATCTTCCAATGATGATGGCCACACCCTCAGGAATAATTCAATATGCCTGCACCAGACTCCAAAGAAGCTGGGGAGCCAGCACAGGGGGAGCACAGTACCCCTCTGCAGTGGGGGGAGGGGCGGAATCAGCAACCCGTGTGCGTCCATGGTGGGTGGGAAGGTGGGCAGGCTCCTCCAGAAATAATTTGAAGAGTATTCGTGTTAATTCTTCCTTGAAGGTCTTGTTGAGAATCCATCTATCTGGTCTTTGGCTTTTCTTGGTTGGTAGGATTTTGATGGCTTCTTCTATTTCATTGCTTGAAATTAATTTGTTTAAATTGTGTATGTCCTCCTGATTCAATTTGGGTAGTTCATATGTCTCTAGAAATCTGTCAATGTCTTCATCGACAGATTGAAGTATAAATTTTCAAAGTAGTTTCTAATTATCTTTTGTATTTTAATAGTGTCCATCATGATATTTTCTGTTTCATCATGAATTTTAGCAATTTCAGTTTCTCTTTCCTTCCTTTCATTATCAATTTTATTTATATTTTAAAAGGACCTGCTTTTTGTTTTTTCACTTTTTTCAATTGTTTCTTTTGTTTCAATTTCATTGATTTCAGCTCTGGTTTAATTATTTCCTGTCTCTTGCTGCTTTTGGTGTTGATTTATTCCTTTCTATGGGGTTTGGAGATGCAATGTTAGGTCATTTGTTTGTTGACTTTTTATTCTTTTAATGAATGAGCTCAGTGCTATTAACTTTCCTCTTAGAACGGCCTTCATTGTGTCCCAGAGATTTTGCTATGTTGTATCAGTTTTCTCATTTACCACTAAGAAATTTTTTTATCTACTCTGTGATATCTTCTGCTATGTAGTCATCATTCAATAGCATATTATTTAGTCTCCACCAATACTTCTCAAATTATTCCATGAAATAGAAAAGGTGGGAATCTGTCAAACTTCATTCTATGAGGTTAGCATCAGCCTGATACCCAAATCAGATATAGACACATCAAGGGAAGAAAACTTCAGACCAATATCACTGATGAACATAGATGCAAAAATTATTAATAAAATTCTGGCAAATTGCATATGGAAACATATTAAAATGATAGTGCACTATGATCAAGTGGGGTTCATACCAGGGATGCAAGGTTGGTTCAACATATGGAAATCAATAAATATTATTCATCACATCAATAGACATAAAGATAAGAAACAATGATCATCTCAACAGACGTAACAAAAGCATTTGACAAAACACAGCACCCCTGCATGTTCAAAACCCTAGAAAAACTAGTGATAGTAGGAACATACCTCAACTTTGTAAAAGTTATCTATGCTAAGCCTAAGGCCAACATCATTCTAAATGAAGAAAAATTGAAAACATACCCTATGAAAACTGGAACAATAGAGGGATACCCTCTTTCACCACTTCTGTTCAACATAGTCCTTAATATTCTAGCCAAAGCAACTAGACAGACCAAAGAAATTCAAGGAATACAAATAGGAAAAAGAAAAAGAAAACTCGAACTATTATTATTTGCTGGTGACATGATTTTATACTTAGAGGATCCAAAAAATTACACCAGAAAACTTCTAGAACTAATAAATGAATTCAGCAAAATAGCAGGATAAAAATCAATACCCATAAATCAAATGCATTTCTATACATCAGTGATGAATCTTCTGAAAGAGAAATTAGGAAAACTACCCCATTCACAATAGCCTCAAAATAAATAAAATACTTGGGAATCAATCTAACAAAAGAGGTAAAAGACCTCTACAATGAAAACTGTAGAACACTAAAGAAAGAAGTTGAGAAAGACCTTAGAAGATCTCCCATGTTCTTGGATAGGCAGAGTTAATATTGTCAAAATGGCCATACTACCAAAAGTGTTATACAGATTCAATGCAATTCCAATTAAAATCCCAACAACATTCCTCACAAAAAGAGAAAAAGTAATCATTTAATTCATTTGGAAAAATAAGAGACCCAGAATAGCCAAAGTAATCCTTAGTGAGAAAAGTGAAGCAGAAGGCATCACAATATCAGACCTTAAACTCTACTACACAGCAATAGTAACAAAAAAGGCATGGTATTGGCACCAAAACAGACAGTAGACCAATGGTATGGAATAGAAAATGCTGAGATAAACCCACATAAATACAGTTATCTCATACTAGACAAAGGTGCCAAAAACATACATTTGAGAAAAGATAGCCTCTTCAATAAATGGTGCTGGGAAAACCGGAAATCCATATGTAACAAAATGAAATTCAGCCCCTATCTCTCACCCTGAACAAAACTCAACTCAAAGTGGATCAAGGAACTAGAAATAGACCGGAGACGCATGCCTATAGAGGAAAAAGTAGGTCCAAATCTTCATCATGTTCACTTAGGACCTGACTTCCTTAACAAGACTCCGAAAGTGCAAGAAATAAAATCAAGAGTCAATAAATGGCATGAATTCAAATTAAAAAGTTTCTCAGCAAAGGAAACATTCAATAATGTGAAGAGAGAGACTATGTTCTGGTCTCCTCAGATATAGCACTAATCTCCAGGATATATAGATAACTCAAAAAACTTAACACCAAAAAACTAAAGAACCCTATCAATAGATGGGCTAAGGAACTGAACAGACACTTCACAGAAAAAGATGTACAATTGATCAACAAATACAAGAAAAATGTTCAATATTTCTAGCAATTAGAGAAATGCAAATCAAAACTACTCTAAGATTTCATCTCTGAATGAATTGCTATTCATTCAGAATAGCAATTATCAAGAATACAAGCAATAATAAGTGTTGGTGAGGATGTGGGGGAAAGGGTACATTCATACATTGCTGGTGGGACAGCAAATTGGTGCAGCCACTCTGGAAAGCAGTGTGGAGATTCCTTAGAAAACTTGGAATGGAATCACCATTTGACCCAGCTATCCCACACCTTGGTCTATACCCAAAGGTCTCAAAATCAGCATACTGTGATACAGCCACATCAATATTTATAGCAGCTCAATTCACAATTACCAAACAGTGAAACCAACCTAGATGCCCTTCAATGGATGAATGGATAAAGAAACTGTGGTGTGTATACACAAAGGAAAGTTACTCAGCCTTAAAGAAGAATGAACTTATGGCATTTGTAGGTAAATGGATGGAGTTGGAGAATATCATGCTAAGCAAAATAAGCCAATCCACAAAAACCAAAGACCAAATGTTTTCTGTGCTATGTGGATGCTGATCCTTAATGGGGTCGGGGGTTCCAGGGAAGAACAGAGGAACTTTAGCTTCGGCAGAGGGGAAAGTAGGAAGGGGAGGAGTTATTGGGATGGGAAAGATGGTGGAATAAGACAGACATTATTAGCCTATGTGCATGTAAGATTACACAAATATTGTGACTCTGCATTGTGTATAACTAGAGAAATCAAAAGTTGTGCTCCATTTTTGAACGATGAGTCCAAATTCATTCTGCTGTCATGTATAACTAACTGGAACAAATAAAAAATAAAAGGATCCAGGAACTCAGCAGATGTGGGATACCACACAGCGAAAAAGAAAACAATCCACTCCTGTACAGGGACTAACTCTATGACTGCTCCCTTTTCTCACCAAGAGAACAGCATTTCTGAAAGGCAATAGTTCTCCAAACTATCAAAATTTACATCTAAAAATTGTTGAGGCAGAAGACAAGAAACACCAGTATTCTAGATTCATGAATGCGTGCTGAGGGGAAGCATTATTTTACCCTTTAAATATTTTCCAATTTTTATTTAACACACAATTGTACATATTTATGGAGCACAGTGTGATATTTCATTCTATTATTTTGCAATGGACAGAGCAGGGTAATTAGCATATGCAACATCTCATTGATTATTTCTTTGTGTCGTTTACTAGCTATTCTGAAATGCACAATAAACTGCTGTCAACCACAGTTATCCTGCTGTGTTGTAGAACATTAGAAACTATTCCTCCTAACCATTGCATGTTTGTATTCATTAACCATCCTCTCTTCACCCCTTCATCTCTCACACCTCTCCCAGGAAACTACTATCCTCCTATCCACTTATAAGAGATCAACTTATGAAGCCTCCACATGTGAGTGAGAATATACAGTATTTGTTTTTCTGTGTCTAGATTATTTCATTTCACTTGATATCTTCTTTGTTCAACCATGTCACTACATGGATGACAGAATTTCATTTCTTATGGCTAAATAATTTTCCATTGTTCATGTGTATGATGCAAAATCACATTTTCTTTATCCTTTCATTTACTGATGGAAAGTTAAGTTGATTTTATATCTTGGCTATTGTGGATAGTGCTGCAAGAAATGGGAGAGAGTGGATTTTCTTGACATTCTGATTTCTTACCCTTTGGATACATACCCAGTAATGGCATTGATGGATCATATGGTAGTTCAATTTTTAATGTTTTGAGGAATCTGTTTTATAAAATGATTGTACTAATTTTCATTCCCATCAACAGTGTATAAAAGTTAAAAAGGAAGTATTATTATTATTTATTTTTTTGGAAAAGGTAGAGCAGGAAGAAAGTTTTATAGGAGAAGATGTTGGAAGAATTGAGCAATAATGATAGGAAGGTTGGGGCATGGAACACTGAAACTAGGAAGGAAGACAGACTCATGCTGGAAAGAATCTCCTCAGAAGACAACTGTCTTTGCATTCTTTTGGAGAAACACTCTTACATGTCCAGTGCCACAGGAGGCAAGGGGACAATATAAAGGACTCTGGATAGAATAAGAAACATCATGGTACACCTTGCAGTAAGCAATTTGCATCTATTTGGCTTACATAAAAAATTGCCTCTGGGAAATAAGCTTGGATCATTTTTATTTTTGGTTATTTTTTGTCAGAGGTATAAGAGAAAGATCCAGCTTCCAGAGACTTCCTTAAGAGGCACATTTTATTGCCAACCAATCTCTGATCCAAAGGAGCCACCAAGCATTGATTGCTTCTCAGTCAGATAATGAGATTGAGCTTGCATTTCCTCAAATCATGAGCCAGCTGTGGAATACTCTGCCGATGATGAGCTGTGAATGGGGATACAATTTCAGGGAAAGATGATTACATTCCCAGTAACCAGGGTTCTATTAAATTAAACCATTTCGACTATTTCAATCAGGGTGAGAATTGGCTAGCCAAATATAGTCACCTGTCAAAAAGTACTATTATTAAATGGCCTTGCATTTCCTTCTCCTAAATTGTAATGAAGATAAACAGTATGAATGGCAATAAGATTTGCAAAGTTGGAGCGATGTCATATTTGTCATTTAGCTGTGTTTGAAGAATGGGAGAGACACTTCCTAAAAGCTGCCTTTCAGTGGAGTCATTACAATCTGTATAGGATTTCTACGGCCATGAGGCTGGAAGGGGAACATGCTTTGTGTGCTCCAGCATCCAGGGTATGCACACAGCTCATAGGGAGTGAAAAGGTTTGGGGATCAAGAAGAGAAGACCCTGAAGTGAGGGTTTCAGCATTGTTTCTGTATTATACCATTGTTAAAAGACAAGGGGGGAAAAGGCTGATTGCCAAAAGTCTCCTCTTTGAGGCTGCACCAATAATGACACAAGGGAAGCCCCAAAGCCCTGGACTCTGATGGTCAAGAGTCACTGGAACCCTCCAGTGGAAAACTGAAGTTTTCTGACTCTGCCTAGGAGTCATCATACTGGTGCCTTGACAGCTGTACTCTCATTTAAAGCTGCCTGTCAGTCAGAAGCAGAGAAAGAAGTGTGCACTGCTTATGCCACTGACCAGAAAACAGCAGCAGTAGGCAAGGTCAGAGAGGAAGGCTGGACCAGGAACCTACATGGACCCTAGGCTGCAGACTTGAAGGAGGCGGGGGTTGCTACTGATGGGCTAATCCTGGTTAAGCTCCTTTAAACATAGGGCAATGAATGTGTCTATATCTGATTGTAGATTTTGCTCTGCCAGACATGAATCTCTTTATTTAAAATCTGGCCCCACTGCTACCTTAAACTGCTATTTATCCCAAGAAAGAAATGCGTCCAAGGAGATTGTCAGGGAAAAAAAATCAAGAGAATGTGGGGAAAAGGAATAGGGAGACATCTGATTGGATGGAGGTCTAAACATAATGTCAATACAAAGGCAAAAAGCAGAATTCCAAATGCTACCTGATGACCTAGTTAGTCAAGATCCTCATGCCTCCTCCCTGTGGGATGCAATTAGAAAGGAAATACACCTGCTGCGGCTTGAATCTGTCTTCCAAAAAGCATGCATTGGAAAGTTCATCCTCAATGCAACAGGTAGGAAGGTGGGGCTTAATGGGAGATGTCTAGGTCATGACATCAGGGTCATGGATTAGTGACAATTATGAAAGAGCCGGAGGCTGCAAGTCTGATTGCTTGCTATCTCTCATCCCTTTAAAAAGATACTCTTACATACCCTTCTGACATGGTATGATGCAACAAGAAGGCCCTCACCAGATGCCTGAGGATATTGGCCTTCTTGGCTTCCATAAGCAAAAGAGAAATAAGTTTCTTTTCTTTATAAACTACCAAGTCTGTGGTATTCCATTACAGCAGCACGGAATGAACTAAGACCCACCCTTTCTCTCTGCCACTCCAACAACTCTGCAGTGGGAACTTAGAATGTGGGCTGTTCTTGCAGCTTTATGTTCACCTCCAAACCAACTCAATGTCATACTGTGGCCTATAGTGAACTCTGTGACCCCCTGGCCTCCACTTCCACACACTCCATGGACATCAAGTGCTGCTGAGAAGAGGAAGGAACATCTGTAGGTTTTTCCTCTTTGTCTGTTTTTATCCCATCCCTCACCCTCATCTCAAGTCCTTCTGAGGTCCACATGGTGGGAGGGGGTAGGAAGGGTAGAAGCTCCTGTGGGACTGGAAGGATGTGATTATACCTAGGCTTTGAGGTCATCTTTGCCTGGCAGCAGAGGGTGTCCCCTTTCCTGTTGCTAGAGGGTTCTGGAAGCCCCCAGGCAGCCGATCAGGCTCCTCCTGGTCCATGCAGTCAGGGGGGCCCTACTCAAGAATACCTCTGTGTTCCACGAGTGCTTCTCACCCTGGTGGATTCTTTCACCTCTTTCCCCTACTATGGGCCCCTATAGCCTCCAATTTCCCGAGCGGGGCTTGTCAGTGCCCAGCTTGGCTGGATGTTGGGGAAGCATTCTCCCTCTTTTGTACTGGGGGAGAGGAAGGGATCCTAACCTCTTCATTCTCCACCTACCAATACACTCTAGGTCTTTTCTTGTAAAACGCACTATGGGAACTGAGTTATAAAAGGTTGGCCAAATCAGTATCGCAATCTCTTTGCAGGTCCTGAAGAGGGCAGTCGGATGCCTTTCTGTGGCATGTGAAGGCTCTCACAGGGCCCCTGAAGCAGGCCGGGAGCTCACTTAATCTTCTGTGAACCATGCAGGTCACTAAATTATACTTAGGGCTTCGTGATTGACTCAGTATTTTCACAGACACTTTTTCATCCAAAGGTGTTATGACCAACTATTTTCCTATAATTCTTGAAATCTATGGAGAACAACAGCTGTCATGGGAAAGATAAGCCTTAAGGTCTGGATTTGACTATGTAGAACAGTGGATATGATAGTCCAGGAGCAAGCAGGCAGAGAGGCAAACACTGGGAGGCCCAACAGTGTGTCAGAAGCTGGACACACTAAGAACTCAGTGGTTTGCAAGATCAGGGGATGACACAGAACCAGCCATTAGGACAAGGTTTACATGTTAGGGCCACTTGAGTTGGGGGCAGGAGTTCAATCACAGAGAAATAAGAGTGGGCCCCAATTACTGCCAGTTCTGGTGGTCCAGTGGGTGTGCTGTGGTTCCTCATGGCAGGCTTCTTCAAATACCAGTGTCCATTATGAGGCTTTCCCAATAGTCCGTGACACTGATAGAGCAGGGACAGTGACCAGAGCCCCAATGATCCCAGAACTGAAGATGGAGCACATCAGATTAGGTTCACAAACACCCACTCACCTTCACATACTGCACACATGCTCACATGCCACACACACACCATACAGACACATGGCACACAGAGACATCCCTGCACACATATCACATTTACGCACCACAAAAAGAAACACTCGTACCACACACGCGCAGACATACCTTCCACAAACACACACCCACACTATGCAGAAATACAGAGGAAACAAACATCATACATAGACACACACACACACACACACACACACACACACACACACACCCCTAACATTCTACTCAAGTAATAAATTAAAGGAAGGGAAGTACAAGGACTGAGAAATGTTTTCCATCTGTTGAAGCTGATTTAGTCCCTGGACTGCTTATCAGCTCCACATTCTGCCAATCCACGTGATGGCGATAACCAGGAACATTAGTAGTCTATCGCCTCATAAGACCTTACAAATTTAAGATTCTGTTAAGGAAAAAGGCTCCAATGAAAAGAAAATTATCTTTAGACAGTTTCAGGCCTCAGGAAAAGCATTATTAAAATGATAATAGAAAATGTTTACTGAACTACCTTAAGATGCAGTAAATGGGAATGATGCCTATGTTTACTGAAGTCCAAGAGAATGCGGCAGAGCTAACTGCCTGCAGGCAGAGAGAACAGATTCATAATGACCAGGTGACATTCCAGGCACTATGGTTAATACAGGATTCGATACACAATTTACTGAACACATAATAACTCCCTGCAGGGGCTATTGTTTGAGATTTTCCACTTTGTCCACATGACACTAAATCTTCTTTGCAAGAGGCAAAAATGAGCACTTTACTGGTGTGGACAAAGATGATTGCTAAGGACAGAAATGCATGAAGATCATGCAGATCCTAATACAACAGTCACTTGGCTCCTAGGGTGTGAGTGTTCCAAACTGCACTGTGGAGTTTGATGGGTGGGTTTCACATTTCTGAATGCTCCCCAAGTGAAAGAGATACCATTACATCAGCAGTGCCAGATGCAGTGGCAGGATGTTTTAGCTCTGAGAGGCCCTGGACCATTGGACCATTTGCTCACTTTGCTGAAGAAATATTAAAATCAGTATCATCAGTGTGATCAATTACCCTCCCACAACATTCTTCAACTTCAAAACAAAGGTGTTAGGAATCCACGAATCAACTTTTCTGTATTATTTGCTACGTTAGCTTTTTGTTGCTATAACAAATAACTGAACTATACAACTCATATAGAAAAAAAGTGTTATTTGGTTCCCCGGTTATGGAATTTCCAGTCCATGCTAAGGCATGCTCATTGTTTTTAGGTCTCTGATGTGGGGTAGCACACTCTGGCAGGTATGTGGCAGAATAAAGCCACTCACCTTATGGCTGTGAAGCAAGAGAAGAGGGACAGAGAGAAGGGAAGCAAGGGGCTGGGGCCACTGTTCCCTTCAAGGACATGTGCAAAATGACCTCAAGACCTCCCGACTAAGCCCCGCCTTTCAAAGGTTCTACCACCTCCCAGATAGTACCATGGGCAGAGCACCAAGCCCCTAGCACAGGACCTTCGGGGGGACAATAATCCAAACCATAGATACCTAATATAAAGCTGCCAGTGTAGGCCTTGCCAGGAACAAGACAGGCACGCCCTTATGTCACAGCATGACTTTCCTCCTGTTTCTTTACTGTCACAGCAACAGGCTGCAGAATCTCTGTAGAGCCACGTCATACCACACTTGTTTCATTTTTCTAAAGTGCTTAGGAAATGGTGTATTATTCTTGTGACTATCTTAAAGGCACACCAAAAGCTGTATCTTGAAGACAGGTACAACGGGGACCCATATAGGCACATCCTTAAATTGACTTTGGGAAGAATATTTTTTTCCTCTAATGTCTGCACGAACCTATTTTGTGTGGCAGCTTAATCTGTGGAGCTGAATTTCAGTATGAACCTTAAAAAGACTGTAGAATTTTCAAGCTTTAAAAAGAACATAAAGGGAAGTACATAGGCAAATCTAAGAAACAGAGGAAAGGAAAGGAAGCACAGGAGATGAGAATGGCCATCTGGGAGCAGGGAAGAGTGCCCTTCATCAGCTGAATGGCTAAAGAAAATGTGGTATATATACACAATGGAATATTACTCAGCTATAAAGAAGAATGACATCATGAAATTTGCCAGTAAGGAATGGATCTGGAGACTATCATGGTAAGTGAATAAGCCAAAGGTTTTCTTTGATATGTGGAAGCTAACCCCTAATAAGGGGGTATTAAAGTTCATTGGAGTAGATGAAAGGGAATGAAGGGAAGGGAGAAAGACGGGAAAAGGAAAGACAGTGTAATGAATCTGACATAACTTCATGTACATATATGATCATACCACAGTGACTCTCACTGACATGTACATCCACAAGAAATTAATGAAGGAAATAACTATGGGTAAATGGCAGAAAGATCAATCGAGGGAAGGGAACAGGGGGTTGGGGAGGAAAGGGGAAGGAAAGGTACTGAGGTTTGAATTATAGTAAGATATATTCCATGATTTTATGGCTATGTCAAAATGGTTTCTATTGTCATGTATAACTACAAAGAACCAAAAATGTAGGTAAAAATGTGAAAAATATCTCCATAAAGAAATGGCAAATATTTGAGGAGATATATGTGTTTATCCTGATATGAAAATTATATAATACATTTAGGTGTTAGAACATTACCTGATACCCAATTAATATGTATAATATTTATATTTTCATGCATCAGTTTAAAAATAAAGGTTAAAAAGAATAAGATCATTGCCATCATGCCCTGGGATGGACATACAGCCTGGATGAGGGGCACCAAAACACAGTTAAATGGAGGGAATTAGTTCTGGTTTTCTGTGGCTCAGTAAGGCAACTTTTGGTTACAAGCAAATGTGATACATTTAAAGATAACTAAAATAGAGGAGTATGCTGATCCAATATACAGGGATGATTACTGTTTGAGGAGAGGGAAGCGTTTATTATCCAGATTGATCACTAAACATTGTATACATGTATTGAATTATCATACTGTACCCCACAAAGATGTATGGATCTTTGAGGTATAAGTGACAAAAATGATACATATATATTTAGGGTGTAAAAATGACATATTGACATATGTGTACACTATGAAATGATTCCCATCCTCAAACTAATGAACATATCCATCAAGTACCATATTTAGTTCTTTTTTTTTGTGTGTGGTGAAAGGACTTAAGATCTATTCTTTCAGTAACATTCATACAAATAAAACACAGTATTATTAACTAGTCACCATGCTGAATTGAGATCTCTAGAACTTATTGATCTTCCATAAATGAAACCTCATATCCTTGGACCAACAGCTCCACATTTCCCCTACCCTCATCCCCTGGCAACCATCATTTTATCATCTGCTTCCATGAGTTCGACTTCTTAAGATTCCACATATAAGCTAGAACATAAAACAGTTGTCGTTTTGTGCCTGGCTTATTTCACTGAGCATAATGTCTTCCAGTTTCATCCATGTTGATGCAAATGACAAGATTTCTTTCTTTTTAAAGATTGAATACAGTGATCCATTGTGTCTATGTATGTCTCTGTGTACATCTATCACATTTTTATCTATTTGAATTCTGTGGACACTTAGGTTGATTCTGTTTCTTGATTTGTGAGTCCTGCTGCAGTGAACATGCAAGTGCAGATATCTCTTCAACATACTGATTTCGTTTCCTCTGGATTCACTACCTAGAAGTGCATTGCAAGTCATACAGTCGCTCAAGTCATAATATTTTTCAGGAAGCTTTATACTGTCTTCCACCATAGTTGCATCATTTTACACTCCCAGAAAGAGAGCAAAAGCATCCCTCTTCCTCCACATCTTTGCCAATACTTGTTATCTTTCATCTTTCAGATAATAACCATTCAACCAGTTGTAAGTTGATATTGCACTGTGGTTTTGATTTGTTTTTCCAGAATGATTAGTAATGTTAACCAGTTTTCATATATCTATTATTGATTCATATGTGTTCTTTGGAGAAATGTTTATTTAGGGTCTTGCCCATTTTAAAATGAGTTGATTTGTTTTCTTGCTATTGAGTTGAGTTTCTTACATATTTTGAATATTAGCCTCTCATCAGCTGTATTGTTTGCTAATAAATTCTTCCATTCTGAACATGGTCTCTTCACTGTTAATTATTTCCTTTACTGTGCAACGTATTTTAGTTTGATACAGTCTTGGCTATTCATTTCTGCATTCGTTTTCTGTGCTTTTGGAGTAATATGAAAAATAGTTGATCATATCATTATCAAGAAGCTTTTTTCCCCATATTTTCTTTTAGTAGTTTTAGAGCTTCAGGCCATACTGTTCAAACTTTAATATATCTTGAATTGATTTTTGTATATGGTGTGAGATGAATTCAATTTCATTCTAATTCATGTGGATATCCAGTTACTCCAATATCATTTACAGAAGATATAGTTGTTCCTCATGTGTGTTCTTGGCATCTTTGTCAAAAATTGACTGACTATAAATACATAGATTTATTTATGGGCTTTCTGTTTTGCTCCATTGGCCTATGTCTTTATTTTTATTGTAGTATCATGCATTTTTGTTACTATAGCTTTTTAGTATTATTTGAAATCAGGAAGTATTATGCCTCTGACTTTTCTTTATTGTAATGATGTTGGCTATCTGGAGTCTCATGTGGTTTTATGTGAATTTTACCATTTTTTTTTAGTACTGTGAAAAATGCCATCAGAATTTTGATAGGAATTTTACATTTAATCTGTAGATTGCTTTGAGTAGTAGGGACATTTTCACAATAAGAATTATTCCAATCCATAAACATGGATTATCTTTCTATTTATTTGTCTCTTCTTTAACTGCTTCCATCAATGTTTTATAGTTTGCAATGCACAAGGCTTTTATCTGTTCAGTGAAACTTATTCCTATGAAGTTTTGGCACTTTTTGTAAATGGTATTGTTTTCTTAATTTCTTTTTCAGGTATTTTACTGTTATTGTATAGTAATGTGGCTGATTGTTGCATATTATTTTGTATCTTACAAACGTTAAATTTGTTTTATTAGTTCTAACAGTTTTATTTTTTGAGGTTTTAGGGTTTGACAGAAAATAACCATATTATCATGGAGCAACCAGAGTTTTTCCACAATCTCTATTTATGAATTAAATATGCATTTGATCTTTCTCCAGTATAAAATGCCCGACACCAGAGTGAGTTGAAAAATCATGTTTCAAATATTTTATTCAAAGAACTGACATGTATGCATTTATTGAAAACGTACAAAAATCCATCTTGCCAGCACTTTCATATACACTAAGAGGAGTGCCTCATTTTCTACTGAGAGAGCCTGGTTATCATTCGAGGATATTAAATTATTTCAAATTGAACACACATATACTTTAAGAGGAGTGCCTCATTTTCTATTGAGAGGATCTGACTATAGTTTGAAGATATTAAATTATTTCAAATTGAACACACAAACTGTGTTGATGACTACACTAGGACTCACCATGTAGGAGTTTAAAATTTTTGGAGTCAGTCTTCATTGTCATAAACCATGCTGACACCCTAGTACATGAGCGTAACTTTTCCTGTACTGCTCACATAAGCAGACTAATTTTTCAAGAACTGGTGCCAACATACCAATGAAATATTTATCATTTCCCACCTTATTTCAAACCAGACTGTCTGGCTCAACTTGGGAAACCTGAAGTAATCCGAAAATGACCACTCTTTTCTAGCTTAACATCAAGAAATGTAAACATTTTTCACATTTTGTATTTTTGTGTGATTTGCCCTCTTAACTTTTAAAACTGAAGTATTTTGTTAAGATTGGATTTCAGCATTATAGGATGGCTTATCCAAAATGAGGTGAGATTATAAGGAAGTCTGCAAAGCTGGACTCTTGCTGATTGAATTCTGAGAGGTTCTCTAGCCTTTCTGTCTTACCAGAAGTGCAGAGTTCTCCTGGGGAGCTGCCTGCATGTGGGTCAAGGGGATATGGCCTGAGCATGAGGAAGTTGGGGTGTATATAACATTCCCATACAGGTATACATGGGGTGTATATGACATTCCCATACAGGTATGCATGGGGTGTATATGACATTCCCATACAGGAATGCATGGGGTGTATATGACATTCCCATACAGGTATGCATGGGATGAGCACTTTTTGAAAGGGTAAAGTTCCCAGAATGTCCCTTTTCTTGGTTTACAATGCAATGAAATATCTGTTGCAGGGAGAACCAGGATAAAGATGAGGGATTAGTATGAAAAGAAAAGAAGACAGAACACATGCCTGTCACACATGCATTTTGAACAGGAGACACATGCTACAACATCTTAGAGATGCCAGACACAATTAAATTAGAGGCTCTTAAAGGATTGGTATTACACATACTGAACTGTATGTATTATTCATGTTTTCCCTACACCTATCTGAAAGAAATATGAAAGGCACATAATTCAGGAAATATTATACCATATATGACGGCACCTACTTTTCGAGGATTTTTCTAGTATGTGCTTGAATGTGTGTGCATGTATATGTGTGTATGCATGATGGTCCTGTGATTTCGGCACTTCCTGCAGTTCTGCAGTTTCTTTGAGGGCAATCCATTCTATCAATAGACATACCAGGAATATCCACGATCTGAAATATGTGTATGTGGGACCCATCAGTGGACCTCACAGAAAACCCTGCCTTTTCTTTTTTTCTACTTTCCCCAGCAGAAATTATGTAGTATGCACTCATCAAAGCTTGCCAAATTGATTTGAATCAGAGTTCTTTAGAACATATAATACAGTATCATCAAATCCTAGTGCTGTGTAAGTGCACTCAAACTGTATTTTTCAGGTATAATTATGTGGATAATCATGTCATAACTGGAATTCAAATGAAAATGAGTTGCATTTGCAAGTGATTCTTCTATATGCTCTCCCATGCCAGTTTCTCCCATATCCCATGAAATCATGCTTTTCAGATCTATACTGTTCCCCATTCATCTGGAATCCAGATCTGATTGTGATATTTCCATTTAGAAAGCTATAGACACTTGTTTTTAACGTGTCTAAAACCAAATTCATTCTCTTGTAATAAAATACCACTTGTTTCCATTATCCTTTTCTTCTGGTAAAAATGTTTCCATTTTCCCAGACATGCAGGCAAAAAAATATCAGTCATCCCTTATTTGTCCTTCTATTGACTCATTAAAATGTGTATGTCTGTGTTGAATCCATCCCAACCTGATCAACTCCATTGTTCAGATCTCAGTTCAGATCTTCCCCAATTCTCTTCCAGACTTTATAGGGGCCTTTTAATTTATATTTATAATCATGCATTCTCCTCACCTGAATACTTCAATTGTTTCTCTTAAGAAACATAATTTTATATATATTTTTTTGATGAAAACATTCAGTGACTCCCCACATCTCATTGTATTAAACCCCCACCAGGTGAGGCCACCTCAGGTCTATCAAGTCTTATCCACAATTACATTCCATTTTCATGTCCATAATGAGCAATAACCAGAAAGACAACTCAGTTGCACTTTGATGAATAGGGGTTAGATGAATAGGGGTTACTATTTTAAGCATTATTCTAAATTACTCTAAAATCATAAAAACAAGGGTCAAGAAGTTGACACTAACTACTTCTTCTTTTAAAATATAATGAATTTGACACCAGCGAAAAAAAGGTTTAATTCAATGTGCTTCAACATTTCTACAAGGGCCTGGTAGTTTCCAAAGTGTAAACATTACACCAGGTGGCAGACACTGGCCCTCAGTGAGACAGGGCTTTGCAATGACCATGTAGTTGTTGGAATGACTGGGGACTCAACTGTTACTTATTAGGAGGGAAGGAAAGTTGTTGGAATGTTGATGGATATTCTTTAGGGCAGGGGAAAACAGTCTTGCCTCTGACACAACTTTTAAAATCTCATAGGACACTTATATGTTCAAAACAAGCACAAACAAAACAACAACAAGAAAACAAATGATCTTTATTTATAAAGTCAATATAAAATCACTTTGCACTGATATTCTCAAGGAAAAAAGCTGATATATAAACTGAAGGAAGATTTTATTTCTGTTTTTAGGTTAACCTTTAATTTTTCATCATTTTTGTCAAGTCACATCACAGAAGAAAAGTTGCCTGTGGTACCTGACCCACCAGGTCAGCCTACCTGCATTGCTGTGTTCATAGCTATATTCACTGGGATCCAAGGTACAGATGAGCCTTTTCTCTCTCCTACTGATGAAACCATGCCAAACATTTACAAACTAAAATACTTTATTATTTTATTTTAAATTGCCTTCCTTTTATTTTTCCTTGATGTGACAGAGTATTATGTTGGATTTTAACATTTTTTAAAAAAATTTGTATATAAGTAGGCTATTTTATTTGTAGATTTTAATTTAAGGTAGGTAAAAAAGGGGCATTATTAAATATTCATTATAAAATAGAGGCCTGGATATTATGGGTAGTATGGATTGATTGTTTCCTCCACAATTTTATGTGCTGAGATCTTATCCCCTAATATTTGTGAATGTGACCTCATTTGGAAGTAGGACTTTCTTTAAGAAATCAAGTTAAAATGAGGCCATCAGGATGGGTCCTAACTCACTATTATTGGTATTCTTATAAAAAGGAGAAAGGTGGACACATAGCTACACAAAGAAGGACAATATGAAGAAACACAGGAGAACACAGCCATCTGCAACCAGAGGAGAGAGACCTGGAACAGATCCTTCTTCCAGGGCAGAGGAGTTCCTTCCTCCGAAGGATCCAAGTCTGCCAGCAGCTTGCTTTCTTAATTTCAGGCTCCAGAACTGGGAGACAAGAGATTTCCGTTGTTTGAGTCATGCAGTCTGGTGACGAAGGTACTTAGCCACCTTAGCAAATGAACCACATGGGATTGTAGATCATTGACCGCCTCCCATCATTGCTATAGACTGAATTGTGCCCCACTCCCAATCCTTATGTTGAATCCCAGCCCCCAATGTAGTGGTGTTTGGAAATGGGGTCTTTGAGAGGTAATTGTGTTCAGGTAAGGTTAATGAGGATGGGCTTTGATGATGGCATTAATACCCTGTAAGAGACACCTGAGAGCTCACTTTCTTGAGACCATGGAAGGAGAGGAAGCCTGGACAGGGAAGGTGAAGCACCTGTGATATTGCACACTGGAATTTGTCATCATGCTGCTTGGAGTGACTCTCAGTGCCTTTTGCAACATGACAAGTCAATATTCTCTTTTATAGTGCTTAGACTCTCTAACCCTGACATTTTCTCTTTTTCAGAACACTTCCCTTTCCCAAATACTCATTGTATTTTCTTTTTTTCTGGACAGCTTGCAGCTGAGTACCAATTAACATCTTTTAAGTGCTTCTTACAGGAAAATGTAATTACACAGAAAAACTGCATTATTTTAAGATAAAATTAAAAAGGACACGTCCATACAGGTATGGAAGTTAAAGAAGGGTAAGAATTAGGAGTCTAGGTCCTACTAAGTTCTCCCTTTCTTCCTTCCAAGGCTGATACTTGGCAAACATGCGTTGGCATGCCCCTACCAACTTCTAAACAATTCTAAATGATTCATCAGTTAATGAGCTATTCTTCCAGGGCATCAACTACCAAGTCCCCAGGACCTTCCATCATCTCAGATGTTTTAGTTCTCTCCAAGGCATTCTGTGGACTCTATGCTGATTCAGCAACCTTATGACCTGCTCCTGGGCTGGGCAGGGGCTGGACATCTGCCCCAGAATCACTGACTGGCATTTGCATATAACCCTTGTTAAAGCATACCCATGACACACTGGATTTCTAAGTTAGAGGGTAAGTTGCCCTGCTGAAAGGGATTGTCCAAGGGATTGTCCTTAGACAGCGGGTATACCATCCTTGGTCAGAAGGAGAACTGTCATGCCCCATTCCACAGTACAGGACATTCCCCCTGTGGCCCTTTTGTTCTGTTTTAGTAAATGAGAACAAGAACACCCCTGCAGCCTCAGAGAAGCAGGAGTTTCCTGAGGCATCCTGTCTGAGCACTAAGACCACAGAGGGCACAGTGGCATCAGATTCACCAGATATTTTTACCAAGAGATTGCTACATGTTTGACTCAGTACAGATAAACCCCATGCCACTGTGGTGACAAATGCAAGCCATCAAAAAATACACTTTTGGCTTTGACCCAGGTGAGAAAGCTTTGAAACATTTCCACATTCATATCAGTGGAAGAGGGAACAAACAACATAAATAAGTAAATAATGAAAAACAGTGAATCTGACAGACTATTTTGTATTAAAAATTAGTTACTCTTTCCCCACTTCTACCTCACTTTGGATTAACTCAATTCTATTATGAGTTTTAGAATCCCATTTTCATGGCTCTTCTGTGCTTTAAAAGTGGGGTACAGTGAAGATGTGAGGATTCTTGTTGATTTCATTGGGCAGCATTATGCTAAAAGAAAGAAACTAGTCACAAAAAGACACCATGTGTATATTAATATGAAGTGTTCATAATAGGCAAAATTATGGAAACAGAAGTAGATCAGTGTTTGGGAAGGAATGGGAAGTTGGACCTAATGGAAAGTGACAATTAATGGATTGGTACTTGGGGGGAATAATGAAATTGTTCTAAATTTTTAGCAGTTCTATGAAGATCCGAAAAATAGCTGAATTGCTCACATTAAATAGGTGAATTGTGCTGAATGGTGATGTATACTATATTCCCAGATACTTAGAAGGATGTGTAGGAAGATCAGAAGTTCAGGGACAGCATGGACTAGTTAGTGAAACCCTGTCCCAAAATAAAAATGAAAAGGACTGGGGATGTAGGTCAGTGGTAGAGTGCTTGCCTACCATGCATTAGGCCTGAATTCAGTCCCCAGTACTGCAATGAAATAGGTGAATTGAATGGGTTACAAATGATATCTCAACCAAGCTCTTATATAAAAGGAAATGACAATGGACACATGGAGGAAAAAACAGGGCTATTGAAACCAAAATACATTGCAGGCAACAGAAGGTCATTCCACAGAGTTAAAACAATAGACATTAATTATCTTTCTTTAAATATTTTTAATTTTATTAGTTTTTTAAAATAAATTTAAAGAAGAAAGATGAAATGGTTAATAATTTTGATAAGAAATAGTAAACCATATACAAAGTGATAAAAGGAAAAAATGTAAAATATAAATCAAGAACTCAGCAGATGAGCTTGATAGCAGGTTGGACAGTTGAATACAGTAATGCTGAACCAGAACACAACTTACCAAAAAAAAAAAAAAAAAAAAAAAAAGTATCCCAAATGAATTGGTGAGATCCAAGTTCATTATCAAGGTGGAACTAATTAAAGCATGGTAGGGTACAGTGGGAAGAGTCTACCATGTATGCATTAGAGCATAAGGAGTGTAGAATAATAGGTCAGAATCAATAACTGGAATAACAACAGCTACAGATTTTCTAAAACTGAAGAAATGTATAAAATCATAGACTAAACAAACTATGTGAGCAACATGTAAAACTGATTTATAAATATAAAGCATTTGCAAGTTTGTGGCCAGTCTCAGCAACTTAGTGAGACTCTGTTTAAAATTAAAATAGAAAGGGCAGGGGAGGTATCTCAGTGGTAGGGCAGGGGAGGTATCTCAGTGGTAAAGCACCCCTGGGTTCAATCCCCGGTACTCAAACAGAGTAAAATAAAATAATAATAAACAATAAAATAAATATAAATCCACACATAGACACATTATAATATCCTTGTTGAAAGCAAAGGACCAAGAAAACCTTAAAAGCAGTTAGAAAGAATGATAGCTGCTTTCAAAGCAGCAATTAGACTGACTGCTAACTTATTGATAGAAAAACAAAAATCACAAAAACAATCATATAAAACTTCAAAGTAAAGAAAGTTTCTGCAGATCTATAATTTTACATAGAGCAAATAATCTTACAGAAATGAAGTAAAGACATTTCCAGGAAAACAATAGCCAGGGAAACGTTTCATCTGTGTACCTGAAGCAAAATATTTTTGGCTGTGCAGAAAGAAATTTTCCAAGAGAGAAGCAGTGAAATGTAGTAAAGTATAAAGATTATGTAAAAGGGAAAGTGTTCTGAGAAATATAATCGACAATGAGTATATAAATCAATACTAATGTACTGTGGAAATTTAAATGCTCATAGAATTAAAATGCATGACTATAATGCCATACAAAGTGAACAAGAGTAAATGAGGTTAAAGTGTTCTGTGGTCTTTTTATTATCTGAAAGTAATGAAAGCCCACCAACTATTATCAATTCTTTGATAAGCTATGAGGTTCCTAGTAATTCATGAGATAATTTCTAAAATAATAAAAGCTATTGAGTAACTACCAAGATAATAAAAGAGGGAAATGTACCAGTGGAATATAATCCATTTTAAAAGTAGCAGGAGATAATAAAAGGATAGGAAATGCAAAATAAGGCTAATTTAAAAATCAATAATTAATCGATAGATTTAAATCTAGATGGACAATATATATAATAAAGGTATGTAATATATATAATAAAGGTATATAATATATATAATAAAGGTATATAATAAAGGACTAATAGCTGTACCTAAAAAACAGAGTACTTATCAGACTGGCCTTTCAGAAACCCTAAAAATCAATCATATACCATTCTTATATCTAAAACATAAAAATAACAACCTTTCCTCTAAGATCATGAACAAGGGAAGGGCATCTCATTCCACACTGATTCAACATTATGCTAGACATTTGGGCAAGTTTGATCAAACAAATAGAAGACATAAAAATCATACAGCTTATAAAAGAAGGAAAACATAATCATGTACATAGAAAATGTCAATCCATTTACAAAAATCTAAACTTAAATTTATACAACTGAGCAATGTCATGAATATAAGGTCAGTAAACAGACATCAATTATATTTCTATATATAAATTAACAATTAAAATGAAATTAACTGTGCAACATCACACTTGCAATAAATATGAAATAATTATGGATAATTTTTTTAAAAATGTGGTGCAAGACATGTTCACTAAGTATTAGAGAAAAATTAAAGAATACCTTACTAAATGAAGACATGTACCACCCTAATAGATGGAAAGAGTCATTGCTCTTAAATTTTCAACTCTCTGAAAATTGGATAATGAACTTAATGTCATCACAATAAAAAATGTGGCAGGCATTTTTTGTAGGCATGATCAAGCTAATTATAAAGTTAAATGAATATTTAATGGACATAGAGTGGCCACAACAATTTGAAAAAAAAATAGAGATGGATGTTGAATTTCAAGACTACTGTAGTAATGGAGGAAGAATAGTAAAATGGATCATTGCAACACAACAGAATCTAGGACTATACCCACACTCACATGCTCAATTTATTTTAAACAGATGGGGTCAAGATAATCAATGGGGGAATGAATAGTCTTTTCAACAAAAATGAACCTGATAAGTATCCATTCACAATAGCCTCAAAAAAAAAATACTATCTAATCAATCTAATAAAATAGGTGAAAGACCTCTATAATAAGAACTACAGAACACTAAAGAAAGAAATTAATGAAAACCTTAGAAGATGGAAAGATTTCCTATGTTCTTGGAGAGGCAGAATTAATATTGTCAAAATGGCCATATTACCAAAAGCACTATACAAATTCAATACAAGTCCAATTAAAATCCCAATGATGTATCTCAAAGAAATAGAGAAAGCAACCATGAAATTCATTTGGAAGAATAAGAGATCCAGAATAGCTAAAGCAATCCTTAGCAGGAAGAGCAAAGCAGGTGGTATCACAATACCAGACCTTCAACAATACTACAGAGCTATAGTAACAAAAACAGCATGATATTGACACCAAAATAGACAAGTGGACCAATGGTACAGAATAGAGGACACAGAGACAAATCCACATAAATATATTTATCTCATACTAGACAAAGGTGCCAAAAACATACAATGGAGGTAAGACAGCCTCTTCAGTAAATGGTGCTGGGAAAACTGGAAATCCATATGCAGCAAAATGAAACTAAACCCTATCTCTCACCCTGCACAAAACTCAACTCAAAATGGATCAAGAACCTTGAATTGTACCAGAGACCCTGCATCTTATAGTAGAAAAAGTAGGTCCAAATCTTCATCATTTTGGCTTAGGATCAGACTTCCTTAACACACAAGAAATAAATGCAGGAATCAACAATTGGGATAGATTCAAACTAAAAAGCTTTTTCTCAGCAAAGGAAACAATCAAGAACGTGAAGAGAGAGCCTACAGAGTGGGAGAAAATCTTTACCACACACACTCCAGATAGAGCACTAATCTCCAGAATCTAGAAAGAACTCAAAAAACTTTACACCAAGAATACAAAGAACCCAATCAACAAATGGGCTAAGGAAATGAACAGACACTTCACAGAAGATCTACAAGCAATCAACAGATACATGAAAAAATGTTCAACATCTCTAGTAATAAGAGAAATGCAAATCAAAACTACCCTAAGATTTCATCTCACCCCAACTAGAAAGTCTATTATCAAGAATACAAGCAACAATAGGTGTTGGTGAGGATGTGGGGAAAAAGGTACACTCATACACTGGCATTGCAAATTGGTGCAGTCACTCTGGAAAGGAGTACGGAGATTCCCTAGAAGACTTGGAATTGAACCACCATTTGACCCAGCTATCCCACTCCTTGGCCTATACTCAAACGACTTAAAGTCAGCATATTACAGTGATGCAGCTACATCAATGTTTATAGCAGCTCAATTCACAATAGCCAGATTGTGGAACCAACCTAGATGCCCTTCAATAGATGAATGGATAAAGAAATTGTGTTATATATACACAATGGAATATTATTCAGCCATAAAGAAGAATAAGATTATGGCATTTGCAGGTAAATGGATGGAACTGGAGAATATGTGCTAAGTAAAATAAGCCAATCCCAAAAAACCAAAGACCGAATGATTTCTCTGATAAGTGGATGATGATACATAATGTGGGGTCGGGGGAAGGCAAGAATGAGGAAGGATGGATTGTATAGAGGAAAATGAGGGGTGGGGAGGGGTGGGGGAAAGGAAAGATAGTAGAATGAGACAAACATCATTACCCTATGTACATGTATGATTATACAAATGGTGTGACTCTACTTCAATGAATCAAAATTAACAACAACACAAAAATAACCTTAGTTCCTATTTCAGAAAATATATAAAATTTAACTGGTAATTTAAAAATGTAATTTGATGTAGGTTTACATATAAGAGCTAAAGATTTAAGTCTCTTAAATGAAAACATAGTCTACAATGTGTCTCTCTCCCTTGGGATAGGATAAGATTACTTATCACAGAATACAAAATCACTAATCATGAAGGAAATTTTTGATAAATTGGACTTCCTCAAATTAATAACTTCTTCTCTTTGAAAGGCACTGGTAAAAACTGAAAAGGAAAGCCACCACATATCTATTCCAATGGCTGTAATTTAAATGACTAACAAAACCAATTGTAACAACTGAAATTTTCATATTTTCCCTATGAGAATGCAAAATGGTAAGTTGCTGTGCAAAACTGCCTGAGAATTTCTTACAAAGTTATACACACTTTTATATGAGATGAGATAATATCACTCTCAGGTGTTTACCAAAGAAAACTATAGAACTATACCCATGCAAAGATTCATACATGATTCTCTTTGTAGTTCAAAGGGAATGCTATTCAGTAATAAAAAGGGAATGGATTACTTTTATATGCAATGTCATGATAAATTTTAAAAACATTAAGTGGAGAGACAAAAGAGTCTATACTTAATGAGTCGCCTTGCACAAAATGCTAGAACAGGGAAATTGATCTGAAGACATAGAAAGAAAATGGACAATTAATAAATAAATAAATTTTCTTTGTGAATGTATTTTCTTTTTATGCATTAATGGTCAGTTATTAGGAAAAAACCTAAAAAGGCACAATCTTTAATATAATTAAATTTTTAAATGTTTTGCTATTAAATTAATTGACAATATTCGAAATAAAACTTACTGAGAAAGAGAAAAAGATGATTTCATCATCTCATACACTGGAAATCATGTTCAGGATGGGAAATTTCCTTGTGTGCAGATGTCAGTTTCAGTCATGTGTGGGTGTCCTACTCCACCCAATCACCCCTACCCTGTTTCCTACTCATTCCTCTGAACATTAGAGATGTTTTGCTTGTTTGTGGGGTAGTCATAGGATTAAGGGGTTAGTACTGCTGTGGACAGCTCTCCACTAGTAGCTGTGGAGTTGCCGTGTTAATGTTCTGTTGAGAGAATTCCAAGGCATGTGAGCTATGCTGGTTCCCTGGACTTCCCTGGAAGTTGGTTACTTACTTAATTATATACCCTTTTTCTACTGCCTCCATCTTCTCTTCTCTAGCACTGTTCCTATAGTGTTTCATGTTCCAAATACTATTTGCAGGTCTTTGGGTTTGCTCCTAGGTGAACCTAAACTAAGGAATCAGTTCACAATAACATTTTCTATAAATTTGGTGTCATTCTAATCAAAATGCCGTGTGTGTGTGTGTGTGTGTGTGTGTGTGTGTGTGTAAACCAAAAAGATGACTCATAGTCCAAAATACACTGTCAGGTTCTTGAGCAGCAACCAGGTTCTGAGACAAAGGTTGAAGCTCAAGTGATGGGTTTTTTCTTCCTTTTTTTTTTTTTTTTTTTTTAAAGAAAATGTTAGAAAAAACATAAGTGAGTGGAAGTAAGAAGGGGGCTATGGGTAGGGAGGGAGCAAATGACACGTACAACAATATCAAACACATTTCTGGCGAAAGGACCCTTAGGTCAACCCAGCAGGGCCCTTTAGAGATAGTGTGGACCCTACTCAAAGTCGTGAGGCAGGAACTAGAGTACCAATGCGTCTGTATCCGTCAGCTGACAGGAAGGGTTGCCCTAGAGACACATGTTTTCCAACCCCATGGACCTCATGTTTGTAGGCCATGTGGTAGGTTCTGGCAACTCTCCTAGAGATTTCAGCACTGACTTTCAGAGCGAGATCACATCTGCAGGACCAGAGGGGCAGAAGGAAGCACAAACAGTGGCACTGCAGTTAGAGGAATTTAGTGGAGACAGATGCGTTCTACCTGGGATCTGTCAATGACCAAAGTCTCAGGACTGATACCGGAAACCCTCACTTCACCCGGCTGTTCTCAAGCCACCGGAAGAAAGTGAGAACTTGTCACGAGGGACTTCAAAATGGAGAATGTTTCCAATGTGTCTACTATAGCTGCTGTCATGAACAACTGCTGACAGAGCTCAGTCCCTGGAGTTTCCCTGCCTGGCACATCAGATGATGCACTGAGCTACAAAACCTGTTCTGTCCAGAGGCCTAGTGACTGATTTGTCAGAGGCCACTCTAAGTATCCCTTGGTTTTGGGGTGAAGTCACTACTTGGTATTTCTATCTCTGAACCATGGTCATATCACTGAACCAAACTAAGCCTCAATTTATTTTAAGGTTAAGAGAATGGCAGTAGAAACATACCTCATGTAATTGTGCCTCATTTTGAGGATATTGAGTTTTTTACAAATTGAAAGTTTGTGGCAAACCTACATTGACTAAGTCCATAGGTGTCACTTTTTCAATATCACATGCTCATTTCACATCCCTGTGTCCCACTTCAGTAGTTCTCACAATATTTCCAAATTTTCATTATTATATCTGTTATGGTAGCCTGTGATCTGTGACCTTTGGCATTACTATTGTGACTGGGGATGCCCTGAACCAAGTAGGACGGTGACCTTAATTGATAAATATTGTCTGTGTTTTTGATCACCCCAGTGATCAGTCTTCCTTACCTCTTTCTTTCACCTGGACCTCCCATTTCCCTGAGCCTTAAATAGTGAAATTAGGTCAAGTAATGACCCTACAATGGCCTCAAAATTTTCAAGCAAAAGGAAGGGTCACAAGACTCTCATTTTAAATTGAAAGATAGACATGATTAAGCTTAGTAAGGAAGATGTGTTAAAATAAAATTTTAAAAAGACTGAAAGCTAAGCCTCTTGCACCAATCAGCCAAATAGTGAATGCAAAGTTCTTGAAGGAAATTAAAAGTACTACTTCAGTGAACACACAAATGATAAGAAAAGAAACAGCCTTAAACTGATATGAATAATATTTTAGTGGTGTGTATAGAAGAACAAACCAGCCACAGTGATCTCTTAATGCAAAGACAAGACCAGGGCAGGCCCTCAACTGTCTTCAATCCCTTGAAGGCTGAGAGAGGTGGGGAGGCTAAAGAAAAAAATTTTGAAGCTAGCAGAGCCTAGTTCATGTAGTTTAAGGAAAGAAGCCATCTCTGTGACATGAAAGTGTAAGGTGAGCAGCAAGTGCTAATGTAAGGACTGCTATATGCCACTCAGAAGTTCTAGCTAAGATAACTGATGGATGTGGATAAACTAAACAACACATTTTCAAGGTCAAAAAAATAGCCTTGGCCTGAAAGAAGGCACCATCCAGGACTTTTGTAGCTGGAAAGGAGAAGTCAATGCCTGGCTTCAAAGATTCAAAGCACAGGACAACTCTTGCTAGAGGCTCATCATTTGGTGGCCTCAAGTTGAAGACTTCTGCTCATTCAACATTCCAAAAATTCTAAGGCCCTTAATAATTATACTAACTCTACTCTGCCTGTGTTCTATATTGGAAGAACAAAGCCTGGATGGTAGTACATCACAGTCTACTGAGTATTTCAATTTCACCATTAAAAAATACTGCCAGAAAAAAAGATTTCTTTCAAAATATTGCTATTTGCTGATAACACACCTAGTCATTCAAGAGCTCAGATGGAGTTGCGCAATGAGTTTAATGTTGTTTTCATTCCTGTGGTCCATTATGTGACCCACGAATTCTAAATTTCTATTATTTAAGATATTTATTTCATAAGACTATTATAGCAGCCATTTGTAGTGGTTCTTCTGTTGTATTTGGGTAAACTGAAAACATTCTGAAAAGACTTCACCATCCTAGATGCCCATAAGAACATTCATGAGTCATGGGAGTAGGTCAAAATATCAACTCCAAAAAGGAGTTTGGAGGAAGGTGACTCTAAACCCTGTGGGTGACTTTGAGGGATTCAAGACTTCAGTAGAGGGAGTAATTACAGAGTTAGTGAAAATCCCAAGACAGCGACTTAGTGAGGCCGTAAGCAATTTCACAAGACCCTGTATCTCTCTCTCTCTCTCTCTCTCTCTCTCTCTCTCTCTCTCTCTATATATATATATATATATAAAATATATGACTATATATATGTATATATTTGTATATATATATGTATATATAAACATATAAAATGGCTGGGGATGTGGCTCACTGGTTGAGTACCTCTAGGTTCAATTCCTGCTACAATAAAAGGAAAAAAAAAATCACAAGAGAACTAGACCTAAACATGAAGCCTGAAGATGGGACCAAACTGGTGCAATCTTATGTAAAACTGTAAGGAATCAGGAGTCACTCCTCCTGGATAAGGAAAGAAAGTGGTTTCTTGAGATAGAATCTACTCCTGGTGCATACGCAGTGAACAGGGTTGAAATGACATCGAAGGATTAAGGATATTACTAAATATTACATAAACTACTTAGTTGATGAAGCAGAAGCAGGGTTTGAGAGGATTTTCTACTACTTTATAAGTCCTACTGAAGGTAAAATGCTATCAAACAATATTACATGTTGAAGACAAATCTTTCATTAAAGAAACACTCTGTGGCAAACTTCATTCTTGTCTTATGTCAAGGAATTGCCACTGCCACACCAACGTTGAGCAACCAGCCTCTGCTCAGTGAGCAGCCACTGATAATCAGTCAAGACCCTCCATCAGCACAAAGATTACACCTCACTGAAGCCTCAGCTGACAGCATTTTCATCAGCAAAGCATTTTAAAAATTAAGGTATATACTTTTTTTTTTTTTTTTTTTTAGAAATAATGCTATTGGATACTTTTTAGTTTAGACTCAAACTTAACTTGTTTATGCACTAGGAAACCAGACAGTTCATGTGACTCACTTCATTGCCATATTCGTTTATTTTAGTGGTCTAGAACAAAACCAGCACTATTTCTGAGATATTCCTATATCTTTATCAGATGTTTTCTCAGAAGATTAAATGAGATAACATGTAAGTATCTACCAGCATCCTCCAATCTTGTAGGTTCTCAATAAATAGCTCTGAAGATTAGATGTAGAAAGTCTAGACTTCTCACTGAGGCAAGAGAATTCAGTTCTCTTTTTAAAGTTGGTGGTTTAATGTCAGATTTTGATCAACTGATTAATGATTGTAAGTTTAGTGGGTAAGGCCTGAGAACAGTGGTCTACAATGACCACAGCTTGCCATAATCCAAACCATTCTTACCTCTATTGAGTACTTATGCAAAACAAGTAGGCACTTGCCTAGTCTCCTCCCCAAAGTGCCTAGCTATTAAAAAATAAGGCAAGAAAGGGGAAATGAAACTGACTTTAATATTTACCCAAGTTTTCAGTCAATTGTGTTGAGAAAATTTTCTGATTTTGCAACTAAAATTTATGATTGAGATTAAAATTGTATTTCAATTTCATAACTCTTTTGAGAGAGAATAAGTGCAAATGCATCAGTGTGGGATGCACTGGTTTTACTCTAAATTTTCTGAGGGGAAGGAATTAAAATTGAAAGCATGACCAATCTCACATGTGAAGTTTATAAAGACAGGGAAGATTAAAAACTAACACCTGAGATGATCCAGAATCACTTCATTAGACACCCTGAGGAAAGGATTCTGTACTAATTGGCTACTGTTGCCATAAGAGAGTACCTCAGTGGTGCTGCTTAAACAACAGACATTTATTTCCTCTTGGTTCTTGAGCCTGGAAGCTGGAGATCAAAGCGTCCACAGGGTTGGTTTTTACTGAGGCCTCTCTCCTTGACTTGTTTGTAGATGGCCTCATGGGGTCTTCCTTTTGTCTGTGTTTGTGTCCTAATCTTCTCTTCTTACAAGGAAACCAGTCCTTTGGGATTACAGCGCACCCTATGACCTCATTTAATCTAAAGTACTTCTTGAAGGTCCTACCTCCAAATTCTTTGAAGGTCACATCCTGAAGCACTGAGGGTTAGGACTTCAACACATGAATTTGGAGTAGGAGGTACAATTTATCCTTTAACAGATCTTAGCACATTTCATCTGGGGAGAGGCAGGCTCTGGTCAGTGCAGAAAGCACTGTCTCTACAGCATGCAGAGAGGTCTTGTGGTTTTGATGTTTGACAGTTTTTATTTGCTTTGATGAGCTGATCCACTGACTTTATGCAGTTTATCATTTAGAAGGAAATGGTTTCATTTATGAAATATTGTCCTCTGTTTCTCTGAAACATAAGATACTATTAGGATTTCCAGCCTCACCATTTCAAATTATCTGTATAAAGGGGCCATGTTGCAGAAAAGGAGGTTGAAAAAGTGATTTGAGTGGTTCTTGGAGGAGGCAGAAAACAGAAACCAATGCTGAATTATGTGGAAAAGCTAACCCAATTGGTTTCCAAAGTGTATTTTATTTAAGGAAATTCCAGTGTGGTCTCTAGAGTTTGAATGTGTCCAAGGTAGTGCAATTAAGCACTTGGATTAGGATACTGTGTGTTGGTCTCCCTTAGTGAACTCTCCTTTCCAGTGGTAGTCCTGCTGGATAAAGCAGAACACATAATTGCATGTGCTATAAAGTAAATGTTCATACAAGAAAGTGTTCCATTGCTCGTGTGGTCCATCTTTCAACTACTACCTCCTTGGTATTCCCTGTGTATTGGTCACCTTTCTGATGTTGTGTCTTTGAAGAGTGTTTTGGGGGTGGGCTGTGCACAGGACAGTGGTGATCATGAAGCACCATGAGATGAAGGGTAGCTGACCAGATTGAGTCTGCACTTTGGGGACCAATGGACTTGGGGAGAGGCTGAACAAAGAACTTGACCTAGTGCATCATCTGGAAGCTCTCTCAGGACTTGGAGGGGAGGGAGTCACTCTTTCCATTGGTGCTCTAAGTTATGTTGGGAAGAAGTAAGGAGGAGTGGCTGTTCTGGGTCCTGCCTTGCTTTTGTGGGCTTCACTCTTTGGTCCAAGACTTTCCCTAGTGTAGTCAAGCTACTGCTGTTGCTTCTTCATTTTTTTTTTTTTAAATGGGGAGTCTGTGTCAAAATAATTTGGGAAAAACTGCACATTATGCTCTCTGCTTGACCTTCAGAGTTGATGTGAGTATAGTAGCCCTTCCTTATCTCAGGTTTTACTTTCCTAGGTTTCATTTACCTACAAGCAACCTTACTCCAAAATGGTTAAATGGGAAACTCCAAAAATATACAACTCATAAGTTTTAAGTTGTGCCCCATGTGAGTAACATGATGACATCTTGTACCATCCCACCTGGGATGGGAATCATCCCTTTGTCCATCATATACACACTGTATGACCCACCCACTAATAAGACACTTAGTGGTCATCTTGGTTATCAGATCCAATGTCTCAGTATCACAGTGGTTGCATTCAACATTTATTTTACTTAATAATATGTCCAAAGCAAAAAGTAGGAATGCTGGTAATTTAGAAAGGCCAAAGAGAATCCATAAAGTAAAAATATCCTTTAAGTGAAAATATCTCTATTTATAGGGGAAAAACAGCATTTACAGTACTACCTCTGATTTTAGTCATCCACTGGGGTCTCAGAATGGATGCCCTCTGAATTAGGGGAGACCACTGTAATCCTGTAGTAGCAAATCTTGTTGAAATGTATTCAGTCCAGTGATTTCCACATTTGGTCACAATTTTTATTTTTAAAAATAGTATTATATACATAATGGCTTATGGAAACCATGGCTATGGACTGGGTGGGTGGACCTGTGTTTCTTCCCAGGAAGTCACAGGCACGAATAGGAGGTACCAGGGGAAAAGACTTGAGTGGTGGCTTTGGTTAACCTGGGCCTTCTCTGACTTTCATCTGCTCTCAGGGTAGTTTGGGAACCTTTATAAAATTTTTCAGTTCAGGTTTGGATTCTCATCAAAATGAATGAAATCAAAGGCAAGTTCTTAAGGAAATTGTCCTGTGATGCCGGGAGAGAAAAAAGAGGCATGATTTATCGCTGTGCTCATCCTGGAAGTATGCATTGTGAATACCTGATTGCTTGGTGGTTGGAAGTTCAGGGACATGGAATAGTTGGGAATCTTTCCAAGGTTGCTCTCCACATGAAGCACAAAGAAGCAAAACCATCTCAGTATTTTAACTACTAAATCTAGAGCATAACAATGAAATACTTGCCATATGGCTCACAACGATCAATAACTTAACATGATAAACTTAGGGTGACACAGTATATTCCCCACAAGAGGTTTAAGTCTGCCATGGGCACAGGAAATTGACATTGTAAAAATGTCCTAAAGTATTCCATTCCTTTGAACAAGAAAATTGCAGCAATATTTCAGAAGCCAAGTAAAATGGATACTTGAATTAAATGTTCAACACAAATTAGAAGTATCTGCCCTAGTTTTTGCTGTACCTTTGTTTCATGACTTCAACAAACAAAAATGAAAAAAACAAAACAAAACAAAACAAAACAAAAACAAAAGCCATGATCCTTCTCTTTCATTTGGATTTCTAAGGTGGGGTGTTGGGGTGGGGAGAGTGTGTTTTGAGCTGAAATAGTAGGTGGAAATGAAGCACCTGGTGACAAGTAACAACTTAAAAGCTATGTACCTTCTGCAAAGGACAGCAGGATATAATCTTGTGCCTTTGTTGTGGTAAAGTTCATAGCTTATACTATAATTGTACTATTTACATTGTTGATGAACTTCTGTTTTTTTATGATGGCTTTCTATAATTGAATAGTTAGTCAAACAATCAAGGTCTGTTCTTATCATTTTTCATTTGTTTCCTTTACTGAATAACTGTAGCACCGTTACCTTGGGCGAAATACTGAATCTCTTATCTCAGTTTATTTTACTGTAACATGAGGGATAAATACTACAAGTGCCTGTACCATGGATTGGCATGAGTATGATAATGAATGTTAAGTGTATTTAATCATGTGTGGCATAGGAAAAGCCCTGCATTAACAGGAGTTGCTATATTAGCACAGATTAGCATAGGTCTATTAATATGTAGCAGAGACAAGTGACATCAACAGATGGATTTTGATACTCCTGTTGGAATCAGCTGTATTCCAATGCAGAGGCACAGCTAGGCATGAGCACTAGCAAAAAGCAACTGTGAAGTCAAAAGGCAGGATTAGTTCACCAATATGTCTAACTTGGCAAAGAAAAAGATACACTACCATCAACCTCAAACCCATGCATGTAAACTCAGAGGTCATGAAAATGTTCTCTAGATAGAAATAGACTCTTAAAAATAAATGATGATGATGGCTTAATAGTATCTTCCACTATTTATTTGTTTCCATTTATAATGTTGGAAGGTCCTTCATGGTTAGTTTTTCAGAGAAGACAAAGCATTGTCTGTCAGGGAAAGACTTAGAGAAATTCATGAAACTGTTGGGAGTGAAAGAAAGGGAAATTAGAGATTGTGCCATAAAATATCTGCAGTTTGAAGAACTGGGGTGTGTGGATGCCCAGGATGGGGCTGGGATAAGAGCGAAGTGGGACAGAAAGAGACAGTTTGGTCCCAGAGTTCACAATTTACCAGTGTGCAAACAGGTTACAGAAGGTATAATTTATATGCAGCAGAGTTCGTACACATGTCATGTCCTTCAATGCAGTGGGGAATGCAGAAGTGTGGGAATGTCATAAGGTCCCTGGTGTCTGACCATAAACATGAAAAACTTGGGGAATCACACTGGGAATTACACTGGTACATCATGCACTCAAAATGATGAGATTCGTTGTCTCAAACAATAACCCAGTTATCTGTCTGGAAATAAGAACTAGGAGATCTTAAACTCAAGTGGAAATCTCAGAAAAAAATGTAATGTGTCTGCAGAGAGGAAGGTGTGTGCTCTCTTGAGGAGGACCATGCTGGAGGTTATGGTCAAAGGAAGGTCTGGAGAAAGCTGGGTCCTACAGCAGAACTCTACCATTGCCCATCCAGGACTGTCCAGCCTCTGAGAGGATCATAAGATATTGGTAGACCAATATGAGCCCAGTGAGGACACCATTTACTCTTTCTGTTTGTTGTTGTTTTGTTTTGTTTTACTACTGTAGGATTAATAAAAACAAAGTTGTCTTCTCTAAATTATCACTATTATATATAATACAAACAAGCAGTTTATTCTTCTTGGCATGTTTTCCTAGATACTTTTTGCTGATCACATAATACCATTTTCAGTGACAATGCATAAACATACATTGTTCTGGTACGTATGCTTTAACAGACTGAAAGTGTTTGTCTGAAACTGTGTAGGGAGTGATACTAATGTCCTTTCTGGGTACAGTGGGACAGACTCTCAACATCAATCTGTGGTAAAATGATCCACATTTTAATTTCTTATTTCAAACAGCATACCTTCTACTGGGAAATGAGATTTCTAAGCCTTACCCATTAACCTGATTTAATCACATAATAGTGTTTTCAATGATGCTTTACTCTAGCACCACTCACTGCCCTCATCTTTCCTTTGTCCAACTTTACTTGTCAAACACAAAAAGCAATTTTCTTCTCAGACTGTCCTCAGCCTGCCCTCTGGCTTGGAAAAGGGTTGTGATTCATCTCCTGTTTGGATGAGTGAGTTCCTGTTAGTGCTGAGATCCACCAGGAAGGGATGGTAGCAGCTGGTTCTGACCCTGGAGGATGGCCCTTTCATTAGGACCAGGGGGAGAAAGTTAACAAGTACAAATAAGGCTTTTCCTGTTTACCTTTGTCCCCCACTGTATTAAGATCTTCCTGGGGTTTCTCCACCTGATTCTGTGTGCATTCTGAACGTGCTCCAAGCACTTGGTCTGTAATTCTAGCACTCTGCTGGGAAGTACCCCCTCCTCCAGAGAAGAGCCATGGCCACCAGGGAGAAGAGAGACACATGACTCTTCCAGGTGAGGCTGTGAAAGCTGCCGAGTGGACTGAGCTGAGCATCCTGGCTGAGTGCCACAGTCCACAGGTGGAGAACGTTATGTCATACTGCTGATGATTTTTAAGGTTCAATAGTGAATACAGATGCTTCTTAACTTGTAATGGGGTCCCATCCAGACAAACCCATTGTAAGTTGAAAATATCCTAAGTTGAGAATGCATTGACCACACCTAACCTAAGAGCCACACTGTCCCCGGTACCATAGTGGTTTTTTTCCTGTGATCTTGAGGCTGACTAAGAGCTGTGGCTGGTTGTCACTGTCCTGCATCATACCAGTGTAATAGCATATATCACTAGCCTGCAAAAGGATTCCAATTCAAAATTCAAAGTATGATTTCTACTGAATGTGTATTGCTTTTTCACCATGGTAATGTTGGAACTGTCTATAGTTTGAATAAAATATAGCACTTTGCTTTCTGTGGTGATTCATCTTTTGTGAGTGTTTATCTGGCAGCAAAAGTTACTTCCGAGGCAGGAAGCCACCCAGAGGGAGCAGGAGGTGGGCTCCTCAGTATTCTCCTGCTTCTAGGTGTCTGGTATGGATATAGAGACATGTTTTCACATGTGTGAGCTCTGAGCAGTCAGAAGGGCTGTCCTGCCTTCCACCAGAGAGGTGTGATAGTTCTAGAGCTTGATACATTGTCAGATTTCCAAGCTGACTTCACAGGAAATGTGGGTCTCATGTTTTGTCTTTATACATAAGCATAGGACTTTGAAGTATTATTTAGTTTTTACAAGAAGGCTTAGTAAAAATGGGAAATACACATAAAAATTATTAGCAAAGAGTTTTAAATTTAGCTATTAAGAAAACACTGAACAGGTTTCCAGGAAGTGATAAATCTATTAGAAGTAAAGAATTCAAGTATCAGTTAAAAGTTTAATCATTTTTTAAAGGTTAATAGAATCTAAATGGCTTTTGACTAAATGTCCTGAACAAGAAAATGTCCTATTTATATTAGAGGACTCCAGATGGATTCCTCCTTTTGTTGTCTGTCTTGGGTCCCCCAAACTTCTGCCTTTTCTTGGTTTCCCTTTCCCTGATGCTGATGCCCATCACAGGAACATTGGCACCTCGGACACCTTTCTCGCTCTGCTCTGGGCTTAAGCATCACTTCCACAGGCAGATCTCCCCGCCATCTGTCCAAGGCAGAACCTCCCCTGATTGTAACAGCTTTATCCTGCTCTGTTAGGCACCAATCTTGCCTTTATTTCTGCACTTTTCCCAGATGGGCAAGCTTCACTGAGTAGTGGTGACTAAAGTCACCCTTTCCCTTTTCATTACACGTCTAGTTTTTGTTGCAGGCATAGGCACAACAAGTACTGTACAGATATTTGCAAAATGAAGGAACAAGTGCAGTAAAATGCTTCTACTGGAAGTGAAAAGTGCAATAAGGATAAGAGGGAAGTTGAAAGTAGGAAAAAATTTTCCAAAAAATAATACTTATATTTTTCTCCGTTCTAAGTCAGACAGAGTTCCCATCAATCTATTTACCAGATAGTAAAGAAAATTTCTGTCTCTAACCCAAAATCCAATAGGAGCTAAAATTTATTTCCTTTTATTAACCAGAGACACATTTAAGAATTTTGTGTTCAGTAACCCTGAAACGTAAATCTCTTTTTACCATAAAACCAAATAAATTACATCGTGTGAGCAGATTTGTTTAAAAATTTCAGTGTTTCTTTCAGTCTTTGAAGGAGGTGAGATTTTAGAACAGTCTAGCCCTTGTGTGACAAATTAAAAAGATGCTTGATAATAGCCCATATCTAATCAAATGGAAAATGGAAATAGATATCATTACTGATGTTCAAATGAAACTGAGCTTTTCTCCCAACCCTGACTATTTTGCCCTTTATAGAATAAGTCTGCCAAAGTACCAGAGAGAAAAATAAAGAGAACGTAGGGTGGGGTCATGTTAGGATATTGATATAGTATACAGTATTAGGATCCTTGTAGCAGAGACCAGCAAAAGTAGGGACACACACATGGGAAACATGGTCCAGGCAAATAGGGAAGTGAGTATAGGGGCCTAACACTAAGCAAAATTGGCATGTTGATCCTGGGCTGGAGGACCAGAGAGAAACAGAAAGACCTGAGAGCATGAAGGAAACTCAATAAGTATGCAAATGGACACATGGCTAAACCTCAACCAGGCTCCAGATACTCCTAAAGAGGGATAATGTAAGACAGGAGGCAAGAAGATTCCCCTCCACCTGCTCAATATTAATAACTTCCCAACTATAGTCTCTATCTGCTCCCCTCAGGAGCCTCATCCCACTGCTCTGCACACGTGTCCATCAACCTCAAGTACAAGTGACATTGGCTCTGATGAAACACGATGGAATGTTGTTCTTTCTGCAGGTTTATACTTTAGATGGGTAAAGTCAAATTATGTGCTCTCATGTGTTTTAATTTTGAGGTATATTCAAAATAAACAAGATTAATTTTCCAATCTGGATTTGCTAGCCAAATATATACTTATCATGAGAGATTTTGTTTGCTTGTTACATATAGAATGTGCTATTTATCATGAATTATTTCATGTAAATGATGGAATTTTTCAGTCTATCACTGTTCACCGCATATTGTACAGGTATAAAAGGCTGACAAGATGGGACCCAAGTGATAGGTAATAACAGTGCGAACCTTCCTGTATAATTCAGATGTCTCTTTTGCTCTGTGCTTGGAATTCTAATGGTACTCAAAGGAGAAGTTATTTCTTATCATTTTCTCCAACACAATGATTATCCATAAGTACTCATTGTTCCCATCTTTTTCATAGCCACAAACACAAATTTAAACCATTCTAAATGAATCTGTTGTTAACATTTGCATAAATATGCCATGCATTATTCTGAGCTGCTTCTAATGTGTGTGAATGACAGTGTCACACTAGTGATTTTCATGCTTATCTATTCAAGCCAAAAATCAACCGCCTGCTATTTGCTATACAAATACATTTCCTGGGTTAGATCACAGCTTCATATAGGAACATTGACATGGAAAACTAATGAAGAAAATGCTATAGGCTAATGGAAAGTCCTGTAAGAATTGTGTCATTTGGTTGGGGATGTAGCTCAGTTGGTAAAGTGCTTGCCTTACAAACACAAGTCCCTGCGTTCAATCCCCAGCACCACAAAAAAAAAAAAAAAAAAAAAAAAAAAAAAAAAAAAAAAGAATTGTGTCATTTGGAGAAAATATACAGCTGCTAGAAAATCATTAATATTTGCTTCTTTGTGTTTTAAAGAAGACAAGGCCATCTTGGAATTCACCTTTTTCAGGAGATTTTGGAGTCTGACAATTGATCTATGATCATGGTTCCACCAAGAAGTTCTGGATCAGCATGTACAAGTGCAGGGAGCACTTCAGGATTTCCATGTACCCTGCTCCATATTACTTCAGTAGCCACATTCCATAGTTATAGGGCAGCTTTTGCCTATGAACTGCACCCAAACACATGCAGTGGTGTCCCATTAGTCAAGGAGGGCTATGACACAGCATCTCTTGAATTAGTGAATCATTTCAATAAGCTAATTAATTAGGTTTAAAAGTACTCCTCAGAAAGGAATCTCTTCCAGAATGATAAGAGTAAGGACTTTTGAAAACTCATTCCGATTTAAAGGCAAAGAAAACACTGGCAAAAACAAACAAATAAAAACCACAATGAAAGTGAAAATTAACCTTTGGCATTACCCAGAGCCTTGCAACAATCCAAGGAGAATGTAAGGTCCGTAAGAACACAGAGCATAGTCGCGTGTCTCCCCAGATCTCTGTGGCTTTGAAAACCAAGAGCTTCCCGATTCTAGTGGCCCTGAAAAGCAGCATCTTAGTTGTCATGGGAAGGGTTGGAACATGTTATGAGATTCCCAGATAATCCCTAGACCCCCCCAAATTTTCAGTTTAACCTATTGCAGTTTTGGTAGAATGAATAGTGGCCCTAAAATATGCCCACATTGGAATTCCCAGTGTACCTATGTTACCTTACATGGCAAAAGAGTAAGGGTCCTGAGGTTGGGAGAAGGTTTTGGATGGGCTAAGTGGGCTCAATGTAAACACAATGATCCTTTTAAGGAGGCAAGAGGGTGAGACTCAGAGAAAAGTGTGATACCTGCAGCAAAGGTTATAGTGATGCAATCAAGAGCCAAGGAATGTGGACATCCTTGAAAGCTAAGAAAACTAAGGAATGGAATCTGTGGAAGGAACACAGTTCTGCTAGCACTTGGATTTTAGCCTAGTAAGACTCATTTTGGATTTCTAACCACCCAAGCTATAACATAAAAAATTGGAGTTACTTATATCACTTTTTTGGGTAATTAGGTAGAGAACTCTCCCACTTTAGTAACTGGAAGTGGAGTTCTGTCTTTGAGGAGTGGGTAGAGGTTAGAAGCATTTTGAAAACCACAAGAGAAAAGTCTAGACTGCCCAGAAAATATTATAAGTACAAATGGGGTTAATAATATTTCTCCTAGTGGGAACTCAGAGGAAGTGACAAGCATGGAAGGGAACGCCTATGTCATAGGAGAGAATATTTAACATAAGCATCAGTAGAAATGTTAGTAGTGAGGACTCAGAAGGAAATGAAGAATGTGTTATTGAAACTGGAGAAAAAGCACTTCTAATAGAGTGACAGAAAGCTTAGCAGAATCATTTTCTATAGTTACCTGGAACACAGAACTTGTAGAGGATGAATTGTATATTTAGGAAAGGAGATTTCCAAGCAGTATTGAAGGTACGATCTGTTTTCCTGTTACCAAGAGTAAAATGTGATTTTCAGAAATAGATGGAAGAGATTAACCACTAAACAAAAAGAAACCAGGATTTCATGATAGAAAAATCTCTTAGCTTATTTAAATTGCAAAAGATGCTAAATTTAGGAAATTTAATATTGGGAAATTATGTTCTGAAGAAAAAGCAAAGAATGTGACCAGATTACCTTTGAATCTTTAAGAATTAAAGGGTAGATTCAGTCACACAGAAGGCTCTTTGAGAAGATGAGGCATATGACTCTTGCATTCATTCACTCAGCCATTTCAGCAGATTAAAGAATACCAGAGGATAATTTGAACCCACACAAAGAAAAACAGACCCCCAAAGGAGTTAACTACGTGGGTAAAAATAAAAGAGTATAAATGTCTTTTGTTTATAACACTTTAGTTCACCTAATTTAAAAGGCAACTATATAAGGTAATAACTATCTACGTGTGTTTATGGATTCATTAATGTATTTTGTATATAATTAGTATAAAATACAATGTATTTTGTATATAATTAGTAGCACAAAGATGGGGTGAGGGAAAGGAGCTATTTTGGAATAACACTTACATACACTACTGAAATTAAGTCAGTATTTATCCAAATTACATTGTTTTAAGATGTTAATCAACTTAACAGACCTCTATTGAAAACACCACTATATGCTCAGACACTACACATTTTTCTCAAGCCCACATGGAAAACCCTCCAGGAGGAGTAATGGATTAGGTCATAAAATAAGCTTCAATAAATTTAAAAATATTAAAATCATGCAAATATATTATCCAACCAAAAGGGAATAATGTTAGAGATTAATAATGTTTAAATATCAAAAAGTTCAAAGAATAAAATCAAGAGAAAAAAGAAAATACTCTGAAATGAGAGCAACGATGCTAGTTGATTTAATACAATGAAGACACATTATTAGTAGAATAAAGGATAAAAGTAACACCATTTCAATAGATTCAGGAAAAATACTTAGCAAAATGCTTTCGTGATAAAGACAGGCAATAAACATGGAAAAGGAAATAGCTTCCTCAAACTGATAAAGGCTGGTACAAAACCTTACTGCCTATTGGAAAGTGAAAAACCAAATGCTTTCTACCTTTAAACAAAACAGAAAGTCCTGTTCTGACCACATCTATACAGAATGAAGGAGAAGGTTGTATATAAGGCAGTTAAGCATGAAAATGAAATGGTCATCCATCCTGGAAACAAATCAATGAAACTCTATTTATAGCTAGCATGATGCAATATATAGAAAAGTACAGGAATTCCACAGGAAAACTATTAGAAGCAACAAAGTTCAGTAAGGTTTCAGTATCAAATGCACAAAGATGATTTACAATTCCATATACTAACAATGAAGAATATAAGAGGGAAATTACAGAACCAATTCCATTTTTAAAAATCCCAGGTGACATATTGCAGAAATTATCAAAACTGTTCTGAAGTTAATATGGAAATTCAAAGGATAACCTAAGATAGACAAAACAATCTTGAAAAGGTAAAAAGTTGGAGGATTCACAAATGCCAATCCCAAAACTTACTAGAAAGCTTCAGTAATCAGCCTATGGTACTACTGCCATAAGGTAGACACGTGCACAGTGGAATAGAATGAAAATCCATTAATAAGCCTTACTCTCATGGTTGATTTGTTTTCTCAAAGAGCATCATGACAAACAGTCAATACCACTAAGTACATAGGATGGCTATAATAAACATGATGGAACCAACAGAATGTGAAGTAATTGGAACCCTCCTGCACTGCTGGTGGGATTGTGAACTTGTGAAGCCACTTGATTTTTTTTTTTGGGGGGGGGTACCAGGGATTGAACTCAGGGGCACTTGACCCCTAAGCCACATCCCCAGTCCTATTTTGTATTTTATTTAGAGACAGGGTCTTACTAAGTTGCTTAGTGTCACCAATGCCACGGTTGGATTTGAACTCACGATCCTCCTGCCTCAGCCTCCAGAGCTACTGGGATTATGGGCATGTGCCACCACGCCTGGCTTCACTTGCTCTTAGCAGACTTAAAACTTAGTACTTTTGGAGATCACACAGCTGGGCAATACATTATACTCTCCCACCAGCTTTTCTATAAATTAGACCACTGATAGGTGGGATATGATGATAATGGTTGCCTAAGCTACTCTTCAGGGACCTGAAGTTCTCTTTTGCTGAAAACACTGACTCTTCACTTGGGCCTGCAGGTGTTCCATGGGTGACTGGAATGGGATGAAAGGCTTGGCATCTCTGTCTCCCTATGGTGTCTGTCTCCTTTGCTGCCTTAACCTTTGGGTCAGACTCAACTCAGTTCTGCATGTTGAACATTTGAGAAATGCTTCACTCGGATCTATAAATATAGGGTTAGCTTGATCTAGTCTTGCCTACTCTCTTTCTTCCCTTTTCAAAGCTAAAGACACCTGCCAGCTGCTATAATCAAAAACACCAGGCCATGAATGAAGTGAAAAGAGGTGACACACAAGGTCCTAAAAGAACTCCATCTGTTCTCACTGAATATTTCTTTCATTTACTAGCCTATTTATCTCCTGCATTTTTGCTATACTGTATCTGTAACTCCTCAACCCTCTGGAGTTCAGAAGTGAACTTTCTAGCACAGGTTCCCACTTCTCCATTCTTTGCCCCCTGAATACAGCTTTTCTTTACTCCCAATATGTCTTTCTATGGGATGAATTTTTGGATCAGGGTTCAATTACATAGCAGTATCCTTCATCATGCATACTCCCTATATTTTCATACCTAGTGAGAGCCATTCTTGTTGGGATGAAGCTCTTCATGGTATTGGTCTGCAAACTGAAGTCACTCCCTATCCTCAAACATGCAATTTCAGCTGTTTATTTGCTTAATTTTTTAAAATTTCAGAGAAGTTGAATTTGACAAGTGATTCAGAGATTGGATGATTATATCTTGATTCATGAAAATATTCACATGTATATTTGCATATAAAGATTGAGAATGGAGGAAATCCAAAGTGAATGAAGAGAGTAAAATTTCTCTTCTATGATATTGAAGAGAAAAAATAAATTTAATCAACTACTGAGTCACTGCATTTAGTTCCAAATTTTCATGAGAGAACATGTTTTCTGAAACAATGAAATGATCACTGGACATAAAGTTAGGGTTTTGAATCCTAATCTTGTAAATGGCATTTGTTAGATATAGCTCTGTGGCCAGTCACTTTGATATGACTACTAATAATAACAAAGAAAGCAATATAAACATTAATGACATGCACCTTCTGTTTCAGGCCTATGAGTAGACATTTGTATAATACCTCATAATAACCCTATGCAGAAGATAGTATAACAGCCTGTTAGGGTTCAGAACCAAAGATGTACATGTCAAATACCTGGTCCCCAAGGTGGTTCTGGTGAGAGTTCCAATGGGAGTTCCTTAGGTCACTGGGTTGTGCCCTCCAAGAGGAATGTGGGACCCTGGTTTCCTTCCTTTCTCTCTTTTGCTTCCTGGATACTAAGTGAACAGTTTGCTCTATCATGTGTTCCACAATGCTGCCATCTGAAATGCCCACTAGATCCCGAAACAATAGATCTGCCCAAGCTTAGGTTGGAATCTCAAAATTATGAGCCAAAATAAAACTTTTCTCTTCATAAGGTAATGATATCAGGCATTGCGTTATATTGACAGAAAGCTAATTAACACATTATTGTTAATTTACAAATGTTTTTAAAAAGTTACATCTATGACTCAAATGGGAAAGGCAGGACTTGAGCATGGACTATCTAAGAGCAAAATCTTGGCTGCCACACTGTACTTAACTACATTGAGCTTTAGGTTCTGCTGTGGTTTGGATGTGGTTTGTCTCTCTAAAATTCATGTTCTGGATACTTGGTACAATGCAGTGATATTGACAGGGTATGAGAGCTTTAAGAGGTGGTTCCAGGAGAAAGGTGATTGGGTTATGACCTTCAGAAGGGATTAGTGCTGGTCTCATGGAGTCAGGTGGGTCTTGAGGAGTAGATTAGTTCCTGCAGAAGAAGGTTGTTATAAAAGTGGTCCTGGACTTCTTTATGTCTTTTGGTTCCACTCTCATCATGTGACCCACCTTGCTTGCTCTCTCTCTTTCTCACTGTATGATGCTGTCATGTTGTGTTGCAGCCAGAGAGACCCTCACTAGATACCAGTGTCACAGTATTTGGATTTTCCAGCCACTGGAATTGTGGGTCAGATAAACCTCCTTTCTTTATAGATTATTCAGCAATGGATATTTTGTCATAGTAACATAAAAGAAACTAAGACCAGTTCCTTATCTTCAAAATGGACTAGAAAACACATATCTAAATTTATTTACATACAGATCAGACAAGATTGTATATACAGAGAGCATAAATGAGACTGAATCAAGATGAGGCATTTAAAATTATCACACATTAAATATTAAAGAATTAAAATGAATTTACTATAAACTGCAATTATAAAATGATATTGTTGTATAATAGCATCATAAATCTCATATTGACAAATTTTGTACCACATATTTAGATCACTTCCCAGAAAAAAAATGTGTTGAAATAATAAAATTTTATTTCCTTTTCCTGATGGATTCCCAACATCAGATGGGTGGTTGTCATTCAGAGTTCTTCAGAAAATGTGATGCTTCTAAATGCTAATGTTACAGGCCTGGTTACAGATGGCCCTGGAAAATTATGAGACCAAAACACTGATCAGTGCAAGCCACACCCAGAGAAACAGCAGAGTGCCCCTGGGGAAGGTGCTGTTTGCTTGTCTTCTCTATAATTCAGCACCCATGTTTTGCATCTCCTAGCTCTGGTTGAGCTGGAGGCTGTGATTCAATTTCCCCTAGGACTACCCAAACATAAGCTCTAAGCTTGGCAACCAGAATCCCGAAAGGTGAATTTGTTAAAAAACTGAAGTATCTCTTTTCCTTCTCATGCGCATTTGTTTGGGCTAACCAAACTAAAAGCATTTAAAAACTAGTTATCACAAAACAAGACCTGATTTCTTAGGTGTGTGAGGTCAAGGGAAATGACTTTGCTTCTCTTTTTCCAACCAACATTTTCATTTTCGTGATTACTACCCTCTTTCTCTCGGGGCGGGAGGGGGAGGGAAGTACTTGATGGATTCTCTATCTTGGATCATACTTTTTTTTTTTTTCAGAAATTCTGAAGGTTTATCTTTGGGCATATCTGAGTATTTGATTTCAGTATTCAATTGGACACAAACTCAGCCTGTGTAAAAGTGTGGCTATTTTACAATATGTCCATTACTGTAACCACTGTAACCAGAATCTCAGTTTATAAATTTCCCAGTCTCATGGATTTTATTATAGCAACACAAATGATACCACCTTCATCAATTCCATTTTATAGACAAGAGACTGGAGCAAGTAAATGTAATAAATTACTTACTCAAAGTCTCACAGCTAATAAAAGTACAGCATAGATTTTAAACAAGAAATTGCACAATGCTCTTTTCCTGCATACTAAAATTCATTGTTAACTGATGTACAAACCAGCCATTTCAGTGTGATCACAGAAGCATAGGAAAAAGATGTCGGATACAAGTTCTGATGGATCTGTATTTGGAATCTGTATTTATATATCTTCATGGAAATCTGAAACCATCATTGAATTGACCCATGGTAGCTTTCTGGAGGTTTCTTTCATCATAATGTAAAATGATTTCTTTATTACACCTGGGACAATGAACCATGGCCATACCAGTTTTCCAGGTCTGCTTTGTGCAAACATCACGATTAATCATGAATGCCTGATTTCACTGTTGGAGTCCTGATTCAAATCACCACAGCTGCTCATGGAGTAGGAGCTATTTTCATGGTCAGCCCTCCATGAAACTCAGGACTCCTAGATTCACACTGGTTCCTAAGAGATATTTCACTCAAACTAGCAAGAAAGTGTTTATGTGTAACCTAGGATAGGGAAGGACTCAGAAACCTACACCTTACTGCTTAGACTCTGATAAATGCACTTCTTTTTCTCCTGTTCCTCTTATTTTGTATCTTTTGCTGCAATTAGCCATAGCCACAAGTGTATCTGATCTTTTTGTCTTGGGAGTCATTCTAGTGAATCAACAAACCTGAAAGTGGTCTTGAGAGCCCCCTCACCCCAAACAGGACCAAATTCATACATTGTCTTCTCTTTAAATTTATTGATTCCTATGTTGTACATTTTCTGCCTCAAAAGAGATAAGGTGTGACTGATAAAGGCCAGGGGCATTAAGGAGGACAATATTAGGCAAGTGTTCTCAGAACACAATATCAGTTTACATCCATACACGCATGTGAGTGTGTGCACACTCCTTCCCCCAACCCTCACACACAACCATCCACATGGATGACTGAACCTGTTGGAGAAAATTGTACAGATTACCATTTTAGGCCAGATTTTCTCTTTCACAACATTTTTGAATGATGGAAACAGAATGGGGCAGAGACTGTTGGTTGACTATAAATAGCAACTAGTCCTATTTCTTCATCCATATTTACTTCTAATTTGAAATGTGGTGCTCCATGAACATCAGGGAACTGAGATGTTCTGCTTAGTGTTAACCACCAACTCAGTAGTAAGGAGCAATAGCCACCTACTTGCTGTCTATTGAGGGATCAGCCTCCATGGAAAACCCTCTAGTATGTGCCCTGCTTGATGGCCTCAGATGAATGCTCACACCTGAATGTAGGTTTTTCTTCTGGCTCCATAATAACCATGTCTTATTTGTTTTAATTAAAGTAAAACCAAAAAAAGAAGAAAAAAAAAAAAAAAAAAAACCTCCTTAACTTGTCTGAATGAGCAAAGAGAATAAAGAAGATGTCAACCATCAATAAGACCCTCAGCCATTTGCTTATTGCATAACTGTTTCTGCTTTCATGTATTTATTTGGCACTACTTTAGAAAAACCTAAAGATTTTAGTTTATTTTAGTTATATAGCCTTGTCATAGAAAATGTGAGAAACTATAAATATAGTTAAATTATCATGCTTGCATAACTTTTATATTCACTAATTTCTTACCTTTGACCTCATCTTATAATGGTTCCCAGTTTTATTGAGATACTACTAAAATATAAATGGCATATAACTGAGGAGTACAATATATTTTGATATCTGAATGTGTTGTGAAATGATGACCATAATCAAACTGATTAGCACGTCCATCATTTCATATAGGTACCTTTTTGTCTGTGTGATGTTGAACACATTTAAGATCTATCTTTTAGTAAATTCCAGGTGTGTGATACAATACTATTAACTACAATCACCACACTATACACTAGCTCTCCAGAACTTATTTATCTTATGAACTGAAATTTTATACTTTGACCAATATTTCCCCATTTCCCTCTCCCTCGGGCCCCTGGTAACCATGATTCTATTCTGTTTCTTTACCTATTTTAGATCCACATAGAAGTGAAATCATATAGTTATTCTGGATTTGACTTATTCATTAGGATCTTCTTTAACAGTATATTTTCTTCTTTTTCCTGTCCTTTTTAAAAGTGAGATTTATCTTATGTTTAATAATTTAAAACATTATGTCTTTTCACTTTACCTCACTAATTTAGCTGAAAAGGTATTCAAATGAAAGCTGAGAAAGAATTTGACAGAATGAATATTTAAAGGGAAAAAGAAAAAAAGAACTTACAGGATAGTGTGTAAAATTTATAGAATACTGTATTTAAGTAGTATATTATTACTTTTTGTGAAAATGAAAGTTTTTAGAAGCAAAAACTCACACTCAATATTCTTGACAACCTCAGCTCTTTTATCCAGAATGATAACACCCTGATGTTTAAGTTAACTGGAAAACAAATTATCCTCAAGAACTTTTTAAAAAATTCAAACAATTTAAAATGTGTGACTCTTGGAGTGTTTTAAATACTTCAAGAACATTTTGTTCTGCAAGTGTCTCCTATGAATTTTTGTCAGTAAGTTTCTAACCTATTTGTCAGAATTGAAAGTAACTTGACATCTTGCATTTCTGAATGCCAGTGATCAAAGTTCAATGTGAATTTTTTGAACCATTCTTGTGTCACATGTTTATGAAATGGGACTGGAACCTTGCTGGCTATCTTCCAGCCATCTCTTCTGAAATTTGTGTATTCCTCTTTAGTGCAAATAATAATGGAGCAGTCTTATGTATATTAGACAAATTTATCTACGTAGAACCATCATTTGGCTAAGGAGGAATTACCAAAATTCTAAATTGCTTCAACCTGTTTTGCCACCTTGTTTACAATGGCATACATAGAGGTGCCATCCTTCTGCAAGAGCAATGTGAATTTCTTTTTGTAAGTGCGAAGAACTCTGGGAAGGATACAGAGGCTAGGTTGAACTATTTATTCCTTAAGATTCATCAGTTTAACAGAGAAAGATTATGCAAGATAACTGTTGGACTAGAGCTAGAGGGTGCAGAAGGGTGCAGAAGCTATAAAGGCTCTGAGTTCGTGTTTAGACAGAAAGCAAATAAGCTCATGATTAAGTGAGCCATTTTTCCTTTCCAAGGATGAAGACGCACCATATTGTGTAGTGGTTGAAAAACTAAGTACAACACAAAAAGATACATGAACACTAAGAGAGGTACAGTATCTTTGCATTCAGAATTGGAACTGCAGTGTGACCCTTGTGTCATTGGGCAATAGTCCAATGGACCTGAGCTGCCAGCCCTTCTTGCTTCTGGTAAATCCCCAAATTGTCATGGCAACCACTTCAGGAGAGGACACATCTATGCCTGCAGACTACAGCTTCAGATTTAAATGGTTTGATTCTTCTTAAAAAAATTGATAGTGCAATAAAGTTTGGTTTACAGATTGCTCCAATTTGTGTAATAATTACTCCCCACTCTGTCCAGGTTGGAAAAAGAAAAGTGTTTTATTTTTAGTAGGAAGCATGCTTTAAAAATTATTATTCATGTATTTGTTTGTTCACTTATTCCTTAATATACTCCTTCTCTACATATTAGTTGGGGACATAGAAATCTTTGAGGCTTGCTGAGACATGCAGGTGAAGATCTCATAGCAGGGCCCATCAGAATTCATTTGGTGATCAGGAGATGACTCTGTCACACAATGGAAGTTGGTTATACCACTCACATCTTCAGTGGGTAGGGTGTGCCCTTTTGGATCTACAAGTTCCAAAGTGGTCAAGGAAAAGCCTTCTTTATACATGCTGGCTTCTTGAAGCTATGCACCTATCTTTTCTGTGCTCTCGGGGTTGGTTTGAAACTGTTTCCCAGGAGACTGCTCCTTCCATTCCTATTTTTCCCTCAGAGTAAACCCATGGGTAGCAACACCATCTTCCATGACCCAGGAGTGCCTCATGTTGGAGCCAGTGTTGGACTCATACCTTCCCCTGACCTTATATTCATATAGTAAGGCTGCTGCACTTCCTCTGCTTCTTCATGTAGTGTGTAATTCTTTGTAGAAAACAGTCATTTTTGCTCACAAAGTCGACCTTCAGTTGCAGCTCTCTCAAGCTAAATTTATTTAGATGTTGCCTATGTGCTGAGCCTCAGGTCCTGGTAGGGCCTCCTCACTGCCCTTTGGGTAGAACTCAGGCTGCTGATATTTAGGAACCAGACACCTATAGTGCAACCCTTTCAGTTAACTGATTTCAATACCATAAGATAGGTTCACTATCCAATATTGCACTTACAAAAAGAGATGCAGAGAAGAAACAAAGGAGGCAGTATTTGAACTCATATTTACTTTGTACCAAAGTTGCTGGCCCCTGCTGCTTTCTGTAGCACTATGATTACCACGTGCAAGTTGAGGTGTGACAAGGCTCCATCAGAATGTAAAGAATGAGCCATGAAGGAGGAGAAAACAGTGTCCAAGGCTGCCTGGGGTGGAGATTTGGACCTGGGTTGTGGTGGGGGAAGGGAAATGTTAGGCAGCCATCCTGGGAGGCTTGGCAGTGGTGGAGAGGAAAACATAGACAGTTGGTTCTACTCCAACTCATTTTCTTCCCTATTATCTAAGGTCTTTCCCTTAAAGAGTACTACCTCTAGCTAATGATTTTGAATATTCCTTGTTAGGGAGCATGCATGCTATTGCAGCAGAGGATATTAGGAGTAAGGGGATTCCAGAGATGATTAGATGTTGGGAACTTGAACTCCATTAACTTAATAAATGAAGCTTGTCAGTAATAGGGTCAAAGGAAAGTCCTTATGGAGAGAAAAATGAATTTAAAGGATAAGATGAGGAGTGATACACTAGAGGTGGAAAGTAAGTCTACTTCCTGCCAAACAGCCAGATTGGGACAAACAATAAGAAATAAGGTGGCATATTTAGCAGGAGGGAGGGCAAGTGACCCAGCTTACCTTCTGAGCATCTAGAACATGAAGAGCTTTCCTACTTGCCAAATTGCCTGATTCTTTCAAGTCTGACAGGAAATTGGATGAGTAGTCTGTAGGTAAGAGCTAAGGTTTAAGGAAGCACAGAACTAGTCTAAGGGCAGACACATTAATCAGCCTTTCATTGGTTTAATTAAAATGCCTAACATGAACAACTTAAAGGAAGAAAGATTTATTTTAGCTCATGGTATCAGAGGTTTCAGTCCATGATCAGCCAACTCTATTGATTTAGACCCAAGGTGAGGCAGAAGATCATGGTGGAAGGGTGTGGCAGAGAAAAGATGCCCAGTTTGTGGCAGCCAGGGAGCGAGATGAAAAGGGACCAAGGACAAGAAATACCATTCCAGGGCATACCACCAGTTACCTACTTCCTCTAACTAGGCCCCACCTCCCACAGTCTCCAACACCTTTCAGTAGTCCATTCAGCTGTCAATGGATTAATTCACTTATGAGGTCAGAGCCCTCATGATCCAATCACTTTACAAAATCCTCACCTCTGAATATTGCTGCATTGGGGAACCAAGCTTTCAACACATAAGTCTTTGGAAAACACCTCATATCCAAACTAGAATACATAAGAAATGCCAAGACAGGCATTAACCCATTTCGGTAGACTGTCAAGTTTGTACCTGAGCCATCAGCCACAGTGCTTCACTGATAAGCACCTGTTAGGTCTGATAGAGAACCACTGCCCAGTCCTAGGACAGGAAGAAAAAGAAGAAAAAAATAATCCACTGACCGAAGACCATCAGGTGTCTGAAAGGTCAGAGGTAGAGACATGATTAGAGATACTAGCAGTAACTCTAGGGAAGGAGTGTTCAAGGAAGCACTGGTGGAGGTAGACTTGGATAAGGAAGAAAGGGATTGCCCAGGGAAGACACTGTGGATATTAATCACCAATTGAATGTGGATAGATGAACACAAAAGAGAAGAGAGACATCTTGTGAAGGTTAATAGCTTGGGGAACTGACAGGAAGCTGGTCCTTGTATGATAGAAGATTGTACAGGAAGAGGAGTAAAAGTGGCTTTTGTTGATGATAAATTACTTTCTAGAAGAACACTATATCCAGTATCAAGTCAAAGCTTTGGAGTTAGAACTATAAGTAGGAGAAGTAGATTTGTGAGTTGTCAGTCAACTAAAGATTATTGAGAATATGAGAGAGAGAGACTTTTTAGAGGTTTGGTGTCACTAAAACTAAGTCACAATGCTATGCTTTGGATATGGGGTGTCCCCTGAAAGCTTATGCATGAGACAATTTATGATTGTTCACAGGTGCAATGAGTTTTATGAAAACTATAACCTAACCAGTGCAATAATCCACTTAATGGATTAATAATTTGAATAGATTAATGAGTAGTAACTGTAGACAGGTAGGGCATAGCTTGAGGAAGTAGGTCACTAGGAACATGTCCTTAAGGATTTTATTTTATTATCCCTGGCTCACTGCATTCACACTCTCTCTATTTCCTGCCTGTCATGAACTAAACAGATTTCCTCTACTATGTCCTTTGGCCATGATGTGCTGCCTAACCTCAGGCCTAGAGCTATGGAGTTGGCTGACCATGGACTAAACTTTTAAAACTGTGAATCGAAATAACACTTTTGTCCTCCAAATTGTTCTTGTCAGGTCTTTTGGTCATAGTGACAAAAATCTAACTAATATACATTGAGAACATAAACTAAAAGCTTCCTGGCGAGGTCAGAAATCAAAATTTTAGAATGACTAGCAGCATCTTCTGGCTCTGCCTACTAGACAGCACGAGCACTTCTCTTCCCAGTTGGGGCAACCAAAACTGTCTCCAGATTTCTGCATAGGTCATCTGGGAGAGCAACATTTCCTCTAGCTGACAGCTAGAGTGTTCCACTAAGCCGATATTTCATTTATCGATAAACTTTTGTAGTAAATTTAAGTCATTAACAATGTTTTCCTGTGGTTACCAGTTTTAATACATGTGTCTCTGATTAACATAAATTCCTAGCAAGAGAATTGTGGAAAAAGTAAAATGATGAAAAAAACAAAAATCAGCCACTCTTGTTGGATACATGAGCAAAGTGAGATGACAGAGAAGTCTAGTGTCTCAAAATGGAGAGACTGACTGGTAAAGATAGAGAGTTATGATTTACTGGAGCAGAAAGCTAAAAGCTCAGTCCTCTGTAAGAATCTGCACAGGGGTAGGGAAAATTGAACTACAAGTGATGGCATTGCTGGAGGTTCAGCAAGGAAGATTCTGAGAGATCAAAATTCTAAGGTGACCTGATTATTGGAGAGCCTTCATCCTTGTCTTTTAAAAGTGCTTTTATTAGTGCATTATAGCTGTACATAATAGTTTGGTTCATTTTGACCAAAACATATATACATGGAATTTAATTTGCTCTATTTCAGTCCTCAGTTCCTACTCTTTCCTCCCCCCTTCTCCCTTCCTCATTCCCCTTCTTTGATTCTATTGTCCTCCTTTGGTTTAATTATTTTTATTTGTTATTTTTAGATATACATGACAGTAAGTTGTATTTCGAGATATTATACATACAATGGGTGCAACCCATTACAATTTTTATCCCATTCTTATGGTTGAACATGATGTGGAGTTACCCTGGTCATGTAACCATATATGAGCATAGGAAAGTTGTGTCTGATTCATTCTACTGTCTTTCCCATTCCCTTCCCCCCTCTCTTCCTTTCATTCCCCTTTGTCTAATCCAGTGAACTGCAATAATTCCCCTCTCTACCTTCCTTTACCTCAGATAGTGTATTAATCTCCAGGATATACAACGAACTAAAAAACCTAGCACCAAAGAAACCAAATAACCCAATCATCAAATGGGCAATTGAACTGAAGAGGGACTTTTCACAGAAGAAGAAATACAGATGGTCAAAAAAATACATGAAAAAATGTTCAACATCTCTTGCAATTAAGGCAATGCCAATTAAAACTACACTGAAATTCTATCTCACTTCATTCAAAATGGAAATTATCAAGAATACAAGTAATAATAAATAGTGAAGATGTGGAGGAAAAGGTTCATTCATTTTTAACTACTTTTAATTGGTGCTTTGTGGGTATTCATAAAGATGGAATTCACTCTCATATATTTAGTAATTAGACCAGAGACTTCGCAACTGGTAGAAGTAAACAAGGTCAACACTCAAAACATATTGGCACAGGCACTCACTCCCTTAACAAGAACCTGAAACTCAAGAAATAAAACCAAAAATCAATAAGTGAGATGACATTGAATTAAAAATCTTCCGCACAGCAAAGGAAATGATTTCGAGTGTGAAGGGAAAGCCTCGAGAATGGGAAAATCCTTTGCCAGTTACTTCTCTGAAAGGGGATTCAAATCCAGAATATATGAAGAACTATAAAAAAGGAACTAAATAAATAAATAGGCAAACAAACTACACAAACATTTTTCAAAAGAAGAAATGCAATTAGCCAACAAATACATGAAATAGTGTTCAACATCCCAGGCAATTGGGGAAATGCAAATCTAAACTACAATGAGATTCCATCTCACTCTAGTTAGAATGGCAATTATGAAGAATATAAATAATAATACTAGGGAAAAGTAAAACTCATGGGGAAAAGTGAACACATACATTGTTGGTGGGACTGCAAATTAGTACAACCATGCTGGAAAACAATATGGAGATTTCTTAAAAGATTAGGAATAAAACCACCATAAGACCCAGCTAACCCACTCCTCAGTATTTATCCAAAAGAACTAAAATCAGCATACTGTAGTGATACATGCACATCAATGCTTATAGTAGCACAATTCACAATAGCCAAGTTATGGACAGGTGCTCATCAACAGATGATGGATTAAGAAAATGAAGTCACAGCAAAGTTTCAGAAGAATGAAATTATTTGCCAGTAAATGAATGGAACTGGAGAACATAATGCTAAGTGAAATAAGCCAGAAAATGAAGGGTAAAATGTTTTCTCTCACATATGGAAACAAAAGTAAAGTAAGGGAACAAAGAGAGAGGGTCATATTTCACAAGAATAGAGGGAGAGGATCAGAGGAATACATGAAAGAGTCTGACCAGGAGGAAGGACAGCAAAGGGGAAGAATGCCGAACAAATTTTACAAAATTATACTACATACAGGTGTACACATACTACAGTGTATTCCTTATGTGAGTTTCAACTTCTGAAGTTCTACCAAAGTCATGCAGTGAACACCAAAGAACTATTCTCTCATGGTTTCAGCAGGAAGAGAGGAAAAGGAACCATTCCAAAATATGCCAGGCACTCTGTTCTTCCTAACAGTCTGCCTTCAGCAGAAGGTAACCAAAGCTTCACCTGCTTGGGTCTTATCAGAGTCTCCCGAACCCGAAGGAAGGGAAATACTCAACACCAGTCTACCGTGGACAGTGTGTCTCACCTAAGGCAGGTGTGGGTGCGAGCACTGAGTAGCACATGTGAAGTTCACATTCAGAGGCACAGACCTAATCACAGGACTAGAGAAGTTTCCCCTCCCTCATGCTGTACCATCTCATCATGAAAATCCTATTTACCAGTTTCTTTTATCCAGTACATCATGTCTGGTTATTAAGAAAAAAAATTATAAGACATACTAGCAGAGAATCAGCACAGCTTGACAGACAGAGAAAGTGTCAGAACTGAATCAGATATAGCAAGCCTTTGGAATTATTAGACCAGGAATTTAAAACAACTATGATTAATAAGCAAAGTGTTCCAATGGACAACATGTAAGAACAGATGGGCACTGCAGGGAGAGAGATGGTAATTCTAAGAAAGAACCAAAAAGAAATTCTGTACATAAAAGACCCCACAATACCAGAAATAAAAATGCCTGTGATGGACTTGTTAGAAGACTGGATGATATTGAAGTAAACCTCTGTGAGAATGAGTTTGAGATAATAGAAAGTTCTGAAATGGAAAAGCAAAGAGAAAACAGATGGAAATAATAGAATAGAATGCCCAAGAATTATGGGATAGCTGTAATAGGTGAAACATATTTATAATGGGAATGTGAGAAAAAAAAGCATAAGAAGAAATGTTTGAAACAACAATGACTAGGAATTTCTTCAAAATTAATATTAGGCACAAAGTCACATGTATTAGCCCATTTTCTGTTGCTAATAAAACAATAACACAGAGGTTTATTGGCTCCCAGTTTTGGAGGGTGCAAGTTCTTGGGGTGAAGGTCATTTTGCTGGCTGAGTCCCAAGGTATCATGGGGTGTCAGATGGAACGGCACAAAGAGCAATGTCCGTGTGTGCATGCGCACATGTGTATGCATGTGTGTACACACAGCTCTCCCTCAAAAACGCCACCTGGATTTGACCAGGAGGGTCCTCGCTCTCATGACCTTTATCTAATCTGAACCGCTCCCAAAGGTCCCACTACAAATAACCCTCTTAACACCTCTCATTTGGAAATAGATTACAATATGATTCTCAGAGGAGACAAACCACAGTGCCACAAATCCTGGAAGTTCAGACAGCTCCAAGAAAAATAAATGCAAAAAAAAAAAAAAAAAGAAAAAGAAAAAGAAATACAGGTGGGCATATCATTTTCAAACATCAGAAAATCAAAGATTAAAAAAAAAAAAACTTGAAAGAAGAAAGAGGAGAGGGAATTGCTGTCATTTTGAAGGCTTTGATATCTATCTCCAAAAAGCTAAAAGGGCAGAGTTCAAATGAGGAGGCTGTCCACAGTTCTGAAAAACATGAAGCAAGAAAATGACTTGAGAGCAAATGAATTTGAACTTCAGAATGCCTGAGCCACTCTGTATGGTGTACATTGAAAGTTCAATGCCTGCTCATGAGAATGTTGGTTTTATCATGCCAGATAACTGGGTTGCAACTATCCACTTAAGCAATGCTGTGCAGAGCTTGCCAATGAACTCAAGGTATTATGGGATTAAATGAATAACTCACTTCCTTAGCACCCTCTAATTCCGGGATTTCCTTTGCATTTTCCATCTCTAAATGTTTATGTGCTTAAAATAAATTGCAGTTTCCTCTCACTCAAGGCATCATTGTAGGCAGCTTCGTGGCCTCTTTTAGACTTGGAAGGAGCTCTTCTTCAAATGAAAACCCCTTCTGGACTGTTCAGAAAATCATTACTCATCAGACTGAGGCATGAGTTGTTCACAGAGATGCCTCTAGAGGATACTAACATATGGGAGAAAGAGTGAGGTAATAACAAGATACAGCCAGGAATGAAGAAATTAAGAGAGTTTAGGGAAACACCAGAGTCAGAAAGATGTTATGAACTTAGCCCAAGGGGAAAGAAAGGTAGAAATGAAATGTTTAGATTATTTGCCTTCAACTTATTTCACACATTTACTTGATAAACTGTAGACTTCTTGACAAAAACTTTGATTCAGTATAGGTACACAGTATTTCAGTCACACAATTTCACATATGAATTGAAATACCTACAATTCTTTTAAAATTAATAATAAAGATTCTGAGCATTACAATTTCAAAAGGAATCCACCTTGCACATTTGATCTATACAAATTTAATTTCCAAGTATAAAAGAGAGACCTAACAGATGCCTGGTACAGCACTTCATTCTAATTATTCTTTCTAGGCATGAATGTTAGCTGAAAATATTTGGGAGAAAAACTGGAATGTAGAAAAATTGTTATCTCATTCTCTCTTTCCACCTCCCCCAAAAATACTTGTTGAAAAGATGAAAACTAGACATCCTTAGTTAAACATAAGTGCAAAATTACAGCATTGGATGAAAAAATAATTTGATTCTGTCAGCAAGCTTCAGCAGCTGGGACTCACATTCTCAACTCCCTCTGTAATTCTCCATCTTAAGGTCGACTGCAAGTTATACACACTGATCTGAGCATAGTTTTAAAAATAAGGATCCAACTAATTATTAAAGTGTGCACTTAAATCATCCACTTAAATACAACCTAAACTCTAAATGTATTTTGAATATGCAAATTATTCATGCTATATTAACCATAGGTAAGAGCTCCTCTTCAGTGTCAGCACACACACATTAATTTATTTTTAAAAATCTATTTTTCCATAAATTATGAAATCCCTCAAATAATTAGAAATCCCTTTCTAATGCCTCTAAACTGGGAGAGTTGGCCATCCTCCAACTGACTTTTTTTAGTCACAACTCTTCTCCTATTATTTTTGCCTCAATTAATAGCAAATTTATGTGTAGGATTAACATAAAATGATAGGTCAGTTTTTTCTAATTACTTCACCGAAAATATTTTGCTCATGAATTATTGTAAATGCAAATATCCTTTGAGAGTACAATATTATCTACAAATTTCTCTGAAAGTTGCTTAAATGGGTAAGGTATGTTTTATAATCTATTTATTGACTCGTGTTATTTGTTCTCAAGGGATTATGCATCTTTTCTCTTTTGGGTTGCTTTGACTTGAAAAGCATTAATGCAAAGGAAAGTTGGGTAAAATATTAAAATGTAATTAATGCATCATACAATTAATTATATTAATTTTCACAGCAACTTGCAATAAACACAATACAAAGAAAATGGTTTCTCTCCTTTGAGGTTTTTATTTTAAGGAAGAAAATATATAATTTACAACTGGACATGCAAGGTTGAATTTAGAGTAATAAATACTGAGAAAAACACTTTAATTTTTGCTTTCTCAAGGGAAGTCATAATATTCACCTTTTCCTTCAAAGAAATGATTTATGATACAAAGCCCTCGTCCTTAACGGAGTAGTACATGAGTAAAGATGAAAGATACATCAAATACAGAGCACTATAAAATTGATTTGCAATGGAGTGCTCAACCAAAAAGCCCACAGCCCACTCCTTTCTCTTCCATGTTCACATGTGTGGGAGGCTGAAAGAACATCTTTCTCCCCCTTCTCTTTGTACAACCTACATCAAATGCATAAGTGTAGTTCATCGATTTGAGCTGTGAATGGACAATACAATGCAAACATACTTTATTAAGGATAGTGTTTTGTTGACTGAAAATAAGTCGATCCAAAACAATGACATTCTGTGTGTTACCATTGACATATCCAGGAAATGAGAAATTTAATGAAATAAAGAAAAAATGAGTGATGTCACTGTTTAAGGACAGGAGGGAAGTGAAAGTGCTCATAAACATGTGACATCAGGGATCCTGAGGATGGTGGGGGTATTCCAGGTCTTGACTACATCAATATCAGTGGTTTGGTATTGTACTATACAGTTGCAAGATGGTAATTATTGGTGGAAATGAGTAAAAGTTACATGGAAGCTACATTATTTCTTGCAACTGCTTAAGAATCTACAGTAATTTCAAATAAAAAAAATCAGTGAAGAGTCATGACAGAAAACATAAGGAGAAATAAAAACTCACAAATAAAATTAAGGAACTTGCTCAGCAAGATGTGTTAAAAGAAGTTCTTCAAGCTTAAGAAAAATGATATTGGTAAAATTGTATCTGCATATAAAGGGAATTTTAATATGAAGAAATTCAGGGAACTATTTATTTTATTTCTTATTCTTAATTGATCTAAACAATAACTGTTTAAAGCAATAATAGAAGCAATGTGCTGTGTGATTAGACATCAGTGGCATAAGCAACAAGACAGAGAAATTGGGAATGCTCCATTAAAAGTCCCTTCACCATATGTTAAATGGTATAATGTTATTTGAAGATGAACTTAGAATATTTAATAGTGTACTGTAAATTCTATGGTTATCACTTAAAAATGGAAAAAGCAAGTAAAAACAATATACAAAGAGGGAAAAATAGACTCATTAAAGACATCATTAAAATCAGGGAGGCAGCAAAGAGTATTAAAAAAAGGTTCATGGAAACTATTTCCATGTGCAGTTATTTCACACAGTTGCCTGAGGGGTAATACCAGTTGATATCAGGAGGCTAATGAAAATCCTTAAAATATACTATGAGAATAAGATTTTAATACAATGGTTTGAAAAGTTCTGACATATTCCTGGGACCTCTAAGATCAAGCACTGCAATCATGTGCAGGACTGTGGGCATGCCTAGAAAAGACCACAGAAGGTCCTAATGCTTCATTGCAGACTGACCTCAAATCTCCACATATAAAGAATTTGAAGAGTGAAAGTTAAGACAGACCAGAACAGTAAACTGTCTGCCAAGGCATTAAAGACATTCTCTCTCTCTCTCTCTCTCTTTCTCTCTCTCTTACACACACACACACACACACACACACACACACACACACACGCACACTCACCAAGATGTTTAGCAAATTCTGAGATATTTATTGGTTCAAGGTATTAAAAGGATCTCTACTCAATGATTATTTGACTTCTGTGCTGATGGAGACTTCATGGGCTGCACATGAAAAACAACACAGACTTTACAGAATTCCTCTGGGAAATTTTTAAACAAATTAGCAGGAGGAACAATGACAACAGGTGATCTGATATTCACGTTGGTCATATTTAATTAATTAAGGTTTTCAGTGCTCAAAAAAAGAATGAACTCCAACAAATGTAAAGAAATAGGAAAATATGTTCCATATTTAAAGGGAAAAAAATGTCAATAGAAACTTTTTTGATACAGCACAGGAGATGACCTCACTAGCTAGACCTTTAAGGAAAGTATGACCAAGAAATTTCACCAAAGAGAAGTTATCAATAAAGATATAGGATGGAGAGAGAGAGAGAGAGAGAGAGAGAGAGAGGGGGGGGGAGGGAGGGAGGGAGAAAGGGAGGGAGGAAGGGAGAGAGAGAGAGAGAGAGAGAGGAGAGAGAGAGAGAGAGAGAGAGAGAGAGAGAGAATAAAATTCTGTATCTGAAAACTACAAACCAAAATGAAAAACAAGGTCACTATAGAAGCATTAGAGCATTAGAGAAGATTTTGGTTTGTGAAAAAAACAAACCATTGGATTTGATGATAGGTCTATTGAAATAATATAATCTGAAGAACATAAAGGATAAAAGAAGAAATAACAATGTTTGGAGCCTCAGAGACTTGTGGAACACCATCATACGTGCCAAATATGCATAATCTGTGCCCCAGAATGAAAAAATAGAAAAAGGAACAATAAGAATTTGTGACAAATTATTTGCCAAATGCCAAAAACTTCTTTAATTTGACACAATCTTAATTGACACATCCTAGAAGTGTCATGAACTTGAAGTGGGATAAATGAAACTCAAGTAAGATAAGCTCAGAAATCATAACTAGATGCACCAAAGTCAAAGTGGTAGAAGTCAAGGACCAAGAGAAAATCTTGGAAGCAGAGAAAGAAAATCAAGAAATCAGGTATAAGAGATCCCTAAAACAGACTACACCTGACTTCTTATGAGAAGCTATGAAGTCCAGATAAAATGGGAAGGTATATTCAAAGTGCCAAAGAAAAAGACTGAAAAGCAAGAATTTTATATTCAAAAAAATATACTTGAAAAATAAAGGAAGGGCAAGATATTTCTAGGTTAACCAAAACTGAGAAAATGTCACTGGTATTTCTTATAGAAATACTAAAGGCTGGCCAGAAATGGTGGCATTCCCTTTAATCCCAGTCATTTGGGAAGCCAAGGAAGAAGGATTAGAAGTTTGAGACCAATCTGGGCAACTGAAACAGAAAATAAAAAGGGCTGGGGACATTACTCAGTAGTAGAGCACCCCTAGCACCCCTGGGTTCAATCCTCAGTACCACCCCCTACTCCTGAAAGAAAGAAAGAAAGAAAGAAAGAAAGAAAGAAAGAAAGAAAGAAAGAAAGAAAGAAAGAGAGAGAGAATTAGTAAAGGCTGGAATTCACAAGAAGATACTGTTAAAAGTCATCCTGGAAAGAAGTATGACAGTACCTCACAAAACTAGAAATAGAACTACCATTCCTGGGTATATATCTGAAGGAAATGAAGTCAACATCATGAAGTGCACATCCATGTTCACTACTCACAATAGTCAAGGTATGGAATCAGTGTAGGGCCTGTCAACAGATTGATGGTTGAAGTAAATATGGTATAGATTGCTACAACTGAGTAACATTTAGACATAAAGAAAAATTTTTGTCACTTGCAGGGAAATGGATGGAACTGGAGACTGTCATGTTAAAAGAAGTCAGACATAGAAAGAAAGCATGTTTTCTCTCATGTGTAGAAGCTGAAAAAAAGAACAAGACCTGAAAATAGTAGAGGGACTGTTAAGAAAGGAAGGTGAAGGGGACCAAGGGGACAGAGGGAAGGACAAGAGAAGACAGAAGGGAAGGTGGACATCATGAAGGCATGATAAATTTATATTTGGAAATGTCACAGTGAAACCTGTTAATCTGTACAATTAACAAATATTAATAATTATAATTAAAATGAAAAACCTTTTGAAAAATACATAAGTAATGTGAATACAACTCTATTACCAAAATTAAGCCCACAATTGCAAAAGCATCTGGGAAAGAACACCCCACGCCCTGATGAATTTAATGGGAATTCTACCAAATATTAGGATCAATTTTAATAATATCATTCAGAAAGAAAATGAAAGTGGAACAATTCTAAGAATATTTTATGTGGTCAATACTACTTAAATATCAAACCAGAAAAACACAGTATGAAAATCAAAAATACCAATATTGTTCATGAACACAAATGCAAAATGTTTTTAAAAAATTAGCAAATTGAACCCAGCAAACTGAATCCAAAAACGTATAAAAAGACCAGGCACACCACAAAGTAGGTTTATCCTAGCAATAGTTCAACAGGTAAAATTCAATCAACCAATTAATCAGTTATCCACCCTATCAATAGGTGGATGGAGGAAAATCACATCATCATGTCAATTGATACAAACACCACGTTAGACAAATCTAACACTATTTGTGACCAGAACTCTCAGAAAATTAGGCATAGAGGAAAATATCCCTAGCTTAATAAATAACATTTATAAAATCTTTCATCTAATATCACACATTATGGTAGAAGACTAAATGCCTTCTCCCTAAAATGAGACACAAAAATAAAATTTAAGTTATGCAGATGGAAAAGTCTTCCTAATTGCCTATATACAAAACCCCAACAAATCTATATTAGAATACCAACTTTTAGTTAGTATAAGTGAGTTCAGCAAGGTCATAGGTTACAAGATCAACACATAAAAATAGTTTTATTTTTACATACTAGTGATGAATACATGGCACCAAAAATTAAAAACAAAATAGTGTTTGCAATCACTCCAAAAAAGTTAAATACTTAGGCAAAAACCTAACAAATTGTATAGAATCTCTGTGCTAAAAATTACAAAATACCAAGGAATCTCCATACTGTTTTCCAGAGGGGCTGCATCCATTTTCAATTCCACCAGCAATGTAAAAGTGTGCCTTTTTCCCCACATCCATGTCAACATTTATTGTTGTGTTCTTGATAATAGCCATTTTAATTGGAGTAAGATGAAATCTTAGAGTTGCTTTAATTTGCATTTCTCTAAGTACTAGAGATGTTGAACAATTTTTCATATATTTATATTTAAATGATGTGATAAAAATAAAAGTTTGAAATAATGGAGAGACATGTGTCCTTTGTCTAGAAGACTCAGTACAAGGAAGAGATCACTTATTCCCAGTGCCTTCCAAAATTCCAGCTAGATTGTACCGGACACTTGGACAAGTTTATTCTTAAAGCTACATAGGAAGCTAGAGGAACTCGAATAACTAAAGTAATTTCAAAGTAGAGGAATTAAAGTTAAGGGAAGTATTCTACCCATGCCAAGGTTTACTATGTAGCTGCAGGAACCAAGAGAGAGTGCTATTGGAGGGTAGACATAGATCAATGAAGTAGAATAGAGACCCTAAAATACATCCAAGAGAATATTTTTATAAAGGTGAAAAATCAAGTCAAAAAAAGAAAGATGACTTTTTGACACATGGCACTGGAGCAATGTGTAGCAATTAGACCCTCATAGGCAAAAAAATTTTGATCTAATTTTCATATCATATGCAAAACTTAACTAAATAAATTTAAGTATTAAACTGTCTTCTTTATAGAAGGAAACATAGGGAAGATCTTTCATTTCAAAATCTAGGCAAGAAGTTTTAAGATGTAATACCAAAAGCAAGATCCACAAAAGAAAAAAATAATAAATTGAATTTCATCAAAATTCAAAACCTTGCTCTATCAAAAATCCAACCCTATCTATAGAATGAAGGCTACAGACTTAGAAAATATATTGAAATCCACATGACTGATAAAACCCTTATGCCTAGAATGTATAAAGATCACGTAAAACTTGTTAGTCAAAAATCCAGTTCAATTCTAGGTTTCAGCACCAAAAACAAAACCAAGCCAAAAAAAAAAAGAAAAAAGAAAAAAAATCCAAACAATTCAATTAGAAAATGGGCAAAAGACACAAAGAGACATTTCACCAAAGAGAAAATAGGTATGGCAAATCAACATATGAAAAGATGTTTGATGTTTGAAATAATTTGCTGTGATGGCAAAGTAAATACATGATGGCCTATTACTGCAAACCAAATTAATATAAAAAATAGTGATCATTCCAAATACTGACAAGGTTAAAAAGAACCTGAATTTCTTCAAAATATAAATATTTGAAAACAGGATGGGGAATAACGTCCGCTTTTGCCACCTTCCTTCTACCTGTCAGGAAATATGCTGTCCACCTGTCCAGGCCGTGGGTCATGCTGCAGCCCAGCACCCCACATTTTGTGGACCTGTGTTTTCTCTTGGCCTATTAGCAAATTGCTGCCCCTTCTCCACCCTGGTCTACTCTCCAACATGAGGTATTATCCCACTCCTTGTGCTTCCAGGATTCTGGTTTTTGTGGTCTTTAATGTTATAAGTGGCAATTTGGTAGACTGATTTTGTATGTCGAGTGTGGAGCATTTATGAGGGATGGGTATTCTAATTCTCTTTTCTGATACCCTCTAGTCTGGTTATACGGCTTCTCTGAGCCCCGCATCTGTCAGAAAAGACTGAAAATATTCACCCTGCCCAAAGAAAGAGACTTCACTCTGATAACATGATAACAACAGAGGAGAAACTAAGCAATTCTTCCTCTTTCTGTAGCAAAAGATATGTCGTTTTTTAAAGGGTTTGATTGAAGCAGAATTCTTCACTTCTCATTATCCACAAAACTAAACATACTCTACTTGCTACTGTTTAAGAAATGTAGTCCATTCAGATAAAAGTTTGTAGGGGAGGCTTGGGAAAAGGAGGGGATTTGGGAAGTCTTCAAGTCTTCACACAGAGTTGCTGATTTCATCTCCATGTGGACTCTGGGTACACTCAACCCCATATTTTTCATTTACTACTGAAGATGATGCTGTATTTTAAGCAATAACTTGACTCAGAGCAGTGCTATATCCAGAAAGAGTCAAATTAAACAAAGTGTCCCAAATAGAAGCCAACAGTAAATTTCACTCTCCCTCATCTTTGCTCACTATTTACAGAAGCTGGGTGAAAGCTGTATGGGAATCTGGGTGGTATGTGCACATTTATAATGGAAATTAGCAGACAGCAAACTGACCACAGTCCTAGAATACACATGCTGAGTGAATGGACTCCATGACAGAACATGGAACATCATTGCTCAGCAAAGATCATTTCATCAACTGGGACCATTGCTGCCATTTGGAAGAGTCATTGCTTCAGAACTGAGGGAGAAGATAGAACAGCACTCACCCATGTCGGGCTCGCCAGAAGGCAAGAAGTAAAGGCTCTTAAAACCATAGCAATAGCTCCTGAATTATTATGTGCTTATCACTTCATCAAGGCAGCTAAGTCAAAGGACACCATTTTAAAAGTTGGGGGAAAAAAATAATAGAACTATGGAGATTGTAATCATCGTCAGGAACACAGGTGAGGAATGAGGAAGCTGAAAATCAGATTAAAGGATGACTTGCTTTCAATAGTTTTTTTTTTTTTTTTTTTTTTTTAAGGTTTTATTGACTCCGTTTAGAGGTTCTAGCTAGAGGTCAACCCAGTGGCCTTGCATACTGCTTAAATTCACACTCAAAGCATTTCCCTTATTGGGATCTCAAAACTCCAGGGTCACTATACATCATCTCTCATTGCCCCAGCTAGGTAACAGACAATCTGGGACAGTACCTATGCCCAGGAGCCTGAGAAATTACGCAAATTAGTCAATCCACTGAGGGCCCATAAACCTCCTGAACATCACCCACTTGCTATTATTGTTTTGGTATGCTGTTAACCCTGTGTGGTCTACATAGTAGTCTTCTCTAATTTGAAACTTTAAGGAACAGAATTCTGCCTTTCCTCTATCCAATATCAGTTGGATATGTGCCCCATCAAAGAATCTTTAAAATTATAAAACATTGCCCAAAGTTAAGATGTTAGTCAATGGCCAAGTGGAGCCTAGCCTGAAACATAAGGAACATACTCCTTTTCCATCCACAAAGCGCTCAGGGTGGGGCACAGAGCCCCCTCAGTAGTTCACCTTTCTGATGGTTAGATTTGCCTTAGGCATCAGGAAACAGGCATTTTAAAAATCTCAGATGCCTAATGCAGTGTCTGAAACTGTGTTTGCTTACTTAATGCTTTGCTCACAAGCTAAATGAATACTTAGATGAAAAATGTTATTCAGCAATGTCTGTGAAATTAAGTAGGGAGAAATTTAATGCCAAATAGTTTATGTTAGATTGTCCTTATGCAAAAATTGTAAGACAAAATGATTTACAGCCTAAGGGTTTCTATGTCTTTGCTGTCTCCCTAAGACTAGAACTTCTGTATAAAAATACTTTATCTTACACTTTTGCAATGTTGCAAGAGACAAGAATCTGCCAAGTAATATTCACAGGTTTTAAAATCAACCTGGAAAAAAGTGCAGAGAGGGAGAAGTTTTAGAATGGGGAGATGGAGCTGGTCAGTAATCATGAATGAAGTTTGTAACCTGTTGATTTGAAAGCCCTATATATGGGACAGGGAGCGGTCCTGGGATGAACAGCCCTGTAGCTGGGTAAGAAGTAAGTGTATAGAGAGCATTTTTATATAGGAGAAGGGCAGGAGCTGGCTCTGCATGAGTGTGCTAAAAGAAGCACTCTCTAACGGGGGCAGTGGTAGGTCCACAAGAGGAAGAGAAAGAGCAGACAGCTGGAGAAACAGCAGAGAAGGAGCTGCCGAAGCTGCAGGTGGTGTGGGTAACAAAACATAGAGGAAGCTGGTCTGGTGGCCTATGGAGAAATCTAACTCAAAGAGTGTGAACCTTGCCTAGGGCAGTGAAAGGGTCCAGAAAAGTTTCCAAAGTGTGGCCATTCATTGAATTGCCTCAATATCTTAAGCTTTGTTCTGAAAAGCTGTATAATACCTTATGTGCAAGATGTTTATGAAACCTTAAAATGTTCTAAAGCTTGATCATGGAAAAAAAAATACTGCTGCACCACCCAAGGCAGCCCTTTGTCCCTAACCTATGCATAGCCTACCCACAATATCATCATCTTTCATCAAGTTGGTATACTTGTCACAATTGAGCATACATCAATCATCATCCCCCAAAGTTCATAGTCTTTACAACAGGGTTTGTTCTTGGCGTTATACTTTTAATAGATTGGACAAAATCATAGATTGGTTAATAAGTTCTTAACCAAACTTTATGCATCCTCCATGATAGCCAGAATCATTTCACTTAATTAAAAGTTCATTCTTTCTTCTTCCTAAGCCCTGGCAATCAATGGTCTTACTGTCACTGCCTTTTCCAGAAATTTAGGTAGTTAGATTCATGTACCATGTAGCCTTTCAGATTGACTTCTTTAACTTAGTGATATGTTTCTCCATGTCTTTTCAAGGCCTGATGGCTCATATTCTTTTAGTGCTGAGTACTATTTAATTGTCTGACTGTACCCCAGCCTATTCATCCATTCATCTACTGAAGGATATCTTGGTTGCTTCCAAGATTTGATAATTGATAATAAAACTGTTACAAACCTCTGTGTTCAGTTTCTCTTATTTTTGTAAAGAAATAAGATTTTATTTCCTTTAGATAAATACCAAAAAGTGTAAATTCTAGATGGTATGGTAAAAGTATGTTAATTTTGTAAAAAATACTGCTAAAATGTCCTCCAAAGTGGTTGTTCTATTTTGCATTCCCACCAGCAATGAATGAGTACACCTCTGAGCATTTGGTGGTTTCAAATGAATTTTGGCCATTCTTATGGGTACACAGTGGTTGCATATAATTTTTAAAATAAACAAGTTCTTAAGAATAATTTTAGATTTTCAGAAAAGTTTCAAAGATACCAGAGGGAATTCCCTTATGACCTTCACCCTTTTTCTCTCTATGGTTACTCTTATATTACCATGGTTCATTGATAAAACTAAGAAGTTACATTGGTATACTTATCTAATTTCTTCTAGTATCCATTTTCTGTTCCAAATCCCACTGCACAATATCTTCCTGGTTCCACCAATTTATGAATTTCTCCATCTTTTCTTGTCTGTGATGACCTTGAAGGTTTTGAGGAGTACTAGTCTAGGATTTCATTAAATATCCGTCATTTTGGTTACACTGGGGTCATGAGTATTTGAGGACTCCCTCAGAGATAAGGAATTCATCTCAACACACTTGTATCATGTTGTCAGCAGGACTTAGCATTGGTGAGGCCTTGATCAACTAAGTGAGTAATGCTTGTTGGACTTCTGCACTGTGCTTACTTTACTGTAATCGTCCCCTTCTCTCCTCTCTGGAAGCCAGCCATCGAGTCCAGGGATGGGATGGCATTAAGTTCCATCTCTTAGCAAGGAGTTTCTACCTAATTATTTTGAATCCCTCTGTGAGGAAGATTTTATTTTTATTCTTATTTATTTATGTGTTCAATCACTTATATCAGGATAGACTTGTGTATATTTTATTCTTTGGAATAAAACTCAAATCCAATTATTTATTTGGTTGTTCAAATTGTTTGGCCACTGGAAGCTCTCTCGACTGGCTCTCATAATCCTTTGACATGCTTCCACCACTCACAGTTTTAGCAGTTTATAACCTTCTGGCACTACAAGTTGCTCCAGGGTATTCCCGTATTTTCCCTGCCCAAGTTTCATAATCGGTGTTAAGGGTTTGAATAGGCAGTGTCCTCCAACGCTCCTGTTAATGCAGGAATATTTGGAGGTGAAATGATTAGATTATGAGAGCAGTAATCTAATCAGTTCGTCCTAGTTTGAGTGTGCTGAAGTGACACAAAATTTAAAACAATTGGCCATTTCTCCAAGGAGACTTGATATCTTTTATTAGAAAATTATAGAGACTGAGATAAGGGTGCTGGGTGTGCTAATTGTTGTTGGGTGCTGCTGCTTCAAAGTCTCTCAACACACTGGTTTATCTGTGTGTATTTCTATCCATAGATCTATATCTGTAGAGTGTACATATACACACTAAAATGTTATTTGGTTAAAATAAAAATGTCTTAGGTAGAATATAAAAAATCAAATATTATACACACACACACCCCAAAACATATTATCAAATGTTATTTGTCTATTCTTTCACAAATGGACACTTATTTATATTCTCAAGAATTATTTATTAGTACAAGGAGAACTGCAATGAATATTGTATAAAAATGCATCTCTAGATGCATATATGAAAGATTTTTCTTGTATATTTCTCTTAAAGTGGACACAGGGACAGACATCATCAGCTTTACTAATTAATTGCAAAGTTTCTGTAACAGTATATAGAAGTTCTTAACCAAACTTTGGACAGATATTTAAAATGTTCTCAATTTGATGTGTATGATATGCCATCTCATTTTGGTGTACCTACAGAACTCTTTCTAATATAGAAGAGGTTGAACAACATCATTATGTATTGACTCTGGACTTGATGCCCATAGACAGCTTTTCATATATACTGTGAATGTTTTAATTTTTATTCATATTTACATTTTTAATCAACCTAGAATCAATTTTAGGTAATATGCATAGGGATCTTATTTTAGTCTTAACATGGAAAAAGTAATATACTATTATGCACCCAATAATTCATAGTTTCATCACTTTATATATTAGGTTTCTATAGAAGCAGCAATCTGGCTTTGGGATCTCTCTTCCATTCTGCTTTTCTATCAATATCATACTTGCTCCTTTGCTCCAAATATGTATTAGTTACCTGACTCCGTTTTGATACAGACCACACACTCCTGACTTAGAAAAATACTTCTGGTGTAAGGACAGAGGTATCATGGCAGAGCAGGCAATCGGTCACCCTGAGGGCCAGTGGCCGTGGATGCATAGGATAAAGAATGACTACTGCCCTGGGTGGTTGTTCACACGCAGCCAATGGTCAGAACACACATGCGGATCTAATCCAAGTCTGCTAGTCACACAGATCTCTGAACTCTTTTTGTGCCCAACATGAATAAGAATCACTGAACATTAGTGGGTCAACACCTGTCTTTAGTCCAAACTCATGCCAGTAAGCATCCACTAACCACTCATCTCTCTCCAGTCCAGGCTTGGTCACAAGACCCTAGACTGACACAACAGACACAATCTCCAGAGATATGTGGGAAATTTTGGTAGATCATGTATGAAAAGGAAATCAGAAAGCACCCCAAGGAAAGAAGCTGAGCTAGGGACCAGGTGTATGCATTCCAGTCTCAGGGAGTCCAGCTAAGATGCACTGATGATCCTTCCAGGCACAGCCACCAGAAAGGGACTTGGACAATTTCCAGAAGGCATCTCCAGCAGCTGGGACCCAAGCAGGATCTAGTTTGTGCCCTGGGTGCCCTGCATGTGTGGTATGGCCAGCCCCAGTCATCTCAGGTACCAGAGAGGGACCTAAATTTTTGAAGGCACTCCAAAGTATGGGAACTTCTGAGAAATGAAGCCCAGATGTTAGTTATTTAAAAGTATTTTTAGTTCACATCATTGTTTTCTGAACTACATCTTCTCTGTTGAGAAGCTAACTCTCAGTCTAATGATTACACCTTTGATGGAAATGAATGTTTTTGCTCTAGGTGCTTTCAAGATTTTCCTGTTTGCTCTGGTTTTCAGTTGATTACCTTAGTAAGTCTAAGTATTTTTTAATCACTTCCATATTCAACATGATTGGAGTTCACAGGGGTTTTTCAATTTTTGATTTGATGTCTTTCATTCGTTTTGAAAATTTCTCAGCTCTTATTAAATCTTCAAATACTGCTTCGGTTTCATTTTTCCCTCTTTTTTTGAACTCTTTTTTTTTTTTAACTGCAAAACTTGGTTTCTACCTTTGTTTATGTGTTTTCCATTCTTTAGCTTTTCAACATTTTGTCTTGGAAATTTTATTCTGATCTATTTTGTTCAGCATTTCTCTTATCAGTGTTCTGAAATTCCAGTTATGATTATTATTTCAGAATTTACTTTCTTTATATTATTTCTAGTTCACTGTTCAAATTGTATATTTTATCTTTTAATTATTTGAACATTGAAGAAATAGTCCTTTGACAGTATGTTTGGTAATTTCTTTATCTAGATCTTCTGTGCATCTGTTTTATTTGTTCCATTCCTCCTGTTTGTTGTTTATAAATGGAAAAGAGGTCTCCTTTTCCATCTGCTCATTTTCTATTAGCTCAGACATTGAATATGAAAACCTGTAAACATAATTCAGGACTATAACACAAGTACACCAGCGAGGATCTGCATTTGATTCTGAGTGATTAGAAACTCAAACAGTCCTGCATCTACTTAATCTGATTTTAGGATTGCATGATTGCTCCTGGGCTCAGACCTTGGAAGAGTTAGATTAACTCTCATTCATTCTTACTTCTATGATAGATGTATTTGGGATACATACCCCAAATAGGGGATGTATAGCCTGAAGGCTGACCCTTTGGTGCACCTTATACCCATTGTGTCTTTTAGATTCATGAGATTGTTCAAAGATCTCTTAACTCATAATCTTCTCAGATCCTTTTTTATAACTACTAATATTCATAGAGGAAGATTGAACCCAGGTGACCATCTTTCTAATTTTTTTCTCTTTTTCTGAACTTGACATCCAGAAACTTTAATGTCTTGTTAGTTCACCAAAATGTTTTGGCATTGTTTTAGATTTTTTAGGTTTATCATTCAGATTAATTTGAATGATACAGTCTGCTATTACCAGTCTTAAAATTCTCATCACATCTACATTTTACCCCTTTTGTTGGATAGTTTCTGTAAATAGATGGGATGAAAAATTAACTCTAGTATTATTATTTCAATAGTAAGCAATGAAATTCTACTACTGCATATTTTTCTTCTTTCTGAAACCCTTTATCTGAACCACCTTAAAAAAAAATTAACAATGGAGTCACCAGCTATATGTTTAAAAATTCCCTATAGTGTCAAAATTCTTCCCTGTCAGTGGCTTAGGACCAATCATTTGAATGAAGGCAAAATCCAATATGTTAGAATTTCATTGGATGAAATGAATACAACCTTATTATTAAGGTTTAACCTAATGTTAAAAGACATGGTATTCTTCTTTGGTTAAAAATTTACTGTTATCTCTTTCCCATTTATTTGTTGGATAATGAGCAAAAACAGTAGCCTTTTCCCCCTTTTTTTTTTTTTTTGGTATAGGGGATTGAGCCCAGAGGTGCTTTACAACTGAGCTATATTCTCAATCCTTTTGATTTATTTTTATTCTTGAGACAGGGTCTTGCTAAGTTGCTGAGGTTGACCTTGAACTTGCAATTCTCCTGGTTCAGCCTGCCCAATTACTGTGACTACAGGTGCCACAGCCCTTAGCTGGAGTGACCCCTCCCCTTATCTGCACTTTCACTTTCCATGGTTTTGGTTACCTAAAGTCAACTGCAGACTAACAGTATTCAAAAGAAAATTCCAGAAATAAACAATCGATGTTTTAAGTTGTAGGCCATTCCTAAAAGTGTGATAAAATCTTGAGCCATGCTGCTGGGTCCTGCCTGGGATACAAATCATCCTTCTGTCCAGGGTATCCGCGCTTCACTGAATTATCTGCCAATGGCTGGTGAGGCCAGCACAAATCTATAGAAGGTGAACTGAACCATTACCCAGGATTAAACGGACAGCACTTAGGTCATTTGGGTGAAGTTAAGGAAGTTAGTCATGTTTGCAGACCTGCGAAAACAGCACTGGAGGTTTACAGAATGCCCTGACTTTACAATAAGTGACAAGGCAGTATCTACACAAGATTTCATTTTATAAACAGGAATAGATCCATTTGTTTTATTATAACAGTGAATCCAGGAATTTTGTTCTTGGTGTTGTTTATCTGAAAACAAGTTGACACCCATTCAAAGGCCACAGATTTAAGCTTGATAAATAAACTCCACTTTCACAGCAACTTAGAGTAAAACTTTAGCATAGCCTTTAAAAATTTCAAACTATTGCACAAAGATAGGGTTTTGTAACTTGTTTTAATAAAATATCCTTTCACAAGTGTTCATCTGATCACTATTAGAAGCTGAGGAGAAACGGTAGGCAAATGAATAAAAAACAAAAACAGGTAAACAAACTAAGGTTGACAAGAGTACTCTAGAAGGATGAATGAAAAGTCTGTGTCAATGAAGGGGTAGCATGAGAAAGAAGGCATGAGCAGGGTAAGGTCAGGTCCCCAAAGGATAACTTTGTCTATAGCTATGAGAACAAACAGATAAGAACAGAAGGACAGCAGGCACCCTGGGCTACTGGTGGGGATAAGGATTCGAGTAACAAGTTTGCTGATGGGTGAGGTCTCACCTCAGTATCACTTCCTGAGAGCAGATGTCACCTGCCAGTCTCCTGCCCCATCCCTGAGCAGGGAAAGCCCAGTGATTTATCACATGGTCAGGTGAACCAAGTTTGGACCTTTTCAATAACTGACACATCTCCATATTGTCCATCTTTAAAAACTTTTTTTTTCCATTCAATAATTTGTCAGCAACCTTCAGGCAACTAAACCCTTCAGGTGACTTCATTTCAAAATAATCCTCTTCTCTTATGGTCTAACCTAGGCAGTGGGGTGAATTCTGAAGAATCACAATGCTTGAGTTTCTTTGCATGTAAGGAATTATGCAGACCTGGTTGGTTTGGACTGTGCATTTTGTCACAATAATAAAATCACCAGAAGTTTCTGTGAACAACCATGGAAATATGGAGAAAGAAAGAAGAGCTTTAATTTGCCCTTGGACATGGTACTTATCCTAAGGATGTGCCCCCAAAGAGAAAGGCAAAAGTAGCATCATGTCTATGGTGCCAGACATTCTGTAGGTAGGTTAGGTAGCCATGAGACCAAATCCATCTTCTCTGCTTACTGAGTATAGGACACAGTTCTCACTAAATGCACAATGAACCAACCAACTACAGACAGTGACAGTGACACTAATGACATTGAGAGAAGGAAGTTCTCTTTGAGTCAATCCATTTCTTCTCAGTCTAATAAGTTCATTGTGAATTTGGAGACTTCATGTGTTGTTTTTTGAAAGAGCACAAGATGGGCACATCCTCATCAAATGATGGAAAATAATGAAATTATATAGTTATAAATCATTTAAAATTCTGCACATTTTCCCTTTGGGATTTATTTCATTAAAAATCTTGTTTTTTCTTAAATATCATTTAAAACAATAAACAATAATGGAAGGATAGCAAAGGGAAAAGAACCAGTCAATTCTGGATACAAAAGAATTCAAATAATAGTGTCTTGGCATTGTATAAGTAAGGCTGCATTTTAACTATTTTTTAATTTGAAATAATTGTAAAAAGGTTTGCAAAATAATGGCCAACTGAATATTAAAGTGAGTATCTGGTTAAAACCTTAAATTGCAAAATCCAGAAACAAATGTATTAATTGACATACTATAGATTAAAGAAAAAGGCCCTGAAAGGATACTTCTAAATATGATTACTAAATATGATTACTCTTTACTATTCTAACAATTACCATTGTCAGGGGAAGGAGAAACAAACGTTAACACTCTCAACACTGATTCTTCTACAGAAGGAAAATATTATCTGAGAAATATAAATTAACTTCAGAATGTCCTTTGATAAAAAAGCAATAGGAATTTAAATTTTATGTGTAACCTTGAAAACACAGAATGAAAATAAAAATAAGCATACAATAGACATGGATTTTAATTACCTACAAAGTCTCTTTATATATAAATATGTGACGCTTGCTTTTATTTCACCAAAAAGAAGCCCAGCTCTGTCATTCTGTGCAAAGAGCATGTTAGTAAAATGGGTATTTAACTTCTGACTCAACTCTGACCTTTTCTGTCTTTGTGTGAAGATCTGGAAGTACTGTCATCACTCAGAGGAAATAACCTTAATAGTCTCGAGGCAGAAAATTGAAGATATTTAAGAAAATGGACAAAATGCTCAGAGTCAGCCACTCAAATAGCAAGTACAGGATGATGCTTTAAGTCAACTCTAAAATAAAATACTCTCCTTCCTCCTCAAGGGTCCTGAGGTCAAGCACAGGCGTCAGTCTCTTTAGAAAAAAATATTACTTTTAAGTCAAAGGTTTCTACAAATGTCAAAGCTGCAGCGTGTGTGTTTTGATATATTAATTGAAAATGCACTATGGTTTGAACAAAGGTTACTAGGTATATCTACGGAAGGTGAAGGAATTATGAAGAAACTGTTGCTATGTAATTAAATAAGGCACTTGAATATTGATTAACCACAGAGATTAGAAACCATTGTTAAGCATGTTAAGCATAGGTTTGAGTCCAGCAAAAAGAGCACTTGTTCATCGCTACAGGAACTAGAGGGCCCTTTCTTTCCTGTGTTTCAATGCACAGAATTGACAGCCATTTATTTTTCCATTTTTTATCTTAATCACTCTCATTTTGTTTCCAGGGTTTTCTCAAACAGCTTCAGAATGAACTCATTGCAAGTGTCCAGTAGAAAGCCCTCTATTACAACTCAACTTCCTGCAGTTGGGGGTAATAAATAACAAAGTTTAGCTAAACATTCACGTAGCCTTCGAACTCATTCTTCTAATATTCTCATAGATTTGTAAATGGGAGGAAAGACCCCGCCCCCTTTTTTGTTTTGAGATAGGGCCTCACTAAATTAATGCCTTGCTAAATTGCTGAGGCTAGATTTGAACATGCGATCCTCCTAACTCAGCCTCCCAAGTTGCTGGGATTACAGGCATGTGCCCTGTACCCAGTGAGACCCTCCCTTTTAAATGTTCAAAGTTAGGACTAAATTTATAAACTATTGCTCTGGTAGTGGGAAGGTTTAGCTCACTATGGAGAAGTAAATCGCTACCTAGCTGTCAGGTGAGCCAATGAGGCTCTGTCCCTGCCTTTCTAATGTCATTTCTTAGCTTTTTTTAAACCTGTAATGTTTTCAGTGTCTGGTCTCTTTGTATTTAGCTCTGACTACACACACTTTATTTATAGTTCAAAGAGTACTACGTTCTGTCTTCTGAAAAATTCAGCAAATAGGTCCACATTGACCAATCAGGAAACCTTTCTCTGAATTCAAATATTATTTAATTATACATTGTCTTTCTTTGCACCTATAACAGGCTTGTGTATGTGAGGGGTATGTGTGTGTGTGTGTGTGGGTGTATGTGTAACCTCAGCTACCCCATTTAGATGACAAAACATTTTGAATTTAGGAGTCTTATCTCATACACTTCCACTATACCATACTAGTAGCAACCAGTCTGTGTAAGTGATTTCCAGACCTAATTCTTTTATTTTAATAAACTAGTTATAAATGAACATTTTCTTTGCTTCTCTTACCATAATTTGCACTGACATACACAGACACTGACATACTTACAAACACACATATTCATGAGAATTATGAATAAATATTATAAATAATAAGTATTTATAAATTTAAAATGTTATACACCATATAAGAGAAAATAAGTCAATTTAATGAGTATGATTTTCAGAAGGGCAATAAAATATTATTTGTTCCTTCAACTCCAGTCTCCAAAAGTTCACAATGGAAGACATCTCTACACCTTGAAGCATAGCACCTTAAAAATAATTCATCTTAAATATTAGGTATTATGCAAGTCCTTGCCTTCCAGAAACTGATACTCATACCAAGGAGAGTTCCAGGCCTTTCCTTAAATGGCTTTGTTTTGTAATTATAAATGATATAGATATAAAAGGCTTTGATTTTCATTTACGGATGGTATAGATAATAAAGATTACTGGGGTCTGAATGTGGTTTGTCCCCCACAGGTTCATGTGTTGAAAGTGTGGTCTTCAATATGGTGAGGTAGCAGAACTTTTAAGAGGTGAAGCCAAGTGGGAGATCATGGGGTACACAATGCCCTCAGATGGGATAAAGTGGTTCTAGCGGCACCCCTGTGAGTTCTCATGAGAGAACTGTGAAGGAGCAAGCCTGACCTCTGACTCATTCTCTGGCTTCCTTTTTCACTGAGCATTGGTTCCCTTTTGCACACACTCCCACCACCGTGATGCCATCTGCCAGGGGGCAGAAGCCCTTGCTGTGCCCATGAACCTCCAAAACTGTGAGCTAAATAAATGCATTCAGGCAAATGAACTAAACAGATATTTCTCAGAAGAAATACAAATGGTCAACAGATATATGAAAACATGTTCAACATCTTTAGCAATCAGGGAAATGCTAATCAAAACTGTACTAAGATTTCATTTCATTTCACCCCAGTCTGAATAGCAAGACATCAAGAATATAAATAACACTAAATGCTGGTGAGGATGTAAGGAAAAAGGTACATTTATACATTGTTGGTGGACTGCAAATTATAATAATTATTGTGTATATCGGTATGAAGATTCTTCAAAAGAGTAGGAATGGGACCACATCCACATATGACCAGTCCTTGGTATTTACCCAAAAGATTAAAAATTAGCAAACCATAGTGATACATGCATTCCAATGCTTATAGTAGTGCAATTCACAATAGTCAAGTTATGTAACCAAGATGTCCTACATGCCCATCAACAGATAAATAAAGAAAATGTATATATACACAATGGAGTCCTACTCAGCCATAAAGTATTGAATTTTGTCATTTGTTGGTAAATAAATGGAACTGGAGAATATCATGCTAAGTGAAATAAGGCAAACTCCATAAGTTCAAGGTCCAATGTTTTCTCTTACATGTGGAAATAAAAAGGAATTTTAAAAAGGGATCTCACAAAAATGACAGGAGAACAGTATAATTGAGGAAGGGCACTGAGAAGGAGGGACTAGAGGAGGGAAAGGGGAGATTGTAGGGAATGAAATCAACCAAATTATGCTATCTGCATGTATGAATATAGCACATGAATTCCACTTTTAAGAAAAATTATAATTCACTAATAAAAACAAAAATTATATGAATTGAAAATATACATTTTGGTGCATAGTTCTATCGAATTTGACAAATACATAATCTTGTGCCCATCACCACAAATAAAACACACCCCTAACTTCCCCTTGCTATCTCTCAACTGACAGTACCCCACCCCAACTTCACAGCCCTACAACTAGTCCCTTTTCCCTCTTACATGACTTTCCAAGAGGAATACAAATGAAATCATGCGATAGGTAGCACTGCAATCTGACTTCTGTCACTTCAAGATTGGAATATCTTGTGTGTAAAACAATAGTTGATCTTTATTAAAAAGTCCCTGAGTAGCATCTCACTATATGGATATATACCAATTTATCAATTAGCCACTTCAAGGAAATTACAGTTGTTTTTAAATTTTGGCAATTATGAATAAAGAAGCTAACTTCTCATACATGTATGTGTATACATATATGTATGTGTATGTGTATGTTTTTGTGTCCTAGAAGTGTGAATGTTGGTAATATGGTTGGTGTATATTTGCCTTTATGTAAACCAATAAACTTTTCTAAACTGATTGTATCACTTTCCTTACCAGAGAAAGAGCATGAGAGTTCTTTTTTTCCACATCTTCCCAAATACATTTTTTAAATGACTTCCAATAGGTGTGTATCTCAATGTAGTTTTAATTTATAATTCTCTAGTGATTAATGTTGAGTACATTTTCATATGAATGTTTGACATCCATATGCCATCTTTCCCAAAAATCATTTTAGATATTATAGTTCCTTTACCTTTCCATCTAAATCTTAGAATTTGCTCAGATCTACAAGTCTCCAAGTTTTACCAAATGAAGGCTAATAAAAAAAGAGATACAAATTATATACAAGAAATGAATAGACAATCCAGAATTGAAGAATGTAACATATGAATGAAAAAATATACAAAAGGATGGTTTAACAGCAAATCTGAGTTAGCAGAATAAAGGATGAAGAAAAATTAAATTTAATTTAGAATAATTGAGATTATCCTCTCTGAGGAACAGGAAAAAAATGAAGAAAATTGAACCAAGCCTCTGAGATAGTGAGACACCATCAGGCTTGCCAACATATGCACAATGGGAACCCCACAAGAAGAGAGGAGAGGAGAGGATAAAGGAAAGGTGGCTTGAAGAAATAATGACCTAAAATGCCTCAAATATTATACAAAACATTAGCCTGAAAATTCCAGAAGCTTGAAAATTTTTGTTAATTTGGATTTCAGAAAATGGATTTTATAACTAAATAGCTCATATTCAAACAGACGAAAGACAATGACAAAGAGAAAATCTTCAAAGCAACAAAGGAAAAACATTTCATAATGTCCAAGGGTGCATCTTTAAGAGTAAAAGCTAGCTCATGACAGATGTGGAGGCCTGAAAGCCATGGGACAGTCTAGTCCAGTACGTCATAAGAGGACTGCAAACCACAGATGTTATGCTCAGCAGAACCATCTTTCAAATATTAAGAGGAAATTTTTAAAAAATTCTCAAAATTAAAAAATTGAAAGGATCCATCATTAATAAGCCTGTTCTACAGGAAATTCTAAAGGGTTTTTGGCTGAAACAGGACAATAGACAATAATCTGGATCCACACAAACATATAGCCCCTAAATGAACTACAAAGGTAAATTAAAAATATGTATCTTTATAAAAATTTCTACTTCTGTAGAATTTAAAATACAAACATATAAATCAGAACTTATTATACTATGTTCATAGATGTATAAAGATATACATTAAGTGATAATAATTAAGAAAATGAGAAGACAGAGAATGCAGCTATGTCTTACAGAAACATTCCTTCGAAGGTTAAATAATTTTATAATGAAGTTAGTACTAATTTGTACTAGATTGTTTTATGTTAAGATGCTAACTGTAATCTCCAGGGAAAACACTAAGAATATAAAATTTTAAAAAGCAATAAAGCAAACAATAAGGAAGTTATAATTGGTATACTACACTAGAAAATACATAACACACAAGAAGGTGGCAGTGAAATAAATAAAATAAGATGTAAGACATATAGGCAACAAACATGAAAATGCTAGGTGTGAATGATATCTTTTGAATAATAACATTAAGCATAAAGACCTAAATAATACAATTAAGAGGATAAGTGAGCAAAATGGATTTAAAATAACACAATCCAGCCATCTGCTATCTATGAGACTTAGCTTAGATTAGGATACATATAGATTGAAACTAATAAACTAAAACCCTAACCGTGATTCAGCAATATAAATTTTCAAAAATTCACTATGGATTGAAAAAATTCACTCGATTGAAATCAAGGTATCAGCAGGGCTGCCTTTTCTCTACATCTTCAGAGATACAGAAAACCTGACTCCCACATATATACACAGAAATAAATGTGTTCATATAGCAATGAAAGGACTAAAGAATAGACTGAAACTTTACTGATATTAATAAACTGGAAATAATCCAACTACACATCAAAAGTGAAACAGGGGCTGTAGTGGTAGAGCACCTGCTTATTATGCATGAAGCTTCATGTAATTACCTCCCAACCCAAATACCATTCAGCACCATGAAATATATAGATATAGACATATAGAACTATTCATACAGTAGGATATGACACAGCAATATAAAAAAGAATAAACTACTCATACATTGAAGAATCTCATGGACAAAGTAAGTAATTAAAGAAAGTACTATGGACTGAATGTGTGCATTTTCCCCTAATTCATGTTGAACCTCTAATCCCCAATGTGATGGTATTTGTGTTGAGAGGTAATAGGGTAACAAGAGTAGAACCCTCATGTGAAGAAATATCAGAGAGGAAATCTTAATTACAAAGTAGAAAAATACTTCACTGAATTATGTTCATATTCTAGTGGTTTGTGGAAAGTGGAACTTATAAGTGATGAAATTGTATATTTAATTAAAGAGGTTCCTAAACAAAGAATCAATGGAGTTGCTTGGTTTCTCCTGATTGCCTACAGAAAAATGCAAGAAAGGAGAAGTGAATTAAAGATGCAATTGTTATGTAAAAAAAAGTCCAGCAATTTGTAAAAATCTCAGCCCATTCCTATTTCAGAGAATACCTAAAGTATACACCAACAGTTTAATTTGGGTGTTGTTATAGTTTGGATATAAGGTGTCTCCCAAAAAATCTCATATAAAGAAACAGAGCAATGTCCAGAGGTGAAATGATGAGACTGTGAGAGCTGTCACCTAATCAGTGGATTAGTCCGCTTGATGGATTCATAATTTGAAAGAACTACTGTACTGGGTGGTAAATATTAGCAAGTGGAGTATGGCTGGAGGAAATGGGCACCTTTAGCATTTATATTTTGTCCCTGGAATCTCAATTTTACTTTCTGCTTCCCACTGCCAAGAACTGGGCGACTTTCCTATGCCACACAGTTTTGCCATGATGTTCTCTGCCTCACCTCGGGTCTAGGGCTATGGAGTTGACTGACCATGGACTGAACCTCTCAAACCATGAGCCTAATGTAAACTTTTCCTCCTCTAAGTTGCTCTTTTCAGGTATTTGTAGCACAGTGACTGACATAGGTGTAAACCACTGACCTAAACAGTCACCCCAATCATTGAAATGAAGAGGATGGTGATGGGAAAACATGAAGGAAGCCTGTCAGATTTCTTAAGTCCAACAGAACTGGACTTGCTGTAGTTTGGATCTGGAGTGTCCCCCAAAGGCCCATGTATTAAAGACTTCATCACCAGCCTTTGATGCTACTGCGAGGTAGTAGAGTCATTAGGAGGCAGAGCCTACAGGGGGCGTTAGGTCATCGGGGTTCTGCTCCTGAAGGGGAATGTGAGACTGTGGTCTCATGCTCTCATTTCCCTGCCTTGAGGTAAATGGCTTCCTCTGCCACACGTTTCCCAGTATGATGTGCTGCCTCACTACAGGACTAACAGCAACGAGCACACCCAGTCACGGACTGACGTCTTCAGGATAAACCTCTCTTTTTAAATGACTATCTCAGTTATCTGTTACAGTAATATAACGAACTCTGGCTAAAAGGACCTCAGAGCTATTTGGCTGTGAGGATGTGCAACTCTTTAAAGAAAAGAAAGAAGGACTCCAGAGACAATTCAGAGATCACTGAGGTAGGCACTCTCAACACTGGCCCAGGGTGTGCAGCTCTGGGAATTAGCATTGCCTCCAAGTAAGTTTCAAACAGTGTCACTGCCAGCCAGTAGAGCTGGGGGCTTGACCTTCACCAGCAAGAGTTACCTAGTAGCCCAGCAGAGCCACTAGAGCAGGACCACCACTCATTAAGCTATAAACATGCAAACTCCTCCATGGCAGAACTATGGTGATGGAGCTGCTTCCCCAGTGGGTCTTGAAGGTGGGAGCCCAGCTCCAGGGAATCTGGAGGGGAGAGCACTAAGCCAAAAGAACTATGTTCATGTCTTAAGGTCTAACTGAATTTGCCTTGCTAGATATTGGACTCTTTTGGGTCAGCTACTCCTTTTCCCCTTCCCATTGCTTCCTTTTGAAACTGGAATCTTATGTCTGTCTGACAAATGTATTTTGGAAGCATATAATTTTTTTGATTTAAGAGGTTTGCTGTTGGAAAGGAATTGTGGCTCAGGAGGAATCACAACTTGGGTAACACCTATATCTGATTTAGATGATATTTAGATGAAACTTTGGACTTCAAACATGAGAGCTGGTGCTGGGATAAGGTAAGATTTTGGGGGGATGCTGGGGTAAAATGAACACATTTGGAGTGTGAGAAGGACATTGCCCCTCCACCCCAAATTCATATGTTGAAGTTCTGACCTTCATTTTAATGCTATTTGAAGGCGGGCTCTTTGGGAAGAAATTAAGTCATGGGATTTCATTGTGGATCCTCAAGACAGGATCTTCATGCCCCTATAAGAACAGTTATGAGAGATGATCTCTCTCTCCATCATGTGAAGACATAATAAGAAGACTGAAAACCAGGAATCAAGCCCTAACCAGGAACCTAATCAGCAGGTGCCTTGATCTTGGGCTTCTACCCAGCACTATGAGAAATGAATGGTGGTTGTCTAAGTCACCTAGTCTATGGTATTTTGTTATAGCAGAGAGCTAACTAAGATAGAAAGTATCAAAAATGGTTTGTATAAAATGATACAATGTATAAGGACTTTAAGAGCAGGTAATAGTAACAAATTAAGATAGAAGTCAGAATGCTAGTTACCTCAATTTGGGGGACAGTGCAGAATGGGATGATGTTGATGGGAAAGGACTTGGCAGGCCTTTGGGTTGTAGGCAGAGTTTAGTATCTTCATCCAAGTGGAGGATATATGGCAAATATTTATGTGACAATCCATCAACTTTCTCTCTTAAGACATGTGCCCTTTATGTATGTATTTTATATTATCATTTTTTAAGTTCCAAAGATACTCAGACACTCATTTATCTTTCATCACTTCTTATGAATATGGTTTTTGGCTTGTTAACACCCGGCTGTACAAGTGTAACATACCTTGATCTGAGTACAGTTTTGTTTCAATTAACACCTAAAGTGAGTGATCATGTGGGGTGCAGGTTAGAATCAGCCTTCTTAGAGTAGGCAACATGAGGGAACCAGGAGCCCTAGGAATCCAGAGTATGCCTCTTTGGTATAGAACTAGTCCTCACAAAATAATAATAAAAAATGTCTCATAGTGTTTTGGAAAACTTGTTCTTTCTGTTTCTATGAAGTAGCTGATATAATATCTGGAAAAGTATTTGGCAACAAATTAAAGTGGTTTTCTTTGTCAGTAAATATTGGTATGCTTAGGAAACATGGCTAAAGAACTTTAAATAATAGCATAAGAACAAATGCTCAGTGTGGGAGCTTTCTCTAAAGTTGGATCGAACTTTCAGCTTTTGATATTTGCATGCTGTTTTTTTGAGGATCAAAAAATAAAATAGGTACCTGAGAAGAGGCAAACTTATTAAATGACTTCCTTATTATGAAGAAAATTTCATATAATTCCTACATGGCAATACATGGGAAATTTATTTGATATCACAGAAGCCAGAGTTACAAAAAATATTAGAGGAAGTCAATTCTGTGGTTAGCATTTTACTATTTAAGCAATAGTAGAACTTTTAAGATATTTATAATGAGATGAGAAATAAACAGGAAAATCAAAGTTACTTGCTTTTTCACATTTTTCTAAAATTAAAATCATATTCTGCCTGGTATATTCCGGTGCACATTGTGTGTCAATATACATTACTTTCTCCTGGTCTTAAATATCATGGAATCATCAGTATGCACTTTTATACATGTCTGATGTCTTTGATACAACATAATGTCTGTAAAATCTCTCATGTTGTTGGGTTTATCAATAGTTCATTCTTTGTTATATTGCTGAGTAGGATTTAATTGTGTGAATGTACTACAGTTCATTTATTCATTCTTCCATTGGTGTGTATTAAGGGATTTTATGAACCAAGAGGCAGTGAGCATTTTAGTGGGCAGTTGTTCTCATTTCTCTTGAATACACAGAATGAGATTATTAGATTACAGGGTGGTAGCATATTTATTAGGTTTAGGAAAGAGTACCAGTTTTGTAAAATAACCAGTCATCTGTGAGTCTGTTTTTGTTTCCACGAGTCCCCAGAAAATCTTATTTTCTGAGCATTACCCATTTTCTCCAGAGTATTACGTAATTAAGTATCAAAACTCACAAGAGATCCTTTAAAGTCTATGTTTTTATGCTTCATGTGATAAAATTAGAGCCAGTGAGAGTCAGAATGAGCCTGGAATTCAGGTTGTTCAAATGAATGCCTGGTCAAAGGAAACTTCACTGCTTTAAATAAAACTCCTCAATTGATAAGCTCCATAAACTATGGTTAGTGAACATGACAGTTAATAAAATCCCATTTCAGTTCAGTAATATATTCTGAAACCTAAATGAGTGCTTCTGTCTTTTTTATTTTTATATTGCAACAGATCAAGGCTTATCTTTTTTAGTTTTTGAGAATGATGTAGAAAATAATGCCTTCATATGTTCATATGTGGATTCCTATTTAACTATATTAATAAAATAGCTTACTAGATTTTCTTTCAGTTTTTTTTGTATTGTTTTGTTTTGCAATACGATGATGCAAAATTTCTCAGAGCTAACTAAGCATCACCAATAATATTTCTTGCAAAAGGAATGTGGTGTTTCTGGTAAAACAAGTCTTATTTTAACAATGGTTTGGAGCATTTTATGTGTCAAACCTCATTATATATTTTCAATTGACAAAATAATCATAGATTGTTATAAACATATAACATTTTTGCGAACATATTTTTCCTTATGTGACAATGTACTTGGCCCTTAACCCCCAGTCCCATCTTTGCCATCCTCTGACTCCAGAAATTCCAGGAATCCAGGAAAAAGCAATTCTATATCAGTGGTGTCATCTGCCTGGGAAAACTGCCTCATAGCATCTCAGCACCAACAGTATTTTCTCACTGACTAAGCAAGAGCTTGTCCCTGGTGATATGGCTGCTGGGAACCAAGGTCTTGATGTCACCTTATCTATCAGTCATCATGTCATTAAAAATATTCCCATTCCTTGAGCTGTTGATATTTGAAAGATGGAAATCAGCATTTTTTTCTCTTAGTGTGCTTCATAAATACTGTATATTTTAGTTATATTCTCAAGAATGTACATACTTGGCTCCCTTGCCCAGAAGTTTGGGAAAGTTCTTGCTGTTGAATTTAGAGGAAAATTACCAATTATTTTAAGCTACAGAGGATCAATTCATGGGCATAGGATTCCTACTATATCAAACATGGTCATTAAAGTAAAAAATGTTCACTGTGTTTACTATGTACAGACTTGCAGCCTGGGAAAGATAGACACAGTGGTGAGTATCCAGATAGATAACACACAAAAGTTCCCAAACACAAAGCAAAGAAATCACTAGGAAGAAGTAAAATTTGCAATTGTGCCAGAGAATTAAAGGTGATTAGTTTATAGTCAATAAAATCAAAAAAGATACCTGGAGAATAAACAGAAATGAGTGTGGTTCTTTCTGGGAAGTATGATAATCAATGTGAATTCAAGTGACTGCTATCTATGATGGGCATCTGAGATTTCCAATAAGACTTGCTGCCCATTCACATTGGGAGAACTGATGGCAACTAGGGGTAAATTACTCAAATAACTTTTGGACTAACCCAAGAAAGTCGTATCCAAGTTCTTTTAACCAAGTTAAAATGCAGTTTTTCTAACACACACACACACACACACACACACACACACACACACACACACACATACACACTCACAATTGAACATATTATTTTTAATGTACTTTGTGTGACTGAAATGCAGACTCCTAGTGGACAATGTATTTCATCTTCGGCACAAGGCATGTGGTAAGTGCTCAACATTTTGCCCTTTGTGAGAACCTGTGTTCAAAATGGAATTATATGGATGCACTGCTATCATCTACACATACATTCTTATTATTTGTTCTATGTACATATTCCATTCGAATTGAAGAAACTACTCAAGTTTTTGATGAGCAATATCACTAAGATAATTTTTATGTACTTCCTGCAGAATACTCATGGAAAAGAAAAAAATAAATACTTAAATAAACAAAACAAATAAATTGGGGATATCTTGATAATTCAAAATTTAAAAAAAGGTGGCTTTGATTTTTGATTGTGAAGGACAAACATACACATCTCCAACTGCAGAAAGGAATAGCTTGATCAGCCACCTTATTGTTGGTGGTGGTGGTTGGTTCTGAGTTTGCTCTTACCTCCACTTACAGTAGAAGCAGAGATGGGGAAAAATATCAACCATTATTTTCTTAGAAGTTTTTAATTTCCAGGCTTTTTTTTTTAAACAGCATGTACCTTTCAAATAGAATATGAAGCTTTATGAAGGACCTCTATACTCCATAGACTAAATGTATTCTAGCATCTACATTGAGGGAAAGTAAAAGAAATTTACTTTCTTTACAAACATGTAACAAAGACCTAAAATAACTAAGCATAGACACTTTCAAGAAAAACTGTAAACTTCCACACAACACTTTGGGAGAAAACATCAACATTATTTAACTTTAGATTCATATAGCTATCTTTCTCTAAGTAAATAGAACTTTTATCCCCTTAAGGGTCCAATTTGAATGTGAAATGTATCAATCTGATACATGAAAAAGGAACAGTGAGCAGATTATACTTGAGGGCTCCAAGTCATGCATATTCATAAGTGAGTCAGTTGCAAGGAGCCATGATGTTTATTTTTTAGAACTGTCCATTGACTAACAGGTCAGTGGACAGGTCATTTCACACCCACTGCTGCTCATTCATAGAGACAAAGCCAAGAAACCACAACCAAATAAAGTATTCTCCAAATTTACTGAACATTAAACCCAAGTAATATAATTTGATTTTATGTCCTGAGACCATCAGTTTCATTGAATCATTCTTATTATGATCAAATCTAGGGATGTGGATATTGTTCTGCCAGACAAAGAAAATTCAGACCACCTATCGCTTTAATTGATACTACAGAATATTCTTTTATGATTAGGACATAAAACTATGGACAACTGTATAACAGCTCTTTCTCCTTTAAAATAAAAAGCACTAAATACATCTATGTATAGCCCTAAAAACATATTATAGATGGAATCTGCATTTTTATCACATTTGAAAACAAATTATTATTCCAGACATGCATTGTCATGGCAGAGTCTGGTGCTCTTACTGAATCATACATCAAATTATGACATGGTACTTCAGATTTCAAAGCATTTTAGATTTCTGGTGTTTGGATTAAGAATTCTTGTTCTGTTATATGAAAAATCTCTCCAATATGTTCCCTTCAAACATATTGGCTCTGGGTTGAATTCAACAACTCAAGATGAATGTACTAAGTCCTGCTAAAAACATGTCTCTTCTAAACAATCTTCTCTACTTTAATGACAGGCACCTAAAATGATATGAGTTAGGGTCCTCCTCATTGCTCAGACATTTGAAGGGAGCATATTCACTCGTGGATTTTCATTTATACATCTTTTTCATTAATGCACATCATATATTAGGAAAATAAAAGTGGTAAACTCATCCCTCACTGATGGGTTAGTAACAATGACACTCACTGCTCCATCCCAAAGCCAGGATGGGATTGTTCTTGGATTTTCATTGTACCTGGGGGGTCCTTGAGGGAAGATCCACTAAGTATTGAATCTCCTAATACTGAATCTCATGATTTTTTAACTCCTACTGTAGTGGAAATCCAGTATTAGAGGACTCAGTACACTGGATTTTTCCTCAAGGACTCCACAGGTACTCATAATGAAAATCCAAGAATGATCCCTTTTGGCTTTGTGATGGGGCAATGAAGAAAGGCAGGTTGAAATAATCATTGTGATCATTGTGAAATATTCTCAGAATCTTCTCCATAACAAAAACTAACCCTTCAGGATAAGGCTGTATTACAAGAGGCTTAGTCACCTCTAAACTTCCTGTATCACTACAGGGAAGTGTGAAGAGAGTCATCGAGGTCTAGGATTCAAGAAAACAGGCAGGAACACAAGCCTGAGAGGAAACAGGGGTGAGGGGCAAAAGATCCACACCAACACTTGTGACCACTGCAGTTCAGAGACACAGACCCACCAAAATACAGATGGAAGGTTACAAAAAGTCTTCCTTTACCCACATTTCATCTCACAGTATAATAACAGTAGGCTACTGCTGAAATTGCTGCAAGAATCAGAGGTTTCTCAGGATCAGTAATTAGGGAAGTTCAGAGTCAAGGGGGAGATAAAACAGAAATTTCATTGAAGCCTTTGGCACTTACACTGCAATGAACAGTAAATACAGCACAACTCCTGGCCAGATTAACACAAATACATACAATAAACATTCATGTAAAGGCCTATTTAGCTCATTTCCTCTGATCTCATATAACACATTTGATTTTCCACAAAGATACCACAAGGCATTCCAAAAGGCAAGGGAAAAGAATACAGCCTGAAGAGAAAAAGCAATTATTAGAACAAGACTCAGATATGATACAGATGTTGGAATTAGAGTTATGAAAATTAAAGTGACTACAACTGACATGTTAACGGATCAAATAAAGAAGAAGAAAACATAAACACAGATGATGCAGACAAAGAAAAGGAACCCCCGCCCCAAACAAAAGGCAATACTAGAAATCACAACCACAGTAATACAAAGGAAGACGGTCTTTAGTGGATTCAATAATAAACTAAACACGGCCAAGGAAAGAAGTGAGGATGAAGATAGGTCAATAGAAACCAAATTAAAAAGCAGAGAAAACAATCGAAAATAAATAAGACAGGACATCCAAGAATTAGGAGTCCATTTCAAAACGTGTAACAGATGTAATAGAAACACAAGGTAAAGATGAGAGAGGGAAAGAGAAAACCAGAAAAAATATTTGACATGATGAGGGCTGAGAACTTTCTAATTTTTGACAGACACTAAACAACAGATCCAGGAAACCTGAGAGTATTGTACAGAATAAATGAAAAAGAGTATGCAGGCATCTCATATTCAAACATCGAGAATCAAAATAAGAAACCTTGAAATAAGATGGGATGGGGGAAGTCTTACTAATAAGAATTCCAGCAGACTTCTGATAAATCATGGAAAAAAGAGAATGGAGTGAGATATTTAAATTATTGGAAAAAAAAAACCCACCATCCTAGAATTCTATGTATCAAGAACTTATTCCTCAAAAATAAAAAAATAAACACTTTTGCAGATGAACAAAAACTAAGAAATTTTACTGTCAGCACACCTGCTTTGCCAGAAATGTTAAAAGAAGTTCTTCAAGCACAAGGAAAATGATTGAAGTCAGAAAGTTGGATCTAGGAAAGGAAAAATAGAAGAGCAATGGAGTAGAAATAAATGTAAGAAAATAAAATTATTTTTCTAATTCTTAACATAAAAAAATGTTGATTTAGAATAATGGTAACAATTTGCTGGGTGATTGTAACACATAAGTTAATGAAATATATGACAGTGATTTTCTTAGGGACAAAAGCATGCACGTGGGCATACTCTGTTAAGCAGCTGTACTGCACTTGTAACCGGGCACAGCATTATTATTTGAAGATGTACTTACCATCAACTTGAAATGTATATTGCAAACTCCAGAGCTATAATTAATATTTCTTAAAAGTATAACTGATACATAAAGAGATCATGGAATATAGAATCACATGAATTGCTAAATTAAAACCAAGGGAAATAGAAAAGTGAAGGTAAGAGAGAAATGAAAAATAAAAACATTGAATAGACAATAGTCACATGCTAGTAATTCAGCTATACCAATAATCACTTTAATAGTTGATGGTTTTCTGTATCCAGTGGGCAAAAGTGTGTCAGAGTAGATTTTTAAAATATCCAACTATATTGCATATAAGAAATAAATCTACTTTCCATATCAATACTTAGATAGGTTAAGGGGATGGAGAAAGATAAACCATGCTTTCATTGCCCAAAAAGATGAAATGCTGTAATATCTTCATTAGTTTTAGACTAATCAAGCTTCAGAAGAAGGAACTTTATCAGGGACAAAAAGGTACATTACATAATGACAGGGAATGAATTCTTCAAGAAGACTAAGAATTGTATACATGCATGTCTTTAAATAGAAAGCATCAAATTGCATGCAACCAAAATAGAGATTATAGAACTGAAGGTCAGTGCTTTATCACCCCTCTGTTAGTAAACAGGAGCTCAGACAGGCAGCCAGCACTCAAATGTTTATAGCAGGTGAATCATAGGTGTCAAAATTTGTAAGCCACCAATATAATCTTCAACAGGTGAATCAATAAATAACTGTACAATCCCACAGTAGAATATTTTCTGGTGAGAAGAAAACATGAGCTATCAAGCCTCAGGTAGGCATAGATTAATTTTAAATGCACAGCATTAAACCCAAAAATTCCATGTTAAAAAAAAAAAGCTGCATACTGTACATTTCCATTTAGATGACATTCCGGGTGGGGTGGCAGGGGGAGTCAACATTTTTTCTTTTACAAATTTCTCTCTTTATGGAATATAAAGAGGTCAGTGATGGCCAGGTGTTCGGGGGGGGGTGTGGTTAGTGGGGTTAAATAAAGGAAGCATAGATGATTTCTTTAGGATGATGAAACTATTCTTTATGATATTGCATAAAAAATACATGATGTTGTGTACTCATGAAAACCCACAGAACTTTATAGCACAGAGTGGACCACCAGGCATGCAAATTTTTAAAATCACTTAGGAGATTAAAAGATCCTGGAAAGAAATATAGAATTTAACAAAATAATCTAACTATGTTACAAAAGCATAAAAGGATACAGGGGGACAAATGCTTTGTCTTACATAAATTTGGGTATGAGTGGAGCATGTAAATTAAATGGGAAAGGGCACCAGACTATCATACAATATTTGATAAAGTTGTTTCCATGTGGGGATGGGGTAACAATTCTTTTTTTTTTTTATTGTAAACAAATGGGATACATGTTGTTTCTCTGTTTGTACATGGCGTAAAGGCATACCATTTGTGTAATCATAAATTTACATAGAGTAATGTTGTTTGATTCATTCTGTTATTTTTTCCCTTCCCCCCACCCCTCCCACCCCTCTTTTCCCTCTATACAGTCTTTCCTTCCTCCATACTTGCCCCCCTCCCTAACCCTAACTCTAACCCTAACACTAACCCCTCCCTCCCCCCTTATGTGTCATCATCCACTTATTAGCGATATCATTCGTCCTTTGGCTTTTTGAGATTGGCTTATCTCACTTAGCATGATATTCTCCAATTTCATCCATTTGCTTGCAAATGCCATAATTTTATCATTCTTTATGGCTGAGTAATATTCCATTGTATATATATACCACAGTTTCTTTATCCATTCATCAATTGAAGGACATCTAGGTTGGGGTAACAATTCTGAAACCACTGCACATGTAACAGAATTGAACAAATGGATGTCAGACAGTGGCAGCCAACATTCTACCTGTTGAAGTGAGAGCTGTAGATCAGCAAAGAAAGCAGGTTCTAAGGATGCATGTCGTACATTGGTTTTTATACACGCATATATTTTCTTGTTCTGACAGCTAGAAGAACTTAGAAACAACATCCCTGTACAAATAAGCACATTTCTTCACTATCTGATCTTGATTTCTAAACCAATTAGCTCATAAAAATAATCAGGGCTCTTTGAGAAATGGCTACTTCCAGGACTGGCACAGGAAATACACTAGATAACCCTGGAGTATCATGTAGTTCCAGAAAGTATGAAAGAAATTGATAAAACTAATAATATTGGGTATGTCAAAGAATCAAAGGGGATAACTGAAAATGCTCTCAATGGACAAAGCTAGAACAGTTTGAGTCACAAGATAAAGTGATATTGGGTTATAACCCAAAGTATAAAACAAATATTTCTGAGTCTGTAATGATATAATCAAATGATTGAATCAATCAATAAATAAGAAGAGACATTTTTCCCTTCCAGAAGAATTCCAGATAATTAACATAGATACTTTTCCCTCACAGAGGTGTTATTGTACAACTTCATGGCCTCTTAGGGTGATCTTAGCATAGTGATATCCTTCTGAAGAGTTTTCACAACCCTGCATGAAGGAGAGGAGCAACTTTACAGTGAAGAATCCCAACAGACATGACCTCAGTCAGGGAATCAAGGTCAATGCCAACAACCAGGTGGTGTTGAGGGTATGATGCAATGAGAACTGTACTTTTCCCATGCGATCTTCCTCTCAAAACCCCAAAACCCTAGGCTAATGGTGAAAAAATATTCTACAATTCCCAACTGAGGCACATTCTTAAAAATAAAAAGTGTGATCAGGACTCCCCACAAATGTTAGAGTCATCAAAAACAATGTGAGTCTGAGAAACTGCCATAGGAGAGCAGAACCTAAGGAACCAGAACAACTCACTGTAATGGGGCACTGTGGTTGGGGTCCTGGAACAGAGAAAGGATGGGAGGTAAAAACAGTAAGAATATGAATAAAGTATAGGCTTTAGTTAATTATAATACATCTCTTGGTTTGTTAATTTAAATAAGTGGGTGACACTAAATGTAAGTTAATAATAGAGGTACTAAGGATTATGTGTGTGAGGACTCTGCACTATCTTCACAATGTTTCTGTAAGTTGAAAACTATTCTGGAATCATAAGATTATTTAAAATAAAAAAAGAACACAATAGTATATGTCACAGCATAGGTGCCAGACCTGGGAATTAATATTCTCCAAGCTTTACTATGTGTGTAGAGCAAGTGCTTGGGCAAGGTCTTGCTCTTAATCTTCTCCTCCTCCAAGTTCATTCTGGTAGTCACGTAGTTAATGAACAACATTGCCAAATAAATATATTTGGATTACATTGTGTTTCTTTTAATTTTTTAAATTTTATTTGTTCTAATTAGTTGTACATGACAGTTGAATGCATTTATACATTTTGATAGATCATACATAAATGGAGTGTAATCTCTCATTTTTCTGATTACACGTATTGCAGGATCACATCAGTCATAGAGTCATACACGTACCTGAGGTAATAATGTTCTTTTACTCTACTGTCCTTCCTTCCCTCCCTTCACTTCCCTCTACCTAGAATAAAGAAACTCTATTCTTCCCCACCCACCCCCATTGTGAATTAGCTTTAGCATAACAGAAAAAAATTAGGCCTTTGGTTTTTTGGGGTTTGGTTTATTTCACTTAGCATGAAGTTTAAGGCAATTCCTGTGAGTAGGAAAAGTGAAGTTATTTTTCTATTTTACAAACACTGTTGAGAAGTTGTGGGAATATTTGGTTGCACTTCTACCATAGGTGTTTTTGTTATCTGAGGAATTTCTGACAGTCTTTTGATCAGAATACCTAAGATTTTCTAGAAGTGATGAGAAACTCCCCAGACAGATCTTAAGAACCTGACACAGAATTTCCTCAGCTCATTTTCTTGGCATGCCCAGAAGGCAAAAGAGGAAGTGACCTTGAGCTCTGATCTCCATTGGCACAGAACACCAACGGAGGTGAATAGAGACAAGTGAGGTCAGGAACACCAGGTACATGAGAGTCACCAGGACTCACCAATGTCAGCAGGAGGTGGATGAGGGAGGGGCTATCCACATCCCAAACTATATTTCTATTGCTGGATATTATATCTTTATCTTAGGGGGAGTACCATGCTTTTAAATAATATTCTACTAAGTCTATATTTGCTGCATCAAAACAAGTAAAATCATGTCAAACATTTGAAATCTGTGCTTCAAAAGAGAAAAACCATCAAATTTCATGTTTTGGTTTGTAATTTGTAACATGTATATTACAGATTGTAAACTGTTTACCATTTATAATGTATTTCTAGTGAACTAAAATTTAATTTCCACAGAACAAATAATGCTAACAACAAACAATATTGGCTTGATTTTTCAATTTTCAATGGTATAATGTATCAAATAAGCAAAATCAATTTGAGGCATTGTTTGTGCGGCATTATTCATTGAGAGATTTATTACTCAAAGTTTTTCCTAATTTTACCAAAATGTGCATTATAAAAATAGCAAACACCTCCTTAGAGCATCATGGTAAATTTATACCTTTAGCATTGACGTTTATGTTTGTATGCATTCTTTAATAGATTCCTGGCACACAAAGTTAGTATAAGAGGCAAGATAGATTACATTCTTTGTTCTATAATAATTATTTGCTTATTTCCTTAACTTTGTGACAATTTTTATGCCCTGCAGGCAGTTTTATGCTTCTGTATTTTGTACTGCTTTAAAATTCAACAATAAAAGAGGACACATCATAACATGTTCTTTGTGATTATTTTACTATTTTATGTTTATTAAAGGAAAAGATGGAAACTGAATATTTGATTGTTTGTTAAGCATTTTATACCGACTATAATTCAACTTGTTAGATCGAGGTATCAATTGAATACCTTATTCTTAGTTCATGTGACTATTATCTTTAAGGCACTCTTTGTGTGTATATTCTACCAGTCAGAGTTAGATTGTGAAATGGGCCAGAAGCAAGAAGATATTACTTTAGAAGTTCAGGCAGCCAGGCATGAACACGCTTATAACACCACCAACTCAGGAGGCTGAGGCAGGAGGACAGGAGGCTCAAGGCCAGTCTGGGGAACTCACGGAGATCCTGTCTCAAAATAAAAAAAAAAAATTAAAAAAGGACTAAGGATGTAGCTCAATATTTAAGTCTCATTGGTTTAATCCCCAGTACCAAAGTGGGGGAAAAAAAATAAAGGTCAGGTCACGGATATGTGGTAAGTGATAAAATGTGGGTACTGGAGATCTTTTTCTTTTCCCTGAAGAATACACATGTGCCAATAATACACAGTTTTTATAAAAATAGGTGCTCATTTGACTTCATACAACATTAGTTGCATTGGTGCAAAACTTGAATGAAAGAGTATCTAGACTATTCTCTGTGGTACAGAGAAATTTTCCTATAGAAATGAAATTGAAGATTTAAATGAAACCTGCATTGAATACCAAGTTACTTTCAAGATGACTGTATGGATTTAAGTATTGTAAAAATGCTCCTTTCCACATGTACTCTTTTTGCTTTGTTTTGTTTTTTGTTTTTGTTTTGGTACCAGAAATTGAACCCAGGGTACTTAACAACTGAGCCACATCCCTGGCCCTTAGTATTTTTTATTTTGAGGCAGGGTTTCTCTAAGTTGCTCAGGACTTTGCTAAGAAGCAGAGGCTGGTTTTGTACTTGTGATCCTGCTGCCTCAGCCTCCTGAGTCGCTGGGATTACAGGTGTGCACCACCACGCCTGGCTCCACATATATTCACCATTAGATACTTTAAGTTTTCTAAACTTAGAGTTTAAAACAACAACTCACTGTTGCTTTCATTTATATTTTCTATTTTAGTGAGATCAAACTTATTTTTTGTTACATGTCTATCAGCATGTCTGTTTTTCTAGGTGAATTTCCTATTCATATTATAAAAAGACTTCTCTAGTGCAGTGTGTGTTTTATTGATTTATGTTTTGGGTACTGATTTGTGGATTGCTTTGTTTAAGAAATAAGAGTTAGAATTCTTTCAGGTATAAATCTTAAAATCAAACAAATTGAAGCAAATTTTTTTTAATTTTTTTTAATATATTTATTTATTTTATTTTATTTTTATTTTTTTATATTTATAATTGAAGCAAAAATCTAAAAAAACAATATAATTCACTAGCTTATGTAACCAGAAAAATCAGAGATAGGTATGGCTTAAGAAGAGGATGAATCCGGGTGTTTCCCCTCTCTATCTCTACTTCTTCCTCTCCTCCCTCTTTCTCCTTCATTTCTCAGTTTACATTCCTCCATGGGGTAACCTCTCTCCATAAAGTGTTAAAGATAGATCCAATACCTCTGGAATTAAACAGTCCTTATGTAAATATTTATACGGTAAGAGGTATTGTTCTCCAGCATTTTTCATAAGAAACATTGTTCAGCTTTAGTGATAAGGGAAGAGGATAATCGATCAATAAGTATGAGCCTTATACTTGTTCATATCTTTTTCTGCAGTGTGAAAGTATCCCTCAAAGGCGAGATGCTAAAGGCTGGGTCCCCAGCCTGTGTGCTATTGGGAGGTGGCAGAGCCTTGAGGATGTGGGTCCGAGTGGAAAGAAGTTAGGTCATTGGAAGCATGTCCTTACCGGGCATATTGGGCCCCAGGCTTTTCTGGCCACCATGAGGTAAGCAGCTTCCTCTGCTGCACACTCCTTGCCATGATGTGCTGCCTCAGTACAAGCACATAAATAACAGGGCCATCGTGGATTGATACCTCTGAAACTGTGAGCCAGAATAAACCTTTCCTCTTCTTAGGTTGATTTATCTCAGGTGTTTGTTTCAATAATGGGAAACTGACCAACACATGTTTTGACCAGTTTTCTCTTATGTTGTCTTTTAATACTGATTAATGGGAGCACTCAATCTTTTCTAATGTCTAAGCCTTTGTAAGTTATGTGTGAGGTAAATGTTTAATTCTATCTTGAGCCAAGTCTCTCTCTTGAATTCCAGTTTTATTTCCCACAGTTAACACTTTGGTGTTGCTTTGTTTCTCAAAGGATTCTTCAGCTTCATCTACCATATCACATGACAGCATTGTCTAATTGCTATTCTGTCCTTTTAATGAACCCTAATTTTTGAAAATTAGGCATTCATATATTAAATTCTCCAAACATCTGTTCATCTGCTTCCATCTTTTTATAGAAACAGAAACCACTACTATTTTAGTGGTGGAATAGCTTCTCAAGTCTCTGAAATTGCTAATTATTTTCAGTTTTCTATTCTGTGCATTAATCTGTTTGTGTTCTAGTTGGTGTGATCTTCACTGAGTGCTGGATTCCACACTTACTCCATGTGTGTCCATGCCCCCTGCTTCTGAAGTAGCCTCCAAAAGACCCTTACCAGGGTGAAATACCTTCTCCAGGGACCCCCACCAAGCTCCTACAGGAACATCAGCCATAATTAAGCTTCTTGACAACAGTATTTTACAAAGAATGTCAGCAGTATTTTTGCAGAGAGCTCTCACTGTGGTTTGTAGCTTCCTCTTTCTTGTAAAAGCTGTCTATAATCAAGCTTATTGCTGTGCTAAAGATTCTATCTCTGCTTTCTTGGTAAATACTTGTGAAACCTCTATCTAGCCTAAGAATATGGGACTGAGAGTAACTGTTATATACCCACCCACCATCATGTAACCATCCCACTAAGTATAAATCTAAAAGAATTTCCAGACCTGGGGTTCAGAGATTTTTAGGCATTAGCACCTCTGCACCACTGCAACTTAAATAAACCTGCTTCCTAAATATTCCTCAGGTGTCCAGCCTCATCAGTCCTACATCACTTCCACAGCACTGTTTAATGTGCTGTAGAATAAGACACCACAGACAACCATCTCAGCCTGAATGGTGGTTCAGCTTCCCAGAGTCCTCCAAGTCACTTCTCCTAATCACTGCCTAGGACTGGTCTGCTCTTCGGGAGTGCAACAGGCAGTACTTTTTTTTTTTTTTTTTTTGCGGTACTGGGGATCCAACTCAGGGCCTTATGCTTGTGAGGCAAGCACTCTACCAGCTGAGCTATCTCCACGGCCCAGTACTGAGTCTTTTCTTAGACCATATTGGAAATCAGTCTTCTCAGTCTGGCCTGTGATCAACGAAAACTTAAGGAACAAAAGGAACGTATTATCCAGCATTTGCTATTCTCTCAGTATAAAACTGAGTGATCCAGGCATGGTAGTGCACACCTGTAATCCCAGCAGCTCAAGAGGCTAAGGTAGAAGAATTGCAAATTCAAAACCAGCCTCAGTAACTTAGTGAGATCCTGTCTCAAAATAAAAAATACAAAAGCCAGGGATGTGGCTCAGTGGTTAAGTGCCCCTGGGTTCACCCCCAGTACCCCTCCAAAAAAAAGTCTTGAGCAAGTGTAGAGGTATATATTATATCTTATCTACCTACCTATGTATGTATGTATGTATGTATGTATGTATGTATCTATCTATCTATCTATCTATCTATCTATCTATCTAGATAGATAGATGGATATAATATACATATATATGTATATACAAATATACCTATGTGAATACATGTTTATTGTATGTATATGTATGTTTGTATTTATTTATTTATTTATATATCCTGTGACCCAGCATTCTTTTCAGGTATTTATCTCAAAGAAAGGAAAATACATGCTCAAAAATGTGAACAACAATGTCTCATTCAATAGCATATTATTTAATCTCCAAGTGTTGGAGTAATTTCCTTTTTTTACTGTCATTGATTTCTACTCTCAGTCCATTATGATCTGATAGAACACAAGGCAGTATCTCTATTTTTTTGCATTTACTAAGGGCTGCTTTGTGGCATAACATATGGTCTATTTTCGAGAAGGTTCCATGTGCTGCTGAGAAGAAAGTGTATCCGCTCGTTGATGGATGGAATATTTCATATATGTCTATTAAGTCTAGGTTATTGATTGTGTTATTGAGTTCTATGGTTTCTTTGGTTGGATTTTGTTTGGAAGATGTATCCAGTGGTGACAGCAGTGCGTTAAAGTTGCCCAGAATTATTGTGTTGTGGTCTATGTGATTCTTGAAATTGAGAAGGATTTGTTTGATGTACAGGGGTGCACCATTGTTTGGGGCATAAATATTTACTTTCGTTATGTCTTCCTGATTTATGGTTCCCTTAAGCAGTGTGAAATGTCCTTCTTTATCCCTTCTGACTAACTTTGGCTTGAAGTCCACTTTATCTGAGATAAGGATGGAAACCCCCGCTTTTTTACTGGGTCCATGTGCGTGGTAGGTTTTTTCCCATCCTTTCACCTTTAGTCTGTGGATGTCTTTTTCTATGAGATGAGTCTCTTGCAGGCAGCATATTGTTGGGTCTTTCTTTTTAATCCATTCTGCCAGTCTATGTCTTTTGATTGATGAGTTTAGGCCATTAACGTTCAGGGTTATTATTGAGAAATTATTTGTATTCCCAGTCATTTGGCTTATTTTTGGTTTTTAAGTTGGCTTAGTTTCTCCTTTGAATGGTTTTACTCTAAGGTAGTTCCTCCCTTTGCTGACCTCCATTGTTGATTTTCATTTCCTTCTCATGGAATATTTTGTTGAGAACATTCTGTAGTGCAGGCTTTCTATTTGTAAATTCTTTTAACTGTTGTTTATCATGGAAGGATTTTATTTCATCTTCAAATCTGAAGGTCAGTTTTGCTGGGTATAGGATTCTTGGTTGGCAACCATGTTCTTTCAGAGCTTGAAATATGTTAGTCCAGGCCCTTCTAGCTTTTAGAGTCTGGGTTGAGAAGTCTGTCGCTATCCGTATTGGTCTCCTCCTATATGTAATCTGATGCTTTTCTCTCGCGGCCTTCAAAATCCTATCTTTATTTTGAATGTTAGGCATTTTCATTATAATGTGCCTTAGTGTGGATCTGTTGTGATTCTGAGCATTTGGTGTTCTGTAAGCCTCTTGTATTTGATTTTCCATTTCATTCTTCAGGTTTGGGAAATTTTCTGATATTATTTCATTGAATAGGTTGTTCATTCCTTTGGTTTGTATCTCTGTGCCTTCCTCAATCCCAATAATTCTTAAATTTGGTCTTTTCATGATGTCCCATAGTTCTTGGAGATTCTGTTCATGATTTCGTACCATCTTCTCTGTTTGGGCGACTTTATTTTCAAGATTAAATATTTTGTCTTCATTTTCTGAGGTTCTGTCTTCCAAGTGGTCTAGTCTGTTGGTGATGCTTTCCATTGAGTTTTTTATTTGCTTTATTGTCTCCTTCATTTCAAGGATTTCCGTTTGGTTTTTTTTGAGAATCTCTATCTCTTTGTTGAAATGATCTTTTGCTTCCTGCAGGTGCTCTTTCAGCTTATTGGTATTATTATTCATTGCCTGCATTTGCTCTCTTATCTTATCCTTCGCTTCATGAATCATCTTAATCATGTATAATCTGAAGTCCTTTTCTGACATTTCTTCTAACATACTGTCATTGGATTCTATTACTATAGAATCTAGATTTGTTTGGATCATTTTCTTCCCTTGTTTTTTCATGTTGTTCATGTATCTTCCCCTCTAGCAGTGCAGATCTGGGGTATTGCAGATTTCCCCTTATAGGCTTATAGTGGCCCTATAGGTTTCCAAAACCCTTTCTTTAAGGGGAGATCAATATTAGCAGTGCCCAAACCAGACACTATGCAATCCTAGACTAAATAGCCCCTATGGGGACAATAACATCATGTAAATAAGGGAGAAAGCGACTCTGAGGGAACAGGTAAACAGAAGGAAAAGAAAGCAAGAAACGTAAAGAAATAAAAACAAATTTTTTTTTAAAAAAAGAAGAAAAAAGAAAATCTACTGTATAATAGTCATATTGTAATGAAACCTCCCAGTATTCAGTAGCCTGATGTATAAGAGGTACCTGATAATGAGCTTCAAGCCTCCAGCAGGCGTCTCAGGATGGGATTTGCCCCACCCGAAGATCGGAGCTATGGCTTCCAGGATTATCCAAGACGGCTGCTCTGGCTTCCAAATGTGTTGGCAAATGGGGAGCTGCAGCTCAGGGGTGGACGTGGTCAGCTGGAGGTCCTGGAAACAGGATGCAGTTGGTTTGGCAGGGGTCCTGGAGGTCTGGTGTGTTTGGTGTGGTTGTGGGATCCTGGAGGTCAGGTGCAATCAGTAGGTCTGGGGTCCCAGTGATAGGGCACAGTCAGTTGGTCTGGGCGTCCTGGTGGCAGGGAGCAGTCAGTTGATGTGAGGGCCCCAGAGGCAGGGAGTGATTGGTCGGGCTGAGGGATCCTGGAGACGGGACTCAGTCAGTCTGGCCAGGGGTCCTACAGGGCCTGGCTGTTGTCTCAAAATGGCGGCAGCCACGTGTAATAAAACCTGCAGGTACTGTGACAGTGAACTTCCAGGCAGCAGCAGGCAGCTGGTTCTCCACTGGCAGTCTGCGGTCAATCTGCTGGCAGCTGTCGGACGATTGGGAGGTGAACCTCGAGTGTTGGGTGATGGATAGGGGTAAGGCAGGCGATGGACAGGCCAACAATGTTTATAAAAAATGAATCTGAAAACAATTTAAATGTTCATCTAGAGAAGAGGAAGCGCATTTTGGTATTTTTATAAAAAGGAAAGATATTCATTAAAAAATCCAGACAACATGGAGTAAATATGTCCAACTTATTCTTCCTCTTGATCACAATTCAAAAGCTACAATAAGTAAATAAACTATCAGAATACTTTGCTGGAGAAAAGAAGGCATAATTGCTAGGAACTTTGGCACGTGGGGAAAGACAGCTTGATTATATGGGTAGCCAGGAAATTAAGCATCACATAACCTGGAAATGCAAGTCAGATATATATGCACACATGTACGTATATGTGTGTACACACATATATGCAAAAAGACACACATGAAAATACTACTACATACTCAGAAGATAATGAAGAGGCTGAGAAGAATGCAGACTTGTGACCTATACTTGCCCATTTTTCCTGGAGAATACCATAAAACAAGCCATATTCCTTGCCCTCCTTATCAGAGTCTGTGAGTGGAACACTACAGAGGATACCACTCACTATCCCCAGTGGAGGGGTGCCAGTCCCCTCTCTACTGAAGTCTGTGTGGTTGGGGAACAGAGGTCAGCCAGCTATCTCACGGTAAACAAAGCAATCAGAGAGTCTACTTCCTACCTCCTTCACCCTACAAGGAAGATGAAAACCCCACACCTTTTGTCTCTATATTGTCCTGAATATGTGCCCAAAGGGTATATAAGTGAAACTGACCAGAATTAGCATAAATAACCTCTGATGAATGAAAAGAACTAGAACATGTAAAAATCCCTGATTATGAATGGTCTCTGGGTAAAACAAAGTAGGGCAGGACAGAATAATGTTGAGTAGACTCTGAAAATAAAATTAACTTAAAAGGCAGCCCACAAGAGTGAACTAGAAAGTACACTTGGAAAGTAATAAAATTATTTCTTACTAAAATAAGAGACTTAAATAAACATTGGAGTAACATAATTTTGTACTCAAAATGCCCCGGATACAACCTAAAAATATTCATCTTATTGAAAACAAACAAAAACAAGCAAACAAAAAATCAGGGCAATCACATAGGAGTGATAAATGCACGCAAATGAAATATAAAGACTCAGAAAATAAACAAATGACATATAAAAGAACTAAATTTAGAATTAAAAACTGCAGTAACTTAAATAAAATTTTCAATAGATGGACTAAAAATCAAAGTGGAAAAGACAGAGTAAGGAATAAATGAACTTGAAGATAGACTAGAAGCTTTCTAATCTCAACAGGAAAGAAGAAATCAATCATAACAGTAGGAAGGGAATCTTAGTGAGACATATAAAGAGAACTAATACTCGTGCCACAGAAGTTTCAGAGGGAGGGGGCTGGGGAGATAGCTCAGTCGGTAGAGTGCTTGCCTCGCAAGCACAAGGCCCTGAGTTCTAATCCCCAGCACCGCAAAAAAAAAAAAGAAGTTTCAGAGGGAGGAAAGCAAAGAGATGTAGAAGAAAACGTTTGAAGAGACAACAGCTGAAAACTCCCCAGTATTGGCAAAATGCATAGAACTACAGATTCCAGAAGCTGAGGAAACCTCAGAAATACAAATAGAAAGAAATCTATACGTAGGTACATTGTAATCAAATTTTAAAAACTTTTAAAAAAGGGAAAAATCCATAAAAGCATCTGGCACATGAAGCATTACCTACAGAGGAACTAAATATTCAGATGACAACAGAGTCTTTCATCATAATTCACTGAAGTCAAAAGGAAGTTGCACACAATTTATCACACTCTGAGAGAAAACTGCCAACCTGTATTTCTATATAATGGAAAAATAGTATGCAGAAAGGAAGAGTAAAAAACAACATTCATAAGTGAAGGAAGACTAAAGGGAACATGTTGCCATCAGACTAATCTAAAATAATTGCTAAAGAGAGTTACCACATAGGAAAAAAAAATGACAATATAGAAATATCTGGGGCATCTGGAACTTTAAAAAAGGCAAAGGACACCACAATTATTTTGGATATTATAATATACTAATCTTCTCTGGAATTTTTACAAATTATGTTCAATGATGGAAGAAAAAATTATAGCCTTTTCTGATGTAGTTTCTTAATGTTTGGAGGGACATGTATAAGAGAGCTATATCATAAAATCTTGGAGCACAGGTCGAGGAACCTAAGTACTGGTCAGGCTTCTACATCCTCTTGAAGTGTTGAAATGCTGACATAAGCCAACAGTGATAAATTACATATGTATAATGCAATCTGAAAAATAATCATTGATACTATTAATATCAAAATACCAAGAGGATTTTTTTGTACATATAGAAGAACTGATTAAAATACTTATATATTTCTAAAGAAAGTTACTAGAATAAGTACAACAATTTCAAATAAGAAGGCTGGAGGAATTACACGACTTAATTTAAAGACTTACTATGTAGATACAACAATAGATAGAGAGTGGAATTATGTAGGGATAAACTGGAAGCTCAATGGAACAAAATGGAGTCCAGGAAGAAACCCACACAGGTATGGACAGTTGATCTCGTACAGAGATACAGAAGTAATTCTACAGAGGACTGACAGTATGTTCAACATACGGTATTAAAACATTTAGATAAAAACTCAGAATGAATTTAAATTTCATTAAAATATGCAGGCTCAACTGAACCTTGATATAAACCTCATACTTCATACAATGAAAACATTAACTCAAATAGGCAATTGTTCTAAATGCAAAACATAAAACTATAACAGTTTGAAAAGAGTTTACAGAAAAAAAGTCTTCATGATGTAACCAATGAGTTATTAGGTTTGATGCAAAATCAACATCCATAAAAGGAAAAAAATGACAGATTGAATTCAATCAAAATAAAAATTTTGCTTTGTGAAAGATTTAACAGAAAAAAATATAAAGTGCAGATTGAGAGAAAATATTTACAAATCACATATCTAGCAAGTTATATTCAATATACATAAATAACATTTTAAACTCAATGGTAAGAAAAATATATAGTTTAATTACAAAATGGGCAAAAACTTTACCCAATTAGATATATGGATACAGATAAGTATTGGAAATATATCCAACAATATTAGTCATTAGGGAAATTCTGATTAAAAGAAAATTAATAAATTTAAAAATGCAAGTGAAGTCAATGATCAAAAGAGTATAGAAAAAGGGGATATCTTGTTGGAGAGGAATAATATACAGAGATGGCACTAAATATTTGATAATACAGAAATGGAAACCTAATTTCACATAAAAATCTGTGTACATATTTTCATGGCATCTTTCTTTGCAAAAGCTTAAAGTTAGAAAACTTAAATGTCATTAAGTGGATTAATGAATATGTAAACAAGAGTAAATCCACACAACAGAAACATTGCTCAACAATAAAAGGAAGAGACTGTTGGTACATCAACATATGTATGGTATTTTTCTGAGTGAAAAATAAAAGACTGTCCCAAAAATACCTTATATTTTTTGGTTATATTTATATATCATTTGGGTGAGTGCTGGGGATACATTATTCTTAAAATGATAAAATTATAGCATTGAATAACTGCACAATGGTAGTGACAGGTTAGATTTGAGTTGAGAGCATGAATACACAATGATAGTGTTAGGATGTTTGGGGGGAATGATATAGTATTTCTGTTTCCAGATTATGTACAGGTTACATGAATCTATCCACATGGTAAATTTTCACCACACACACACACACACACACACACACACACACACATGAATGCACACATGAACACACACACATACATACCTGAAGACTATATGATTCTATTTTTCTTAAATCCAAGGACAAAGTAATTTATAGTGGAACAGTCTGTTTGAGGAATTTGGTTAATCCTTTCCCAATAAAGCAAAGATAACCTGACAAACATTTCATAAATTATAATTTGAAGCCTCTGGATACTGGCCAAAGAATATTCAACAAATTGAGAAGGAGTTTTTCAAGAAAATATATTAAATCTTGGTATGAACAGTGGGAGCCTATGGCATTTTAGCCAGGGTTGACTCACACACAACATCCCCTCAATGACATGTAAGTTCTGCATTGGAGGGAGGAGCAGGAAAGCACATTTAGGATTGGTTGGTTTCACTGATTTTAGTAGGCTCTGGGGAATAAGGGCTGTCCCTAGCATCTTGCTACCTGGTCCTGAGGTGATTACAGCAGGAGAGTAAAAGCCCACTGAGAACGTGCAAAGAAGTTAGTTGGGGTATGGGTTTACAGATTGATTGGTTGCATATGAAAGGCTTCCTTCTATTTTTTCTGCTTTTTTATTAACATATTTAGTATGAAGATTAATGTGTTCATGTAAAAATACGCAATTTCTTTTTCTTTTGGTACTGGAGATTGAATCTAAGAGTGCCTTACCACTAAGCTACACCCCAGTCTTTTTTGATCTTTTATTTTGAGACAGGATCTCACTAAGTTGCTGAGACTGGCCTCAAACTTGTGATCCTCCTTCCTTAGCCTCGGGAATCACTGGGATTGCAGGTGTGCACAGTGTACCCAGTTTCAGTGTAACATTTCTATACACGTATATACCATGCACTGATTAAATTCAGTCTCCCTGTTCTGTCCTTCCCCTACATAGTCTGCAAAGTCTTTAGTAATCACTGTGTGACTTAACACCAACGTTTTTAACCTCCGCATATGAAACAGAACATGCAGTGCTTGTCCTGTGTCTGGCTTATTTCACTTCCTCTAGTTCCACCCATTTTGACAAGATTTCATTCTTCTTTACATCTGACCAACATGTCATTTTGTACATATACATTACATTTTCTTTGTCCATTTACCTGGTGTTGGGCACCTAGGCTGATGCCAAATCTTAGCTATTGTGAATATTGCTGCTATAAATATGGACTTGCAAGTATCTCTTTGATATGCTGACTTCATTTTCTTTGGCTATGTGCCCAGAAGTGGGATGGCTGTGCCCGTGGCAGATCTATTTTTAGATTTCTTTTGAGGAACCTCCATAGTGCTCTCCATAATGGCTATACTAATTTACATTCGCAACAACAGTGTATGAGAGTTTCTTTTTCTCCACCTTCTCAGAAAGTCATGCTTCTGAGGGAGTTATTTGCTCTCTCTAGGAATTAGCTAACTAATCCTGGTGCGGGAGGTAGTCCTTTCCAATGTCAGCAAGGTCCCAAGATACCAAATTAGCAGAATAAAAAGATTTGTTTAATACATAAAAGTGCAGGGAGAACATTTTTGAGATATTAGAAATGTTCTACATCTTTTTTTGGATGTTGTTTACACAGATGTGTGCAAGCTAAAAAAATACATTAAACTGAATATCTAAGACCAATGTATTTTTCCCTATGTCAACTATACTTCATCAAAGCTATAAAAGAAAAACAATCTGATATAATAATACGAAAATGAAAATACTCTATATCATAAAGTTAATCAGATGCTCTGTATGCTAAAGTTTCCAGTGCAGAATTTGGTGCAAACTGAGGGTTTATGATATTAGAGCCATTTCTATTTCTTGTGTAATCAACAAGACTTCTTTATTCTCCCTCATATCTGTATATGTAACATTAACCTGTAATTCACTAACCTGTGTTGATGATCTGAAGCACAAAACCTTACTAAATAATTAGGACCAAGCATCATAGTATTTTATGGTTCTCTCTTCTATGAATACTTCAAGTTCAAATTCATCTAAAACATGAGTTAAACTACTCTATTGATTAAATTGACTCAAAACATCTTCTTTCTCAAGCAGTTGTGTATATGTACGTGTGTGAATTTCATTTTTCACTCTTTTTTACATAGTGGTTTCCGAAAATCCTTATTAAATGTCTTCTTTCACTTTTTCCTGACAGCAGAAGCATTTTTGTGGGGACATGGCCTGAATCATCTTATTTAATGCAATCCTAGCGTCTCATTTTCCAGGCTTGTACGAGATTAGAAAGTTCTTCTAAGATTCATTCTCTGAGACACCCAATTTGCATTTCATCAAGAAAAGCTACAGGTTCTGGAAACCTGAGCCATCTTTGCTACCTGGACAAATCTTGGTGTCCTCAGTATTTTCTGTTATTGGAATAACTTGAGTCATCAGGGCACATGGTTTGAGTATCTCTTATCCAAAATGATTGGGACCAGAAGTGTTTTGGATTTCAGAACGTTTTAGATTTTGGAATATTGGTATATTCGTAATGAAATATTTTGGTGATGGGGGCCCAAACTTAAACATGACATTCATTTGTTTCATACACTCCTTATGCACTAAGTTGAAGGCCATTTTGTGCAATACTTTTAGTGTGCCTGTCACATGAGGTCATGTGTAGAATTTTCTACTTGTGAAGTCATGTTTGTGCTCAAAGGTTTTAGATTTTGGATCATTTCATATACCGAATTTTCAGATTAGGGATGCTCAATTTGTAGTCACCACTAATTGTGCACATCACACTTAGCTTACATGTTTTCTTTTCTGTTGAGTGAAATTAAACATTGTTCATTTATTGAACAGATTGTAATTAATTAAGATAAAAATAGCTGGGGAAATCTATTGAGGAAATTTCTGCTACATGGTCCTTAATTATAGCTGATTCCTAAAGAAAATCAGTAGAATAATTAACAAAAGCAGTCATTTAGCCTCAACCAACATTCCTTTCTGAATTTGTCACTGTGCATGGGTCATTATGAGAATGAGCTCTGTAGTAATCAGAACTTTGTGGGGCACACTTTATTTTACAAGTTATTTTATTTTCAAGTTTGTAAACACTTGTTTAAAACTGATAAGCATTTTTATTGTTTTAATTAAACAATAATTTTAAGCAAAATAAGTAACAACATGCATTGTTGTATGTTCCACAGTTTCATTTTATAAGACAAGGATCATTTCTCCCTTAGGTATTTCTATCTTCCTTCCATTTGTGAAACCCTGTGTCCTGAGTTTGCTTGGCACAGTTGAACAAGTAGCTAGAAATATTTGGTTGAAAAATGGATAAAAATAAAGCAAATGCTGACCTGGACAGATATCTAGGAAAGAATCATAAATTGTTCTGGGCAACTAAGTGAGTAGTCACTCTCAGGTAGGGAAACTGAGGGAGAGATGAATTGCCCAAAGCTACAGCTTAGACTTGTAATCTGCTAGTTTCTAGAGGGTGGTATAGGAGTTTTAGACAAGGCTATGTCAAGATATGCAAAGCCTCTTTATTAGTCTAGATTGAACAGTAAAAGGGTGTTCCTCTGTCATGGGATATAAAGATAAGACAGATTTTTCATATTCATGATAGATAAGAGTACAAATCTCAAATTAAGATACCCTACTTAGGTGAAGGTAAATATGACAGGGCTAAAAAAGTACTTAAATAAGCATTGAGCATTTGTGAGCATCGTCAAATTATTGCCAGGTTGGGGCCCTGGGGCAACAGCACAGTCGAAGTCCTCTTCTCAGTCTCCTTGGTTGCTTTTCCCTTATATCCTCAGTCCCTTAATACAAGAGTGTTCTATGGACCCATCATCAGATCATTTCTCTTCTCCCCTCACTGGCACCCTAGGTGATTCCGTTTTGTTCATGAATTTAAATTCTATGAATTTAAGTCTATTTTGCTGATGACTTCTAAATTTATATTTGAATATTTGCACTGAAGTAAGCACTGTTATATCCAACCATATTAAACATTTCCATATAAATGCCTATCAAACATCTCAAACATAGTATTGCACAAAGAGAACTCTGTATTTTCTCCTAATCCTTCCATTGAAACTAACACCTCACGTAGTGATCCTCACTCTCTATCCAACAACTGAATCCATACATGCTTCCCTTGCATGTTTTATCACATATTAAAACCCTCACCAAATAATGCCCACTAAGTACTGTGCATACACTGAGAATCCAAAAAAACACTACCACTTCTGACATACATTTGTACAAACTACCATCCTTGCCTTCCGTTGATCTTCATGAAGGTGCCCTTGTTCTCCTCCCATTTGCTTTCTATACAATTGTCAGAGAAAAGCTTTTAAAACATGAATCAAGTCTGTATCCCTTCTGCTGACAACTATGCAATGGTTCTCACCCTTGTTCCAAGTGAAAGACAAATGGTGACTTTTGCCTGTTTACTATTCTCAGTATGTTCTGCCTTTGAATCTTTATACTTGTTTTATCCCCTGCTCTGACAGCTTTTGTCATTTAATCAACTTATCTGTTACTGTTCCCACTTTAGAACGTCACTCTCCCTTCAATGATATCTCTATATCCTTCCCCTAACTTATTTTTCTTCACATATCTAGTCTCTATCTGCAAACTGCACATTGGACATGTTTGTTCATTGATTTTTTTCTAACAGAATATTGCATGAACATATCAAGAAAGCAGAAATTTTGTCTATTTTTACAGTTATTTCACCAGTGCCTGGAAATGTACCTCGCATGTAGTAGGTACTCAATAAATTGTTGTGCAATGGCAAGTGGAGACTTGGTGATATCTCCATTAACTGTTCCTTAATCTTTAATAAGGTTTTATAAATGCATATCTAGCTTCAAAAGTGAGATTATATGGACACGATCAGAATAACTCTACTAAACATCCAATAAATTGTGTTCTTAAATGGCAAACACTTCTCAGTACTCTTTTAATTGGGATGTGAAGAGGCAAGAAGACAAGTTTATACAGGTAGAAAGCTCAAACAAATAATACTTCCATCTACCCAGTACAAACTCTGAACCCTGAAAGACATCCCAACTTCCATGTCTCATATTCCCAACATCTAATCAGATATATTGTTTAGAAGATAAAGTTGAAATTATCAGCCTGAATCTTACTCATCAGAAAGTATCAGTATCAGGAAAAATAAAGGAGGTGTGTACAGTGCTCTTCCTCACAATGAGAAAAAGTAAGAATCAGAAACTCTTCTTAGATCCATCAAAGAATTGAGGTCACATCCCAAACTACTGCTTCCAAATGGAAAGGTAGATACAAAGAAACACAACTTACTAGAGCAGAAGACCAGGAAAGAGAATTTTGTTGGTAGCAAGAACAGGGTAGGGAAACCTGAACTACAATGGACAAATTGCTGGAGGCTCACTATGAACAAGTCTCAGAGTTAAAAACTCCAGAGTATCCATTATTAGGGGAATCCCCCAATTTTCACAAGTTTAGTTCCAGGAGTTCTATCAGTTTTTCATAGTAGGATCAGAGAGAAATTCCCTCTTGCCTCCAGAAGGAAGAAGGGAAAAGTGGCCATTTGAGACAGGCATCAAGCCTTGGGTTCTTGAAAAGGCCTACCCTCAAGTGAACTGTTCTACCGTGACCTAGCTGGCTAGGGTATTACCTGAGTCTAACCGAGTTTGAGGAAGAAAAACACCCAAACCTAGGTGTCCTCTTTAGCCTATTGTCTCACCTAAGGGGAAGTGTTTTTAAGTAGTACAGCTCAGGAAAATAGGTTCACCAAGAACACTATAAAACCCTTCTCCTCCCTGATACCTTATCATCACACCAGTAGGGCTCCTGTAAAATATAGGGGATACAAATGAAGAACAGCATGTCCCCGACCTTATTTAAGAACAACTCCTTAGAGAAACCCAAAGACAATAGGAGAAGCAAAAACAAGGTTGATGGAGTAAATTCTATCCTCTGACACCTACAGCTATGACTAACAGTAAGAACATCCTAACTCCTAGTTGGATAAACATAAATCTCATACTAAAGACCTATTTACCTCAGTTTCTTTTACATGTATACCATGCCTATAGTTCAACAATAAAAATTACAATGCCTACTAAAAAAAAAAAAAACCTACAATTTGAAGAGATGGAATGAGTGTCAGAACCAGAAGTAGATAAGGCAGAAATGTTGGAATCATCTCATCACACATTTAAAACAATTATGACTAATATGTTAAATATTTAAGGGCAAAGTGGACAATATGCAAGAAGAGATAGACAATGCAAATAGAAAACTTGAAATTATATGAAAGAATTATAAGGAAATTCTAGAGATCAGAAACACTGTATGGTAAGAGAAGAATGCCTTTGATAAGTTCATCAACAGAGTGGGTGAGGCTGAGAAAACAACCATTGAGCCTGAAGAAATGTCAATAGAAACTTCCAAAACTGAAGTGCTGAGGGGAAAAAAGAGTTTAAGAGCACAAAACAGAATATCCAAGAATGATGGGGAAATTACAGGAGGTATAACCTACACATAATGAGAATACCAGAAGGTGAAGAAAGAGATAAAGGAATAGAAGAAATAGTTAAAACAATAATACCTCAGGAGATCCAAGATGGTGGACTAAAGGGAGGCTGTGTTCCTTGTCACTCCATAACTCAGGTTTCAAGCAGAGGATATTTGTTTCTTAGTGAGGCAGTTTTTGCTGCTTATTGATCCCCTGTTATTTACCCCATTTGTCTACTGCGATCACCTGCAGTCTGCCAGCATATCAGCTACTTTTCGAGTACAGATTGCTCACTGTCTGGCACCTACCATCTGCCATTTGCCTGCCATTTTCCTGTTCATTGCCTGCATTTCACCTATCCAACACCCACTGCCCAAGGTTCACCTCCCGATCGTCCAACAGCAGTCAGCAAACTGACTGCAGACCCCCAGTGGAGCGCCAGCTGCCTGCTGTTGCCTGGAAGTTCACTGTCACAGTACCTGCAGGTTTGGTGACACGTGGCTGCCGCCATTTTGAGACAACAACTAGGCCCCGTAGGACCCCTGGCTGGACTGACTGAGCCCCATCTCCAGGATCCCTCAGCCTGACCGATCACTCCCTGCCTCCAGGGCCCTCACATCGACTGACTGCTTCCTGCCACCAGGACCCCCCAGACAGAGTGATTGCACCCCACCTCCAGGACCCCTGCCTGACCAACCACACCCACCTCCAGGACCTCCAGCCAATCATGCCCACACCCCAAGTTGCAGCTTCCCATTTGCCAACATATTTGGAAGCCAGAGCAGCCATCTTGGATAATCCTGGAAGTGGTAGCTCCGATTTTTAGGTGGGGCAAAACTCAACCTGAGACTCCTGAAGACTTCAAGCTCATTGTCAAGTACCTGTCATACATCAGACTACTGAAGACTGGGAGGTTTGAATACTATACAACTGTTAGAGTGTAGATTTTCTTTTTTCTCCTTATTGAAAAATTTTGTTTTTATATCTTTACTTTTCTCTCTTTCTTTTCCTTTTGTTTACCTGTTCTCTTTCTCCCTTTTCACATGCTAACAACCAACTTCTTTTGGTTACACTCTCACTATTTCTATTATCTAAAACTTCTATATATTCTTTTCTTATCCCATTAACAGCTACATCCTACACCCCTCTGCATCCTCTTTGTCCTCCATTAGAAACTGCAGACCTTATTGCAAATCTGTATGTTATATTAAAGATAAAAATTGAACTCATTCTGTTTATTATGACAATCTTGTTAACATCTCATAGGGGCTATTTGGTTTAGGGTTGCATACTGTCTGAACTAGGCACTGCTAATATTGATCTCCCCCTTAAAGAAAAGGTTTTGGAAACCTACAGGGTCACTATAAGCCTGTGGGGGCAGGGACTGCAATACCCCAGATCTGCACTGCTAGAGGGAAAGATACATGAACAACATGAAAAAACAAGGGAAGAAAATGATCCAAACAAATCTAGATTCTATATTAATAGAATCCAGTGACAGTATAGTAGAAGAAATGCCAGAAAAGGACTTCAGATTATACATGATTAAGATGATTCGTGAAGCAAAGAATGAGATAAGAAAGCAAATGCAGGCAATGAATGATCATACCAATAAGCAGTTGAAAGAGCACCTGCAGGGAGCAAAAGATCATTTCAACAAAGAGATAGAAATTAAAAAAAAAATGCAAATGGAAATCCTTGAAATGAAGGAAACAATAAACCAAATAAAAAACTCAATGGAAAGCATCACTAACAGACTAGACCACTTGGAAGACAGAACATCAGACAATGAAGACAAAATATTTAATCTTGAAAATAAAGTTGTCCAAACAGAGAAGATGGTAAGAAATCATGCAGAATCTACAAGAACTATGGGACATCATGAAAAGACCAAATTTAAGAATTATTGGGATTGAGGAAGGCACAGAGATACAAACCAAAGGAATGAACAACCTATTCAATGAAATAATATCAGAAAATTTCCCAAGCCTGAAGAATGAAATGGAAAATCAAACACAAGAGGCCTACAGAACACCAAATGCACAGAATCACAACAGATCCACACCAAGTCACTTTATAATGGAAATGCCTAACATTCAAAATAAAGAGAGGATTTTGTAGGCTGCGATAGAAAAGCATCAGATTACACATGGGGGAAACCAATACGGATATCAGCAGATTTCTCACCTCAGGCTCTAAAAGCTAGGAGGACCTAGAACAACATATTTCAAGCTCTGAAAGAAAATGGATGCCAACCAAGAATCTTATACCCAGAAAAACTTACCTTCAGATTTGACAATGAAATAAAATCCTTCCATGATAAACAAAAGCTAAAGGAACTTACAAAAAGAAAGCTGGCACTACAGCAAAATATTCCATGAGGAAGAGATGAAAAACAACGATGTAAACCAGCAAAGGAAGGAACTACCCTCAAGGAATAGCCAACTAAAGGAGAAACCAAGTCATGTTATAAAACAAAAATGAGGAATACAAATCATATCTCAATAATAACCCTGAACATTAATGGCCTAAACTCATCAATCAAAAGACATAGACTGGCAGAATGAATTAAGAAGAAAGACCCAACAATATGCTGCCTTTTAGAGAATCATCTGATAGAAAAAGACTAAAGGTGAAAGGATGGGAAAAAACTTACCACAAACATGGACTCAGTAAAAAAGCGGGGGTTTCCATCCTTATTTCAGATAAAGTGGACTTCAAGCTAACGTCAGTCAGAAGTGATAAAGAAGGACATTTCACACTGCTTAAGGGAACCATAAATCAGGAAGACATAACGATTGTAAATATTTATGCCCCAAACAATGGTGCATCCCTGTACATCAAACAAGTCCTTCTCAGTTCCAGGAATCAAATAGACCACAACACAATAACTCTGGGTGACTTTAAGACACCACTGTCACCACTGGATAGATCTTCCAAACAAAAACTAAACAAAGAAACCATAGAACTCAATAACGCAATCAAGAGCCTAGACTTAATAGACATATATAGGATATTCCATCCATTGACAAGTGAATTCACTTTCTTCTCAGCAGCACATGGAACCTTCTCGAAAATAGACCATATGTTATGCCACAAAGCAGCCCTTAGTAAATGCAAAAAAATAGAGGTACTGCCTTGTGTTCTATCAGATCATAATGGAATTAAATTAGAAATCAATGACAAAATAAAAAACAGAAATTACTCCTACACCTGGAGACTAAATAATAGGATATTGAATGAAGCATGGATAACAGAAAACATCAGGGAGGAGATACCTAAAAATTTTCCAAAATTTATGATAGACACCAAACCATGGACCCAGGAATCTCAGAGAACAGTGAGCAGATAAATATGAAAAGATTTACACCTTTGTTTATCATATTCGAATTGCAGAAAATCTAAGACAAGAAGAATATCTTGAAAGATGTAAGAAGAGGGAAAACCCACCTTAGCCACAGAGGAGTGAGAATAAGTATTACATTGTTTGTTTGTTTGTTTGTTTTTTTCATAAACCATGGAAGTAAGAAATAAGTGAAGTGAAATATTTAGTGTTGAAAGACGAAACACTACCAAACTAGAATTCTGTATCTGGAAGAATTATCCTTCAGAAGGAGAAATACATATTTCTCTCAAACAAAAATTGAGGGAATTTGTCACCAACAGACCTGACTTACAAGAAATGTTAAAAGAAATTCTTGAAAAAGAAAGAAAATGACACAAATCAGAAATTCAGATACACATAGAGGAAGAATACTGCAGGAGGAATAAAGGAAGGAAAAATAAAATATTTTATGTCTTATTCATAATTGATTTATAACAGTTTGTTCAAAATAATAATAGCAATAATTTCTTTAATGATTACAGCTAATGGATAAGTGAAATGAATGCTAGCAGTGTAGGAAGGAATGGGCAACCTCTACAAAACATGAAGTATAATTGGTATGCTGAGAGGAAGAAAAAGTGGAATCATATAACATGTTCAATTAAAATCAGAGAAAGCAGAAAAAAAAAGGTGAATCAAGGAAGGAGAGTGGGAAGGATTTAGTTCTTCAATATCTATATCTCTTCAGAATAGGATTACTGGGCTATTTCCAAACACAATAAAGAACACATCCATGCACATATTCATATGCACACACATTCCACATTTGCAAACACACACACACACACATAAGTACACCGGGATGCAAACAAAACAATACTTCTCCTAACGAACATGAAATGATTTGCTATTTTGCTGATATCTTCAGAGAAGACCCATTTCATTCAATTTTCTTTCTATATATCCCATAATCTCCTCTCTAGTCTGTTCACAAATTAACTAGGTATTCTTTAAGTACCAACTCCGAAAAATAAGAGTTGCATGATTCAATCTTAGTTTTCCAGGAAGATGAAATTCCTTTCATAAAAGCGAAATTTATATCCTAGTATGTTGTTTACTGAGACTTAATTCAATATTGAAGATATTATGCAAATAAATGAGAGTCAAAACTTGAATTATAAATAACCAAACTTGAACCTTAAAAATGCATAACATATGAGGTCGCTTGCCTAGTTGCAAGACTATGCAATGTCACAATTCATATCTAAATCAAACAGGTGTAATAAAAATGCCCTCACCTATCCCAAGTAAGACTTACTGGGATTGAGTAGTTTTGTTTCTGTCTAATATCGGACTATTAGTCATTACTGGTCACCTCTGACACATATTCAGAGTCCTCCTTATGTAACAAATGGTCAGAGAAAGTGGCCAATGTCCCATCACTCCATGTTTGGGCTTCATGCAGCCCATGTGAGGAACAGAAGAGGTGATGGAGTGATTTGGAGAAGACTGTTAAGAGAGAGGACATCCGCTCTTCAAAGGCAGTAGAACACCAGACCATTTCACTTCCTCATAACTCTCAATTGCGGCAGACACTAATAACATGGTTTCAGATGGAACAATCTTTTAAATCAGTAAATATCATATCTCACACAAGAACTCACCACTCACTGGGTATTTGGGGGCCAGTTATCCAATAACTTGTAAAGTTAAGAGATGCATTAAATGGTTTCCTTGGCACTTATACCCATCAAGATTATATGATCACTTAATTGCTTTGCACATTATACACACCTTGTTCTAGCAAAAAAACTTTCAAAGAAGTTTAGAATTGGGTGAAGGTCAACTAAAATTTGGTTGAATAAGCCAGGGCCATGAAAAAATCGTTCCAGGTAGTGTTATTCAAAAGATTCCTTATACAAACTTCACAGAGTCACACTTATCCAGGCACTTTTACTGATACATCCACAAGTTGCCCCAGTTAGCGCTCAGGTCCTATTGTTTATGTCCTGCAGCTGGACCCACTACTCTCTCTCCTGAAAGAAAGGGAAGTGCTAAGACCTCAGCCAACAGTGGATGGAGTTGGGGGACAAACCTCAGAATCCATGCTTCCAGTCAGGACTACCCCACCTCCACTGCCCATCATGGTAACCTGTTCAACTATAACTCTAACTGACTCTTTTACCTCCATAACCCCTGTCAGTACTTTCTGAGGCTACCTCCAAATATGCTACGTAATACTCAGTGCTTCTTCAGGGTTATGCTTCTGGGCAAACCCACCTACGACAATAGAAATATCTAGACAATACAAGTAGGTAGCATGAGTAAAACATTGATTTATGTGCAACAGAAACAAACTTGAAATTAGGCAAATAAATTATTAGATGGATTACTAAATTTCAAAACTGTGATACAAAAAGTCCACAACTTACAATGGTTCTACATATGTTTTACTGAGGTTTTTGGATGCTGTGACTAAAAGACCTGACCAGCACGATTGTAGAGGAGAAAAATTTTATTTGAGGGGTTCATGGTTTCAGAGGTCTCAGTCCATAGAAGGCTGGCTCCATCCTCGGAGCTCCAGGTAAGACAGAGCATCATGGTAGAAGAGTGTGGTGGAGGGAAGCAGGTCATATGATAATCAGAAAGCAGAGAGGGAGAGAGAGAGGGAGAGAGGGAGAGAGGGGGAGAGAGAGAGAGAGAGAGAGAGAGAGAGAGAGAGAGAGAGAGAGAGAGAGAGAGAGGGAGAGAGAGAGAGAGAGAGTCCGCCCACAGGCCAGATACAAAATATATACCCCAAAGCCCTGCCCCCAATGACCCACCTCCTTCAGTCACACCCTACCTGCTTTCAGTTACCACTCAGTTAATCCCTATCAGAGGATTAATTCACTGATTGTGTTAAGGTTCTCATAACCCAATCATTTCTCCTCTAAACCTTCTTGCGTTGTCTCACACATCCAAACTATAACAACATAATAATTTTTGACTTCACAATGGTGCAAAAGCAATGCACTTTGAATTTTGAATTTGAATGGTTTCTCCAGGCTGGCAGTATGGGGTGCAATGCCCTCTTTCAACGCTGGGCGGCAGCAGCAAGCCACAGCTCCCAGTTGGCCCCAGAGTCATGGGGAAACAACCAATGCTCCACAGTGTACTGTGTGGCTAAGTTATGACAGTTAGTGTGTTAGTTGTGGTCGATGCATTCAACTTGTGATAATTTCATTTATGATGGGTTTATCAGGAACCCCATGGTGAGTCAAGGAATATCTCTGCATTAAGGAAAATTCCATCAAGTGGAACTCCTTTTGACAAGGATAATTAAAATGACGTTTATGAAACAAAAAGAATTCAAGAGAACTCAGATATCTCCTCTGAGATGTGAAAACAAATAAAAAGATGTTCAATGGTAGCATATTAATGTTACATGGAGATTGTGGTCCGCACATGATAATGTTTCAAAGAAACGTCAGAAGAAATAAGTTGACCTGATCAGGAGTGGGCAGTTGATGAGGAGGATTCTCTTCTCTGATGTGTCCAGTGTGACTTGAGTGTTAATGAATAAGAGTATACACATGTTTTACTCATAAGTCCTTAGGAGAGAAAAGTTATTCTCTTCTAATACTGAAATTTAAAAAAAAAAAAAAAAAAACACTAAATTAAATTCTAGCAGCTGGAACAGCCTAGTTTCTCATACATTCTTTTAGTGACGGAATAACCATTAATAAATAATATCAATTAAAAGCATTTTAGAGTTGGAAGAAAACTTTTAATGGACATTGTTAAGACTATTGATTCAATATCCCAGCAGTTGTAGTAAATGACTTGCTAAATGTATATTTTTGCCTAGTAGAGACACAAATAATTTTTGTCTTGTATATAAAAAGATAATCAAAATATTATAATTTACTTCCCTCTAGGAATTTACTAGTTTTGTATCTAACACAGCTACCTTTTTTCTTGACACTTCTCTATAAATTTTCCTATAAATGCCTAGTTCTTGGAATGCTTCTTAAGTGATATTAACATTTTACTGCTTTTCTTATTTATTGATGAGTTGATTAAAATATTTGCTGGATTTATTTTACACCTATGAATCATTTTTAACTTTTGAAATATATTTCAAGTTCTTTATTTCATAGGTAGAAACACCCAGAAAGATTAAGCAACTTTTCTTGATAGAGAATTGGAGCTCAAACATCCTACACACCAGACTGGGAACTTTTTGGCATCGTTCATCCTTTTCCCACTACATTTTACATGATATCTGTGCCTTTCACCTTCACCGTACTGTGAGGTAGGCAAAAGTAATCGTTATCATTCTGGAGATGAAGAAAATTGAACCTAGCCGGGATAATATGTTGCTGGAGTTCACAGTGAGATCACGTCAGGCATGGTAGCTGAGAGGGAGCAGACCTCACAAGGAGTTCAGTGGCGGACAACCATTCACCGTCACGTGAGTTGGGACCTGGGGAGAGGTAGCGGCACAATGAGTGCTGTTGGAGGTTGGGAGGGAGGGAGTCAGGTACCAGAAGAAAGATTCAAGGAGCAGGCGGCTTCTGAGCTGCACATTTAAACAGACTGGGAGATGGCAGCGCCTTAAATACCAGTGGCCTTAAATGTTAAGAGGTAGATTCTATTTTAAAATTGGCCTCATAGAAGTTGAAAGTAGAATGGTAGTTACCAGAGGCTGGGGAGTGTAGGGGGATGGGGAGAAGGAATAGGCAGTGGTTGATTGATGGGTACTGTGCTGTAGTTAGATAGGAGTGAGAAGTTCTGATGTGCTATTGCACCATAGAATAAGTATAGATAAGAATAATGTACCATATACCCCAAAAAGCTACAGAAAGCATTTTTAGCATTTCATTGTAAAGAAACAATAAATGTTTGAGGAGGTAGATGTGTTTAATATAATTTAAACCTTACACAACGTATAGCTACATCAAACCATCTCTTGGTGCCCTATTAAAAGTGTATAAATTCTCCAGTTTTATGTATCACTTAAAAATTAAATTTAATTAACAAAGATAAATTTTAAGACATACAAAAGCCATAAGGAGCTCATTCTTCTGGATAAAAGTGTAGTTGTTGATCAAAGTAGACTATATTAATAAAGGAGAAAAAAATGGGAAAAACTTCATCTTCAACCCCCATCTAGTGTTTTGATATTACTTTAGCTATTACTTTTTCCCAAAATAAAAAAATCAACTCTAATAACAATAGTATATTTCCTGTAAAATGTACTCAGCTAAAAGCTTGAGGTTGAGTTAATATTTGAACATAATTTTGTAGAACACTTTAGGTTTTTATTAACTTAATAAAATATAACTAACATCTTCTAAGTCAATTAAAATAACTGAAGCTGTAAAGCAAGTGTTTAAAAGCTTTGAGCTGCTATTCACTGAGTACTTTCTGTTGCTTGAAAAAGAAAACTACCCAGAATATTATTTTTCTCTTCACCAATCTAGATAACTGGACATTATTAAATTATATGTTCCCCATCACATTTATACTCTATTCTTTTAAGTTATCAGTAAAAAATACTTTGGTATTTTTAACATTGTTTTGTATGTTTCTAAAATATGTTGAAATAAAATGGTAATACTGGTCTGGAGATAAATTCATTATAATTAACTTCACAGAAGTGAGATTTAGGGAACTAGATAATCCCTCTCCATTTCCTCACTAATGCATGGATTGTTGGATATAAATATAGGAGGGTCAGAAACCATAGAAACAAGCTTCATCTACAGCTTGCCTTTGGCATACAATCATTCACAGCCCTGTAAAATCATTTAACCTTAACTATAAATGGTGCCCTTGTACTGTGATTTGCATTATTAACCAGATATCACCACTGCCATTATATACTGTAAGGGAAGAGAGCAATAGAAACAGAAGGCTCAGATTTTCCTGCTAACAAAATTGATTCTTCAGTTTCAAAATTACCTTCCTTCTGTAGAATCCTATTCAAAATTTACCCAATAGATTTACTTGCATCCTCCTCCCTAGATAAAGAGATTAGTGAGTAATTCATAACTGGGGAATTATTGACTCATTTTTTTGTAAAACATGACACAAAACTTTCTAAAAAGTTCATGTCTCAGGAAAAGAGAGGTGGAAAAGTATTGACATATTTAATCAATGGTTAATTGTTAGCTTAGTCTTGGGACAAACACATTCAAAGCATGTGGTCTAGGTATCATATCTCCCCGCCCCCCAAACATCCCCTGTTTCTAATTCTGTTAGGAGTTAAAGATATTAGAACTCTGTGCACCAGATATAAAAGCTGGTTAATATCAGATGATCACATAATTATGTAGATACATGAGGCCACTGGAGTCACTTTAGAACTCAACAGCAGACACAGTGTGTATATTTATTTTTTCCCTATTGTCTTAACCTCCTACTTGGGAAGGAGTGCAAGAGAACCGTGTCAGAATTGTTCAGTGCAATTCAAATAACAACTTGTTTTGGTTAGGTAATATATATGTGGAATTGCACTCATTTTTTGCTACTACTGAGAGAACAATCCCCATACTTTTAGCAGCTAATGGTTGTATTGCAATGCATTAGAAACCCAGATAAATATCTAGATTAAATAAGATTAAGTAAGATGTAGATATTAGATCAATATCTAAATTTACTAGATTAAATATGGCAGGAGAGTAATGTACACAATGTCCACTTCGTTTTTGTCTTTCCTAGTTATTTTCCAGAGAATCAAAATTCACAGGGCTTCTTTTATTGCAATATAACTGAGAGGGAAAAGGCTGTGTGATTGTGGTAAACAAGGTGCTGAGGAATCAGGAGACACCTATTCCTCTTCTGAAGTGATTTCCTGGATTTCAGGGCAAAAACAGGTCCATGTCATAATGCGTCCCACTCTTAGACCAAGTGTGAAGACCCTCACAGTGGGTGGTCCCAGTCTCTGCTACTCAAATCCAAAGTGGAATGACAGAATTATTTCACCAAGTGATTGGGGTACTGAGAACTTTAGATCATCAGATGATGATGATGGCAGAAAGCAAGAAGAACCTGCAACAATGTTTACGCAGAACAGAGTAAGTGCCTAGTTAGTCCATCTGGTTCTTTCCTGGGAACCCGTGCATTGCATTCTTCTCCTTAGCTCTGCTAAATGCCTAATCCAATCCTTATGATTGTCTGAACTGAAAGATACTTCACGATCACCCTGGCAAATATTTCATTTAATAAGAAACAGAAATTGAGGACCTGAAATGATAAATAGCTACCCCAATATTTAGTTCCACCAAGGTACACTGTTTTCAATGCATTTGTGCTGGATTCCACTAAAGATAGGGTGTTTTTTTTTTTTTTTTTTTTTGTAAGAACTAAAGGTTCAGTTGATTAGGATGTGCTAAAGGTACAGTATGCAATCACTGTTCTACCTATTATTTCCTACATTAGAATCGATGGCCTCATCTGGGTCCCTGAAGAGGAAGAGTCAGAGAGAACAATTCACCCTTGGCTTCTCCATGATGTAAGAAGAAAACCAGGAGATTTATTAGTCAGTTTTTGTTGCTGTGAACAAAATATCTGATGAGAACCACTTGGAGGAGGAAGAGTTAATTTTGTCTTATGGCTTCAGAGGTTCAGTTCGTGGTCAACTGGTTCCAAGGCAGAAATACCACAACAGAAGAGCATGGCAGAGGAAAGCTGTTCAGCTCATGGTGGCTGGAAAGCACAGAGAAAGTTTTGATCCAAGGACACATGTAGTCCAGGCCATGTTCCTCCAGCCACTCTACACCTGCCTATTAATTACTACCTAATAGGATTAATCCATTTGTTGGATTAATCCACTGATAAGGGCAGAATGCTAATTGTTACCTGAACCTCACTGTATTAGAGGCCATGCTTCCAAAACATGAGTTTTTCAGAGGACATTCCTAGATCAAAACCATAAGAGCAGATTTTAGACAATACCCTCATCAGAAATGTTTTCCTGGTGTGTCATAATTTTATAATAGAATGATCTGCTCATACACCAAATCTATTCCTAGAATCCCATCCCATTCTTAGGCAGAATTGTGGCATTTTCTCATGTTGAGGCACAATTGTCTACACTGGCATCATTTTGTATGTTTATTTAGCCATCATTTCCCCCAGAGGTTTTTTGTTTTTTTTTTTTTTGTTTGTTTGTTTTTTTTTTTGGTGGGTAACTTTCCTGCTTTTGCTTCTTTGGCACATAAAATGAAAGGCCATATAAATGACATCTGACCTGAGGTTCTCCTTTCTTTTGTATTCTTTCACCACCAGGCTATTTTGCTGAAAAAAAATTTCTGTTACGTAGAACTTTCTGCTAACTGGTGCTCTGCATAAAGTTACCTGATGTCAGATAAAATGATCCTCTGAAACTTTATAAAATTTAGAAATCCTTTGAATCATCAAAATATAATTAAGTTGTTCAATTCGTTTTCATATTATACATATACAAGGTAAAATACAATTAAAAAGTGAAAATGCCAGAGGGGAAGTAAACATGCAAAACCTTTTGAAATAATGAAAGATAAACAAGTGAATTAAAGTCAAATCTCAGAAAATATAAATGATTTATTTTCTGATATAAATGATTTATTTTCTGACCTTTGCCTGCCTATCTAAGATCATTTCATAATGTTGAGTTCTTTAAATTTAAGCTTCACCAGAAAAGAATTTAGTTCATCAAACAGGAAGCCTTTCCACTGTGTCTTCCATGTCTTCTTCTTCTGTGCTAGTTTTTGGTCACTACAACAAATATCTAAGATCAACCTATAAAGAGAAAAGTTTGACTAGTTCATGGTCAATAGTTCCACTGCTTTTGGATCTGTGATGAGTTAGGACATCATAGCAAGGAGCAGGTGATGGAGAAAATTAGCTCACTTCATGACCAAGATGCAAAAACGAGGAAAGGGTTGGGGTCCCACAATCCACTTCCAAGGCATGCATCAAATAACCTAATGACCTCCCAGCAGGTCTCACCTCTTAAAGGTTCCACTGCCTTCCAATGGTACCACGTTGGAAATTAAGCTTGAACATGTGAGCTTTTGAGGGACATTTAAGATTCAAACTACAGCAGTTCCCCTGCTGTGTTTCCACCTAAAAAATTCCATTTACTCAGTATCTCTTCTGTGAAACATCTCAGACACTCAGGTAAATATGTTTTCACCTTCTCTATTGTTTCTACTCATCATTTTCAGTAATGGAGAGAGTATATACCTATTTCAGAGTGTGCCAGGGCTCTCCTGTGTGACCTCAAATGAGTGACTAACTGCATCCCTATGCTTTGACTTCCTGAAAACATGGAGGTAATAATAAAACCTGCCCTATGAGGGGCTGTGAGGACTGAATGAGAGACTGCTGTAGTGTGCTACAACAATAACAGGCATGTAGACTTTGTCAGCTAGGACTACCATTATTATTAATACTATGAGCAATTATTTGCCTTATGCAATAACCTCTTTGAAATGTAATTGTCTTTCCAGCAAGACCATAGGCTCTGTGAGGATGATCTCATGTCCCTTTTTTTAGTCCTCATATCTAGACCATCTCTACTGTGATATTTTGGACCAACCACCCTAGCATAGTGTTAAGGTTTGGGTATGAGGTATTCTCTGAAAGCTCCTGGGACAATACAGGAATGTTCAGAGGTGAAACAATTAGATTATGAGAGCTATAACCTAATTTGTGGTTAAACCCATTTGATGGATTAATAATTTGAAAGGACTACCATACTGAGTGATAACTGTAGGCAGGTAGGGTGCAGTGGGAGTACATGGCAGGGACACCAGTGGGAGTTTATATTTTGTCCCTGACTCCTTGCTTGTTTTCTCAGCTTCCTGGATGCCAAGAGCTGAGAGGTTTTCCCCACCATGCCTTTCTACCATGATGTTCTGACTCATGGAGTGCACAGTGATCGAGTCAGGTCAATTATGAACTGAACCTCTGAACTTTGAACCAAAAATAAACTTTCCTTCCTCTAAATTGTTCTTGTCAGGTATTTAGTCACAGTGACAAAAATCTGACTAACAGGAATACAGCGTGTTTTGTGTATTCACATGCTTTGACTCACACACATCCATCAGGCTTCCTGGTGGTAAGCTTTAGAAGCTAGTTTAAAATATACATTCCAGATGGGGGCTGTGATATCTGTCCTTCTCTCCATTCCCTGAAACACAAACTATAACCTTGTCTTTGAGCTCTGAACTCCTTCCCTTGTGGAAGGAATGAAGAAGAGAAATAGTCTTTCTCCCCAAGACCTTCAGCTGGAAGCTTCATTTCATCAATAATTTCCCCCTGTCCCATTCCTTGCCATGCTGGGGTCTCAGGAGGTGGTATTATTCCAAAACCAAAAATATCACAATGAAATAGAGGAGAGAGAAAAGACTGTATGCTCTGAAAAGAGACAGAAAGAGAGAAAGAGCCAAGAGAAGGACTTTACACTTGCCCTGGTCACTTTTCACTTCTCCACCCAAGAAGATTCCTTATTTATAGGGGTCAGATCTTTCTTATCTAACATCTGGACTTGTTTGCTTAGGTAAACAGAAGGGAAACTTGGGCTGCACACTGAGGCTAATTGGTGAGGACCACATGGCATATGGTAGGTACTATAATTAACGTGATTAAGTGATAGAAATTGAAATAGCAAAAAGCCACAAAAAGTTTAGAAAAGTGGTCATATATTTTTTATATATGGGTATATTCAATTTTGACATAATGTTTACAGACACACTATATTTGAAGCATTTCAAAGAATGTTTGAAAGTACAACTTCTTCCCAGTCCTGTAATATCCACTCCCCATCACTTTCCATATAAAGCACTAGACACTATGTAAAAACAGAATTGTAAGAGTTATGGACTCAAAAATTATATAAAGCATGTTTTAGGAAGAAAATGGTATTCTTATTCTTCCTGCCAATTTTCACCAAGATTTAGTCAACTGCTTTGCATAATGGGGCTACTTTTGAGTTTTGGACACCACATACCTTTGTTGGTGTGCTGTGTTCTTTTATTAGGCCCTTTGTTCATTCAGGATGGATCAAGAGGTATGTTTTCCTAATGATGGAGGAGGAAGGCCATTACTTTCTATCCAGATCACTAAAACTAATATCTAAAACAATTAGGTCCTAAGGGTACGATTAGGAAAATGTGTTACATGTTGCCACCATAATGGAAGAATGCAGAGTGTCCTTACGGAGGAGGAGGGAGGTAACATAAAACCCTAGACAAAGGAAGAGGAGATTGCCAGCATAGGGTTGAAAAGTCCACACAGGAGCAATTCAAAGGTAGTGGATCCCACCACATAAGGGAGGCAGGAGAAAAGCTATGGATGTGAGAAGACTTAGGCCGAGTAGGCAGGAAGACACATAGAAGTCTCCCTCAGACAATTTGATGGATTCTGCCATCCAACTATTAGGGGAGAGGGAAGTTAGGTGACAGTGTTCAGCCAATGAGGCTCTCATAATGCCACTTGCTAAGAGGCAGAGGTATTACTTGGATAGAGCTGCTGCAGAAGTGAGTTTTCAGAGACACAGGGTAGCGCCAATTCAAGGTCAAGTTATCCAGGGGTGGGGATAGGGGCTGGGTTCCAGTTTCTATTTTAGCTAAGAGAAAAATATAAGCTTTAGTAGTCATCAAAGGCTACAGAGGATGTAAAAGGAGCCTTGTGATGACAGCAAAATAAGGTCACTGTTATAGAGAAGAGCAAAGACTTCATGTGTCATTACTTTGCAGTCCAGGACTCCTCTCATCATTCCGAGGGCCCTGCCTGGGTCCCTTCATCCAGGATGTCCATGGAGGTATGTTAGCCAGGAGAACAAGAATGAGGCTTTTGAATGAGTCAAAAGACTCAGCATTAGCCCCAGAGGCAATGAGCTAAGCCAAAGCAAGAAAGGTGATATTTTAATTGCCAAGTTTAAGTCTGTTCCTCATATACAAGAATCAAGGAAAACAAGTACCCAGGAAGAATTTTAGTCTTATTTTATAGTTAAAAGATAATATGACTTCATTTTCTTTTTTTTTTCACCCTGGAGTTTTAGGGGATACATTTTGTTCTATTCCAAATTGTTTTCTACATATGATGTAGGGAAAGATCATGGGGCAGGCGGTGTGGAACCTAGGGAATGGCCTGTCTGTGGTCACAGCAGGGACCCCTGGCACTCATATTCTCCTGTGTACTCCCTGAGTTCTGTGGTCACTCCTCTATGATGTCCCCATTAACTTCCTAGCAGAGAAAACTGGCAAACTGCCTTAACAAATCCTCAAAGTCAATATCACCAATTAGGGGACAAGCCAGTGTCATGTATCTCCTGATAGGAGACACTGCCAATGTCTCCTCTGTGGAGTTGCTGCCAAAAATGTGCAGCCCAACTCTAAGATGAGAAACATCACAAAATCCCTAATTGAGGACTACTCTACAAAACAACTGCTCTTCTCACTACAAAAATGTCAGCATCTTACAAAAGACTAAAAATCAGCCCAAGGGGACACCACAGAGGACAGACCATGGAACTCAGGGAATGCAGACAAGAAAACCTTAAGGACCAGGGCTCCCTGCTGTGAGTCCAGATGTGCAGTCCTCTGGGTCCCACACTGCCTGCCTCATAACCTTTCTCTACATAGGTAGAAAAAAATAAGAACTAGAATAAAAATGTATCTCCCCAAAATTCAGCATGGAAAGGACACTAACAAGAATAGCAAAATAGTGCCTGTCAACCTGGACTGGGTCTTGGACTGGGGATGGGAGTAGAAAGTGCATGTGTTCCTTAGCTATATATGTCATTAGTAGGACAAACACTGAATTTAAATAAGGCATATAGATTAGATAACAGTATATCAATATAATTTCCCAATTTTTCTAAATGTACACTGGTTTCATAAACAAATTCCTGAATTTTGGGAAACATATCAAAGTATTTAGGAGTAAAGTGAAAACATGAAATACATGTGCAATTTGTTCTCAAATGGATTAGCAAAAACAAAACAAAAAATATGTGTGTGTGTATATGTATTTGTGTTTGTGTATCTGTATGTGTGTGTGTGTGCAGCAAACATGGTAACATATCAAGAAGAGTTATTTGCCCTAGTCTTGCAATTTTCCTACAAGCATGAAATTAATTCAAAATAGTTAAAAATGCGATCATGCATATGTGATGAGCAGCAACATTATGTAGGATAATATCCATATTTTCTTTGCACTAGGCTAGCTGCTCTGTGCTACTTGCATCACTATATTATGGTTAACTGAGTAGATAGGCAAACATGCTAGAAATGGGCTAAATGATCACAATATAGTCAAATTATAAAGAAAGTCTTTTAAAAAATTTGCTCAAAGTCGATCACTCCCCAGAAAAACTGACAAAAATAAAATAGCTCTGGAAAATATACTACCTGCCTTCCTTCCACTGCCCTCTGGGAATTACTAAGGAAACTATTCTCAGTGTAAGTTTAAAACTCTGGACATAAAATCCATCCGCCTACTTATAGTACGGAATATGCATGAAACTTTCCTCTCTGAATTGAGCTGCAACTTTCCAAGTGATATGTGAATAGTGTCTTCATTCACAGTCATAGCTCAATGTTCTGCACATGTTGTCTTCAAAGAACATCTTCCCTACTGTGATTGGATCACCTGTTGTCTGGGCAACATCACAGCTTCCTGTCATTAGCCAGAGTCTAACTGAGACTGCCTAGGGACATGCAGAGACTCAACTTGCCATATGAGATCATATTAATGCCCAAGAAGGCACATTCACATGGTGCCTTAGCATAATTTAGCCATGTGACTGCCATGCAAATTAAATTTTAGAGACAAAAACTAATCACTCTCATTTGAAGCAATTTGTGCATTTAGTGCTTGCCTTGAAATATATAAAACCAGAAGGAGCTTTCCATGATGCAGCTTAATACAATGGCAAAAATTTGGTTTCTAAAATGTTTACCAAGGCCACAGTGTAGAAACTTTTCATGTTCAATTATGTGTATACACCATGATACTGTCATATTAAGAAACAATCAGAGAGACATTCTCCAAAAGTGATTTAACATCTACTCACATATCAAAAATACAGAAAGTTCCCAGAACAAATAAGAGAATTACACACAAAAGGACACATGCTAAAAAAAAAAAGGAAAGGGGAATCCATCTCAATTGATGTCCAAGTCTGAGATCTCTGATAACAGGAGGAAACAAGGAAGCAAATCTGCCTCCCAAATTCACAATGCATCAAAGCATCAAAAAACGATCCCACTGATAATGATGGGAATGAAATCCCAGAGAAAGATTATAAAAAACTGATTATTAAAATGTTCGATATAATAAAAGAAGATATAAGGAAGAAATTAATGGAACAAATAAAGGAAATGAAAGACCACTTCAATAACAAAATAGAAATAATGAAAAGAAACAAATCATAACTCCTAGAAAGGAAAGACACTATCAATCAAATCAAAATTTCACTTGAAAGTATCACTAACTGATTAGATTGATTAGATTGCATAGAAAGTAGACCGTAATCTCTTGAAGACAGAAATTCAGTCCTTGAAAACAGGATATATGACCTTGAGTAGACAGAATACAATAAAGGAAAAATTAAAGAACGTGATCAGATATATTAGAACTCTGGGACAACATTAAAAGATCAAATGTGAGAAACGCTGGGATAGAGAAGAACGTGGAGATACAAGCTAGTCATAAAGAACATTTTCAATGAGATAGTTAGATAAAACATTTCCCATATCAGAAATGAGATAGACATCCACACAAAGGAGGCATTCAGGACCCCAAATAGACCTATTCAAATGAGAATCTCTCCAAGATATATCATAATCAAAATGCCTACCTTAGAAAATAAGGAAAGGATATCAAAAGCTGCAAGAGAGAAACATCAGGTCATATTTAGAGGCAAACCAATAAAGATCACTTCTGATTTCTCAATTCAGACCCTAAAATCAAAGAGGACCTGGAATAAGATATTCCAAGTTCTAAATGAAAACAAAGGTTTCTATACCAGCAAAACTCAGTTTCATATTTGAGGGAGAAATAAAACTTTCCATTACAAGAATAACCTAAAGGAATTCACGAACACCAAGTCAGCACTACAAAGAACACTGGAAGATAAACTGCATAAAGATGAACTAAAAAACAATTCCTAATGCTCCTGGACCAAGGAAGATAAATATGAAATAATTCACTAAATGAGAATCAAGACAGGATTAAATGTAGCAAAAATCAAAATGGCAAGAAGCAACAATCACATAACCATACTAACTCTGAATGTTAATGGTCTCAACTCTCCAATTAAGAGAAACAGTTCAGGAGAATGAATCTCAAATCAAGAGCCAACTGTATGCTGTTTACAATAGATTAATTATATAGGCAAAGACCCCTACAGGCTGAAGGTAAAAGGAAGGAAAATATATTCCATCCATATAGATCCCCAAAACAAGCAAAAGTACCTACTCTCCTAACTGAAAAAGCAGATTTCAAGGAAAAATTATCAGAAGAGACAAAGAAGGCCATTATATCCTGGAAAAGGGAGCAATCCAACAAGAAGATACAATGTTAGTAAATATTTATGCCCCAAATGTCAATTACATAAAAAATACTCCATGATATTAAATCCCAGGTAGACACCAACACAATAATACTGGGTGATTTCAACACACCCTTCTCACCAATACACAGATCATTGAAACAAAAATAAAAAAATGTATCTGCAAACTAAATAGTACTATAAATCAAATGGACCTAATAGACTTCTACAGAATATTTCACCCAAAATGGTTTCTTCTCAGCAATGCATGGAACTTCTTCCAAAATAGTTCATACTTTGACCACAAAGCAAATTAAGCAAAAACAAAACAAAACAAAAAAAATCAATATAATCCCATGCCATCTATCAGATCATAATGAAATAAATCTAGAAATTAAAAGCAAGAAAAATAATAGAAACCACATAAATATATAAAAATTGAACAATACTCTCCTAAATGAAGAATGGATCAAAGAAGAAATGAAAGTAGAAATCCAGAAATTCTCAGAAACAAGTAATAATAGAGATGAAACATATCAAAATCTCTGGGACAGTATGAAAGGAGTTTTAAGAGGAAAATTTATAGCACTAAGTGCTCACACTTAAAAAGAGAGAGAGATCCCAAATAAATAAGCTTATTCTCTACCTCAAGGCCTTAGAAAACAGCCCATCAAGAGCTGAATGGATTAAAAAATTCTGATATACACACACATACATACATACATACATGCATACGTACATACATACATACAACAGAGTTCTACTCAGTCATATAAAGAATGGTATTTGCTGGTAAATGTATGGAAATGGAGAATATTATGCTAAGTGAAATAATCCAAACTCAGAAACTACAAGGTCAAATGTTTTCTTTCATATGCAGAAGCTATGAGAGAAAACATTTGACCTGAAATGGGGAGGGAAGGATAGAATACAATAAGGATTAAGGTAAGACTGGTAATGTGGAAGAAGGAGATTGAGAGGCAGGATGGAGGGATGGGTAAGGGGAGGCAATGCAGAATGAACAATTTAAAACTTATGTGCGTATTTAAATATACCATAGGGAATTTCACCTTTATGCATAAGTAGAAAAAACACTCAAATATAAGTACATAGACCAGTGTAAGCAAATCTAGTAGAGTAGAGGAAGGAGAGTGGGGGAGGAGAAGGAAGATGGGAGGGAAAGGGGGAGGTAAAAGGGGGGATGATGGATTGAAATTGAACCTATGCATGCATGAGGTTGTTGGGATGAACCCAAATCTCTAATAAAACATTCTAAACAAGGGATGGTGGGGCTTAGACCTATGTGTAGTAGTGGAGGTCATAAATGATAAAGTTAATTCTTACTTGGACATTTCAACACCAATGTTTTATCATATAAGATGTGAAATATCAGCAATTGTGTTAAAAATAATTTCGAGATTTTTTTTCTTGCATAACAGGAAGGATGGAGTTGCCATTTAGTGAGACAGGAAAAAGTAGTAAGTTTGGCAGATGACACCAGATAATGAGGCTTGAAATTGAACTTTGAAGTTTTACGTATTTAAGTTTGAGATGCCTATGAAAGCTTCAGAGGGAGAGAGATGTCAATTAGTCAGTTGTAGGTACCAGTAAGGAACTCAGAATAGATAGAAGAGCAGAGATACATATTTGGGATGTGTATTGTGCAAATAGTACTTAAAGCCATCACATTATATGTGAACACTAAGAGTGGATATAAAAAGAAAGAGAGGTGTGAAGACTCAGCACAATTGCAATCCAATGTTTAGAGTGTGTGGAATTGAGGAGCTGTCTGTAAAGGACACCAAGAAGGAGGACCTAGAGGAATACAACCAGAAGAGACTCTGGAAACCAGACGAAGACAGTGGTTCAAGAAATAGAAGAGGCTCTCAGAGTTATGAATGAGGAATAAGATTGTGTATTGAAATAGAAGTTAGTGGTGCTCTTATCATAGAACAGTTTCAGTGGAATGGGTATATATAGCTTGTAGTCCCAGGGAATCCTGGGAAACAAATTCTTACATTTGGCAGTTTATCAGAGCCATCAACTTCTGTTCTGGTGCATTTTCTGATGCACCAATGTGTGGAGAGATGCCCATTTGAACCATTGATATCTGGCTCTGAAATCAGGGGTGGACAGCTAGTTGGAACCAGTGACAACTTATACCTGAATATGATGTTGGCATCAAGTAAAAGGCATCCATAAAGCAGCTCAGCATACAGGGCAACAGGCAAATTCCATTTCCTGTTTTATGGTGCAATTTTAAAAATGAATGGATTACACAAAGGGGTATAAAGGAAAGGGAGAGGGAGAGGGATAGGAAAGACTGAAATGAATCTAACATACTTTTCCCATGTACATATATGAATAAGCCATAGTGAATCTCAACATCCACAAAACTGGGATCCTAATTAGAATAAGATACACTCCATGCTTTTATGTCAAAATACATTCTATTGTCATGTATAACTAAAAAGAACAAATTGTTAATATCACAGTAAAAAAGAAATATTTTTTTGAAACAAATGGGAAATCATGTACATGTGTTTTGTGTTTTAAAATACTGAATAGAAAGTCCAAATGATACATCAGAAAATTTTTATTGTATAAAACCATGAGCAATGTTAACAATTGAAAGAAACATGAATTAATTTTTAGTCAACAGCTAGTCTTTTGAAAACCTTTGCCTTTGAAAAATCATAAGGTCATGTTTTGATTTTCATTTTTGATATCTTCAGAAGGATGTGTTCACAATCTGATTCAAACCTCAGTACCATCTTTAATCCTATGATTTAACCTCAAACGTGAATCTGGCTGGGGCATTTCCTAGGTGCAAACATTCACTCTTAGTGGAACCTACTACCTCAAGTCTACTTGGTAACCTAATTCTGTCACTACAGTGAAATCAGTTTCCAAGAATTTCTGACAATGAACAGAAAAGAAAAATGATAGTATAAGCTGAATTTTTTGCCTTTTTGCTATGTTCTTGCAGTAGTCTGCATATATATTTTAATTGAGTCAATTTGAACTCCTAAAAGACATTCAATGACACTAAATTGAATGGCATTACAACTTAGCACTCAATTCTCCTAAACAAATAGTATGTCATTTTCAATCACTAACATATATGGTCATCATCGTTAAAAACAATGAATCCAGAACCAGGAAAATAACCTGCACGTGTGTGCATATGCACATGCATGCATGTTTATGTACATAAAATATATTGTGTATATTAATTTTTATAGTCAGTCTTTTCCTCAAAAGTGAATAAAAGGACATTGTCAAATATTCTCAGTGGGGCTACTGAGCATCAGCTAAATAAGTCCTAATATTTAAAGACAAGGGATTACAATCATTTCAGAAACATTAAAATGACAGATTGGATGGGAATCTTGTAAAGTGGCTTAATTGACACATCATTGTCTGTTAGTCTGACTCCAGCCAATGGCAGGGTTCAGGAAAACTGCAGAAAATAAATGACATTTCTATAAGAATGGATCAGCCCAGAAGAGCTGCTTGCCCTCTCATCCTTGCAGACAGATATCCACTCACCCCCCATTAAACGATGGTGTGCCTGATCCTGAGAACACCCCACCCACCCTAATTCTCAACCAAAAGGTGAAGTCTGCTGTCTTCTCCTGCAAGGAGTTTGTGGGGGTGACAGGCAGACCAAACATCTCACTTATCTGGTGGTTGCTAAATTCAATTTCATGGAAGTTTACCCAGGAAAATCACACTATTCCTTCCACTCTTTCCTCTCGAATAGAAGCTTATTTGGGTAAAACCCTAGTGAAGTCCTCAGTCTCAGCATGTTAGCATCATTCTGAAAAGAAGTTATTTTAGAATCCTAAAACATTGCTCATTTAATATGTCTCTCTGGTAATTAATTTTATCTGGAGAATTAACCAGCATCCCAGAGAACTACATTAATCCATTCTAAAAATAGTGCCCCAATGACTTATCCACCTTGCATTAGACCCCATCACCTCCCAATATCTCTACAACAAGAGCCAAGCTTCTAGCCCATAGACTCAAACTATACCCAAACCAGAGCAGTTACCACTTAGGTAAGCAGATTTCAGCAACCAAGACCCAGAAATGTAGAGGTGGAGGAGCACTTGGGAAGATCTTCAATGCCACATTGGCTTATGCCATACCTCCAGGTGCTCTGCGGAGCCAAACTGCCACACAGATATATTTCCTCCTAAGCCCCGGAGCCCTGTCAATGCTCTTATATGATCTAGTCCAACTGGGAAGGCTGAATGAATGCCACAGCCATACTCCACAGCAGCCAACATGGCTCACTCTTTGCCTAGCATCGTGCTACAGCATTTACACAGGTGACTTAATTTCACTGTCACATGGTGCCACTGCGATCAGTTACTTATCTCCTTTTCCCAATTAGGGGAAATAAGGCATCAAGTCATTCCCAGAATACTACTCAAGGTCACACTGCTCCTGTAAGGTGAGGACAGCTCTGCATTTGGAAACTGAAACTGCCCTAACTCATGGCCACACAACTGGACACCAACATGGATGGAAAGAGCACTCCACTAAGTCATCTAGGAATCCAAAAAGCACGGGGTCCACAGCCCAGAAGTAGACAAGAATTTAGCATTGTTGCAGCAACCTTTGGAACCTGGACTCCTCTGAGGTCATCTTTCCTGGGTGGTGGAGGGGATCCAGTTTTGGCAGGAAGAGGCTGCCCTTTGCAGAGCTTCTGCAGTCACTGCAGGAGAAACAATGAGGGAAAAGAAGGGGGTAATAGCCTTGTGCCCAGGGGACCCGTCCACTCCCCAGATGGAGTGTCGGGGGTTGGAGGAACCTCATCCAGGTCTGGTGCCTAGACTAGAAAAACTCCTGAGGTTTTCAGACAACTGTGGTTCTCTATTAGGAATCACTCCTCACTGGTGGATCATATTTTAAAAATCTCATCAAAGCAAGCACACTTTCTGAGGTGGGTGATTGCTATACCTTGGATTTAATATGAGTGTGCCCCCCCCCCCCAGCACCTTTGTTGAAATTTAATCCCCATTGTGAAGTATTAAGAGGGCAGAAACTTAATCTAACCGCGGAGTTTAGAGATAGAGTCTTTGGGAGGTGATTAGGATTTGATATGGTCATTGGTGGAGACTCCATGATTGGACCCTTTATTAGAGGGAGAGAAACCAGAAGAGATACAATGTATGTGCCATCCCTGTCTCTTGCCATGCAATGCCCTGTGTTGCCTGGGACTCTGCCAGCAAGGTCATCACCAGATGTTAACCCTCAATCTACAGAACTGTGAGCACAAACCAACCTCCTTTCTTAGAACTGACTCAGTCAGTGTTATAGTGTTATCAGTAGCAGAAAATGGACTAATGCAGGATTTCTATTGGTTCCTGAGATTCCAGTTATAGGGCTCTGGCTATCTTCCAATTATAGGGTTCTGGGTCCAGAGAAGTTTAACATTCAGAAGAAATGCTGGTTCTTTTGTCTGTGGAGTCTCTGATATGAGCCAAGGGGAAGGTCTCCCTTTTGTTTATTCTCAGAACCCAACTGCCCAGGAAGAGCAGGGCTACCCATGATGGCGGCCTGTATCAAATCAACACCATTTGGGCCTACTGTTTTCATGGTGTCCTTCTGCCACAGCCCTCAAAAGGGCTTGCCTGTTTAGCTGAGATGGCTTTAGCTGAGGCAGAGACACCCCTGATTCTCTGTCAGGAGTGTCTGGTGATCCCCACATATTTGCATCCCCTCAGGTAGCACTATTGACCCAATGTGGTTACTCTGTCCCCAGATAGAGGGCCACAGGGCCCGGTACATGGTTAGCACTCAAAAATTACATGTTATGTTGAGGAACCAAGTAAGGTGAATTAAAAAATACACATGAAAATATTTCTCAGAACTAAATCAGAGAGCTGGAAGGTTTAAAAAAGATGTTCAGATAATCTTGGCGTGACTTCTCTGGCTTACATAAGCTTCTGCTTTGAATCTGCCTTACAGAAGAGATAGTTCCGGATGTGGCTTAAGAAAAAGATCCACGAAAACAGAAGATAACTATTAAACATTCAAAAAAATGCAACATGCTATTTACTTATCCATACTTCATAGAAAGGTTCAGAAAAATATTCAAATGGGGAATACATATACTTAGTGCCTCTGGCCATAAAGATCCTTTCCTTTGTATTTTAGGTTTTATTACATTGTTAACCATGGGGATAGACTGCAAATGCTTGTTTTCTCAGCTTCAAATCAGAATTTATAATATCCTAGCTGAACTCTAATGGTATTGTTTATCCTAGCTTCATTTTATGTTTAATTTGATGACTTGCAAAAATAAAGAACTGAATAAATATATCTTTTCTCATTAAATGAAGTTTCAGTTATGGGCCATTGTGGTAAACACTGAAATTGATCAAAATTGAATGTCCTGCCAAAAGATTAAATAAATAAATAAATAAATAAATAAATAAATAAATAAATAAATAAATAAATAAATAAGTCTGAGAGGGAAGTTTAAGAACAAGCAATAAAAAGAATACATTTTCAAACAAAGTAGATTTTGACTGTGAGATGGCTGAAGGAGCAGAGCGCCGGGGCAGGAATGGGGCACAGCTTCCCGGTTGCTGTGTTTGGTCACCCTCCCCAAGGGGTGCGGGCCTGAGGCCAGGCAGCCTCTGGGAGAGTTTACCTTTCTGCGACCTCACCCCTAAACTTCAGTATCCCTAAGAGGAACCTGCAGCGCGTATCTGCCACCAGAAGGTGTCGCTGCAGCCCTCGAATCCCCTGTGCATTGGCCCCCCCCCCCCCCGCCCTCATTCTCTTCTCCCCGCCCCCATTCCAAAGCAGAGCTCAGCTCAGAGATCCTCTACCTAGGACTCCACCAGAAGAGATGCCTTCTGCACCGCGCCAGGCGCAGGCAGCTGGGCCTCCCGAGTGGTCAAATCAATGAATTCCCAGAGCGCTAGCCGCAACTAGGCATTCCTACGTTACTGTGTGCATCAATTAAAAGTAAAAACGAAAGTCATTGCTTTTTATTCATCCAATACTTAAATTCTAGTAGGCTTTTGATCTATGTGGGGTGGTGGTTGTTGCTTTCGTTATTTCAAACACTCTTTAATAAGGAAATCTTCAACCATATACCAAAGTAGCAGGAATGGCATAATAAATTTCCCATGCTCCCACCGTCCAACATTCACTGTTACCAATTCAAGGCCGGTCTTGTTTTACCCACACTCTCCCCAGCCTTCCAACCCCAACGGGCTTCTTTGAAGTAAATTGCAAATATCAGACAAGTGCACTCATTAATTCTTCAGCACAAATTCCTCAGTTAAGATAGATGAAACACAAGCAAATATATTATGCTTACAATCAGAGTGATGATTCTTAATTTCATTAAACTTACTGAATCAGTTTTTAATCTCCCCCATTGTTTCACAATCGTTTTACAGAGATATATGTGTTTGAGTGTGGGGTTAATCCTTTTTTATGCAGTCATTTCTCTTTGCATTCTTAAAATGTTCATCTGGGTCCCGTTTATCATATATCCTGTCTTCCTACACTGTTTTCCTTTTTGGAGCCTGGTGGAAGCTGGCAGGAATAACGGAATAAAGTGTCACATCAGACCTGCTAACTTAGGGTACACTATACAGGGGGAGGCAGGGTGAGGGCGTGTCACTTGCAAATTCATGCCTTACTGATTGCTCTGCTACTGTCAGCCCTTTTTTCTAGATTTCCTTCCCCATCCTGACACTGCATGGTTGCATGGGAATCATATTTCCTACAGCTGGGAAGGAGATTCCCTGCAACAGTGCAGCTCACAGAAAAGCCTTACCAAAGGATTTAGAATGGATCAGCAATACTTGCTATGATATGAATTTGTTCCCCCTGGAATTATGTGATGGAGACTTCATCCACAAAGGCAACAGCATGGGGAGGAGGGGCCTAGTGGGAGGTGCTCAAGTCCTGAGATCTCTGCTCTCAAGATTGAATTACTGCTCAGGGTAAAGGGCTTGAGGTGGCAAGTACAGGCTCTCCCTCTCTCCTATACACTCTGATGCCCTTCTGCCTTCTGCCATGGGATGATGTGGCAAGAAGCTCCTCACCAGATAATGTATCCTTGGCCTTGGATGCTCTCTAGTCTCCAGAACCACAAGAAATAAATCTGTTTCTTATTCATTATTCAGGTATTGCTCTAGCAGCACTTTTAGAAAAAATCATCTACAATTATCCTTCAATCCAGGGAGCTGAAAGACAAAACTTTTCTCATGAACTAGTGTTTTTACTGGTAAAAGCAACACATGGTTGTTATTTTCAGGCTTGGGTAGCCATTTTCTTAAAAACAAATGGAGTCTGTCACTTCTAGGAAAGCAATTAACAGTATTCCTAGACAAAACCAAAATTTGAGATTTCAAGTGGAAATATTAAGTTAAGAAAATTTATATCCCCCATGATGAACTTGTCAGATTCCAGATGCTTAATACTTTCTTAACAAGATTGCTAAGGATATTAACAAATGTGTTTTGTATGATAATGTGTCAACATTTGGATGAGCTACATAACTGTGTACACCAATCTCAAAGGACCAATACAAAATCATGCATAGATTAAAGATATATTCAAAGTATGAGGCAGATCAGTGGATTTTAAGGAAAAATGTATGCCTAATTTCTTACATAGTTTCAAGTTTCACACTATAACTAAATTCTAAGAAACTAGTAGTCAAGTTTAATGTGATACGAAGATAAAGTAGTCATGATTATCTGCATAGTCTAATAATAGACTCATCCATTTTCAAACTATATCGGTCTCAGGCTGGATTTTGTCTTCAGCCAAAATTACATATTACAACAGATTGGATGTGGAAGCAGACATGAAAAATCATCTGTCTTTCATTAAGACAGACATTAAAGATATTTGCTGAAATGCAAATGTCACTGTTGTTGCTAAATTACTTTAATAATATAGTTATTATAATTATTTTTACAGAAATATGTTATTTATTTTGCCTTTTTGTTATTTTTAAATGAATTAATAAATGCATATTTTAAAATACCTGTTTTAAGTTTTTTAGCACGGATCATGTGTCCTTTAGTTCTGACAATATGAATGGCGTGTTTCTTTTTAAATTTAATTTAATTTTATTTGTTCATTTTAATGACATGACAGTAGAGTATACTTTGACATATTATACATACATGGAGTATAACTTATCCTAATTAGGATCTGTTCTTGTATTTGTACATGATGTGGGTTTCGCAAGTTGTGTATTCATATATGAACATAAGAAAGTTATGTTATGTCTGATTCATTCTACTGTCTTTCCTATTCCCCTCTCCTCTCCCTTCACTTCATTCTGCTTTGCTAATTCAGGGAATTTCTCTTCTTTCCCCAACCCCCCTTACTTTGTGTTAGCATCAGCATATCAGAGAGAACATTTGGTCTTTGTTTTTTTTGGGGGGATTGGTTTATTTCGCTTAGCATCATAGTCTCCAGATTGATCCATTTACCTGCAAATGCCATAAATTCATTCTTCTTTGTGGCTGAGTAATATTCCATTTTGTACATATTCCATTTTGTTTATCCATTCATCTGTTGAAGGGCAACTAGTTTGGTTCCATAGCTTAGCTATTATGAATTGAGCTTCTCTAAATATTGATGTGACTGCATCATTATAGTGTGCTGATTTTAAGTCCTTTGGGTAATTACCAAGGAGTAGGATTACTGGGTCAAAGAGGTTCCATTCTAAGTTTTCTGAGGAATCTCCATACTGCTTGAGTGGTTGTACCAATTTGCACTCTCACTAGTAGTGTATGAGTGTACCTTTTCCCTCACATACTCACCAATATTTATTGCTACTTCTATTCTTGAAAATTGCCATCTGACTGGAGTGAGATGGAATGTCAGTGTAGGGTTTTTAAAATTCTTTTATTTGTTCTAATTTGTTGAACATGATGATAAAATGTATTTATACATTTTGATAGATCATACATAAATGGAGTATAATCTCTCATTTTTCTGATTATACATATTGCAGGATCACATTGGTCATGCAGTCATACATGTACTTGAGGTAATAACATCTGCTTCACTATTGCTTCCCCCATGCCCCTTCCTGTCCCTTCACTCCCCTCTACCTAATATAAAGTAACTCTATTCTTCCCTATCCCCCTTTTATTGTGAATTAGCTTCTGTATATCAGAGAAAACATTCAGCCTTTGGGTTTTTGGGTTTGGCTTATTTTGCTTAGAATGATCATTTGCATTTCTTTAAATGCTAGAGAGGTTGGATATTTTTTTGTATGTTTGTTGATCATTTGTATTTCTTCTTCTGTGAAGTGCCTGTTCAGTCCCTTGTTTTTTTGGTGTTAAGTTTTTTGAGTTCTTTACATATCCTGGAGATTAATGCTCTCTCTGAGGTGCAGGTAGCAAAGATTTTCTCCCATTCTGTAGGCTTTCTCTTCATGCTGAATTGTTTCCTTTGCTTCAAAGAAGTTTTTTAATTTGATACCATCCCATTTATTGTCAAGATGACCCTACTACGAAAAGAGCTAAACAGATTTTTTTTCAGAAAATGAAAATAATTTTATTGCACATTTAATATTAATGAAGGAAAACTTCTATAAAATATTCCAAATTCTAACTTTTCTTCAGCCTCAATTGCTTTTTTTTTTTTTGATTCATTGTACACAAATGGGGTACAGCTTTCATTTCTCTGGATGTACATGAAATACAGCATTTGTGTGATCACACATGTACCTAGGGTGATATTCGTCTAATTCTATTACCTTTCATTCCCCCCACTCTCTCCCCTCCCCTTATTTTCCTCTATACAATCTATCCTTCCTCCGTTCTTGCCTCCCCTCAACTCGTTATGTATCATCATCCACTTATCAGAAAAATAATTTGGTCTTTGGTTTTTGGGGAATGGCTTATTTCACTTAGAATGATATTCTCCAAATCCATCCATTTACCTACAAATGCCATATTTTTAAATAAATAATGATGTATATATACCACAGTTTCTTTGTCCATTTATCCATTTATCTATTGAAGGGCATCTTGTGCTATACAGATTTAATGCAATTCCTATTAAAATTCCAATGACATTCTTCATAGAATAAAAAAAGTAGTCATGAAATTCATTTGAAAAAAATAAGAGGCCCAGAATAGCCAAATACTTATGAAGAAAAGTGAAGCAGAAGGGATTACAGTAGCAGACCTTAAATTATACTAAAGAGCTTTAGTAACAAAAACTGCCTGGTACTGGTATCAAACTGGGCATGAAGACCATGGAGTAGAATAGAAGACACAGAGACAAACCCACATAAATACAGTTAGCTCATACTAGACAAAGGCACCATGCATTGGAGAAAAGATAGCCTCTTCAACAAATGGTGCTGGTACAACTGGAAATCCACATGTAACAGAATGGAATTAGACCCCTATCTCTGACCCTGAAGAAAATTCAAGTCAAAGTCAAGACCAAAGACCCTGTGCCTATTAGGAGAAAAGGTAGGCCCAAATTTCCATCAACTGATTTAATTTCTAATACACTAAATAATAAGAGATAATCCATATAATTAAAATTGGGGGGGGGTTCAATAATTTTACAAGTTTGCATAATACTGAGAGTATTTTTACTGTCTTTGTGCCCATGGACTGAGAGTGTTGTGCCTTATACTATGTCAATTTGCACATTTGAATTTCATGACTGTTAATATAGATTGCACTGAAACTCAGTGGATCTTGAGAGACCCAGTTACTCACTAGAAATGGTTTCAAAGGCAGAATGGGGAAAGTATATATTAGGAGATATCCTAAAAAAAGAGAAGGAGAGTCATTTCTACTGAGAAAAGAGAATGTGGATGGACACGTGACACAATAAAGGAATCCTGACTATAGGGTGAGTATTACTATGCTAATTCTAAAAATATAACCAGATAAACTTCCTACTCTTGGGATCATTATTTTTATAAGTTGATTATGAAAGTTCCAAGCACAGAAAAAAAAGTTGAAAAGACTTTAGAATGAATACCCATATATGTACCTAGAATTACCATTGTACTATATTTACTCTACCACTTACGGGTATATATTAAACAGACCTGTAGCTATGTTGCTATGTGGCTGTGTGGTCTAACTACATTCATCCATCAATGTCATATCAAGATATCCTTTCTGGTCAGGTGCAGTGGTGCTTGCCTGTGATCTCAGTGACTCATGAGGCTGAGGCAGGAGGATCAAAACCAGCCTCAGCAACCTAATGAGACCCTAAGCAACTTAGTGAGTAAGACCCTATCTCAAAATAAAAAGGACTGAGAATGTAACTCTGTGGCAAAGCAGTCCTGGACTAAACCCCAGTACAAAAAAAGAAGAAAAAGACAAGAAGAAAGAAATCCCTGCCATGGTAAATACAAATCCTGAGGATCATATTCAAAGTGGCAACCTATTTGTTTTGTATGGATACATCAGGATTTATTAGCTTACCTCTGACTAGGAATATTTAGATTTGTTAAACTCTTCACTAATTTGAGAAGTGTTGAGATGGACTTGTTCTTCCATAACAATTGTTCTTTATTCATAAGCTAAAATCTAAGTATTAGAATTTCTCCATGAATGAGCATACACATTTTTCAACTTTCTCCTGTGTATCTCAGCAACTTTTGTCTTTGATTTTCCTTTGTAAACTCAGTCCAAATGTAGATGTTGAAAAAAAGGTAGAGATCAGTGTGAAGACAGCAGCTGAAAGGCCATGGGGGCTCCTTTGAAGTTCCTGCCACTCAGGTAGGTCCTCGTATTCACTGTCAAAGGAATGAGTAATGATGAGGTATGGGGAAAGAGCTATGTTTATTTCTGGAGCCCCTGATTGGCAGAATGAGAATCACAACAGTACTGCTGGTGGTCAACTTTGGTGAGACCTGGAGACTTCCCTCTCCACCCCACCCATCCTCATTTTCTTCCACTTACCCTAAGAAGGAACACTCTTGAAATCATTATGGGAAACAAAGGTGCAATATATGTATGTTATATGACCATTAAATGAACTATGGTCAATGCACTCTCTAAACCACTTACACTCTTTAAAAAAAAAAAGGCTTTATCAAGGTAAAATACACATACGAAAAACTTGCCCTTTAAAAGTGGATAACTCAGTGAGTTTTAGTCATTCACAAAGTTGGACATTGATTACGGTATCTAGTTCCAGAATATTTTCATCATCCAAAAAGAAATCCTATTTATGCCTTTTAACTACTATTTCCCATTTCTCCCTATTCCCAGTCTCTAGCATCCACTAATATACATTTTGTACATGGATAAAATATCTATTACGTATTTTATATGAGCGAACTCATACAACATCTGTCCTTTCGTCTACCTTCTTTCACTTAGTATGTTTTCAGAGTTCATCCACATTGTAGCTTCTGTTAGAATTCCTTCCTTTTTAAGCCTGAATAACATTCCATGGTATGAATATGCCACATTTTACTTGCCCATTCATTAGTGACAGACCGTGGGGTTGCTTCCCACTCTCGCATACTACAATGCTGTGCATATCTGTGTACAAATTTTTGTATATGCACGTGTTTTCATTACTGTTGGTTATATACTTAGAAGTGAGATTTCTGGGTCACACGGTATTTCTATATTTACCTATTTGAGGAATTACCTGTTTTCAAAATAAAGTGTGCTGGGTTACATATTCCAGCAATGTGCAGGGTTCTAATTCCTCCATATCATCACTCACATGTTTTCTGATGTCTTTTGGATGATAGTCATCATAGTAGATATGAGGTAATAGCTTATTGTGGTTTTGATTTTACATTTCCCTAGTGATTAATAACATTGGGCATCTTTTCTGGTGCTGACAGGAGATTTGTAAATCTTTTCTGGAGGAAAGTCTATTCAAATTCTTTGCATCTTTGCATTTTTGTTTGTTTGTTTGTTTCTGTTTTTTTGGTTTTTGTTACTGTGGACGGAATTCAGGGGCACTGGTCACTAAGTCACATCCCCAGACCTATTTTGGATTTTATTTAAAGACAGGGTCTCACTGAATTGTTTAGTGACTTGCTTTTGCTGAGTTTGGCTTTGAACTCATGCTCCTCCTGCCTCAGCCTTCTGATCCACTGAGATTACAGGCATGCACCACCAAACCCAGGGCTCTTTTGTACATATTTAATTGGCCTTTTCATCATTTAATGGTTGATCTGTGCATTCAAGTGCTTTCTTCATCTTTTCATCATCTTTTTTCATTCTTCATCCTTTCATCATCTGCTCATTTACATACAGGAGACAGATCCCATTTATGGTTACTAATTAAGAATCACTAAACAGGTCTCCATTGTGGCAGGTTTGAGACACTGGTAAGGTAGGAGACAAATACGTTGCATTTCTTTGCAAACCAGCAGAGACACTTTTCTTGACTAAGGTGACCAAACACCCTAGGATTTCCTGGCATGGCACAACGGAGTCCTGTTTTTTTTTTCATAATTATTTGTAATGTTCTTTCCTTCTCAAGGGTGTTCTGATGAGAACCAGAAATCACTTATCATATAAGTCCTGGCTATACACAAGAAAGTTCATTTGAAAGACTCAATGTGGATTGTGCTTCACCTGTACTATCTACTGGACATGTAGTATCAAATATAGCAGGCACAACCACTGATCTCCAGAAACTTTTGCCCAATTAATGAATCGTCCATAAAATGTGGTAGACTGAGCTTGTGGGAATGGAACCATACTTATTTGTGATACTACAGATTGGACCCATATTATGGTTTAAACATTAGGTATCTCCCAAAAGCTCTTGTGTAAGACAATGCAAGAAGGCTTAGAGATGAAATTATTGAGTTATAAGAGGTTTAACCTAATCAATACATTAATCCCCTGATAAGTATTAACTTGGCAGTAACTGTAGGCAGGTAAGGTGTGGCTGGAGGAGGTGGGTCACTGAGTGTATGCCTTGGGATATATATTTTTTCCTTCTTAAGCATCTCTCTCTCTCTCTCTCTCTCTCTCTCTCTCTCTCTCTGTCTCTCTCTCTTCTCTCTCTCCCACACACACATTTCCTGGTGCCATGTACCCAGCTGCTCTCCTCTACCACATACTTCCACCATAATGTTCTTTCTTACCTTGGGCTCCGAGGAATGGAGTTGGCCATCCATGGACTGAGACCTCAGAAATTATGAGTCCTCAAATAAACTTTTCCTCCTCTTGCCAGGTCTTTTGGTCACAGAAGTGAAAATGCTGACTAAAACAACCCAGGAGTACTCTACCTTTACCTACATTCCCAGCCCTTGTTAATTTTTATTAGAGAGAAGGCCTTGCTAAGTTGCCCAGGTTAGTCTTGAACTTGTGAACCTCCTTCCTCAGCCTCCTGAGTAGCTCAGATTACATGTAGGTGACAGCACTGGCTGAATCATATGTTAAATGCACGAGAGACATTCACCCATGGACCAGAACTCTGCAGTAAACCTGTTGGTTAAGTTTTCATGATAGTTTCTCTATTTGGGGCATACTGTTATTATAACCTATGATATATGAAAATGGGCATCAACATTTCTTAAATTTTGAGGTTCCTGGAGAATATTTGGTTGTCAAACCTTGTCCAAACACAATCAGTGTCTCCCTCCAATTAGACTGTCAGTATTGAGAGTGGAAAACACCACTGTAGTTCCACAGCAGTGTAAGGAGTGGCCAAAGGCATATTTATGAATCATAGCCAAAATACAAGAAAAGGATATACTCTAGTCAATTAGAAGGATGCAGGGGCATGGCGACCATTGATCTCCACTGAATTCCATCCCTGCTCTTCTAAGAAAGAGAGAAGATGGTGGGCAGGAACTTACATTGTTCCCTTATTATGAAAAACTGCCCAGATAATAATTAAAAAATGCCTTAAGTTTTCTACACACTAGGAGCTAGCTCACCATTCTACATGGGGGTAATAAACTTCATCCTTCTGTTATTACCATAATTTTTCAGGCCATGAAATTGAGCCTATGAGAGGTACAGTAAATTGCCCAAAGTCATCCTGCTTCTTGGTGCAAGCCTGGGCCTGAGCCAAAGCAATCTGACTTTGGAGTTACCCAGGTGTCCATCAAACCCTGTCTTTCTCCCTTCTGTCCTTCTTCCTTCAAAAGCTCTTTGAAGCCTGACAGTGCCAAGAGCTGCCTTGGGGTTAGAGTTGTGTGGGAGAACACAGCAATCCCCTGTCCTTGTGGTGGATATGGGGTGATGGAAGCATTTGAACACAACAAGAACATGAATGATATCTCAGAGGAGATAAGGCAGCCTGAGGTGAGAGGGGCACGGCTTTACAAAGGGTAGTCTGGAATCCTGCCTGCATATGGTGATCTTGAAGTCAGGCTTAGAGAAAGTGATTGAAAACTGTGCACAAGTCTAGGGAACGAGGATTCTACTAATATAAGAAAGAAGCTGATGCAGGGTTGATGTGTGACAGGTGTGCATCACACTAAGCCCCCACAGGAGTCAGCAGAATGCTGGGGAGGAGATAAAAAGACCCGGAGGCTGTGGTAGGTTTCAATTTAAATTGTGAATGAGACAATGATTGTAGAGATATAGATGACCATTCTGGCTGCTCTGTTGTTAATAGAGCATAGAAACCCAGGTGATGCAAGAGACAACTGCAGCATTCACACAAGATAATGCAAAATGGCCAAGCAGAGCTTTGTGTGCCCTGCAAGTGGTCATAGACTCTCCAGGGTGCACTGATGGGGTGTGAGGGAAAGAAACACTAAGGATGATCGTAAGGTCCACAGAGATGGACTTCTTTTTATTTGAGCAGGGAAAAGAGCACGAAGAAACACATTTGGGTGGTTGGTAGATGTTACCTTTAAAAACCTCATGAACACCAAAGCATCCAGATGCCTACTCCCTTTCACTGCCTCCTTGTCAACAAAGGTGAAAAAAAAAATACAAATATCAACAGCTTACCAAGAAAGCTTGACATACTGGGATCTCTTTTGGGTGTGTTACTTTTGTGTTTTATGTGATTTGATCCCCACAATCCTATGATCTTGGTGTTATTCTCCCCTCCCTTGGTCCCTATCATGTTCTAAGTCTCCCACCACATTTCTCCTGCAGCCATAATAAGCATGGGTATGGGAAATGTGTTGAGCTTGGTTTCTCAAGTTCAACTCCAACCACTGAAGGCTGAGATAACCTCATGATTTGATGCCTGATCCCAATGTGTGGCCAGTGGCCCAAGAAAGATGTACTCTTGGCCTGCATTCCCCTCAGCTGAGTGTGGGCATGTGAGTGACTGTTTCATGGGTCAGTGAGAATGTATGCACAGTACAGTTCCTCATCCAGGCCACACAACATCACCTCATCACCTCACGTTGTCATCCTTACAGTTCAATATCCAATATTCTTCATTCTAATTATGAGATGATTATTCTGGTTAATTCACCTTGGATTTATGTTTTGGGGGGATTCTTGGATCATTTTACTTAGTTTCAGCTAACCAAATAAGAAAGATAGTCAAAGCTTTGCCCACACACATACAGAAGTGTTTGAGCCTATTTTGGCTCTTTCTCTCTCTGCCTGTGTTGGTGTACATAGTGAAGAGTGACAGGGAGACAGAGATTAGATAGCTAAATGGTTTTGGAGAGCCCCTATGTGACAAGCAGTTCTAAAGGAACTTCTGTTATCAGTTCCAACACGAAAAGAGCTTGGAAGTTGTCATTCCAATCCTTACAATGAGACAAAGCTCTTTTTGGATCCTTCAAGCAATCACAGGGCAAATAGTCACCCAGAGCTCAGGTTAACAGAGGAGTCACAGTGGAGATTCATATACCTGAAGTAGAAGCTGCATAAACCATAAAAGAATATGGAAACTGAAGTAAAAGTTTGATGAATGGCTAGGGGCCGAATGTGAACCAGCTCAACAGTGAGAAACTTCTGGGGCGACAACCTCATGAGTCCCCCAGTGTATTCATAGGCTTTTTTCCCAGAAACCCATGATGCTCTCAGAGTGCAAATATAAGAAAAAAAATCCCTTAATTTCTCTGGCAGAGACAGGTTAAGAAGAATTTCTTTTTTCACATGGGAGACCTGTAACAGTAGAGAAAAGGTTATCCAAAGCTTTATCTCTCCCAATCCACCCCCACACCAGCCTTCCTGTGTCACCTAAGGCTTTGGGGACTAGTCAAAGGAAACAGCTAGGAGGAAAAAGATGGGGACACTGTAGCTAGGGAAGGGAATAAGGGTAGAAGAGGAAAAAGACCACAGGAAAAGACACTTGTGGGGCGATCCAGGATGGTGGACTAGAGGGTGACTGCATCTCCAGTCGTTTCAGAACCCAGGATTCAAGAAGGGGAGGCACTGAGAGACTCAGACTAAAATAGAGCCACGGGGTGAGTCTCACCCAACCAGTGAAGCTCGGCCTGGGCGGCAGGCCCAGATTCGGGTGGCTTATTAGAGTAGGGCAGGGAAGCTAGAGACTTCCCCAGGCAGTCCTGCGCACCCCGGAGGTGGGCTCCTCCCACACGGCCAGCTTCTTGGAGCAGACCACCCCAGTGAGAGCCTTTCCACACAGAGCCAGCTCCAAGCCCTGGAACTAGTAGCGGGCTAGGGGCAGCTTTCTTCAGAACCACTGCATTATCAAGTTCCTCCAAGACTTCAGGCTACTAAAGGCTGGGAGGTGATACACTGGAAATCTACAGGGACACTATAAGCCAATAGAGGAAATCTGCAATATCAGAGTCCCACTGACATCTGACCAATATGAGAAAACAAGGGAAGAAAATGTCCCAAACAAACCTAGATACTATATCAATAAAACCCAATGACAGCACAGCAGAAGAAATTAAGAAAGGGAGTTCAGAATGTACATAATTAAAACAATCAGGGAAGCAAACGAGGAGACGAAAGAGCAAATGCAGGCATTGAAGGAGGACATGAAAGAGCAAATGCAGGCATTAAATGATCGCACCAAATAACAGTTAAAAAAGCAAATACGGGAAGCAAGAGATCATTTCAAAAAAGAGTTAGAGATACTGAAAAAAAAAACAAACAGAAATCCTTGAAATGAAGGAAACAATAAATCAAGTTAAAAACTCCATAGAAAGCATAACCAATAGGATAGAACACCTGGAAGACAGAACCTCAGATATTGAAGACAAAATATTTAATCTTGAAAAGAAAGTTGACCAAACAGAAAAGATGATAAAAAATCATGAACAGAATCTACAAGAATTATGGAATATCATGAAAAGGACAATATTAAAAATTATTGGGATTGAGGAAGGCTTAGAGAAATAAACCAAGGAATGAACAATCTATTCAATGAAATAATATCAGAAAATTTCCGAAATCAGAAGAATGAAATGGAAAACCAAGTACAAGAGGCTTATAGGACTCCAAATATACAAAATTACAACAGACCCACACCAAAGCACATTATTATGATAATACCTAACATACAAAATAAAGACAGCATTTTAAAGGCTGCGAGAGAAAAGAATCAAATTACATTCAGGGGGAAACCAATAAGAATATCAGCAGATTTTTCAATCCAGACCCTAAAAGCTAGAAGGGCCTGGAACAACATTTACCAAGCCCTGAAAGAAAATGGATGCCAACCAAGAATCTTATACCCAGCAAAACTTACTTTCAGATTTGACAATGAAATAAGATCCTTCCATGATAAACAAAAGCTAAAGGAATTTACAAAAAGAAAGCCGGCATTACAGAACATTCTCAGCAAAATATTCCATGAGGAAGAGATGAAAAACAACGATGCAAATCAGCAACGGGAGGAACTAGCCTGAAGGAATAGCCAAATAAAGGAGAAACCAAATCATGTCAAAAAACAAAAATGAGTCAAATGACCGGGAATAAAAATCATATCACAATAATAACCCTGAATGTTAATGGCCCGAACTCATCAATCAAAAGACATAGACTGGCAGAATGGATTAAAAAGAAAAATCCAACAATATGCTGCCTGCAAGATACTCATCTCATAGAAAGAGATACCCATAGACTAAAGGTGAAAGGATGGGAAAAAACATACCATGCACATGGACACAGCAAAAAAGCTGGAGTATCCATCCTCATTTCAGATAATGTGGACTTCAAGCCAAAACTAGTCAGAAGGGATAAAAAAGGACATTACATACTGCTTAAGGGAAGCATAAATCAGCAAGACATAACAATCATAAATATCTATGCCCCAAACATTGGCTCATCCATGTACATCAAACAAATCCTTCTCAATTCCAGAAATCAAATAGACCACAACACAATAATACTAGGCGATTTTAACACACCTATCTCACCGCTGGATAAATCGTCCAAACAAAAATGAATAAAGAAACCATAGATCTCAATAACACAATCAACAATTTAGACTTAACTAACTTATATAGAATATACCATCCAACAAAGAACGAATGCATGTTCTTTTCAGCAGCACATGAATCCTTCTCTAAAATAGACCATGTTTTATGCCACAAAGCTACTGTTAGCAAATACAAGAAGATAGAGATACTACCTTGTACTCTATCAGATCATAATGGATTGAAATTAGAAATAAATGACAGAATAAACAACAGAAACTTCTCCAATACCTGGAGATTAAATAATACACTATTGTATGATGAATGGATAACAGAAGACATCAGGAGGGAAATAAAAAAATTTTTAGAAGTAAACGAGAACAAAGACACATCATATCAAAATCTCTGGGACACTATGAAAGCAGTACTTAGAGGAAGATTTATTTCATGGGGCACATTCAACAAAAGAAGTAGAAATCAACAAATAAATGACTTAACACTACTGCTCAAAGCCCTAGAAAGAGAAGAGCAGACCAACAACAAAAATAGTAGAAGACAGGAAATAGTTAAAATCAGAAACAAAATTGAAACAAAAGAAACAATTGGAAAAATTAACAAAATAAATAGTTGGTTCTTCGAAAAATAAACAAAATTGATAAACCCTTAGCTACACTAACAAACAGAAAGAGGGAGAAAACTCAAATTACTAAAATTCGGAATGAAAAAGGAACTATCACAACAGACACGAGTGAAATAAAAAACATAATTAGAAGCTATTTTGAAAATCTATACTCCAACAAAACAGAAAACCTCGAAGACATCAACAAGTTTCTAGAGACATATGAATTACCTAAACTGAACGAGGAGGACATACACAACTTAAATAAATCAATTTCAAACAATAAAATAGAAGATGTCATCAAAAGCCTACCAACAAAGAAAAGTCTGGGACCAGATGGGTTCTCAGTCGAGTTCTACAAAACCTTTAAAGAAGAGCTCATTCCAATACTTCTCAAAGTATTCCATGAAATAGAAGAGGAGGGAACCCTTCCAAACTCATTCTATGAAGCCAATATCACCCTGATACCTAAACCAGACAGAGACACATAGAGGAAAGAAAATTTCAGACCAATATCCTTAATGAACATCGACGCAACAATTCTCAACAAAACTTTAGCAAATCACATACAAAAATATATTAAAAAGATAGTGCACCACGATCAAGTGGGTTTTATCCCAGGGATGCAAGGTTGGTTCAACATCCAAAAATCAATAAATGTCATTCACCATATCAACAGACTAAAAGTTAAGAATCACATGATTATTTCAATAGACGCAGTAAAAGCATTTGATAACATAGAGCATCCCTTCATGCTCATAACACTGGAAAAAATAGGGAGAGTGGGAACATTCCTTAACATTGTAAAGGCCATCTACGCTAAGTCCATGGCTAATATCATTCTAAATGGTGAAAAACTGAAAGCATTCCCCCTAAAAACTGGAACAAGGCAGGGATGCCCTCTTTCACCACTTCTATTCAACATTGTTCTTGAGACTCTAGCCAGAGCAATTAGACAAACCAAAGAAATTAAAGGGATACAAATTGGAAAAGAAGAACTCAAACTATCCCTGTTTGCTGATGACATGATATATATTTAGAGAAACCTGGAAATTCCGCCAGAAAACTCTTAGAACTCATAAGTGAATTCAGTAAAGTAGCAGGTTACAAGATCAATGCTCATAAATCCAATGCATTTTTATACATAAGTGATGAATCTTCAGAAAGAGAAATTAGGAAAACTACCCCATTCACAATAGCTTCGAAAAAAATAAAATACTTGGGAATCAATCTCACAAAGTAGGTGAAAGACCTCTACAATGAGAACTACAGAACACTAAAGAAAGAAATTAAAGAACACCTTAGAAGATGGAAAGATCTCCCATGTTCTTGGATAGGCAGAATTAATATTGTCAAAATGGCCATACTACCAAAAGTGCTATACAGATTCAATGCAATTCCAATTAAAATCCCAATGATGTACCTTACAGAAATAGAGCAAGCAATTATGAAATTCATCTGGAAAAATAAGAAACCCAGAATAGCTAAAGCAATCCTCAGTAGAAAGAGCGAAGCAGGGGTATCGCAATACCAGATCTTCAACTCTATTACAAAGCAATAGTAACAAAAACGGCATGGTACTGGTACCAAAATAGACAGGTAGATCAATGGTACAGAATAGAGGACATGGACACAAACCCAAATAAATACAATTTTCTCATACTAGACAAAGGTGCCAAAAATATGCAGTGGAGAAAAGATAGCCTCTTTAACAAATGGTGCTGGGAAAACTGGAAAACTATATGCAACAGAATGAAATTAAACCTCTATCTCTCACCCTGCACAAAATTCAATCAAAATGGATCAAGGACCTAGAATCAGACCAGAGACCCTGCATCTTATAGAAGAAAAGTAGGTTCAAACCTTCAACTTGTTGGCTTAGGATCAGACTTCCTTAACAGGACTCCCATAGCACAAGAAATAAAAGTAAGAATCAACAACTGGGATAGATTCAAACTTAAAAGCTTTCTCTCAGCAAAGGAAACTATCAGTAATCTGAAGAGAGAGCCTACAGAGTGGGAGAATATCTTTGCCACTTCTACTTCAGATAGAGCACCTATTTCCAGAATCTATAAAGACTCAAAAAACTCTACACCAAGAATGCAAATAATCCAATCAACAAATGGGGTAAGGAAATGAACAGACACTTCACAGAAGAAGATGTACAAGCAATCAACAGATACATGAAATAATGTTCAACATCTCTAGTAATAAGAGAAATGCAAATCAAAACTACCCTAAGATTTCATCTCACCCCAATTAGAATGGCGATTATCAAGATACAAGCAACAATACGTGTTGGTGAGGATGTGGGGAAAAGGGTACACTCATACATTGCTGGTGGGGTTGCAAATTAGTGCAGCCACTCTGGAAAGCAGTATGGCGATTCCTCAGAAAGCATGGAATGGAACCACCATTTGACCCAGCTATCCCACTCCTTGGCCTATACCCAAAGGACTTAAAATTAGCATACTACAGAGATACAGCCACATCAATGTTCATAGCTGCTCAATTCACCACAGCCAAATTGTGGAACCAACCTAGATGCCCTTCAATTGATGAATGGATAAAGAAACTGTGGCATATATATACAATGGAATAGTACTCTGCCATGAAGAATGATAAAATTATGGCATTTGCAGGCAAATGGATGAAATTGGAGAATATCATGCTACATGAGATAAGCCAATCTCAAAAAACTAAAGGACAAATGATCTCGCTGATTAGCAGATGAGGACATATAATGGGGTTAGAAGGGTTTAGCGTTAGGGTTAGGGTTAGGTTTAGGGTTAGGGATAAGGAGGGTGGTAAGAATGGAGGAAGGAAGGACTGTATAGAGGGAAAAGAGCGGTGGGAGGAGTGGAGGGGAAAGGGAAAAAGAATAACAGAATGAATCAAACAACATTGTCCTATGTAAATTTATGATTTTTAATAAAAAAAAAAAAACACTTGTGAAGGTCAGAGCCCAGAAACAGGCCCACTGAAAAAGTGAGACTATTCGTGGGTTCTGCATCCACACATTCAACCAGCAACAGAAGAAAACATTCTTAAAGAACTACACTTGTTAAAAAAAAAAAAAAAAAAAAAAAAAAACTTCACTTTGACTTTTTCCCTGTTATTATTCCTTAAACAATCTGTATAACAACTGTTTATGTAGCATTTACATTATAGTAGATATTACAAGAAATATAGACATAATTTTCGTTTGTTTGTTTGTTTGTTTTGGTACCAGGAATTGGACCCAAGGGAGCTCAACTACTGAGTCACTTCCCCAGCCCTTTTTTTAATCATTAGTTTTTATTTTTGGAATGGCCTCACAAGTTGCTTAGGTCCTCGCTAAGTTGCTGAGGCTGGCGTTGAACCTGTGATCCTTCTGCCTCAGCCTCCTAATCCCCTGGGATTACAGGCACGCCCCACCACGCCTGGCTAAACACAATTTAAAATACATAGCAGCATGTGCAGAAAGTCTATACAAAAAGTACACCATTTTATAGAATGGATTTGAACATCCATGGACTTTGGTATCTGCAGGGCTCCTAAAACCAATTTCTTGTGGACACAGGGAGACCATTATAACTCTAAAATTCTACAGAGCTCCCTACTGACCACCTCTTACAACCATGTGAACAAGGCTCTAGTCTAATAAAGTGGAATAAAGCTGAGGAAACTGCAAAATGCAAAATGTCTCTAAGGAGCACTTAGGGAGGCCCAACTCCAAAGTGGAGATGAACACAAGGAAGCTAGATGTATTTTAAGCTTCTAGTGCTAAAGCTATAGCAAACATTAAATACAGACCAGCTCCTAGCTAGAGTAAAGTATATCCTCATACTAAAGGTTTACTTGTGTACTTATTAACCAATACTACATGCCTGTTTTCCAAAAATTATTTGCATGGTGACCACAGTTAATAACAGTGCATTGTATATTTTAAAATTGCTAAAGGAATACATTTTTAATGTTCTCATCACAAAACATGATAGTGGTTGAGGTGATTACTGTTAATTAGCTTCAATTAAAATTTTCCAAAGTGTACACATAGACTGAAACATTATATTTTACCACATAAATATAAGCAATTTTAATTATTATAAACAAATAACATTTTTTAAAGTATAAGTCTTATCAGAAGAAACAAAAATCAAACAGAAACAATCTAAAGAGACAAAGCAATTATTAGAATGAAATTCATATATGCCATAAATGTTGAAATTATCAGACAATAAATTTAAAATAACTGTGTTAATATGTTAAGAGATCTAATGGGAAAAAAAGGAGCTAACATATAGGAACAGGTGAACAATGTAAGAAGAGAGTCAAAAACAGTGAGAATTAAATGGAAATGATTTAAATTAGAACAAAAACTTCAACAGAAATGAAGAATGTCTTTGGTGGGCTCACAGTAGACTTGTTTCTACCAAGGAAAGAATTGATGAGGTTAAAGATACAAACTTCCCAAAAAATAAAGGGAAAAATAAAGAAAGAAAGAAAGAACCATAGCATCCAAGAATCAGGGAACAATCATGTTACATGCATAACTGAAGTATCAAAAAGAGGAGAGAGCAAACAGCAGGAAAAATATTTGAAGTGATAAAATATTGCTAAGAATTTGTCAAAATTAAAGACAGATATAAAACTACAAAATAGAGAATATAAGAATTAAGATAAATAAACAGGCAAATATAAAAGACATTGGAAAACACCACCTAGACATCTATCCAAACTGTAGAAAACCTCAAACTGTCAATTTTAGAAAAAGCTAGGAGATTGAGAGTATAAATCTTAATGTTGGAGAAACAAGAACATGAAATACAGTGTACTTCTCATCAGAAACCATGCAAGCAAGAAGGGAATGTAGTAACATTGTTTAAAGTGTTGAAAGAAAGAATAAAACACCAACCTAGAATTCAATACACACATAAATCATCATTCCAAAATGAAGGATAAATATTCTCCTACAAAGAAAAAGTTAAGGGGTTTTGTCAAGAGCAGTTCTGTCCTGCAAGAAATGTTAACAGAAGGCAGAAGAAAAATGATATGTCAGAAATTCAGATTTACATAAAGAAATGAGCATTAGAGAGTTTTCTTTTTTTATTTGTTTCAATTGTAGAAGATAATTGTAAAGTAGTAATAGCTTCAATGTGATTATAAAAAATAAGTGAAAGAAAGAATGACAATATCGAAAGTAGTAAGATAAAAGAATTGGGAATTCCCTATTTAGGTTCCTTACTGCAATTGAAACAGTATCTTTTTATTTTCAAGTAGATTTTGCTTTGTTAAAAATATCAAGTGTGAATTTTAGAGCAGCTAGTTATTTTTTATAAGAAGGATAACTGATACACTGAGAGAGAATTTAAAATAGAACCACACAAAATGCTCAACTGAAACCAAAGAAGGCAGGAAAAGGGAGAGAAACAAAGAACAGATGCCAACATCCACTACGAACATGATAGGTATTAACTATATCAATAATCACTTTAAATATAAATGCTTTAAATATGCCAAGCAAATGACAGAGATTGTCAGAATGAATTTAAAACAAAAGTCCGAATTATATGTTGTCTATAAGAAACTCACTTCAAACATAAAGATTCATTAAAATTACAGGGATGAAAGAAGATATACCTTGCTAATACAAATCAAAATAAATTAGAATAGCTTTATTAATTCTGACAAAGCAGATATTAGAACAAAAACATTTAAGAGATAAACAGTGGCATCTCAAAGTGATGAGATATTAATTCTCCCAGGAACAAAGTTCGTGATGTGTACATACTAACAAAAGAACATCAAAATACATGAGGCAAAACCAAAAAAACTGAAGGGGAAAATATATAAATCCACTGTTACAAGTAGGGACTTCATCATCCCTCTCAGTAAATTTAGAAGTTTTCTCAGCTATAAAATGGCAGACACAAAACTCAAATCTAAATACAAAGAATGGTTTATCAATCAGCAATTTTTAAATTAGTTAATGGACCTACAAATCCAAAATAGTGCAAAAAATTTGTGGCCAGAAATTTTTTAAGTGTTTACAGAATTAAACATAATGGTAAAAGTTTATAATGCTATATGCCCTTACAAAAGGTTCAAATTATTTAATACAGCTAAATTTACATTGCAGAGAGTTCTGTCCAATATTAGCTTTACATTACAATGAGACATTAATAAAACTTCTTTAGAAAGACATCAGCAAATGCGTTCTGTAAGATATGCACTAAAAAGCAAAACTTACTTGTGTTCACCTTCACAATTTGTATCATAGCTATGAAAATTAAAACAAATCATCAACTCACTTTGCTACAGATTAAGATTATTAAGAAAATTCTTCATCTAAATCAGGCCTGGGAGTTGGCTCCAAGGTCTCTATTACCCCACACATACTAACTAATACAAGAATATATGCTAAGTCAGAATAAGTCTAATAAGTTGAGAAAATTTATGACACTCCTCATTGCTCCCAGAACAAATCATATTATTCATGAGATGATGATCTAAGCTCCTAGCACACTTTAGATTCTCTGAAAATATACCACTTACTATAAACTATGTGGCCAATAGAACCCTGAAATAAAGTGCCCTCCTCTCTCAGCAACTCTTTTCCTCCTTTGAGTCAAGCTCAAAAGTTGCATTACTGTTTGCAAAGTCACAACTTCTTTGTTAGTATAGCTCAAGAAAAAGGATGAAAATGTCTAGAGTCATCTACTTGTTTCCAGATCTTGGCCATCCAAAGGAAATGTGTTTCATGTGGTCCATTTGCTCTGTTTATGCTCACCTAACTGAAACTAGATTGCCTCTATTCTCAGACAGTGACAACTAATCAAGCATGCATTTCACTGACATCTTTTTTATTTTGTTTCCTTTTCTTTGAGATGTGATGTTAGAACTTGAGGATGTTAGAACATTCTCAATAGGTAACAGCATTGGTGCCCATGGTGAGCTAGCCACGTGCTTATTCAAACGGCATTCCCCAGAAGAGGGCATTCCTTTAGATGCATGGCCTTCAGGCATTAATACCTTAGCCACCTACACAGAATAAAAACCTATCAAGCACCTACTGTGAATGAGGCATTTAGGAGTTGACAGAAGAAGTACTCCCTAGTCTCTAGAAAGCAATTAGACCAAACTTCTTTGAAAATATTGACTAAGTGTATAGAAATAGCCATTTATAATCCAAATGAATTGATAGGTATTCATCCCAATTATATTATGGCTTCAACAGCCCAGCAGGGGAAACTATTTGGTTTACAGATTTCTTACTTCCATCATTTTCATGCTGTTAAACAGACAACCAAACACCTGTCTGCCTGAGATGCTCTTGGTTCACTGCAGAACCATGGTACGGCAGGGCAGGCTGCAGGGTTTTCTGCACCCCATGACCTTCAGGTACATCAGCTGAGCAGTGGGATGCAGCACTAACAGTTTCTCCTAAATCACAGAAAGCTAAGCTCTCTTTCCACATTCCTCCTTCCCTTTTCATATCTGTGAGTGGTCAGATAACTTAGTGGCACCAGGCAATCCAGGTTTTTAGCTGCTGAGACAAACAGGGGAGCTTAAAGGAATAAAAAGATAAGTGTTAGAGTAGATAGGGTCTTAGAAATAATTTGCTACAAATTCTGTGTTCACGGATGATTTAATGTACTGTGTTGTTGCTTGCTGTGTATACCAGCTTGCCCAAGTAATTATGAAATAGCCCCTACACTTTTGCTGAGCAGTGTTTTCACCCTGAGAGAACAAGGAAAAATGAGAAGCTTCTCAACAACCCAGACCACAAAGAAGAAGCTAGTGAGATAGGAGCATAGCTCTATGTCCAGAGCTCACTGGTTCAGACAGAATTCTCTGAATTAGAATCCAGAAGGAAGCCTTCCCTCCACCATTAACTTTGTGGGACAAGGACAATTCAAAGGAAAAAAGAAGCTCCAAGAAACAAAATTTAATAAGTTGTGTATAAACAATAACCACACTTTTTTGATAAAGAATGTGCCATCTTCTCTCCCGAAAGAGGCATCATCTCCTTAGCAATCCCTGAGAACTTGCAGACCCTTGCATTTACAAGTGGATTTTCTGTCTGGAAAGTTTAGGGTAATCTGAGTAACAGTCCCACATGCTGATGTTTGCTTTTCATTCACCCAAGGAGGAGGCAATGTCGTTAGAATATGGTTGGGGATGATGCAGAACACATTTATAGAATGCTCCAAGGGGTCATTTGCCTGACATTTTTTCATAGCTAACAACTGCCCCCAGATGAAAGCTGGTATAATAAAGAGAATCCTGGACTCAGAGAAGCAAGTGCCAAGTTCACATTGTGGCTCTACTACACACTATCTGCATGAGCTTTTCCCAGCATTGGCATTCTTTCTGCAAGACTCGGTTTTCACATATATTGAAGGGGATGTGTAGGTGGGAAAGGGGTCAGAATGTGCTTCCCTGCAGAGTGTCAGAGAGCACTTGGACAGAAGGACCATCAGTGTTCTCTGGCCACTGTGTGGCCCTGGGGCTAGGTCAGCACACAGAGAGAGCCAGCTGTTGCCTTGAGACTATCACATGACAGTGTGGACTCATACATGCTGACACTGAGATTTAATAACTGGCATTTATTCCTCTTTCAAATTAATTTCCTTGGGAGAATGAAGCATTGCCTTTTAAAACCATGAAAGCCAGCCAGCTTTCGCAGACATATCCAACATCACTGCCATAGTGGTGACATTTTCCTAATAATTTTTCTAGCTCCAACATGGTTCCCCCTGACACAGCTGTCAAATATTTAAAAGTGCCATATATTTTTAAATTTTAATCAAAAATGGTTTACTGGAGCAGAGCCATGCCCCAGCAAAATACATTCATATCTTACATCCTGAGTTTATTGTTGTGCTCCAATTATCTTCTTCCAATAATAGTAACAATAATGGTGATAATAAACATCATAAGCCTCTTTGGAGCAGTGTGTATGGATCAAAAGTACAAACACGAGACAGATATTCTGCTCAGTTCAAAACCCAGTCCTGTGCCTGCTCCCTGGGAAAGGTTGGCAGATGACCTCACCTTTCTGGGCTGTTTCCTCACTTATGAAACATGCTGGAGAAAAACAGGACCTCCAGGGTCAGTAGAAGAATCAAATGTTCTGAAGATTTTTGTGAATGTGTGGGATTAGCATTGCCTACAACATTCTAAATGCACCTACGAACATGTTGGGGAAAATTAAGGACTCACAGATTCCAGCACTGATCACCTGAGGAGATTTGAACAGCAAAGCTATGACCCAGGGTCCTCTTAACACTCAGATTGGTTTCAACTTTATTTTTAAAGTTTAAAAAAAATGAGGCTTATTTTAGTAAATTCATGCATTATAAACAGTGAAATAACAAAAACCCACAAAGTAGTTAGAGTTTATCTGTGTTTTCCTCCCAAAATAATGTTTACTATCAAGACTATAAGTAGGAGGGAAAGGAAAATAAAAGAGTTAGTAAGACAAAAAACATGGTTTTTCCATAAAAATATTTAAGTTACCATTGTTTTTTTCAACACCCATTCACATTAAACTATTTTTTGAAAAACCATGCATAAAAACAGAACCAAACAAAATCCTGAACTAATCAACAAATGCTCAAGAGCGTTGTGCCCGCAGGTAACTAAAGAGTGTGGGATAGGCAAAGAGAAAAGATGGTGAAGTCCCATTTTACACACAGCACAGGTCTGCCTGCTGTGGTTCCTAAAGGGACAGTTGGTTCCCAGGTCACTCAGTAGTTTAAAGTATCTTTCAGACCTCAGAAGTCTTTCAACTCATTTCTCAGCACAGAGCTCCAGTTCTCTTGTCCTCTCTCTTCAAAACTCATCTCGAGACAGAAAAGCTGGCATCACTGAGTCTCTGTTCCTAAGAAGTCATTTTCAAAAATCAAATACGATACAAAATTATGAACTAGAAATTAAGAAAAGGACTCTTCTTCACAGCAAAGCAGTCTTTGCTTTGCATGGTTTCTTTTGTATACTTTCCAGGGTTTTTCAGCCCCATGACTTTGGGATAATGTCTGAGTCCTATAGATCAAGTAACTGATGACTTTGTGATTAGAATACCAGGTCTTATTGCCAAATATTTGGTTCCATTTTTTACTGACTTCAGTTTTTGCTTTATACAAGATGGAAAAACATGAAGGTTTTCTGACCTTGTTAATTTTGCAATATTTGCCTTTGATGGATCAAACAACACAATAATGCCAAGAACTCTCAGTGGCTTCTTCAACTCATTAGTTCTATGAAGAAGAGAGTCTTGATCACACCCCTGCTTTCATATTTAACCCCTCAGAGCCTGGTGTTTTCAAGTAACTCATACAAAACATGCACATTGTTGAGTAGATTCTCCAAAATGATGAGGTAAGCCCAATGTGAAAGATCTAGAGAGGGTCTGGCTGTTTTTTTGCACCATTATAAGCCCTTCACTGTGCAGTGTGTCTACCACTGCTGTGCACTCCCTTACAGAATCCAAAGACAACAGAGAAACTGTGCAAATATCCCTCACGCTCCTGCGTTTGCAGCCATAGCTCTTAAGGACAGCTGCATCCTTGGTCACATTGACAAATGTGCCCAGAGTTCCATTCATCATGTTGTAACTTGCTATCATTTCCCCTCTGCAAACAGGAGGAATGAAGGTTTAGAGAGATGAAGACAGTTCCCTGATAGGTGAAGGAGTCAGTCACTATGTGACTTTTCAGTATCTGTGAAAAGTACCCCAGGGATACTGAAAAGTCACCCTCTTCAATTCATCTCCCCAACCTTCCTGCCCTAACAGGTCCACCTCCCTCCACCTTGTGGGATGTTTGCAAAAGGGGCATGATGCCTGCAGAGATCCACTATTACAGGGCACTCAGGGCCACTTCAAAAGAGAAAAGCAGTGCCTTCAAAGTCAGAAGTCTTTACAGCAGTCATCCTTTCTTAGCAATGTCATGACCAGGTTCTTAAACTTAATGAACAAATTGCTTTACCTAAAGCCAGAATAAAAATACCAATATTCAAAATCAGGAAGAAGGAGCCAATGCAATTATATGTAGCAGTGGTTTGTGATTTTTAATAAGTTTCCAATCTAAATGAGGATGACAATGAGGTCTGGTGAGAAAAAGAATATCAGGGCCATGCCTGTTCTTTGGGCTGCAGACTCCATCATTGTCATCTTAGAAGGACTTCAGTGTCAGCCTGACCAACCACATGTAATGGTTTCCTACCCTTCAGGCTTGACAAGTCTACAGAAATGGGAAGGCAGGGACAGGGAGGAGCTGGGAGAGGCCACAGAACCAGAGCACTAAAGCTTGTGGGGCAGTAAAGAGAAAATATGGCAAAAAACCATTTCATTCACAGCACAGATCTGCCTGTTGTGGTTCCTAAAGGGAAAGTTGGTCCCCGGGTCACCATCTTGATTGTCACTCATAGGTCAAGGCTGTGGGACAGCACCATGTTTCTCATACTTGCTGAAAAGCTGCCTCCTGCTACTTCCAAAGTGGACTCAAGAAGACACTTGAACAATTGGAACTCTGCAGTTTACATGTCTTGAAGACTGGGATGGTAGGAACTCCCCTCTTCTTGGAAGATGGGTTTCTTTTTGGAAGTCTCATACCTGGACATTTATTTCAGATAATATAGGGCCACTGCTGGCATCTCACACCATCTGCCCTTTGGTGACTAACACCTCCAGTAGGGAAAAAGGACTTTTGAGGAGCACTATCTTCCTTTCCTTACAGGACAAAAGGCAGCAGAGGGAAGTCCCACCTGCTGGGTAGCTCCACCTGGCAAAGAGCCAACCTCATTTATGCACTTGTGCAGCAAGCAGGGAACAAGGGGATTTTTAAGTTGGCTTGGTTGAATACAGATGCACCAGTTTATGAAGCATTTGGATGAATCAGGAGTGCTTAGTTCTCTCTCCAGGTCTGATCAACAAGGGTTTAGAAGGGTTTTTTATTTGGCTGTTCTCTGCGTGCTGCACACACAGGAAGAAAGGAGATATTAGCGGTTCCTAAAAATAAACCCTAGCTGGTTTGTTTGTATCTCTGCTCAGGGAATCTGATGTTGCTGGAGCCTGAGAGCAATGTAGCTAAATGCAGGCTTCCTGTCCTGTTCAGCCTGCTTCCCGGCCACGGGGAAACAAAACTGACCATGAAACACAGATGGTGCCTCCCTGTAGGCACTGGGCATATAATGTGAACCACCACTCTCCTGGAATGCCTTAAAAAAATCTTTTCCCAAATCAACATCATCCCAGTCCTTGTGGCCATGAGGAGATGCTAATGTGATGAGCCAGTGTCTGAACCAAATTCAGGAGCAAAGAACTTAACCTTGGGCCATAGAACTGCCACAGTGGGAAAACTTAGCCCTCTTAAATTGTTTGCAATTGCCTTTGGTCTAGCATCTTGTCAACCAAAAACAAAGGTGAAGAGGATGTTTGATGGGCAGTGATGAAGGGAAACAAGCAACAACCAAACTCTCTACAGCACTCCGGGTCGATGCAGCATGCTGGTGTGTTCACATGAAGTGTGTCGACTGAGTGGCATTCCTGGACACAGACAGCAAAAGTAACAGGTGATGCCAACACCTGTTTACCTTTCCTGATAACAAGGATCATTCTCAGAGTGGCCTTCTTCAAGGCCAGCCTGACACCATGCTGCTGAAGTCCAACAGAGCAGGTATGTGGATTAGTGGCAGAATATCCCCAGGGGTCAGGGAAATACTAAATTAATGATTAGTGTCTCCTAGTGTTAAGACTCCCCTATTTCATATTTAGTGCTGAATGCCATCCCTATGAATCCACCGGGTTCCACGTCTATAGATTCAACTAACCATAAATTAAAAATGCTTATAAATCAAAAATTCCAGTAAGTTCCAAAAAAGTAAAACTTGAATTTTCCATGTGTGGCGTTCTATGCTGAATCTATGCGAATGAAGTGATGTGGGCATTGTATTAGGTATTATAACTAAACTAGAGATAATTTAAGGAATACAGGAGCGTATGCACAAGTCATATGCAAATCTACACTAATTTATATAAGACTTTAGCACCTGCAGATTTTAGTCTCCTGAGAGGGGTAGTCTTGGGATCAATCTCCTGAGGATACTAAGGAATAGCTGTATTTGGTATCTATCATAGTCAGTAAACATGTCAATTTTCATGATACAGAGAACATTATAACATGTTAGTGCACTTGAACTTAGCTTCCTAACTCTGTTAGCATGTATTCTGAACAATGAATGTGTAGACAGGGGCTTAGCAAAAGCATCTAGGTGATTTGTAGCTATTTGAAGTATGAGATTTCTTCTGGTGTGAGAGAGTCAGATTATACATATGTGCATACATGCACATTTGCATAGATCTGTGAGTCAAGTCTGATCTCATAGCTGGATTTCAAATTTAGAACTGAGAGAGTAAAGATGCAGAGCATACATCAATAAAAGGGCTGGGAATAAACAGGGGCCAAAAAACTGGGAAAGAGGAACTCAAAACATTACTGATATGAAATGAAATAGTTTTAAAGGTGTGCAGTTTGCTCGACAACCTATGGGAGAGTCAAAGATGGTGATTTCTGGCATTTTGCTGACCATGAGCTGCAGATAGGTTACTGAGCAGTTCAAAGGTGTCCACTCCAAAGGGAAATGTGCTGTTAGTAATAAAATGACAACAAATAGGACTCATTCTCAGACTGGCTGTCTTCAATGGCAGCCTGCACAGGTAATACCATGTCACTGAGCAGCCTTGACAAGGGACAAGTATGTGAATTTGTGGTATGTATTACAAACTAATAGTATAAATGCTTGAGTGTTCAAGACTTAGGATAAAAATATTCCACTAATCTATTAAAATAGCTCAATAATTTTTCATACTTATTTCATAGTAGAACGGTAATCTTTGGGGCAGGTTGTATTAAATAAACTGTGGTAAAATAGATACAACCTGTTTCCTTTTACTTTTTCAAAATGTGATTCCTAGAAATTTTTAAATTAAATCTGTGACTTGCATTAAATTTCTATTGGACAGCACAGATCTAAAAGACATTGTAAGAGAATAAGAAGTGTGAATATGGACATGAAGACTTTTGGAAATGAAGGGAACATGATACCTCTCAGGGGATAAGACAAAAATGTCTGTTGGGTTTTTAAAGGAAAGTAAATAGAGGAAGACCAATAGGCAGTACCACTGCCCAGGGATTGAATTCAGCTTATGGATCCATTTTCTTTGCCCAGCAGTATTAACCCCCCAAATGTTCTAGTTATGCAAATTTGTTGTCAACTTTAAAATATTACTGGAAGCATCTGCATAAAAATTCAGAATCTCAGATTCTCTTGAAAAACACCTGGCAAAGTTCTTCATTGTATTCTTTCACACCTGGAGGTGGCCAGCATTGAAAGGCAGCTGCCTCTCAGACACACTATATCTTTAGCCACAGTCCCCACCATTCCTTCATGTTCTGGACCCAGATTAACATTGGCTGTCATTTACTACTTCCAAGCTTGTGCTCTTCTTTCTGACTAGACACATGAGAAAAATGACATACATGTGCCAGTCATATATATGGGCATATTACCTGTTATTGAGGAGATAAACAAATTCCTGGCAAACCGACATCTTCTGTTCTAGAAACTTTATAGAAAGTGACATACAGTTGATGTTAGCCACCAGCTGCCCTTCTCACTGGTCACACAACTGCCCTGCTGAATAAAATATCAGATATGTGATCTGCAAATATTTTCTCTATTCTTGAGGTTGTCTTTTCATTCTTTTGATGGTTTCTTTTGAAGCATGAAAGTTTTCAATTTGGTGACATCCAGTTTATCTATTTTTTATTGTGCTGCTTGTACTTCTGGTGTCACATCTGACAAACCATAGACTAATCCAAGATTACAAAGATTTATGCTTATTTTCTTCAAAAAGCTACATATAGTTTAGCCCTTACATGTTGCGTATGGTGTAAGATGCAATTCTAATTTTATTCCTCTGCATGTGTATATCCAATTGTCTCAGCATTATTTGTTGGAAAAGCTATCCTTTCTTACTGAATTATTTTGGCAAACATTAATTGACCATAAATGTGAGGTTTTTTTTTCAGGACTCTCAATTTTATTCTACAGATCTATAAATCTGTCATTTGGGTGATATCTTACCACATTGTTCTACTTACACAGTAAGTTTTGAAATCATATGTGTGAGGCATCTAAATTTGTTCTTCTTTTTGCAAGATTATTTTGACTATTCTGGATTTTTTTTGAATTTCTATGTAAATTTTAGAATTTCAGGAATAAAAAAAAAGGCAGCAGAGGTTCTTATTTGGACTGGACTGAATCTATAAATCAGTTTGGGATAATATTACTATCCTAATAAGATTTAGTATTTCAGTTCATTAACACAGAATACCTTTCCATTTATTTAAGTCTTCTTTCAATACAGTTAAGAATTCAAGCTTAGCTTTCACTTCCTGCTTATTTCAATAACTTTATATAATTGGAACATATATAACATAACCTTTGAGATTTTCATTCAGTTCAAGTCTACAGCAGTACAATCAAACTGTTTCGCTGATCAACAATTTGTTGCTGCATCGTATTCCTTCTTAAGGCTATAACAACAATTTGCTCACCAATTCACTCACTGAAAGACAGAAGGGTTGTTTCCAGATTTTGGCTCTTAGAATAAAGCTACTATAAATATTCATGAACAGGATTTTCTGTCAACATCCTCATTTCTTTCTTTGAGATGAATGTCTATGTAATCACTAGGTCATATAAAAAACATATTTTTAGTATTAAAAGAAACTTTCAGGGATGGGGATATAGCTCAGTGATAGAGTGTGAGGACCTTGATTTAATCACTCTTAAAAAAGATCCCAAAATAGAAAGGTAGATCAATGGTATAGAATAGAGGACACGGACACAAACCCAAATAAATACAATCTTCTCATACTAGACAAAGGTGCCAAAAATATGCAATGGAGAAAAGATAGCCTCTTCAACAAATGGTGCTGGGAGAATTGGAAATCCATATGCAACAGAATGAAACTAAACCCATATCTCTCACCATGCACGAAACTAAACTCAAAATGGATTAAGGACCTCGGAATCAGACCAGAGACCCTGCAGATTACAGAAGAAAAAGTAGGTCCAAATCTTCACTTTGTTGGTCTAGGATCAGACTTCCTTAACAGGACTCCCATAGCACAAGAAATAAAAGCTAGAATCAACCACTGGGATAGATTCAAACTAAAAAGCTTTCTCTCAGCAAAGGAAACTATCAGCAATGCGAAGAAAGAGCCTACAGAATGGGAGAATATCTTTGCCAATCATACTTCAGATAGAGCACTAATCTCCAGAATCTATAAAGAACTCAAAAAACTTTACTCCAAGAATTCAAATAATCCAGTCGACAAATGGGCTAAGGAAATGAATAGACACTTCACAGAAGAAGATCTACAAGCAATCAACAAACATATGGAAAAATGTTCAACATCTCTAGTAATAAGAGAAATGCAAATCAAAACCACCCTAAGATTCCATTTCACCCCAATTAGAATGGCGATTATCAAGAATACGAGCAACAACAGGTGTTGGCGAGGATGTGGGGAGAAAGGTACACTCATACATTGCTGGTGGGGCTGCAAATTAGTGCAGCCACTCTGGAAAGCAGTGTGGAGATTCCTTAGAAAACTTGGAATGGACCCGCCTTTTGACCCAGCTATCCCACTCCTTGGCCTATACCCAAAGGACTTAAAATCAGCATACTACAGAGACACAGCCACATCAATCTTCATAGCTGCTCAATTCACAATAGCCAGACTGTGGAACCAACCTAGATGCCCTTCAATTGATGAATGGATAAAGAAACTGTGGTATATATATACAATGGAATATTACTCAGCCATAAAGAATGATAAAATTATGACATTTGCAGGCAAATGGATGAAATTGGAGAATATCATGCTAAGTGAGATAAGCCAATCTCAAAAAGCCAAAGGATGAATGATATCGCTAATAAGTGGAGGATGACACATAATGGGGGGGAGGGAAGGGTTAGTGTTAGGGTTAGAGTTAGGGTTAGGGAGGGGGGCAAGTATGGAGGAAGGAAGTACTGTATAGAGGGTAAAGAGGGGTGGGAGGGGTGGGGGGAAGGAAAAAAAAAAAAGAAAGAAAAAAAAAAAAAAGATCCAGAAAGAGAAGAAACTCCCAAATTATTTTCTACAGTGACTGTATTATTTTACATTCTCATCAACAACATATCCAGTTTTTCCACATCCTTGCTGATATTTGGTATTATCACTGTCTTTAACGTTAGCCATTTCTAATAAGTATAGTGATAGCCATTTCTAATAAGTAAAGTGCATTTACTAATAATTAATGATGTTATGAGTGCATTTACCATCTATATATCACCTTTGGTGAAATGCCTGTTTATGTTTGTTTATATCTTTTACCCATTTTTAACTGGACTGTTTATTTTTCCTGTTTAGTTTTGGTATATATTTTTTAATTGTGATAAAAATACATAGTGCAAAACTTACCATTTTAACCATTTTAAGTGTATGATTCAGAAATATTAAGTACATTTAAAATGCTGACAATCATCACTACAACTATTTCCAGACTGTTTCATTATCCCAATCAGAAATTGTACTTGTTGAACAGTAGCTCATTCTCTCCTTTCCCATCCCCAGGTACCTATATTCTACTTTCTCTCTCTATATAAATTTCCTTTTCTAGCTACTTCAAGTAAGTAGAATTCATTTTTTATTCCTAGTCATGCTCATTTCACTTAGCATGATATTTTCCAAGTCATAGCATGCATCAGAACACCACTGCTGTGCATGTATTAAAACATAATTAGTCATTAGGGAAATGAAATTTAAATCACAATGAGATGCAACTTCTTTCCCATTAGGATGGCTGTTATTAATAAAAAAAGATTGGGGGAGAGAAACAAGTGTTGGTGAAGATGTGCAGAAAATGAAATCTCTGCATGGCTGGTGAATATACAAAATTGTATAGCTGCTAAGAAAAACTGTCAGTTCCTCAAAGAATTAAATAGAGAGTTATCATATGCTCCAGCAATTCCATTCCTTGACATATATTCATAAGAATCAAAAGCAAGGTCTCAAGCAGGTTCCTATACAATGGTCATAACAGTTTTATTCACTATAGTCAAAAGGTGGAAAATAACCCAACTGCCCACCAACAAATAAAATATGATATCACAAATGATGAAATATTATTCAGTCATGAAGAAAAATAAAATTGTTTACTTTTTTAGTTTTTAGAGTTATTTATGCAATACAGATTCAATCCCTTTATCAGATATGGGGTTTTGTAAGTATTTTCTCCCAGGATGTAATTTGCCTTTTCAATGTTTTAACAAGGTCTTTGGTAGACCAAAATTTTTCAATTTTGACAAAGTAACTAACAATTTCTTAAATAAATCATATTTTAATATCAAATCTAAAATTCTTCCTTAGTTTTAGATCAAAAAGATTTTCTCCTATGTATTTTTTCTAATTTGTTGTGGTTTATGGCTTTTTTTTTTTTTTTTTTTTGGCTTCTATCCATTTGGAATTAATATTTCTGCAAGTTCAAGGTAATTTTTTTCTTTTGCAACAGATATTCAGCTAAATTAATTATTATCTTATTTATTATTTGATAAGAGTAATCATACCTAGGATTAGCACATTTCTCAAAATGTAGCATTTCAATTACCTGGGGCAAGACATTACAACAGCAGTAGGTTCATGCATCAGTATACTCTATCACATGAGATTTAATATTGTAATATAAACAGCAGAGAGTGGGGTAACTTTCTTCATTGTTGAAAGAGTAATTGAAGGAATGGGACTTTATTTGAGGTTTTAGTCTAGGCCCTAATTTAATTTGAGCAATCATCTGTGAACACGAGTTTCACACATAAAAAATTTTCTAAATCTCAAAGTGACAGAATATTATTGCATCAGGGTCCACGATACCTATTGTAGGTTACAAAATGTTGTGTGTGTATGTGAAGTGATTCCTATTTTTAAAAAACACAGTAACACAGAGTTGCACAACTGGCATGCCTAACATTTTGTCATTGATTTGTCAGGTGACTTAGAAACAGATCTTGTATCTTGTATTATTTACTTAAGGGTATATTGAGCATACTTATTATGATGGTTTGACTTAAAATTTTTTCTACTTTATGATGGTGTTAAAGCAATATGTGTCCAATAGAAATCTTCCTTCAAATTTTTAGTTTTGATCTTTTCCCATGCTAGTGACAGGCTGTCTGGTATCTGCCAAGCAATAGTGGAGAGTTACAGTTCCCAGTCAGGCACACCATCAAGAAGGAGAGCAACTGATATGTTATTGAGCTAGAATATTCAGTAGGTTAGTTGTATTCAACACTTTTATGACTGAGGATATATTCAATTTACTGTGAGTTTAGATGTATTGTAAATCCAGGAATATCTGTATACTGTGGTTGTAACAAATTAACACTAATTTTTCCAAAAGTCATACATCTTCTGGAAGTAAAATTATGAACTAAATAAAGTTCATGCTAATATATATTGATCTGTCAGTCAAATAGGAATGTTTACTCCGTAATGCTGATATTTAACCCAAAGAAAACCAAAATGAAATAAAATTATTTTCAAAATAACTTGAGAAATGAAGATTTAAAAGATAAAGATATATATATTGTCTTTTTATTTAATTTCTTCTATAAAACATATCAAGACATAGGTTACACACTAAGGTTAATCATACTGCACTGGGAGATCATTTCTGAGTTTGTTCTGCCATGTAGATTCTCCCTACAACTTGAGGACTGTGCTCAGTGCATCTGTCAGCAGGTCCCCAGGTTTTTGGACACTTCCAAAAGGTAGAGAATTGGGACAGGTAAAACAATGACCCCCAAAGAAATCCATAGCCCGGTCCCCAGAGCCTGATAATGTCACCTGACATGGCAGAAAGGACTCTGCAGACACCATGAAGTTGGACATTTCACCTGGGGAAAGTATCCTCCCTGTGGATTTGTCCAGTCTGTTCACAAAGGTGAATAGATGAAAAGCAGAAACTTACCTGTCGGTGATCAGAGAAAGACTGATGACAAAACAAGGATCAGAGAAGGGCACCCAGCTAGATTTCAGGAAAAAGAGGGGGTGCAGGATGAGGAATGTGGGCAGCCCGTAGGGGCCTAAGTAAGTAGATTCTCCCTGTAACCTCTAGGAAGAAATGCTGCCCTGTCAACACCATGCCTCACACCCATTTCAGAGTTCTGAACTATCAAGATGTGAGATGATAAATTTGTGTTGTGTTGTTTCAAGCCACTAGGTGTGTGGTCATTTGTTGCAGCAGTTATAAGAAAGCAATATAACCAATAAATGTGGTCATTTGTTGCAGCAGTTATAAGAAAGCAATATAGCTTTAGCTGAATGTTCGTAAGGGCTAAGTCCTATGGCCACACTCAGAATACAAAATATAGCCAAGTTCTGAACCCCAGAGATTTCTCTCCCAGGATACTACATCAAAATCAATTTTAATTCAGTCATATTTATTTTATTTTAATTTTTTATTGGTACATTATAATTATCTCTGATAATGGGATTCATTTTGCCATATTCATACATGCACATAATTTGATCAGTCTCATTCCCCATGACCTTCCCTTACACTCTCCTCCTCCCTCCCTCTGATCTGCTTGCTCCACTTTTTAATTAGTGCATTGTAATTATATATATAAGCAGGATTAGTTGTGGTATATTTGTACACAGACATAGCATAATTTGGTATATTTAATTCCCCAGTACTTCCCCATGCCTCCTCTACTCCTTCCCTCTCAATTCCTTTTCTATTGGCCGCCCTTCTCTTTTTGTGAGATCCTTTTTTATTTAATTGCCTTTTCTCTTTCTCTCCCACCCTCATTTCCACATATGTGAGAGTTCATTCAGTCCTTGACTTTCTGAGTCTCAATTATATCACTTGGCATGATGATTTCCATTTCCATTTATTTACCAGAAAATTGCATAACTTAATTCTTTGCGGCTGAATAAATTCCATGTATGCATATACCACATATTCTTTATCCATGAATTTGTTGACAGACACCTAGACGAGTTCCATAACTTGGCTATTGCAAATTGCACTGCTATAAACGTTGATATGTATGTATCACTGTAGTATACTAATTTTAGTTCTTTTGGATAGATACCCAAGGACATAAGCAATTTAAAAATTATTTTCAATAATTTTAATCAGTTTAAGTAAACTGATGACAAGATCTCTTTCAGTATATGTTAGGAGGTTTTTAAACATGATTCTGAAACTCAATGACTATAGAAAATACAAGAGGTTTTTGGATTAAAATATCTCCAAAATCTCAACTATTTTAGAAAAAACTATAAACCCAATTATTAAATAATAAACTCAAAGCTGAGGGTGTAGCTCAGTGGTAGACTGTGTTTAGCACAACCAAGAGCCTAGGTTTATTAAACTAATAAAACAGCAATAGAAATAATAAACCTAAACATTCTATTTTTAAAAATTTTTTTTGTTGTCGATGGACCTTTATTTTATTTATATGCAGTGCTGAGAATAGAACCCAGTGCCTCGCAAATACTGTGCAAATGCTCTACTACTGAGCCACAACCCCAGCCCCAACCTAAACTTTCCATATATCAAGTGATATTACCTTAACTGTGCATGTATTGGAAAATTTTATAGATTTGTCATTATTTGAGAGGTTTTGCTTATGCCATTCATTTCCAATTGCTCATCAGTGTTATGATGAGGGTTTTCCTGATAATACATATCTATAATGTAGAAGCAAATTAGGTACTGAACTGACATAGATAAACTGTTCACAACTCCAAATCACCAAGACATGTTTTTCTCTAAAAAGTGTTATTATTCTCATTTGTACAAAGTGAATCATATGAATTAATGCTAGACATGGAAATTAGTTCAATAAATTTATTCTTTAAAGTACAGTTTTATAGTTTCAGATTTCAGATTATTTTGTATTTGATAGAATCTCTCTGGAGTTTCATCATTTATGATTGGAATAAATTCCTAACTTGTTTCTCTACCTCCAGTTATTGTTGCTTTTACTAGACTCTTAATAAAAGCTGTTTCAGGTTTGCTGAAAAATTAAGCAGAAAGAGCTCCCATATACTACTTTCCTTCTCCCCCTTCAGAGTTGTAATCAATGAACCTGTTGACACATCATTATCACCCAAGAGCCACATTGATATTAGGGTTCACACTTGGCATTGTCCATTGTGTAGATTTGGATAAATACACAATGTCATACATCTACTATTACAGTGTCACACAGAATATGTTCATCACTCTAAACATCTTTTGTGCTCTATCTATTCATCCCTCACTCCCCCAATCCCTGACAGACTTTTCCCTGTCTCCACAGTTTTGCCTTTTTCCCAAATGTTGCATAGTTGAAATCACACAGTATTTAGCATTTCAGATTGTCTTAATTCACTAAGAAATATGCATTTAAGGTTCCTTGGTATCTTCTCATGGCTTGATATCTCATTTTTTTTCTGACATTGAAGAGTATTTCACTGTTTGGGTGTACCAGTTTGTTTATCACTCATCTATTGAAGGACATCTGTTTCTGAATTTGGGTAATTGTGAAGAAAGCTACTATAAATACTTGTACACAGGCTTTTGTGTGGACATAAGTTTTTAATATATTTGGATAAACACCAAGGAGCACAAATTCTGAGTCATATAATAAAAGTATATTTAATTCTGTAAGAAACTACCCAGCTGTCTTCCAGAGTAGCTATACCATTCTGTATTCGCAACATCAATGACATCAACAACATTGTTGTTCTACCTCCTTACTCATCTTTAAACTTGTGAATGTTTCAGATTTTGGCTGTTCTAGTCTACTACATAGTAGTCTATACCCAGTTTTTTCACTATAAATTTATTTTTATCTGGTTGCCAAATATCAATCTAGTTATTCAGTACCATGATTTTTCGGATATAATATCTTTTATTTGCCCACATGTTAAAAGGGTCTTTGACACTATACCTAAGACCTCATTACCTGGATTATACATTCATTCTGATCACCCTTCACTAGCACATTATACCAGAGACGTGGAAATACATGTGGATGGTCTTGCAAACCATTTTTCCTACCATGACAGACTTCTTCCTTATACTCTATGCCTTCTAGAAAGGCCTGTTAGGAGTTCAGGTTTTAGAATGGTGTTTCCCCATATGGTGTGTCTATGTGAGTTCCCTTTAAGAATTTAAATTATTTTATTTTTGTAAAATATTTTTAAAACAATTCACATAAGTACTTTTCTTTCTGGCAGTACTGAAAACCACGTATGTGGAAAATCACCTCCTGGAATGGAATGTTTGAAAGGTTTTGTAAAATTTTTAAACATTTTTGAAAACATGAGAGAGTAAAGGAAATCATCAGACCCCAAAGAGCAGGCTTGCACTGGAGTGCTGAGGAATCTGCCAGTCTCTGCTGGTCTGGACCTTGGCCCCACATGAGCAAGCAACAGGGCTTGGCCCCAGCCGAGGAGTCATGCTGGGCAGAGAACCCATTAAAGTCTGGATTATGGAATTGAAGAAACTGCAGCTGAAGGAACCTGAAAAAACTTTCCCTTAAAGAAGATTCCCTGTCCAGCTTTGTCTGTGGAAAACATATAAGAGGAAAAAAATGCATTTCTGGGTAAAGAATTTTCAACCACAAGCCTGAAATCATGAAGACATTTAAGTAGCCTAGCTCTAGTGAACTCTAGTTCATACCATCTGTATGGCCCAGGTATTAAGGCTTAAATTTTAATTCACAGCGATGGAAAATGAATTATTGATACATATACCAATATGTATGACTCTCAAAGATATTATGCTGAGTGAAAGAAGTCAGACATACCTTACAAAATTCTATAACAAACACTATTAATCTGTAACAATAGACAGAAGATCAGCAATGCCATGGGCCAGGAGTGAGATAATTGTTTGCAAAGATGCAAAAGAGGGGTTGGGGATGCAGTCCTGTGGTAGAACATGTGCTTAGCATGCACGAGGTCCTCCTAGATTCAATCCCCAACACACACACACACACACACACACACAAGCATAAAGAACTATCTGGGCTAATGGGAGTGTTCTATTATCTTGTGTGTGGTTGTACTTACATAGATATATGCAATTCTCAAGGCTCATTGAACTTTACTGGAAATAGGTTGTTTTACTGCATGAAGATTACATCCTAATAATAAAGATATTAAAAAAGAAATAACTAGCATAAATTTCACACCAAATAGTAGTGAATTAGCAGCATTGTGTGCTAGAAAGTGGATCTAATGATTAGCAGTTTCTTTAGTTTAATAAGTGAGAATAAAAAATAAAATGATAGAAATACAAGAGAGAGGCAGAACAAATCATCCTTAGAAAAAGCCTCTTTACATACAAGCCTCAAAGAAATACACGGATAAAGTCCCAGGAAACATGAACTTAAATTAACAAATAACTGAACAAATTGTGCAAATCCTACCCACAAAGATATTGATATGTTTTGAAATTTTTAATAGCCATTATTAAGAATTTGGTGAAGAAACCAGAGTCAGCCAAAATTGCACAGGTGATAAGGAGCAGTAACAAACTAGAATGTCTAATAATGAAAAAATAACCACTGAAATGACAAACTCAATAAATGAGTTAAGACCATATCAGTTCATTGGAAGGATCAACAGAACCAACTTGGGTTAGCTGGTAAATTATGAATTGGACAAATCACTCATAAACATTGTGTACGTATGTGTAAGTGTGTTATACAAAAGTCACTCACAAAGCATTGTTTTGGATGATTCTGTAACTTTAAGAGTAAATAGAGAACTATCCTAAATGGACCTCAAGCAAGGTTACCAGATATCATAAGTATTCATATCCACTGGCTAGGCATCAATTGTTTGCATTATTAACAAATACAATAAGTTTAGATTTAAAAAATTAAATGATTGTTTACAGAAGAATACTTTAATACAGTCTAGGAGATCACTGAAAATATACTTTCCCTTTTGTCTTTTTCTAAACCTAAAAGGAATTGAAAAGTGTATTCATCTCTTGTTTCACACAATGTCTGCCTGAGATTTCATCAGATTTGTTTGTCAGGCTCCATATGCAATTTTAAAGAAAGCAAATAAAGTTAATTAAATTCCTGTGAGTCATACATAAGTACTAGTGATTAACACATTTAAAATGAACCATCATAAATTCAGCAGATATATTCCACATTGTCCTTTGCTTAAAAGCTTTATGAGTAAGCAAATAAATTTGATATTTGATATTTCCTTTACATGTACTCTTGTGCTTAGTATTAGATGCCATCTTAAAGAATTTTTAAGTGATTGCTTGTTAGCTATGATATAAATCACAAATGAAATGTTAGATGATAAAATATTGTGAAAAATGTACTTTACAGTAGCACAATGAGACAAATACAAATAGATTTAAAGGGAAATTTTTCCTCCTATTTAGAAAGAATTCACCTTGCCTTAAAATATTAAGCCTAAAAATATTGCAAAAGAATTTTATATACCTCAAATAATCTGCACATCTCATTAGCATAAATCTTTGATAAGTTGGTCATCAGTTTCTGAATCCTTCAATATTATGGTGAATGACAAGTTGCTCTTCACTTTACGAAATTTATCTATTTTGTAACATAAGTCCTATGTAAGAAAATACAGAGTAAAAGCAGGTGGCCAACACCACAACCGTCATCAGCTTTCTCTGGTTGTACAGTGACACTGTTACCAGTCGCATGTCTACTTGCCAGAAATCAGCACCAGACTGGTCACTCCCTGCACAGCACTCACACCCCACCAGGGTACTCACAGCTGGAGAAGATCAGAGGGCAGGAATGCTCGTCCATGGGGAAGTTGTGCAGCTGCAGTTGGCATTCTGCATTGATGGTGAGCCTGTGGAAGAGCCAAGCATCACTCTTGGGGTCAGAAATAACACAGTCAAGTCCCTGGCCAAGGCCACTGGGGCCAGTGAGGCACCAGGATGCAGGGAGAGGGAGGGAAGTCGCATGATGCAGGGTCCAGCACACGCAACTCACTCTGGGCCATTGTACTGTTCACTCAGTGAAGCCCTCTGGTTATCTTTGTGTTGTGTTATTTTGTTTTGCTTTAAACCAGAAACAGAGAATTCCAGTTAGTAACATTCCAACTGTGTCTAGAAATGCAAGCCAAGTCAGGGAGGAGAAAAAATCCAACTGTTGTTTTAAAAGTTGTTGTTCTCAATCTGTTTGAATGAAATCCTTCCTCCATTTGAAACTGGTATATTTGTCTAAATAGCTATTATGCCAAATCAATCCACTTGTTGGGGGGGTCTTCCTACTTGGGCAATTCCCTACTTTGTGGGGAAGATGATGGCTCTACTAAGTGGCATATTGCACATATTGCATCTTTCCAGAGCAGACACCCTGTGTAACAGTATTTATGTAGGATCCCAGGACAGGTCATGTCTCCTTGTGGATTTACTAAGGCTCAATTTCATTCCAGAGTCTCATTGGTATTCCTTTAGAGTTGATGAAATACCTGTTTCAAACTCTAGCTTTATCAATGTGTTTCATCAGCACACCTCACTGTTGTGTCATTTTTTGTTGTTGACGTTGTTCCCTGTCTGCAAAATTATTATTTCTCAGAAACTTTAATATTCTCTTATCTTCTGCTTATTTTGATATTTGTCTGTGTCATTTGTACTACGGGCACTTGTTCAATATTAGGAGTCACTGATTTCTTCTCAGGGCCACAAGCACCTGTAATTGAAAGCTTATGACACTGGATGTGTGGTGTGGGAGGAGGGAAATCAAGAGCTCTAAGGAAAGGGTGCATGAGGGAACTATGGTCATATGGACTAAGCTGGGAGGACATGGAGCATGGGTCAAAGGGAGGAGAGAAGTCATAGTCCCCTGAGCCATACTGAATTGAAATGCCTGTTAGCCTACAGGAGACAGGAAGGTGGTCTCCAAGAAGAAACCGGAGTCCAGAAGAAACAGTCTGGTCCTCAGCATGGATATGGTTTTAAAGTCATGGAAGCAGATGAGCCAACCCAGTCGGAACATGTAAAGGTGGGGGCCAATTCCAGAGGTAGGAAGCGTAGAATGAGAAGCAGCCACAGGTTAGTAGCATGGGGCACAGGAGAGAACCATGCACCTTTAGTGACAGGGGCAGAGAGTCTGTTATAACAGAGGTGAGTGTCCAGTGCTTCTGAGAGGTCCAGAAAGACAGGAGAGCCATGCCCTCCTGAGTTGTATGCCCTTCAGAGGCCACTGCTGGAGGGTGCCATCCTCCTGATCCAAGTACTGAATAAGCAAAAGGCCATCAGGTTGGGGGAGAATGTGTTTTGTGTTTAGGTAAGCTCAGACCATTCTGGGGGTGTGGGGAGCACTGTGGACGCAGACTTAGGTCAAACTCTGATCACACTACTTCCCTGCAATGACTTTGGAAAGTCAATTCGATTCTGTGAAGTAGTTTCTCTCACTTCCCTGGGTTTCTATGAGGACCGCCTGCCTCTAAGAGGGCACATTGCAGGGTGGCTGCATCTTCCTTTAGGGATGAGTTGGGGAACACCCACTTTGTCCTTTGTCGTGGTGATCTCATATTTGACTATAGTGACATTTGTTAATTAGGACTCTAAGACATCTGTATTTTCCTAGTTGAGTGGACCCCTGGAGTTAAACACATAAAAGATAATTTTCACAACTAATTTCTAGCATAAATGGATTCTGATGAATGAATTAGTTCACATTCATTGCAGATCATTTGAATGCCTTTATTTTTACACAATTGCCATCAGGACAGACTCTTTCAGAATGCTATAGTATGTGAAACATGAGAAAGAACAGAACTTATAGATAAAAATAGGGTCTCATCTCAACAATAACTTAAATTAAGGATCCAAAATTAGACCATAAGTAATTAAAGATCCACATAGTTAGACAGCAGTATTTAGTTCTAGTATTTTATAGCACAATGGGGTAACTATAGTCTATGATTTATTGTGCATTTAAAACAACTAGAAAAGTCCAAAAATTCCAAACACATAAAAATGATAAATACTGGAGGAGATGGAATGTTAACAACCCTGATTGGATTAATGGTTATATACAAGTATCATACTGTACTCCATTTGTACTCCATGTACAAACAACACATGTACTATGTGTCAATTAAAAATTTAAAGAGATCAAGGGACATGTTACCTTAAAGTGTAAAGGATTTTCCCATCATTCCAAATTCTGAGGAGTTGATTGGGAGTGGTGATCCAGTGAGCTTCTGCTGTTTTAGAATTTCGGAAGATTGTGTCTGGGATCCATATCAATCCAACCATGTTGCTGTTCAGAGTAAGTATTTTCATTGTGCTATTGAATCGAAGGCGACTGTCTGTCCAGGTCTGAGCAAAAAATATATCAATTTGGTATTCCTGAAACACAGCAAAAAGAGAGGCAGAGTGAGAAAGTGAGGGAGAGAGAGAGAGGGAGAGAGGAACAATCTCTCATATGTAGAAGCTGGTCTTCCCAGCTTCTACATATGTTTTCATATGTTTTGTTTTCTTTGTCAGAAGTTGTTTTCCCTTGATTTTCATCAGCGAAGTCTGTTTTTCCCTCCATGTTTACATGTTCACCTTCTCCTTTCTCTCTTTGTTCATGACTAATACAGTACCTAGTTTATAACACAGTGTTATTCAGCAAATGATAAATATGACTAATCAATAATATAACATGTGTGACACTGCTTTGTAGCCTTAAATTGCAATAAATGTACAAAGTATGAGGAGGGACTGAAGGAGACAGAGTGTGGATCCAGATCTGTGTTCAGAAGTCCAAGTTTTGATAGTGTGGTCTAGCAGAATATATGTTCTCTGTGTTGTAAAAGGGGGGAAATAGTAATGTCCACTTCCTAAAGGTTTTGTAAAGACAAAAAAAAAAAAAAAAAAAAGATTAACCCTTAACTCCTGGCTTACAGCAAGTGATCCATAACTCAATAATAACGATAGTATTTGTTTTTATGCAAGATCATTCTCCTTTCTCTCCTCTTCTGCCTTCCCTCATCACTTTCCTCTAGTCTACTGAGGATGACCCTACACTGGGGGATGATTTACAATAAATTATATTGTTAGATTTTATGCATGTATGAATATGTAACAATAAATTCTGCCATTATGTATAATTATAATGCACCAATACAAAATATGAAAAATAAAAGATCTTCTTCAACAATAGAACCCAAAACAAAAAGAAAGGAAGAAATGAAAACAACAAAGAACTGTAGAGAGTAATAGCCATTCAAGTCAAATGCTGATTCCAACAGAAGGCTGAAGAGGCTCAGCTTACAGAGGCAAAGGCCCAGGTTATAGAGCACAGCACCCAATAAGGCTTTGCTGTGACCATCATATAATTTAGAAAGGCCTGAAACCACTATGGGACCTAAAAACTATCTCTCAACTGGCCCACCTCAGAGGTCATTCCCATAATCACAGTTTAAAAAGTTACCATCATATCTAGAGAAAGAAGGATGTGGAAACCAATAGCTAGAGATCTTAAATATCTTTTATAATTTCCATTAGGTACTGTAGGTAATTCTTAGCAAATCCTATAGTTATCTTTTCCATTGAGTTTCTAGTTATAGAACCTTTCTGAGGTAATTCGACTTGCTGATTTGTAATCTAGCTCTCTATTAACTAATTAATTCATTCATTATTGATTATGGCAGGCCCTGAAAACGATCAGAAACCCAGCACTATGCCAATAAGTGCTCCCAGGCTCTAATATAGCTTATACTGTAATCAGAGAAGACAGGCCTTACGTAAGTATTTAAGATTAAAAAATAGTGTGTCTAATGTTCATACATAGCATGCAGAAAAATAAGACAGGTGCTAAGAATTCTAATGATAGAAAATGAACTGCATCTGCTACGGTTTGAATGTGTCCAACAAAAACTCGTGTGCTGGAAATCCCCAAATTTGTGTTACTGGCACTTGGAAGTGGAGCTTTTGGGAAGTAATTAGAACTAGATGAAGTCCTGAGTATGCAGCCCCCAGGATAGCATTAGTGGTTGTATAAGAAATGGAAGAGAGATTTAAGTTAGCATGCTTGTTCTCTTTCACCACGTGACATCCTCTGCCCTGCCATGATCAGCAAAGACCGGCACCAGATACTGGTGCCATGCTTTGGTCTTCCCAGCTTCTACAACCATGTACCAAATAAACTTCCATTCGTTATGTAGTGTTGGGTACTTTGTTATAGCAAAAGAAAACAGACTAAGGAAGTACCCAAGTCCTCAATGTAGGAGGAAATACACAACAGGGAAGCTGAGTTTTGCATAAGCTTTGAGCAGCTGGAGAAGCACATGACAGGGAGGCAGGTTATCAAGGGAACTTCCCCAGAAACTTCAACTCTACAAGGATCTGCAACTGTAGCAGGAGTTGTGTGACATCAGCAAACAGGGATCTCACTAAAGTTCATGTGTTTCCTAAAAGTGCCTCTGTGGATTAATGGCTTCTGTTTCTTAAAGCAGCCATGAAAGAGAAAAGAAAGATGAGGCTAACTCAGAGCCTGGGAGGGCTGGAAGAGGCAGAACTGCCTGATGCCCAAAGACTGTCAAATCAACTTTGCAGGAATAATCAAATCTCTAAATGAATTAAGTTTTCACCCTGTAAAATCTTTCATTAAGCAACTATGGCTCAAGGAAATGATTAAGGTATGATCTTCCACCGAAGATTGATGGAGCCAAGTTACCTGTGTAGTCAGCCCTCCTCTACCCATAAGACCACACCTGGGTATTCAACTACCATAGATTTGAAGTATTTTTAAAAATTACATTTGTAATGATCATGTACAAACTTTTTATTCTTGTCATTTACCCTAAACAATACAGTATAACAGCCATTTACATAGCATTTACATTGTATTAGGTATTGTAATTCATCTAGAGATGATTCAAAGCATATGGGAAGGGATGCATAGGGTCTTTGCAAATACCCTGCTACTTTAAATGGCACAAGCACCTTTGGATTTTAGTGTCTGAGGGGTCTTGGGAACAATTTCCCACAGACTCTAAGGGACAACTGTACTTAAGATTGAAAGAAGTAGTGACAGCAAGAGAGAGGGAGAGGTAACTGGCCTGCAACACCAAAGGCACAGATGCCATCTCAGAATCCTGTTGAGAAGTGATTTGCAAAAGTGGCTGAGCACTGGTTTCATCCGAAGAGGACTGTTATGATCGTTAGAAATTTCTTCCTAAGGAACTACAGGCTAGGCAGAAAAGTGACGATTCGAGATTTAAATGAGCCTTATTATTCTTATCCTTCATGGGCAAACAGTGGCCTGGAAAAATCACTCTAGGCTCTGAAGGAGCCCAGTTCTCCACTGCTCACTTCAAAATAACCAAAGTGGTTAACAGAAAAGGAATAGAATGTTAGACAACAGAGCGAAGAGTCAAGAAGAAAACAGCGCTTGGGAGCTCCATCTCAGGACCAGAGTTGCTGATAATACAAGAACACCCTGCCTTTATCCAGGGACAGAGCCTACTCATTCAATATTTGCCCAGTAGATTTTTAATTGCTATAAACCAGTTGATCGTGGTATGCTGGCCCTTTTCCATCCTGGTATTCATATACATGTGGGGAGGAAGAGAGCTTAAATATCTATTCTTTTTAGTATATTGATCAATGGCCCAAAAAAAGCCAACGCTAGATTTGATGTCTCTATAGGAACACGTACCTACATATAGTCATCCTTCAGTGACTGCATGGCTTGGTTTAAGGTCCCCCACCGATACCAGAATCCACAGATGCTCAAATCTCTTATATAAAATGGTATAATATTTGTATGCTATGTACACACTACCATACACTTTCAATCAACTCTAGATCACTTGCAATACCTAATACAATGTAAGTGTATGTGAATAGTTATACTATATTATTTAGGGGATAGTGTTCAGGGAAAAACAAGTCTGAACATAGTCCATACAGATGTAGCTATCATGGGCCTAACCACATAGAACACAAATGAGTTGTGAGTTGAGCAACGCTCAAACGAGTGCTGCAGGAGAGGGAGGATCTGTGAAAAGGTGGGAGGTGCAGCAGCCTTTGTCCACATGTCACTTCATTCAAACAGACTCAGCTTAGTGGTCAACACACAGCAAATTCAAATTTTTCTATTTTGAACTTCCTGGGTTTTTTTTCCCTAATACATTTAATCTAGAGTTGATTGAATCAACTCTAGATATGGAACCCACAAATACAAAAGTCCCCAAATACAATGTAACCTTGACCTTGGGGCTAGGATAAGGTTGGTTTTTGGATTGCCTCCTTCGAAGAAGAGGAAAGTACATTTTCCCTGAGGAGGGAGAGGGGGATAAGTATTTACCACACAGAAACAGATCATGGTGGTCATTGGAACTGTTTAACAAACATGTGGATCCCCATCTTGCAGCTACATGGTACAATTGCTTTTCAATTTGGGGATGAGTGTGGCTACTTCACTTATGATTATATGAAATATGAGCATAGTGGTGTGTGCCATTTCTCAGAGGACCCTTGAAGAACCCATATGGAATTCATTTACCCCCTTTTCAGGCCCTAAGAGACTGTGTGGAGCAGAGCCTTTGCTGATGCATACTTAGACAGATCATGGGCAAGAATCACTCAGAGCTGTTTACGAGAGCAGCAATCCCCAGCCTGTCCCAATTCATACAGTAGGGAAAGAGAAGACTCCTGGGATGTGGGGCTCTAGAAGCATAAGAAGGACTCTTGAGAAGGCAACTCAAATTCATCCAAGTCCTTGGTAAGGTGCAGAGTGAGCACATTGACAGATACCAGACAGCTCCCAGCAGAGGGAGCAACAAATTCAAAAGCATCCCTGCAGAATTGACTGGAGGAAGCAAACAGCCCCCTTTCCTCCTTGTGCCAGGATTTGGACTTAATGATGATGATTTAAGAGTAAATAATTATATTTGTACAGAGAACATGCTCAATACTTTGAATAAAATCGAGAATGTAAGACTGGACAGTGTGGCATATAAAGGCACTCAAAAGTGTTAACTACTTTCCTTTAACCCTGGTTATTGAATTAAGGAATGAGAGGAGACAATGTTCTCCCTGATGTGTCTTGAGTCCACCCATGGGCTCATTGATGCCAGGACAGTCAATACTTCCTGTAAATGCCCCTTATAATGTGTTATGGAAAGAACCTAAAGTTGTTTAAAACATTTTTTCAATTTGTTAATTTCAGTTTTATATCAGAGAAACTGAAACTCAGAAATCTGAAAAAAAAAATGTACTAGAGTTATTCAATAGATCAGAATTATTTTGAGTTCATTGACCCAAATAATAAACTTCTGAATGAGCCTATAGAATAGCAGTCAGATAAATACCAGCAAGGGCCCTCCTCTGTCTTCTCTTTCTGTCTTCTCTATTTTCTATCCCCACTAAGGTACCTATTTTCATTTCTTCTTCTTAAGACAGTTTTAAAATGCAAATTTGGGATTGAATGGCAGGATAGGATGGCTTCATTACCTAAGTCTCTCCACCAGACACAGGTACTTTCTGTACCAGGAACCTGGATTATCAAGACAGACAATAAGAATCCTCCCTTGCAGAGGGTAAATGAAGTTTAAGAGATTAAGTAACTTCCAGACATTCACACAGGTACTGAGTACAAATCATTCTAACTCTACAGTCAAAATCTACTTCCTGAATATGAACTAAAGGAGATACAGCAGCCAAAATCCAGGTGTTTGACTTCAGAACATTGCAAGAAAGAACCCCAGGGAAGAATCATCCTCCACTTTTGCCTGTTTACAAACTGATGATGTCATTTACCTGTCTCAGCTTTAGTTTCCTCATTTGCCTAAAGGGATCATGGGGGTAGACTGAATGCAAGGACCTGTCCAACTCTGACATTTATGTTTCCACATTCCTGTTAGTTCCATTGTGGAAACTAATTCTCCATTTCTCTCATTTCTGTGTCTCTTGCAAAAAGGACATGATAAAATGACTTCTTGCATTCTATCTTCCACCCTTAAGATAAGCTTTTGCATGTTTGGAGTGTTCAGGAACTAGGCATAAAGCTTTCACAGGCAAGAATTGCTTCATCCTGCATGCTATTTTTCCATAGCAGAGGAGACACCATAAAATGTGAAACTGCCCTTCTGTATAATGAAATCCTGCCACAACTCCAAGCTAAGAGGGCACACAATCATGTAACCGTACGTGGTGTGGATGTTTTATTGTGTCTACATCTGACTAAATGTTGGGGAAACACTTCCCACCCACTGAGAAATATTTTTCTTTCTCTCATAAACTTTATTTGTAATGGCATTAATCATCTTCCTTCTGCAGAGGAAAAAAGAATTGTTTTTACAATGTCTAAAAATAAACAACTCATATTCATAAATGGCAATGAAACTCATGTGTCTGAAATACTAATAAATGTAACAGGTGAAAATATGCAGAATCCCCCCTCCAATCTAAACCATCATGTTGGTGGAGGGCCTATTCTCACTTGTTTTAATAACTAGAGAACTTAATGATTCTTAACTAAAATTTCTTTGGCATGTGAAACATTTTGACAAAACAGAAGAAAAATTATGCTTCTTAATAATATCCATCTGTATTGTCCCCAAAACTCAAAAATTTTAGTTCCTCATACTTTTTTGCCTTCTTTTGCCAAAGAGGGACAAGCAGAAAAAATGATAGATTAATAATGAAGAGAATCTTTGAAATCTGTGGTTGCCAGCAATACAAACGTCCGTGGGCAGCCTCTCTACCCCAGTAGGCTACTGCCCATTAACACACCATCTGTAATTAGTTAGATAAATGCATCAGTAAAAGATGCCCCTGGGGTTGGGGCTGTGGCTCAGGGGTAGATCTGCTGCCTATCATGCATGAGGCCCTGGGGTCAATCCCCAGCACCCCTTCCAAACAAAAGAACTGCTATTAGTTATTCTTTATAATAGTCACAGACTATACACACATACGGAGAGACATTCATAACTAATCAATATAAAAATGATTATATGTACATATTGAGGTTTAAAAAAACATGACTAGCCATGGATAGAGTGAGAATAGGAAGTTTCGCCTCTTACAAATAGCCATGCTAGCTGGGTTCTTTCTCCTATTGATACACATTGGCAGACTTTGGTTAAAAATTATTCTATACATAGAGAACATCAGAGAGGAAAGTGGTTAGAACAACTACAAGGTAATATCTAATTCATTTGCACAAGGCAAGTTTTACTATTTATTTTCAAAAATAATGCCCATTATTTGCTTTCTCGGTGTAAAGTTTCACATCTATAGATATAAACAGATCTATAGAAAAATATAGATACATAGATAGAGATATTAGATATATAAATCTAGATAAATAAGAGAGGAGTGGGAGCTCAGTGGTACAGCAGATGCTTAGCACACATTAGGCCTTAGCTTCAATCCCCAGCAATACGCACATACACACACACACACACACACACACACACACACACACACACACACACACACACCTATACACACACAACGGAGATATATAAATGAAGATATAGGTAGATACTGCAGAACACCAGTTTGGGTCAGACTGCTTGGATTGCTTGGCCTGGCCTCTAAGGCAGCTCCCTGTGTACCTGCTGGCTTCAGACCCCTATCCTTCAGCATAAATACCCATGGAATTGGAAGTTGGATCTTTGAGAGTGAATTTGATAGTCCCCTAGACGATTTCTGACATACTCCCTAAGGTGTCAGAAAAGGCCCAAGATGGCCTTGTTTTCCTTCTTAAGAATTAAAGTGTTAAAATGAACACTCTCATACTTTCTATAAGAAGGTTGTGCAAAGGATTTTACTTCTTAACATAAAATCACTTTCCTAATATAGTGCATGGATTTCTTCTCAAAATATTGTACCATCTTTTTTCCTGGTATATCTACCTTTCAGATAAAACCTTTTCTTATGTCATTGTTTTTCATGAAATACAAGTTCTGAGAAGTTCTAGGAAGCAAAATGTCTGAAACAAATGACCTTCACACTTTCTTTTCTACATGAGCCAAAAAACAAAAAAACAAAAAAACCAGATTTTGAAATGTTGTCACCTCAAAGAAACTGTAAAAACTATAAATATTTGAACAGATGGCTATGTTTAATCTGGTTTAAACATAATACAATATATACATGTATGGAAACATCACTTGGTACCTCCCCCACTGACATGTACTATTGTTATGTTTTGTGGATCAGTTAAAAAGTAAATTTAATTTAAATTTTTACAAATGCAAAAAAAAGTTACCTGTTTTGGTAGAAAGTGAACTCCATAATAATAATAAGCTTACTTGCACTTTTAATAGATTATTCTCATAATAAATCTGTATTTCACATAATTGACACATCCTCGCTTTATTGATTGTTCACAAAATATTCACAACCCCACTTGCAAGACAGGGACTAAGAAGTGTCATCTACCCAGTGGATTTAAATATTTCGAGGAGTGACTGCACCTGCATGGAGGAGAATGACCATGCCTCAGATCCCTATCTACCAACATGAGGCTCCCAGTTCCGCCTCCATCTTGGGACACTACAGCCACCACCAAACCCCCCACAAGGGATAGCCTCCACCTCAGGATAATGGACAGGGCCTGAAGGCAACTGCCCAGTGCAACATGCCCTCCACAGAGCTGCATATCCAAATAGGCCACCCAATGTCACCATATGGCCCGCCCTCACAGTCCCATCTCTGGAAGTGGTTGCCTCCATCCAGGGACACCTCCACTGCCATCTTGGGTTACTTCTGCTAATGCAACTGCCATTTTAGTTGGGGAGCTTCCATCATGGGACACCGGCAGAGACCTGAAAGCCCAAAACCAAGGCACCCACAGATTTGATACTGTCCCCAATGCTAACTAGGGACATTGACACTTCTCTCTAGGGACAATAGCCAGGACCTAGAAGACCATCACCAAGGTCCCTGCAGGCTTCATTATACCTGAGAGTCCCTTTCTCTCTTGTCTCCTAATAACAGCCAACTTCTGTTGATTCCTCTTTCACTCCTCCTGTGATCTAATACCTCTATATTCTCACCCCCTCCTCATAAACATTACACTGCACACACCCACATTCCTTCTCTGTCCACCATTATGTAGATGCTATTACAAACCTACTGTTTACATTGTAGATAATAATCAAACACATCATTTCTGTTTATCATGACAAAACTGTAAACATCTTAATATAGGCTATTTAATATAAGGGTGCATATTGTTTGCTTTGGGTGCTGTTAATATCAATCTCCCCCTGAAAGGTGAGGTATTGGAAAACTGCAGGGACACTATAAATCTATAGGGAAGAAACTATAATACCTTGGATCCACACTGCTAGAAGAGAAGACACAGGAAAAACATGAAAAGTCAAGGAAGAAAGCACTTCAAACAAACCAAGACACTACAATAATAGAATCCATTGACAGCATAGTAGAAGAAATGTGAGAGAAGGAATTCAGAATGTACATAATTAAAACAATCTGCCAAGTAAAGGATGATATAAGAGAGCAAACGCAGGCAACAAAACATCACTTCAATAAAAAATTATGAGAGCAAATGCAGGAAGCAAAATATTCAATAAATAGATAGAGAGTCTTAAATAAAACAAACAGAAATCCTTGAAATGAAGGAAACAATAAGTCAAATTAAAAACTCAATAGAAAGCATCACCAACAGACTACATCTTGAGGAAAACAGAATCTCAAACAATGAAGATAAAATACGTAATCTTGAAAATAAAGTTGATCACACAGTGAAGATGGTAAGAAACCATGAACAGAACCTCCAGGAAATATGGGATAACATGAAAAAAACAATTATAGGGATTGAGGAAGGCACAGAGATACAAACCAAAAGAATGCACAATCTATGCAATGAAATAATATCAGAAAATCACCCAAACCTGAAGAATGAAATGGAAAATAAAATATAAGAGGCTCATAGGACAACAACTGTACAAAATTACAACAGGTCCACACCAAGGCACATTATAATGAAAATGCCTAGTATACAAAAGATAGAATTTTAAAGGCCATAAGAGAAAAGTATCAGATTACATATAGGTGGAAACCAATTTGGATCTCAGCAGATTTTTCAACCCAGACTCTCAAAGCTAAAAGGTCCTGGAAAAACATATACCAAGCTCTGAAAGAGAATGGATGACAACCAATCTTATATCCAGCAAACTTAAGTATTATATTTGATGATGAAATCAAAACTTTCCATGACAAACAAAAGTTAAAAGAATTTATGACTAGAAAGACTGAACTACAGAATATTCTCAGCAAAATATTCCATGAGGAGGAAATGAAAAACAACAATGAAAGTCAGCAAAGGGAAGAAATACAATAAAGGAAAAGCCAATGAAAGGAGAAACCAAATAAATTTAAAAACCAAAAATAAACCAAAATGACTAGGAATACAATAACTCTGAACAGTAACAGTCTAAACTCATTAATCAAAAGACATAGACTCACAGATTAGATTTAAATAAAAGACCCAAAATATGCTGCCTTCAAGAGACCCATCTCTTGAAAAGACTCATCTCTAGAAAAAGACATGCACAGACTGAAAGGGAAAAGATGGAAAAACATATCACTCTCATGGACTGCAGGAAAAAAGTAGTTGTTTCCATTCTCATATCAGATAAAGTGGACTTCCAGCCAAAGTTATTCAGAAGGGATAACATTGCTTAAGGGAATCATAATCAACAAGACATAAAAATCAAAACTGTTTATGCCCCAAACAATGGACCATCTACATACATCAAATAATCCCTTCTCAGTATCAAAAATAAAAGAGACCACAACTTGTGTCATGGGTGACTTTAACACACCACTCTCGCCACTGGATAGATCTTCCAAACAAAAATTAGACAATCTATAGAGCTCAATAATACAACCAATAACTAAGACTGAACAGACATATATAGAATATTCCATCCATCATTGAGCAAAATTTTTTCTCAGCAGCACATGGATCCTTCTCTAAAATAGACTATATGTTATGCCACAAAGCAACCCTTAGTAAATACAAAAAAAAAAAAAAGAGATAATACCTTGTATTCTATCAGATCATAATGAAATGAAATTAGAAATCAAGGATAAAATAAAAACAGAACCTATTCCAACACGTGAAGACTAAATATTATGCTCTTGAATGATGTATGCATAACTTAAGAAGACATAAGGGAGGAGATTCTTAGAGCTAAATGAGAACAATGATACAACATATCAAGCTCTCCGGGACACTAAGAAGGCAGTACTAAGAGGAAAGTTTATTGCATTGAGCTCATTCAATGAAAGAATAAAAAGTCAACAAATAAATGACCTAAGATTACATCTCAAAGCACTAGAAAAAGAAGAAGAAATCAACACCAAAAACAGTAGAAGGCAGAAAATAATTAAAATCAGAGCTGAAATCAATGAAAGTGAAACAAAAGAAACAACTGAAAAAATTGACAAATCAAAAAGTCAGTTCTTTGAAAAAATAAATAAAATTGATAAACCCCTAATCACACTAATGAAGAGAAGAGAAAATTCAAATTACTAAAATTCTTGATGAAAAAGGAAACATCATAATGGACACTACTAAAATACAGAAGATAATTAGAAACTATTTTGAAAATTTGTACTCCAAAAAAATAGAAAATCTCTAAGATGTCAACAAATTTCTCGAGACATATGAACTACCCAAACTAAATCAGGAAGAAATACATGATTTAAACAGATCAATTTCAAGCAATGAAATAAAAGACATCATCAAAAGCCTACCAACAAAGAAGAGCCCAGGACCAGATGGATTCTCAGCTCCAAAGAACTAATACCAAAGTATTCTAGGAAATAGAAAAGTAGGGACCACTTCCAAACTCATTCTATGAAGCTAGTATCACCCTAATTCCAAAACCAGACAAAGACACATCAAGGAAAGAAAACTTCAGACCAATATCCTTGATGAATATAGATGCAAAAATTAATAAATTTCTGGCAAATTTCATTCAAAAACATATTTAAAAGATAGTGCACCATGATTAAGTGGGGTCCATCCCAGGGATGCAAGATTGCTTCAACATCTGGAATCAATAAATATAATTCATCACATCAATAGACTAAAAGATAAAAATCATATGATCACCTCAATAGATGGAGAAAAGGCATTTGACAAGATACAGAACCCCTTCATTTTCAAAACACTAGAAAAAATATGGATAGTAGGAACAGACCTCAATATTGTAAAAGATATCCATGCTAAGTTCAAGTCCAACATCACTCTAAATGGAGAAAATATTGAAAGCATTTCCTCTAAAAACTGAAACAAGACAGGGATGCCCTATTCTACCACATCTATTAAACAGTCTTGAAATTCTAGCCAGAGCGGTGAGACAGATGAAAGAAATTAAAGGGATATGAATAGGAAAGAACTCAAACTATCACTATTTGCTAACAACATGATTCTATATTTAAAGTATCCAAAAAATTCCACCAGAAAACTTCTAGAACTAATAAATTAATTCAGAAAAGCAGCAGGATATAAAATCAACACCCATAAATCCAACGCATTTCTATACATCAGTGATGTATCCTCTGAAAGAGAAATTAAGAATACTACCTCATTCACAATAGCCTCAAAAAATACGTGGGAATAGATCTAAAAAAATAAGGTGAAAGACCAGTACAATGAAAACTACAGAACACTAAAGACAGAAATTAGAAGATGGAAAAATCTCCCATGTTCTTGGATAGGCAGAATTAATATTGTCAAAATGGCTATACTACCAAAAGCATTACACAGATTCAATAAAATTTCAATTAAAATCCCAATGTCTTTCCTCATAGAAATAGAAAAGGCAATTATGAAATTCTTTTGGAAAAATAAGAGACCAAGTATAGCCAAAGCAATCCTTAGGAAGAAAAGTGAAGCAGGAGGCATCACAATACCAGATCTTAAACTATACTACAGAGCTATAGTAAGAAAAATAGCATGACATTGACACCAAAATAGACAGGTAGACCAATGGTACAGAATAGAAGGCACAGAGACAAACCCACATAGATACTATTATCTCATACTAGACAAAAGTGCCAAAAACATACAATGGAGAAATGGTAGCCTCTTCAACAAATGGTACTTGAAAAAACTGGAAATCCATATGCAGCAAAATGAAATTAAATCCCTATCTCCCTCCCTGCATGAAACTCAACTCAAAGTGATCAAGGACCTAAGAATTAGATCAGAGACCCTGCGCCTAATAGAAGAAATATAAGTCCAAATCTTCTCATTTTACTTAGGACCAGACTTCCTTAACAAGACTCACAAAGCACAAGAAGTAAAATCAAGAATCAATAAATGGGATGGATTCAAACTAAAATGCTTCTTCTCAGCAAAGGAAACAATCAATAAGGTAAAGAAAATCTACAGAATGGGAGAAAATCTTTACCACATGCACACCAGATAGAGCACTCATCTCCAGGATATATAAAGAACTCAAAACACTAAACACCAAAAAACCAAATAACCTAATCAATAAATATGCAAAGGGACTTAACAGGCACTTCACAGAAGCAGAAATACAAGTGGTCAACAAATATATAATCAAAATATTCAACATCTCTAGTAATTACAGAAATGCAAATCGAAACCACTCTCAGATTTCTTCTCACTCCAGTCAGAATGGCAATGATCAAGGATACAAGCAACAGTAAGTGTTGGGAAGGATATGGGGGAAAAATGTACACTCAAACATTGCTCATGGGACTGCAAATTGGTGTAACCACTCTGGAAAGCAGTATGGAGCTTCCTTAGAAAACTTGGATTGGAACCCATATTTGACCCAGGTAGCCCACTCTTCGTCTATACCCAAAGGACTTAAAACCTGCATTTTACAGTGATGCAGCCACATCAATATTTATAGCAGCTCAATTCACAATAGCTAAGCTTAATGGAACCAACCTAGATGCCCTTCAGCAGATGAATGGATAAAGAAAATGTGGTACATATACACAATGGAATAATACTCAGCTTTAAAGAAGAATGAAATTATGACATTTGCAGGTAATGCATGGAGTTGGAGAGTATCATGCCAAGTGAAATAAGTCAATCCCGTAAAAGCAAAGGCCAAATGTTTTCTCTGATAGGTGGATGCTGATCCATAATGGTGCAGGGGAAGAATGGAGGAACTTTGGATGGGGCCCAGGGAAGCGAAGGGAAGGGAAGGAGCATGGGAGTGAGGAAAATGTTGGTTTGAGATTGACATCATTACCCTAGGTACATATATGATTGCAGGAATGACATGACTCTACATCATGTACAACAAGAGAAATGAAAAGTTGTGCTCCATTCCCATGCAATGATCAAAATGCATTCTGCTGTCATGTATAACCAATTAGGACAAATAAAAAAATAGAATGCAATTTAACCTTTAAAAAAATTTGGTTTTTTCTCCCAACTTTATTGAGGTATAATTGATTTAAAAATTTATATATTCAATACATAGAAGACAATTCAACATATGTATACAATGGACCTGGCAGCCACTATTCTATTCTCTGTTTCAAACATTATCTAATGACTGTGCTCAGCTTTGGACCCTCACCTTGGACCTGCAAACTATCAGGCAGGAAGCAAGCAGCAGGAGGAGGCAGGAGGTTTGACCTTAGGTACTAACTCTATTCTAATAGCTGTCCTGATAGGATAGTAAGCTACAAACAACATGAAGAGGATACATTACAAATATTTGAAATCCCCCATAAGATGGTGTTTCAGTCAGTTTTCTTTTTGTTTTGTTTTTTTTCTCTTTTTTTTTTTTTGATGCTGTGACTAAAGGAACCAACCAGAACAATCATAGAGAAGTAAGAGTTTATTTGAGGGCTCGTGGTTTCAGAGGTCTTACTCCATAGAAGGCCAGTTCCATTCCTCGGGGCTCAAGGTGAGGCACAACATCCTGGTGGGAGAGGGTGGCAGAGGGAAGCAGCAGCTCATATCACGGTGATCAGGAAGTAGAGAGAGGGGTCTCCATTTGTCAGATACAAATATATACCCAAAAGACATGCCCCAATTCCCACCTCCTCCAGCCACACCCTACCACTTCAGTTACCATTCAGTTAGTACCCATCAGGGGATTAATTCACTGATTGTTTTAAGACTCTCAAAACCCAATTGTTTCTCCTCTGAACCCTCTTTCATTAACTCACACGTGAGTTTTGGGGCGACTCATTACACCCAAACCATAACAGATGGTGCAGACTTTGCGTTTACCTTAGGCACATTCTCTCCTATACTTCATATCACCTGCGATTACTTATAATACCTAACACAATGCCAATGCTATGTGAAGAGCTGTCATGTATTGTTCATGGAATAATAATTAGAAAACTTTCTGTGCATATGCAATACAGATGCAATTTTTTTCCCAAATATTTGTCTTGTTTTTGTGATGGGGTCTCACTATGTTGCTTAGGCTGGTCTTAAACTGACTCAAGTAATCCTCCCACCTCAGTCTCCTGAATGTTGGAACTACAGTTGTGAGCTTCTTTCTCCAGCCCTGTTTTTTCTTTTCCTTTCTCATTTTTTTGTTTGTTTGTTCCTTTTGAATCCAAGGCTGGTAGAGTCTGCCAATGCAGAACCCATGAGTTCAGAAGGCTGACTATAACACCAATGGAGTCATAGTGTGATTTGATCTGTATCCTTCTATGGGCACTATCACTGTCGCGATGAACTACACAGTCTCTTTCCCAGATCGGAAGCTCATTTAGCTGCGGGGACCCAAGCTTCTCCTTTGTCATTCAGAGAATCATACAATGTCCCAAGGCAGGTCTACAGGAAGGAAGTGGGACTCAAAGTGTTTTTCTTCCCCTTCCAGTAGAGCACATATTCCATACTAATTCTATGTGGGGTTACATGCTCATATGAGGTCTCCAGAAGAGCCCTGCTTTGGGTGTCCTTCCACAGTGGTAAAGTGATGTCCTTAAGGCATATCTCAGAGGTCCTTACCACCACCCAAAGGAGAATTGGGAGAACTACAGAAGCTGCATCATGTGCTATGCATAAGCATGGTTTTTATTGTGCTATCTGTTTGTTTAGGCTTGGGTATTTTTCCTGTCAGCAATAGTCAAAATCAGTATTCCATACTTTGTACTATTTTGTTTTTGGGTATTAAACATAATGCAAGATTATTTTTTGTTCTTGTTGCTTTGGAGATTCAATACAAGTCCTTGCACACATGAAGACTGAGCTTTACCAATGAGCTACACGCCCAGCACCTGTATTGTAAGATTTAGTAGTGCTGGATTTCAATTGCTTGAGCAAAAAGTGTGGAGAAGTCTTTAGAGTTCTTTCCTATCCATAGTCTCCAAATCAGGAAAATGAGGCCATAACTGGAATTTCTTGAGAAGACTTCTCAATCACATTATTTTTAGCTGAAAAATGTTTGACATTTTCTTTAAGTTCAAAGTAAATGCTTTGTTTTGTGGCTGACCCCAGCATGACAGCGGTCACAACTGTTGATCACTATCAGTTGAAGTTTCTTGCTGAATCACATTTTTGCTTCAGACTAAAATATTCTTTTTCTACGTATCTACATGGAACAGAGAAGATCCTCAGTCTTGCCTTGTAGCATCTGTCAGATCTCTACAGAACTTTGTGAGATCTGTCCTTGAACACAGTTCTGAGTATGGCCAACCAAGCGGAAAGTGAGGTAAAGTGATACAGGGGTTATCCAGAAAAAGGCAATAGCCAATTTCCATACTTGCATCTTTGACACTCCTACCGGAATTCACACATACAAAACTGCATTAGCTGTAGGTGGTCCTGGAGAGGAGAAATTGTTAACATCACCTCCAGATAGAAAAGCAGTCCCCAAGGTGGAATTGGAGGTAGTATAAACTCTGAAAATCCCATGGTGGGCAGGACACCATGGGGAGGCCTCAGTGAAGAGAGGGGAAGGATCAGAATTATGATACAGAATTTAGAGGCCAGAAGCACAGAAAGAAGGTCATTGGCACTTACTGAAAGAAGAGGGGAGGAAAGGTGAGCAAATTATAAAAATGGAGGTTTACAAAAGTCTCTATAATTTAGAATGACTTATCTAAAGGTTTAAAAAAGATAGTCAAGACAGGGCAAGCTTTATAAACTCAAGGATTAGGGTTAGCAGAAAGGAAAGTCTCTCATACTAAAAAGCAGAAAGGAGAAGTTTCTTATACAAACAGTCCTTCCAAACAACACAAGAACACAGATCTAAGACTTTGTTAATCTTGCTTTAGTTAAAAATTTCAGATTCCCCGCAAATATTTACAAAGGGCTACTAATTTGAAAACTAAACTAAAAAGAAGAATCTTCTAAAATTCATCATTTTCTCACATAAGCTAGGAGAGATGAAAAACATCACTTCATAAAACACTCATAGTTTTGAGTCATGGCCTACATGGAAATCCAATGCCATGCTGGATACTCCATCTGCCTCAAAGGGCACTGGATCCTCATCATTCAGGGGAATATCTCTCATATGAAAAATGTACATCTATTAAAACAGATTTCAATATTGGATTACAATCTTAGACATTTTAAAGCATGAAAAGTTCTCATTTACTGTGCACTTACTATATATGCCAAGTGTTATGATGTTTGATAAGTATTATTTCTTTAATCTGCCCTACAAACTTGTGCCCCCCAAATTTTCTATACAAAGATGGTGTCAGCAAACAGATGCACCTTCCTTTCAATTAGGAGGCAGCTGAACCATTTTCACAGTTCTTATTTTTTTCCAAAAATAGCATTTAATTAGAAAGCAGAATAAGGGAAAGTAATTTACAATTATAATAGAAGGATAATATCATTCAAAGTTGATAAGGTACATTAGACAAATTTTAAAAAGAAAACTCATGATAGGGCTGGGGTTGTAGCTCAGTGGTAGAGTTCTTGCCTAGCATATGTGAGGCACTGGATTTGATCCTCAGCACTACATAAAAATAAAAATAAATAAATAAAGTAAAGGTCCACTGACAATTAAAAACATTTTTTAAAAACTCATCATAGTTTATGCCTAACAATGTGAAATATACATCCTTGAAAGTCAGAATACAGATAATTCCAAAGACATGAAATGAAACAGCTTGCTCTGCAAATGAAAAGTGGATATTGAAAAGCAGAATTCAAATTAAATATACACTTTTATGATCTACATAGAGACTTTATGGGAAATCATCTAAGAATCACATAAATCTAAGAATATTTTATGTATCTGAAAAATGCTAACATTGGTATAATGAATGCATCAGTAAATATAGGTATAGTATATATAGTATATATAGGTAAATAAAGGTATATAGGTAAATATAGGTATAGTATATATATATGTAAATAAAGATGGTAAATATTGTCAAATTTACTTTAAGGTGCACAATGTTTTAGAACAAAAGGAACACAATGTTGCTTGTGTTTGTTGTTGTAAGAAGAGGAATGCAATTTAGGTTCCCATTTTCCCATTCAAGACATGTGTAGTGCCATTATTCTTTATGTATCTGTATACATTATATTGATCTGGAGTGTCTCCAAACATATTGATATTAATATATTTTGTGTCAGGTCTTCCTACTTCAAAAGTCACATATACATGAAAGATAAGAAATTTGGGAGAAAAAACTGTAATCAGTCTTCTAGATCTCTAGTTCTGTATTCAATTTGTATATTTTAAACTATTCAGAAGTATTCTGGTTTCTCTGATTGCTAATGGGATTGCATTATTTAATCTGTGATTCATCTAGACACTGTAAAGTAAGCACCTGGCACAATTTCTAAATAGCTCATTTCCATGCCATGCTAATCTGCTATCAGTTACGGTATTGCACATAATTTCAACCATTCTGTAGTTTACTTTTCTCCTCTAAATTATCATTTTGATAAAAGATATTATTAGTTTTAATGAAGTTCAATATCCCATTCATTCATTTTATGAATAGTGGTCTTTAAAAAATTTTATTTTGCCGGAGGCAGTGACATATGCCTGTAATCTCAGAGGCTCAGAAGGCTGAGACAGGAGGATCACAAGTTAGAGACCAGTCTCAGCAATTAGTGAGACCCTCTGAGATTCAGTGAGACCCTTTCTTAGAAGAAAAATAAAAATGACTGGGGCTATGACTCAGTGGTTAAACACCCCTGGATTCAATGCCCAGTACCAAAAAAGAAAAAAAAAGATTGTGGTAAGAGAACATAACATGAGACCTACCATCTTAAAAAATGTGATACACTCTTGTTAACTACAAGGACACTGTTACAGAATGAATCTCTAGAATTTACCCGTCTTGCAAAATTGATAAAACATGCCCATTAATAAGCAATTCCTCATTTCCCTCTACCCTGAAATCTACCACTATTCTGATTATTTAAAATAATTCATGTAAGTGAAATCATGCCATATTTGTCTTAAGTGATGGGATTATTTCATATAGCATGTCCTTGAAGTTCAACCTTGTTGTTACATATTTCAGGATTTCCTTCCTTTTAAGGCTGAATAATATTATATTTGTGTACATACTGCATTTTCTTGATGCACTATCCACATGGACATTCATTTCTGTGTTTTGGTTCTCCATAGTGTGCAGTGAACATGGAGTGGTACAATCACTGTAAGATCCTGATTTCAGTTCTTTAGAGGAAATACCCAGAAGTGGAATTGCTGGGTCAGATGGTATTTCTAGTTTCAATTGTTTGAGTAATCCCTATAGTGTTTTCCACTGTGACTGCACCATTTTGCATTCCTACCAACAGTGTACAGTTTCCAAATTCTTCACGTCCTCACTGACACTTGTTCACCTGTTTCCTTGATAGCAGCTGTCCTAACAGGTTTGCTATCATCTCTCATTGTGACTTTGATTGTCATTTTCTAGATGATTAGTAACACTAAGCATCTTTTCATATACTTCTTGGTTATTTGTACATCTTGTTGGAGAAATGACATGAAATCTTTGGCCCATTTTTTTAAATTGGTAATATAGATTTTTGCTTTTGAATTACAGCAGTTGACTATATAGTTTGGAAATTAACCCTTGATTTTTTATACAGTTTTGAAATATTTTCTCCTATTCCATAGGTAGCATTTTAAAAATCCTTTTTAGCCCCTGTCTTTGTTGTGCAGAGGAAATTTAGTTTTTTGTATGCCTACTTGTGTAATTTTTTTTTTCTAGGCTTTGGTGTCATATCCATGAAATCTTTGCAAGACCAATGTCAAGATGATATTCCTGTTTTCTCCTAGAGGGTTTATAGTTGCCGATCTCGTGTTTAAGGCTTAATCCATTTTGAGTTGATTTTTGTGGGCAATGAAAGTAACAAGGTATAATTCAATTTCATTCTTAATTATGTAGATATCTAGTTTTCCCCAAATATGCTTCACACTGTGCATTCTTGGTACACTTGTGGAAGGTCAGTTGACTATACATGCAGGAATTGATTTCTGTTCCATTTCAGTAGTCTATCTATATCTGTCATTATGCCAATATCATGTAGTTTTAATTAGTGAAGCTTTGTAATATATTTTTAAATCAGGAAGAATGATGCTTTCTTTTTTCTCAAGATTGTGTTGGCTATCAGTGTCTTTTGTGATTCCATATGAATTTTAGTACTTTTTCTATATCTACAAAAAGAAGTCTATTCTTGTTCTGAATCTATGCAGATCTCCCCATTTTTTAAGGTTCAGAAGTTCTACTGTTTTGACTTTCATATTTAAATCTATAATCCATCCCAACTGGTTTTGTGTGAAGCAGAGAACAAGTTCTCTCTTTTTCTCATGTGTAAATTCAATTGCTCCTCCACTACATGGAGAGAGAACTGTGTTTCATAACTGCTCTACAATGCCCTGTCTATCATAAAACATGTGCTTGGGCATTGTCCTAGGCTAACAGACTGCACTGACTTACTATTGTACTATTTTTGAACCAATAACACTATCCTAATTATTGTGGTTTTCTATAAATATTGATACCCAGCAGAGCCAGTCTTTGAGATTGTTATTTTGATTCAAAAGTATATCAGCCGTTTCTGATCACATGCACATTACATCTGTTTTAGAATCAGCTTGCAAATTAAATACACACACACACACACACACACACACACACACACACTCACACATTCCACTGGAATTTTAAGAGGCATTGTTTTGATGATAGATCATTTTGTAGATAATTGTTTAGTTTCTAATAGTCTTTCAATCCATGAATATAGAATATATGAACCTTTATTTAGATCTCTTTTAATTTCTTTAGTACTGCTTTGTAGTTAACTATATAGGGTGATATGAATCTTTTGTTTTTTTTTTAGTTATTTGATTTTTTATGCTATTGAAAATACTGTTTTTATTTTATTTTTGTACTATCAAATAGTAACTTTTTCTGTTTATGCCTCATAAGGTTCCATGAATTTTAAACACATGTATGTATCTGTGTAACTATAAACATAGTTAGGGCACAAAATGATTCTTTTGCTCAATAACACTCCCTCTGTTTTCTTTTGGTAGTCACCCTCTTCTCCACCTGTAGCCCCTGAGAACCACTGATCAGTTCTTCATCCTCATAATTTTGTGGACATTTTTCTTTTTGAGAATGTCACGTAAATAGAACATTTTACTATATAACCTTCTGAATCTGGCTTCTTTCACTTAGCATAATGTCTTTGAGAGTTTTCCAAGTTTCATGAATTGAAATTTATTATTTTAATAAATATTATTCCATTGCAGGGATACACCAGAGTTTGTTATCCATTCACCAACTGAAGGACATTGGGTAGTATCCAGTTTTTAGCAATTATGAAGAAATCTGCTCTAAATATTAATGTACAACGTTTTATGTGGAAATAAATTTACATTTCTCTAGCAAGAATATCCAGAAGCAGACCTTTGGGTCATATTTTAGAACTTATTTAAATTTATAAGCAACTGTCAAATCATTTCCCAGTGTAGCTCTACAGTTCTGCATTTTCACCAGCAATTTTAAAAAGTTTCAGTTACATATTCATCTGTCTCTGCTGTTGTCAGTATTTTTTTAACTCTTCTATAGCTAAAACAGTTAAAATTGCATGTCTCTGACTGTTAAGATGTTGAACATCTTTTCATGTGCATATCTGTCATCTTTATATCCTCTTTGGTGAAGTGCCTGTTCTTGTATCTTATTAATTTTTATTTTTAAGGTATTGATGTTAAGGTTCATTTATTCATATGGATAGGAAGAAGAACAAGCATATATTTGTACTTACAGAGTGTGCTATATTAACCATCTTATTTGTCACTCCTTCTTCTTTTCATTTTTCCCCCTAAGGATTCAAGTCAGCATCTGGTGTCAATAATCTTAATCAAATAGAGTTTTTTTTTTTTTTTTCCCATCCATTACTGTAAATTACATTTCTACATGTTATAAGCATCACAATACAATTGCTGTTGCAGCTGCTTTGTGTGTGTGTGTGTGTGTGTGTGTGTGTGTCTGTGAGAGAGAGAGAGAGAGAGAGAGAGAGAGAGAGAGAGAGAGAGAGAGAGAGAGAGAGAGAAAAGAGAAGAGAAGAGAAGAGGAGGGAAGGGGAGGGAGAGAGGGAGAGAAAGAGAGAGAGAGCGAGCAAGAGAGAGGGTGAGAGCACTGTGCAAGTATGTGTATTTATCGTTTCTTCTAGTTAAATGGTTGTTTAGTCAAGAAGTTCTGCTGAGCTCTTTGCTCCAATCCAAGCCCAACTATATCTGTTATTATATAGCTGTCCCTTGGTGTCCATGAGAAATTGGGTCCAGGGCCCTACAAATATCAAAATCAAAAGATGCTCAAGTCTCTCATGCAAAATGGCACTGTATTTGCATATATCCTAGGCATATGAACCTATATATTTTATCTCTACATTACTTATAATACCTAATACAATGTAAATGCCACATGCAGAGCTATTATTATAGTACATTTTATAGTGAATAATGACAAGAAAAATATTTTTTCCCGAATATCTTTGAAATGTGGGTGACTGAATCTACGGATGCAGAATCTTTGGATATAGTGGGTCATCTGTATTATCTACAAAGAGTAATTGCTTTATTTGCTCCTTCCCAATGTTTACAGTCTTCCTTTCAGGAACTGGACTCAGGCTGGATCTCTTTCTATTCCACTTTTTCCTCCTTGACTGTAAACTTTACAAGTTGAAACCCAAAGTGTGCAGGTTTTATGAGACCACATCATGAAGGGCCCTGAAATCCAACTCGCCCTACTCCAAGGCCTGGGATGACTAGATTTTTTGCTACATCTCAACCCGTCAACAGCCTCTTCCAAGATCAGTTGGTGCTCCTTAAAAGTAAGCATGGCCCTAACTACCGTGCTACCCACTGTGATTTTTCCTTATCATCTGAATCTTTGTTCCAAAGACTTCACAATCATGGTATTAGATCTCTCATCTCAAGCAGAATTTTTATATTTTGTCCTGCCTTTGTGGTTACTTCTAGTGAGTTCCTTGTTCTGGTCTCCTCGTTCACCATTATCAGAAGCCTAGCCCTTGTTTTGGAAGTGGTTACAGAAACTAGAGCTGGGGTCCAACAGGAGTCAAAATTTAAAGACAACTGATAGTGTTTTAGACCAATTAAAGTGAGAGGAGTACAAAGACACAAGGCATCCATGTACTTACCCATGCCAATGAGCAGTATACATCTAATGGGAAAAAAAAAAGACAAAACTAATAACATTTTGTTTAAAACTTACTCTGCCCCTCATATGGGTGAAAACTGACCCAGTGATGACTTTTGGTGAATCTCTTACCAGGGGCACATTTGCTTTCAGATTCATCCTAGAATTTTTGGGGGGTGGCAGGGTACCAAGGATTGAACTCAGGGGCACTCAACCACTGAGCCACATCCCCAGCCCTATTTTGTATTTTATTTAGAGTCAGGGTCTTGCTGAGTTGCTTAGTGCCTCACTTTTGCTGAAGCTGGCTTTGAACTCCACATCCTCCTTCTTCAGTCTCCCAAGCTGCTGTTTGTTTCACTGTGAATAGAACTTTTCTCTGCCAGAATATTCTTAATATTGGGTAAGGTGATGCCCCAGGACCTACATTTTCCCTCTTTCAGGATCACACCTGGCCAAGTCTTCACCTTTGGACAACCATTCAGTCCTGTATTCTGAATGTAGCACATTGAAGTTGTGTCTTCTCATTCTGGAACAACTGCATATTTTATTCTTACAAACAAGCTGACTATGAAATATGTGTATATATGAGCTAAGAATCATGACTGACAAATTGTGACTCATTTATGAAAGATTTAGCAAACCACAGTCAGAAGTGAGGGAGGTAACTACAGAGGACATGACCAGTATTCATAGATGTTTGTTCTCAAAATGACCTGAGGGACTTGCTTAATCAGAGGCTGCAGTGCCCCACCTCCAGAGACTTTCCATTAAGTAGGTCTTAGGTGCATCTGGAGAACCTGCATTTTTAACAAGTTCCCAAGTTGATAAGCTGTTAGGACAAGCACTTGAGAAGAGTTAGGACAACTAAACAGGAAATAATATTGGTGGGCAGTTGTTTAAGCAGGAGGATAAAACAGGCACCAGAACACAGAGCATGGGGCACTAGTTTTGATCTGAACCTTTTACTGTCTGGGCATGTGATTTGGTCAAGCCTGTCCTCTGCCTTCTCCTGGGATACTCATTCCCAACATGTTGGCAGGGCAAACTCCATCAAATGTCACCTACTATAAGAGGCCAACCCTGATTCTCTATTTGAATCACAACTCTACCCTCCTACCCTAAATCCAGTTCACTTTGCTTCATTTTATTTTATAATATTTCTCTCCCACCTCCCCACCTTGTGCATGTGCATGCACATACACACTACTTATTTATAATTTTACTTTTTATTGTCTATGTTTTCCCTTGAAGAATATAGTTCCACAGATGTGGAAATTCTTGTTTGTTTAGAGCAAGATGTGCCCCAAGTACTGAAAGTACTATCTGGCATACAGTAACTGCTCAATAAAAATGTACATGAAGAAATACCTTTCAACACTTTGCTTACAAATTGAGTATCATGAATAATCCCTAAGTGACATTGAAGTTTTCCAATTATCTTCCAATTGCTCTTTGCCCCTTTCTATCAACACTTACTCCCAATAAAAATGCTCACATTGTTGTATTAAATTATAAATATGCATGCACACATATACATATACATTTCTTCTTATCAGATCTTTAGCATGTAATGTTGTGATTATATTTAGATTACTCCATGAATTGTAAATCTAATCTTTTACATCAATTCTTTAATGTCTACTTAATCTATATCTCATATCCATTGACCTTATTTCTTCAGTAAGGAAATTGCTTCTGGGTTTTGTAGCAAATAAATGGCAACATTAGTAGCAGGCAGTGATCCCTTAGCTTCTAAAAGTGTCAGTCATCCAAATTCAGGGCATCACCCCCAAACCTTTTGGCATTTTGAGTGCATGCAGTTCCTATGTATTATTCTTTAAGACAGAGGTTGAGGATTGAGGTTTTCTATATACCTACTGCTGCAAAATTATTAATGACTAATAATATTATTAGATAGAGGAAAGTATAGTCTCCCCACATCAGATCTCCCTGTTGCTATGGAAATACTCCTGATTTATTTTCCCTTTGTCCCTTTTCTGAAAGCACTTCTGTTTGCTGCTGGGATAGAAATAGTCTGCGTCCTGGTAACCATGGCAACAACTTAAGAAAAGTTGCTTTTCACATTGTTGCTTCTCTGCTTACCAGGAGAGAGTTATCATTTCAACTAATTGACATGGAAGATTTAGGAAATAATTAGAGTCAGATAACCTGTTGTAACCTTTGTGTACAAGTATGTCAATGACATCTGAAGTGTGGTTTACCTGGGGAGGCACCTCCATACCCTCTCTCACACACATATGTGACTTGGACAAATGTACTAGACACACAAAGCAGAAAAGCGTCAGGCTCTTCTCTGTCATGGGCTGATACAGATGTATCCCACTTGGGAGAGATACAGATGAATGTACATAACAGGGACAGAGAGGATGCCTTTGCTAAAAGCACAAGCATCTTTACTTGGGCCTGCAGATGCTGAATGGGAGATTAAAAGCAGGATAAAGCTTGGCATCTCAGGCTTCATTTTGTTTCTGTTCCCTTTATTACCTGAAACTTTGTGACCTGCCCAGCTCTGCAGGTGGGCATGTTAATCATTTAAGGAACATTCATGTAAAGAGTGGTAATTTAAGGTTTATTAGCCCTAGGCTTACCTAAGCTGTCTTTCCCCCTGCAAGACTGAGGCAAGATGTAGAGGAATATTTAGAGCATCTTGATTCAGGTGCCCTGGATTGGCACCTATAAGCCTCCAGTCATTGCCCTACACCTTGCAGGAAGAGCAGAGGTTGCAGGCAGATATCCCAGGATGGCAATTGTCTCATGGGAGACCAATTACCCTCTTCTAGGATCACACACGTCTGATAGCATCAAATGGAGATTGTCTCCTCAAGCAATAAGTACTTCTCCAGAGTCACCTTGAAGAACCAGAACTGAGAGAATGATCAGCCAGACCATGGCCAGATCAAAATTGCTTAATTTTTAATGCATATATCTAGTCCCCTTTTCCAATTCTTACTCTATTTAACCTAGTCTATATCAGCAACTTGGAGACAGGGTTGAGATGCTTGATCTCACTTTGCATGCTCAATAGAGCCAAAGTGATTGAAGTTCCTTTCCTGCTTTTTTTTTTTTTTTTTTTTTTTTTTTTTTTTTTTTTTTGGCTAAAACAGGGGTCCACTTCATGCTTTGAGTCTAAATTGTACATATGTACTTTATCTCTTCTTCTCCTTCCCTTTCTCCTTTTTCTATTCCTTCTTCTCCTTCTTCCTCTTCTTCTCCCCCACTCTAACCACAAGGGAAGTAAGATTAATGCTCTTCCAGTCTTAAACTGGGTTAACATGTCCCTCAGCTTACTGACCACAAAAATGAAGGAATCCAGACCTGGGAACTAGTGCTAGTGGGTCTCTCAGGGCCACCATTTGGACATCAATCATATCTATTGTCAGTCATATGTGGGGCCTAGTCCCTGAGTTTTCCTTAATAAGCCTTTTATTTTCCCAGATAAGGAGGATAGTAGTTTCTTAAATGTTAATCGGTTGTTCTCCCCATTTGCTAGCAAATCAATAAAAAACTTATTTCTCATTTTTCTCAAAATCTTATCCTCATCATTTGGATTGGCACCAGGGACAATGACCAATCTTTCAGTTCCAGATCAAGTGGCCAGTCCTGGTTCATTTGGAAACTCTTCTGTCAGGCCTCTGGTCTAGGACTCCAATAAAATGTCATCAACAGAAATGAGCTCACTGTTTCAACTCTGCCACTCTGGTCAGATTCTTGTTTGTCCTTCACTTTAAATATTAAGATTCATAACACTCTAAAGTGAATTTAAAATAACATCCTTAAAAATGTAACTGATATCTAAACTTACACAGAAAACCATATTTATGCAGGGATCCAAACCAACAACGGTTGATCTATTTCCATGTGTATGAGTGATGTCTAACTTTAGAATAATCAGTTAAGGGAGATTTTTTAACATCTTGGAAATTTTTAGCACAAATGGGTTGGCAAGGACTACAGCTTAGCAAAGAATATATGTGTATTTATAAAAATGAATATAAAATATACATATATATATACCATGTATAAAATTCTCTGAATATTATTATTTCTATAATTACTTAAGTGCTATAAGAAAACAGGGGAAGGTCTATTGATAGTGGGACACTTATTCATTTTACAAGTCAACAATCTTTAAATGCACATTTCCAATTTATTATTTTTAGGAAAGTTTAGAATGGTTTTAGGTTTACAGAAAAACTGCAAAGGTAACATACAATTCTCATGCATTCTGCACCTAGTTTTTCCTATCATTAATATCTAAGATTAATAATAAAAGTAAATAGAAAATTCAAAATTTTAACTGTAAAGATTGACTTAAGAATAAAGCTAAAACACCACGTCACTATTTTCAACTAAGAAAACTGAAATTGCTGAAAATCATCTCATGTGTGTCTACTGTAATCCTCATCAAACAGCAAACACACATGAGCCCAGGCTGTTGAATAAGTGGATGGTCTCTCTCTTTCATATACTGATTCAGAGGATTTAAAAACTTCCTGAAACACTGGCAACAAGCTAAACAAAGCAAATACAAAATGTCAATATAATTAAATACATTGTATTAATTTCTTATTGCTGTTGTAGCAAATTGGCATAAATTTTGTGCCTTAAAACAACACTGATCAATAATCTTGCAGTTCCAGCTGCTGAAAGTCTAATTTGGGTAGCAGGGCTGTGCTCTTCTGGGGGCTCTAGAGAAAAAATCATTCCTTTGCCTTTTCTAGTTCTTAGAGACCACAGCATTCCTTGGCTTTTATCTCCACATCATTCACCTGCTGCCTCCTTCATGGGATCTGCTGTGACTGACATCCCTGCCTCCCTCTGATAAGGAACCCTGTGATTAGATTAAACTCACCCAGATTACTCAGGCTAATCCTTAATCACATCTGCACAGTTCCTTCTGTTATGTAAAGTAACATATTCACAGTTTTTGGAGATTAGATTATGGATATCCTTGGAGGGGGGCAGCATTATTCTGCCATTCACAAAGGTACAAAATCCATAAAACTAAATCATCTGAACAACAAATACTAAGCTAGAAATGCAAGGTTGATTCAACATCAGAATAACATTATGAGGGAGAAAAGTGGTGGGATGTCTTCATTATTTGTCAAATACCTTCTTTCATTCAGAGCAAAGAGTGATACTCATTTATAATGTAAGAGACATCCACTTTGTGCTTTTCATATTTTGTGTATAAACCTTACATGTTTCTCTCTCTTTCTCTCCTTTTTTCCCCCCCTTCCTCCCTCTGTCTCCTCCTCCCTAACTGCAGGGAAAGCAAGTTAATATTCTTCTTGTCCTACAGTGAGTTATAATGTCACTCAGTCCACTGCCACAAGAATGAAGGGATATAGACCTGGGACCTTGTGGCAGTGAGTCTGAGCAAGGGCTCTCTCAAGGCCACCATCCAAACATTAATTATATCCACTGATAATTACACTTGAATCCTAGCTCCTGAGTTTCCCATTAAAAGCCCTTTGTTCCCCTTTTAATGGAGGACAGTGGTTTTTCAGACATTGGTCTGCTGCTCTCTTCATTTGCTAGCAAATCAATAAAACTTCTTTTTCTTTTTTCTCAAAACCTTCTCCTCATTATTTGGATTGGCACCAAGGAAAAGGACTGAGCTTTCAGTATTGATAATACAAAACCTTTTAATAACCGAAATAACAGTTGTAAATGAGTAGAAGCATGAATATTTGGTTCATTTCAAAATGATTCCTGATAAATTCTTCTCCAAAGCAATTTACCAATTTTCATTATCTTCAGGAAAATATAGGAGTTCTTATTTTTGCACTTCTTCACCTAATATTTAGCATCATCAGACTTTTTAAGATTAGCAATTGTTAGTCAGCCTGTTCATCTCTGTGACCAAAAGACCTGACATGAACAGTTAGAGCAAGAAAAGTGTATTTGAGGCTCAGAGCTTCAGAGGTCTCAGTAACAGATGACTGACTCCACAGCTTTGGGCCCCAGGTGATGCAGAACACCATGACAGAAGCAGGAGGAAAGCAGTTCAGAGCATGGCACCAGGAAGCAGACAGAGAGCTAGCTCTGCTCACCAGGGACAAAATATAAATCCAAAAGACATGCCCCCAGTGACACACCTCCTCCAGTAACTATGCACCTGCCTACAGACACAGCCTAGTTAATCCATATCAGTGGATAAATTCATGGATTAGGTTAAGGCTCTCATAACCCACTCATTTCAACTCTATACTTTCTTACATTGTCTTACACATGAGCTTTGGGGGACACTTCATATCTAAATCACAACAGCAATATAACAAATGCAAGTCTTATTTCATTGTTTTCTTTTCAATACTGGTTTAATACTGATTCGATTTAATACTGGTTTAATGAACTTTCTTTTCTTTCTTTCTTTCTTTCTTTCTTTCTTTCTTTCTTTCTTTCTTTCTTTCTTTCTTTCTTTCTTTTTTTGGTCAAATAAGTTATTGCTGATTCCAGTTCTCTCTTCTCCAAATTTTCTGTACATACCCTTGGTCCATTTTTTCTAGCATACGATTCTTTCATTTCCTTAATTCATTTAAAGAAGCTCTTCATATTTTCTGTTTTTTTTTTTTTTTTAACATTTGGAAGTCAATTTATGTAGTCTTATTTTTCCAAATATCATATGATTAAACCCTTATATTTGGCAAAAGTAACATATTTAAAAGTAAAAATCTTTATAAAATATGATAATTAGCCAAATTATTTCTAGTATTAAATTTCACTTTTTTGTTAAAATTCTGATTGATTTAAACTTTATTCTCTGTCGAAAAAATTGAGACATCTAATCATATATGAAAAAACTTATTACCTTATGTTTCAAAAACAGTAAATAATAAAGAAAAAATGGTATAAAATAACCTTCCTCAAAACAATTATGCATTTTCAGTACTAATGTATACTCTTAGTATTTTTCACATACATATGAATTTTTATATTGAAATAAAAGCACAAAAGTTTTATACTGATTTTTTTTCACGGAACGTCACAAGAGCAACTTTTCATATTTTATGTGGGTTTTGAATCTAAAATTTTAATTAACAACAAAACACTGCAATGATTTACTTAACAATTCTCCTTGGTTTGAATGTATACTATTTAAATGCTAACTTTTAATTTATAAATGGTGCCGTGATTAATATATTCATAATCTAAAATAGATTATAAGAAATTCCTAGTTGAATAATGTGAAGATTTTTAAGTTCTTGATATGTATTGTCAACTTGCTTTACAAGAGTTCTTTTTTACCAATATACACAGACATTAATGAATGAGAATTATCCTCATATGAACAGCATTTGATAAATGTTTAATCTTGAAAATATCACTATTATGATTATCAGTGATATGTGGGCACAAAGAGTTAAAAGTGAACCTCTGTAGATTTGGACCTACTTTTTCTTCTATTAGGTGCAGGGTCTCTGTTCTAATGCCTAAGTCCTTCATATTTTCTAAATAATAATTCTTCATATGTAAATTGTATTTTAATTTCCTAGGAAAAATGTCCATAATCCATGAAAATGGGAAAAATTGATAAGATTGTTCACTATTGGATAATTTAAAGTCTGAAAATGAAAAGTGGAAAACTGCCTGATTGGTGATTCAGGCAGATAACAGAATACTCCATAGCAGTAGGATGGGTAGATAAGACCTATATATATGAACATGACTAGTTTTTAAAAAACATAAACTTGAATGTGATTAAAGATCTCATGGGGCTGAGATGTAGCTCAGTCGTAGAGCATTTACCTAGCATGCAAAAATCCTTGCTCTTATTCCCCAGCATGGCAAAAACAAAAGGAAAAGACTTTTATCATATTTATGTACATTTGAAGTCACACTAAGTAATACAATAGACTTTAGTCATGGAAATAAAAGTCTAATAACTGGCAGAATACATGAATACTAAATTCATGGATATGGCTGGTTCTGGACAGGGAAGTGTAGAGAGGAGTTAAGAAATAAGTGATTTTTGTTTTATCTTAAATATTCTATTTCATTCTACTTAAAAATCTAAATTAAATAATAAAAATACATAATTTCACCTTACTAATAGCATTATCAACAACTTGAAGTTATCTGAAGTGATCAACTTAAAAATTTTTTAAAGATATTCCAAGAATAAAACAACTTTTTTTATAATTAGCATAATTAAAACTCTAAGTAGATAGCCTTTGACCCTGGATATTGTTAAAATTAAACTTGTAAAGATAACTATTTTCAGGGATATCCATGATCTATACATCTAATTAGTTACAGAAAGTTCTATATGAAAGGTTATAGAGACTGCAAACACCAATGAATATATTCATCATCCATGCCAAACTTCACAAAGACATGAAAATGGGTCTTCTTTAGTATTCTGCCACATTATTTAGCATTTCATTTTCCTCCTATTTCATAGATTAACCTTCCCCCAGTCTTTGAAAAACTATTTGGAAAGAAAAACATGTATACAAAGAATAAAATTCAAGTACACAAGAGGTTGAAGAGATTGAAGGCAAATAAAGACGAAAGACTTGGACCATAGCAAACTCATCTTTCATTCATTTTATTATAAAACTCTCAAAGGTGTATCAAAAACAATTACTACTTTGCTTGAAGTCTTTTATAATGTACTTATTATGCAAAGGTCAGCAATTTCTTCAATGATCCTTTTTGTTTTATTTCACTTACAAAAAGCAGTGGGTGAGTATGAATGATGTCCAGTCTGTCCATGAATGTAACACTCATTGAATAGTGAAGTTGTGAACACTGAACAGCTGCTCCTCTTAATACCCAAAATAGCTATTACAATGAGGATCTGGCTTGAGAATCTTATTAAGCTCAAATGATGTTTCATTTCAGCAGGAAGTGAAATAAAAAGTTGCGAAGTCTGTCTATCAGCCTAAATAGTTAAGAAGGTAGATTATTCCAAAAGTGAGAAAAGAATTGATAAATGCACTGCAATGGAAAAAATATGTCATTTTTAAGGTTACTCAGATGAAACTGAAAGTTCATATTGGTTCACATTTAATTGGAACTTAGGGTTCAATGAGGAGCAAAGAAATGGTAAAGACTTTAATTAGCAGCTCCTTGGTGTAAGTAAATATTCAGGGCTGAAAACAAGGGAGATGCTTATTCTGGTGTTTCATGTTATTATAAAACTATTGAAAGTTAAGGCAAACTCCTTGTTCTAAGCTGACCCTTTACAATGTTGTCATTGTCCTCTATGCCCACCTGTATGCTATTTTCTTCCTTCTTTTCTGATGGTCATAACCTTAAAACTGTGTGTATCCGTTTACATATTCAAATACACAAAGCCCTCTTCTTGACTGAGTAAGTTTGTCTAACTATGATAACTCAACTATTCTATTTTTATCAATAATGTATTAAACACAATTTTTGCACACATTTCTTGTACATGTTTCCTAACCAAAGACTTTCATTCCATTTTTAATATAATAGATTTACCAACAGAGATGACCTGCAATGGAACAGTATGTTCTGTGGGAAGAATGAAAATGTTTCCCGTTAATTGTAAAAATAAGTCATTCAAATCCCCAAATTCAAGAGATCTGTTCATGAAATAGTATGAATTTGCTTACCAAAATGGGCTGTTTGGGTTCAGTGGTAGAACCACTCAGAAGGTATTTTTTGATAAACCATGTTTGCTCTAGTTCATGATCCTTCTAAAAACTTTTTTCACTTTGGGATTAAAATTCAAACTCCTCACTACAAAACATCCATAAGTGCTATTTAAAAATTGAGTTTACAGGAGTTGAGGATTTGGCTCAGTGGTAGGGTACCTGTGTAGCATGTGCAAGACCCTGGGTATGATCCCTGACACTGTGTGTGCATACACACATATACACACACAGTTGATTTTAGTGGTTCATATTTTATCATTTATTTATATTTCAATAATGGTATTTTTAAAAAATTTTATATAGAGGAAAACTATTTTTACCATCCTAATAACTTTCTGCAATATGCTCCTTCAGAATTTAAATCTTCCTACTCTTTACTAGTAGTGCACCATCACTTTCTTAATTCATGAAATGGCCAATATTATCACATAATTTAACATATTTCATAACAAGTAATTTTTAAAATGTCCTAGTATTTTTTCTTGGAGGCATCTTTCAGAGTCAACATGTGGTGGCTCATCCACACTGGTTTAACAGTCTGTCTACTAGAGATCTGACCCTGTGAATGACTCATTCGGTCCATATTTCCTCAGCCTGGCTAGGATTTATGTTGTGATTATTAAGAATAATCCCTCTTAATTTTTCTCTCTCTTTTGTCAATTCTTGCAAAATTTCGACTGACTGCAGGATTCCCTCCTTTGGACCATCATTTTCTTGGGTGGGGAGAACTCACGAATACAAATAGTGGTGCTTTCAGTTACCAACTCTGACATCACCCTCTGTCTCTTTCCTGTCTCCTGGCCTCCACAGATATTTTATCAACTGCAGCCATCAACACCATGGCATGATATAGCCCTGGGGGTCTCACCAGGTGCTCTCTGAGCCACACCTTCTTTGTGGAAGTGCCCTGCTCTGTTCCAAAGCTACTAAGCAGAGGTCAAGGGATGGAGAGAGATTCTTTTCCAAATAATAGATTTAAAAAAAATTTTAAAAAGAGGGTTCTTACATTTTGGTTAAAAAAACAATCCACAAGAAGATAATGATCTTTTGTGGGAGATTTTAGGAAATGATTTGACAAGTGAATGAAAGGTGAATGAATGCAAAGCTCATTTCATTTGCCCTTTTACCTGGTATGTAAGTACAAGATTACTCTTATGTTCTGTGATCCCTATGACTACTTATTTGTGAATGAATTATTTCTAAGCAAAATAAGATTCCAAACTTATTTATTAATTTATCAGATATTCATCATGCCCTACTAGGACTAAGTACCATATAATTGCTACAAAGGTGGGAAAGATGCACTCTCAGCTGTCTGTGAGTTATCAGCAGGCATATTGAACATAATCAGAAAAGGATATAATGAATGCAGCAATTGGGGAGAGGTATGGGCTATGACTTGAGAGGAAGTGAGGCAGAACATTTGATGCAATTCACTTCATGCCAAGTATGAACCTCTCTTCCTTTTGGATAACACAGATAATAGGTGGGATCCATTTTCCTCTCAAACTCTTTCATTTTACTGAAGAAGACAAAGATTTTGTGGTCAGAAATAGGGCCAGACAAAAAAAGAGGCTGTGTGTCTGCTCATTCCATAACCTTAACATTGCCTCCATCACCACAATATAAATAGCTTCTCACAATTAATAGACTACTCACCTGTGCTACCTGCTGCCACATGTTTACATTTCTCATTAATAATAACTAGTGCACTTGTTTCTCTATTTCTCTAGGTTTGGGCTTTGTTTCTGTTTTAGTTTGTTTGTTGCTGAGGATTGAGTCCAGGACCCTGTGAGTACTACATTAACACTCTACTCTACCACTGCAGCCCTCTAGTTTTTTTTTAATTAAATGTCATTGATAATTCAAAGCATGATGTGGAATTTCAGAAATGAGTGAAATGAGTTTTTGTTTGTTTGTTTCTCAGCTATTGGTTATAGAGCTAGTCTTCTAACCTTTCCTTTGTATGTCACATTATAGCTGAGGGGGCTTCTTCAGGCAAAGAAGAACACACATGCACACCTTTGAAAACTCAACAGATTCATGTGTGTAAACTGCCGGTACTGCATTATAGAAAGCACATTATGGAAAAATATAGTCTCTTAAAATTCTTGAATTTACACTAACAGAACTGGGTAGAGAGAAGCAGGTTGATTTGTTCTGACATTTGCCCATGCAAAATCTCCAAGGCAACTACAACTCAGCTCTTTATGGATTGGTGGAAACACTCATCATTGTACCAGAGAAAAAAGAAGCCATCCAGGCAAATTTAAGGAAACAATGCAGATGTTAGGCATGGGATTCATCGATAACTAAATCCAAACTCCACTTTCAACAAGTTGAAGTCACCTAAAAGGGGAAAAAACCACATGCATGATTTCCATAACAAATTGATTCTTTCCTGAGCATACTCTCTTCTCAAGCTGTTATAACTACAAACACAAGTGATTTTGCTTTCATCATTATGAACTATAACAAAGTAGAGGAAGGAAACAACAGTCCTTTCTGTAGATCACTAGTCAAATTATCTAGAGCCTGTAGGATAGTAATGAGTTATATTCTGTCTCCATGGAAACTCCTTTCAAGGCCTGATTATCTTGACTTGTGAGGATTTTTAAGGCTTATCCAAGTGCCCATAGTCTTTTCTTGCAGGCCCAATAAGCCGAGGTTCTCCCAGCAAGAAAATAGGAATGAGGATACTATTTCCTCTGGCAATATGGAGACAGACAGATCATACACAACACACACAGATACACATACACACACACATTATTTGCATTTATCATTCTTATCTCATTCTGTAGATTAGCAAATTCTAGTTTGTTCATGCCTGTGATATAAAACGTCACCAGGGAAATATTAGGAGAATTTTTTGATAAAAACATAGATTTTTTGCAAACAGCTTTAATTCTCAAATAGACATATGCTAGGTTTATTTCTACATATGTTTCTGTCATTCAAAACACTAAATAAGGTAGCTAGCCTTTCATAATAAATCCAGTTGTTAATAGGAAGGATGAGAATACTTGTGTTTATATTCATGTGCACTGCTCAGTTTGCAGTTAGATTTTCTGAGATCACAGAAATGGCCTGATGGAGAACTTTCAGTTCTGGACAAGATGGAATGGAATTATTTTTATCTCTCCCACTCAGTACAGATAAAAAACCTGGCTATTAACATTAAAGGAAAAAAATATACATGATTCTAAAGGTAGGGAGAAAGACATGAGCCGGTAATCCCAGGACTGAAGAACTAAGATAGTAATGAGTTCCCAAATATCCTTTTTGCTTTGTATCCCACACAGCATGATGATGGAGAAGCCTGAGCACAGGAAATTCTAATGGCCAAAGATATTAATATCCTTAAGAAACATCTGTGTTCTCCTAAGGACAGGGAAAATAATATTCTAGCAAGACAGAAATCTTTTTTGTAATAAACATCCTATTCCATCAAAACACTGGAGGAAAAAAATTCATGCTTCATTCCTAACCCCATTGTCAAACACTTGTCAGTAACCAAATTTTCCAAACCCTCATGGTACCAGTAGAGGTTAAGAAAGTATTCTGGACTTTTACCCCCACCCAGCAGTAGGAGGAGCCTGTCTTAGTCCATTTTGTATTGCTATAATAGAATATCTGAGACTGGGTAATTTATAAAGACCAGATATGTATTTATTTTGGTACTGGAGGGTTTAAAGTCCAATAGTATGGTGCCAGCATGTGGTGAAGACCTCCATGCTGCATCATCCCATGAAAGAAAAGAGAAAGGCAAGAAAGCAAGAGAGAACCAAATCCACTTTGATTGGGAAACCATTCCCAAGATAACTAATCCACTTCTGTAATAACAACATGAATGTTGGTGAGGGCAGACTCCTCATGACCCATTCACTTTTAAAATTTTCACCTCTCAACACTATTGCATTGGGGATTAAGTTTCCAACATGTGAACTCGAGGGAAACATCAAATTAAAGTAGAGCTCTTCTGTCTGCCTCCCCAGAAGTATAATGTAGAGGTTGAATAAGCAGTCTGGGTTTTCACAGGAACTCAGCAATACAAAGCATCCCCCCACCTCCTTGCAGTGTGGTATCGTGTGGGTAAATATAACGGACTACCGGTTCCTCTTTGGTTTTCTAAAAAATATTTTATATGACTGAAAGAAATTATAATATCATCTAAAGCATTCTCATGTGTATGCAGATTAAACATTTAAGACAAATATAAAGGAGAGGAATTTATCTACCTAAATAGACATAATATTCTATATTCAGAATGAGTATAAAAAGGTGAAAGTTCAAAATATCAGCATATTTTTAAAAAGTTGTGCATATATAATGTAATATCAAAAAAAACTACTAACAAAAACTATTCAAAATGATAGTCTAAATACTATCAAAACTGATAGCAAATCAAAAGTGTCATTATAAAATAGATGATAGATAGATAGATAGATAGATAGATCAACACACAGAGGTCAGGTAAATGAAACAAATGAAAAAGAGAGGGATGCTATTCTTTCAGTTTTTCTATAAATCTAAAGATTTTCTTAAAAAATAATTTTTAATGCAAATGTATATGTTTACAGGGTGGGAGGAGAAAACCCCAGGAAGGTGATACAGAAAACAAGTAATAAAGTGGTAAACTTAAGGCCTAACACATAAATTACTATATTAAATATAATGATTTCAATAAAAGAAATAAAAGAAATTGGTAGAATGGATTTTGAAATATGAACCAAGTATGCGCTCTTCACAAGAATCTCAAAAAAATAATTATAAGGGTAGACTCAAAGTAAAAGGATAAATAAGGATATAACATGCAAGAATCAATCAAAGTAAAGTGTAAGCAGATTTCAGAATAAAGGAAAATTTCCACAGATAGAGACATTACTTATTGATAAAATGTTTAACCTATCAGAAAAATACAGCAATCTAAATGTGTGTGTATAAACAACATAGACTCAAACTGTGTGAAGCAAAAAACTGATTCAACTGTAAGAAAAACTAGACAGAGTCACTTATAATTGGAAGCTTCACACCCCTTTTTTTTTTTAATAGAACAATTAGTTAAAAAAATGTAAGGATAGAAAAAGAGTTAAACAACATAACAAATTAACAGGATTAAATTGGCACTTGTAGAACTTTCTTTTCAAACACACCACATTCATCTACAAAAACTGTATCCTGATCATAAAGCAAACTTCAACAAATTTAAAAGATCTGAAACCATGCAGAGTTTGTTTTCTGACCACAATAGTTCAAACTAAAATACAATAACAGAAAGATAACAGAACAGTCTCCAAACACATGGAAAATACAAAATATACTTTAAATAATCCATGGGTCAAAGTATAAGTCAGAGGAAAATCAAATATATCTTCAACTGAATAAAATTTTTAAAAATTGTGTCTTGCAGCTAAAATGGTAATGAGGAAATTTTGTAGATTGAAATGCTTACATTGAAAAAAAAGGAAAAGGCTCATATTAATAATCTAACAAATTATAAAAATAATAGCAAAATGTTTCCAAAGAAAATTGAAGGAAGTAGAAAATAAAGATAATCACAGAAGTCAATGAGATTAGAGAGAAAACCAATAGAGAAAATCAGCTGATAGAAAATTCTTGCTTGTTGAAAATAATCAGCAAAATTGATAAGTATCAGACAAACTGACAAGCAAAGGAAGAAATAAGATTCAAATTACCAGTATCAGGAATGAAATAGTGAATATTATTATAGATCTTGCAGATATTAAGAGGATAAAAGGGAACAACTATAAAGAACTCTACATACATAAACCCAACAACCTAGATGAAATGGATGATTTTCTTAAAAACACAAAATAACAAAATCAACATTAAACAAATAGCCAACAAACATAAATAAATTCAATTTGTAATTTCAAGTCTCTTCAGAAAAAGAAACTCCAGGCCTATGTAAGAAATTTTAATGAACATGGTCAATTCTACCCAAACTTCAAGGTAACAGAAGAGAACAGAACACATTCTCAGATCATATATTACTTGATAACCAAGAGAGTACAAAGAGAAAAAAGTAAAAAGAATACCAACATCCTTCATGATCATAAATATAAAAATCCTAAACAAAATATTAGCAAATCAGCAGTACGCAAAAAGAACTATATGCCACGACCAAGAGAATTTTATTTCAGGAATGCAATAAAAAGGACAAACACATTACATTCATGCTATGGTTTGTTTATGAGGGAGTCCCCAAAAAGTCCTGTGTTCATGCAGGAATATTCAAAGATACAATAATTAGAATATTATGGCTCTAACCTAATCGGTCCATTTTAGTTTGCATGGCTGGAGAAGGCGGGTCACTGGTGGTGTGCCCCCAAAGGGATCATCTTCCCTGCAGCCCATCCCACCTTTTCTCCCTCTGCCTCCTAGTTCCCAGGAGTGCAACAGCACTCTTTCACCACACTCTTCCACCATGCTGTTCTGCCTTATCTTGGGCCCAGAGCAATAGAGTCAGCTCACCATAGACTAAACAAAACCAAACAAGCTACTTAGAAAATAGGCCAAAGTGACCAACATTTAGAGGAAATACAGATAGCAAATAAGCATGTGAAAAGATCTCGAACCTTATTAACCCAATGGAAAGGCTGCAGAGAAATACAGTGTGTGTGTGTGTGTGTGTGTGTGTGTGTGTGTGTGTGTGTGTGTGTGTTAGTTACTGGGGATTGTACTCAGGGTTTTCCCACTGAACTACACCTGAAGCCTTTTTAAATTTGATTAGTTTTGCATCTTCATGGCATTGGTGGGTTACAGACATGTACATGCAATAAAAATGCATGTAACTATATGCAGAAAAAAGACAAATGAATGCATGTAAAACTGGGGACATCTGAATCAAGTTTATGAACAGTACCAACATCAGTATTCTAGTTTTGAAAAAGCACTACTTTCAGGTGTTATCCCTGGGAAACAGGGGGTAAAGTCTACCCAGTCATTTCTATACTGTTTTTCCAATTTCCTCTTAATCAAAAATAGTCTCAAAATCAATATTTAAAGAAAAGCTCAATTCCTTCTAAATTTCTTCCTCTTTTAACATTAACAACTTTAAATTTCAGTTACTCAAAATTAAATTATGACAATTGAAATTTAGATCAAAGAATTTTGTAATCATTATAACTAGTGGTTGTAAAGCAAGAATAAGGAGAAATGACAGAAATAAAGGCTGAATACATTACAGTAATCAATGTCAAGTTATCAATAGATCATTATATAATTATGCATTATGTGTCCTAGAACAATGAAAGTCTAGGAATATTTTACACTTATTCCACTAATTATGTGTATCAATCTCCTCCAGTTAGGCAACATTGATTTTCAGAAGTCATCAAGGAATTTATTATTTCTCTGTCTTCATAATTATACAATATAAACTACTTTGTATTAAAATATCCATTGGACCCTGCAATATTATGTGTTAATTAAGAGAAAGTAAAAGCAATGTGGATGTAAATGGGAATGCTAGAAGACAACAGGTGCTCATTCCTCACTTTTTACATAATTGCAAACAGAAATCCTCTCCTATAATGTTCTACTCTGCCTCCTTCTCAAACAACTGCCTTTCTAAATTTCATCAAAGAAAAAAATAAAATTGTTTACAAGGCATCTCTCTGATTTCTTGCTGGACTGAACATGGATCTGCCACCTTCCCAATTTTTCCAAAGGAAAACCAGTGAAGTTAGGTCCTTGTTCCAGAGACTTGCCTCACCCTGGCTTGTTCTTTCTTGAGCATCTTATTATTGATTTTTTCTTCCTTTTATTTCAACTAAACAAATGACAAACTTTTCCTGGATCCACAATCAACCAAACATCTGTATTTTGATGGAGAAAAATGGTATAGAATAGAAACATTCATACCACTCTAGTAAAATACATGATTTCCACATCTATGAGGGTGGAAAATACTACAGGTCTCATAATCTCAATTCAGAGGCTGCTTCATGTTTGCTTCGTCAGGTCTTCTGACAGTTTCATTCATTGTGTAGACCAGGCATTTCCGGTTCTGAGATACTTCACTCAAAATGTCAGTGCAGAACTGTATTGCACCTGTCTTGGCCCTTCAGGTCAATTCTGCCCTGCACTTTAAAACGAAGTTTCTAAAATAAAATCTTCACCATTCTCATACTCAAGATTCTTGGTAATTTAGTTCATTTTTTTTATGTCCTAATATTAAAAAATTAGAGCCTACTGAAGTTTACCCTGCATGAGGTGCTATGCTGAGTGCTTGGTAGCATCTCATTTAATCCATGAAATTGTCTAAAGATACAAAGACTAAACATACAAGGGACAATGGGCAGAACACATATGACAACAGAAATGTGAATTATAACCTCTGCAGCAAAAAGCCTAGTAAGCTAAGCCACTACCACTGCAGCCAAAGGCCCAGAACAGTCAGGACTTGGTCAATAATTGAAAGTTCCCTAATTTCTTTTCCCCACTTCCAACTTAGGACCAATCTGAGAAAACCAAATATGCTCCCCAAACCAATGGATAAGATTCTTGACTCCTACTTAGCTGCCTGCAGCTTCCCAGGTCAACAACCTCCTACCACACCAAAGCCTCCCCCTTTCCTCTGTAAGACTTCCCACTCCCCTACCTTCCTTTGAGTCTCTGCCTAATCCAAAAGATGGTGGCTGACCTCTCCACTCTCCCAAACTATACAGCAAGCTCTGAATAAATGGCCTCTGAATTTTCTCATTTGGGTGAGTTTGTTTACTTTCAGAAGTCCTGTGATCCAGTAAGATCCTGGGTATCAGCTGCAAATTCAGAGACAACTTAATGTCTTCATCACTCCAGGCCCTGAGCACTCCTTTATCTGACATCTCTGTGTTCATCATCATGTATTCTCACTATTAAATGATACCAGGGGCCTGCATTACAGAAATCAGAGTCTAATTATTGCTTTTCTCTTTGTGACCTTAATTTGAGAATGATAAAAGTTTTTACTTTTGTTATAAGAGTAAGGATGCCTACACCTGGCCACACACTAGAATGAAAGACTATCTGTAAGACAGGTTTACTCCTATGTTTCATTTGGCAGGAGAAAAGTGGTAAATATTGGGAACTATCAGATTTCCAGTCTATTCCTAGTGGGAAAAGCCGTGACTGGTCTGTTTGATAAGGTTGAAATACGTATCCCAAAAGGGAGATGAACTTCCCTGTATTTTACTCATAAAACACCATTTTCTTCATGCAGTTTACATAGGTCTTGATATCACAGGATCAGTTACAAAGTTTATCTCAACAAAATGTTTAGGATAATAAAACACTTTTTTATTTTGGAATATTTAAAGTATTTGTTATATGAAAAGTGGTGCACATATAGCTCAGAGAAATTATAGGCAGATTTAGAAAGAACCATGCAATTTTAAATAATAGCACTCAGGTATAAATCAAAAGCTCAAGGTTACTGACAGACAGCCAGTAAATTCCTAAAATGCAGAGACTATAAATCTCCCTAATGTCTTTGATTGTAACAGGCATTGTTGAAGCCATCAATGCACATATAATGGATGTTACTCAATCCCAGGGGTCACAGTTATGCAAATCCACTATACTGGTATAGCACATGCAGGCTCCATGTTCAGGAAATGGTAAGCTTATTGAAGCTCTCACTTATCCTCTTACCCTTATTAGACTTCAATTCATAAACACTTGACATTTCTATGGTTTCTGCCTTCACATCTACCACAAACATTTTAATATTTCAAGGACTTATGTGAAATATGCAATATTTACATAAGACTTTCATAGGATAAGGTCTTTAAGGCTAATTTATTCTTTAATGAAAATGATATTACTTGTTATGAGTAATTCCAGTGTTGTGCTAGGTAAGATGATATAATTGTTGTTCAGGCATTAAAAGTAAGAAAAGAACTATGAATTTATAATATGTATGTTATAGAAAGGAAGGATGATAAACAAGGCAAGGACACAGATGTTTCACTGGAGGAGTGCATGAGTGTTTGAGGACCAGCACTTCACCAGGAAGCTAACGAGCATGATATGTATATGTACCATAGAATGGCACAGGATGTGTCACTGATGTGTCACTTCAAATAATTACTCTGTCCTTAACACCATACTCTTATCAGGACTGTGCTCTCCTGAAGCATTGACTTTTCTTTGTCCAGAGCAGCATTTTACTGAATCTTTCTCTGTAAAATAATATCTATGAAACCTTACTAGAGGTTGCATAAAAAAGATGTCTGTGGTCTAGTAACTTAGGGGTACAATGCGCTCATATGCTCCGTCTCACTGAGATTCAAAAGGGACATACATATTTTAAAGACTCCAAGAAATCCTGAGATTATAAAACTAAAAATCTTCAAAGTTTTACTCTAATTCAGTGTTTTATAAACATTCTTTCATGCAAACTTCTCATACCGTGCTTAACCCACTGAATGGCACTGGTGTTTCTCAGGTCTTCTGGACTTAGACAACATGCGATGTGTGGCACTTTTTGACACAGGGCTAGGAACAGTAGGTAGACACAAAGATAGTCCCTAGAGATCCTTGTCTTTTATTATTTATAGTCTATGTCACCCTCCTGCATTCTTCCAAGGCTGATCTGTGTGCCTAATGCAATAGAGCAGAAGTGATGGTATGTCACTTCTGAAACTAGGTTATAGAAGACTATGGCTCCTTCTTGTATCTTTCATTCTGGGGCGAGTTGCTTGCCATTTTGTTAGGGAGCTCAGGCAGCCTACAGAAGGGTGCCCTATGCCAACAACCAGGTGAATGGGCTTAGAAGTTATCCTCCTTCAGCTGATATTCAGAACACAAGATGACCTCAGACTCTTGAGAGACCCTGAGCTAGAACTACCCCTGAATTCCTAACACTCAAAAAACTGTGAGATCCTAAATATGTGTTGCTTTGAATTAAGTTTCTGGGCAATGGGTCAAGTAGCAACAGAGATCAAATAAAGTAGGTAATTAAGAAAACTTCAGGGATGTGATATTTGGAGCTGTACTGGTGGTAAATAACCATTCATTCAATCAAGAGTGTGTATTATACTGATGTTATGAACCAGGCACTGAGATACAGCAATGACTAATAAGACACTCCTGTCTTACATCCAGGTGGTTCTAAGTGTTCACTTTCTTGACATTTAACACTTGTCTTCCTTCAGAATACCTCCTCCCCATAGTGACTGAACTTGCAGCTGGGCACTGGCTGACTCCACCTTGCTGTTTGCCAGGAAGAACAGTGCAGAGGGACTACCTGTTTCTTGCCAATAGACTTTGAGCAATTCATGAAGGGTGATCCATCATCTTCCTTTTTTCTTGCTATCAACTGATGCCCAAAAAGACAGACAGTACTCTAACTTCAAACATGCAGAACATGATAATGTCCCTGGGTATGATGGATCAAAATAGAAGAAACCTAAGTCATTGAATGAGAGCACGGAGCATGTCACCCCACCAACCTGATGCTTAAGTCAAGGCCATCACATGGAGGAGAAAAACAAAAATAAGCTTCTGTTTTCCAAGTCCCTGACTGGTGTCTTTGTTACAGCAGTGGAACATAGAACTTCTGATGCAATTTTCAATCACCTAGTCTAAAAAACAGAAAACATAAGCAATCTATGTATAGTTATCCCTGATCTCCTAATGGGAAATAACAGTCTTCCATGCATCCCAAGATAATTCTACTTTGGGTTTAAGGAATATATTTCTCTTTCTGGCATTCTCCCTTGCTTGAACCTTGTCTGTTTGTATTTATTTAGTTAGCATCATTATAGAATAAAAATTTACAAACTATGGCACAGGGATAAAATCTAGTTGACTATCTGCTTTTGTAAATAAAGTTTTACTGGAATACAGCCATACCTGGCTACTTTTTCACTATAACTGCAAAGGTGAAAAATTGAGACACACCCAATATTTATTATATGGTACTTTAAGACAATGTATTTCAACCCCTACTATACAGTGTATGCTTCAGTGATTAAATACTTAGTTGAAAATACCTTACCATTAGCTCATTAATAAAAATCACAATGTCTAAAGTTCCGCTAGCCCTTACAGTATTTTGAATCTCTGATCAGCCAGAAGTGTGGTAAACTTTCTTGAGTGACTTCTGTGTTTTTCTGGAGTGAGAAAAAGGAAATAAGCAGTCTCTTTATGAAGGACTCCCCAGGTGTAACTGAGGCACAGCACTCCAGTGCTCTGCTGCCTTCTGGGCAGCTGGGATGAGAACCCACTGTGGGCTGCAGTGACTTTAGTTGGTCACCTCTTGTCTTGGGGTGGATGATTCAGTCCTGACAACAGTCAGATTTCAAACACAAAAACTCACTTTTCTGAAGAGCTTAGAGTATGTACAGTCTTTGATAACATCACAAAAGGGAGGAATTCTGATGTAAATCAATCATTCCCTTAAGATTAGATGTAAAATCTCAAAGGTAGCTTATAGGATGTAAAAAACAGGTTTATTGGTAAAGATTAACTGCATTTTATTTCTTGAGCCTCCTCAGCACCTGCACATGTGTCTTCTGCCCTCTCTCCCTTCTCAGTCATCTGAGATGCACCAGTTAGCTGCATCATGTGCTATGAAGGTGTGTCATTCAGGTGTATTCCACAGTCACCCACATGCCCACTTTGATAAGAAATCCCTACAGAGTCTGCAACATAGAGAAGTTACATTGCAGATGGCTGCCTTATTTTTCTACTGTTTGCAACAGACTCTGAATTGTATATTCGACAGCCATCTTCCTCCCCACCTCTTGCCCAAAGCCTCTACAGAGGTCTTCCTGATGAATGTGGCCAGGCCTCATTCACCTCTACATGCAGCTCTCTGCAGATAATCATTCACAACAGTGAATGCATTGGGAGTATGAGTAACTGGTAGTAAAAAGAATACAGGGAAGCAGAAATCAAGCATCTTAACAGTCTTTCCAGCAGGCTGGAGGACAAGTTCAGGATGTCAGCTGGAGCAATTGCAGTGGGAAGGGCCAGTGCAATAGCATAATCTCATGGAAGACTGTCTCTGGTCCTCTCATCTACTGCCTAGGCCTCTAGCATGGAAGAGAAGAGACAGAAAATTGAAATCCTGGAGATTTAGCATAAAATTATGCTCTCTGCTCAGACATCTATAGCAGTATTTTACAACATTTAAAAATTACAGAAAAATAACAAATAACAATCCTCCCCACCCACAACTTTGCATTCACTTTGTGAATTTCCTCTGCCAGTTTTTCCTGGGCTGGCTCTTGGCCACCTATCTGCACAAAAAGAACAGTCTGAAATAATCTATCCCACTTAAAATTGTTGGTATTGGACAGTGACTACATGGTGCATCATCTTTAAATGGTGCATTTCCTCTCTGGCTGGTATGATTTCTGAGTTAAAAAAAAAAGAACTGCATGACCAGATATCAACAGACTGCACTAAAGAAAATTGAGATGGTCAAGCCCCAAATTTGAATCAGCATTTGTGTTTTAAAAATATGAGAAAAAATTTTGATTATCAGGCATTTACAAACATCCTCTTTACAGCTTTTCTATCTTGCTATACAGATGCTATTGCATTTCTAGAGCTTAAGCCCAGAAACAGATCATAAGATCATATCAATAGTTGCAGAAAAAGAATTTGTCAAAATCCATCAATTTATTCCTATAAGTTTTAAAAATAATTCTTAGTAAACTTGAAACAGAAGAGAATTTCCTTAATCAGACAAATGGCTTCTGTAAAACTCAGAGAGCTAATGTACTTCCTGCTGAAAATCTAGATGCTTCTTCCTAAGATCAGGAGAAAATCAAGAACTGTTCTCCCCATCTCTATTGAACTCTTGCACTGGAAGCCCAAGCTAGTGCAATGACACAGCCCAACTAAAAAATTAGAAGACAGTCCAACTAAAAAATTAGAAGACAGACTAATTGGTCATCTGGAAATGGCATAAATTACAAAAGCTATTTTAAAAAATATATTGGCTAGATTGGTACATAAAAACTCAATATGCAAATGTAAATTGCATTTCTATATTCCAGTCACAAACAAATCAAAATTTCAACTCAAAAAACAATACCATTATAACACCACAAAAAATATGATATGCACAGGCATAAATGTGGCAGAAGTAAAGTGTGTATGCACACTGATACCACAAAGCATTACTGGGAAAAGTTTAAAAAGACTGAATAAATGAAGAAAAGGCTGCATTTATACATCAGAAGACTCAATATTAAGATGTTAATTCTCCCAATTGATAGCTCTGATGCATTCCTAATCAAATTCTCAGCAGGATATATTTTAGAAATTGACACACTATTTCTGAGATTCAGGTGGGAATACAAAGCACCAATAATAGCCAAAATGACTTTGAAAAAGAAAAACCAATGTACAGGTCCAAAATCTGATTTGAAGGTTTATTGAAAGTTTAGAGTAATCCAGACAGTGTGAAAAAGACAAATTGACCAATGGAATAGGACAGAGAGTCCACATAACTGATTTTTTTATAATGGTTAAAAAAATATATACTGTAGATAATCTTTCCAACAAGTGGTGCTGGAAACAATGAATACCTACAACCCCCAAAATAATAACTCCAACCCATACTACATATCACATACAGATTATCTCAAAATGGATTATTAATCAAAATATATAGCCTTTGAAATTTCTAGAACACATTGGAGAAAATCTTCATGACCTTGAACTTGGTAATGTCTTTCTAGATAAAAGACCAAAAGCATGATCCATGAAACAAATTAATAAACTGGACTTAATCAAAATTAAAAACTTCTATTCTTCTTTAAGAGAATGAAAAAAAGACAAGCCATAGACTAGCAGAAAATATCTGCAGTGAACGCATTTGATAAAGGACTTGTACATAGAATAAAATTATTCACTATTGCTTTTTCAACCCTTTTCTCCTGATCAGGGCCATACATGTCCTCCTAAAATGTATCTGTGTTAATGTAACTCCGCACCTCAGCCTTCCAGTACTTATTTTTGCCCTGGGCATAAAGCTCTCTCTTGATGGCACCTGACCTTGATTGTCTTGGTTGTTTCCTACCTGTCTTTACAACTGTTTCAGGAGCCTCATCCTTTGCTCTCTGACCACTGCTGGCCTCCGTGACTGCAGAGGTCCTGTGTCAGTTTCATCTCAACTCTAGATACACCCTCTGCTGTTCCCTCTGAATAGAGTCCAGACCCCTCTTCCACGACTCTCCCTTGTTTAACAATCTCTGTACATTTTCAGTTGTGGGCTTAAACTTTGGGTCCCAAAGAGGCCGTTCCAACATCCCCACTGTCACAGCTGGTCTTCCTAGTATGTGTTCTCAAAGCATGCTGCACCTGACTTTCCAAGCATTTTTTACCATGTAATTTTTTAATTGATAATCTGTCCAATGATTGTCTGCTCAAAATAGGGACCATGCCTACTGCCTCAGAATGTAGTATGGCCAAACCCTAAAAAAATTCATAAATACATGTTTAAGAAATAATGAATAAACCATTAACTTGATGGAGATGAGTCTTAGGCACAGCATCTTTGGCTTATAAATTTCAAATAAAAATTATTCCCATAGATCAAAGGAAAGAAAATGAATGGTTTGGGTTTTTCAAGATGGCGGCCTAGAGGGTGGCTGCATTACGTGTTGCTCCAGAACTCAGGATTCAAGAGAGGAGATATTGAGACGCTTGGGACCAACTCAAAGTAGCCGGGTGACTCTCACCCCCTGGGGGGGCATCCCGGATGGGACGGGGGTCCCGGAACGCAGGAAACTTTGTGAAGTAGAACTGCCGGCGAGACGCCCCTCCCCCCCGCTGGAGCGCCATAGAGGAGGCAGCTCGGCACAGCGCTGGGACTCGGAGCAGCCACTGGGGCTCCGGCGGCTGCCCGAGGGAGGAGTGGCGGGGAGAACTGTGTGGACTCAGGACACCGGGGCCTGCCCTGAGGAGGAGGAGAGGAGCGTGGCCACTTGGATTCCGAGAGACTGCGCCAGAGCTGCAGGCGGTTGCCAGAGGAGAAGCCGCGCGGCGAGCTGTTTGGAATCAGAACGACGCTTCTGAACACCGGGGCCTGCCCTGAGGACAAGGAGGAAGAGGAGCAGCCGCTTGGATTCGGGTGACTATACGGGAACTACAGGCGGTTGCCAGAGAAGGGGCTGCGTGGCGAGCTGTTTGGACCCTGACCACTTCTGAACCCCGGGGCCTGCCCGGAGGAGTAGGAGAAGGAGGAGAAGGAGCGCGGCGGGTCCTTTGGACTCGCAGTGACTGCATTAGCGCTCCAGGCGGCTGCTCAGAGGAGAAGGCGAGTGGTGAGTTGTTTGGTCTTAAAGTGACAGCTCCTGAACACAGGGGGGCTGCCTGGAGGAGAAGCGTGGTGGGACGCTTGGTCTTGAGGGACCACACCAGAGCTCCGGGCGGTTGCCCAGAGGACCCGTGCAGCGGGTCACGTGGATTCAGAGCCACTCAGAGGGACTGCTCCTGAACACCCGGGGGGTTATCTGGAGAAGGAGGAGGAACGGGCAGGGTCACTTCGACTCGGAGTGATTGATTGCCCCGGGCTACGGGTGGTTGGTGGGAGGAGGAGGCACGAAGTGAGTTTCTTGGACTCGTAGTGACCGCACCGGCATACTGGGCGGCTGTCTGGAGGAAGAGACCTGTGGCGGGTCTCTGGGACTCAGAGCGATTGTTCGGGGCCACAGGTGGCTGCTCAGAGGAGGGGCCACGCAGCCAGGCGATTAGGTGCAGAACAGGGTCCCAGGATCTAGGAGGCTTCTGGGTGGAAGAGCCGCACAGAGACAGGCTTAGGGCGGAGCGAAGGTTCCAGGCCTATGGGCAAATTCTCTGAGGAGGGGCAGCCTAAGGAGATTCATCTGCGAAGGGTGAGGCTCCCAGGCCCAGGAGGTAGGGCCGGGCCCCTGGAAACTTTGCAGAGGAAGGCAGCCCAGCCCAGGCAGTAGCTGTAAATTGAGGGGAACCTCTAGGAGGAAACTGACCAGCGAGACCTCCCCACCGGGTGAGTCTTCCCTGCTGGGTGAGGTTTCCCACAAGGACGGTAAAACCAGAGGCTCAGGCCCAAACAGGCCTTGCCTCAGCCCACAGCCTAGGTCCCCTTTGGATGACCATAGGTCAACAAGTGGAGGCACCTCTGCCCACTAGCAGGGAATATACCCCACCTGAAGGCCACCACTCCTAGAGAGGCAGCTTCCTTGTGGAGCACCGCATTATCAACCTCCTCCAAGACTTCAGCCTACTGAAGGCTAAGAGGGGATATATATATAGAAATCTTCAGGGTCATTGTAAATCAACAGAGGAAATCTGCAATATCTCAGCGGTCCACTGATATCTGAACAACATGAGAAAACAAGGAAAGAAAATGCTGCAAACAAATCTAGATGTTACATCAATAAAACCCAATGACAGCATGGCAGAAGAAATGACAGAAAAGGAGTTCAGAATGTACATAATTAAAATGATCAGAGAAGCAAACGAGGAGATGAAAGAGCAAATGCAAGCATTGAATGATGAGATGAAAGAGCAAATGCAAGCATTGATTGATCGCACCAATCGACAGTTAAAAGAGCAAATACAGGAAGCAAAAGATCATTTCAATAAAGAGTTAGAGATATTGAAAAAAAACCAAACAGAAATCCTTGACATGAAGGAAACAATAAACCAAATTAAGAACTCCATAGAAAGCATATCCAATAGGATAGAACACCTGGAAGACAGAACCTCAGACATTGAAGACAAAATATTTAACCTTGAAAACAAAGCTGAACAAACAGAGAAGATGGTAAGAAATCATGAGCAGAATCTACAAGAACTATGGGATATCATGAAAAGGCCAAATTTAAGAATTATTGGGATTGAGGAAGGCCTAGAGAAACAAGCCAAAGGAATGAACAACCTATTCAATGAAATAATATCAGAAAATTTCCCAAATCTGAAGAATGAAATGGAAAATCAAGTTCAAGAGGCTTATAGGACTCCAAATACACAAAATTACAACAGACCCACACCAAGGCACATTATAATGAAAATACCTAACATACAAAATAAAGACAGAATTTTAAAGGCTGTGAGAGAAAAGAACCAAATTACATTCAGGGGGAAACCAATACGCATATCAGCAGATTTTTCAATCCAGACCCTAAAAGCTAGAAGGGCCTGGAACAACATTTTTCAAGCCCTGAAAGAAAATGGATGCCAACCAAGAATCTTATACCCAGCAAAACTTACCTTCAAATTTGACGATGAAATAAAATCCTTCCATGATAAACAAAAGCTAAAAGAATTTACAAAAAGAAAGCCAGCATTACAGAACATTCTCAACAAAATATTCCATGAGGAAGAGATGAAAAACAAAGAAGCAAATCAGCAAAGGGAGGAACTATCCTAAAGGAATTGTCAAATAAAGGAGGAAACAAGTTGTGTCAAACAATAAATAAACAAAATTTTAAAAATGAACCAAATGACCGGGAAACCAAATCATTTCTCTATAATAACCCTGAATGTTAATGGCCTGAATTCATCAATCAAAAGACATAGACTGGCAGACTGGATTAAAAAGAAAGATCCAACAATATGTTGCCTGCAAGAGACTCACCTCATAGAAAAAGATACCCATAGATTAAAGGTGAAAGGATGGGGAAAAACATACCATGCACATGGACTCAGCAAAAAAGCTGTAGTATCCATCCTCATTTCCGATAATGTGGACTTCAAGCCAAAGTTAGTCAGAAGGGATAAAGAAGGTCATTTCATACTGCTTAAGGGAAGCATAAATCAGCAAGATATAACAATCATAAACATCTATGCCCCAAACAGTGGCTCATCTATGTATGTCAAACAAATCCTTCTCAATTTCAGAACCAAATAGACCACAACACAATAATACTAGGTGATTTTAACACGCCGCTCTCACCACTGGACAGATCTTCCAGACAAAAATTGAGCAAAGAAACCATAGATCTCAACAACACAATCAATAATTTAGACTTAACGGACATTTATAGAATATTCCATCCAACCAAGAGTGAATACACTTTCTTCTCAGCAGCACATGGATCCTTCTCTAAAATAGACCATATATTATGCCACAAAGCTAATGTTAGCAAATACAAGAAGATAGAGACACTAGCATGTATTCTATCAGATCATAATGGATTGAAGTTAGAAATAAATGAAAGAGTAAAACACAGAAACTATTCCAACATCTGGAGATTAAACAATATGCTATTATATGATGAATGGATAACAGAAGATATTAGGAAGGAAATTAAAAAATTCTTAGAGGTAAATGAGAACAAAGAAACATCATATCAAAATCTCTGGGACACTATGAAAGCAGTACTTAGAGGGAAATTTATTTCATGGAGCGCATTTAATAAAAGAAGTAAAACTCAACAAATAAACAACCTAACACTACAGCTCAAAGCCTTAGAAAAAGAAGAACAGAACAGCACCAAAAGTAGTAGAAGACAGGAAATTGTTAAACTCAGAGCTGAAATCAATGAAATTGAAACAAAAGAAACAATACAAAAAATTGACAAAATAAATAGTTGGTTCTTCGAAAAAATAAACAAAATTGATAAACCTTTAGCCACACTAACAAAGAGAAGACGAGAGAAAACCCAAATCACTAAAATTCGGAATGAACAAGGAAATATCACTACAGACAGGATGGAAATACAAAACATAATTAGAAGCTATTTTGAAAATCTATACTCCAACAAAATAGAAACTTTCGAAGACATCAACAGGTTTCTAGAGACATATGAATTGCCTAAACTGAATGAGGAGGACATAAACAATTTAAATAGACCAATTTCAAGTACTGAAATAGAAGAAGTCATCAAAAGCCTACCAACAAAGAAAAGTCCGGGACCAGATGGGTTCTCAGCCGAGTTCTACAAAACCTTTAAGGAAGAGCTCATTCCAATACTTCTCAAAGTATTCCATAAAATAGAAGAGGAGGGAACCCTCCCAAACTCATTCTATGAAGCCAATATCACACTGATACCTAAACCAGACAGAGACTCATCAAGGAAAGAAAATTTCAGACCAATATCCTTAATGAACATCGACGCAAAAATTCTCAACAAAATTTTAGCAAATCGCATACAAAAACATATTAAAAAGATAGTGCACCATGATCAAGTGGGTTTCATCCCAGGGATGCAAGGTTGGTTCAACATCAGGAAATCAATAAACGTAATTCACCATATTAATAGACTTAAAGTCAAGAATCACATGATTATTTCAATAGATGCAGAAAAAGCATTTGATAAAATACAGCACCCCTTCATGCTCAAAACACTAGAAAAAATAGGGATAGTGGGAACATTCCTTAATATTGTAAAGGCCATTTATGCTAAGCCCATGGCTAATATCATTCTAAATGGTGAAAAACTGAAAGCATTCCCCCTAAAAACTGGAACAAGGCAGGGATGCCCTCTTTCACCACTTCTATTCAACATCGTTCTTGAGACTCTGGCCAGAGCAATTAGACAAACCAAAGAAATTAAAGGGATACGAATTGGAAAAGAAGAACTCAAACTATCCCTGTTCGCTGATGACATGATTATATATTTAGAGGAACCTGGAAATTCCACCAGAAAACTCTTAGAACTCATAAGTGATTTCAGTAAAGTAGCAGGTTACAAGATCAATGCCCATAAATCCAACGCATTTTTATACATAAGTGATGAATCTTCAGAAAGAGAAATTAGGAAAACTACCCCATTCACAATAGCCTCGAAAAAAAAAAAAATACTTGGGAATCAATCTCACAAAAGAGGTGAAAGACCTCTACAATGAGAACTATACAACACTAAAGAAAGAAATTAAAGAACACCTTAGAAGATGGAAAGATCTTCCATGTTCTTGGATAGGAAGAATTAATATTGTCAAAATGGCCATACTACCTAAAGTGCTATACAAATTCAATGCAATTCCAATTAAAATCCCAATGACGTACCTTACAGAAATAGAGCAGGCAATTATGAAATTCATCTGGAAGAATAAGAAACCCAGAATAGCTAAAGCAATCCTTAGCAGGAAGAGTGAAACAGGGGGTATTGCAATACCAGATCTTCAACTCTACTACAAAGCAATAGTAACAAAAACGGCATGGTATTGGTACCAAAATAGAAAGGTAGATCAATGGTACAGAATAGAGGACACGGACACAAACCCAAATAAATACAATTTTCTCATACTAGACAAAGGGGCCAAAAATATGCAATGGAGAAAAAATAGCCTCTTCAACAAATGGTGCTGGGAGAATTGGAAATCCATATGCAACAGAATGAAACTAAACCCATATCTCTCACCATGCACGAAACTAAACTCAAAATGGATTAAGGACCTCGGAATCAGACCAGAGACCCTGCAGATTATAGAAGAAAAAGTAGGTCCAAATCTTCATCTTGTTGGTCTAGGACCAGACTTCCTTAACAGGACTCCCATAGCACAAGAAATAAAAGCTAGAATCAACCACTGGGATAGATTCAAACTAAAAAGCTTTCTCTCAGCAAAGGAAACTATCAGCAACGCGAAGAAAGAGCCTACAGAGTGGGAGAATATCTTTGCCAATCATACTTCAGATAGAGCACTAATCTCCAGAATCTATAAAGAACTCAAAAAACTCTACTCCAAGAATTGAAACAGTCCAGTCAACAAATGGGCTAAGGAAATGAATAGACACTTCACAGAAGAAGATCTACAAGCAATCAACAAACATATGGAAAAAAGGTCAACATCTCTAGTAATAAGAGAAATGCAAATCAAAACCACCCTAAGGTTCCATCTCACCCCAATTAGAATGGCGATTATCAAGAATACGAGCAACAACAGGTGTTGGCGGGGATGTGGGGAGAAAGGTACACTCATACACTGCTGGTGGGGCTGCAAATTAGTGCAGCCGCTATGGAAAGCAGTGTGGAGATTCCTTAGAAAACTTGGAATGGAACCACCATTTGACCCAGCTATCCCACTCCTTGGCCTATACCCAAAGGACTTAAAATCAGCATACTACAGAGATACAGCCACATCAATGTTCATAGCTGCTCAATTCACAATAGCCAGACTGTGGAACCAACCTAGATGCCCTTCAATTGATGAGTGGATAAAGAAACTGTGGTATATATATACTATGGAATATTACTCAGCCATAAAGAATGATAAAATTATGACATTTGCAGGCAAATGGATGAAATTGGAGAATATCATGCTAAGTGAGATAAGCCAATCTCAAAAAGCCAAAGGACGAATGATATCGCTGATAAGTGGAGGTTGACACATAATGGGGGGGAGGGAAGGGTTAGAGTTAGGGTTAGGGAGGGGGGCAAGTATGGAGGAACGAACTACTGTATAGAGGGTAAAGAGGGGTGGGAGGGGTGGGGGGAAGGGAAAAAAATAACAGAATGAATCAAACAACATTGCTCTATGTAAATTTATGATTACACAAATGGTATGCCTTTACGCCATGTACAAACAGAGAAACAACATGTATCCCATTTGTTTACAATAAAAAAAAAAAAAAAAAAAAAAAAAAAAAAAAAGAAATGACACAGAAAATTTGGGGAATTTAACAAAAGATATTTCCACTAAAAATTGGATTCTATTAATAAAATTCTATTTAATTGAAAAACAAAAAAAAAAAAAAAAAAAAAAAAAAAAGAAAATGAATGGTTTAAATATTTTGGATTCCATCTGTGCATCAGATGTTCCCATCTGCTCCTAAAATGGCTAACCACAGACTTCATCTGCTTGTTTGAGAAAGTATTTGACAAGTTCAAATCTCTTAATGTGTGTAAATATCCAAGTATCAGTCACAGCATTGTTTCTATATAGAATGAATAGTACAGGAAATCAGGACCTGGTGACTTCTTGAAAATAGCACTGCATATTGCAGGTTAATTTTCTAGGGGCTTAACAATTTATAGATAACTGACCACTGGGGTTGAGAACAGTGTATCACTAAACTCAGAAAAATAAGGTTCTGGCTGTGACATTGAACTTTAGTGATGAATTTAAATCAACTTTGTTTCTCCTTATAATCCCTGGTAGTAAATTTCTCATCGATATTCTTTCAGGAAAGTTTATGATCAGTGTCACTTTGTCATTACTACTGAAGTACCACTGGCATTCTGCATTATCTGTGACAGCCCTTGGCTTTGATGGAAGTGGGTTCCAATGACTCCATTTCCAAAGAAGAATTCACTTAATATTTATCATTGACTAGGACAGAAATGAGTCTGGCTGATTTAAAACTAGACTCTCTCACCTGTGCCAAACTGATAGAGTAATCAGTCAAGGAATTGTGAGGTTTTATTTGTGTAGAAAATCGTAAACACTAGGTGTAGAGAAGAAATAAAGATAAAACATAAAATATTTTAGATTCTATAATTTCTCAAAATTATTTACTAGTTCCAAAAAGAAGAAATTCACGTTTCTTTTGGTAGGAAATGGCACTAGACAAAATAAGGAAATAGAAGATGTATAATTAAGAAGACTCTATCATTAAATTTCAAATTTTAAAAGCTAAAATGAACCTTTGCAAATTTTAAGCTCAAAATTTATAAAATTGTAAATTTTATTTTTAAATTTAGAAGAACCTTTATTAAATCATTTTTTCCTAAATCACATAACTCTCTTGGTTCTACATGTACATTCTTAAAAAGTTCCCAAATTGTTGAAAACAATACCTAAATCAGATAAGGATATTGTCCCACATCAAGAAATTAAGAATGACAAAAATGTAAAACTTGCCAACCTCCTCAATGCTCAGATGAGAGTTGAGTGAGATGATAGGGAGTGGGAACAAGGGAGGTTACCCGGGTGTCGTCCCTCTAAAGACATTGTACTAGATCCAAAAGAAACTGCTAATTTAAGAGGGGATGTGGACATCTAGGAAAGAATCACTAAGACCCATGGAGGATCCAGTTACACAGGTGCCTTGAACAGAGCATTTTTACCACCAAGCCATATGGAAATGGCTCTTGCTAAAGACACTCAGAATCAGTGGGTGGAAGAGACCACTAATGACCTCCAACTTTTGACTTCAAAAGGGAAAACGGATGACAGCCAGTGACAGCCCTTTAAACCCTGATGTGCTCTGCTCCCCTCATCTCATACACATTACCTTTCTCTCCCTTCAAGGACACAGGAACTCTTGCTATTGCCTAAGCAGGGATGCACTGATTGGGACTTTGATCATTGCCTTCTAGTCTAATGTAGAAAACTTGACTGGGAAAGAATTTGAAAGAGAATAGCTGGCTGTATGAATAGTCTCAAAAATGAATTTTGATTTGCTGCATATTAGTGCAACAGAAAGCAAGAAGGACACTGCTCAGGGATTTATTAAAAGGCAGGGGACAAATAATTATTAGCAAGCCTATGTAGTAAAGGCACTCTGGGTATAAGACATAGTAAAGGTGAAACCATGAGATTTATGAGGAGAAAATAAAGGACGAAATGATACTATTAGTTGGGAAAGTATGTAAGGAAGGGTCTTCAAATGGTCAGTCATTCATTGAATGGAAGCTTTTTGTTTTTCATTCTGACAGAAATGGGACAATTGATTAGCATGCTTTGTGGAAGTGAAACACTTTCAATAATTTTGCAAGTTGAGAAGATGTTCCCTGCAGATGGAAATATACATAAAGAGGAAAGGAAAGGAGTATTTCCTGCTTAGCAGTGGGTCAATAGAAGTTTCACTGTGCTAAACTTCAGATGTATTTAATTACCAGTATTCAATATATTTATTTAATTAAATACAAATGTAGCAAAAAATTAGAATATTCCTATAAGGGAAAATGATGGGGAGCAACAGTTCCCTGACTGCCTCACCAACCTAAATCCCTCTACCTGGAGTGTTACTGAGGAGGTGGGAGGTTAATTTTTTTGACTCTTCCTAATCCTGAGGGTTAACTCCAGATTTGTAGTGGTTAACTACACACCAACATTTTTTTGCCACTAAAATGCATGTGCAAGCATGTGTGGTGGGGCTGGGGCTTCACGCATGTTAAGCAGTTGCTGTATTGCTGAGCTGCACTCCCAGCCCCAAAGCATGCATTGATTTATTAATTTTAGATTCCATTAAATGAAAATCAACCCTTTCAATATGGCTTTATGACTACTATTAGTTCCCATACTGGTTTCCCTTGTAACTATAAATAATTTGCTTCCTGCTGTTTTGTTTTTCTAGAGATGTCCTGATTCACAGCACCATCAAATAAGCTGACTTTTCCATCCACTCCATTCTTTCTTCTCTCAGCTTCCAATTTCTGCCATTTATAAACACAATTGAAATTTTTTAAAGTTGGAAAATCAGTAAATAATTCTCTGATTATGACTACACAATATGTTGACTGTCACAAAGATAGGTAGAATATTATTTATTCTTTATACATCTTTTGTATAAAAAAAAATCTTTGGGGGTTTTTTTCAGAATTTCATCTTTTTATCAATATGCTGGTGGCCCAGCTCATACCACTTAATGCACACTTGCCTAATCCCTACACCCTTAGTTCCACCCTCTAACATTTCCTTGTATTTAGACTAAGTAAGAATATCACTTGGGGCCACCTGTTCCCTGCTCAGCATCGACAGTGAAGCCTGGTGAGAGACAGCCATTATTGGACAGCCCTGGAAGCTAGACATTGTCCACACAGAGCAGGACCCTTTCTAGCAGCTAAGACTGAATAAATCCCCAGAGGTATAAGTCAAGTTGTCTGAGCCCAGAGGGACCACGAGAGGTATCTAGTGCAGCTGGGACCAGAGCCAGTTGTGGGAATGCTTCTCATGTGTGTCTCAGAGTACAATTGGGCAGCTCACCGCTCACTCCACATCCCCTGCCTCCCATTCAAATCACTGGATGTATTTCCCTGCTTCCTGGTTACTGAAGTCTATTCCAGAGAAGAATGCTATGATCAGAATGTTTATATACCCTCCTCTATTCGTATCTTGAAATACTAACTCCAAGGTTAAGTTAGGCATGGGGCCTTTTGGGGGTGATTAGATCATGAGAGTAGAGTTCTCATGAATGGGATTAGTGTCCTTACAAAAGAGGCCCCAGGGTGCTGTCTTGTCCCTTCCACCTTGTGAGAGTGAACCAGGAAGCAGGTCCTCACTGGATGCTGAATCTGCTGTCACATTCATCATGGACTTCCCAGTTTCCTGAACTGGGAGCAATATATTTCTTTTGTTTATAAACCACCCAGTTTGGGGTCTTTGTTATGGCAGCTAGAACAGACTAAGAAAAACAACCACATACAAATTGTTACATCAAAAATCAAATAATGAAATTCCCATGATTAAAATGATACAGACACTTGTTCACAACGTTCCAGAAGCCTCTCATATGCTGTGCTCCATGGGCCAGTCCCTCCACTGATGGCACCTTCTTGCAGTACATGGACTTTCCTGCTCCAGGCCTGTACTCTTCCTTTGAAGTCTTAGTGCAAATCCTTCTCAGAGGGACTCTCCAAACCTCCCGCCCTGCAGCCCTCACTCTAAAGTATCTGAACCTAGTTTGTCCCCACTCCAAGGTCATTCTCCACCTGACTTTATATTCAAGGGTTCCTCTTAGAAGGCCAGAAAATAGCATCCTCTCCTATGAATTCCAAGGCAGGGTCCAGGAACTATAAGAAAATAAGTTATCCATGGAAACCCAGAGATCCTTCAAAGCAAAATAAGTATAGTCAGTAATAAGGAAAATTAATTTCAAGCATGAGATTAGGCTACTTTATTCATATATATTAGGGGAAAAAGTTATTTGAAGAGTGACATAATCTCTGAGAATGACTCTATTTAAAGCAAGAAATTAAAAATAATGCCAGTTCATCATTTATTGCTTTCCTCAAAGTGAAACTGAGTTATCTAGAGAAGCTGAGAATAAAAGAACAAAAATTCAGCTCATGGCAGAATGGGATGAATCCTTCCCATTTCTTTATACCACAAATGACAACCCTAGTGGCAGAGAATGTCTCGAGCCTCAGGCTGACCTGCAAGGTCAGATATTTTGACTTTTTTCTATTGAGGTGAGCTCCTGCAGTGTTGGGAGGTGACAAGAGCACTTGCACCTCTAAGCCTCAAGTAGCCACTCTCCCCTCTGCATAGAGTGCTTCCCAGAGAAGGCTCAAGTCAGAGTCACTTGCCTTTAAAAATGCATTTCAGGACTAAGAGCAAAAGGAATAAATGTGTAGAGTGACGGGAAACTCTTGGGCATGTTTTATCCTGTGAGGATTTCTCCCATGGCCATTAGATTTTCAGAGCTGATAATAGACAAATCCATTGACTGGGTGGGGACGGCAGAAGAGAGAAGAGTGGTAAGTGAAGTGGAATGAAGGGTAAGAAGCCTCCAACCTAAGGGCAGTGAATAAGACAAGAAAGAAGAAAAATGACCATGCAATTAACTCTTCCAGGCTCATTCTAATGCCCAGGATGAAGCTGCTTTGCACATTCTTAAGCAAGTCTGCTTCCTTAATGTCCAGTGTTTCTCATTTATAGGGTAAATGGTTGTGTTGTCTGCAACACCTTCTTATTTCTATGGTACTGGGGATTAAGTTATATCCCTCCTCTTTTTAAACACTTTTTTTTTTTTTTTTTTTGGTACTGTGGATTGAATTTAGGGGCACTCAACCACTGAGCCACATCCCCAACCCTATTTTGTATTTTATTTAGAGATAGGGTCTCACTGAGTTGCTTAGAGTCTCATCATTGCTGGGGCTGACTTTGAATCCTCCTGCCTCAGCCTCCTGAGCTGCTGGGATTACAGGTGTATGCCAAACATTTTTAAAACACATATTTTGATACAGGGGCTTTCAAATTTCTCTGGCTGGTCTTGAACTTGAGATTCTTCAGCCTCAGCCACTTGAATTGTAGGAATTATAGGTATTTCCCACCATACCTGCTTGTTCCACCTGGGAGCTCAAGACACCAGAATGCCAGTAGGACTATGGACAATAAGGACTGGGCTTATGAGCATTCAGAGGAAAAGGAAGACTCTACTGGAAATTGAACTAGAGGTCACTTGTGTTAACTTCTGGTTGAGAAGTTGTCTATAATTTTTCCGTGTCCTGAGACTTTCCATGAGGCTGAATTTAAATGTGACATACTAATCAATTTGGCAGAGGAAATTTCAAGGCAACAAAGCTTTCAGAGATTGGCATCAATATTGCTGATGGCTTTCAGCCAAGTTTACTGTGATAATCAGAAACAGAAGGCAGACTAGAAAAATTTGAAAATATTGCAGTTTGACCAGAAGAGTGAAAGTAAAACTGAGGTTAGGGCAATTGTGGTTGTTAAAAACATTAGAGCCACTAAAGAGATGCTAAGTACATTAATAAGAAATAGTAGGAAAGATGACTGAGAGCATCTCAGGAATTGCCAAAACCACACCTACTTTAGGGTCAAGGGTATAAAAGTAAAAATTCCTTTGAGAAAAGACCATGAGGCCATCCTGCATGCACAGGAGAGGTTAGGAAGCTGTTTCACCATACTCAGCCACACAGAAACCCAAAAGCTTCTCAAGCTATGGTCCCAGGAAGCTTGGATACTGCTTCAGATAGCAACAGACTTAGCGTCAACCACATGGTGTGGGTTCTGCAGTTGAGAATGTCTTGAGTCTCACAGGACAGTTTGGACTTGGATGTTTTGGTAGAGATTAAACTGTTAAGACTACGAGGACTCTTGAAAATGAACTAAATGAATTTTGCATTGTGAGATGGGCATGAGTTTGGTGGGGCCTAAGGACAGAATGTTATGATTTAGATATGAGGTGTCCTTCAAAACTGGATGAGAGAGATAATGAAAGAACATTCAGAAGTGAAATAATTGAGTTCTGAGAGTCTTACCCTAATAAATGCATAAATCTACTACTATGGATTAACTAGATGGTAACTATAAGCAGGGAGGATGTGGCTGGATGAGGTAGGTCACTGGGGCATGACTTTGGAGTTTATATTTTGTGCCTGGTGAATAGAGATCTCTCTACTTCCTGGTGCCATGTTCTGAGCTGATTTCTTCCACCACACCCTTCTGACATGATGTTCTGCCACAACTGGGCCCCAGAGCAATGGGAGTTGGCCATCTATGGAATGAGACCTCCAAAAGTGTGACACACAATAAGTTTTTCCTCCTCTAATTGCTGTTGTCAGGTCTTTTGATCACAGCAATGCAAAAGCTAACCCCCCACCCCGCTGCCAAAAAAAAAAAAAAACTCAGATACATTATCATGACCCTTGAAATTATATGTCCTAAGACAAAGCCAGAGTTGGAGACAAATACACTCCTACAGTTTAAATTTTAAATTATTAGGCAATAACTATGCTATTATTCCTTTAAAAAAAAATCCTTCAGACATGGACTTTTCCTGATCCTGAGTTTCTCATCCACCAGACGACGAAGTTGGATTATGTCAGAAATCTTTTCCATATTCAAAATTCTTCCTGCTCTTTTTGGTATCAGATATGTAGGTGGAGAGACACCCTGTATCCCAGAGTGAAATTTCCCATCCAAAAGAAATTGTCCTCGGTGGTTCTGTGGATGTCTGCAATTTTTGTCATTACACAGAATCCTTGGGTTTAAGGAAGATGTGCACATTCCTTAGAGGACCAATAGGTTTGTCTGGGAAGAGAATGCTGCTAGGGTACCTTAGCAGGGGATGTAATGGAGGCAGGTAAGTCCTGACCAACCAAGACATTGACACTTCCCGGGACACTTGACAGAGCAGCTGGAATGGCAATCTCATGACAACCTATACCAGATAGTACTCTATGGAGATTGGGAGGTGGTGCTTGAACAGAATGAATGAGCCAGCTAAAGGATGCTCGAGTCTAAGGGATGAGTAATCCTAACTGATCTCTCCTTAGAGAGAGATGGTACACCCAGGTGAAGGACTCTGGAGGAACAAGGCCAGTTCAATGGGCAACACAAAATTTGTTTTAGTGAATGTAGATCAAAGTCGACACATTGAAATGAAGCGGTAAATACAAAAACAGTAGACCAAAAAGAGGACTCTGTCCCTAATTGTCCCCTATTTCTACCAATCTGAAAAATAGCTGAGAAATGGGTCCTTGAGAAGGTAGAAACAGCAAGTCTCATTTTAACAAATAATTATGAATGTCCTCAGCATGTACTTTTTTCAATGAGGCTAATTGGCAGTGGATTTGCATGCATGATTCCAGCTCTCAAAGTCTTGGCAGGTGCAGTCCACCCTGGGCCTCTTACTGAGCAACCTTCAAGGCAAAGTTGCATTGAGACAATCAGCCAACCCTGTTAAAAGCAGAACTCCTTAAAATTACAGGGACAAAACTCTGAGGGGGGAATCCGACAGTCAGGGATCATCATAGGGACAAAGGGCAAATGCATTCCTGGGTCTTACTGTCACATTTGCTGGAAATAATGATCCAGGACCCAGGTGGCAGAGACAGAGATGGCAGAGGAGGGGTGCTGGGACTGCAAAGAAAAGCCTCCAGCACCTCTGCTCTTGCTTTGTTTTTCACTGGAGCCCTGTATCCTCTCAAGTCCTCTTCAACTTCTTAAATACAGACAAGACCATCCCCCGCCCCACGCACACACCAACAACACCACCAACACCTCTATTTGTAAATTAGTGAAAAGGAAACAGTTATTTTCTTTATATATATATTTTAAAATTGACACAAAATTGTACATATTTATGGGGTCCTGTTTTGTTACATGTATACATTGTATGATGGTCAAATCAGGGGAATCTTATCTATCTTCTCAAAAAAGCTTGTTTTGGTTGTTTGGGTTTCTGTGTGGTTTCATGCAAATTTTTGGATTATGTTTTCCTGGATTGGTGAAGAATATCATTGGTATTATAATAGGAACTACTTTGAATTTCTAAATTGCCTTGGGAGGTATGAACATTATAACCATAAAACTTTGTTTCTGTTTTTCTGGTGCCCTCTTCAATTTTGCTCAATGTTTTATAGTTTTCATTGGAGAGATCGTCCACTCTTTGGCTAAATTTATTTGTAGGTATATATAGTAGCTACTATAATATAGTATATATAGGATTGCTTTTTTGTTTGTTTTTTAGATGCTTTACTACTGGCATATAGAAACAGGGATGATTTTCATATATTGATTTTATGTCCTGCAACTTTGCTTAATTTATTTGTTCTAATAGTTGTTTTGGTGCAGTCTTTGTTGTTTTCTATGTATAAGATCATGCTATCTTCAAAAATGACAATTTGACTTCCTCCTTTCCAATTTTGATTCTCTTTATTAACTTATTTTTCTTACCAGATTACTCTGGTTAGAACCACAATTACTTTCTTAGAAGGAAATAAGTCAAAATCTCACACAAATTTTTGAGTTATGAAACAAAAAGTCCAATTTTTAATGAATTTTATTAGCACTGTAATTATATGTAGATTTCAAATAAGAATGTTACTAGTTATATTCATTGAGAATAGCACTGTTTAAATCAAACAGAAAAAAAATTGTAAATAAATGTGTGCCAGGTGCAGCTGTGCACACCTGTAATCCCAGCTCCTCTCGAGGGTGGGGCAGGAGAATCCCAAGTTTGAGGTCAGCCTTAGCAACTTAAAGAGACCATCTCCAAGTTAAAAAAAAAAAAAAAAAAAAGCCAGGATGCTGGGGATGAGTTCAAGTTTGGTGGTAGAGTGCTTATCTAGCATACCTGAGGTCGAGTTCGATTCCCAGTACTGCAAATAAATAAATGCGAACAAAGATCTGCTCTTCACAAATCTCTTGTGTTCCCTCTGCCTCACTGATGGAGTAGGTGGAGGTGTACCCCTTATTCAAACATATCTTTGAAAAGTTCTTAACAACTGTCCCCTTGGAGATAAAGAATACAAAACTGATGTCTGGGATTTATATCTGTTGGCGAATAAAGTACCAGGAAGCAAAAGCTGACATAGAAACAGCCAGAGCCCATGACAAGAGATGCAGAAAGAGTCAAGCCTGATTCCCCAGATTTCAGGACATCACACAAGAGAAAAATATCACCCAAGAAACATATCCTTGCTATGATATGGATAAGAGTCCCTCAAAGATCCAAATTATTAAAGATTTGGTTGCCATCTGTTATAATAATGGGAGACAGTGGAGCCTTTAAGAAACGGGGGCCTAGTGGGAGGGAGTGAGATCAGTTCTGGGTGAGGTTCCTGTGAAGGGAATATTGGAGCTCCATTTCCTTCCTTCCTGTCTTTGCTTCCCGGTCACCATCAGGGAGCAACCTCCTCTGCCACATGCTTCCACCATGAAACAGTCCCAAAAGCAATGAGGGTAGCTGACCACAGTTTCAAATCTCCAAGACTCGAGCCCAAATAAATCCTCTCTTTTTATGATGATCATCTTAAGTATTTTGTTACAGCAATGGACAGCTGACTAACACAATCCTTTCTTAGGTAAACTTGTCAAAAATCATCCAAGGAGAAGAAGAATGAGCAAGTTCATCTTACCAATAACTAGCACAATGTCCTAGTGAACAGGTATGACTTGTCAACTCCCTTTAGAGCTATCTTAGCATCAGAAAAACAGTAGCATGATCTCTGCTTCCTGCAAGCATGAACTGTACTGTGAAGTTGAGCCATTTGCAAAGTGCAGCTGATGGTTTGGGTCTTTCTAGACCTCCTAAAGCCAAGAAAGGGAATAAAGGAACAGTGCCAAGGGAAAAATTAAAACCAGGGCTTCTGCCCTGAGGATGCTTGCAAGAGGAACAGCTGCCTCCACTTCCTCTGCACTCTGAATAGTCTCTGCATTTGCACTGTTCTGACTTTACATCTTGCTAAGACAGTGGTGATGAGATATTTGGGTATCTTCATGAGCACCGTCTAAAGCAGAACTTTCTGTAGTACTAGAAAGGTTCATATAAATCAGCAACTACAGAGGACTTGAAACACAGCAAGTGTCACCAGAGAAATGAATTTCCCCCTTTTAAATTTATTTAATAAAACAAACAAAAACTACCTACAATCTTGACTAAATATAATTAAAGTGTAAGAAAATACTCCCTTCTGTCTACTTGTCTACCATTTTGTTCTGTTTTTCCAAATTGACACACAAATTTGTATATATCGATGGTTGTCATATGATGTTTTGAGATATCACACAAACGCACACACACATATATGTGCATGAACACACACATTCTGTAATGTTTAAATCAGGGTAAGCATATTCATCTCAAACATTTATCATGCTGTTGTGAATAAAACACTCAGGATCCTTTCTTCTAGTTTTTCTTGCTTTGATTTTCTTTTTCTTCATTTATACAGGTTTTGAACCCAGGGCCTTGTGCATTCTAGGCAAGTACTCTACCACTGAGTACACCTCAGCCTCTAGGGTTTTTTATATTGTTATTGTTGTTGTTGTTTATTTGTTTGTTTATTTTAACATTTAGTGCTTTGTAATTATCACTTGCTATGCTACTCAGACTTTCAGAGATTTCCAGTAAAATGGTGCAACAGAACACCAGAAATTAGGGATTTTTTGTTTTGGGGCGAGGGATGGAACCCAGGGCCTCAAACAAAATAAGCTTATGCTCTACCTCTGAGCTACATCCCCAGCTACAGGAAACATATTTTTTGCTCTACTCACTTTAGATGTAAGCAGACTTCAGTGACTAACACTACAGTCTTGGACAACACAGGTTTTCAGGTAATCAGTTTCTGGGGCAAGGGAGAAGACAGTAGCTTCCAAGTGGGAAGCTGAAAGACGCTCTTCAAGAGGAGATGGGGAACTGCGATGGGATGCACTGAGCAGACAGAACTTTGTGTCCAGCCACATAGGCATCATAGCTCTTAAACTTTCAAGTGACCAGCCAGCCCAATAGAAGTGAGAGGCATATGGTGGTGGTGTCAGGGTTATATGGGCATGAAAAGGAGGGAAGTAACAGAGAGGAGGATACAAAATAAGTCAGATATACACGCATGCCAGCATCTACCCTCTCCCCAGGTAGCCTGTGTCAGGCTGCCACCTACCTCTCACCTCACCGACGAAAGCCAGTCCAAACTGAAGGACAGAACTGAGGCTCCCTCAACACCCAACCTGCTCAGTCTTCATTAATTATGAAAACATAATTATTTTAATTCACCTAATCAGATTATGAAGACACTTCTCTCTGGATGGTTTGCTAAGTGCAGCATCATTGGTTTATTTTTGCCTTTTCTTCTCCATGGTATCTGGTAAAAGGTTTAGCAGCTCAGGCAGAACAATCTGGGATGATTTTAAGCAGGTAATATCCTTTCAAGTCACACTCTTTTGTTAATCCATTTACTCACTCATTCCATGTGCAAGATTGAACCTACTTAATTCAACTATTGCTTGGGATGCAATAGTTACCACTTAATTCAATTGGGCACAAAGAAAAGAAGAAAAGCTATAGTGTGTGCGTTGCTGATATAGAACCCTGTGGAAGAGATGTTCAAAGAGAGGTGAGCTGCCCATTTTACTGGAACTCTGTACTCTCTGAATGTGTAAGATAATGCTTGTCTTTCAATGGTGCAACACAGATGGTCTCATTTGGGATTCAAGTGTCTTGCATGATACTAAATTGCATTGTCCTCTCACTGAGGGAAATGAGACAAACATGGGCTTCAAAAAATAAATGCATAGCGTCTCCAAAGGTATGAGCTGCTTTTTGTCATTTGATTGCTGCCCAGCACAAATCAGACACGGAAACCTCTTCATTCTCTGTCAAGAACATTTGCTCTGCGTGTCACACCTAGCTCTATATTCAATTCACACTAACAAGCACTCAAAAAGTATACCTGGTTTCTTGGCATGAAACTTCTGATAGGGATAGAGTTTCCACAGCAAGGCTAATTTGGCACAGGTGTTAAAGAGATTGGCAGATAGCAGACTTCCCTGGGATGCAGGGCCTGGTCAATTCTGCCTGCCAGTTTGCAAAGACCAAGGATGAGTGCGGTTTGGTTTTAGTCCCTGGATGTGTTCCTAAGAGGCCTCTGAAGAGCATGGCTGTGACTCTGAGGAAGATGCAAAGGTTACACGTGTCTCTGTAGGCTAGGGCACTCAGGCTCCGGCATTTCTCGTGACCTTCTCTCCAGATGTGTTGAGGAAAGCATGGGTCACTGTCACTTTTCCAACTGCACCACATTTCTCAGGTATTGAATATTCTCCCTTGTGGGCTATCTTCTAGCCATTCTAGTCATTTAATTAATCAAAGGCTTCAGCCTGGGAGGAGCTCAGCATCGTTGGGGGTCTGGAGCTTACAAGTTGACAGGATCACTAAGACAGAGAATTGATCCTGGAAGTGGGAGGGCTCCAGGACTCACAGGAGAAAAGTGGAACAGGTGAGATAAAAGACCCATCATTTATGAATATATTTCTATTCATGGCACTTGTTTTCATATGAGCATCACTATGGTTTGAGTGTGTCCCAAAGTTCATGTGTTGGAAACTTGATCCCCAATGGGGTGGTGTTGGGAGGTGGGACCCAATGGATCGTGGGACAACATCTTCATGATTAGATTAAGGCTGGTGTTTCTGGAATGGGTTTCTTATAAAAGGATGAGTTTGGTCCCCTCTTTCTCTTTCTCTCACCTTTTCTTGCCCTTCTGCTTTCTGCCATGTTATGATTTTACAAAAAGTTCCTCCCAAGGTGCTGGCCTCTTAATCTTGCACTTCCCAGTCTCTACAATGATGAAATAATAAATAAGTTTTCATTATAAATTACCCAGTCAATGATATCTGCTTATCGCAACACCAAATAGACTAAAACCGGTACATACACACAAAACACAATCACCAAACTAAAGAGAAATTTGTAAATCACAATACTCCTTAATACATTCTTATATTCAGGTCACACTGTTTTTGTTATTCTGCTGCCTTATAATATTTATAAAATCAGAAGAAATTTTCTTTCATGAAAGGTCTTTGTAAATTGCTGCTTAATAATCAGATCATGATAACCACCATATTTAACTAATTAGCTCTGTGGTTATTTAAATTCAATGCAACTAATGGTGCTAGATTAAAAATCCTAATGTTAGGAACCAGAGTTTTGCCTTAATTAAAACACTGGCAAAAATTTAACATTACTTAAAGCTAATTAGAAAGATTTTTTTAAAGGTAAGAAAGCCTTTCTAAGTAGTTTCCTTCAACAAAAAGTTCTATAGACAACATTTTATTAGATTTATGATACTGAAATCCAGAAATTGACAACATCCTTATACTAGGTATCTACTTATCTTTGCATATTGATACCTCTTTGGAAATGTAGAAACTATTCACAAAGAGATGACATGATTCCTCAATATTCTTTTATCTATTGTATTTGCTCTCTCCATATAAAAAGTATACCATGTCTTGGAATTAAAGTTTCCTAAATTATTTACATTTATACATTGATTTGGGAGACAGATAGATAGATGATAGATGATAGGGTGACAAACTGCATCAGGTCCTTGGAAACCCAGTGCTGCTCTTGGCAGTCTTTGGAATTCAGCCTTTAGGAAGATCTGATTTTTAGTTAAATAATTCTCAATAATTTCAACAACTCTTTAAAATATTTTTCACATGTAATCAATACCATTTGTCAGAGTTAATTAAGCACTAAACATTCATGTTATAATTTATATTGATATTATTTCATTTAATTCACACTGCCCTATGAGGACTTCCATAAATGAGAAAGCATTGAAAAATGTCATTTCCAAAAGACTCATGAACTTATTCCCTCTTTTCTTCATTTAATTTTTTGAAACAGGGTCCCTCTACATGGTCCAGGTCCTAGAACTCATAGGGTCAAGCCGTCCTCCTGCTTCAGTCCCCTGAGTAACTCAGTCTGCAATCAGGAGCCACTGCCTAGTCTCATGAACTATTTCATAAACACCCTCTGCCTGGCCCAAATCACCTCATTTCAGAACCAGGTGGGACCTCACCTGCCGCTGAGGCCTTCTCCTTCCCTTTGAGAACACTGTTAAATATGGCAGCAGTCCCATCTGTGAGGAATTCTTCATGACAGCATGGTACATCTCCCTGTATGCCCTGTATGCCCCACAAGACCAAGGATCAGGGTCTTGCTTTATCATCACAGACACAACCTATGGGATGTATCTGGAAGGAGGAAATCTCCACAAACTCTAGATTACTTCTCACAATGAAAAAGGAGCCCATGAATGTTTTAAAACACACACACACACACACACACACACACACACACACACACACACAGAGCTCCTAATACAAAGAGAAAAAGACAAAATAACCTTCATTTGAAAAAAATTAATAGATTGGCATTTTCTTTAGACATTTTAAGAGTGATAAAAAGAGGATTCCACTCAAGTGGCACCACAGTTCCAAAATACTGCAGGTATTTCATACGTATTCAGCAAGGTAAATAAGCATCAAGTGCAACAACATGACAGACCAGGCTAGGCTGAATCAATGTCATATGACAAAATATAATATGCTTTCAATTGGTTAAGATGCTTCATGTGGGGCTCAGATAGATATATGTCCTGAATCTTAGGAGTTCTCCAAAGAATGGCTCCTAACCTAACCACCCAACAAGGGCCTTGTAACCACTTATCTCTTTTTCCACTTGTCCTCATCTGATCTTTGGTATTCTCTACAGTTGGATCATGAATGTGCCTCAAAAGCCATGTGTTAAAGGCTCGGTCCCCAACCCATGGTGCTATGGGGAAGTGGTGAAGCTTTAGAAGGTGGGGCCTAGTGGAAGTAAGTTAGGTCTTTGGAGAGAGTTGTGAATTCTAGCCTCTCCTCCCTCTTCTCTGTGCCCCCCATCTCTCTCTCCCCTCCTGGTTTCCATGTGAGCAACTTTGCTCTACCATGTACTCCTCACCATGATGTGCTGCTTTACAAGAGGCCCCAAACCAAAGACTAAATGATCATGGACTGAAAATATGGGCCAAAATAAACCTTTCCTCCTTTTAAGTTGATTGTCTCAGGTATTTTGTCATACTAATAGGAAGTTGACTGTATGGAAAATTGACTAACACATGTTGCTTCCCCTCACTTTGTTATGGTACTAACTCCATAGGTTTTCATAAATCTGTTAACATATTTGTTTACATAAGAAAATCAAGAGCTCCTATAGCACAGGGACCCTCTCTCTTTCTGTTTTATTTTCCAAGACCTAATACACAGCCTTATCCCCTGATGCTCAAAAAGATAAGTAATGGTATTTTTTCAACTTCTTCTCTTCAATGCTTTTATATCTGTATGTTCTTCATCTCCAAGCAGGTTAAGAGATAATGTCTTCTTTAATTCTTCTACTTTTCTCCACAATGACCAAAACCCAGAATTCAAACACTCCATATTCAATCAGTATTCAATGCTGCATATTCAATTGGTATTGTAAATAACTGCATTAGCCTCGATCTATCAATTTATGATTAAACAAAACCAAAATAAATAAGTAGAAATAATAAACACTGGGTGTTTAAGATTCATAGAACTTTTATGTACTGGTAAAATAATGATTTGGAGTCCCCTTTTCCATAAAAATTTCTACCATCATATTTAAGAGAATGCCCTTTGAGCCTTATTAGTCCTAACTGATGTTGAATTGGCATGAATGGAATGAATGGGCAATTTACAGACCATATATAAAAACAGAATTCTGATCCATAATCTTTGCAACAACCCAAACCAGAAGCCAAATCACAATGTATATTGCAATGATCTTAAAGGCTCTTAATTTGGTCAAAAACTGCCAGTTATTGGGCTGGGGAGGCAGGTCAGTGGTAGTGTTTGCCTAGCTTGTATGAGGTCCTGTGTTCCATCCCTAGTGCATACTCACACACACACACCAAAAAAAAAAAAAAAAAAAAAAAAAGTTTACTTCAATAGTTTGTCTTCTGCTTGGAACTCAAGAGTCATCAGAGAAAGCCAAAGATGCTTCCAGAAGCAATCACTTGGGATGTCAGGCTTCCAGGTAGCTGTGTCCAGCATCATGTGTTAATAGCCTCCAATGAGAGTACACCTGAAGCTTTTCCTTTCTCTGCACAGGGACTGGTAGTCGTTAATCCCTTGATATAACAAGTTCCAAATAAAAAATAATGTTTGCTTGTTCTCTCTGGGATTCTGCTCATTACTGTAATAATGGTGGTCTTTCTTTTTGCATTTGAATAGAAATCATGCACCCTGCTTATCAAGTGTTTATTCTTTTAGTGATTATAAAGGAGATGTATTATGAATTTTATCCCTAGATACAGAAATCCTTTGTAAAGTTGACATGATTAGCGACTGAAGTTTGTCATTCCAGAAGAGTTCAAAATGCTATGGCTCACAAATATTTATAGTGACTGTCACCACCCCACTCCTCTTTGGACTCAAGCAGCTGCAGTATCTTTCATTTCTTAATGGATGTTGAGAAGAAATAGGAATATAGTCATAAATAAATATCAGTCTTAAGTGCCTCAATTCATTCATTAATTCTTTTAATTAATATTTATAACACAACCAATATTTATGTGCCAAGCTCTCTGAGAGACACATGAGATTGCTCATTTTTAATTATTGAAAGTAATCTGGTAGTTATCAAATAGAAAATTACCCCAAATTAAAAATTTGTCACCCACACATTTTTGTTGAGACTCTTTCTGTGCTTCTTAGCAAATGCTGGCCCTAACTGCAGTGCTGTTAATCCTGTTCTATCAAATCAAGACCTAACACACACCAACTCTCAGTTTCAACTGAATAGAAAGTAATTTGAGTATTGGCTTGATAAATATAGTAGATTCTTGAAATATCTTTGCTCTGATTGGTAATTACTAGCAATAATTCCTTTCAAAGGAAATGAGATGTTGAGCTCATTTTTTTTAAAATCAAAGTAATGTAAATTTTAATTTCTATGTAAATTAGGGTCCACTCAGGTAAGACCTAACTGGATTGTTCCTAGTTAATTAATAACTGGGGACAACCTAACTTAATCACAAATATGCAAAGATTTTACAAAATGACTATTCTAAGCCCAAAGCAATTAAATTAAGGTCTGATTAAGGCAGGGACCCCTGATTGCCTCCCATTAACCCCTTCCTCCCACTGCCCTGTAAGAAAATCCTGAGAAATGATGCATCCCACTTAGGGAACATCTCCCAACCCACTTTTCAGCTTGGTGTGGTCACAAGTCAGAGCAATAGATAGAAGGACTTCTTACTGTATAAGAATTTCATGACTCATTCTAACACCCTCCCTCATTCCTGCTGCCTGATTTGCAATAGGCCCTTGGTCCAGGTAAGCAGTGCCTAAATAGTGGAACTTCAAACTCCACAGAGCAAAGCTACAAGGGAAAGTCCACAATGATTTCATGAAGTCACATGCCAGCTCTGACCTATCAACCTACAGATTCCTCTGGAAGAATAATTCTTTGTGCGATTAAGACACTGATTCTGAGTCTTGGTTACCATTCACCAGATTCAGTTCCTAACAGATAGAATTACAAGTGCTCATACCGAATCTGGTTTTAGCTCTCATCAAAAGTAGACATTTACGTACGTACTAAGTATTGAAACAATACTTGGTAACTCATGAGTATGCACAATTTTTATGTGCCAATTTTAAGAAGTTTAAAAGGTTAATGAATAAGTAGACCTCTTTTGAGGGAGAAACTAAAACAAGAAAGGAATCTAAATTCTATTATGCATTCGAGGGGAAGAAACATATCAAGAGAAAAAACTCTGGCTTGCCTGGATTAATCACCTTTGGAAGGACAGATGTTTGATTTAATTTCAGGGTGCTTGTAGACTACCAAGAATGCATTAGAAGACTGGTCAATGTGTGTCAAGAATTAAATAGTGCATGAAAGAGAACATTTAAATGGAAAGTGAGATTTTTGATGCTGCATCCAAACATTCTTAACTGGAACACATCCCTGTCACCAAACACCCACTTTGCAATGCTCAACGAGAGGATAAAATGAAAATCATGAAATCCCACTGTTGCTCAACCATGTGTGGCCTTCACAGTCGCACAAATAGTATAGTTCTGGTAAAGTAGAACCATTCTTCTACCCAAATAAGGAATGGAAATCGGGCTGTTATTGCCTTAAGCGATTTACTGCTTTCTATAACATTTCTGGAAAGTCTTAGCAAATGCCTGCTTAATAAATGACGGTGCAAAGAACATAAGGGCAAACAGAAGACAGCACTGTCACTCACCCTCAATCTAGATAATCCACCAAGGATTTCAACCCACTCACACTCAACCTGTATAAAATTGCTGATTTTGAAGACACTTTTAAAAACAGAATTCATATTTGCCTTTTCAGGAAGAGGTAAACCAATTACTGCAGTGTGTATTAAAACAGTTTTCCTCACTATTTCCTTAAATGCCCTAGACATCTGGACTTCCCTAAGGTGTCCCCAGGGGGTGGGAAAAAAGGGAGATGAATGGGCTTAAGGTCACCTCACCTTCAGTAAAGTAGTTTACCTTTTTCCAGAGTTCTAAGTAAAATTTTACTAGATGAAAAGTTTCAGAGTCTAAAATAAATGGGCTGAGGGTGTAGCTCAGTGGTAGAGAACAGCAAGCTTAGTGTGTTGGAGGCCTTGGGCTTAATCGTTGGCCAAAATTGACAAAAATAAAACACTACTATCCTGGGAAATCACAACGATACAAAAATGTCAACTAACCATGTTTAGTCCATTTACCACAATAATAGAAAGTGTTAACAAATCATTCATCAAATCAGAAAGAAATAATTAAAATGTAGGCAGTCGTTTCAGCTATTTCATTGCTTGAAGACTTGACAGAAACAGTTAGAGGAGGAAAAGTTTATTTGGGGCTCATGGTTTTAGAGGCCTCAGTTCCTAGATGGCCAACTCCATTGTTCTAGGCCTGAGATGAGGCAGAACTCATGGTAAAAGGGTGTGAAGGAGGAAAGCAGCTTAGGACATGAAAATCAGGAAACAGAGAGAGAGAGAGAGAGAGAGAGAGAGAGAGAGAGAGAGAGAGAGAGAGAGAGAGAGAGAGAGAGAAAGTTTGGCTCACCAAGATCAAAATAGATACTCAAAAGCATGCCCACCTCCTCCAGTCCCTTATTACCTGCCTATCGTTACCTCCCAACTAATACCAATTAGGGGAATAATGCACTGATAAAGTTAAAATTCTCATACCCCAATCATTTTACCTCTAAACTTCCTTGCATCATCTCACAATGAGCTTTTGGGGTACACCTTATATTTAAACCATAACAGGAGTTACTCGAAATATCTAATCTTAGACTCATATTAATGTATTTAAATATTAAATGATTTTTACTATTCTGTGTTGATAAAATTTACTTTTTAAAATACCAAGAATATAGCAGCCCTTCCCTTATCAGTGGGGGATATCTTCCAAGAACCCTAGTGGATGCCTGAAACCTCAGGTAATACTACATCCCATATATACTTTCTTTGTTGGGGAGGTACTGGGGATGGAACCCAGGGCTGTGCACATTCTAGGCATGTGCTCTACCACTGAGCAACACTACTCAGATCCTACATTTACTATTTCTCTTATTCAATCATACCTATGATAAAGTTTAATTAACAATTTAGGCAGATTAAGAGATAAAAAATACAACTAATAAAATTTAATAATTATAACAATACACTATAATAGAAGTTATTTAAAATTTATGAATTATTTTTGGAAATTGAATTTTATTTTATTTTTTTTTATTGTAAACAAATGGAATACATGTTGTTTCTCTGTTTGTACATGGCGTAAAGGCATACCATTTGTGTAATCATAAATTTACATAGAGCAATGTTGTTTGATTCATTCTGTTATTTTTTCCCTTCCCCCCACCCCTCCCACCCCTCTTTACCCTCTATACAGTAGTTCCTTCCTCCATACTTGCCCCCCTCCCTAACCCTAACTCTAACCCTTCCCTCCCCCCCATTATGTGTCATCCTCCACTTATCAGCGATATCATTCGTCCTTTGGCTTTTTGAGATCGGCCTATCTCACTTAGCATGATATTCTCCAATTTCATCCATTTGCCTGCAAATGTCATAATTTTATCATTCTTTATGGCTGAGTAATATTCCATTGTATATATATACCACAGTTTCTTTATCCACTCATCAATTGAAGGGCATTTAGGTTGGTTCCACAGTCTGGCTATTGTGAATTGAGCAGCTATGAACATTGATGTGGCTGTATCTCTGTCGTATGCAGATTTTAAGTCCTTTGGGTATAGGCCAAGGAGTGGGATAGCTGGGTCAAATGGTGGTTCCATTCCAAGTTTTCTAAGGAATCTCCACACTGCTTTCCAGAGTGGCTGCACTAATTTGCAGCCCCACCAGCAGTGTATGAGTGTACCTTTCTCCCCACATCCTCGCCAACACCTGTTGTTGCTCGTATTCTTGATAATCGCCATTCTAATTGGGGTGAGATGGAATCTTAGGGTGGTTTTGATTTGCATTTCTCTTATTACTAGAGATGTTGAACATTTTTCCATATGTTTGTTGATTGCTTGTAGATCTTCTTCTGTGAAGTGTCTATTCATTTCCTTAGCCCATTTGTTGACTGGACTATTTGAATTCTTGGAGTAGAGTTTTTTGAGTTCTTTATAGATTCTGGAGATTAGTGCTCTATCTGAAGTATGATTGACAAAGATATTCTCCCACTCTGTAGGCTCTTTCTTCGCATTGCTGATAGTTTCCTTTGCTGAGAGAAAGCTTTTTAGTTTGAATCTATCCCAGTGGTTGATTCTAGCTTTTATTTCTTGTGCTATGGGAGTCCTGTTAAGGAAGTCTGGTCCTAGACCAACAAGGTGAAGATTTGGACCTACTTTTTCTTCTATAATCTGCAGGGTCTCTGGTCTGATTTCGAGGTCCTTAATCCATTTTGAGTTTAGTTTCGTGCATGGTGAGAGATATGGGTTTAGTTTCATTCTGTTGCATATGGATTTCCAATTCTCCTAGCACCATTTGTTGAAGAGGCTATCTTTTCTCCATTGCATATTTTTGGCCCCTTTGTCTAGTATGAGAAAATTGTATTTATTTGGGTTTGTGTCCGTGTCCTCTATTGTGTACCATTGATCTACCTTTCTATTTTGGTACCAATACCATGCCGTTTTTGTTACTATTGCTTTGTAGTAGAGTTGAAGATCTGGTATTGCAATACCCCCTGTTTCACTCTTCCTGCTAAGGATTGCTTTAGCTATTCTGGGTTTCTTATTCTTCCAGATGAATTTCATAATTGCTTGCTCTATTTCTGTAAGGTACACAATTGGGATTTTAATTGGAATTGCATTGAATTTGTATAGCACTTTAGGTAGTATGGCCATTTTGACAATATTAATTCTTCCTATCCAAGAACATGGAAGATCTTTCCATCTTCTAAGGTGTTCTTTAATTTCTTTCTTTAGTGTTGTATAGTTCTCATTGTAGAGGTCTTTCACCTCTTTTGTGAGATTGATTCCCAAGTATTTTATTTTTTTCGAGGCTATTGTGAATGGGGTAGTTTTCCTAATTTCTCTTTCTGAAGATTCATCACTTATGTATAAAAATGCGTTGGATTTATGGGCATTGGCTAATATCATTCTAAATGGTGAAAAACTGAAAGCATTCCCCCTAAAAACTGGAACAAGGCAGGGATGCCCTCTTTCACCACTTCTATTCAACATCGTTCTTGAGACTCTGGCCAGAGCAATTAGACAAACCAAAGAGATTAAAGGGATACGAATTGGAAAAGAAGAACTCAAACTATCCCTGTTCGCTGATGACATGATTATATATTTAGAGGAACCTGGAAATTCCACCAGAAAACTCTTAGAACTCATAAGTGATTTCAGTAAAGTAGCAGGAAATTGAATTTTCCATTTATTTTTTTCAAATTGCAGTCAATTGGAGGCAACTGAAACCATGAAAGACAAAGCTTCCAATGACGGGAGAATACTATAGTCCCAGGAATATTAGAAACAATTTCTTTAAATAGTTCAGACGAATGCAGAAATATTTCATTACTTTTATGTACATCATATGACATGGTCTGAGATTTTTAACATTAATTGTGATGTACTTTCTCCAAATTATATAACTTGTCATGAATGGAAATTATCATTTGCAGAACTCGCTAAGATGCCCTTTCTGGTCAGGAAACAAAGCTTTCACACCTATAACTTACCTCCCCAGCTTCTGGCACTGGGAGCCTGCTTCTTCATTAAGATTTCTGAGTATGTGTGTGTAATGGCTCTTCTCTTTGTTCTAAGGGCTCTGTTGCTATCTTGCCAGCTTTAAAAAAAATGAGCTAGCTCATGTTTTGAAATTATTGATTGATTTTATGGGGACTTGGAAAGGAAGTCAAGATGACAGTATAATAGAGTAAGTGGGAGATCTCAGTGGGCTTGTATGGACTGCCATTCTGAAGTTAAAATTTCAGGAAAATTATTAAGTAATTTATACCACTAATTCATTAGGCATTCTCATAAGATTTCAAAGCATCTGTGCTAAATGATTAAATTCAACATCCACTGTATAACCGATCATTAGTAATATTATAATAAGGATATGGTAATTTATCACAGTACAATTAGCTGAAAGTGGAAGCACATAAATCAGTACTACATAATGTTAAAGAGATCTTTGATAACTGCTATAAAAGTTTGTGCAATGAAAATTCTTATGTAAGAGAAATTTATGAATGTCAACTATTATTTATTTTTTAACAATAACTGAGAATTAAACAAAGAAAAAACTGCTAGAGAGCAGTGCATTATGGCATTTGCCAGTAAATGGATGGATTTGGACAATATTATGCTAAGCAAAATAAGCCAAACCCAAAACACCAAAGGCTGAATGTTTTCTCTGATATGTGTATGCTAATTAACAATAAGGTGGGGAGTGCTAGGGAGGAATAGAGTTACTTCATATTAGGTAGAGGGTAGTAAAGGGAGGGGAAGGGGTATGGGGGTAGGAAAGATATCAGAATGAAACAGACATTATTACCTCACGTACATATGACAGCATGACCAATGTGATCTTATAATACGTACAATCAGAAAAATATGAAATTATACTCCATTTATGTATGATTTATCAAAATGTATAGCACTCTACTATCATGTACAACTAATAAGAAAAAATTTTAAAAATTAATTAAAAAAACTGCTAGAAACCCATATATTTAAGCAGACAAAAAATTTTCATTCTTTAATCCTAAATGCATCTTTATGCACCTTTGGGATTTTTTTTATCAATATGCTATGTGATTTATGAAGAGTCTTATGAATGTTTAGTAGATATTTGCTATTTAAACAAATGCCCTAATTAGGTATTAGAAAAAAAATAAATGTTACTGATCAAATTCAAGCAAATTTTTGTCTTTAGAAATGTACAATGTCTAGATGTACAAGACTAAAAAATGCAAAGATGGTCCTAAAGTTTTTGAAGTATTTCATTACTATAAAACTCATGAACTTCAAGAAAAGCAGATTCAACAAGAAGGATCCCAAGAAGCTAACTGGGTCTAAAAGCAAAGTCATTTACTGATGAGGGCTCACACACATACTCTGTGTTTCAGAGACTGAACTTTTACATCCTTTGCTCAAGCATACTCCTCTTTTAATTGCCAAAAAATAAAGTCCCATTTGCCACCTGAATCTGACCAATGAGATATCACCTGCAATCAGTCAACCAGGATTGAGCTCTTCCCAAAAGTTTATCTCCATTATTTGCATAGCAGACCTAGGTGGTAATTTCTCTCTATGACCCAGCCTCTTCCAGCACAGGTGTGTTGCAGATGTTCTTTGGAAATTGAGATAAATGAAACCATATTAGTTGAGTAACTGCTAACTCATGGGAACATTGCTTTGCCTTGCCATGGGAATCAAACAAGTGATGAAAAATTTCAAAATTGCCCAACTCACTTATAAACAAGAAAGAGTATGGGAAGATATGTGGCATAAAAAATTAATAATTATTTAGTCAGTTACATATCAAACAGAGTGTGGGGCTTCACTCTGCTTTTTTTCTCTTCTATTCTCCTCATTCTCTAGACCAGAGAAGGAGCCACTTCCTCCATCCACACCCCACCAGTCTCCAGGTACCACTCAGTTAATCCCATCAGGGATTAACTCACTGATTAGGTTGATGCTGCACCCCAATCATTTCTTCTCCGAACCTTCTTGCTTTGTCTCACATGAGAGTTTCCTGGGGAATACCTCACATTTAAACCATAACAACAAGGCCACACAAGTTAATAAGATTCTCTACAGATCTGTGTAACCTCACAGTATCTTCTCATGTTGTCTCCCTAACATGAAATAACAAGTGGTCTCTGGCTCAGGCAGTGCCGAGCATGGAACGTTCCAGCAAATAGGTGGAAGATTTGTAATTCCTGCTCAAGGTGTTCTGCAGATCCCTGTTGGACAGGAGTTTCTCTCCCAACTTCTTTTCAATTGAAGCACATCAAATAACTGTAAATTTTGTCACTGCTTCCTTTTGAAAGATAAATTCTTAAGGTCACATTTATCACAAATCCAATAAGGAAGAAAAGTAAAAGAAGTGGTGAATCTACCATCACTGCTGCCCACTGGAAATGGACCCTGAGGATGATTCTACCACATTAAGTCCAGGATGAAGGACTGTTTCGTCTTCTGATCATCAAATTGATCCAGGCTTTGAATTAACTTTCCTCTCCCCCCACCCTTTCCTTCTTCTTTCCTCCGAGACAAATTAGCAATGTTGCAGTGTTAACTAGGGCCACACATACTCTAAGCAGAGTAAGTACAACGTACTTAAATTCATGCTGAAACATATAATTCACTTAATCATCAGAAAGACCCTATAATCTGGTGCTATTATTATCCTGACTTTATAGATGAAAAATCGACTTCTCTGGCTGAAAAATCAGTTGAATGATCTATGACATACCAAGTCCCAATAAATAATGGTATCAGCCTAGTAAGAAAAGCTGTCCCTCACCACTGATGTACCAGTTTTATGCTATAGATGCAGCTGACATGGAGTTACTTGTTAAAGTTGATTTAAGGCTATACACTTTGCTTTTCATTTAAATTCACATTCAGTATAATGCATTACTTAGTATTTATTCTGTGACATATATGACTTCCTTAAATCTACTGACTTATTACTAAATTATTCTAGTTTCTGTTTATCATTTAGGCCAATGGAGCAGTTCTCTTTTCAATTCTGGAAGAGGTCAAGGTCCTTCCATGAATCTGTATGGCAGTTGCTGCTGCTGGCCACTGGCTACAAAGCCCAGTGTAGCCCTTAATCTGAATGACATCTATCTTGACCCTACAAGCCCAAGGCTAGACACATTTTAAAGGTCTTAGAGAAAAAAAAAAGATGATTTCCTAACTGTTGTCATTTGCAGGACTTCAGAAATAGCAGGGTTTAAAATAATGCTTACATAATTGACCTCTTACTTTTACATTTTTGGTCTTCATCCCTCCATTCATAACAGTACCTGAAACTTTGCTAGTGTTTTAGTATTGAATTTAAATGATACATCACTGAAGTCCTCTTCCAGAAAAATGATAAATATGTGAAGAAGGCTCTTACCCCTCACAGCAGCTCTAGTCTCCACGTTCCCTTGAATTTCCTCATTTGCATATAATTTATGGGATAAAATTGAAATGAATGATTCGAAGTATGCATCAAAGGTGCTGAGTTCCTCCCTCACATTCACCCTTTCCACTGCTGTGGCTACACATGAAAACATTAATTAGACACCAAGGACTGGCTGACTTCATTTATGAAGCCCTCTGAGGACAGCTGAGCTCCCACAGGAATTGGCATGTTTTCTGCTGAGAAGCTTCCAGGCACAGGAGACACATGTTATGCAGTCTTCTGAGTATCTACCATGGAGCTGATGAGGCTCCCAAAATATGACTAGGAGACCAGACAGTCACCCCAAATATGGCTCTTTTATGTAAGGATCATTCTGAGAAAATGCAAACACTGGAGAAGGCCTGCAAATTATCCTATTGTAAGAGAAATTCACATCTATAAAGGAAATCTCCATTTGTGAGACTACCTCCTTCTCTGTGCCAGGAATAGAGGAAGGACTCTAAATCTCTAGACATTCTTACCAAAGGAGAAAGCACCAACTTAGATCTACAGGAAAATCCTTTTTACCTGCTTTTCCTGGTCACCCCCTGATAGGTGGCCTCCCCTGTACCCTTCTTTTCACCTCAGAGAACAACAGTATTTAGTCCTGAAGTCTAAGACAATTCTTTAATATCTATTATTTGAGATTTTCTCACTTCTCTGTTTTATAATCCACGTAAACTTAAGGTGTAGATGTCAATAGACTTCTGTTCTCTTGTTATTTATCAATTTTTATTATGGGGAGTCCCAGTGAAGGACTCACAAAGGGTGGGGAACAAGGTCTGTTTCCTCCCCTACAAACCACTATGATGATACTATAATGCCACTCTCCAGTAATGGAACCTGAATGATCTAGAGCCAGGAAGGGTGGAGTTCATTTGAATGCCTGCCACTTCATGCTCAGTTCTGTAATTAGGAAGTTACCAATTTTGTCACTGTGCTATGTCCTTCCCATTTATTTCATCGGATCAATTCCATTTGAGAATATCATTAACTCTTATGAATGATGTCAGTCTATAACTCTTTGAACTAAAGATTATTCTGTTTAGAAATTATCCACTCTAACAAGTATTTGTTGGATATCTTTTCTCTGGGTAGAAGCTGGATGTGCTACAAAGTGTTAGATAAACAACATAAAGGTCTGATCCAATGTCGGCTCTCATTGGTCTTATGATTTTAACAGAAGGCGTAGCGGTGTCAGAACTCAGATAAGGACGCTGCAAAGACCAGCTGGTTGACAAGCCAAAAGGCCTTGGACTTTGACTCAGACTGACTTTGACTTTGTCTTCTTTTCTTCCCCCAACTGCAAGGGGAGACTCTTCCTGGAAATCCCTTATCTGAATGAGTTTCTCCCAAAAGAAGCATTGTCTTAATCCCCCTCCCTAAAATTCTTATCAAATGACAAGGAAAAGTTAGTAAGTGGTCAAAGTCTGCACTCTCAGAACAGACTTTTCATCTCTTCTTCTTAGGGCTTCCCTGAGAGATGACCTAAGGAATCTAATCCACAGAAGAACCTCTGCTCCACCATCATCCCTCCCCTGACCCTTTGGTAGCCAGTCCTCACCACACTCCTGGACACTCTGAGTCCTTCCCAAGTGAAACCTCTATTACTCTTCGTAGCACAGGATGTGATTTAAGCCTCACCCATCTGGTCTTTGGATAGACTCTACTTCTTATATGACTTATATGACTCCAGTCCTGTGATTCCCCCCTATGCATGTTGATATATCTGTACACCATTTTCTCCTGTTAACCTGACTATTGCAAGTTCATTTTAGTGAATCTCCAAAGAATGAAGGAAAGTCTTTCCTTTCACCCCTACCATAGAGAAACCTATATGAGCAGATGCTCTTTACAAAGAACAGCTTCTTTAATTATTCTACTCTGTATAGTCATCAGTAGGGAAAGAGGAGGAAAGGAGCAAAAATGTACCCCTGTGGGGCAAAACAGGGCAGGGATAGTTGCCAGTAGACCCAAGATACCACACCTTAGAGTATTCTGTCAGTTCCTGCAGCCATTAATTTTTTTGGAAGCTCTAAAGAATTTTTATTTGAATTTAAAACCACTTACATGCTTTCTTTTGTAAATTGCATGATCGCATTGTCAATGTAAAAGAGTTCTCCAAGAGTAATAAGTTTATTCAAGAGTAGTCTTACAAAAGGAATACCCATGCCATAGTAACTATGAGTATATTCAAGGAGGTTGGGACAAGTTGGGGGAGGTTCAGAGGTAAAAAGAGAAAAATTATTGTGTTAGTCAGCTTATCCTCACTGGGACAAAACACCTGAGACAATTTAAAAGGAGGAAAACTGTTTTTTTTTTTTGGCTCACAGTTTTGGAGGTTGCAATTCATGATTAGTTGGCTCATTTATTTTGGGACCTGTGGCAAGGCAGAATATCATGGTGGAGAGCACATGGCAGGGGAGGTCTGTTCACCTCACGGCAGCCATAGAGAAAGAGAGAGACAGGAAAGGACCACGGTCCTAATATCCTGTTTCATGACAAGTGATGTAACTTGCTAAAAGTTCCACCTCCTCAGAGCGGCAACCAAACCTTAACACATGAGTCTTTGGGTGACATTTATTGTCCAAACCCTAGCAATTACATAAGTTATTCTGAAACAATAATCCTAGACTACAAAGACCTGCACTAATGTAAGGGATCTGTGTTTGTATTATTTTCACTGGAGAGTCCTTAAACTCATTGCAGAACTCTTCTGGAAGTCTAGAAATAAGAATGGTGAAGAATAAGCATGTCATACAGGGAAGTTTATCTGCCTTCAAAGTAAATTCTATGCAAACAGAAACACAGGATTCTAGGAGATGGAGTATGCGGGACAAAGTACATGCTAGCATCCTGTTTATGTAAATTTGAGAGTCACCTCCATGATGGAATACACCAGTTTTCAAATGTTTAGGTAAAATTCCAGTGTGGGCTGGTAATGCCTGTACCACCCTGCACAGCAGGAAGTAGATGCAAAGAAGATGGATGTGACTCATGGGTTTGGGCTTCACTTTGTTTTTAAATATTATTTTACTTTTTATTTTTTAGGAAAGGTGTGATGCCTCAGGCAGAGGTCTGGTTGATGGCATTTAGGATTTTCTTGAAAAAAAATCCAACTACTCAGAGTTATCAAGAGAATTTTCGAAGTAAAGCTTTCACCACATGAATTTGAAGATTCTATGAAAGTGAGATTAATCTTTTCCTCAGCCTTCCCTTCCTTTCTCCAATGCTTCCTATTTTTCTCCTCTCCAATTACAGTGAACTTGACTTTCAAAATGGTCTGCAGTTCACTGAATACTCTCCACTGTGATCAGCAATTGAAAGGTGGTGCCCCATGTTATGTGTATTTCAGGGCAGGGTCTTCACTGAGAACCACAGGGAGAGTTCATATTCTGAGGTTGTCTCCCACTGCTTTGGAAATAGGATTTTAGATACCATCAGAAACATTCTCATGTTTGCTAATCACACAGGCAGCCACCCTTCTCTGCATGTGGAAAGATAAGGAGATTGCTAGAGGGGAACAGCCAGGATTGGCTGAAGGTCATTCCTCTGCCTTCTCTTCTGTGCTCTTTCCAAATGCCTTGGAGTTCTGTTTTCTTTACACAGGGAGAACCCAGGGGTCAGGAATTAGGGCTCCAGCTTTTGGCAAATTATTTCTATTTACAGGCAAATGGTTGATAAGGGATAAGGGATGTAAAAGGCCTTTGTAAGAGAAGGAATTTAAGAGAGAGCTGAGCTCAAAAGGCTGACTGACTACATTACAATGGGTAGATCAACCCAGATACCTGCTCCTCAGCCTGCTACCACTCGGTTTTATCAATGAGTTGAAAGGATTTGTAGGTGCTGAGTTGTTGAGATTTTAAGATTAAACTTCTTATTTATTTTTACTAAAATTGTAATTCAAGAAGTTTAATTTGCTCCCACTTCCACACTAACGTCGAGCCACCTCTCCTGGCTGGGGTTCGCCAGTCTTCTGTGGCTTCATATCATATCCTCAGTTTAGAGTAGTAATTATAGACCTTCTTTCTCCCAAAACACTGGGTAGTTTTCAAGAGTCACATCACATTCAATGTTAAGTGACTAATAAACTCATAAAATCATTCAGTCTCTCATTTTTTTTTTTATTGGTGAAAATTAGCTAACTCGATGTGTTTCAATAGAAATATCCATAAGGAAGTAAATAGAATTCCCTCTCTCTGATTTCATTTTGTTCTGAAAATCATCACTGTGGCAACATACCTAAGGTGAACAACCTGAAGGAGGACAGCTTTATTTTGGCTCAGTTTCAGAGATTTCAGTTCATAGTTGCTTGGTCACATTCCTTTGGTCCTGTATATCATGATGGTGGTGGAGCATTTGGTGGTGAGAAAGCCAAGAGAGAGAAAGAAGCCAGGGTCTCAATATCCCATTCAAGGACACAATCCCCCAAAGTCCTAACCTTCTTCTACTAGGCTCTTCCTGCTAAATGACCCACCACCTCCCGATAGCATCACAAACCACTGATTGAGTCTGTAGCATGTGGGCCTTTGGGGACATTTAAGATACCAATCATGACATCCAACTTTGGATTGATTTTGATTGATCAGATTCAGGATCTGATATCTCAAATATGGCACCTGAAGGTGAGAGAAAACAGTAACAGAGGAAAGTTCCTCTTACTTTCCTCCCTTATCCCTTGAAGTAGGTCATAAACAATGCCTAGGAAGTATTATTCTGATCTCTTCTTGAAGTAGGTCTTAAGATTCTACACCCAACTAGAAGGAACCGCCTTATCTCTGAAGACACAGTGCTATGATTTGGATATGGTTTCTTCCTCAAAGATCCATGTGCTGGAGGCTTGTTCCTCCTTGTAATGCTACTAAGAACTGAAGGAACCTTTAATAGGTAAGATCCACTAGGAGGTGATAAGATCACTGGGGGGACCACGCTTAAAGGGATTAAAGTCCATCTCTTGAGATTAGGTTAGTTAGTGAGACAGTGGGTTCTTGTAAAGCACATCCAACTTTTTCAGTTTACTCCTTTGTTTCCTCTCTTGCAATGTGACCACATTCTCTCACATGTTCTTCTGCCATCTGACTGTTATCTTCCATGAGATCTTCACCAGAATTTGATACTAGGGTCTTAGTCTTGAAGCTCCAAAATCATAAGCCCAAATAAACTTCTTTCCTTTATAAAGTGCTCAGTGTGAGGTATTTGATTATAACAATAGAAAAGGAATAAGACACACAGGGATCCTAGGAAGAATCTAAGAGACAAGTCCTACTGAGGTCCCTTGGGTTGAGTACCATTGGATCACACACATTCCATTTGTCCTGTCATACTTCTTTGCCACCATCACTTTTCATCAAATACACCATTAAAAAATACACAAGATTATGCCACTTTGGGGGTCTTCAATTCCTTATGAAGGTTTCAATTTAAAATAAGCCTTATTAAATAAATGTGTATTTTTTTCTCTTGTTAATCTGTCTACTGTTATAGGAACCTCAGTCATGAACCTAGCAATGGGTGAGGAAAGATTACAGTTCTCCACTATGTAGGTGACAGATTCTCTCCTTGTTCAAACTCTAGCCAGGTTCCTTGGTAACCTCTTCTCTATTCCACCTTGACTTCTGGATTCATCTTGTCTTTACCAGGCCCACGCACTCTAGTTTGAGCAAGAATCCTGCTATGTCAGTTTAGCCTGAATCTCTCAACCTTGATATCTGACCACCCTATCAAGAATCTAATCAAGTTCCTCATCCCCCACCACTGCCATGCAAGTTCTAGACCTGTCTTCAGCATCTTCAGCAATAAACCCATTAGATCAGATTAGGAATTCCCCTATCCTTGTCTCCTCTTAGAAATATTTTGTCCAGTGACCACATCATTCTGTTTATTGGCCATAAATCCCTAAATGCCTTTGCTGTATCCGAAGTCAAGTTCCATCCATCTGCCCTACGGCAACACTTCTAATTAAGTGTTACCTGTTTCTCTGTGTGTGGTGGGAATTGAACTCAGAGTCTTGCAAACGTAAAGCACATGCTTCATCACTGAGCTACACCACCACCTCCCTTTTCTTACCTTTTGAATGAGTGTTAGAATTTTTTTTAACAATTTGTATTTATTATACTTTCATTCCTGTGCCTGGGTTTAGCTTTGACCCTGGGTCCCGGGAGTGGCTTTACATATTTCTCTGTGTGGTCTTAATTCTCACGACACTTAGATTCTTCACATGGTGCAGTGTTTCAAAAGGGCAGCCTCCCATGCACAGCAGGTACCAAGGTTCCACCTGCATCAGGTCTGCTTATGACTTAGTGGCCAAAGTGATCAGACATTCAAACCCAGAATCTGTGCAGGAGGAGCTATCAGAGATGTGACTCTGGGTGGCTGTTAATGGAACAATAAGCACTTGGAGAGCCATCTCTATGACAGATTAGACACTTTAAACTGTCTTCCATCAAAAAATAGCGAGAGCTGTGGTAATATCTGTAGCAATCCAGTTGAACACACCTCCACTGAAAAACAGATGTTCTGGCTTTGTTTTTGTAGCCTCATGAGTGATTTGCCCCAGGAGTTTCATGTCTCAGAGCTTTCCTTTCCCCATCACAGGATTTGGAATCTATGACATTTACCTTGCAGAGGAATAGCCTTTATGGACAGTGTATAAAGCACCATGGCAGTGTGAATTATGACTGACAGAGAAGCAAAGTTAAGCAAACTATTGTGGCACATACTTTAAGACTTGTTTTTATAGAGTTTGTACGGGGAAACACGTCCAAGCAGCAGCACCTTTTGGTTAAATGTGACTATATCATGATTTTATCAACTCACTATCCCAAAACAGGAACATTTCACCTTACTGAGGAGCAAGAAGATGGGAGGCTGCAGACCATGCTCTAATGGTGGATTCAAATAGAATAGAAGAAAATTAAAAATCAGTGGAAAGGAGGCCAAAGGAAGGAAAAAGAGAGTAACTTTAATCTGAAAGCCTTGTGCTAAAGCTCTTCATACCAATTCTTTTTTTCCTCCCAGGCTGTCACTCTCAAATTACTGTGAAATCTACACGTCAATAAATCTACTCATGTATGAAAATTGCCCTGTGCACTGTTAATTAGTCTATGCAATGTACTAACACATGCATTTTTGAATAGATTATGCAAAGGGAGATATGCTGCTTTTAAAACCTGAAACATAGGGTATATTCCAAACTTTATCAATGGATCAGATATGGACATATCATCAACCCAAGATCCTGAGAATGGACAGACCATCGTAAAACATCTTGTGATCACCAGGCTAACACCAACCCACATATCTTCCCATGCCTGCCCTCACCAGGATTCCTTTAAAGAAGAGCCTGAGACCCCACAAGGCTGCATCTCACTGTCCTGGGAGCCCCCGTTCTGTTCTAAGAATGCACATCTTCACCCTTTGCTTTCTAATAAAACTCTTCCTCTTTGCTGAAACTCGATGAAATTCTTTTCTGCAAAGTGTCAAGAACCTGGAAGGTCTCAGCAGAGGTCTCCTCTATCTCTGGAGAGAGTTGTGAAATCCCTCATGGTGACATAGTGCACCAACTTGAATTCTAGCAGCTGTGGATTTTCTATGTGACCAGTGAGGCAAGAGCTTCAGGCTTCTCACCTTCCCACCACAGGCCACCTCCCACAGCCTGAAGGACCCTCACAGAGTGTACACACAAGGGCGTGTGTCCTATAAAATTTGTCTTGGTCTTCTGGGAGAGGCAACAGATTTTTATAAATTGTGTTGGGACTCAGAAAGACTATAGGAGAGCAGAAAGTGCACCCCAAAATATATTTCTTTGGCATACTTTGAGGTGATTATTTTGAAAAACCAGAGACACAGGAGTATCTCTGAAATGCTATCTTTTTTTAAAAAACAAAATTATATCACTAAAGGAAATCTACATGATTAAGGTATCTTTATCAGGAATAGAGCTTCTGTGAGGTAATGGTCTTTACCTAAGAGACTGCATCCGCTTGGAAGAACAGTCATTGCTCACCACTTACTTCCCTTAATCTCCTATAGCTTGCACTGCCTCCCTGCCACACATCCCAAAGCTCCAAGTACCTACTCTGTCCTGGAACTCAGGATTCCATATTAATTTCAATCATCTGACCTTTCTTCAAATCTCATATTTTGTGGGACTCCACATGTGTACACTCATAATTAAGATGGTTCCTTTCCTCCTTGTTTGTCTAATGTACATGCATCTATTTCTTAGACTCATTTACAGAACCTGGTTCCGAGGATAGAGTTTTTATTTTGTTTTCTTTTTTTTGTTTATAAATATAAAAGCCCATTTTATTTTTTTTATTTACAGACTGCATTTTAATTCATTGTACACAAATGGGGTACACCATTTTGTTTCTATGGTTGCTCATGATGTACATTCATACATTTTTGTAATCATACTTGTACATAGGGTAATGATGTCTGTCTCATTCCACCATTTTCACACACCCCTCTCTCTCATTTCCCTCTATGTAATCTAAAGTTCCTCCATTCTTCTCTCACCCCCACCCCCCATCCCCATTATATATCATCATTCGGCCTTTGGTTTTTTGGGATTGGCTTATTTTACTTAGCATGATATTCTCCAATTCTATCCATTTATCTGCAAATGCCATATTATTCTTCTTTATGGCTAAATAATATTCCATTGTGTATATGTACCACAGTTTCTTTATCCATTCATCTGTTGAAGGGCATGCAGGTTGGTTCCACAATTTAGCTATTGTGAATTGAACTGCTATAAACAGTGATGTGGCTGCATTACTGTAGCATGCTAATTTTAAATACTTTGGGTATAAACCGAGGAGTGGGATAACTGGGTCAAAAGGTGGATCCATTCCAAGTTTTCTGAGGAATCTCCATACTGCTTTCCAGAGTGGCTGCACCAATTTGCAACTCCTGTAAAAGTGTGTCTTTCCCCCCACATCCATGCCAACATCTATTATTGTTTGTGTTCTTGATAATAGACATTCTAATTGGAGTAAGATGAAATCTTAGAATTGTTTTAATTTGCATTTCTCTAATTTCTAGAGATGTTGAACACTTTTTCAAATATTTATTAGTTGCCTGTATATCTTCTTCTGTAAAGTGTCTTCCAGTTCCTTATCCCATTTATTGATTGGGTTCCTTGTATTTTTGGTGTAAACTTTTGTAAGTTCTTTACAAATTTTGGAGATTAGTGCTCTATCTGAGGTGCATGTGGAAAAGATTTTCTCCCACTCTGTAGACTCTCTTTTCACATTATTGATTGTATCCTTTGCTGAGGAAAAGCTTTTTAGTTTGAATCTGTCCCATTTATTGATTCTTGCTTTGATTTCTTGTGCTTTGGGAGTCTTATTAAGGAAGTCTGATCCTAAGTCAACATGATGAAGATTCGGGCCTACTTTGTCTTCTGTTTGGTTTGGGGTCTCAGGTCTAATTCCTAAGTCCTTGATCCATTTTGAGTTGAGTTTTGTGCAGGGTGAGAGATAGAGATTTAATTTCATTCTACTGCATATGGATTTCCAGTTTTCCCAGCACCATTTGATGAACAGGCTATCTTTTCTCCATTGTATGTTTTTGGCTCCTTTGTCTAGTATGAGGTGACTGTATTTTTGTGGGTTTGTCTCTGTGTCTTCTGTTCTGAACCATTGGTCTGCCTGTCTATTTTGGTACCAATACCATGCTGTTTCTATTACTATTGCTCTGCAGTACAGTTTAAGGTCTAGTATTGTGATACCACTGCTTCACTCTTCGTACTAAGGATCGTTTTGGCTATTCTAGGTCTCTTATTCTTTCAGATGAAGTTCATGATTGCTTTCTCTATTTCTGTGAGGAATGTCATTGGGATTTTAATTGGAGTTGCATTGACTCTGTGTAGTGCTTTTCGTAGAATGGCCATTGTGACAATGTTAATTGTACCGATCCAAGGACATGGGAGATCTTTCCATCTTCTCAGGTTTTCTTCAATGTCTTTCTCTAGTGTTCTGTAGTTTTCATCGTAGAGGTCTTTCACATCTTTTGTTAGACTGATTCCCAAGTATTTTGTTTCCCCATCAGCTGCGTGCCTGACATAGCCTGCTTCCCACCCTGAAGCTAGAATGCATCTTTATGGTCCAGGAGAAGCTGAAGTGATTCACAGCAAATGTGAACCTAAGTGAGAAAAACACTGAGAAATGTCAAAAAGTAGGCCATGTAGGGTCATCTGGGAGGCTTTTATTGTCAGTATGTGTCCCACTGAATCCCAGGGCATGGGAATTGCTTGTAGATAATGTCTTTCAAATGTATCAAAGATCACAATACCCAGTCCTATGTCTTTGTGCTAAATAAGATTTAAGCTGCCTGTTCTCTAATTGACTTTAGACCTTAATCTGAATTAACATAAAACTGATAAATACCACCTCTTTGCTGAGTCTCACTGCCACATACAATTCATTTCCTATGACCATATATAAAAGAAGTGTTTTTTTTTCTTCAAACCCAGCCTAAGGTAGACAAAACTCCCACCCACACCTTTACTTCCCACATACCAGTTTTAAGAAATAAGTCTAAATTGAACTATGATTTATAAAGATAAGTATATAATCTCACAAATACACTGAGTCATGTGAAGTAAATGCCAGAATCAAAGAGGGATAACCCAGTAATCATCCTTAGTCATCTAAGAGAACCTGAAGATTTGCTGGGCTGTGGGGCTTAAGTTTTGAAGGGCTGTTTCTCTAAATTCCCATCTCTCAAAAGTGAAAAATTAACCTACTGCATGGGAGCAGAGACAGCCGCCATACATGTTTCTACAGCATTAAATCTTATACATATACAAAAACCATTTAACTTAGATTCCAAGACTTTTTGTGAGATTCTAACATAAAACAAATAAGAAAAAACTTTAAGGACATCTGGAGTTCCCTGTGGGGGCCTCTTCGAGTTCTGACTGAATTCCCTGGGGATGCGTAGGCCATTTTCTCTGCCAACATAGGAAGAGAGGATCAAAACATGCTCCCATCCAAGCAAACAGGCCAGAAGAGTGCTGGTTGGTGGCTGCACCAGATCAGCATACAGCTTTTTAATCATTTCTCCACTGAGTAGGCCATGCCCCTCTCCCCTTGTATGGGGCATCTTGGCTGCTTCTTAGTGGGATCAGGAGCCAGGGCTTGACAGCCACTCTTGAAGACCTGGATATTCCTGCTGCTGGAGCCCAGACAGCCTCTCTCAGTGTCTTAGAAGAAGTCCTTCAAAAGAAAGCATACTTGCACTTTTAAATTATTATATCCCTCACAGGAGAGGTCCCTTGTACCTGGGTTAGAATTCATCAAGATAAGCTAATGAGTTTCAATATAAAGATTTCACAGTTAATCATATTCCAACAACCTCTAAAAGGGACAAGAACTTAGTATCTAAAAGATGTTAATTCCAGAGCACAAGAGACAGGCACCTCCACCTACTGACTTGTAGTTATGAACACAGAGGGCTTCAGATTCAAGGATGCATCCCCTCCTTTCCAATGTTAATGTGTGACAAAGAGGAGAAGGAGGATGAAGACCAAGCTGCACTTGTTGTTAGGCAGCAGGTGGGAGCTAAGATTAAAATCCACACAAACACCCTAGGAAGCAGGTATTATTAGCCTTTCCATTTTACAGAGAGGAATCTGAGATTCAGAGAAGCTAAGTATAATCTAATGATCACTCAGCATGTAAATGGCAGGGCTGGGATTGAGGCCCTGAGACAAGACTGCAGAGACACCTAATTGTCCACTGAGCAAAGGCTGTGGTGAGTGTGCTTCTCTGGGAAGAAAGTGGTGAGAGTTTTTAGGGGATGTGGGAAGCTTGTTTTTGTTTCATCTTTTTAGGTAACAAGTTTTTTCAGTCCATTATTCCATCAGCCAAATGTCACAGAACTAGACAGAAGAGAAAAGAATAGAAGTAGCCAGAATAGAAGTAGCTGGTTCTAAATGATCTTTGGCTCCTTTTTGGACCCAATTATAGAATTTTATCCCTCACTTTTCAATCTCCTCATACTAATGAGGAATAAAAAGGAAAGAAAGACAGGGACATATTCTTTTGTAGAGCTCCATGGCCCAGGGTGTGTCTCTGAATTACTGATACTTCGTTTACAGTATGTAAAGAGAGGGGAATGTCATATTTTTAATGTAAATTTATTTTAATTAATTAATCAATGTTTTGGAGCTGAGGACCTTGCATATACTAAGCAAGTGACCTACCACTGAGCTACACTCACAGCCCTAAATTCTGTTTTTCTGTCAATATATTGGCTCAGGCTCTCAACTGGTTTACACAGGTGTCTGATATAGATTGTAAAAAATGTTAACAAGCTGCATTCACTACCTTACAAATACTGAATGTTCATGCCTTACAAATACTGAAGGTTCAAATGAATGTTAAATTCATTTGTTGGTTGGAGATCTCCCTGTCTGTTTAATCTCCCTGTGAAGATTAAACAAGGTGATGTTCTGTAAACCCAGAAGGGATACTCGACCATGCTGGCACCCTGATCATGGACTGCCAGGCTCTGGAACAATTGGGCATATCTGCCTGTTGTATAAGCTGCCTAGTCTATGGCATATTGCTGTAGCACTCTATGCTAACAGTCACCACTGGTGACTTTTTGCTCACTGGCAAGGTTCAGTTAAACAAAACCACTAGCAATTTAAACAGGGATGATTAACAATCAGGTAAGCCTATATCCATTTTCACAAACAATCCCTCTCTTCTCACCTACCTTATTTTATCTTGTTTGAGAAGGAATGTTCAACCGATGGTAACATGTCTCACTAACAAAGTTTACTACTAGAAAATCATTTGAATTCATAATGGATTTAGGGTCAAAACATATTCATCCTAGGAGATTAACCATCTCCCCTTTTTCATTCATGTCATCCTGAATCCTGTCCCCAAGTCCCAACTGAGAGGATCACTAACAGTCTCAGAGAAAATCTTCTACAGTCTTGACACATGGCATATGACAGGTCAGGAGAAGAGCGGCCTTGGTTTACCCCCAAGGCAGGGAATCCTCGCTGCTGTATTCTGGGTCTTTTCCCTAGTCCACCACATGACCAACCTGTCCTTTATTCTACACCTAGCCAGCAAGCCACATAGGTCGTGTGAATGAGTGGCCATGAAGACTGTTTCTCCAGGGGACCAGGAAGGGGGCTGCAGGGGGACCAGGCAGATGCTTGCTGCTTGTACCAGGCCCACCTCAGTTACATTTCAGGTTAGAGGCATGAAGAAAATGGGCAGCTTTAAATACCAGTTGAATTCAATATAAGTCAGATTCACTCTCTTTTATTTTACTGTTATTTTAAGTTTGCAGCATCTGCCCTCAATTCATATTCCAGGTGGTTAAGCACCATTTCAAAACTCAGAATTAGATAGAATTATGACATACAGTTTCCTACAATGAAATTGGATTTTACTCCATTTAACACAGTACAATTATTATAACAAAACTTCTAATGTTTCCATTTTCCCTGAGAAAATTAATCTGTAAGATTGTTCCACTGCTTATAGATCATTTTCACATATTAAAAAAGTACTTTTACCTGAATTATAAGAGGTATAATACAATTTATTGTGCAGTTAACTTTATTATTTACCTGGATAAAAATTAGGTTTTTGTATAAGAAATTATTATGAACCTCAGGTAATCAAGAGTTGCATTACAGTTTTTTAAAATGTATTATTTGAATTAGTCAATGAAGTAGAAGGAATCTTCGTTAAGTTAAAAAAAATAATATTTTGCACAGTTCAGAAAATCCAGTCATACTTTCTTTCATACAACTGTGGGAGAGTCAATACAATTTAGACATTCTCTATCAAGCAAAACAAAACTATAACCACATCATCAAGTGAATTAAGACAAAAGAATATGACAATAAGCTTAAATCTTCTGCTTTCATATCCACAGCTAGGATGTTAGGGAGGTTTCTATGTTGGCAATCTTCCTAGTGTCTACCTTTCTTCTTCAAAAGACATTTTCAAAGGGAAAAAAAGTCACTGAATTTTGTTTTATATACTCACTCCTGATTTACAGTAGATGATCCAATAACATTTAAATATTGGCAGTTAATTCTTAAAGTCTAAAATCTCAAAGCATGTTCTGAAAAAAATTGCAGATCAAGCAGTCTCCAACAAAGGACCCTGCCTATCAGTTCTGGACACCTCTAGTAAAGTCCCTTTCTTCCTTTCCTTTTCTTTCCTCTTTTTTCTTTCTTTCTTTCTTTCTTTCTTTCTTTCTTTCTTTCTTTCTTTCTTTCTTTCTTTCTTTCTTTCTTTCTTTTTCTTAGAGTGCAGTTATTGTTAGCTTAACCATATTATTCTACTGAGCATAGATGTTGAACACATAAAATTGTTTTTCCATGTAGAATTTTTTAAAATATAAATGCTTGGGAAAAAACTTTAAAGTATGAAAGCAACTTTTAATCTCCTTGGTTTAGTCATATAAATACATGTAGCTTCAGTATGCATGTATGTGTGTGTGTGTGTGTGTGTGTGTATGTGTGTGTGTGTATATATATATATATATATTTGATACTTGCCTATTTGATTTCATGTAGATCATTTAAGTTCATTAAAGGATTCTCTTTTCTTGAATTCTTTTTAATATTTTTTAATACTAGGAAGAATGTACATTTTAGTGTTTTAACTTTGGCCCAATCACTTAATATATAGTTTTAGAACTACATTCACTACTCAAAGAACCCAAATTTTAGCTGTTCTTCAGCCCACTGCAGCATTTTGCAGCCAGTTGTTAAATGACATGTTACAACAACAGCATGGAAAACTCAGGTCTATAATTTGCAAAGCTTATTTTTAGGACACATTAAAATTTTTTCAGAATTAAGTCATTTGATGGTTTAATACTAAAATAAAAAATGAATACATAAGAAAAACTCAAATAGAGGGTGGGATAATTTTCTTCACTACTAAAGAGTGAAATGAAGCAGAGGAAACCTATTTACCAAAAACAAAAACAAAACAAATCAGTGTATAAAAGCCTGTGCTTTATTCTCTATGTAGAACAAGTATTTCTAGGGGGAAAAATTCTACAATTAAAAAATAATAGCATCTAGGACAGAATGTAAGAAGAATGACTATGAGTTACCACCCACTCTAGACTCTGGGCACGTAAGGTGTTTCTCTCCAAGTTCAGTCTCTAGGGATCCACAGCTACATTTTGACAGGGATAGATGGTCAAAATGTGAAAATAAACTATAATTTAAGAAGCAGCTTGATGTGTGGATAGTTTAGGCAATTAGCCTCATACCGCATCTCAGATTCATTATATAGATTTGATTTGATTTGATTCAATTTAGAGCAAATTCAGAATTGTGTAGGTTAAGGTATAGTTAATTTGTGCTAAAATGTTATTTGTGTGTGAAAACATTCTCAACCTAATCCTTCAATTAAACCTTTTAAGTATTTAAATATTTTAAAGTACATGTTAAAAGAATTAAAAGTTTTGTTCTTAACTATGAGCAAAAATCTTGCTTATCAAGATTTCGAGGAATAACATGCTCAGGCAGTTAGAATTATTCAAATAAATGCCTCAGCATCTATGTTATTTTTTAAAAATATCTATGATATAAGTTTTGTCTAACAAACACTTGATAAAATTATATTTTCATATTTCCTGATGAAACCTAGTAACTGATTTTTCTAGATGAGTGATTACCATGGTTGTTTTAATCTCTTAGTGAGTTATGTGGTACTGTGTTTTCTCAGGTCTGTGAGTGAACTTGTTGGTTCAGTGTTGAACCAACAACCTGTTGTATATATGAAGATCCAAGGACCCTGAGAGCTTTGCCTTGCAGGCTGATGGCTGGCTTTGCATCTTTTGTGGAACATCTGCTTTTTAAAATTTCTCTATATTTTGGAACACATGTTTTATTAAAGGAGGATAAAAAACGTTCTTTGGGGATAAACAGTACTGTGTTAGGAGGCAAAGGTCTGGGTTTTTGTTGCTTTTCTACTTGTGAGGAACCACAGTCAGAACCAAGGTCAAGTCCCATTGGGTTTTATTTTTCAAAAACCTGTATAAGATGTGATGCTCTGATCATAGGGACAAGGTGCTCCACCATGAGTTGGTGAGCATTCTTCTGTCCCCATACTTAGGAGGGCAAAGGGAAGAAGGGCTGGTCCAGGTGGTTGTGGCACTTTTGTCTTTCCATGAACTGGGAAACATTTTTCTGTCTGAAAACTGATGCAAAGTGTCCTGCACAGTCCTTGTATGCAGGGGGAAATCACTGGCCCCTACAAGGCACAGCATTGAGTATCCAGCATGCTCCTGGGGTGGGCTTAGGTTGGCAAAGGCTGTGCACTTATTCTCCCTCTACCTGTCTAGGGGCAGTGGGCTCATTTTCCATGTCAGCCATGGGCCATGCTGCCTGACAGGCTCAGCCCAGATGCTCTTGAGCTCCTAGCCCTGTCTGGAATGGCAGTGTCTTACTGCAAACCTGAACACAATCCATATGAGCATAAGGCTCACAACACCTTCTCTGAGTATGCTGGGTCACTGAGAGCTCCTCAACCTTGATGTGTGGTTCCCCTGGACACTGTTCTTAAAATCTCTAGATGTCAGAGCAAACGTCTGGGACATGGGTCCTGGCACGTGCACCTGCCCCATCCCCACTGATTGCCCCTGTGCATCCACACCTTGAATATCCTATCCTCTTCACAGATTTCTGTTGTAGCCCATAGGGCTCATGCTCAGGACTGAATGAATCCATGTTGCCCTTCCTGTGCTTCCGCCCACCTGCCAGCTACTTAGAGGGAAAACAAATTTACAAAAGTGGCCATAAATTCCACATCAAGCACCAGTTTGGTCAAATGACCTTTATACCTGTCATCTGAACTCCTCCTTATCCCTTTGAAACTGCAACCAGTGGAGTTCTCTCTGTGGAGAACCTCCCTCTCCACCCAGGACATCCCAAACCCCTTTTCTGCCAGTGCCAGTCCTTGTTGGCACTATATTCTGATGTATCCTGATGAAAGATTTCTCCAAATCTAGGCAGGTAGAGCAGGTCTGTTACAGTGCAACTGGTAATTCCAGATGTGTCTTACCAAATAGGTTACAAAATCCATCACACCTTTTCTGGTGAATTAAGACTGGAACAGAGAGAGGCCTCATAGGGTGGTGTTAGGTGATACTTGCATCTTCATCCCTTTGGGTGGGAAACAGTTTGGAAGTGTGGAAGAATTCAACCACTCACAAGCTCAGCATTTTGGAAGTGTAGGTTATTATTCTCAAGACAGGAGTGAAAAAAATTTTACAGTGAATATTCATTCATAAGTACACTCATTCCAACTTTAAGAGTAAAGTTCTCAGAGTAATTTAGCAGTGGGGGAAAGCCTGACCACAAAGCCAAAGAAACCTTCTTTCCAAATAGGGGTTTTGACTCTGGGTCCTGGAAGCTAAGGATTCTGTTTTAATTAATGGGCACTATTACAGAAAGGACAACAGGAAAGGGCTTTCAGATGTATCTATTGTTTTAATTAAAATTGTAATGTCTCTAAGCTAAGTTTTGATAATTTGAAGATAATAAAATTAAGACAATTTGGTTAGGATGAATAAAACATTGGACTGTGAATGATTAATTAAACTGATTAACTTAATCAACTTTCCATCACTGTGACAAAATACCTGAGGTAAATCAACTTTAAAACAAGGGGAAGTTTATTTTGGCTTATAGTTTCAGAAGTTTCACTCTATGTCAGTAGGTCTATTGTTTTAAGGTTTGTGGTAAGGTAAAACATCATGGCGGGAAGAGGGTGTAGAACAAAACACACAGAAAACAAAAAAGCCTTAGTGTTTGCCAAAGCAGCAAAGTGGTGGGGGCTTTCTAGAAGAGTAAGGACTGACCTTGTCATTCCTAGGCAGAGAATTCAGGCCACAGGTAGGTGACCATTCCCGTTACTAAACAATAACATTCAGCTTTTGTACTGGAAGGAAATTAATGGTTATACTGAAAAAAACTTCCTACAGAAATGACTTTCTACAGAAATCCTTTACCTTGTAAGTGGAAGAGGAGTTAATGAATTGTACTGTTAAAATCAAATGTGGAACACATTAAATCCATGCTAAATCCATATAGCATGAGAGAATGCTATACTTGTAAGAACTTAGAAATAATCAAAACCGTCACTTTATAACCTTTTCTTTGCATCTTAAATATGTGAAAGATAAAATACATTCTTAAACCACTTTTGTGGTGATTCATTGCTAAGAGAAGGAAGAGTCCTACAATAAAAAGTTGTTGCAATCTAGTCCACTGTCATTCAAATGGCAGAGTAGAAGTACTGCCCTTCCTTGGTGTCACCCTGGGCTTTAACACAAGCAACTCAGTGCTACCCTTTTGGTTGGCATTGTCAGTGTGGGTCAGAGAAGGTGCAGGCTCAGTGAGAACCCACTTCCTAATTAACCACTGGGTCATGTAAAAGTATGATCTAGTAAGTTATGATCTAATAACCACTCCCTATGCAGCTGTTAAGACTAGTTAGCATATTGAAAATGTCAGGGTTTCTAAGAAAAATGATTCTGCACTTAAATAAATAAAAATCCAAATGAAAATTTAACAGGTTGGTCAAAATGTGATTTTTAAAAAACAAAACTTGATTCTCTAGGTACTGACAAACAGCACAATGGGAGTATGAACACAAGACATTGCCAGTCCCTTCCCTCGGCAGGTTCCAGGCTAATCATTAACCATGCAGCAAGCAGGGACCAGCAATGGGTGGATGGGATGCACTCTGAGATCAGTTCACAGTTCCCATCCTCCACCTGTTATCTGTGCCCTTCCCAGTCCCAGGTACATCAGGGAGAAGAGAAATAAAGGTGAAGCATATTTAAAGTTTATAGAAATGTCAGTCTTAAACTCAGATAGTTTCTGGGAATTTCTCTAAAGGACATGGTTCTAAATATGGAAAAGATTTTGTATAAGAGCATTCTGCAACCTGGAGATGAGGGCAAGCAACATGTTCTGCCAAGAGACCACGGGTCAAGTGGATTGTGGGCAGCCACTCACTGGATTCAACTAACATTTTCCAGAAGGCAGAGGCTGCATGATCCCCTGCTGAAGTGTCAGGCTGTAGATAACTTATTTAAATCAATTGCTCACTCAATCTGTCTTTCTTTCTTCCTTTCTTTCTTTCTCCTTTCATTCTAAATATCTATCAATCAATCTAGGCATGTGTGTGTGCATCTATCAACATGGATTGTGTAGCTAATATTTTAAATATTAAAAAAGACAACAAATAAATATTGGCGAGAATGTGGAAAAAAGAGAGGCCTTGTACACTGCTGGTGGGAATGTAAATCAAAACAGCTATTATGGAAAATAATATAAAGGCTTTTCAAAAACTAAAAATAGAGCAATCATTTGACTCAGCAGTCCCACTTCTGGGTATGTATCTAAAAGAAATGAAATCAGTATGTCAAGAGGTGTCTTCATTATCATGTTTACTGTAGCACTATTCAAAATAACCAAGACTTGGAAACAATCTAAATGCCCATCAGCTGCTGAATGCTTAAAGAAGAGATGGAACATTGGCACAAAGGAATACTATTCTGCATAAAAAAGAATGGAATCCTGTCACATGCAGCAACACGGATGAACCTGAAGCCTGTGACATTACATAAAGTGAGCCAGATACAAACCCAAGTACTGCATGATCTCATATGTGGAATCCAGGAAAGATGACTTAAAGAAGTTGAGAGCAGAAGAGTGATTGCCAGAGACTGGGGAGGGAAGGGGGAAAGGAGGATGAGGTTAATAGTCTTAAAGTTACAGTGAGATAGGAATAGGAAGTCCTGGTGTTCTACTACACAGTAGGAGTAATATAGCTAATAATAATGCATATTTAAAAATGGATGAATGTAATCAGCACAAAGAAATGATCAGTATTTGAGGTGAAAGATATGCTAATTACCCCGATTTGATCATCACTTGATGTATACGTGTATTGAAACCTCACACTGTATTCATAATCATGCACAATTATTATGTAGCTACAATAAATACATTTGTTATTAAAGACCAAAATGCTAAAAGTAGTTGTGTTATGGTACTAGTATTGTGAGTTTTTTAGAAAGTATTTTTCTTCTATTCCTATTTTTTGTCATAAATTTCTATTCAGTAAGAAAAAATAACTCTTTCAATGATAAACTTTTCTCAAATTTCCACACAATAAGCAAAACATTTTCTTTGTTTATGAGAGCATTTGGTGAAGTCCACCCCACATTGATAATGGATTAAAAAGAAATGCTACGAAGATACAAATGGATGCTACATATTTAAATTATTCACAGCTTTACTTTTTGTGCTTTTAAAAAGAATGAATCATAAATTTTGATTACTTCAAATCTAAACCTCAAGACGGTTAAATAAGAATCAACAAAAAGATGCAAACAAATGAAGAAGAAAGAAAAAAACCTCTTAATTTTGGTAACTTGTTGTTTTTAATTTCACTTTGCTGCTCAAATGTGGTAAGGAATCTAAAGTGAGACTATATGGAGAATCAACTTGGAACTGCTCTGTGTACTCTAGCCTCTAATGAGCAATGCCCAGGACAGTGTAGTCATTCTAATGGCCTTGGACTTCAGCCAGTGGCTCCCCAGGATCAGAGAACCACAAGCTCTGATTTGTAAGGGGTCGAGGAAAGCATCTGTTTCAATGCTACAATTTACTTCAGTGCTTTTTAAGAGCCTTGAGTTTTTACCACGTTCAGGGTATGGAGTTTCCATCTCTTAGGGCTGGGCACTCTATCCTTTGTCAACTCATGGTTTACACTGAGAGACTCTGTGTTCCTGCAATATATGCCCGTGACACAAGTGTATAAGTCTAACTACTTGGAATCCAAAAACTATATTTTCCACTAACTCTTCTTAGGAAATTAAGAGTTTTCTTTGCTTTGGGATATTTTGCTGAAAGTTCCAGCATGAACTTCAAGGGAAGAAATTAGTCTGATAGGAACCATATCAATAATAATTATACCTAACACTTATGTGGTATTATATTCTAGGTACTACTCGTTCAAGAACTTTGGATAAAATTTCCCTGAAAAACAGCTCCTTCTATTAGCCCTATTTTGCATGTGGGAATACCAGTATCTCTGTTAATATTGACAATAAAAAAAGGGAGCCAGTATTCAAGCCTATGCAGCTGGCTTGAACCTCTGTGGCCACTGACTCTCAAAGTTGAAGGGAAGTGTGTGTTCCTGGCACAGCACTCAGAAAGCAGAGAGCAAACTGGGGAGTCTTCAGTTAAAGAATGTGCTGGATGAAGGGAAGTCTAGTAGAGTAGAGGAAGGAGAATATAATAGGGGAGGGAAAAGGAGGGAAAAGGAAGGACCCTAAACTGAAATCAATTGCCATGCATGAACACATTTGTTCAGATGAACCAAACTACTATGTATAACTATAAAGCTCTAATTTAAAAAAAATATTTAAAGGAATGAATTAGGAAAAACAAAACAAAAAAAAAAAAAACAGAATGTGCTGGAGACTTAAGATTAGTTAAACTTCCCCAGGAAGAATGTGAGTATGGAATAAAGAAAGAGGTAGAAGACTGTTGAATGTGGTGATGATGCTTGCCTGTAATCCCTGCAACTCAGGAGGTTGAGGCAGGAAGATCAAGACTGCAGGTTCAAGGGCAGCTTAAGCAACTTAGAGAGATCCTGTCTCAAAATAAAAAGTAAAAAGGACTGGCAATGTGGTACAGTGGTAGAGTGCCCTTAGATTCAATCCCCAGTACAAAAAAAAAAAAAAAAAAAAAAAAAAAGCAGGGTTGAGGCTTGAGGGAAATCTGCATTTGAAAGGTAAAAAATATATATAATGAAGGAATTTTTAAAAAGAAAATAGAACTTCAGTTCAGAAAACCCCAACCACCTATTATCCTGAAACTCAAAGAATTTCAATCATGCAGCCATTCGCAGACACTAAAAACTCCTAGTGCATGGCTTTACCCAAAAAAGAATATAGAAAACAGCACCTTCATCATCTTTATTTGCCATTTGAATAGACGAGTTCACTTTGTTGACCTCAAATTTGAGTGCTTGAGAAATAGAGGAGGGAGATATTTAATGAAGCTGAAATGGGCTACATTTATTCACACACACTCTGGAAAAATTATTAAATACCATTTAAGAATTCTAGAAAACATCTCCTTGTTTCTAACATGGCAAAATTTACAGAGGCAAGTGGAAATGTAATTTAGGTCAAAGGTTTGATAGACAAGCATATGGGAACCCCCTACCCAGTCCACCCAGCAACCTGTACACCCAAAGAGGACTTCCATGTCACTCAGCGTCCTCTGAGAGGCCACCATAAGAACAGCATCCTTTACGACACCTTAATTTTCTGGGTACTTTAGAAATAAAAATTAGCAGCCAGTTGAGCTTATCTTTGTTTTTATTTTCTCATTTCTTCAAAATTTTTTTTGAAATCATGTGGTCACTGACATGTTTTGTTATTTAAAGAAATGAAATGAAGTAACATAAACTATTAACATACCAGAAATCGACTGAGCTTTAGACTCTTCTCCAAGCAAATGGTGGGAGAAGGAGGGCTTGTGTGTATGGCAATATTTTCCAAATATTACGTATCATAATAAATATGCTTTCACTTTGATTTGACAGTCACTATGTCACATTAAGGGACTTTGTTGGTTGACTTTGCTTTACTGTGAAAAAATAATTGAAGTAATCAAATTAAAAGGAGAAAAGGCTCACAGTTTTGGAGACTTATGTCCATGGTCCATATTACTTTTGGGCAGGCAGATTTTCCACTGGGGAGCATTTTAAGTGCCTGAAATAAAGGCCACCATAAAGAAAGCGTAATGCTTCGCATCTCTCTGGAGGTGAATCTCCTTCACATATCTTATACAACTTTAATCAATTATTAATGAAAAACCTCATCTAGTTATGGCATGTTCAATTCTCCTTAATTAATCCTATATGCCCAAGCTATTTTTCTCTTTGAAGGTGATTCGTTAAATGCACCTCAACTTGTTGAGTAAAATACAGAGGAAAATGAAAGAAATAAAAAAGAAAAGAAAAAAATTTAGATTCATCCAACTGAATGTTTAAATGAAGACTCACATAGAAAGTAAGTGATTTTTTTTTTTAATCATGGACTAATGATGACAAGTATCCCTGACAACACAGTAAAGTGACCAAGTTACTTCATTAAACATATAATCTGGAATAGTTCTTGTGGAAAATAGTTTGTTCAACTCATGGCAAAGACAGACTGATCCAAGGAAAGCATTTCTGAAAATCTATCTTAATAAAGAATATTACTTGTAAGGAAATGCTTTATAAATAGAGGACAGAATAGACATTAAGTTTCTCCTGCAAATCTGTCTTTTGTCACTTCAATTTGCAGGACCAGGTCAGTGAAATTAAGAGGACAGAGAAAAATGTTTTTTCCTTCCCCATCATGAGGAAGAGGTGGGGCTAAAACCTCATGTCTAGGATTCCAGAAAGACTGAGAAGCCCCAGGAATTCAGGAGGCAGGTGAACTTCCCAAAAGCTTGTCACTTCCAAAGGCTCAGAGACCCCTGCACTGGTCTACCCTCTTCCCTTGACCCTGCTCTGGAGATGTGCTTGCTGCTCAACCTCCTGCTCTGTGCATCCATGGCAGAGAGGCAGAATAGCTCTTCCTAGGAGGAGTCCCTCAATGACTTGGGCTGTGTCTGTCCTGTTGGGAGTGCCCCATAGACCATCTTTGAAGGACAGAATGGCTCTGGTCCTCTTCCTGGCTTTGTATGTATCTTTCACTTCCTGGTATCCATGAGGTAAGTATCATTATTCTATCATATGCTCCCCACATGGTATGCTGCCTCGCTGCAGGGCCAAAAGCAATATGGACCATAGACATAAGTCTCTAAAACGGTGAGCCTTTTCTCCTTTTAATTTGATTACCTCAATTATTTTTTCACAGTAAAGCAAAGTCAACCAACAAAGTCCCTTAATGTGACATAGTGACTGTCAAATCAAAGTGAAAGCATATTTACTATGATACATAATATTTGGAAAATATTGCCATACACACAAGCACCACATGACAAGAGTAAGGGCTATGTGCAACATCTGGAAATTTTGTAGCCATAGCCTGGAGTGGGATCAAGCAGGCTGCCTGCTGGACTGGGCAGAGTCTTTCATTTCCAGAGACTAGAGTGGAGCCATCCACCCACTGGTGAACGAGAAAAATCTGAGTGAGACATGGAGCACAGGCACATGTATAGAACTGTGAAGCCAGGGGATTCATTTTGAACTACTGATAATATTACTGAAGGCCAAAGCAGATACTCAAAAGTCCTCATCCACAAAATAGCTCTTGCCTCTGACTGTAGCCAGGGCAGTGGTCCTGCCTTTTGGATGTAACCGTTGAACACCTACTCCCTCCCAGACGCCAAAAAACTGTGAGTGAACCTTGCATTCAGATGAGGCAGGGCTGGGCTGGGCTGGGCTGGCAGCCTCTGATGTTCACTGTCTCCCAGGGTTTATGCTTGTTACAGATACTCCATTTTCTTTCTTAAGATTTAGGTGAGCTACATCTTTATCAATTTACCACAGACTTCATGGTTTTGTGTTTCAACCCATTTGTGCAGAGGGGCATTCACCCACAACTGTCTGCAGTGTCTTTAGAGCCCCTCTCCCCTTCTTAATTTTCTTGTCATCTGCAGGATGCCCAGCCTGTCAGTGTTATATATGTAACATGCTGCAAATGAGCAAACACCCCACTGGAGATCTTCATCGAGTCTCCTTGATTTGGTGCAGATTTATCCTAGTCAGTTCCCTCAGATCATTAAGCTACTTGTAAATGTGACTGAGGCTACACTTTCATCTCTTCTGGGGACACTAAAGTCAGCTGAGGGGAAAATACATAAATTATTTTTAATTTGCACCACTAATCTTAGGTAATAGCATGCAGATATTCACCACTGCCCAAAAAGGGACAGAGGAGAGGACGTGGCTCATTTAAGCCCATCTCCAGGACTAGAAAAACACAGCAAAACTAATGTCCTTGCAGCGGGTCACTGCCCATGTATGTCCATCATGGACTAGTCAATGAATGACCCACACTTCTGACCCAAGTGACTTGCAATGCTCTGGTTTATGCCCTATGATTTATGGCTAAGATTGAAACAGAGCCCCTTTAAAATTAAAAGCAACTTGCTCATAGCTACTTTTCTGTATCCACTGTTGCTCCACCCGAGAAACTGAGAAACTACCCTGAAAGGCCAGGAGTGCCAGCAAAGGTTGAAAAACAGGAATTATGACATATTCTCTGGCTACCACTGCCTAGCTAAATCTGTATATGTGTATTTCCTGGCTTTTGTTTCTATAAATTCTAACTGCTTCTATTGGACCAGAGGAGATAGTTTAACTGTTTCTCTCTCATTGTGGCCAAAACTGCAAGTAAATTCATTTTTTCCCCCTTTTACATTGTTCACTCATTTCTTATGTGGGCAGGTGATAGAATCCAGTCAGCTGAGATCTAGGCAGATTCCCTGACGTGGCAGCTAGTAAAAAGAGGATTCCTTCCATTCTTCCACAAGAACTTTACAAATGTGTCTAATAACATGGGGTCAGAAAAGAAGAGGAAAACCGAAACTTTGCCAGTTAATAAAGCAGGGCCTTAGGGTCCATGCACTGTCCAGGACCAGGTTAAAAAACCCATTTAGATTAGCCATAAGGGACTGCGGATGTAGCTCATTGGTGGAGCATCTACTTAGCATGTGAGGGCCTGGGGTCAGTCCTAGAATCATCACAAAAACGAACAAACAAAAACTGCCATAGGGCTTCAGTGGAGTCGAAGCACATAGAAAGTTAAATTACAGAGAAGCACAAAGATGATTAAATGACAAAAATGGGGTGCATGAGGATGTAACCATCCTCTCTCTCTAATCCTGTCCTTTAAGAAGTTCATGGAGTTCATGAGGACTGGCCTTCCCATGGGATAGGGATAGAAGTGGGACAAGGAATGAAGGGAGGGTAAACTGAGGCATGTCCTTTTCTTCTTCTGCATAGAGCTGTGCACAGCACAGGATTTCCTGGGTGTCTTACCCTGCTAATGTGTAGGGTCCTGTCAGGTCCTGCAAGGCTTACTGCAGCACATGTATGAGGGCAGCAAAGCCACAGACAAAGAAGTCAAGAAAAAGGGAGAGGTCAGAGTGCTCCTAGGCTACAAGGAGCCAGGGGTCCCACAATGTCTGACCAAGAGCTTTGCTGTCTCCTCCTCCTCTAGGATTTCTGACCTGTCCCCACAGGGGTTATCTAAAAATGCCAGCTGCTTTTTTTTAAAGGCATATTGGCAGAATATGACAAAGAGTGAAAATGAGCCAGAAGACTGGTAGATATATCCAGGACAAAAAAAAAAAAAAAAAAAAAAAAAACAAAAGGAAATGGGAAGAAAAGCAAAACGCAAATCTGACACCTGCCCATCCACCAACAAGCTCATATTTACACATGATATCGATGATGTATAGAAAAGGTTAAAAGCCACTTGTTCTAATTTCCAGAGCCTTTGGACTCCAGGTTTTTGTTAATGTTTAGAAGAGGATGCAGGTAGAGAGGGAGTATTACTATCTCCAAAGCTGTCCACTGAGGGTCCACCTTCATCCAAAGGGAGAGGTGTTGTCTCACCCAGCCAACAGGGCTGTACGACCCCCTCACACACTTGCCTGTGGCATTTCAATTCCAGCAACGAGGGTTTTCAAAGCCTTATTTCATGAAACAAGTCATATGCCTCCCACCAGGGAACCAAAAAGTTGGATATGAGTGTTTCAATTGCATTCATAATGAAATATGTCTGGGAAATTTCTAAAAAATAATTATTATTGTGTATATTTAAACTATACAGACTAGGGAATGTAACTTAGTGGTAGATCTCATGCTTAGCATGTTATTGAGACCCTGGGTTCAATACCAGCACCAAAAAAAAAAAAAAAAAAAAAAAAAAAAATATATATATATATATATACACAACATGCATGTGTGTGTGCGTGTGTGTGTGTGTGTTACTCTAGCAAAACAAATTAATGTATCCATCATCTCACATAGTTACCCTTCCCCTCTTCCATGAAAAGAGCAGCTATGATCTCCATATTTAGCAAAAATCCTGAATACAATACACTATTATTAACTACAACACTTATGTTGATCTTTTCTGACTTGTTTGTCCTATACATTTAAAATTTAGTATCCTTTGTCTTGTATCTTTTATTTCCTCTCCTTGAAACTAGTTTAAGGGCTAAGGAGCCTGCATTTAACTTTCTAACTCATTTAAATAATAAGATAATCTTTTATACTTAAAAAGCTTTTTTCCTTATATGTGGTTTCTCCCAAACTGAAAAGTTATGTGCTATAACCCTTGAACTTGAAAATTTCCTCTTCTGCCCCTGGTACTGAGGGATGTAATCCAGGAGCTTTGTGCAAGGTTGTTGGTTTTTTTTTTTTTTTTTTTTTTTTAACCATTAAACTATTTTTCAAACACATTTCACTAAGTTCCAGGCTGGCCTCAGACTTACCATCCCACTGACAGCCTCCGGAGTAACGGGGATTACTGATGTGCACCACCATGCCGGGTCCAAAGAATACCTACATTCCTGAGGATCATATATTTAACTGTAAACCTTGCTTTCAGAAATGGTCAAGGCTCATGTGAGGCACTGACTCCAGCGTGCCCTATGCTGCCATCATGCCCACATATAAGGACTTCCTTCAGGTCAGTAAGGCCATCTTCTGGGAAGTAGGTAATCCTGAGCATGTACCTCTAATCTGATTAGAATGTTCTTTAATGGATTAACTACCATTTCACATTGCACAGTTAATAATACTGCTATATCTATGACTAACATCACTAGATAACTAGCAGTTTTCACTGACTTTATAAACAATATAAACAATCGTTATAAACAATAACGATGTACTTAATCTTCATAGCAACTCAATGGAGTCCTTAACTGAGACGGTAGGAGTTTAATTGGCTTCTAGAGTTAGGTAATGTGGCAGAGAAACATATCCCACCTTGAATATGTCCCTTTGGCATATTTTGTTGTTTATTCTGAGGAACTGCAGACCTCTGCAGACAAGGGCAAGACAGTGAAAAGCTGTCCTTTTATTAAAAAAGAAATCTAAATCTATCTACATTAGTAAAGTAAATAGCAAATGTTGATACCTTTTGCATGTGTGGAGTATTTCACAGAGAAAAGAGTGGGGTGTCTGACACCCAACCCAGACAGAGGTGGCTATTTCCTGGGAGACTTAACTTGCATCACAAGACAGCCCTGACTGACTGTAGACATCCTCTCCCAAACTTCTAGAATGAACCACCTCCCTTCATCAGAGAATCCCAAGTCCCTGTCCCTTTAAACTCTATAGAGGGGTCAGCTCTCTTATGCCTTTTGAATCTAATGTTGAAATAAATTTTGTGACTTCTTTTCTTAATCTCTCTATTGTCCATTAATTTCACAGACTACAACTACCCAACTTTAGAGGGAAAATGGTAAATTTAAAACCTTTCAACAGCATCTTCTTCAAATTGCCTCAATTAGCAAGTTGTGGAAGGAGATTCCCACACCTTAATAATGCCAAAATCCATGATTTTAATTGCTAAAAAGTACTGCTCTATTTTACTAAAAAAAAAAAAAAAAGATCAGTAAGGGACTACTTCCATAGTAGGCAATAAATAATAAACTTTGAGTTTCTACCTTGGTTGAAAGTCTCTTAGAGGCTTAGGTTGAAAACAAGCAAGCATTTCAACATGCTCTGCATTTCTCTAGTGCCCATACTGTTTGCACGATAAAGGTAGAATTTGCTCCAAATAGTAATTGAGTTTGGAGGCAGGTACTGCTGGACAAGATTGGAATAAAGTTTTTAAAGTGCTCAGGGTTCCATTTTGGAAATATAAATTCACAGGATTGATATTCTCCAAGAAGTTTGGTTCATCACTGTTAAACAAATTATATGGGAGACCACTGTTTTGAACTAGGCTCCTCCTGCACTAGGCCCTGGAAGATAGGACCAAACCAGAGTAGAGTCACTCATGACCTATGGAACCAAACCCAACTTTAAAACCAGCCAGCTTAGGCAAGAAAGCAAACAAACAACAGCACAGAGGGTTTCAGTTTACCTGGTCAGTGTAGTAAGGAAATCCCATTTCAACACTACAAGGAAAGTGATTTTGAAACCACCAATTTGCTTTCTGTACTGTTTCTGTTTTTCTCAGTCCTTCTCTACTTCACAGAATGAGGTATCACCTGACTCTAAAAGTGCAAATAGACTTGGAATGCAGCTCAGAGGTAGTGTGCTTGACCAGCATGTACAATGCCCAGGGTTCAATCCCCAGAAAAATTAACATATAAAACTGGAAATAAAAGCCATTAGATCTTTAAATCAATTCAGTGGAAATTCTGCTTTTGACAAAAACATGAAGATATAACCTCAGTTAAAAGAAGCTAAAGTTACATGAAATCTACCACTAATAGTAACCAGCCATGTCTTGTTCAACATTATAATGATTGGCCTCTTTCTCCTCCCTTTTGTTCCTGGGTAGGTTTAGAAGTCTCCTCTATGGGAAACTTGTTAGTCAAATCTTTAAGCTAAATAAAGAACTTTATATCTTTGGCTCAAACTATATTCCCTATATGCAACTGAGTGATAAAGTGATAGAGGGATTATAAAAGCATAAGTTAAAATGGGCACAAATCATTGAAGGAGAAATGGATAAAGAAAATGTGTCATGTACATATGATGGAATATTATTCAGCCTTAAAAGGGGAGGACATTCTGACACATGCTACAGCATGGGTAAGAAATTTGAAGACATTATGCCAAATGAAGTAAGTCAGTTGCCAAAGAACAAACACCATGGGATTCCACTTACATGAATACCTAGTATAGTCAAATTCATAGCAACAGAAAGGAGAATGGTGGTTGCCAAGGGCAGGAGGTATGGGTGAGGAGAATGGGCACTTATTGTCTCATTGGCACAGAACTTCAATTTTGCAAAATGAAAAGAATTCTGGAGATGAATGATGGTAATGATTCCATAACAGTATGAACATACTTAATGCTACTGAGCTAGTTTGATGAATTGTATTTATCAGAATTTTAAAACTTGGCATGGGATTGCTGGTGAGCTCAGTGGTAGAGTAGTTGCTTAGCATGCAGGAAACCCTGGGTTCCACCACCAGCACTGATAAAAGGAAAAACGTAAAGAATTTCTTGAAAATTTCATTATGATAAATCTACCACTTATGCCCCCTAAAGTGAGGTAACAAAGTGAGGAAACTGGTCAAGAATACCACATATCTGATAACTGAAATACCTGATGATCGAACTGAAACACCTGGAGATATGCTGAAGTCCTTAATTCCCATTGGTAATTAAGTGGTCCCCTTAGATACTGCTACTTCTATAATTTTTTGTCTTTTTCTCTAGGCCCTGGGAACACAGGGTGTATAGATGACATTGGTTCACTTTCTCTAGACTTAACATTAGCTTGAGAAAAAACACTGTTTACAGACCAATTTTCCTTTCATCCCTTGGGTCTCACCACCATAGCCTTCTGTCCTATTTTTCAAAGGAAACTAAGAACAGAGACAGATGAATATTCCGAGCCCAATAAGAAATTCCACTTTCACCCCTGTTTTAGCCAGCTATTTGGTTGCTGTGATTAAACGAACAAACCAGCACAAGTCTAGAGGAAAATTTTGAGGGCTCACGGTTTCTGAGGTCTCAATCTACAGACAGCAAGTTCCATTCCTCAGGGCTCAAGGTGAGGCAGGACATGATGGCAAAAGAGTGTGGCAGAGGGAAGCAGCTCACATCATCAGGAAGCAGAGAGAGGCTTCACTCTCCAGATACAAAATATATACCCCATAGCTATGCCCCATTTCCCACCTCCTCCAGCCACACCCTACCACTTCAATTAATCCAGTGAGGGATTGATTCACCAGTTGGGTTAAGATTCTTAAAACCCAATTATTTTTCCTCTGAACCTTCCTTTATTGTCTCCCATGTGAGCTTTTGGGGGATACCTCACATCCAAACCATAACAACACTGTTGGGTCAGTCTTCTGGATCCCACAAAGGCTTCTGGAATAGTCTGCAATAGCAAATATAAATTTGCTTCTTATGAGTATGACACCATAATTCATCCAGGAAAGAAGTCAGACAGGTGCCACCCTCTAGGAGAAAATGCTCAGTGCTGTGGCCTGGGCAGACAGACGATAACAATTCAAGCAAACTGGTGACTATATACTAAATCCTGCCCCAAGTCACAAAATACAATTTTAGGCAAATGAGAAGACAGGCAAGACTCCCTCATATGGGTAAGTGTGGATGTTTCTTGCTTTTTATTACACTGTACAGAGGGCTTGGGGACAATTAGCTGGTTAGTCTATATTTAAAAATAAATAAATACTTAAAAACAAGAAAAAATAAAGAAAAATGGAAAAGGAAAGAAAAATATAAGATGTAAATCTAAATCATGTTCTCAGTTCAATAAGAGAAAAAACATGTTAGCATGGCCGTAAGTCATTTTTCAATGTATTTGTGTAAAGTTACAGAGAAATAGTCTTCAAATTTAATTCAACATGACTATAGTATTAAGTGATATATTTTTAAAAACTGAATTCTGGTTTAGGAGCATCTAAATTCAGTTACTCTGGCATGTGTTTGCTTTTAGGATAGGAGGTTTCCATGGTTCACATATTGTTTCCCAAGCAATATTTCTCACATCAAATGTCTTATTTATCCCATCATGAATGACTTCCAGCTACTGCCAATGCATTTCATTTTTATTTAACTTTATGTAAGTTGTTAAATAACAAATCATGGCAGTTAACTTCTGTGAGAGCAGGGAATCTAGAAACAGTGGCACTCCCAGAAAGCCAAGGACTAAGTCTCAGTGTTCTCCTCTACAGGAGGAATCTCTTAGCTATTACCCTCTGAAAAGAACTCAGGAGGACTCTAGAAAGGGTCTGTGTGGAGTCAGCCCAAGGCAAGATCACAGCAAGGATGTGTCTTAACATAGCTAACATGCAGCAGGAACAGAAAGCGCCCCCACATTATAAGCCATATTACCTACCATGAATTTAAATTACTTAAGCTTTCAATCTTATTTCTTCTCATTTAAGATTTCTAAGTTTCAGGCTACCAAAAGCTTGGAAATGCCAACTAGAAACACAGGGAATTTCACTCCTAGGATAAAATGTAGGTCAACACTCCAACATACACAGGCAAGGACTTTCTCAACAGACCCCTAAAGCTCAGGAAATAATGCCCAGAGTTAATACATGGGATGACATCAGATTAAAAAGTTGTATGGCAAAGGCAGCAAAAATGTGAAGAAAGAACCTACAGAATGGGGGAAAATATTTGCTAGTAACTCTTCTGAAGAAGATTAATATCCAGAATACATAAAGAAATTAAAAAAAAATAACACTAAAACACACACACACAAAAAACTATTAACAAACGGACAATTGAACTAAACAAACATTTCTCAAAAGAAGAAATACAAATATATAAAAAATTTCAACATGATTAGCCATTAGGGAAATACAAATCAAAACTATACTGAGATTTTATATTATCCAAATTAGAAGAGCAGTCATGGAGAATACAAATTTTGGAAAGGATGTGGATAAAAAGGAACATTTACACTGTTTGGGGGATTTAAAATTAGTTTAACCACCATGGAAATCAGTATGAAGGTGCCTCAAAAGACTAAGAATGAAACCATTATATAACCCAGCTATACCACTCCTTGGTATTTATGCTGAAGAATTAAGGTCATCATACTATAGCGACACCTGAATACCCATGTTTATAGCAGGACAATTCATAATAGTCAAACTGTGGAACCAGCCTAAGTGTCTATCAACAGAAAAATGGATAAAGAAAATGTGATATTATATATCAGCCATAAAGAAGAATGAAATTATGTCATTTGCTGGAAAATGGCTGGAACTTCAGAAAAGTATGTTAAGCAAAATAAGCCAAACTTAGACAGTCAAGGGGTCAAGGGTGATATGTTTTCTCTAATATGTGAAACCTAGAGAGGAAAAAAGAAAAGAAGGGTAGTGGTAGGAGGGATCTCTTGAAAATCGAAGGGAAATCAATAGAGTTGAGGAACCAAGGGTTGGGAAGGGGGGCAGGAAAGGGGAAATACTGAGGAATGGTATTGTCCAGATTTTATTTTGTGTGCATGTACAAATATGTACCAATGAATCCCACCATTATGTACAACTATAATGCGCCAATAAAAGATGAAAAAAGAGACACATGGACATTCAATGGACAATGCTGCTGACAGCACCATAATTATCACATTACGAGAGCAAGGAGGAGCAGAACGAAGTGATGATGAGCAAGACAACCGGGAGCACTGGCGTTGCAGCTGTCGCTGCAGCACCCCAGGGGATCCTCCAGCTCCACAGGGCTCCATGTAAGTCCAACCAGACCTCTATTGGTGCACCACAGAGCAATTTTTATTTCATGAACTGTCTTTGAAAAGGCAAACAGAACCAGGGTAGTGGCATGTGCCTGTAGTCTCAGGTACTGGAGAGCTGAGACTGGAGGGTTTCCTGAGCCCAGAAGTTATAGGGCAGCCTAAGCAACATAGGGAGACCTGTCTGAAAAAGAGGAGAAAGACAAAGAAAGAGAAAAGAAGGAAAAAAAAAAAAGAGAGAGAGAGAGAAGCAAAAAGGCAGATTTCCAAAATATATATCAGAAAGTGCTACCAAAATGTTGTCATCAAATCTCTCAATATAATTTGGGGATAATACCTGTGTGTTTACATATACTAGCTCCATCCTTGTGGCTCTGGGTTATAGAGCATTTGCTTAGTTCCTGTGGAAGGCTTCATGACTGAAATGAGGCACAGATGTTACAGATCGCCACCTGCTGGCGGCCAGTTGCCATTGGGGTAGGGCTAGCTGGACTATGGGAGGGGTCATGGGCACACTCAGCACTAGGACATTCAGGCCCACGTGGCTGTTGTGTTTCCTCACAGGCTCATCTCTTTCCATGTCTTTTTCTTCTTCTAGTTCTCATAACAACAAAAATATATTCCCTCACACACTAGGACAGGCTCTGATAAGTTTCCAACCCTGCTTGTATTTCCATTTTCTGGCAAACAGGACAATAGCCCTTTAGGACTGGTAACATTGTATCTTGACCATCATTGTTCTGAGTTATCTTTCAAGATGAGATGGCTACAGTTTCTTTCTTTATTTAGTATCCTTCTAGATTTCCAATTGACCTCAAGATTAACTCCAAGTCCCATATACCTTTCATTCACTCAACAAATATGTATTACACCTGTTATGTTCCAGAAGCTATTTTAGTTAGGAAGAAATCCTAAATGGAAAAAAAAAAAATGGACAAAAGAACCAAGATTTATGTCTCCTATGGTCTGCACCCCATGCTCCTTGGCCAGAGCCAGCTCCCCGTACATACAAGCTGCAGGGGCATGCTGTCAGTGTCCCCTCCTTTTTGGACTAATGAATCTCTCAAAATTTAAATGTTTGCAGCCTCTTCATGAAAATTTCCTTTAATTCTCAGCACATTCATTCTTTCCCTCTCTCCCCTCCCCTCTCTTTTCCCTCTTCTCCTCCTTCTTCTCTCACTCTCTTCTCCTGTTTTCCTCTCAATGTTTAACTCTCTGCTTCCCTCTGTTTCTCCTCTTCCTTTCTCTATCTTCTTCTTTTTTCCTTTTCTTCCTCCTCTCCCTTCTTTTCTCTCTCTCTCTCACCCCTCAGTTTGTTAGACACTCATTAACTATATTCCAGTGGCACCCCACATTGAGCTCTATTGGCTGGATATGCTCAATTCTGCTAATTATTTGCTTGTCTCTCTCCCTGAAATTTGGGGGACAGTAGCTGTGCCCTGAAGCTGTGTGTCCTGGGGTCACAGGCCACTTCCACAGGCCCAAAAGGTACCAACCTAAAATAATTCCCTTTAAACTCTTGTGTAGAAATTAAAATAGGTGTGGCTAACAGACAGAGGCTAAGGACAAATATTCTGCTCTATTTCTCCTCTCCACTCTCTATCTGTTTGGACTGATGGGAATTATTTCAGGAGAGATGCACGGAGAAGGCTGAGCATCTATATACAGAATGTGGGAGATGCTGTTCTTTGTGTTTCATAAAGTATGGATGAGCTACAAAGCTGGAGGCAGCTAAAAGGAGTAGGCAATGCAGTCAACATCAATAAAAAATTTAAAATTAAGTAAATTTTGAAGACTTAAATACGGATTTTCATGGAGAGTGATGCCTAAAGCCGAGGGGCAGCACACAGGGGCAGGTTTTTGAGTAAGGTTTTGTGTGGATCCCACTGTGCTCATCATACACACCTGATCCCTCTGCTTTCATTACATGGGGAAAGAGGAAAATTGGGGGCAGAAACCCCATGGTCCACTAATCCTGAAGGATTTGCTATCTGGTCCTTCAGAGGGAAAATTGGCCAATCCCTCTAAGGGGTAAGAGGAACCGCTCTTTCACCTTGGCAATGCCAGAGTGAGCTTCATGAAGGAGAAGTCAGCAGCACTTCCCCAGAAGTAAGGTGACAGGTATTCTCAATTCACAGACTCATGCCAGAAAAAAAAAAAAAAAATATATATATATATATATATATATATATATATATTCTTCTCATTTTATTTTACATAAAACTTCACAAAGGGACCATGTTTTAAGAGTGAAGCGTGTCAAGATGGTGTTTCTAACATGGCTCAGAGACGTCTACCTCATATTATGGCCCCAGAATTTGGAGTGAGAGTGCAGCCCCACCTGCCCGTCATCAACTACAGGTAACATGCTGACAGCTTTGCAGAACCCAAGTCAGCCAACAGGATCTACTGAATCACACTGTGGCAGCCTCTTTGTGCTCATGGTTACAGGCAGCTGGTAGACATTCATGTATTTGTCATTTTCATTTCTGTTTGGTAGCAAGAGGCATGACCCTAAAATGATGGGAGGGAGGGAAAGAGGAAGAAAGGAGAGAGGAGGGGAGGAAACAAACAAAGGATAAACGAGTCACAAAATTGAAGGTTTGTATTTCCCTTAGACCTGGAGTTCTCAGCTTCTCCAGAGAGACATGTCCTTTTTCACCCAGGTCCCATAATATGGACATCAACTTAACCCTGGCATTTGAGATGTGTTCTGGAAATTTTTGTTGTGCATCAATAAGAAAAAAGTTCACTTTAAAACAAAAGTGCATCAGGACCAGACTAATACAGCATCTGTCCTAAACACATAATAAAAACACAACATTCTGTCAAAAACTGGTTCTTTTGTTCCAGTAAACTTTGACTCTGGTTATCCTAAATCAACATCCCTTTGTGAAAGCTTATGTGAGGTGCACATTTGGTGTTCACAGCTCTGTGCTTGATACAAGTTTAGCTCAAGCATGAACTTGGTGGCTCTCTTCCTCTGTGGCATCAAACACAGGGGTTGCTCCCTTCTAACCGAACAGTTACTTCCTCATTCACATGGCCTTGAAGATTCAAGGAAAATAGCCATCGAAGAAAACAGAGCGACTGCTTGTTTGGTGTTCTCCTCAAAAGCCCTTTGATGAAAGCAACTTCTTACTTGCATAATGGATTTATAATATAAAGCTGTTCCCCGCCCTTTACGCTGCAGCCATTTTTCCCCCTCCCATCTTTCAACCTAGCTTGTCAGTCTGTGAACATCTAGCTAGTTATTGTCCGCTACTCAGCCTGCCAGTCCTCTTCTCAGTCATTGGTCCATTGTTAGTCCTGAAATTCCACTACTTAGGAGAGAATCTCTTGTGCCATTTTTCTCTCTCTCTCTTTCCCAGTCCCAAACAGAGGCTCTGGTCATCCGCCTAATAAAATCCCTGGTGTGAGTTCCCCGGTCCGGAGTGGCTTTCTGGGTGCTGTCGCTGGACCGAGACTCAGACCCAGCACCCCAGAGTGCTTGCTCCCCTGGATTCGAGGGTCTGAGCTGCCTCGGGACCCGAACTGAGCCGCATTTTTCTTACAGGATTGAAGAGGTAACTTTCATTGTGAAAGCTGTTCAGGGCAGAAGCAAATAGCTAACATCTCAATTTTTAAATGGAAGGTACATTCCAATCTTTCTAGAAATTTCATGTAAGTCGGTACCCTGGAGAAACTTGAAGGAGCATTCCATCTACTTCTTTCCTTGCTTTGTACTTCCAGTGTTGCAGAGTGTGACATGTCTTTTATGGCTTAATAGCTGTGTGCTCTCAGGCTACTTGTTTCAGCTCCCTGAATACAGAAAGGCAATAACACTAAAACTCAGCAAATGTGGCAACTGCGGAACTGACTAACAGCCTACCATGCTCATGCCTTATGCTGAGAGTCCTCATGCATTGGCTCCTTGAAGTGTCACAGCGATCCTAAGGCTACTACCCATATTTCAGGAAGAGGAGCTATGATCCAGATGATTCAGAAATCCAGGCAAGCAGTGCTGAGTTGTGATTGGTATCCAGGGTTAACACCTCCAGAGCCTAGAGTTTGAACCTCTTCAGGTACCTGCTATTTCATGATTTATCATGAGGATTGAATAAGATGGTGAAAATCTAGGATATCACACAGAGCCTGACATAGAGCAGTCACATAGGAATTGTTAATAAATTAAATAATAAGGTCCTCCTACAAATATACTGACCTGAGAGATTTTTACTTTAAAATGAAAGAGAGCAGAGAGGCAATATGGAGCACCTTTTAGAAACAGGAGTCCTTAATTCCTTGGGGAGGAGCTTATGCATAATCTGATAGGCAACACTATATATTCTAAGCAAAGTAATGCCATGATTGGCACTATACTTCTGGCAATGGGCTCATCCCTGGGGAGAGGTGCTGGTGGCATCCAGGGAGCAGAGTTTGAGCAGACAGTAGTTATGGCAGACAGGATCTGGGGAGGAACAGCAGGAACAAGAGGGTTCTTGGAGGCCTGAGGAGCAGTAAAAGCTCAAATGTTAAGGGTACTGACACTGGTAAGATAATAAGGTGCATTAATAGGAAAAGGAAAATCAGATAAGAGTGCTTGCGAAGAAGGTATGAGCAGAGTTAGGGAAGTGCTGACACTCCATTCCACCCATTAGCAACCAGGCATTGCGTTAGTACTCCACTCTTCTGGTCAGGCAAAGGGATGTGAGCATATATACCTATATGTCCTTGTTGCTACCCCTCCACAGGGGATGCCTTCTAAGACAGATTACATAGGATCCAGAGTCTAATACTATTCAAACTTTCCAGGTTATAAAAAGTTACTTATTATACCAAGAACCACAGAATCACAAGACATAGGAGAAGGGACAATCAAAAATGCGAACTTTCGGTTAGCTCAAATGTTGGAATTATCTGATAAGGATCTTATCAGATAATTAATGCAGCCATCATTTATCCCCTGAGAACACCATGTTTGCCACCCAGCCCTCTTGCTACTTGGAATCATAACAACAGAGACCAGGAAGAAACATGACAACAGGGTAAATTTTATAGTTTTCTTAAAACATTTTGTGAGAAGATAAACAAGAAGAAACAAACACCTGAAAAAAAGCTAAAGCTGTTAGAGTAATGGAGAAAAAGGCAAAGTCACCACTGAAACTTGACATCATCGAAAGCTCAAGAAAACATATTTAGTTATTGGGGGAAAGGCAGAACAAAATTAGATGTAGAAATCAAATGAAAAATCAGTAAAAAATTAAATGCTGTGATTGATACCAGCAGCTCAGTCCTTGTCCCTGATGCCAATCTAATAGTTTGGACAAGGTTTAGAGAACAAAGGAAGTTGTACTGATTTGCTAGCAAATAAGAAAAGACATAACTGAGGTCTAAAAGGCTGCAATTCTAACTACCAGGGGGAATAGAGGACATTTAAAGGGGTGATACAAAGACTGTTTTCCAAGTCTCAGCAGATGTAATTAATATTCAACTTGTATCCTTGAGAGAAATGTTCCATTTTTCAGGTCCAGAGTTCCTGTTATTTCTCCTGGTAGTGAGCTGAAGGGTACATAACAAGGCTTAGGAAAGGAAGAATGCTAATCTTGCTTACCCCATGGCTGGGGAGGGAAAAGAAGAGGGAAAAAATGCTAGTTTTAAAATAAGCCACTAATGACAAAGCACAAAGTTTATATTTAAAGCATGAAGGAGACTCTATTACATAAAAGGAATCCCTGTTACATGATAATCTTTTTAGATAGGAAAATAATGAAGGGCAAGAGGCAAGGAAAAAGGAATGGATCAAAAGTTTAATAATTTCTGCTTGGTGTTGTGGTACACACCTGTAATCTCAACTGCTTAAGAAGCTGAGGCACAAGGATCACAAATTTAAGTAAGGTCAGTTTCATCTATTTAGTGAGATTCTTTCTCAAAATAAAGTTGTAAAAGGTCTGGGGATATAGCTCAGAGGAAGATCACTTGCCCAGCTTGTACAAAGAAGATCTGGGATCAATTCTCAGTACTGCCAAAAAAGAGGTTAATAACTTTTATTATAAATAAGAAATCAATTGTTCATGTTTCATGTATTTGTTATATTGAAAACCCGGCTGAAACTTAAAATCTGCACTTTAAAACCACTATGGCAAATTCCTCAGGTTTTCTGTAAGCCATTTTGTGCCTTACAAAACAATTCTGTAGAAAAATAAATAAAATAAAAATACAAGCAATTATAATAAGTTTTCTTCGAAGGTAAAGAAAGAAAAGAAGAAACAAAGAAAGGAAAGACTTAGAAAATAATCAAATGGAAATCATATTAAAATACAATAAATATTTTTTTTCAAAATTCACTAGATGGGAACAATAGCAGAGAAGAAATGCTACAGGTACACTCTGTGTAATTGAAAATGGTTTTTTTTTCCATAAATGATCCAATCTAAACAATAAAAATAATGTAGAAAATAAATAAATGAATAAATATATAAATAGGTTTGGGATATACTTCAGTGAAAGGACACAGGCCTAGCATGCACAAGCCCTGGGTTCCATTCCTCAGCACCAAATAAATAAATAAGTAAACGAACAGACAAACAATAAGTGAATGGAGTCTTAGGGAGTTATATGATATTATAAGAGTTAATTTTCAACCTGGACATGGTGGTACATGCCTGTAATCCTACTCATTAAGTAGGCTGAGGCAGGAGGATTGCAAGTTCAGGACACAAACAATGCAACTTAGTGAGGCCCTATCTCAAATAAATAAGTAATAAAAAGGGATGGGGATATAAGTACAGAGGTAGAATGTTCTGGGGTTCAATCCTCAGACAGTACCAGAAAGAAAAAAAATGTTAATTTTCATAGTACCAGAAAAGAGAGAAAGGACTGAAAGTATATGTTCGTTGCTGCTCAATTCACCATAGCCAGATTGTGGAACCAACCTAGATGTCCTTCAATTGATGAATGGATAAAGAAACTGTGGCATATATATACAATGGAATATTACTGTGCCATAAAGAATGATAAAATTATGGCATTTGCAGGCAAATGGATGAAATTGGAGAATATCATGCTAAGTGAGATAAGCCAATCTCAAAAAACTAAAGGACAAATGATCTCGCTGATAAGCGGGATGAGGACATATAATGGAGGGTAGGAGGGGTTAGCATTGGGTTAGGATTAGGTTTAGGGTTAGGGTTAAGGAGGGTGGTAAGAATGGAAGAAGGAAGGACTGTATAGAGGGAAAAGAGGGGTGGGAGGGGTGGGGGGGAAGGGGAAAAAATAACAGAATGAATCAACACAACATTGCCCCTATGTAAATTTATGATTACACAAAATGGTATACCTTGACTCCATGTACAAATAGAGAAACAACATGTATCCCTTTGTTTACAATTTAAAGAAAGAAAAAAAAAATTTAAAAAGATTAAAAAATTTTAAAAATGGCTGCAAACTTCTGAAATTTCATGAAACACATATGCCTACAGATTAACAGGCTGAGCAAAATCCAAATAAAATAAAGTCAAAGAACTTCATATCCAGACATATCATCATGCAAAAGAAAAAAAAAAATCTTGAAATCAACCAGAGAGGAATAACACATTCATATAGGGTGAACATTAATGCAATTGACAATACACTTCTCATCTGAAACCATGGATGCCAGATGGATATGGCAGAACATATTTTAAGTGTTGAAGAAAAGAACTGCAATTGTGAATTTACATTCAGTGAAAATACCTCCAAAATCAGAGGACAAATAAAAACACCCCAACCCACAATTAAGAAATGCAAGGGTAGTAAAATATTCCTCATAGATGCTAATGGAATCCTCTAAACAGAAAGGAAGATATAATAAAAGACAGTCCTGAAAACTTCAGAAAGTAGTGGAGTGAATAAGGTAAGATAAAAATATAATTGACATTTATCTTCCAATGAGTATTATATAGATATTTGATGTTTAAAATCACAATACCATCTGATGTGCTGCTCAATGTATGTATATGAAATACTAAGACAACTACATTCAAAATATAAGGATAGTATAGGGAGCTAAATGGAAGAGGAATTTTATCCTTCGCTCAATCTGGCAGTACTCAAGACAGTTACATGTTAAGTACATATACTGAAATTCTATAGTAACTATGAAGGAAACTACACAAAATAATATATTGAAAATACTGTAAGTCAAGATGGAATACTAAAACTATTCAAGTAACCCATATGAGGGAAGTAAGAGAAATAGAGAAATCATAGATAAACAAAGAAAAGAGAAAGCAAATATTACAATGACAGACTTAAATGCTAATATTCTAACAATTATCTTAACTGAATAGTTTAGACACATTTAAGACACAATGCTTTTTTAAAAAAACATAATTCAAGTACATATGGCCCACAAGGAATTCACTTCAAATTCAACAACACAGGTAAACAAACACAAGTAAAAGAAGAAAATGCAGGAGTGTCCATATTAAAATCTCATAAAGTGGACTCCAGAGAAAACATAATTACTAGTGACATAAAGGAACATTAGACATGATAAAAATGTTCATTCTATTCTATGAGGAGACATAATAATAACAAATAAGTATACACCAAACAATAGAGTATTAAAACACAAGCAAAATTAGTAGGCTTAAAGGCAATATACACAAATTCACAACTAACACTGGAAACCACAAAACTGTAAATAAGCAACTGATAGAACTATAGACAAAAAAAAATCATCATTAAGGACATAGAAGAACTGACCAACTCAACCCACCAACAAAATTATACACACACACACACACACACACACACACACACACACAAATAGGGGGATCTCCACCCAATAATAGCAGAATGCACACTTTTCCAACAACTCTGAAATATTTACCAAGATATTCAATATTCTGAGATATAAGATAAATTTCAAAGTTATAAAGGCACTGGAAATATACAAAGTATGTTCTCTAACCATAGTTAAATCAAAAAAAAAATAAAAGAAAGACAATAGAAACATTTCCAAGTATATGGAAACTAAATAATATACTTCTAGTTAATCTTATTAATGGGATATATCAAAGAAATGTGTGTGTGTGTGTGTGTGTGTGTGTGTGTGTGTTGCAGGGATTGAATTGAGGGTCTTTCACATGCTAGGCAAATGTTGTACCACTGAGCTAGAATCCAGCCCTTCAAAGAATATTTAAAATAATACACAGAAAATAATTTAACTGAAAAATATATCAAAGTATGTGAGATGCAGCCAATGCAGTGCTGAGAGGAAAATTAATAGCACTAAAATGCTCACATTAGGAGAGATGGTCTTTAACCAATAAAGTAAATTACTTCATCAAGAAACTTGGAAAAGGAGAGCAACATACACTCAAAGCAAGCAAAAAGAGAAAATAATAACTATAAATCACAATTTGATAATATAGGAAAACAATAGAGAAAAAATTTTAATCCTCCAAAACAAGTTCTTCACATCAGTACAAATACAAGTAACAAATCTCTAACCAGAATGACAAAGAATAAAAGAAGGTCTAAATCACATAAAGAGTAAAACAGATATCCCTACAATTTTGCAGCCATTAAGAGAAATCTTGTGAAGACTGTGAAATATACTGGACTCAAAGATTTACCAACTAAAAAGAAATGGACAAATACCTCAAAATTTGCAAACTACTAAAATTCAACCTCCTATTTAAAAAAAGACTATTTATAAGAATAGTCTTATCATTAAATAAATAGGACCTATAAATTAAAAGCTCTCCAAAATAAGTATTTGGACATCACATGATTCTATCAGAGCACTTTACCAAACATCTCAAGATTAACTTTATATACTTTCTTCCACTATTTATCCTTGATGCAGCCTTTAAAATAAAATTTTTTTAAAAATTCTTTTTCCATCACTAGAATTTAAGCTCCATGACAGCAACAGTTACATCTACATTTTTGGTAAAACCAGTTGGAGATGAGAATATGCTCCCCCAACAGCCCTTTGACAGAAATATTACTTTGATCTGAAAGCAACTGAGAAGAATTAGACACAAGAAAGCTCTCTGCCCTCCTCCTATTTGCCTAAGAACGAATATAAATTTACAAAGGTGTCTTCCTCCCCTCTCTACTAGACAGAACTTAGGTTAGCCATTGCCATTAAGAAGACTTAAGAGCCTCATCTACCTGGAGATATTACTGGAGGAAACTGTACAATCAACTACACTAACCAGAGGTAATCCACTATGGGGAATATTTGCCTTCCCTAGAGAAGCAAGGCACTGTTTGCTCATCTTGTCCAAATATTTATTGTTCTTTGTGAATATTGATATAAGCTGGAGTGGTAGGACACTTGTTTGAGAATTATTTACTCCTTGGGTATGTCCCATGTATAAATGAAATATGCATGTACATAGCTTTTGTTTTTCTCTTCCTAATCTGTATTCTTAGCCCCCAGCTAAGAATTGAGAGCTCAGAGAGAGAGGGAAAAATTATTTTCTCCTCTTATACCAGCAAAGTGCCTGGATTGGAGTAAGTGATCTATAAATATGAGGTCAATGAATAAGCACGCACAGGAAATTCTCAGACGCATTGTATAGTACCGTGTGTGTACGATACATACAAAATACATATAGTATACAAAGCTTTCAATAATCTGGTTGATAAATAGAAACTGAGTTTGTCTTTGGGATGGAAACAGGATAATGTGGGTGAGTGACAGGGGCAAAAGTTCTCTTTTCTGTCTAATATATTTCTCTTCTGTATACTTATTTTTCATTTGAAAGCACATGACCGTGCACTACTTTTGAAATTTAAAATGTTTGTCTTTTAAATAAACCAAAGATGCTTCAGTCGTCAAATAAAAACACTTCAACAGTTTTTTAAGGTCCAGAACCATTTCTAATCACCTCTTCACCTCCTTCAAAATAATACTTTTGTTAATTAAATGTGCAGTGTAGTGAATAAAATTACACAGTCTGTCTCCAAACTGCCTGGCTTTCAATCAGCTCCCCCCTTCTTAGCTGTGCAGCCTCAGGCATGCAACTCCATCACTGGGTTCCCTCAGCTTCACTGTCATCATCTCCTGGCCAGGAGCTAAATGGGAGCTGCAAAGCAAAGCCTAATGTTTTGTTTTGTTTCATTTTCTGCTTTCCACTCTGTCTATGGCCCCAGGAGAATAAGCCAACTTTTTATTATTATTTCTTATCATTCAGAAATATAACAGCACACCCCAGATACATATTAAAAAGAAATGTTTCCTCTGATATGCGGATGCTAATTCACAGGTGGGGGGAGGACTAGGAAGAATAGTTACTTTATATAGAGGGTAGTGAAGGGAGGGGAAGGGGTATGGGGGAAGGAAGGATAGTAGAGTGACATTATTACCTCATGCACATATATGACTGCATGACAGTTGTGATTCTACAATATGTACAATCAGAAAATTCCATTTATGTATGATTTATCAAAATGCATTCTATTGTCATATGTAACTACTTAGAATAAATTTTAAAAATTAAATTTAAAAAAGAAAGAAAACAAAGCATGGTGATCATTCATTCAATACTCAGGTTGGTCATTTCTGTCAGTAGAAAAAATAGAAAAAAAATCATCTATAAAATAAATTTTACAACATAAAAATCAAGAGTTTAAAGAAAACCACCACCGATGACTTTTCTAAGATGAATTGGTCATTCTTCATTGAAAACTAAAAAATCATAAAAGCACAGTTTTATTTTCTTGTTTTTTTCTGTGTAGCTTGACCTAAGATTACATCTGTAGCTTTCAAAAGATGGTTTGAAGGTTTTCAGTAACCATTAGTTGTCTGTCCATCAGGTGTTTGAGCTAGCTGCAGCTCCCTTAGGTCAAGTGGACATTCTGTTCATTAGGCTTTTGAGCCTCCACACTGCCCAGCTCCCAGCAGGACCACTTTTTATTCCTGGCAGTTGCAAATTTAGCTATCAAACAGCATGTTCAGTGGGGCCACTTGACTTTAGCACAAAACTCTTGTTGGCAGCCATGTGGGGGTGCTTTTAAGCATCAGCCTCTCAGCTAAGTGCCCCCTTGTGTCACCTCATTCAACTCTTAGGACCACACTGGGAAGTGGGAATCCTTACCTTTACGCTACAGACCAGGAGCAGAAGCCCGAGTCTCCAAGCCTAAGGTACCAGTTTTCACATGGCAGATCCAGATTCAAAGCAGGATCTGTCTGATTCCTGTGTACACACCCTTGAACATCATTTACAAAAAATTATGCATAATATATATATAATATATATATATATATAGTGTGTGTGTGTGTGTGTATTCCAGTCAAATTTGTACCATTCATGGATTTGATTGTCAAAACCATATTTGGAAATACCATCTCTGGATCATAGCATTTTATAATCTATAATTTTGAAAAAACACACATTTAAATATCAATAACACTAGTAAGTAGAAGTAAATTACTTAGCTCCTATCTCCACCTACTTCCCAGTCACCAGTCTGCATTCAGCCTACAATGTGTGGCCTAAAAACCAGCTGAAGAAACTGCAGAAACTTGCATATGCCAGGGACCATCTCCAGAGCAAATGTGAAACAGTGCCTCAGAATCTGCATTTTACTGGCTCTCGCTTATTACTCTAATATCTGTCTACATCAATTTTGTCACTTTCTCTTACTACTGAGTTTCAATAGGAGTTACATTTTTAAGTTCATTCAGTTGCATGTTATAGTGTAAAGGCTATTGTATAGTGGTGTTTGCTAGTTTGTAAAATTCACCTTGGTTTCTTATGTGCAGAGCTGAATAGGAAACACTGCTAAATACCCAGTAAAGTTTGGTAGAAAAAAAAAAATCCAGAAATATGTTAGCTATGACCTTGTGATCTGAAAATGATTAGAAGGCATCACTTTTGAGTGTCAAGATCAATGTTGGGTTCATTGCTGTTTACTTAGTATTTAGAGCAACGCTCACACATTCACAAGTAGTGTTATCGGACTGAATGAATCCATGTTGCCCTTCCTGTGCTTCCGCCCACCTGCCAGCTACTTAGAGGGAAAACAAATTTACAAAAGTGGCCATAAATTCCACATCAAGCACCAGTTTGGTCAAATGACCTTATACCTGTCATCTGAACTCCTCCTTATCCCTTTGAAACTGCAACCAGTGGAGTTCTCTCTGTGGAGAACCTCCCTCTCCACCCAGGACATCCCAAACCCCTTTTCTGCCAGTGCCAGTCCTTGTTGCACTATATTCTGATGTATCCTGATGAAAGATTTCTCCAAATCTAGGCAGGTAGAGCAGGTCTGTTACAGTGCAACTGGTAATTCCAGATGTGTCTTACCAAATAGGTTACAAAATCCATCACACCTTTTCTGGTGAATTAAGACTGGAACAGAGAGAGGCCTCATAGGGTGGTGTTAGGTGATACTTGCATCTTCATCCCTTTGGGTGGGAAACAGTTTGGAAGTGTGGAAGAATTCAACCACTCACAAGCTCAGCATTTTGGAAGTGTAGGTTATTATTCTCAAGACAGGAGTGAAAAAAATTTTACAGTGAATATTCATTCATAAGTACACATTCCAACTTTAAGAGTAAAGTTCTCAGAGTAATTTAGCAGTGGGGGAAAGCCTGACCACAAAGCCAAAGAAACCTCTTTCCAAATAGGGGTTTTGACTCTGGGTCCTGGAAGCTAAGGATTCTGTTTTAATTAATGGGCACTATTACAGAAAGGACAACAGGAAAGGGCTTTCAGATGTATCTATTGTTTTAATTAAAATTGTAATGTCTCTAAGCTAAGTTTTGATAATTTGAAGATAATAAAATTAAGACAATTTGGTTAGGATGAATAAAACATTGGACTGTGAATGATTAATTAAACTGATTAACTTAATCAACTTTCCATCACTGTGACAAAATACCTGAGGTAAATCAACTTTAAAACAAGGGAAGTTTTTTGGCTTATAGTTTCAGAAGTTTCACTCTATGTCAGTAGGTCTATTGTTTTAAGGTTTGTGGTAAGGTAAAACATCATGGCGGGAAGGGGTGTAGAACAAACACACAGAAAACAAAAAAGCCTTAGTGTTTGCCAAAGCAGCAAAGTGGTGGGGCTTTCTAGAAGAGTAAGGACTGACCTTGTCATTCCTAGGCAGAGAATTCAGGCCACAGGTAGGTGACCATTCCCGTTACTAAACAATAACATTCAGCTTTTGTACTGGAAGGAAATTAATGGTTATACTGAAAAAAACTTCCTACAGAAATGACTTTCTACAGAAATCCTTTACCTTGTAAGTGGAAGAGGAGTTAATGAATTGTACTGTTAAAATCAAATGTGGAACACATTAAATCCATGCTAAATCCATACAGCATGAGAGAATGCTATACTTGTAAGAACTTAGAAATAATCAAAACGTCACTTTATAACCTTTTCTTTGCATCTTAAATATGTGAAAGATAAAATACATTCTTAAACCACTTTTGTGGTGATTCATTGCTAAGAAAGGAAGAGTCCTACAATAAAAAGTTGTTGCAATCTAGTCCACTGTCATTCAAATGGCAGAGTAGAAGTACTGCCCTTCCTTGGTGTCACCCTGGGCTTTAACACAAGCAACTCAGTGCTACCCTTTTGGTTGGCATTGTCAGTGTGGGTCAGAGAAGGGCAGGCTCAGTGAGAACCCACTTCCTAATTAACCACTGGGTCATGTAAAAGTATGATCTAGTAAGTTATGATCTAATAACCACTCCCTATGCAGCTGTTAAGACTAGTTAGCATATTGAAAATGTCAGGGTTTCTAAGAAAAATGATTCTGCACTTAAATAAATAAAAATCCAAATGAAAATTTAACAGGTTGGTCAAAATGTGATTTTTAAAAAACAAAACTTGATCTCTAGGTACTGACAAACAGCACAATGGGAGTATGAACACAAGACATTGCCAGTCCCTTCCCTCGGCAGGTTCCAGGCTAATCATTAACCATGCAGCAAGCAGGGACCAGCAATGGGTGGATGGGATGCACTCTGAGATCAGTTCACAGTTCCCATCCTCCACCTGTTATCTGTGCCCTTCCCAGTCCCAGGTACATCAGGGAGAAGAGAAATAAAGGTGAAGCATATTTAAAGTTTATAGAAATGTCAGTCTTAAACTCAGATAGTTTCTGGGAATTTCTCTAAAGGACATGGTTCTAAATATGGAAAAGATTTTGTATAAGAGCATTCTGCAACCTGGAGATGAGGGCAAGCAACATGTTCTGCCAAGAGACCACGGGTCAAGTGGATTGTGGGCAGCCACTCACTGGATTCAACTAACATTTTCCAGAAGGCAGAGGCTGCATGATCCCCTGCTGAAGTGTCAGGCTGTAGATAACTATTTAAATCAATTGCTCACTCAATCTGTCTTTCTTTCTTCCTTTCTTTCTTTCTCCTTTCATTCTAAATATCTATCAATCAATCTAGGCATGTGTGTGTGCATCTATCAACATGGATTGTGTAGCTAATATTTTAAATATTAAAAAAGACAACAAATAAATATTGGCGAGAATGTGGAAAAAGAGAGGCCTTGTACACTGCTGGTGGGAATGTAAATCAAAACAGCTATTATGGAAAATAATATAAAGGCTTTTCAAAAACTAAAAATAGAGCAATCATTTGACTCAGCAGTCCCACTTCTGGGTATGTATCTAAAAGAAATGAAATCAGTATGTCAAGAGGTGTCTTCATTATCATGTTTACTGTAGCACTATTCAAAATAACCAAGACTTGGAAACAATCTAAATGCCCATCAGCTGCTGAATGCTTAAAGAAGAGATGGAACATTGGCACAAAGGAATACTATTCTGCATAAAAAAGAATGGAATCCTGTCACATGCAGCAACACGGATGAACCTGAAGCCTGTGACATTACATAAAGTGAGCCAGATACAAACCCAAGTACTGCATGATCTCATATGTGGAATCCAGGAAAGATGACTTAAAGAAGTTGAGAGCAGAAGAGTGATTGCCAGAGACTGGGGAGGGAAGGGGGAAAGGAGGATGAGGTTAATAGTCTTAAAGTTACAGTGAGATAGGAATAGGAAGTCCTGGTGTTCTACTACACAGTAGGAGTAATATAGCTAATAATAATGCATATTTAAAAATGGATGAATGTAATCAGCACAAAGAATGATCAGTATTTGAGGTGAAAGATATGCTAATTACCCCGATTTGATCATCACTTGATGTATAGTGTATTGAAACCTCACACTGTATTCATAATCATGCACAATTATTATGTAGCTACAATAAATACATTTGTTATTAAAGACCAAAATGCTAAAAGTAGTTGTGTTATGGTACTAGTATTGTGAGTTTTTTAGAAAGTATTTTTCTTCTATTCCTATTTTTTGTCATAAATTTCTATTCAGTAAGAAAAAATAACTCTTTCAATGATAAACTTTTCTCAAATTTCCACACAATAAGCAAAACATTTTCTTTGTTTGAGAGCATTTGGTGAAGTCCACCCCACATTGATAATGGATTAAAAAGAAATGCTACGAAGATACAAATGGATGCTACATATTTAAATTATTCACAGCTTTACTTTTTGTGCTTTTAAAAAGAATGAATCATAAATTTTGATTACTTCAAATCTAAACCTCAAGACGGTTAAATAAGAATCAACAAAAAGATGCAAACAAATGAAGAAAAGAAAAAAACCTCTTAATTTTGGTAACTTGTTGTTTTTAATTTCACTTTGCTGCTCAAATGTGGTAAGGAATCTAAAGTGAGACTATATGGAGAATCAACTTGGAACTGCTCTGTGTACTCTAGCCTCTAATGAGCAATGCCCAGGACAGTGTAGTCATTCTAATGGCCTTGGACTTCAGCCAGTGGCTCCCCAGGATCAGAGAACCACAAGCTCTGATTTGTAAGGGGTCGAGGAAAGCATCTGTTTCAATGCTACAATTTACTTCAGTGCTTTTTAAGAGCCTTGAGTTTTTACCACGTTCAGGGTATGGAGTTTCCATCTCTTAGGGCTGGGCACTCTATCCTTTGTCAACTCATGGTTTACACTGAGAGACTCTGTGTTCCTGCAATATGCCCGTGACACAAGTGTATAAGTCTAACTACTTGGAATCCAAAAACTATATTTTCCACTAACTCTTCTTAGGAAATTAAGAGTTTTCTTTGCTTTGGGATATTTTGCTGAAAGTTCCAGCATGAACTTCAAGGGAAGAAATTAGTCTGATAGGAACCATATCAATAATAATTATACCTAACACTTATGTGGTATTATATTCTAGGTACTACTCGTTCAAGAACTTTGGATAAAATTTCCCTGAAAAACAGCTCCTTCTATTAGCCCTATTTTGCATGTGGGAATACCAGTATCTCTGTTAATATTGACAATAAAAAAAGGGAGCCAGTATTCAAGCCTATGCAGCTGGCTTGAACCTCTGTGGCCACTGACTCTCAAAGTTGAAGGGAAGTGTGTGTTCCTGGCACAGCACTCAGAAAGCAGAGAGCAAACTGGGGAGTCTTCAGTTAAAGAATGTGCTGGATGAAGGGAAGTCTAGTAGAGTAGAGGAAGGAGAATATAATAGGGGAGGGAAAAGGAGGGAAAAGGAAGGACCCTAAACTGAAATCAATTGCCATGCATGAACACATTTGTTCAGATGAACCAAACTACTATGTATAACTATAAAGCTCTAATTTAAAAAAATATTTAAAGGAATGAATTAGGAAAAACAAAACAAAAAAAAAAAAACAGAATGTGCTGGAGACTTAAGATTAGTTAAACTTCCCCAGGAAGAATGTGAGTATGGAATAAAGAAAGAGGTAGAACTGTTGAATGTGGTGATGATGCTTGCCTGTAATCCCTGCAACTCAGGAGGTTGAGGCAGGAAGATCAAGACTGCAGGTTCAAGGGCAGCTTAAGCAACTTAGAGAGATCCTGTCTCAAAATAAAAAGTAAAAAGGACTGGCAATGTGGTACAGTGGTAGAGTGCCCTTAGATTCAATCCCCAGTACAAAAAAAAAAAAAAAAAAAAAAAAAAGCAGGGTTGAGGCTTGAGGGAAATCTGCATTTGAAAGGTAAAAATATATATAATGAAGGAATTTTTAAAAAGAAAATAGAACTTCAGTTCAGAAAACCCCAACCACCTATTATCCTGAAACTCAAAGAATTTCAATCATGCAGCCATTCGCAGACACTAAAAACTCCTAGTGCATGGCTTTACCCAAAAAAGAATATAGAAAACAGCACCTTCATCATCTTTATTTGCCATTTGAATAGACGAGTTCACTTTGTGACCTCAAATTTGAGTGCTTGAGAAATAGAGGAGGGAGATATTTAATGAAGCTGAAATGGGCTACATTTATTCACACACACTCTGGAAAAATTATAAATACCATTTAAGAATTCTAGAAAACATCTCCTTGTTTCTAACATGGCAAAATTTACAGAGGCAAGTGGAAATGTAATTTAGGTCAAAGGTTTGATAGACAAGCATATGGGAACCCCCTACCCAGTCCACCCAGCAACCTGTACACCCAAAGAGGACTTCCATGTCACTCAGCGTCCTCTGAGAGGCCACCATAAGAACAGCATCCTTTACGACACCTTAATTTTCTGGGTACTTTAGAAATAAAAATTAGCAGCCAGTTGAGCTTATCTTTGTTTTTATTTTCTCATTTCTTCAAAATTTTTTTTGAAATCATGTGGTCACTGACATGTTTTGTTATTTAAAGAAATGAAATGAAGTAACATAAACTATTAACATACCAGAAATCGACTGAGCTTTAGACTCTTCTCCAAGCAAATGGTGGGAGAAGGAGGGCTTGTGTGTATGGCAATATTTTCCAAATATTACGTATCATAATAAATATGCTTTCACTTTGATTTGACAGTCACTATGTCACATTAAGGGACTTTGTTGGTTGACTTTGCTTTACTGTGAAAAAATAATTGAAGTAATCAAATTAAAAGGAGAAAAGGCTCACAGTTTTGGAGACTTATGTCCATGGTCCATATTACTTTTGGGCAGGCAGATTTTCCACTGGGGAGCATTTTAAGTGCCTGAAATAAAGGCCACCATAAAGAAAGCGTAATGCTTCGCATCTCTCTGGAGGTGAATCTCCTTCACATATCTTATACAACTTTAATCAATTATTAATGAAAAACTCATCTAGTTATGGCATGTTCAATTCTCCTTAATTAATCCTATATGCCCAAGCTATTTTTCTCTTTGAAGGTGATTCGTTAAATGCACCTCAACTTGTTGAGTAAAATACAGAGGAAAATGAAAGAAATAAAAAAGAAAAGAAAAAAATTTAGATTCATCCAACTGAATGTTTAAATGAAGACTCACATAGAAAGTAAGTGATTTTTTTTTAATCATGGACTAATGATGACAAGTATCCCTGACAACACAGTAAAGTGACCAAGTTACTTCATTAAACATATAATCTGGAATAGTTCTTGTGGAAAATAGTTTGTTCAACTCATGGCAAAGACAGACTGATCCAAGGAAAGCATTTCTGAAATCTATCTTAATAAAGAATATTACTTGTAAGGAAATGCTTTATAAATAGAGGACAGAATAGACATTAAGTTTCTCCTGCAAATCTGTCTTTTGTCACTTCAATTTGCAGGACCAGGTCAGTGAAATTAAGAGGACAGAGAAAATGTTTTTTCCTTCCCCATCATGAGGAAGAGGTGGGGCTAAAACCTCATGTCTAGGATTCCAGAAAGACTGAGAAGCCCCAGGAATTCAGGAGGCAGGTGAACTTCCCAAAAGCTTGTCACTTCCAAAGGCTCAGAGACCCCTGCACTGGTCTACCCTCTTCCCTTGACCCTGCTCTGGAGATGTGCTTGCTGCTCAACCTCCTGCTCTGTGCATCCATGGCAGAGAGGCAGAATAGCTCTTCCTAGGAGGAGTCCCTCAATGACTTGGGCTGTGGTCCTGTTGGGAGTGCCCCATAGACCATCTTTGAAGGACAGAATGGCTCTGGTCCTCTTCCTGGCTTTGTATGTATCTTTCACTTCCTGGTATCCATGAGGTAAGTATCATTATTCTATCATATGCTCCCCACATGGTATGCTGCCTCGCTGCAGGGCCAAAAGCAATATGGACCATAGACATAAGTCTCTAAAACGGTGAGCCTTTTCTCCTTTTAATTGATTACCTCAATTATTTTTTCACAGTAAAGCAAAGTCAACCAACAAAGTCCCTTAATGTGACATAGTGACTGTCAAATCAAAGTGAAAGCATATTTACTATGATACATATATTTGGAAAATATTGCCATACACACAAGCACCACATGACAAGAGTAAGGGCTATGTGCAACATCTGGAAATTTTGTAGCCATAGCCTGGAGTGGGATCAAGCAGGCTGCCTGCTGGACTGGGCAGAGTCTTTCATTTCCAGAGACTAGAGTGGAGCCATCCACCCACTGGTGAACGAGAAAAATCTGAGTGAGACATGGAGCACAGGCACATGTATAGAACTGTGAAGCCAGGGGATTCATTTTGAACTACTGATAATATTACTGAAGGCCAAAGCAGATACTCAAAAGTCCTCATCCACAAAATAGCTCTTGCCTCTGACTGTAGCCAGGGCAGTGGTCCTGCCTTTTGGATGTAACCGTTGAACACCTACTCCCTCCCAGACGCCAAAAAACTGTGAGTGAACCTTGCATTCAGATGAGGCAGGGCTGGGCTGGGCTGGGCTGGCAGCCTCTGATGTTCACTGTCTCCCAGGGTTTATGCTTGTTACAGATACTCCATTTTCTTTCTTAAGATTTAGGTGAGCTACATCTTTATCAATTACCACAGACTTCATGGTTTTGTGTTTCAACCCATTTGTGCAGAGGGGCATTCACCCACAACTGTCTGCAGTGTCTTTAGAGCCCCTCTCCCCTTCTTAATTTTCTTGTCATCTGCAGGATGCCCAGCCTGTCAGTGTTATATATGTAACATGCTGCAAATGAGCAAACACCCCACTGGAGATCTTCATCGAGTCTCCTTGATTTGGTGCAGATTTATCCTAGTCAGTTCCCTCAGATCATTAAGCTACTTGTAAATGTGACTGAGGCTACACTTTCATCTCTTCTGGGGACACTAAAGTCAGCTGAGGGGAAAATACATAAATTATTTTTAATTTGCACCACTAATCTTAGGTAATAGCATGCAGATATTCACCACTGCCCAAAAAGGGACAGAGGAGAGGACGTGGCTCATTTAAGCCCATCTCCAGGACTAGAAAAACACAGCAAAACTAATGTCCTTGCAGCGGGTCACTGCCCATGTATGTCCATCATGGACTAGTCAATGAATGACCCACACTTCTGACCCAAGTGACTTGCAATGCTCTGGTTTATGCCCTATGATTTATGGCTAAGATTGAAACAGAGCCCCTTTAAAATTAAAAGCAACTTGCTCATAGCTACTTTTCTGTATCCACTGTTGCTCCACCCGAGAAACTGAGAAACTACCCTGAAAGGCCAGGAGTGCCAGCAAAGGTTGAAAAACAGGAATTATGACATATTCTCTGGCTACCACTGCCTAGCTAAATCTGTATATGTGTATTTCCTGGCTTTTGTTTCTAAATTCTAACTGCTTCTATTGGACCAGAGGAGATAGTTTAACTGTTTCTCTCATTGTGGCCAAAACTGCAAGTAAATTCATTTTTTCCCCCTTTTACATTGTTCACTCATTCTTATGTGGGCAGGTGATAGAATCCGTCAGCTGAGATCTAGGCAGATTCCCTGACGTGGCAGCTAGTAAAAGAGGATTCCTTCCATTCTTCCACAAGAACTTTACAAATGTGTCTAATAACATGGGGTCAGAAAAGAAGAGGAAAACCGAAACTTTGCCAGTTAATAAAGCAGGGCCTTAGGGTCCATGCACTGTCCAGGACCAGGTTAAAAAACCCATTTAGATTAGCCATAAGGGACTGCGATGTAGCTCATTGGTGGAGCATCTACTTAGCATGTGAGGGCCTGGGGTCAGTCCTAGAATCATCACAAAAACGAACAAAACAAAACTGCCATAGGGCTTCAGTGGAGTCGAAGCACATAGAAAGTTAAATTACAGAGAAGCACAAAGATGATTAAATGACAAAAAATGGGGTGCATGAGGATGTAACCATCCTCTCTCTCTAATCCTGTCCTTTAAGAAGTTCATGGAGTTCATGAGGACTGGCCTTCCCATGGGATAGGGATAGAAGGGGACAAGGAATGAAGGGAGGGTAAACTGAGGCATGTCCTTTTCTTCTTCTGCATAGAGCTGTGCACAGCACAGGATTTCCTGGGTGTCTTACCCTGCTAATGTGTAGGGTCCTGTCAGGTCCTGCAAGGCTTACTGCAGCACATGTATGAGGGCAGCAAAGCCACAGACAAAGAAGTCAAGAAAAAGGGAGAGGTCAGAGTGCTCCTAGGCTACAAGGAGCCAGGGGTCCCACAATGTCTGACCAAGAGCTTTGCTGTCTCCTCCTCCTCTAGGATTTCTGACCTGTCCCCACAGGGGTTATCTAAAAATGCCAGCTGCTTTTTTTTAAAGGCATATTGGCAGAATATGACAAAGAGTGAAAATGAGCCAGAAGACTGGTAGATATATCCAGGACCAAAAAAAAAAAAAAAAAAAAAAAAACAAAAGGAAATGGGAAGAAAAGCAAAACGCAAATCTGACACCTGCCCATCCACCAACAAGCTCATATTTACACATGATATCGATGATGTATAGAAAAAGGTTAAAAGCCACTTGTTCTAATTTCCAGAGCCTTTGGACTCCAGGTTTTTGTTAATGTTTAGAAGAGGATGCAGGTAGAGAGGGAGTATTACTATCTCCAAAGCTGTCCACTGAGGGTCCACCTTCATCCAAAGGGAGAGGTGTTGTCTCACCCAGCCAACAGGGCTGTACGACCCCCTCACACACTTGCCTGTGGCATTTCAATTCCAGCAACGAGGGTTTTCAAAGCCTTATTTCATGAAACAAGTCATATGCCTCCCACCAGGGAACCAAAAAGTTGGATATGAGTGTTTCAATTGCATTCATAATGAAATATGTCTGGGAAATTTCTAAAAAAATAATTATTATTGTGTATATTTAAACTATACAGACTAGGGAATGTAACTTAGTGGTAGATCTCATGCTTAGCATGTTATTGAGACCTGGGTTCAATACCAGCACCAAAAAAAAAAAAAAAAAAAAAAAAAAAAAATATATATATATATATATACACAACATGCATGTGTGTGTGCGTGTGTGTGTGTGTGTGTTACTCTAGCAAAAACAATTAATGTATCCATCATCTCACATAGTTACCCTTCCCCTCTTCCATGAAAAGAGCAGCTATGATCTCCATATTTAGCAAAAATCCTGAATACAATACACTATTATTAACTACAACACTTATGTTGATCTTTTCTGACTTGTTTGTCCTATACATTTAAAATTTAGTATCCTTTGTCTTGTATCTTTTATTTCCTCTCCTTGAAACTAGTTTAAGGGCTAAGGAGCCTGCATTTAACTTTCTAACTCATTTAAATAATAAGATAATCTTTTATACTTAAAAAGCTTTTTCCTTATATGTGGTTTCTCCCAAACTGAAAAGTTATGTGCTATAACCCTTGAACTTGAAAATTTCCTCTTCTGCCCCTGGTACTGAGGGATGTAATCCAGGAGCTTTGTGCAAGGTTGTTGGCTTTTTTTTTTTTTTTTTTTTTAACCATTAAACTATTTTTCAAACACATTTCACTAAGTTCCAGGCTGGCCTCAGACTTACCATCCCACTGACAGCCTCCGGAGTAACGGGGATTACTGATGTGCACCACCATGCCGGGTCCAAAGAATACCTACATTCCTGAGGATCATATATTAACTGTAAACCTTGCTTTCAGAAATGGTCAAGGCTCATGTGAGGCACTGACTCCAGCGTGCCCTAATGCTGCCATCATGCCCACATATAAGGACTTCCTTCAGGTCAGTAAGGCCATCTTCTGGGAAGTAGGTAATCCTGAGCATGTACCTCTAATCTGATTAGAATGTTCTTTAATGGATTAACTACCATTTCACATTGCACAGTTAATAATACTGCTATATCTATGACTAACATCACTAGATAACTAGCAGTTTTCAACTGACTTTATAAACAATATAAACAATCGTTATAAACAATAACGATGTACTTAATCTTCATAGCAACTCAATGGAGTCCTTAACTGAGACGGTAGGAGTTTAATTGGCTTCTAGAGTTAGGTAATGTGGCAGAGAAACATATCCCACCTTGAATATGTCCCTTTGGCATATTTTGTTGTTTATTCTGAGGAACTGCAGACCTCTGCAGACAAGGGCAAGACAGTGAAAAGCTGTCCTTTTATTAAAAAAGAAATCTAAATCTATCTACATTAGTAAAGTAAATAGCAAATGTTGATACCTTTTGCATGTGTGGAGTATTTCACAGAGAAAAGAGTGGGGTGTCTGACACCCAACCCAGACAGAGGTGGCTATTTCCTGGGAGACTTAACTTGCATCACAAGACAGCCCTGACTGACTGTAGACATCCTCTCCCAAAACTTCTAGAATGAACCACCTCCCTTCATCAGAGAATCCCAAGTCCCTGTCCCTTTAAACTCTATAGAGGGGTCAGCTCTCTTATGCCTTTTGAATCTAATGTTGAAATAAATTTTGTGACTTCTTTCTTAATCTCTCTATTGTCCATTAATTTCACAGACTACAACTACCCAACTTTAGAGGGAAAATGGTAAATTTAAAACCTTTCAACAGCATCTTCTTCAAATTGCCTCAATTAGCAAGTTGTGGAAGGAGATTCCCACACCTTAATAATGCCAAAATCCATGATTTTAATTGCTAAAAAGTACTGCTCTATTTTACTGAAAAAAAAAAAAAAAGATCAGTAAGGGACTACTTCCATAGTAGGCAATAAATAATAAACTTTGAGTTTCTACCTTGGTTGAAAGTCTCTTAGAGGCTTAGGTTGAAAACAAGCAAGCATTTCAACATGCTCTGCATTTCTCTAGTGCCCATACTGTTTGCACGATAAAGGTAGAATTTGCTCCAAATAGTAATTGAGTTTGGAGGCAGGTACTGCTGGACAAGATTGGAATAAAGTTTTTAAAGTGCTCAGGGTTCCATTTTGGAAATATAAATTCACAGGATTGATATTCTCCAAGAAGTTTGGTTCATCACTGTTAAACAAATTATATGGGAGACCACTGTTTTGAACTAGGCTCCTCCTGCACTAGGCCCTGGAAGATAGGACCAAACCAGAGTAGAGTCACTCATGACCTATGGAACCAAACCCAACTTTAAAACCAGCCAGCTTAGGCAAGAAAGCAAACAAACAACAGCACAGAGGGTTTCAGTTTACCTGGTCAGTGTAGTAAGGAAATCCCATTTCAACACTACAAGGAAAGTGATTTTGAAACCACCAATTTGCTTTCTGTACTGTTTCTGTTTTTCTCAGTCCTTCTCTACTTCACAGAATGAGGTATCACCTGACTCTAAAAGTGCAAATAGACTTGGAATGCAGCTCAGAGGTAGTGTGCTTGACCAGCATGTACAATGCCCAGGGTTCAATCCCCAGAAAAATTAACATATAAAACTGGAAATAAAAGCCATTAGATCTTTAAATCAATTCAGTGGAAATTCTGCTTTTGACAAAAACATGAAGATATAACCTCAGTTAAAAGAAGCTAAAGTTACATGAAATCTACCACTAATAGTAACCAGCCATGTCTTGTTCAACATTATAATGATTGGCCTCTTTCTCCTCCCTTTTGTTCCTGGGTAGGTTTAGAAGTCTCCTCTATGGGAAACTTGTTAGTCAAATCTTTAAGCTAAATAAAGAACTTTATATCTTTGGCTCAAACTATATTCCCTATATGCAACTGAGTGATAAAGTGATAGAGGGATTATAAAAGCATAAGTTAAAATGGGCACAAATCATTGAAGGAGAAATGGATAAAGAAAATGTGTCATGTACATATGATGGAATATTATTCAGCCTTAAAAGGGGAGGACATTCTGACACATGCTACAGCATGGGTAAGAAATTTGAAGACATTATGCCAAATGAAGTAAGTCAGTTGCCAAAGAACAAACACCATGGGATTCCACTTACATGAATACCTAGTATAGTCAAATTCATAGCAACAGAAAGGAGAATGGTGGTTGCCAAGGGCAGGAGGTATGGGTGAGGAGAATGGGCACTTATTGTCTCATTGGCACAGAACTTCAATTTTGCAAATGAAAAGAATTCTGGAGATGAATGATGGTAATGATTCCATAACAGTATGAACATACTTAATGCTACTGAGCTAGTTTGATGAATTGTATTTATCAGAATTTTAAAACTTGGCATGGGGATTGCTGGTGAGCTCAGTGGTAGAGTAGTTGCTTAGCATGCAGGAAACCCTGGGTTCCACCACCAGCACTGATAAAAGGAAAAACGTAAAGAATTTCTTGAAAATTTCATTATGATAAATCTACCACTTATGCCCCCTAAAGTGAGGTAACAAAGTGAGGAAACTGGTCAAGAATACCACATATCTGATAACTGAAATACCTGATGATCGAACTGAAACACCTGGAGATATGCTGAAGTCCTTAATTCCCATTGGTAATTAAGTGGTCCCCTTAGATACTGCTACTTCTATAATTTTTTGTCTTTTTCTCTAGGCCCTGGGAACACAGGGTGTATAGATGACATTGGTTCACTTTCTCTAGACTTAACATTAGCTTGAGAAAAAACACTGTTTACAGACCAATTTTCCTTTCATCCCTTGGGTCTCACCACCATAGCCTTCTGTCCTATTTTTCAAAGGAAACTAAGAACAGAGACAGATGAATATTCCGAGCCCAATAAGAAATTCCACTTTCACCCCTGTTTTAGCCAGCTATTTGGTTGCTGTGATTAAACGAACAAACCAGCACAAGTCTAGAGGAAAATTTTGAGGGCTCACGGTTTCTGAGGTCTCAATCTACAGACAGCAAGTTCCATTCCTCAGGGCTCAAGGTGAGGCAGGACATGATGGCAAAAGAGTGTGGCAGAGGGAAGCAGCTCACATCATCAGGAAGCAGAGAGAGGCTTCACTCTCCAGATACAAAATATATACCCCATAGCTATGCCCCATTTCCCACCTCCTCCAGCCACACCCTACCACTTCAATTAATCCAGTGAGGGATTGATTCACCAGTTGGGTTAAGATTCTTAAAACCCAATTATTTTTTCCTCTGAACCTTCCTTTATTGTCTCCCATGTGAGCTTTTGGGGGATACCTCACATCCAAACCATAACAACACTGTTGGGTCAGTCTTCTGGATCCCACAAAGGCTTCTGGAATAGTCTGCAATAGCAAATATAAATTTGCTTCTTATGAGTATGACACCATAATTCATCCAGGAAAGAAGTCAGACAGGTGCCACCCTCTAGGAGAAAATGCTCAGTGCTGTGGCCTGGGCAGACAGACGATAACAATTCAAGCAAACTGGTGACTATATACTAAATCCTGCCCCAAGTCACAAAATACAATTTTAGGCAAATGAGAAGACAGGCAAGACTCCCTCATATGGGTAAGTGTGGATGTTTCTTGCTTTTTATTACACTGTACAGAGGGCTTGGGGACAATTAGCTGGTTAGTCTATATTTAAAAATAAATAAATACTTAAAAACAAGAAAAAATAAAGAAAAATGGAAAAGGAAAGAAAAATATAAGATGTAAATCTAAATCATGTTCTCAGTTCAATAAGAGAAAAAACATGTTAGCATGGCCGTAAGTCATTTTTCAATGTATTTGTGTAAAGTTACAGAGAAATAGTCTTCAAATTTAATTCAACATGACTATAGTATTAAGTGATATATTTTTAAAAACTGAATTCTGGTTTAGGAGCATCTAAATTCAGTTACTCTGGCATGTGTTTGCTTTTAGGATAGGAGGTTTCCATGGTTCACATATTGTTTCCCAAGCAATATTTCTCACATCAAATGTCTTATTTATCCCATCATGAATGACTTCCAGCTACTGCCAATGCATTTCATTTTTATTTAACTTTATGTAAGTTGTTAAATAACAAATCATGGCAGTTAACTTCTGTGAGAGCAGGGAATCTAGAAACAGTGGCACTCCCAGAAAGCCAAGGACTAAGTCTCAGTGTTCTCCTCTACAGGAGGAATCTCTTAGCTATTACCCTCTGAAAAGAACTCAGGAGGACTCTAGAAAGGGTCTGTGTGGAGTCAGCCCAAGGCAAGATCACAGCAAGGATGTGTCTTAACATAGCTAACATGCAGCAGGAACAGAAAGCGCCCCCACATTATAAGCCATATTACCTACCATGAATTTAAATTACTTAAGCTTTCAATCTTATTTCTTCTCATTTAAGATTTCTAAGTTTCAGGCTACCAAAAGCTTGGAAATGCCAACTAGAAACACAGGGAATTTCACTCCTAGGATAAAATGTAGGTCAACACTCCAACATACACAGGCAAGGACTTTCTCAACAGACCCCTAAAGCTCAGGAAATAATGCCCAGAGTTAATACATGGGATGACATCAGATTAAAAAGTTGTATGGCAAAGGCAGCAAAAATGTGAAGAAAGAACCTACAGAATGGGGGAAAATATTTGCTAGTAACTCTTCTGAAGAAGATTAATATCCAGAATACATAAAGAAATTAAAAAAAAATAACACTAAAACACACACACACAAAAAACTATTAACAAACGGACAATTGAACTAAACAAACATTTCTCAAAAGAAGAAATACAAATATATAAAAAATTTCAACATGATTAGCCATTAGGGAAATACAAATCAAAACTATACTGAGATTTTATATTATCCAAATTAGAAGAGCAGTCATGGAGAATACAAATTTTGGAAAGGATGTGGATAAAAAGGAACATTTACACTGTTTGGGGGATTTAAAATTAGTTTAACCACCATGGAAATCAGTATGAAGGTGCCTCAAAAGACTAAGAATGAAACCATTATATAACCCAGCTATACCACTCCTTGGTATTTATGCTGAAGAATTAAGGTCATCATACTATAGCGACACCTGAATACCCATGTTTATAGCAGGACAATTCATAATAGTCAAACTGTGGAACCAGCCTAAGTGTCTATCAACAGAAAAATGGATAAAGAAAATGTGATATTATATATCAGCCATAAAGAAGAATGAAATTATGTCATTTGCTGGAAAATGGCTGGAACTTCAGAAAAGTATGTTAAGCAAAATAAGCCAAACTTAGACAGTCAAGGGGTCAAGGGTGATATGTTTTCTCTAATATGTGAAACCTAGAGAGGAAAAAAGAAAAGAAGGGTAGTGGTAGGAGGGATCTCTTGAAAATCGAAGGGAAATCAATAGAGTTGAGGAACCAAGGGTTGGGAAGGGGGGCAGGAAAGGGGAAATACTGAGGAATGGTATTGTCCAGATTTTATTTTGTGTGCATGTACAAATATGTACCAATGAATCCCACCATTATGTACAACTATAATGCGCCAATAAAAGATGAAAAAAGAGACACATGGACATTCAATGGACAATGCTGCTGACAGCACCATAATTATCACATTACGAGAGCAAGGAGGAGCAGAACGAAGTGATGATGAGCAAGACAACCGGGAGCACTGGCGTTGCAGCTGTCGCTGCAGCACCCCAGGGGATCCTCCAGCTCCACAGGGCTCCATGTAAGTCCAACCAGACCTCTATTGGTGCACCACAGAGCAATTTTTATTTCATGAACTGTCTTTGAAAAGGCAAACAGAACCAGGGTAGTGGCATGTGCCTGTAGTCTCAGGTACTGGAGAGCTGAGACTGGAGGGTTTCCTGAGCCCAGAAGTTATAGGGCAGCCTAAGCAACATAGGGAGACCTGTCTGAAAAAGAGGAGAAAGACAAAGAAAGAGAAAAGAAGGAAAAAAAAAAAAAAGAGAGAGAGAGAGAAGCAAAAAGGCAGATTTCCAAAATATATATCAGAAAGTGCTACCAAAATGTTGTCATCAAATCTCTCAATATAATTTGGGGATAATACCTGTGTGTTTACATATACTAGCTCCATCCTTGTGGCTCTGGGTTATAGAGCATTTGCTTAGTTCCTGTGGAAGGCTTCATGACTGAAATGAGGCACAGATGTTACAGATCGCCACCTGCTGGCGGCCAGTTGCCATTGGGGTAGGGCTAGCTGGACTATGGGAGGGGTCATGGGCACACTCAGCACTAGGACATTCAGGCCCACGTGGCTGTTGTGTTTCCTCACAGGCTCATCTCTTTCCATGTCTTTTTCTTCTTCTAGTTCTCATAACAACAAAAATATATTCCCTCACACACTAGGACAGGCTCTGATAAGTTTCCAACCCTGCTTGTATTTCCATTTTCTGGCAAACAGGACAATAGCCCTTTAGGACTGGTAACATTGTATCTTGACCATCATTGTTCTGAGTTATCTTTCAAAGATGAGATGGCTACAGTTTCTTTCTTTATTTAGTATCCTTCTAGATTTCCAATTGACCTCAAGATTAACTCCAAGTCCCATATACCTTTCATTCACTCAACAAATATGTATTACACCTGTTATGTTCCAGAAGCTATTTTAGTTAGGAAGAAATCCTAAATGGAAAAAAAAAAAATGGACAAAAGAACCAAGATTTATGTCTCCTATGGTCTGCACCCCATGCTCCTTGGCCAGAGCCAGCTCCCCGTACATACAAGCTGCAGGGGCATGCTGTCAGTGTCCCCTCCTTTTTGGACTAATGAATCTCTCAAAATTTAAATGTTGCAGCCTCTTCATGAAAATTTCCTTTAATTCTCAGCACATTCATTCTTTCCCTCTCTCCCCTCCCCTCTCTTTTCCCTCTTCTCCTCCTTCTTCTCTCACTCTCTTCTCCTGTTTTCCTCTCAATGTTTAACTCTCTGCTTCCCTCTGTTTCTCCTCTTCCTTTCTCTATCTTCTTCTTTTTTCCTTTTCTTCCTCCTCTCCCTTCTTTTCTCTCTCTCTCTCACCCCTCAGTTTGTTAGACACTCATTAACTATATTCCAGTGGCACCCCACATTGAGCTCTATTGGCTGGATATGCTCAATTCTGCTAATTATTTGCTTGTCTCTCTCCCTGAAATTTGGGGGACAGTAGCTGTGCCCTGAAGCTGTGTGTCCTGGGGTCACAGGCCACTCCACAGGCCCAAAAGGTACCAACCTAAAATAATTCCCTTTAAACTCTTGTGTAGAAATTAAAATAGGTGTGGCTAACAGACAGAGGCTAAGGACAAATATTCTGCTCTATTTCTCCTCTCCACTCTCTATCTGTTTGGACTGATGGGAATTATTTCAGGAGAGATGCACGGAGAAGGCTGAGCATCTATATACAGAATGTGGGAGATGCTGTTCTTTGTGTTTCATAAAGTATGGATGAGCTACAAAGCTGGAGGCAGCTAAAAGGAGTAGGCAATGCAGTCAACATCAATAAAAAATTTAAAATTAAGTAAATTTTGAAGACTTAAATACGGATTTTCATGGAGAGTGATGCCTAAAGCCGAGGGGCAGCACACAGGGGCAGGTTTTTGAGTAAGGTTTTGTGTGGATCCCACTGTGCTCATCATACACACCTGTTCCCTCTGCTTTCATTACATGGGGAAAGAGGAAAATTGGGGGCAGAAACCCCATGGTCCACTAATCCTGAAGGATTTGCTATCTGGTCCTTCAGAGGGAAAATTGGCCAATCCCTCTAAGGGGTAAGAGGAACCGCTCTTTCACCTTGGCAATGCCAGAGTGAACTTCATGAAGGAGAAGTCAGCAGCACTTCCCCAGAAGTAAGGTGACAGGTATTCTCAATTCACAGACTCATGCCAGAAATATATATATATATATTCTTCTCATTTTATTTTACATAAAACTTCACAAAGGGACCATGTTTTAAGAGTGAAGCGTGTCAAGATGGTGTTTCTAACATGGCTCAGAGACGTCTACCTCATATTATGGCCCCAGAATTTGGAGTGAGAGTGCAGCCCCACCTGCCCGTCATCAACTACAGGTAACATGCTGACAGCTTTGCAGAACCCAAGTCAGCCAACAGAATCTACTGAATCACACTGTGGCAGCCTCTTTGTGCTCATGGTTACAGGCAGCTGGTAGACATTCATGTATTTGTCATTTTCATTTCTGTTTGGTAGCAAGAGGCATGACCCTAAAATGATGGGAGGGAGGGAAAGAGGAAGAAAGGAGAGAGGAGGGGAGGAAACAAACAAAGGATAAACGAGTCACAAAATTGAAGGTTTGTATTTCCCTTAGACCTGGAGTTCTCAGCTTCTCCAGAGAGACATGTCCTTTTTCACCCAGGTCCCATAATATGGACATCAACTTAACCCTGGCATTTGAGATGTGTTCTGGAAATTTTTGTTGTGCTTCAATAAGAAAAAAGTTCACTTTAAAACAAAAGTGCATCAGGACCAGACTAATACAGCATCTGTCCTAAACACATAATAAAAACACAACATTCTGTCAACAACTGGTTCTTTTGTTCCAGTAAACTTTGCCTCTGTTTATCCTAAATCAACATCCCTTTGTGAAAGCTTATGTGAGGTGCACATTTGGTGTTCACAGCTCTGTGCTTGATACAAGTTTAGCTCAAGCATGAACTTGGTGGCTCTCTTCCTCAGTGGCATCAAACACAGGGGTTGCTCCCTTCTAACCAAACAGTTACTTCCTCATTCACATGGCCTTGAAGATTCAAGGAAAATAGCCATCGAAGAAAACAGAGCGACTGCTTGTTTTGCTACTGAAAGAGTTTGGTGTTCTCCTCAAAAGCCCTTTGATGAAAGCAACTTCTTACTTGCATAATGGATTTATAATATAAAGCTGTTCCCCGCCCTTTACGCTGCAGCCATTTCTCCCCCTCCCATCTTTCAACCTAGCTTGTCAGTCTGTGAACATCTAGCTAGTTATTGTCCGCTACTCAGCCTGCCAGTCCTCTTCTCAGTCATTGGTCCGTTGTTAGTCCTGAAATTCCACTACTTAGGAGAGAATCTCTTGTGCCATTTTTCTCTCTCTCTCTTTCCCAGTCCCAAACAGAGGCTCTGGTCATCCGCCTAATAAAATCCCTGGTGTGAGTTCCCCGGTCCGGAGTGGCTTTCTGGGTGCTGTCGCTGGACCGAGACTCAGACCCAGCACCCCAGAGTGCTTGCTCCCCTGGATTCGAGGGTCTGAGCTGCCTCGGGACCCGAACTGAGCCGCATTTTTCTTACAGGATTGAAGAGGTAACTTTCATTGTGAAAGCTGTTCAGGGCAGAAGCAAATAGCTAACATCTCAATTTTTAAATGGAAGGTACATTCCAATCTTTCTAGAAATTTCATGTAAGTCGGTACCCTGAAGAAACTTGAAGGAGCATTCCATCTACTTCTTTCCTTGCTTTGTACTTCCAGTGTTGCAGAGTGTGACATGTCTTTTATGGCTTAATAGCTGTGTGCTCTCAGGCTACTTGTTTCAGCTCCCTGAATACAGAAAGGCAATAACACTAAAACTCAGCAAATGTGGCAACTGCGGAACTGACTAACAGCCTACCATGCTCATGCCTTATGCTGAGAGTTCTCATGCATTGGCTCCTTGAAGTGTCACAGCGATCCTAAGGCTACTACCCATATTTCAGGAAGAGGAGCTATGATCCAGATGATTCAGAAATCCAGCAAGCAGTGCTGAGTTGTGATTGGTATCCAGGGTTAACACCTCCAGAGCCTAGAGTTTGAACCTCTTCAGGTACCTGCTATTTCATGATTTATCATGAGGATTGAATAAGATGGTGAAATCTAGGATATCACACAGAGCCTGACATAGAGCAGTCACATAGGAATTGTTAATAAATTAAATAATAAGGTCCTCCTACAAATATACTGACCTGAGAGATTTTTACTTTAAAATGAAAGAGAGCAGAGAGGCAATATGGAGCACCTTTTAGAAACAGGAGTCCTTAATTCCTTGGGGAGGAGCTTATGCATAATCTGATAGGCAACACTATATATTCTAAGCAAAGTAATGCCATGATTGGCACTATACTTCTGGCAATGGGCTCATCCCTGGGGAGAGGTGCTGGTGGCATCCAGGGAGCAGAGTTTGAGCAGACAGTAGTTATGGCAGACAGGATCTGGGGAGGAACAGCAGGAACAAGAGGGTTCTTGGAGGCCTGAGGAGCAGTAAAAGCTCAAATGTTAAGGGTACTGACACTGGTAAGATAATAAGGTGCATTAATAGGAAAAGGAAAATCAGATAAGAGTGCTTGCGAAGAAGGTATGAGCAGAGTTAGGGAAGTGCTGACACTCCATTCCACCCATTAGCAACCAGGCATTGGGTTAGTACTCCACTCTTCTGGTCAGGCAAAGGGATGTGAGCATATATACCTATATGTCCTTGTTGCTACCCCTCCACAGGGGATGCCTTCTAAGACAGATTACATAGGATCCAGAGTCTAATACTATTCAAACTTTCCAGGTTATAAAAAGTTACTTATTATACCAAGAACCACAGAATCACAAGACATAGGAGAAGGGACAATCAAAAATGCGAACTTTCGGTTAGCTCAAATGTTGGAATTATCTGATAAGGATCTTATCAGATAATTAATGCAGCCATCATTTATCCCCTGAGAACACCATGTTTGCCACCAAGCCCTCTTGCTACTTGGAATCATAACAACAGAGACCAGGAAGAAACATGACAACAGGGTAAATTTTATAGTTTTCTTAAAACATTTTGTGAGAAGATAAACAAGAAGAAACAAACACCTGAAAAAAAGCTAAAGCTGTTAGAGTAATGGAGAAAAAGGCAAAGTCACCACTGAAACTTGACATCATCGAAAGCTCAAGAAAACATATTTAGTTATTGGGGGAAAGGCAGAACAAAATTAGATGTAGAAATCAAATGAAAAATCAGTAAAAAATTAAATGCTGTGATTGATACCAGCAGCTCAGTCCTTGTCCCTGATGCCAATCTAATAGTTTGGACAAGGTTTAGAGAACAAAGGAAGTTGTACTGATTTGCTAGCAAATAAGAAAAGACATAAACTGAGGTCTAAAAGGCTGCAATTCTAACTACCAGGGGGAATAGAGGACATTTAAAGGGGTGATACAAAGGCTGTTTTCCAAGTCTCAGCAGATGTAATTAATATTCAACTTGTATCCTTGAGAGAAATGTTGTTCCATTTTTCAGGTCCAGAGTTCCTGTTATTTCTCCTGGTAGTGAGCTGAAGGGTACATAACAAGGCTTAGGAAAGGAAGAATGCTAATCTTGCTTACCCCATGGCTGGGGAGGGAAAAGAAGAGGGAAAAAATGCTAGTTTTAAAATAAGGCACTAATGACAAAGCACAAAGTTTATATTTAAAGCATGAAGGAGACTCTATTACATAAAAGGAATCCCTGTTACATGATAATCTTTTTAGATAGGAAAATAATGAAGGGCAAGAGGCAAGGAAAAAGGAATGGATCAAAAGTTTAATAATTTCTGCTTGGTGTTGTGGTACACACCTGTAATCTCAACTGCTTAAGAAGCTGAGGCACAAGGATCACAAATTTAAGTAAGGTCAGTTTCAGCAATTTAGTGAGATTCTTTCTCAAAATAAAGTTGTAAAAGGTCTGGGGATATAGCTCAGAGGAAGATCACTTGCCCAGCTTGTGCAAAGAAGATCTGGGATCAATTCTCAGTACTGCCAAAAAAGAGGTTAATAACTTTTATTATAAATAAGAAATCAATTGTTCATGTTTCATGTATTTGTTATATTGAAAACCCGGCTGAAACTTAAAACCTGCACTTTAAAACCACTATGGCAAATTCCTCAGGTTTTCTGTAAGCCATTTTGTGCCTTACAAAACAATTCTGTAGAAAAATAAATAAAATAAAAATACAAGCAATTATAATAAGTTTTCTTCGAAGGTAAAGAAAGAAAAGAAGAAACAAAGAAAGGAAAGACTTAGAAAATAATCAAATGGAAATCATATTAAAATACAATAAATATTTTTTTTCAAAATTCACTAGATGGGAACAATAGCAGAGAAGAAATGCTATAGGTACACTCTGTGTAATTGAAAATGGTTTTTTTTTTTCCATAAATGATCCAATCTAAACAATAAAAATAATGTAGAAAATAAATAAATGAATAAATATATAAATAGGTTTGGGATATACTTCAGTGAAAGGACACAGGCCTAGCATGCACAAGCCCTGGGTTCCATTCCTCAGCACCAAAATAAATAAATAAGTAAACGAACAGACAAACAATAAGTGAATGGAGTCTTAGGGAGTTATATGATAATTATAAGAGTTAATTTTCAACCTGGACATGGTGGTACATGCCTGTAATCCTACTCATTAAGTAGGCTGAGGCAGGAGGATTGCAAGTTCAGGACACAACAATGCAACTTAGTGAGGCCCTATCTCAAAATAAATAAGTAATAAAAAGGGATGGGGATATAGTACAGAGGTAGAATGTTCTGGGGTTCAATCCTCAGACAGTACCAGAAAGAAAAAAAATGTTAATTTTCATAGTACCAGAAAAGAGAGAAAGGACTGAAAGTATATGTTCGTTGCTGCTCAATTCACCATAGCCAGATTGTGGAACCAACCTAGATGTCCTTCAATTGATGAATGGATAAAGAAACTGTGGCATATATATACAATGGAATATTACTGTGCCATAAAGAATGATAAAATTATGGCATTTGCAGGCAAATGGATGAAATTGGAGAATATCATGCTAAGTGAGATAAGCCAATCTCAGAAAACTAAAGGACAAATGATCTCGCTGATAAGCGGATGAGGACATATAATGGAGGGTAGGAGGGGTTAGCATTAGGGTTAGGATTAGGTTTAGGGTTAGGGTTAAGGAGGGTGGTAAGAATGGAAGAAGGAAGGCCTGTATAGAGGGAAAAGAGGGGTGGGAGGGGTGGGGGGGAAGGGAAAAAATAACAGAATGAATCAAACAACATTGCCCTATGTAAATTTATGATTACACAAATGGTATACCTTGACTCCATGTACAAATAGAGAAACAACATGTATCCCATTTGTTTACAATTTTAAAGAAAGAAAAAAAAATTTAAAAAGATTAAAAAATTTTAAAAAATGGCTGCAAACTTCTGAAATTTCATGAAACACATATGCCTACAGATTAAACAGGCTGAGCAAAATCCAAATAAAATAAAGTCAAAGAACTTCATATCCAGACATATCATCATGCAAAAGAAAAAAAAATCTTGAAATCAACCAGAGAGGAATAACACATTTCATATAGGTGAACATTAATGCAATTGACAATACACTTCTCATCTGAAACCATGGATGCCAGATGGATATTGCAGAACATATTTTAAGTGTTGAAAGAAAAGAACTGCCAATTGTGAATTTTACATTCAGTGAAAATACCTCCAAAATCAGAGGACAAATAAAAACACCCCAACCCACAAATTAAGAAAATGCAAGGGTAGTAAATATTCCTCATAGAATGCTAATGGAAATCCTCTAAACAGAAAGGAAATAATAATAAAAGACAGTCTGAAACTTCAGAAAAGTAGTGGAGTGAATAAGGGTAAAGATAAAAAATATAATTGACAATTTATCTTCCAATGAGTATTTATATAATATTTGATGTTTAAATCACAATACCATCTGATGTGCTGCTCAATGTATGTATATGAAATACTAAGACAACTACATTCAAAATATAAGGATAGTATAGGGAGCTAAATGGAAGAGGAATTTTATCCTTCGCTCAATCTGGCAGTACTCAAGACAGTTACATGTTAAGTACATATACTGAAATTCTAATAGTAACTATGAAGGAAACTACACAAAATAATATATTGAAAAATACTGTAAGTCAAGATGGAATACTAAAACTATTCAAGTAACCCATATGAGGGAAGTAAGAGAAATAGAGAAATCATAGATAAACAAAGAAAAGAGAAAGCAAATATTACAATGACAGACTTAAATGCTAATATTCTAACAATTATCTTAACTATGAATAGTTTAGACACATTTAAGACACAATGCTTTTTTAAAAAAAACATAATTCAAGTACATATGGCCCACAAGGAATTCACTTCAAATTCAACAACACAGGTAAACAAACACAAGTAAAAAGAAGAAAATGCAGGAGTGTCCATATTAAAATCTCATAAAGTGGACTCCAGAGAAAACATAATTACTAGTGACATAAAGGAACATTAGACAATGATAAAAATGTTCATTCTATTCTATGAGGAGACATAATAATAACAAATAAGTATACACCAAACAATAGAGTATTAAAACACAAGAAGCAAAATTAGTAGGCTTAAAGGCAATATACACAAATTCACAACTAACACTGGAAACCACAAAACTGTAAATAAGCAACTGATAGAACTATTAGACAAAAAAAAATCATCATTAAGGACATAGAAGAACTGACCAACTCAACCCACCAACAAAATTATACACACACACACACACACACAAATAGGGGGATCTCCACCCAATAATAGCAGAATGCACACTTTTCCAACAACTCTGAAATATTTACCAAGATATTCAATATTCTGAGATATAAGATAAATTTCAAAGTTATAAAGGCACTGGAAATATACAAAGTATGTTCTCTAACCATAGTTAAATCAAAAAAAGAAATAAAAGAAAGACAATAGGAACATTTCCAAGTATATGGAAACTAAATAATATACTTCTAGTTAATCTTATTAATGGGATATATCAAAGAAATGTGTGTGTGTGTGTGTGTGTGTGTGTTGCAGGGATTGAATTGAGGGTCTTTCACATGCTAGGCAAATGTTGTACCACTGAGCTAGAATCCAGCCCTTCAAAGAATATTTAAAATAATACACAGAAAATAATTTAACTGAAAAATATATCAAAGTATGTGAGATGCAGCCAATGCAGTGCTGAGAGGAAAATTAATAGCACTAAAATGCTCACATTAGGAAAGAGAGATGGTCTTTAACCAATAAAGTAAATTACTTCATCAAGAAACTTGGAAAAGGAGAGCAACATACACTCAAAGCAAGCAAAAAGAGAAAATAATAACTATAAATCACAATTTGATAATATAGGAAAACAATAGAGAAAAAATTTTAATCCTCCAAAACAAGTTCTTCACATCAGTACAAATACAAGTAACAAATCTCTAACCAGAATGACAAAGAATAAAAGAAGGTCTAAATCACATAAAGAGTAAAACAGATATCCCTACAATTTTGCAGCCATTAAGAGAAATCTTGTGAAGACTGTGAAATATACTGGACTCAAAGATTTACCAACTAAAAAGAAATGGACAAATACCTCAAAATTTGCAAACTACTAAAATTCAACCTCCTATTTAAAAAAAGACTATTTATAAGAATAGTCTTATATTCATTAAATAAATAGGACCTATAAATTAAAAGCTCTCCCAAAATAAGTATTTGGACATCACATGATTCTATCAGAGCACTTTACCAAACATCTCAAGATTAACTTTATATACTTTCTTCCACTATTTATCCTTGATGCAGCCTTTAAAATAAAATTTTTTTAAAAATTCTTTTTCCATCACTAGAATTTAAGCTCCATGACAGCAACAGTTACATCTACATTTTTGGTAAAACCAGTTGGAGATGAGAATATGCTCCCCCAACAGCCCTTTGACAGAAATATTACTTTGATCTGAAAGCAACTGAGAAGAATTAGACACAAGAAAAGCTCTCTGCCCTCCTCCTATTTGCCTAAGAACAGAATATAAATTTACAAAGGTGTCTTCCTCCCCTCTCTACTAGACAGAACTTAGGTTAGCCATTGCCATTAAGAAGACTTAAGAGCCTCATCTACCTGGAGATATTACTGGAGGAAACTGTACAATCAACTACACTAACCAGAGGTAATCCACTATGGGGAATATTTGCCTTCCCTAGAGAAGCAAGGCACTGTTTGCTCATCTTGTCCAAATATTTATTGTTCTTTGTGAATATTGATATAAGCTGGAGTGGTAGGACACTTGTTTGAGAATTATTTACTCCTTGGGTATGTCCCATGTATAAATGAAATATGCATGTACATAGCTTTTGTTTTTCTCTTCCTAATCTGTATTCTTAGCCCCCAGCTAAGAATTGAGAGCTCAGAGAGAGAGGGAAAAATTATTTTCTCTCTCTTATACCAGCAAAGTGCCTGGATTGGAGTAAGTGATCTATAAATATGAGGTCAATGAATAAGCACGCACAGGAAATTCTCAGAGCGCATTGTATAGTACCGTGTGTGTACGATACATACAAAATACATATAGTATACAAAGCTTTCAATAATCTGGTTGATAAATAGAAACTGAGTTTGTCTTTGGGATGGAAACAGGATAATGTGGGTGAGTGACAGGGGCAAAAGTTCTCTTTTCTGTCTAATATATTTCTCTCTTCTGTATACTTATTTTTCATTTGAAAGCACATGACCGTGCACTACTTTTGAAATTTAAAATGTTTGTCTTTTAAATAAACCAAAGATGCTTCAGTCGTCAAATAAAACACACTTCAACAGTTTTTTAAGGTCCAGAACCATTTCTAATCACCTCTTCACCTCCTTCAAAATAATACTTTTGTTAATTAAATGTGCAGTGTAGTGAATAAAATTACACAGTCTGTCTCCAAACTGCCTGGCTTTCAATCAGCTCCCCCCTTCTTAGCTGTGCAGCCTCAGGCATGCAACTCCATCACTGGGTTCCCTCAGCTTCACTGTCATCATCTCCTGGCCAGGAGCTAAATGGGAGCTGCAAAGCAAAGCCTAATGTTTTGTTTTGTTTCATTTTCTGCTTTCCACTCTGTCTATGGCCCCAGGAGAATAAGCCAACTTTTTATTATTATTTCTTATCATTCAGAAATATAACAGCACATCCCAGATACATATTAAAAAGAAATGTTTCCTCTGATATGCGGATGCTAATTCACAGGTGGGGGGAGGACTAGGGAAGAATAGTTACTTTATATTAGGTAGAGGGTAGTGAAGGGAGGGGAAGGGGTATGGGGGAAGGAAGGATAGTAGAGTGACATTATTACCTCATGCACATATATGACTGCATGACAGTTGTGATCCTACAATATGTACAATCAGAAAATTCCATTTATGTATGATTTATCAAAATGCATTCTATTGTCATATGTAACTACTTAGAATAAATTTTAAAAATTAAATTAAAAAAAGAAAGAAAACAAAGCATGGTGATCATTCATTCAATACTCAGGTTGGTCATTTCTGTCAGTAGAAAAAATAGAAAAAAAAATCATCTATAAAATAAATTTTACAACATAAAAATCAAGAGTTTAAAGAAAACCACCACCGATGACTTTTCTAAGATGAATTGGTCATTCTTCATTGAAAACTAAAAAATCATAAAAGCACAGTTTTATTTTCTTGTTGTTTTTTTCTGTGTAGCTTGACCTAAGATTACATCTGTAGCTTTCAAAAGATGGTTTTGAAGGTTTTCAGTAACCATTAGTTGTCTGTCCATCAGGTGTTTGAGCTAGCTGCAGCTCCCTTAGGTCAAGTGGACATTCTGTTCATTAGGCTTTTGAGCCTCCACACTGCCCAGCTCCCAGCAGGACCACTTTTTATTCCTGGCAGTTGCAAATTTAGCTATCAAACAGCATGTTCAGTGGGGCCACTTGACTTCAGCACAAAACTCTTGTTGGCAGCCATGTGGGGGTGCTTTTCTAAGCATCAGCCTCTCAGCTAAGTGCCCCCTTGTGTCACCTCATTCAACTCTTAGGACCACACTGGGAAGTGGGAATCCTTACCTTTACGCTACAGACCAGGAGCAGAAGCCCCGAGTCTCCAAGCCTAAGGTACCAGTTTTCACATGGCAGATCCAGATTCAAAGCAGGATCTGTCTGATTCCTGTGTACACACCCTTGAACATCATTTACAAAAAATTATGCATAATATATATATATATAATATATATATATATAGTGTGTGTGTGTGTGTGTGTGTGTGTGTGTGTGTATTCCAGTCAAATTTGTACCATTCATGGATTTGATTGTCAAAACCATATTTGGAAATACCATCTCTGGATCATAGCATTTTATAATCTATAATTTTGAAAAAAACACACATTTAAATATCAATAACACTAGTAAGTAGAAGTAAATTACTTAGCTCCTATCTCCACCTACTTCCCAGTCACCAGTCTGCATTCAGCCTACAATGTGTGGCCTAAAAACCAGCTGAAGAAACTGCAGAAACTTGCATATGCCAGGGACCATCTCCAGAGCAAATGTGAAACAGTGCCTCAGAATCTGCATTTTACTGGCTCTCGCTTATTACTCTAATATCTGTCTACATCAATTTTGTCGCTTTCTCTTTACTACTGAGTTTCAATAGGAGTTACATTTTTTAAGTTCATTCAGTTGCATGTTATAGTGTAAAGGCTATTGTATAGTGGTGTTTGCTAGTTTGTAAAATTCACCTTGGTTTCTTATGTGCAGAGCTGAATAGGAAACACTGCTAAATACCCAGTAAAGTTTGGTAGAAAAAAAAAAATCCAGAAATATGTTAGCTATGACCTTGTGATCTGAAAATGATTAGAAGGCATCACTTTTGAGTGTCAAGATCAATGTTGGGTTCATTGCTGTTTACTTAGTATTTAGAGCAACGCTCACACATTCACAAGTAGGTGTTATCTGTCTGAATGAATAATTATTTGCTACTGATATATTATATAACAGAAAAAAGGAATAAATACCTCTAGAGAGATGTGGCTAGGATGCACATGTACTATCAGGAGGCTCTAAGTACACATGATAGTGCATTAGAATAGTACCAATAGAATTAGTAATTCACTAAGACAGAAATCTTTGAATCCCTCTTCCAGGTCCTATCATCTGCCTGATCCCTTGAGCATGTTGGCTTTGGGTGACCAAATCCAAACACAGGCTTTTTCATCTGGTGAGTCCCTTACCATTTGCATAGATTGTTACATAGATCAACCTTCCAACCCCCTATCAGGAGTCTAGATAAAACCTCGGGGGAACAAGAGTATGATGGGTAAGAGGACTACTTCTTCGTTTTCTCTCCCCTATGTATAAAGTCTAGAATAAAGAATTTTGGGAATTTGATATTGAAGAACATGGGAGATTGATTGCCTTTACAAAGAGGGCAGCTCCCACTGGCTCTTTCCTCTCTGTACTCAACTGGGGCTCTCAACGAACTGATCCTAACAGATGCCTGCTTGCAATGTCTCTACCTCTTAATGCATGGTATTATGGTTTCAATGTGAGGTATTCAAAAGCTCACATGTGAGAGAAAGCCAGGAGGTTCAGAGAAGACATGATTGGGTTGTAAGCATCTTAACCCAATCAGTGAATTAATCCCCTAACAGGGATTAACACAGTGGTAACTGAAGTGGTAGGGTGTGGCTGAAGGAGGTGGGAATTGGGATGGGCTTTGGGGTATATATTTGTACCTGTTGAGTGGATCCTCTCTCTCTCTTTTCTGATCACCATGTGAGCTGCTTCCCTCTGCACACTCTTCCACCATGATGTTTAGCCTAACCTTGAGCCCCGAGGAATGGAGCCTATAAGCCTACTGTCTGTGGATTGAGACCTCTGAAACTGTAAGCCCTCAAAGAAACTTTTCCTCCTAAAATTGTTCTGGTCAGATCTTTTAGTCACAGCAGAGGAAAAGCTAACTGAAACAATTGGGTACAAAGTACAGTCAAATAGAATAGGTAAAGTCTGGTGTTCTTTTACATGGTAGAAAGATTAGAGTGAACAATAATGTGGTGTACAGATCAAAAGGGCTAGAACAGAAGTCTGAACATTCCCATCACAAAGAAATGATAAACATTCAGGATGGGGGTATGTTAATTATCCTAATTTGATCATTATACAATGCATACATATATCTAAATATCCCATTATGCCCCAGTAATATGTACAATTACTGTGTCAGTCATAAATAATTTTTTTAAATGTTGACATACATAGATCTGATGACAAACTCTCAATTAGTTAGTTAGTTTGGGCCCCATATCCCTTTAGGCCCTAACTGTCCTGTTCTACATCATAAAGTTGCAAACTAGGGCTTTCACAGGTCAAATCAGTACAACCCAACAACTTAAAGTAACCCTCGGAGTGAAAGAGGACTTTTCAACCTCAAAATACTAAATCAAAAGAATCTGTGTGTATGTTAGTTAGGGCAGCCTTAACCCCTAACTAGACAGGGGATAGACAATTTACAGTGGCCACAGAGGGTGAACACATAATGGCAGTGATGAAACATGAACAGCAAACAGGTCAACCAGTGGGTTTAGGGCCAGGGAGGACTAAGTAGAAAACGAAAAAATAAGGAGGGAAAACAGTGTTTTGTTTTGTTAAATTATTGCTAGAACAGATCTGGTTTAAAACATAATCCCCACTAACTACATAGGCTCACCTTGGTGACAGAATACAATTTAGAGTAAAGCTAAAGGGGTTAGAGATGCATAAATGGAGTGATGAGTTGAGCTTGATGGGGTGAAAGGAGAAGGGTTGGCTCAGGGAAGTGGAGCACTTGGTGAGTAGTGTAAGCTGAAGGCAAGGTGTGGATACAGAAGAGTGTAGACATTACTGTGGGTGCTTCAGGGTGGGTACCTATCACAAGCTACTGACAGTAATGATCTGGAAGAACCTCATGGATGCTCTTCTTTCATTGTCACTTTATTTTCTTTCATTCAGGCCATTTACATGTTTATTCTCAGTTGCTGTGGAAGTGGTATATCTACTCACTCATCTACATCAGTGGTTTACAAATCTTTGCTTAGAGAGAGCTAAGGTCTTCCATGTGTTTATGGTGAACAGGCTCAATTCATCTATATCACCCCCAGGGCCCAATTTCTTAGTGACATCCATGATAGGAAAAATAAATGCTATGGGCTCCATCATATCTTGGGGAAAGCTGAGGACCCCAGGAGGTGTTCAATCGGGCAGCTTCTCCACGCAAAGTAAGTTAGACATCTCCACACAACAATTTGCATACAGATGTACTGCATCAAGGGCACAGCTGGATAGAAGTACAACTTCCAGTGCCCTGTAGCACAGTAAGATAACTATGGTTGACAACGATATCTGTGGGCCAATTTGAAAGAGCTGGCAGAGAGGATGCTGAATGTTCTCAACACAAAGAAATGATGTATGTCTGAGGTGATAGATATACCAGTTACCCTGAGTTGATCATTAACACTGTAACAATAAACTGAAATGCCACACTATATCCCATAAATATTTACAATTATTATGTCAATTAAAAATAAAAAATATACTTTAAAAAAACATACTGCAAAATAGAACTGCTGTGACTTCAGAGCCACATCCAGCTAAATCTACGAGGTGATGCACTCACTGCAAACCCAGCAAGCACTCTGACAACGTGACAGAAATGTAGAGCTGATTTTATGTACATAAGACTAAGGGGGGATCTCCTCCCCGCCACAAACTCGGAGCCCTCTATCCCTTCAAACATTATAGTTTCTCTTTCCATAGACCCAGTGTTTCTTCTGGACTCCACTTTATACTGTTAAGTATTTGAAATGCCGGCCATGAAAAAATATGGAACAGACAGTAACTAATGGGAACCAGACCCAACTTCCAAAGATAACAAGACAAACAGGCCCCTGGCAGGGCAGTGGAACCCTAGGGTGCTGTGTTTCTTTGTATTCTGGAAAAGGATGAATGCTGAACATTTTAAAACTGAGAAATGCTCACTTGGGGAGTTCTTGCTTAAAATTTTCCTACTCTACCAGAGGGGAAAATGATAAATTTCTCAGAGTCAGAATAAACATCAAGCTAGGAGGAATTCATTATAAAAAAATAGTAGAAATTTTTAATGCAACAAGTTCATAGACTGAAAATAATAATTATGAATAGGAAAGCATTGTTACCACAAAAAATGGCAAAAGTACAATATAACGTATTTTGAATATGGCTAATGTATTATTTTCTTGGACACATATAATGAATGCATAATGGTCACATGTGGGAAACAGTAACCTGATTTTGCAAGGAAGATGGACAGTTGTATCAGTAGACTGTTGCATTGGTCATGTTATTAAACGATAAATTATGTCACTTCATTGATGATAATATTTTAATTTAAAAAATAAGTAATATTTCTGTTTCAGCATTGGCTTGAGTTTCTGAGGATGGTTTTCAATATCCACTTTTTAAGTTTGCATATATTTCTTCTTGTTTGTACTGACAGCAAATATTATTTTTATTTATTTTTTGGTACTGGAATTGAATGAGAGGCACTTTACCACTGAGCTACCTCCTTAGTTTTTTTTTTTTTCTTTCTTTTTCTTACAATGTTTTTAAAAAAAATATTTATAATTTGTTCAATATTTAAACAATAAATCACAAACATGTCTAATTGGATCTAAATACTGTACATATTCTAGTATTAACTCTCAAAAATTATGGAGGTTTATCTCAGCTAGATGTAACTCAGGGAAATTGTCATGGCCCCATTCAAGTAATTTCTTTTCCTTCTAAAAAGAATACTGATTCACAGAAATAAACTCTTGATTGGCTGGTTTGGCCATTTAATTTTTTTTAATCATTCTTTTTAAAAATTTTTATTTGTTCTAATTAGTTATGCATGACAGTTGAATGCATTTTTGTACTTTGATGTATCATACATAAGTGGAGTACAATTTCTCATTTTTCTGACTGCACATGTTGTAGAATCACATTGCTCATATACGTACATAAAGTAATAATGTCTGTTTCATTCTCCTATCCATCCTATCCCCATATCTCCCCTTTCACTTCCCTCTACCCTATCTAAAGTAACTCTATTCTTCCCTAGCAACACTCTCTCTTGTGAATAAGCATCTGCATATCAGAGAAAACATTCAGCCTTAGGTTTTCTGGGATTGGCTTATTTCACTTAGCATAATATTCTCCAATTCCACCCATTTACCATCAAATTTCATCATTTCACTCTTCTCTAAAACTAAGTAATATTCCATGGTGTGCGTGTGTGTGTGTGTGTGTATGTGTGTGTATCACATTTTCTTTATCCATTCATCTGTTGAAGGGCACCTAGGTTGGTTCCATAGTTTAGCTATTGTGAGTTGAGCTGCTATAAATATTGATATGGCTGCATCACTGTAATATGCTGATTTTAAAAACTTTGGGTATAGCTGCGTTAAATGGTGGTTCCATTCCAAGTTTTCTGAGAAGTCTCTCTACCACGTTCCATAATGGTTGCACCAATTTGCATTCCCACCAGCAATGTATGAGTGTACCTTTCTCCCCACATCCTTGCCAACATTTATTGTTGCTTGTATTCTTGACAATTACCATTCTTATTGGAGTGAGATGAAATCTTAGATTAGTTTTTATTTGCATTTCTCTAATTGCTAGAGATGTTGAACATTTTTTCCTATATTTGTTGATTGAATTTCTTCTTCTATGAAGTGTCTGTTCAGTTCCTTAGCCCATTCGTTGATTGGGTTATTTGTTTTTATAGTGTTAAGTTTTTATATATCCTGAAGATTAGTGCTTTATCTGATGTGCATGTGGTAAAGATTTTCTCCCACTCTGTAGGCTCTCTATTCATGTTACTGATTATTTCCTTTGCTGAGAAGAAGCTTTTTAGTTTGAGTCCATCCCATTTATTGATTCTTGATTTAACTTCTTGTACTTTAGGGGTATTGTTAAGGAAGCCAGGTCCGAGGCTGACACGGTAAAAGTTTGGGCCTGCTTTTTCTTCTATTTGCCTATGTCTTTGATACACTTTGAGTTGAATTTCAAGCAGGGTGAGAGAGAAAGTTTTTATTTCATTTTGTTACATGTGGCTTTCCAATTTTCCCAACACCATTTGTTGAATAGGCTATCTTTTCTCCAGTGAATATTTTTGGCACCTCTGTCTAGTATGAGATAACTATATTAATGTGGATTTGTCTCTTTATTTTCTATTCTGTATCATTGGTCTTCATGTCTGTTTTGGTGCCAATGCCATGCTGTTTTTGTCACTATATCTCTGTAGTATAGTTTAAGGTCTGGTATTGTGATACCTCCTGCCTCACTTTTCTTGCTAAGGATTACTTTGACTATTCTGGGTCTCTTGTATTTCCAAATGAATTTCATGATTGTTTTTTCTAGTTCTATGAAAAATGTCATTGGGATTTTAATAGGACTTGCATTAAATCTGTATAATGCTTTTGATAGGATGATCATTTTGACAATATTAATTCTGTCTGTCCAGGAGCATGGGAATCTTTCCATCTCTAAGGTCTTCAATTTCTTTCTTTAGTGTTTTGTAGTTTTCATTGTAGAGGTCTTTCACCTCTTTTGTTAGACTGATTCCCAAGTATTTTATTTTTTTAAGGCTATTGTGAACAGGGTAGTTTTCCTAATTTCTCTTCTAGTCAATTCATCACTGATGTATAGGAACATATTTGATATTTGGGTGTTGATTTATAACTTGCTACTTTGCTGAATTCATTTATTAGTTTCAGAAGTTTTCTCATGGACATTTTGGGATCTTCTAAATATAGAATCATGTAATCAGCATATAGTGATAGTTTGAGTTCTTCTTTACCTCTTTATATCATTTTAATTTCTTTCTTCTGTCTAATTGCCCTGGCTACAGTTTCAAGATTGATGTTGAATAAATGTGGTGAAAGAGGGCATCCTTGTCTTGTTCCAGTTCTTAGAGGAAATGCTTTCAGTATTTTTTCTGTTTAGAATTATGTTGGCCTTGGCTTTGGCATATGTGGCTTTTATGTTGTTGGGATATGTTCCTACTGTCCATAGTTTTTCTAGTGTTTTGGACAGGAAAGGGTGCTGTACTTTGTCATATGCTTTTTCTGCATCTGTTGAGATGATCATATGATTCTTATTTTTAAGTCTATTGATATGAATTATGTTTATTGATTTCCATATGTTGAACCAACCCTGCATCCCTGGGATGAACCCCAGTTGATCATGGTGCACTATCTTTTTAATTTGCTTTTGTATGCAGTTTGCCAGACGTTTATTGAGAATTTTTGCAGCTATGTTCATTACAGATATTGGTCTTAAGTTTTCTTTCCTTAATCTGCAATTGTCTGGTGTTGGTATCAGGGTGATATTAGCCTCATAGAATGAGTTTGGAAGGGTTCCCTCCTTTTCTTTTCTTTTTTATATGTTTTAGTTGTCAATGGACCTTTATTTTATTTATATGTGTTGCTGAGAATCAAAACTAGGTAATCACTCTACCACTGAGCTACTACAACCCCAGCCCTCACCACTCCTTTTCTATTTCATGGAATACTTTGAGGAGTATTAATGTTAATTCTTCTTTGAGGGTCTTGTAGAACTGAGCTGAGAATCCGTCATCTTGTCTTGGGCTTTTCTTGATTGGTAGGCATTTGATGGTGTTTTCTATTTCATTATTTGCAATTGATCTGTTTAAATAGTGTATGTCTTCCTGATTAAGTGTGGGCAGGTCATATGTCTCTAGAAATTTGTCCATGTCTTTGATATTTTCTATTTTATTGGAGTATACATTTTCAAAATAGTTTCTAATTATCATCTGTATTTCAGTCCTGTCTGTTGTGATATTTCCTTTTTCATCAAGTAGTTTAGTAATTTGGGTTTTCTCTCTTTTTCTCTTCATTAGTGTGGCTAAGGGTTTATGAATTTTATTGATGTTTTTCAAAACAACTTTTTGTTTTGTCAATTTTTAATTGTTTATTTTTCAATTTCATTGATTTCAGCTCTAATTTTAGTTATTTCCTGTCTTCTACTGTTTTGACTGATGTTCTGTTCTTCTTATAGGGCTTTGGGATATAATGTTAGGTCATTCATTTGTTGACTTTTTATTCTTTAAATAAATGAGCTCAATGCAATGAACTTTCCTCTTAGTACTGCCTTCATATTGTCCCAGCGATTTCGATATGTTGTATTGTTATTCTCATTTACCCCTAAGTATTTTTTTATTTCATCCTTGATTTCTTCTACTATCCATTTGTTATCCAATAGTGTATTATTTAGTCTCCATGTGTTAGAGTAGCTTCAATTTTTTTTAATTTTATCATTGATGTGTAATTTCAATCCATTACAATCTGACAGAATGCAGGGTGTTATCTCCATTTTATTTATTTACTAAGAGTTGCTTTGTGGCACAAGATAAAGTGTATCTTAGAGAAGGATTTGTATGCTGCCAAGAAGAAATTGTATTCATTTGCTGATGGATGAAATATTCTATGTATGACTGTTAAATCTAAATTGTTGATTGTATTATTTAGTTTCTTTGTTTAGTTTTTGTTTGGAAGATCTATTCAGTGGTGAGTGAGGTGTGTTAAAGTCACCTAGTATTATTGGTGTTGTGGTCTATTTGACTCTTGAAAATGAGAAGGGTTTGTTTGATGTACATTGATGTTCCATTTTGGGGGGCATAAATATTTACAATTGTTATGTCTTGTTGATGTATAAGTCCTTTAAGTACTATGAAATGTCCTCTTTTTCCCTTCTAATTAACTTTGGCTTACAGTCCACTCTATCTGAAATGAGGATGGGAACCTCTGCTTATGTACATGATCCATATGAATGATATATTTTCCCATCCTTTCACCTTCAGTTTGTGGATGTCTTTGGGTATGAGGTGAGTCTCCTGGAGACAGTATATTGTTGAGTCTTGTTTTATAATTCAATCTTCCAGTCTATGTCTTTTGATTGATTAGTTTAAGCAATTAACATTCAAGGTTATTATTGAGATATGATTTGTATTCCTAGTCATTTTGGTTTATTTCTGGTTATTAATTTGACTGAGTTTCTCCTTTGTTGACTATCCCTTTAGTGTAGTTCTTCCCTTTGCTGGTTTTCACATTTTTTTTTTTCACTTCATCCTCATGAATACTTTGTTCAGAATGTTCTGAGGTACAGACTTTCTAATTGTGAATTCTTTTAACTTTTATTTATCATGGAAGGTTTTTATTTCATCTTCAAATCTTAAGCTTAATTTTCCTGGATGTGAAATTGTTGATTGGCATCCATTTTATTTTAGAGCTTGAAATGTATTATTCCTCTTAGCTTGGAGGGTCTAGACTGAGAAATCAATTGAGGTCTGAACTGGTTTTTTTGATCTTTTTCTCTCATGGCCTTTAATATTTTATTCTTATTCTTTATTTTAGTGATTCTCATTGTAATGTGTCTTGGAGTGGTCTGCTGTAATTTTATACATTTGGAATCCTATAAGCTTCTTGTAGTTGATTTTCCATTTCATTCTTTAAGTTTGGGAAATTTTCTGATATTATATCATTGAAAAGATTGTGCATTCCTTTGGTTTGTATCTCTGCTCCTTCATCTATCCTGATAACTCTTAAATTTGGTCTTTTATTGTTATCCCATAATTCTTGGAAATTCTGTTTATGGATTCTTACTATTTTCTCTGCATGATCAACTTTATTTTCAAGATTATTTATTTTGTCTTCATTGTCTAAGGTTCTGTCTTCCAAGTGGTCTAGTCTGCTGGTGATGTATAATTCCCTTAAGTAGTATGAAATATCCTTCTTTGTCCCTTCTAATTAACTTTGATTTTAAATTTATAATTTGGTTTACTAATGCCTTCATTTTAAAGATTTCTGCTTTTTTTTTCAGAGCCTCTAATATTGAAGTGATCTTTCACTTCCCATATTCTCCTCTTTAATCTCACTCTTTATACCATCCTTCACTTTGCAGATCAGCAGATCAGTTTAATTACAGTTTAACTATGTACATTCTAAACTATTTCTCAGATATTTCTTCTACTGTGTTTTAGTGGATTCTGTTATTGGAGCATCTTGAATAGTTTGAGGAACTATGTTCCCTTGTTTTTTCATGATGTTTGTGTGTTTTCCCATCTATCAATATGGAAATGAGGCAGTACAGATTCTACCCTGTAGACTTATATTGTTCCTGAAGGTTTCCAGTACCTCACCTTTAAGGGGGAGACCAATGTCAGCAGCACCCAGTGTAAACAATATACAGCCTTAAACCTAATAGCTCCCACTATGGTTTTCTCACAATAAATAGAAATGATGAGTTCAATCACTGTCTGAAATATAAACAGAAAATTTGCTAAAAAGGTTTACAATTTCAAATGTGAACAATAGAGAATGGAAAGGATAAAGGACATGCCGTTCATGAGGAAGAGAGAAGCTGGAAGTAAAAATCTACAAGATGATTGAAAGAGAAATCACCAGAGATTGGTTGTTGGCTGGAGAAAAGGTAGAAAGAGAATCCAGGAAAACAGACAAGTGAGAAGAAGAATATATACAAAGAAAAAATATAAAAATATAAGAATACACAACAAAACCACAAAACAACATTCATATATCACCATCTTCAACAAACTGATGCATGAAAAATACCTTGCTCCAAATATGGTAGAGATATTAGAGAAGGAAAAAATAAAATAGAATAATAAAATAAGATATAATAAATCTCAATGGAAAATTGAACAACTGTTTCTGTCAGCATTTCAAAGTTTCTCTGACTTCTTATAAATTTGGTAGGCCCAGACCAGCCCTCATAGACCAAGTCACTATCCCACAGATCTGGGCTTCAGACATGCCAGACTCAGCCACATTGCAGCCCCAAGATCTTGATGTCACTCTAATTTGCAGGGACACCACCAGGGATGTACTCACACAAAGGAGTGACCCTGAAAAGCAGCAGGAAGATGGTGACCACCAGCACTCCCAGCAGGAAGACCCCAGGTGCAGCCAAACCCCCAAGCACCCAACACTGGACTTCCAGGTCCTAGCTGGTGTCACCAAACAGAGGCAGCTGTGCCCCAAGATGGTGGTGACAGCAAACCTGCTGGCATCCCAACCCCCCAGGCCCTGGTTGGCATCCCAAGATGGATGTGGCTGCATGGAATCAAACCAGTAGTGTCCCTGGCAGCAGACCTCTAAGCAGTGGTGGCAGCGGTCATTGCGGAGGCCAGGGACAGTGGGAGGTGGGTCAGCAGCAGCTGCAGTTGGTTGGTGGTGCTGGCAGCGGGTGGTGGGTCAGTGGCATTGGCAGCCCCAGCAGTGGTGGTGGTGGCAGCAGGGGCAGTCACACACACAGAAAAGACCTCCAGGCAGCTTTTTCACTCTTTTTTTGAATTAGGGTCTGTGTTCTGACTTAGATAATAGATGTTCCCTAAAAGTCCATGTGTGAGACAATGCACAAACATTCAGAGGAGAAATGATTGAGTTATGAGAGCCTTAACCAAGACAATAAATTAATCCACTGATGGGGATGAACCAAGTGGTAACTGAAGGCAGATAGGATGTGGCTGGAGGAGGTGGGTCATTAGGGATGTGACTTTGGGGTATACATTTTGTATCTGGCAAGTGGAATTTCTCTCTGCTTCCTGGTAATGTCTTGAGCTGCTTTCCTCTACCGCACTCTTCTGCCATGATGTTCTGCCTTGCCTCTAGCCTAAAGGAATGGATCCAGCCTTCCATGGACTGAGACATCTGAAACTTTGAGCCTCAAAATAAATTTTTCCTGCTCTAATTGCTCTTGTCAGGTCTTTTGGTCACAGCAATAAAAACTCTGACTAAAACAGTCTAAGTTGTTGAGTGTTTGTATTGCTAAGACTGGCCTCTAACTAGCTATCCTGCTGCTTCAATCTCTCAAGTTCTGGGATGACAGAAGTGTTCCACCACACCTAGGTCAACAGACCATACTACACAAGTCAGTAATAACTATTTTTTGGAGCATCTATGATTATGACAAGAATGATTTTCCATGATTTGATTAAGCTAGTCCTCTTGGCAGCCCTGCAAATTTTTTTAACAAAAAGACTAAAATGCCTGCGTGGTTATGGAACATCCCATGGGTAATGAACCACAGAAAACATTCATATAGAAAGGTAGGTGTGATTGCCACCAATTCCTTCCATACGATATACCACTAATCCAAGAATAAACCTCGGCACTATTGACAAAAGTTCTCTGATTGACCAAATGTTAGTCAGGTTCCTGAACTTTCTCTTGAGCCTACTCATAACATCCAGTTTTACAAGGCGACTGAGTTGGGAGGGCTCCCCCCATGAATGGGATTAGGTAACCTTATGGAAGGATTTTACGAAGGGTGTTTGTCCCCTTTGCCCTTCGGATTTCTGTCATATGAAAACACAGCATTCAAGCATCATCTTGAAGATAGAGACCAGCCCCTTATCAGATACCAGATCTGCTGGCAACTTGATCTTACACTTTTCAGCCTCCAGAATGAGAAATAAATTTCTATTCTTTTTAAATTATCCAGCTGCAGGCATTTATCTTAGCAGTGCAAACAGACTAGGACACCTATGCTGTTTTTGAAGTTGAGCCCAGTTTTATTCTGAGGTCTTTTCCCCAATTGCTATAGTCCCAAATAAAATGCATTTTTACTACTTTCACTACTGCCCATGTCTAGTGTCTTTGACACTCTCACTGATGCTATTTGCTACCTTATTTAAAATCAGGCAGTGAGTTCATTCTTTCTAAGCTCTCTTTCCTCTGCAAAAGCACATGATAGTAAATGTACATAACCAAGCTGCACATTCCTAGCCCTTTCAGCTGCCCACCATATGACCAGGCTTTATGTCTTCCTTGTCCTTCTTTCCTCCCTTCCTCCACCCTTCTTTTTATCTCTCCCTTACTTTCTTTGTTATTTCTTTACTTTTTTCTTTCAATACACAGCTTTAGGCACATGCCTTCAAAACTATGAACAATTAGTTTTTAGAATAATTACATGTTTAGGGGCTTGGGGTGTAGCTCAGTGGAAGAGTGCATGCTAAGCATGTGTGAGGCTCTGGATTCAATTCCCAGGACCAAAACAAAACACTATAATGGCATGTCCACAAGATTTTACTAGTGTAGGTAGCTAGAGATGAGCAGGAATGGAAAAAGGGGGACACAAGCAGGAGCAACGATAAGGGGCTCCTGACTAGCAGCTAACTGACCCAGAAGACTCAATACCTGTAACGTAATGCCACAAAGTCATAAATTTCTCCCTCTCTTGTGCGGGTGGGGCTGTAAAAGAAATCTATCTTGAATAGGTGGGTGGACTACATGGAGTCATCAAATGGCACTGCTGGTCACCCCCAATTCCATCAAAAAGGGCCATCGCATTCCTCCATAGATTTGTGGGTACACATCATGGTACCAAGGTAATGCGTGCTCCCACAAGCTGACCCAAGGTCATCATACGATCTTCCACTGGTGGCACACTGGACCAATAATGTCAAAATGACCCCAGTATGAAGATCCATGTCCTCAGTTTTCACATTGGGGCATGTGAGTTCCGCTGGCCCAAAGAGGATTAGCTATCTGCTATTCCAAGGCTTCTGGCACTGCAAATCCCCACCCACTAGTCTAACAAAAGTCTAAAGCCTCATCAAAGCCCTAGCTCATTTCCCTAACCCTCTCTAGGGTGTATCACTTTCTCTTACCTTTACCTCACCTTGCAGTAAACCTGCTCTAATTACCACCCCTGCCTTGCTTACTTCTCTTTGGGGTTGGGTAGTGGCCCTAAACTTGAGCATTACCTCCAAGGATGGAGGATCATTCCAGAGTTGACTCTCAACCTCTGGTAACAATTCCTGTACCACAAAATAATATGCCTGAGTCTTATCTGCTTAAGGTAACACACAAAACCCTCAAATCTTATTGGTTTGGTCAATAGAAGGGAGATTTTTATTGCGACTGGCAAGTTAATATATAAAAAGGCAGTCAAATGGGATTGAAAGAAATGTCAAGAAAACTAAGTATCTCCATTAATAGAACCTGTCCCCATACTGAACTTCTAGACTTTACAATAACCGCATTTATAGAATGCTTTTTATGTCAGCCATGGTTTTAAATTCTTAATTATTATCTTTTTCTTTTTCACTGACACATAATAATTGTACATATTTATGGGGAACACTGTGGTTATACAACAGGAACTTAAAGATGTTTTCTGCTAAAAGCAGTGACTCTTCAGCCTGCAGAGTGCCATGCATAACTAAAAGCAGGATAGAGCTTGGCATCTCTGACTTCATCTTGTATCTGTCTCCTTTATTACCTTGAACTTCAGGTCAAGTTCCTGCTCTGCTCTGCATATAGGCATGTTAATCATTTAAGAAATGATTTTTTTAAACTAGTAATACAGAGTTTATTAGCCCTAAATTTATCTAACCTATGGTGCTCCTGTTGAGGACTGAGGCAAAACTTGCAGCCTCCTGCTTCAGACCTTTGGAGTCGGGCCTAGAAGCCTCCAGCCATCTCTTCCCTTTCAGGATCACAGGTCTGTTAGAGGAAGAAGTGGAAATTGCCCCCTCAAGTGATAAGGACTTCTCTGGAGTCATCTACTTACAGAACCAGAACTGAGATCAATCAGACAAGGTTTGACCAAGACCACTTAATTATGCATACCTCCTCCCCCTGCCCCAAATTCTTCCTCTATTTAAATCAAAAACTCCTGTCAGCACCCAAGACAGGACTGAGATCCTAGTTCTCACTTCCCTTTTCCAATATAGCCATATTGATTAAAGTTTCCTTTCCTCCTTTTCACCATTACCTTGTATGTTTGGTGATTGTGATAAGTGGTTGGACCTGGTTCATTAGAACCCCAGAAATCAGGTGTCAGACCTAAGACTCCTGTAACAATAATTCAGTGCACTTTGTGCAACATGCAATGACCAAATCAGGATAAATCACATTTCAATCTCCTTCTCTTTTTTTATGCTTAAGGTCCTCAAGTTCTTCTCCTCTAGTTCTTCATAAAATATACAATAGATTATTGTAAATATTGTTAGCCCATTGTGCTGTGGAATGCTGGAGTGTATTCCTTTGATTTAAATGCATTTGGATGCTCTTCAAAAGTTCCCACATCAGACTTCCATGATGATAGCCTTCAATAGAGTCTGGCCACGGTGAGGGCTATACAGCCCAGCACCTCCTTCATGTAAATTCTGGGACTTGGACCCTCACTCCAGTCATCTTCTTTTGGAAACTTTCTTGACTCTACATCACTGTCCATGTCTGAAGCAACAATTGAATTATCTTAGCACGATGGTCACTTGTTCCTTTAATTATGGTCCTTTATACTCCAAAACTCGAGTATTCATGACATTATAGCATAATGACTTATTAACACACTGTCTCCTTAAGAACAAGGACCTGAGATTAAGTTCTTTTGGCATAATTAGAATGATATTAGAACAACACCAAGCTATTCAGGAAATACTGGTTCAAAAAATGAGCAGTTAAAGAATAAATGCTATTCCTTTCTTAGGTTCATATAGCTATTTGATGATAATAAGTATGTCCCTTATAGCATTCATTTGCATTAGTATTTCTTGGGGGCAGAACAGAGGTATAAAAAGGGCTGAGTGGTCAAGCTGGCTTGGGAAATGTTGGATGCTAGCTTGCTCTTTAAGCAATTCATAATATACATTATCATAGTGAAAGTTTCTCTTAAAAATTGTGAAATAAAAACCAAATAAATAAATAATTACAATTTACAGCCAGGTTTGTTTCAAACCGCATGTTTTGCTTGTTATTTTTTTCAGCATACCTATTTACATAGGCCAGAATAAATTCCCCTAACATCAGCTAAAGGCACCATGCCTTTTGGACACAAGATTGCTAACAGCAGCCTCTCCAAGTCTTTTTTTGGTGCATAATTTCCCCAGGAAGGCTTCTGTAGGCCACACTGAGGAGTCTCTGCAGGCTGCTTAAAGGAAGGGACAATGGCTCTTTTCTTTCATTGTAACCAGCAGTTAGAGGTGAACTAGAAATGTTTAAAGCAACAACTGAATTATTCTTAGCACAAAGGTCAGAAAGCATTGTTAGGACAGTGAATAAAAGCTTCCCTTCTTTGGGACAGTCCCCAGAGGGATGTCTGACCTAACACAGAGTTCATTTGCAGGAATTTATGCCATTTGCTTTCTTTTATTGTCTCTGTTGGGAACATGCCTGTAAATGTTTCCATGAGAGGTTTCTGTCTGTCTTGTGTCTAATCAAAGACTCTGTGTGTGTTTGTGTATGTGTGTGTGTGTGTGTGTTGAACCCAGAGCCTTGTGCATGCTAGACAAATTCTCTAACACTGAGCTTAGCCCTCATACATTGATTTTTAAGTTAGAAACATTATTGGGAAGTGAAATCAGGCAGCTACATCATTTCTGGGTTTTCCCAAATTCCTCCTGTAAGTCAAATGAATGAAGATAATGAAAAAATTCATGGACAGTATCTTTAAAAACAAACAAAGATCAGTCCCCAATGCTGGCAGTGTAGCCTCAGCAGTTATATTAAGCCCTGGGAGGGGTGAGCATCAGGGCATTTGGGTGATGGATGATGCAAGGCAGTACCTAAGACCCCATAGGCCAACATACACAACAAACACAAGCCACACAAACCAGTGCAATTGCCCAGCAAATGATGGCAAAACTGGGAGAAGTCCTTGCAGGCTCCACATTCCCAGTGGAAGAAGGACTTGCCTTCTAAAGCAAAGCAGGGACTCCTGGATAAATGAGATGGCAAGTTCCCTCAAGGTGGAAGAGGTATACAGGAAAAGTATCCCAGGGAGATGGAGAAACAACAAAATCTGCCAACCTCAGTGGATGGAACCACGGAGAGCAAGGGAACTCAAGACTAAAGACTGACCTCGATCCTGATGGCTTTCTTTAAACACTATGCATTTCCCAGCTCGGAATGGTAGAAGATTCTAGAAATAGTGACAGACTAATAGCAATGCCCACCGCTAGATGGTATTTTTTAAATGCTGCTCCCATACAGGTAGCAGAGCTCTTTAGAGTACTGACCAGTCCAATGATTTGGAAAATAAGGAGCAGAGATCGTAGGATGAGGTGTGACAGCTAAGGACCAACAGTGGCATGTCTAAAGTCATGGAAGCCAACTTACCAAAGACAGGAAAGTCTGATTCTCAGAATCAGAAAAAGTAATTATTATAGTAGACTAAAGTGCATTGAAAATATAAGGATGTTTGAGTTTATAATATTTAGTAGAGAGAGAGAGAGAACAAACCAGGGCACCACTCATTCTGCAAATTGTCAATTACAAGGAAAGATTTCAGCATTTTTCTTCCTTTTTATTGTGCACTTATCTCTCAGGGGAAACAAACACCTCTAATTGATGAGGGAAAGTAGCTTCATATCAAAGAATTCCGACTATTAAAAGAGAAAGAAATGACCATGTGATAGAGTTCAAGGTATGAAATGCAGACAACTTTTTCTGGGAAACAGAACACGTTCAATGATACTAAAAGAAAGAAATCAAACAACTGACTTCCACAAACCAATGCTCAACAATCAAAGACACTCAAAAGACCTGCAGGTAGTACCAAATGCCCTGGACACTCTGATCCTGATTTATGTAAAGCAGCCACACAGCTATGTTTGGAGGTGGTTTGGGTATAACATGATGCCAAAAAAGTACTGTGAATTTTGTTGGTACTATAAACATATTATTGTTAGGATTCAGAAGTCCATTTTTTAAACAATGAATTCTCAAATATGAAGGGGGGAAAATAATGAGAGGTCTGGGTTCACATGAAAATATCTGAAGATTAACAAAGTGCTTGAAGAAATCAGCATTGAACTGGGTGATGGGTCTACAGGGTTCTATGATCCTATTCTTCCTGGTGGTGTGTGTGTGTTTTTTCAAAGTGAATTGTTGTACAAATGTTATTTCAAAGGAAAAGCCCCAGATATTATATATGTGTATATATATATATATAATATATATATATAAAAGTATACACACACACACATGTATATTTATATGTGTGTGCGTGTGTGTGTGTGTGTGTGTGTGTGTGTGTGTGTGTGATTGAATGATTGAATCCAGGGATGCTTTAACACTAAGCTACACCTCCTAGTCCTTTTTTCATATTTTGTCTTGAGACAGGGTCTGGCTAGTTGTGCAGGCTGACCTCAAACTTGAGATCCTCTTACTTCAACCTACTGAGTAGCTGGGACTACAGGCAAACAAACACCTGTTCCATTTATACAAATACAGGAAAAAGTAAACTCTAAAAGTATTTTGGAGCAAAGAATGCTATTTAGCATCTCCTACTAGGTTCTCCAGCACTTTGCTCTCTGTATCTATCATCTGTCTGTCTGTCTGTCTGTCTGTCTGTCTGTCTCTCTCTCTCTCTCTCTCTATCTATATATATATAGATAGATAGATAGTTAGATATAAAACAGAGTCTTTCAATAAAACTATACCCATCCATATTCAGAGAACTTGGGACACTACCCAAGGTGCAGGCATAATGGAAATGTAGGTTTGGGTTATCTTTCCAGCACTGCAATCCTGTTAGAATGCAGACAGTTCTGTGTTGTACTGCTAACGGGACCCTAATTGCATACAACATTTCCTTGCATCAATAAACAAGATCACCTCTCAAACATTTTGAAATGAAATAGGTGGTTAAAATGCAAGAAGGAAGCCCTGCCATATCAACTTTAGAGCTAGCAAATGATTATAGACTTTTAGAATGGAGCGTTAAGATGCCCTGTCACAAGAGATGAGTCTGCCTGTTTGATGAGATGTTGCCCTCCTAATCCCAGAGCTAGGTTTGTAAGCAGAGGGAGTGTTTATTGAGGTACATTTACAGATGGATAAGTGGAATTCAGGCCGCTCATGTGATGCTGGGTATAAATCGCTGCTGGCAGCCTGACAGAGCCCCCTACATCAGGATGCACTCCGGGTGGTTGAAAAATTTGCCCAACGTTGCCAGACTCACAATTATTCTTGAGGGCAGCTGGCTCGAGAGGAACAAGCTCCTGCTTTTGAGGGGCAATGACCAGAGTCTCTAAGGTTTGGAATACTACAGTTATCCTAGGATCTCTAGGGACGCAGGAAGATGCCTGCCTAGTAATGACTCTGATTAAATTTTCTCTTAGAAAATCATAGTTGCAGTCATCGTTAACTTGAACACAAAGGATGTGGTGGGTGTTTCTGACTGGTTTGGTTTGGGGTTGCAGGTGCATGTCTGGAGGAGATACTGCAGGAGGTGATGTTCACCCTGCTTGTGCAGCTAGAGGACAGAGGAGGTCTGGTACAACTTTCTGATTACAGAATAGCTCACAGAAGTGGTCAGAAAGGGGTTTAATATGCAAAAGTTCAGGATAATGATTTGGGGGTATTCCAAGTCATACATGTCAAGCAAAGGCTCCTGACCCATGAGTTTCAAGAAGGAGAAGATGATGAGGTCATCATTTAAACCTGTCCTGACAATCCTGAGAATCTCAGTAACCAGAGAAGTCATCAAATGACAACCATGCTGAGCACTAAGGAACCTTCCAGGATTTCACAAGGGCATTTCCAAGAACACAATTCAAGTTTCATTCATGGGCAGCACTTTCCTCTATGCACACGTCTGTCTACACTATCCTATACTACCATATATTTTTCCTCTGCCTATACACACTTGTCCTTTGGATTCCTTGGAAGTTAATACACCCTTATTCATATTATTTTTTCACTATACCCAGAATAACAGTGCCTGTCTCAAGTGCTTTGCTTGACCTAAAACCTAGCTAACATATCTAAGAATACACACACACACACACATACACACACACTTGACAGAAAGAGGCAAAAACTGCTAAGTCAGGTAGAAAGGGAATAACTTTTTTCTTTTTATGATTTTCTTAATTGTTGGTATGATATCTCTTTTCCCCAGCTGTTTCCACATAACTACATGCATCACATATAAAAATACAATTTGAGGAGAAAGATCATGACATATCATATACTCTTGGGTATTTCCACCACAGGACTATTGAGTTAATTAAGACAACAATGTGCAGCAGAATTCCTTGATTTCTACTTTTGCATTGGTAAGGGAAAGCAAAATAACTTTCATTTAATTATAAAAGACATAGTTAACTGAAATGATTTTATGATTTAAAATTTGAAGCAGATACTCAAAGCAGTACTTTCCTTCTTAACTTGAGGACATAGATTCTGAAACTTTAATATTTTATCAGTCTTACAAAAAAAAAATGGACTCTATTTTAACAATAATGTTTGATGCCCTAGCTCTGACATTAAGGACACCCAGCGCCCCTCTGAGCAGGGTAACTATGAAGCATTCAGTTTGTGAGATTGTCCTCTCTTTCTATCCCCCATCTCCTCCTCAGCATCAGATGGTCCCCAGCTTACTGCTGATCTGTCACCTGATGAATAGTCTGAGTCAGCTACAGAGCTAGAGCTAAAAGCCCAATCTGGAAGGGACAGACTTGAAAGTAGTAATTATATATTTTCAATTTGAAAATTGCTTGAGATGAGAGATTCAAAATCTATTTGGAGACGCATAAATAATATACTGGTAATTGGCACATTTTTACACAGCTTTCCCATTTTAAATACTCACTTAAGATAACTAAGGAAAATGCTAACAAAATGAAAATGAGATCCTAGTACTTGCACACATCTTACTTCTCAATTTCTTTGTCTGGTTCATGTAATATACCTCCACTAAGAAGCTGATGTGTTGGACTAGTTATTATGTGTTTGGTCCATTTACACTCCTTGTGATTGATGATTTTTCTGTTTGCCTTCCCTCTTAATATTTACTTCTATTGTTCCATCTGTCTTTTGTTCCTTGTATTCTTCCTTTTTGTCTCCTTTTTGGAGCAACTGAGTATTTTTTTATTGTATTCTATTGTATTTGTGGCACTGGGGATTAAACCCAGGCTTTGCACATGCTAGACCAGAACTTCACCCATGAGCTACACACCCAGTCTAACTCTGTGTTATTTTTAATGGTGAATCTAGGATGCATGGTATAGTGTCAATATCTACTCTAAATACTATCATTTATAAGAAATTTACAATAGTGAATTTCTAATTTCCTTCTCTTTTCCTTTGTACTATTGTCACATTATTTTCATATATGTTACAAACTATATGCTTTATATTATTTTTGCTATAAATGGTCAATTATTCTTGAAGAAATTTAAAATAAGAAAATCTTTTATATATCCTCATGTAGCTACATTTTCCTGAGTGCTTTAGTCCTTCAGTAGACTCTGGTTTCCATATGATGTTAATTTTCTATCATGTGTGTGTGTGTGTGTGTGTGTGTGTGTGTGTGTGTGTGTGTGTGTATTAGTGTACTTCTGTTAGTGATGGAAGCCCCTATGAACTAATTATAAAATACTTCCATTTTACTTCATTTCTTAAGAATATTTTCCTGAATATAGAATTTTTTTAGTTGAAAAGATTTTTCCCTCATTTTTTCTTGTCAGTACTTTCAAGATGGTATTCCAGTGTTTCATGGAACACTGCATTATGTATGAAGAGAAGTCAGTGTATTATAGCCAATATTATCCTCTGTGTAATATCTTGATTCTTCTTGGCTGATTTTAGGATTTTTTTTCTTTATTTTTTGTTTCAGCAATTTGATTGGGATTTTCCTAGATCTCTAGAACTGCAATAAATAAAAGTATATCCTTTAAACTGTCTAATCTGTGGCATTCCATTATGATGATTCAACTGACCAAGACAGGGAGGAAGGGAGGGCTGCTATCAAGGGGAAGCTGAGCTACCCCACTGAGGCAGAAGCACATGTCATTCTAATATCCGGCTACATCTCTCATCAAAGAAGGAATGTAACACACACTTTTAAAAAATATATTTATTTATTTTTATGTGATGCTGAGGATTGAACCCAGCACCTCATACATGTGAGGCAAGCGCTTTACCACTGAGCCACAACCCCAGCCCCATGGCACACAATTTTGATTACATTCCCATTACCATGCTCTGCCTTCCAATGGTTTCCCATAGCTCTCAGCCATGGATGATCTATTCTCAATCTACCTCCAGATCCATCTAGGAACAACTCCCATTTTCTATACAGGAACACACACACATACACACACACAAACACACACACACACACACACACACACACACAACTAATAATATGCCTAAGGCATGAACATTTTAGGCTAAAAGAGGAACAAGGGAAATGACCTTTACATAGAGCTTATTTCAATAGGGGCCTGGGCTTCTGGGATGAAATGTGATGGTTCACTCTGGAAGTTGCAGGGAGGATGTGAACACCCATCCAGGGTTTTCTTGTGGACCAGGTATCAGACCCCCCAATGTCTTCTTCCTGTAGAATGATCATTCCCTGCTGTGCACCCAGGTGATTCCTGTTTTAACTTTCATCCCCAGGAATTGAAATTGCTCTGAAGCAAAGATCTACAGCAAAGGCACTGGGCTTTTTTCTCAATGTGGACTTCGAGGAGCTTGATTCTTAAGGAAGATTTCATAGTCTTCTAGTCCTTTTTTATTTTTTATAGTGAGGATTGAATTCAAGGACGCTTAACCACTGAGCTACATCCCAGACTTTTTTATATTTTATTTTGAGACAGCATCTTGCTATGTTGCCCTGGATGACCTCAATCTTGTGTTCCTCCTGCCCCAGTTTTCCTCAGTCACTGGAATTTACAGCCATGTGCCACTATGCCCAGAGCCAAATGGAAAGCATTCTGTCTTTTTCTCTGCCTCTAGACGAGCTGGAAGTCTGTCTTCTGCAGTCTCAATACTCTCCTGTATTCTCTTCTTCAGTCTCACTGGCTTTTAGTGAGTTCCTTCAATGGGTTGTGCTTGCTCCAGTTTCATGTCCTCTCCTGTGATTCCCTCTGCAAAAGTGATATTCCACACCAAGCACAACTCACTTTCTCAACTCATGTTGTTACTTCAGATTCCAGCATAGTCAGCACTTGCCTGGGGGCTGCTCCTTTGCCTTCCTAATCAAATTAAATTATTCTTTGTACACTTCATGAAATTTGACCAACATTTTCAAATATGTTTTTTGTGAACAGGAGATTAATGGCTTGCCCACCTTTCCCCCTTGCTCCTCAAAGGTAAGGACCCCCACATCTCATTTGCTCATCAATGCATCCTCATCCCTTGGCACAGAATTCATTGCACATGTCAATTGTGAGTTCAATTTAGGAATCCTAATAGAAACATTAGTAAAGGGCAATGAGGACTTGAACTGGTCATACACATGAGACTGTGACTGCACAGTTCTCTCTTCAGGACTGGGCTTTATTACTTTATGAGAACCTTATTAAATGGGTTATCTGGGTCACTTCAAGCTGCTAGAATGAAACACCATGGTTCGGCGGCTTTAAAAAAAAAAACAAGCTTATTTCTCACAGTTTGAGAGGCAAGCAATTCAATATCAAGTGCTAGATTTGGTGTCTGGTTAGGGCTTACTTCTTTACTCATAGATGGAGTCTTTTTATGTGACCTCACATGGCAGAAGGGATAAAGGGAGGTCTCTGCTGTAAGGGCACTATTCTTGTTTGTAAGGGTTTCACTTTTGTAACTCATCACTTCCCAAAGGCCCTGTCTTCAAATACTGTTATCACCTCGGGGGTGAGGATTTCAACATAAGAACTCTGAGATGACACAGGTCTTCAGACCATCACAGGAGTCATACTGAAAAGCAGAAGGAGAAACATTTTACCAATGACTCTGTGTTCTGCTGTTCTCAGGGGGAACTGCTTCATCATATGAGTTCATCATTTTATAAAAACACTTGTTGAGAAGTAGACAATGAAATTTAGATACTGAATGAAGGGACTTCAACTTGATAAATGTTATTCCCCTTCAATTTGATTGACTGATTGATTGACTGATTTATCTATTTATTTGTGGTGCTGGGGGTCCAATCCAGGGCCTCACACATGATAATGATCCCTTCAAATTCGTATACCACACAAACCCAATAGCAATTCCATCTGCTCTCTCATAACATCAAGTGACTTTTGACATGGAACATTTATTAGATGTCTACACATCTTCAAGTTTTTTTTTTTTTCTTAAACTGAGCTTCTTTAAAAGAAAAAAAGCTGTCATTGAACACAGAGCTGCTTTATGAGCAAGCCGCTGTTATCTACACAAGAAACCAGGGACTTGATATGTTGTTATCCACTCAGAGTCCATAGTAAGCATTGGAGTGAGATTCTAGTCCAGTTCACCCATCTCTCCTGATCTTATGCTAACCACTTTACTGATGGTGAGTCTCTGACTTCAAATAAAGGTGCTGGAGCCAGTACCTACCATTGTGCCATATAGAGAATGAGCAGAAATGGGAAGCAATCTTTATCAAATGTCTTGGCATTTCCTGCAAGGGGGTGCATTGAATGTCCCCTACTGACTCTTGCAGCAGGGTGTCAGCCTTGTCAGGAGTCACTCTCTCCTCCAGTTTGGGAAGCATCTGGTGTGGACCTCACTGGGCCAGGCTTTGGTATGGAGAGGAGGCTGCTGAGTGGCAAGCCCCTCTGGAATGAGGACAGTGGAAGTGGAGCAGCTATTTCTTTGCTTTGTATTTCTTACAGGGGACTCACTCTAATCAGGCACCCTGGAGAGATTTTATTTTTGAGCTTCCACTAGGAGTAGGTGGTAGGGATTCATTATTTTTTGGATCTTATTTGCTTTAGCTTCCTTTGACAAAGGACCTCACTGCTGCCTTCTCCCAGTTCCCTGTTTCACATCAAACCACACCTGCACATGCGGACAGCTGAACGACTTCAGCAGAACCCAACAGGGATATCTTGGTATTGATTTTGGTTTTTGCACTTCAGATGACCTTTCTGTAAATGGGGATGATCTGTCTACCTTGTTTTATTCATGGGAGCCACAATTAGATGACTTCAAGGGAGAAGAAACAATTTTCAAATTGTCAAATGATCTAAAGAATAAAAGACAAATGTAGTCGGCCTTCTATACCTGGGGGTCCTGCCTATAGAGATTCAACCAGCAGTGAATAGAAAATATTGGGGGGGGGGAAACTGCATCTAAACTGAACATGTATAGACTTTTTTCTCCAACATTATTCCCTAAATGATACAGGATAACTATTCCCATAGCATTTACATTTTACTGTGTATTGTAAGACATCTAGAGATGATTTAACTCACACAGGAGGATGTGTATAGATTTTGTGTAAATATGACACCATTTTACATATGAGTGTTAAGCATCTGCACATTTGGGTGCACATGGGGGTCCAGGAACAAATTCCACACAGATACTGAGGGATGGCTGTATATCTTACTGTAGCAGATACAGGAAGAGAGGAAGAGAATCCTGGGACCCCCATGATGAGGCACAGAAGCTATGGGCATGGAATATCTGCATTCTTCCCTCCAGCCATCTGCTCAACCAGCAGGTATGAAGCACTGTGGCTGAGCTTTGAGTTGTAGAGGAATTGGTGACAGAGAGATAAGCAGACAGTGCTTGCTCTACATGAGCACATGAGCTCATAATCTAGTGATCTGGAGAGAAGGTCTAATAGTTTAAGAAGTATTAATTCAGATGAGCTGGGCATGGTGGTGTGCATCTATAGTCCCATCTGTTTGAGAGGAGGAAACTGGATTATTGCTTGAGCCCAGTTCAAGGCCAGTCCAGGAGACATAACAAGACCCATCTCCAAAGAAAAAAGGCTGAGAAAAATTAGTGTAGGTCACACTGAGCTGCAGATTTAAACCCTGGGAGAATAAGGCTCCATTTCACTTGGATTTTCAGTTGAGTCTTGCTGCAGATTAAAGTTCCCAGAGGTGACACAAGAGTGGATTTCAGGCTTGAAGAGATGACCCATCATCTCTTCAAAACATATGGTAAATGATGCAGGACTTCATCTTTACACCCTGCAGTAAAATGGACTTCATTCTTCCACTGGGTAAAATTATAATTTTATTTACATATTCTATTTGTAATAAAATGTTGAGTATCTTCGTTCCCCAAGAATCAGCAGGCGCTGTTTGCTCTGCAATGCTAGCAGTGGCATTGGGTGCTGAAACATCATGGGCATGGCCAGTGTTGGCTGATGCCACAGGTAGGCTGTAATGCACAAGACGGAGAGGTGTCATACCACATGGTGTTCCCTATGTGTGGGCCAAAGCAAAGTAACATTCAGGAGCATCCTTGCAAGATCTTGCCCTACACTGAGATTCCTCCAAAGACATCCCATGCCAGGAAGGAAGAGAAAGAAATGTCTTTACTTATCCTACAAAAGACTCTAAAACCCAAAGAAGAAGGGTTAGGGTATTTTTTAATGTTTGTTTTGTTTTGTGTCTTGTTTTTTAGATTAAAAACAATAATAAAATAGAACTAGTGGTGATATTGTTTCCAATTAACTGAGGTGCTATTAGAAAAACTAAGGTATCAAAAAAAAAAAACAAAAACTAAGAACATATTTCTTTTTTTGGGGGGGAGGGAATAATTGAGGTTAAATATTTTTTGCTTTTAAATTTTTATTTTTTAAATTATTGTTATTTATACAGACTGCATTTTGATTCATTGTACACAAATGGGGTACAACTTTTTGTATGGTTGTGCATGATGTAGATTCATACCATTCTGTAATCATACATGTATATAGGGTAATGATGTCTGTCTCATTCCACCATCTTTCATACCCCTGCCCACTCCTCCCTTTCATTTCCCTCTACATAACCAAAAGTTCCTCCATTCTTCTCACCCCACCCCCATTATGTATCATCGTCCACTTATCAGGGAAGACATTTGGCTTCTGGTTTTTTGGGATTAGCTTATTTCACTTAGCACAGTGTTCTCCAATTCCATCCATCTATCTGCAAATGCCATCATATTATTCTTCTCTATGACTGAATAATACTCCATTGTGTATATATATCACAGTTTCTTTATCCAAAGAATGTATTTCTGTTTTCTTTTTTTCCTCTTCAATATACCTAAATTAGTTTAAAAGTACACTAAGACTTATGTAGGAAGATACAAAAGCATTTTCTGTGGTTCATCCTTCTAAAGGCAAGTTTATTTCTATTACTACTCTGTAATAAGCTCATTCTAGAAGATTCCTATTGCCTAAGAACATGGTTGGAACCACTGAGACAGGTTCAATAGACCCCTCTGCCTCTTACAGCTTCCTCTCTGTGCCATTCTTCCACCACCCAACATTTTCCACTTTCGCAGCTTCTTACATCCCCCTCCCCCATCACACTCACAGGACTTATCCTCTACCCATTCCTCCTTCGAGGATATCCCTTCCTCCAACAGAGTTGTGCTTTTGTTCTATGGAGCTGTCCACCACCTCCTTTGTGTTAGGTGTCACAGACATCTCAGTATGCTACCATCTCACTGCCAGGAGCATGTTCTGATTGTCTAATCCTTCACCTACTGATTTCTGAGCTCCCCTAAGAATGAGAAGTCCACCATGGTTTCCACATGCCTGGTGAGTTTGTGGTGTTTGAGGAAAGGAATTGAGAGTCCAAGAGGAACAGAACACACATTTTTGGCAGAAAGCATGTATGCAGGGGACAGAGGAGGAGTATTGGAAAGACCTTAGGATATTGAAAAGGGAAAAGAAAATTCTCCTGAGAACACAGAACTGTCTTCACATATTAGGTAGACAAAGCATTATAAGAAGTAGAAACTGTTGTTTTTTGTTTTCTTTATATATTCTGAATATTAATCTTTGGCTGGAGAAGTGGCTAACTAGATCTCCCACTCCATAGGCTCTCCCTGACGGCTCTTGCTTCTTTTGCTCTGCAGAAGCTTTTGCTGTTAGATTTTTTTTTTAATTTTTAAATTTTATTTGTTCTAATTAATTGTACATGACAGTAGAATGCATTTATACATTTTGATACATCATAGATAAATGGAGTATAATCTCTCATTTTTCTGATTATACACATCACAGGATCATATTGGTCATGCAGTTATACATGTACATGAGTTAATAGTGTCTATTTCACTCTACTATCATTCCTTCCCTCAAGCCCCTTCTCCTCCCTTCACCTCCCCTCTACCTAATATAAAGTAACTCTATTTAATTTGATGCCATTCCACTTATTGAGTCTTGCTTTTATTTCATGATCTCTAGGGGACTTGTTAAGAAGTTGGTTCCTGTGCTAATATGTTGGAATGTTGAGCTTATGTTTTCTTTAAGCAGTTGCAAAATTGCTGGTCTAATTCCTAAGTCTTCGATCAACATTAAGTTGACTTTTAACACCCAAAAAAACAAATAACCCAATCAATAAATGAGCAAAAGAACTAAACAGACATTTTCAAAAGAAGAAATACAAATGGTCAGCAAATAAATTTTAAAAAAGACTTCTTATCACCCCCAGAAATCAGAGAAATGCAAATCAAAACTACATTGAAATTTCATCTTGCTCCAATTATAATGGCAATCAGTAAGAAAACAAATAAAAATATATGTTGGTGAGGATGTGGGGAGAAAGGGGCATTCATGAATTGTTGGGAAGACTACAAATTAGTACAACCACTTTGAAAAGAAGTATGGAGATTCCAAAAACAAAGAAAGAAAGAACAAAAGCACCATATGACCCACCTATTCCACTCCTTGTGATTTATCCAAAAGAACTAAAATCATTATATTATAGTGATATTAAGTACATCAATGTTTATAGCAGTACAACTCATAATAGCCAAGTTTGGGAACCAGCCCAGGTGCACATCATCAGATGAATGCATAAAGAAAATTTGGTATATATAAGCAATAGAGTTTTACTGAGTCATAAAGAAGAATGGAATTATGACATTTATTGGTTAATGGACAGAACTGGAAAACATCATGCTAAGTGAAATAAGCCAGACTCAGAAAGTCATGGGTCAAATGTTTTCTCTGACATACAGAAGATGGACCAAAATAAGGGGAAGAAAGACAAGGGGGAGGGGATGCTATGAAAATATAAGGGAGATCAGTGGGGTAGTGGAAGGAGTTTGAAGGGGAGGGAGGAAGAATTGGAAAAGGGAGGAATTGTGGAATAAAATTGACCAAATTATGCTATACACACATATGACTATACATAGTGAATTCCACCTTTATATATATATATATATATATATATGTATTTATTTATATATATAATGCACCAATTAAATAAAACAATAAATAAATAGAAAGACCAGTAGAGGAGAGGAAAGAAGAATGGAGTGGGAGGAAATGAGGGAAGGAGGAAGTACTGGGACTGAAGTAGAACACACATGTATGATTATGTCAAAATGAACTCCATAATTACATGTAGCTATAATGCACTAATAAGGACATTTTTTCAAAAAAGAAAAATAGCTATGAACTGAACTGTTATGTGTAAAAAATGGAGAAATGTTTATGAAAGAAATTTTCTAGTATTTCAGTGACCGGTGGTGCCATGGCAAAGTGACCCTGGCAGCAAAAGTGGCTGTGCTTGGTGGGGGGATCATATCTAGCAGAAAGTTAGGGCGGGGAGGCAGAAAACTGGAATATGTCACCTGGCAGGTGCCTTCCAACTGAGAGTTGGTTGTACACAAACATATTATCAATCATATGGGACTCTACTATGAAACCCTACCCTATCTACCTCATATCAGACAAAGAGGAAATAAAATGATCTAGAAGAATAAAATAAAAAGCCCCTAATGATTTCTCTCAGCTACCATTAGTTTCTGTTATGTCAAATTCTGGATTTTATTTTATTTTATTTCAAGTCTTGCTAGTAAAAATATTTTCAGGCACTTTTTCCATCCTAGATGTCTTAGAGAAAATATATAATAGCAATTTGAAAAGCAAGTTATGACCCAAGATTATTGACCTGGTTTGGGAACTGCATTTCTAAACCCTTCAAAAGCAATGCCAATTTGATATGAGAGAAATCACTTCCAGTCACAGGAGGCCCACATATATTAATATCTTTCCCATATTTTTCAGAAAGCTAATGAACACAAGTAGATTATGATGCCAAGACTCTCTTTCACAATAGCAGCCAATACATTTGGCATTTAATGTCTAACTAAATTATTTCACTCTTTTTTTTTTTGTACAGGAAATCGAACTCTGGGGGCACTTGACCACTAAGCCAAATCCCCAGCCCTAATTTTGTATTTTATTTAGAGACAGAGTCTCACCTAGCTGCTTAGCGCCTCACTTTTGTGGAGGCTGGCTTTGAACGCACAATGCTCTCGCCTCAACCTCCAAAGCCACTGGGATTACAGGTGTGCGCCACTGCACCCGGCTATTTCACTCATAATATATTTTTACAAACTAATTTCCAGTGTAAATCTGGTCATACCTGATCATGATGGAGAGATCAAGTATTCTAGAATGTGGAATTAGTCTATCATTCTTGCAGAAAACTGACCTTCAAAAAAGTATATGTGGGGCTCAGCCTCCAGCCTACCAGTGCCTGCTTGTGCCCAGCAAAGCCCCAGCCCTTTTAAGAAAGGTGCGACAAAAGAATAGGAACTTGGGGGTGGGGTGGTTCTTAGGTCTATGCATGTACCGAGATATAGGAAACATTAAAATGAAAGGATTTTTGTGGGGTGTGGTGGCACACATCTGTAATCCTTGCAACTTGGAAAGTTGAGGCAGGAGGATTGCAAGTTCAAGGCCAGCCCCAGCCATTTAATGAGACCCTGTGTCAAAATAAAAAGTGAAAATGGCTAGGGGTGCAGCTTAGTAGTATGGCACCCCTTGTTCCCCAATGCAAATAAATAAGTAAAGAAAGAAAGAAATAGTAGGGGCTGGGACTGTGGTTCAGTGGTGAAGCACTTGCCTCACACATGTGAAACAATGGATTTTATCCTCAGCACCACATAAAAATAAATAAATAAAATAAAGGTATTGTGTCCATCTACAACTAAAAATATTTTTTAAAAAGTAAGTGTTCACCAAATGCAACAAATCAAAGTGGAGGGTGTCAACCTAGATCAAAAGCCATAGAGGAGACATAGTAAGTAAAATATCAAGGGGTGATTTTTGATTCCTTGATCAAAAGAATACAGCTATGAAAGACATTTTGTACAGAGGTGAGAAATTTTAGACTGTAGACTGGATACTAAATGATAGCTTTGATTTCTTTGCCTTGTAGGTAGGTATAAAAATGTTTTCACCCTTAGGTAATGCATGTGAGATTATCAGGCCTGACATGTTGTGATGTCTACAATTTATGTTCAAGGGATTACCAAAAGAGGTGTGTAACTGTGTATGTACATGCACATATTTGTGTGTGTGTGTGTTCAGAGCAAGAGAGAGTAAATGTGTCAAAGTGTAATAGTTAACCTAGGTGAAAGAAGGTGTATGTATATTGTACTGTTTTTTCAGCTTTACTTTTGAAAATGTTCTAGATAGAATTAGGGAAACAATTTTGGCATACTGATATCAAACATGTTGACTTCCACTAAGTGCAATAACAACAGAATTTGTTTGAGGACATGGATATGGGTCCCTCTGGCATTTCCTTCTTCCTGTCCCTCCAATAGCTGGATCAAGTAAGTGTCCTCACCCAAGGTGCTGCCAAGCAGCAGTAGAAGGAGAATCCAGAATGCTGGGACTGGTCCCCTCTGCTGGTCCTACTCCACTGGATAGCCCTGCTTAGGTGAGAGATGCCAAGGAGCCCTTCACAGTCCCTGCCATACATGAGTGTTCATCTTGGGCGAGTGATGATAAGCATACCCACTAACACATGATAGAAAGCGAGGCTTGCTTGCATTAAGAGAGAAGGCAACACTAGTTCACAAAGGCTTTGAGAAATCTCAAGATGTTGGGAAAATCGAAATCCCTCAGTTTAACTACAGAATAAAAGAGAAATGAGAAATGAAGAGAAGGTGAATATAGCCACCAGGCTGAGGAGTTTATATTTAATTTAGGGGGCAGTGAGGAACTTTGTGGGTGTTGTATAGAAACTCAGTAAGAGCTGTGTTTCAGCAGACTTAATCTGAGACTCGACTTGGTGAGCGGATGGGTCAGCAGGGCAGAAAGGCAGGGAGGGTGAGAAGCCACATGGGACCACTAAGTCCAAAGAGGATAGAAAGAGACAACATGGAAATGATAGCCATAGATCTAGGCTCTGGAACAGAATCACCTCCTAAGAGAGTAAGTGAATCTCATCATCTCCATGTGACCACGTGCATCTTCCCACCTTGGAAACAGCTGCACTCTCTTGTGTTATCAAGAGGATGGAATAAGTAACAGGATTTAGATGTTTAAAATCTGAGAACAACACTGTCTTACCCTTATGCCTTCAAGGCAATTTCCTGCTTGTTCTTTATGATAACTACTAATGTGGGATTCCCTATGTCCCCTGCCACCCTTCCTCTGTTCAAGATGATGTCAGTACCTAAGGATGTTTCACACATGCAGATGAAAAAGCACAGTCAATTCTGATAAACTGCTGCCATGGTTTGGATATAGTTCCTTCCCCAGAGGTTTATGTGCTGAAAATTTGGTCCCTAGTGTGGTGGAAGAGAGGTGGTAGAGCCTTTGAAAGGTGGAGCCTACTAGAAGGTAATTCAGCCATGCAGCTTTAGCCTCATGAATGGGATGATGCTGTCTCCCACAGTGGATCAAATCAAGTGGGAGTGGTCACATTCTTGTGAGAATAGATCATTAGATTAAGAACAAGCCTGACTGCTCCTGGGTCTCTAGTTCCCTTGCTCCCAGACATGCCCCTTCTGCATACATCTGGTTCCCTTCTGCTTCTCTTCATGTTGTGATGCAGACCAGAATGCTAGTGCCATGATGTTCAGTACACCCCTCAGCCATCGAAACCATAAGCCAAATAAACTCTTTTCTATGTAATCACCTAGCCTTAGGTGTTTTCAGAAAACAGACTAAGACAATTACCCTGTGGTGTCCATATTTCCCCTCTAATCCTATTCTAGAAAATGCTGGGTACAATCTTTTACATTTGGTGTGCTTTATTCAGTGAACATCATTTCCAGTATCGCTGGGGTTTTCTGTCCTGGTACCTACCATGTCAACAAGGCACCACTATTTCCACTTAGCGTACTGGCCCTATGGCTATTAGAAGAACAAAGCTGCACCGTGGTCACGATAAAGTGAGGAAGAACTAACTTCACTCTTTAATACAGACCCTTATCTAAGAAGTCCCAATGAAGGACTGCTTGAATCCCAATGCCTCACCTTGGTTTAAGTGAAATAGCTTTAACTGTGTCCTGCCTGCCTCTCTCTTGGGTACCTTAGAAGAACATGGAGTTTCAAATGTACACTCAGAATAGTATCTTACTTCTGTTGACCAAAGCTTTGTTAGTGAGTCACATTTACCTTTCTTGGGTGTTCCTTCTCTTGAATTGTGTTTTCTCCCAGAAAATTACCTAATATGTCATGAAATGCAATTCCTTAACTTTTTCTAAGTGTGCTCAGATGTCTTTGGGCCAGAAGAGACAATTTTAGTATTAATAATCATATACCAATGGAGATGTAAGCAGACTAAGAGAATCATATTATCAGTTTTACTGCAAAAATTTCCCTCCACTTCTATAAATAATACTGGATGTGTACAACTATTCATATGTTTATGAACTCCTTAAAGACAGGAAGGATATCTTTTAACTATTTTTTCCCTCTTCAACAGTCTAATCTTCATTGATAAGTATAAAATAATGGCAGCGGCATTTGTTCTTGCATCTTTTTTTATTTTATTTTACTTTATTGTAAACAAATGGGATACATGTTGTTTCTCTGATTGTACATGGCGTAAAGGCATACCATTTGTGTAATCATAAATTTACATAGAGTAATGTTGTTTGATTCATTCTGTTATTTTTTCCCTTCCCCCACCCCTCCCACCCCTCTTTTCCCTCTATAGAGTGCTTCCTTCCTCCATACTTGCCCCCCTCCCTAACCCTAACTCTAACCCTAACACTAACACTTCCCTCCCCCCATTATGTGTCATCATCCACTTATTAGCAATATCATTCGTCCTTTGGCTTTTTGAGATTGGCTTATCTCACTTAGCATGATATTCTCCAATTTCATCCACTTGCCTGCAAATGCCATAATTTTATCATTCTTTATGGCTGAGTAATATTCCCTTGTATATATATACCACAGATTCTTTATCCACTCATCAATTGAAGGGCATCTAGGTTGGTTCCACAGTCTGGCTATTGTGAATTGAGCAGCTATGAACATTGATGTGGCTGTATCTCTGTCGTATGCTGATTTTAAGTCCTTTGGGTATAGGCCAAGGAGACGGATACCTGGGTCAAATGGAGGGTCCATTCCAAGTTTTCTAAGGAATCTCCACACTGCTTTCCAGAGTGGCTGCACTAATTTGCAGCCCCACCAGCAATGTATGAGTGTACCTTTCTCCCCACATCCTCGCCAACACCTGTTGTTGCTCGTCTTCTTGATAACCACCATTCTAATTGGGGTGAGATGGAATCTTAGGGTGGTTTTGATTTGCATTTCTCTTACTACTAGAGATGTTGAACATTTTTCCATATGTTTGTTGATTGCTTGTAGATCTTCTTCTGTGAAGTGTCTATTCATTTCCTTAGCCTATTTGTCAACTGGATTATTTGAATAGTTGGAGTAGAGTTTTTTGAGTTCTTTATAGATTCTGGAAATTAGTGCTCTATCTGAAGTATGATTGGCAAAGATATTCTCCCACTCTGTAGGCTCTTTCTTCACATTGCTGATAGTTTCCTTTGCTGAGAGAAAGCTTTTTAGTTTGAATCTATCCCAGTGGTTGATACTAGCTTTTATTTCTTGTGCTATGGGAGTCCTGTTAAGGAAGTCTGGTCCTAAGCTGACATATTGAAGATCTGGACCTACTTTTTCTTCTATAAACTGCAGGATCTCTGGTCTGATTCCGAGGTCCTTAATCCATTTTGAGTTTAGGTTTGTGCAGGGTGAGAGATATGGGTTTAGTTTCATTCTGTTGCATATGGATTTTCAATTCTCCCAGCACCATTTGTTGAAGAGGCTATCTTTTCTCCATTGCATATTTTTGGCCCCTTTGTCTAGTATGAGAAAATTGTATTTATTTGGGTTTGTGTCCGTGTCCTCTATTGTGTACCATTGATCTACCTTTCTATTTTGGTACCAATACCATGCCGTTTTTGTTACTATTGCTTTGTAGTAGAGTTGAAGATCTGGTATTGCAATACCCCCTGTTTCACTCTTCCTGCTAAGGATTGCTTTAGCTATTCTGGGTTTCTTATTCTTCCAGATGAATTTCATAATTGATTGCTCTATTTCTGTAAGGTACGTCATTGGGGTTTTAATTGGAATTGCATTGAATTTGTATAGCACTTTAGGTAGTATGGCCATTTTGACAATATTAATTCTTCCTATCCAAGAACATGGAAGATCTCTCCATCTTCTAAGGTGTACTTTAATTTCTTTCTTTAGTGTTGTATAGTTCTCATTGTAGAGGTCTTTCACCTCTTTTGTGAGATTGATTCCCAAGTATTTTATTTTTTTCGAGTCTACTGTGAATGGGGTAGTTTTCCTAATTTCTCTTTCTGAAGATTCATCACTTATGTATAAAAATGCATTGGATTTATGAGCATTGATCTTATAACCTGCTACTTTACTAAATTCACTTATGAGTTCTAAGAGTTTTCTGGTGGAATTTCCAGGTTCCTCTAAATATATAATCATGTCATCAGCGAACAGGGATAGTTTGAGTTCTTCTTTTCCAATTCGTATCCCTTTAATTTCTTTGGTTTGTCTAATTGCTCGGACTAGAGTCTGAAGAACGATGTTAAATAGAAGTGGTGAAAGAGGGCATCCCTGCCTTGTTCCAGTTTTTAGGGGGAATGCTTTCAGTTTTTCACCATTTAGAATGATATTAGCCATGGGCTTAGCATAAATGGCCTTTACAATGTTAAGGAATGTTCCCACTATCCCTATTTTTTCTAGTGTTTTGAGCATGAAGGGGTGCTGTATTTTATCAAATGCTTTTTCTACATCTATTGAAATAATCATGTGATTCTTGACTTTAAGTCTATTGATATGGTGAATTACATTTATTGATTTCCTGATGTTGAACCAACCTTGCATCCCTGGGATGAAACCCACTTGATCATGGTGCACTATCTTTTTAATATGTTTTTGTATGCGATTTGCTAAAATTTTGTTGAGAATTTTTGCATCGATGTTCATTAAGGATATTGGTGTGAATTTTACTTTCCTTGATGAGTCTCTGTCTGGTTTAGGTATCAGGGTGATATTGGCTTCATAGAATGAGTTTGGGAGGGTTCCCTCCTCTTCTATTTTATGGAATACTTTGAGAAGTATTGCAATGAGCTCTTCTTTAAAGGTTTTGTAGAACTCAGCTGAGAACCCATCTGGTCCCAGACTTTTCTTTGTTGGTAGGCTTTTGATGACTTCTTCTATTTCAGTACTTGAAATTGGTCTATTTAAATTGTGTATGTCCTCCTCGTTCAGTTTAGGCAATTCATGTGTCTTTAGAAACCTGTTGATGTCTTCGAAATTTTCTATTTTGTTGGAGTATAGATTTTCAAAATAGCTTCTAATTATGTTTTGTATTTCAATCCTGTCTGTTGTGATATTTCCTTGTTCATTCCGAATTTTAGTGATTTGGGTTTTCTCTCGTCTTCTCTTTGTTAGTGTGGCTAAAGGTTTATCAATTTTGTTTATTTTTTCGAAGAACCAACTATTTATTTTGTCAATTTTTTGTATTGTTTCTTTTGTTTCAATTTCATTGATTTCAGCTCTGAGTTTAACTATTTCCTGTCTTCTACTACTTTTGGTGCTGGTCTGTTCTTCTTTTTCTAGGGCTTTGAGCTGTACTGTTTGGTCGTTTATTTGTTGAGTTTTACTTCTTTTATTAAATGCGCTCCATGAAATAAATTTCCCTCTAAGTACTGCTTTCATAGTGTCCCAGAGATTTTGATATGATGTTTCTTTGTTCTCATTTACCTCTAAGAATTTTTTAATTTCCTTCCTAATATCTTCTGTTATCCATTCATCATATAATAGCATATTGTTTATTCTCCAGATGTTGGAATAGTGTCTGTGTTTTACTCTTTCATTCATTTCTAACTTCAATCCATTATGATCTGATAGAATACATGGTAGAGTCTCTATCTTCTTGTATTTGCTAACATGACCTTTATGGCATAATATATGGTCTATTTTAGAGATGGTTCCATGTGCTGCTGAGAAGAAAGTGTATTCGCTCTTGGTTGGATGGTATATTCTATAAATGTCCGTTAAGTCTAAATTATTGATTGTGTTATTGAGATCTATGGTTTCTTTGTTCAATTTTTGTCTGGAAGATCTGTCCAGTGGTGAGAGAGGCGTGTTAAAATCACCTAATATTATTGCGTTATGGTCTATTTGGTTTCTGAAGGATTTGTTTGACATACATGGATGAGCCACTGTTTGGGGCATAGATGTTTATGATTGTTATATCTTGCTGATTTATGCTTCCCATAAGCAGTATGAAATGACCTTCTTTATCCCTTCTGACTAACTTTGGCTTGAAGTCCACATTGTCTGAAATGAGGATGGATACTCCAGCTTTTTTGCTGAGTCCATGTGCATGGTATGTTTTTCCCCATCCTTTCACCTTTAGTCTATGGGTATCTTTTTCTATGAGGTAAGTCTCTTGTAGGCAACAAATTGTTGGATCTTTCTTTTTAATCCAATCTGCCAGTCTATGTCTTTTGATTGATGAATTCAGGCCATTAAAGTTCAGGGTTATTATTGAGATATGATTTGGTTTCCCGGTCATTTGGTTCATTTTTTATATTTTCTTTATTTATTTGTTTGACACAACTTGTTTCCTCCTTTATTTGACAATTCCTTTAGGATAATTCCTCCCTTTGCTGATTTGCTTCTTTGTTTTTCATCTCTTCCTCATGGAATATTTTGCTAAGAATGTTCTGTAATGCTGGCTTTCGTTTTGTAAATTCTTTTAGCTTTTGTTTATCATGGAAGGATTTTATTTCATCGTCAAATTTGAAGGTAAGTTTTGCTGGGTATAAGATTCTTGGTTGGCATCCATTTTCTTTCAGGGCTTGAAAAATGTTGTTCCAGGCCCTTCTAGCTTTTAGGGTCTGGATTGAAAAATCTGCTGATATCCGTATTGGTTTCTCCCTGAATGTAATTTGGTTCTTTTCTCTCACAGCCTTTAAAATTCTGTCTTTATTTTGTATGTTATGTATTTTCATTATAATGTGCCTTGGTGTGGGTCTGTTGTAATTTTGTGTATTTGGAGTCCTATAAGCCTCTTGAACTTGATTTTCCATTTCATTCTTCAGATTTGGGAAATTTTCTGATATTATTTCATTGAATAGATTGTTCATTCCTTTGGTTTGTTTCTCTAAGCCTTCCTCAATCCCAATAATTCTTAAATTTGGCCTTTTCATGATATCCCATAGTTCTTGTAGATTCTGTTCATGATTTCTTACCATCTTCTCTGTTTGTTCAACTTTGTTTTCAGGGTTAAATATTTTGTCTTCAATGTCTGAGGTTCTGTCTTCCAGGTGTCCTATCCTACTGGATATGCTTTCTATGGAGTTCTTAATTTGGTTTATTGTTTCCTTCATGTCAAGGATTTCTGTTTGTTTTTTTTTTTTCATTATCTCTAACTCTTTATTGAAATGATCTTTTGCTTCCTGTATTTGCTCTTTTAACTGTCGATTGGTGCGATCATTCAATGCTTGCATTTGCTCTTTCATCTCATCATTCAGTGTGTGCATTTGCTCTTTCATCTCATTGTTTCCTTTCCTGATCATTTTAATTATGTACATTCTGAACTCCTTTTCTGTCATTTCTTCTGCCATGCTGTCATTGGGTTTTATTGATGTAACATCTAGATTTGTTTGCAGCATTTTCCTTCCTTGTTTTCTCACATTGTTCAGGTATCAGTGGACCGCTGAGATATTGTAGATTTCCTCTATTGATTTACAATATCCCTGAAGATTTCTATATATATCCCCTCTTAGCCTTCAGTAGGCTGAAGTCTTGGAGGAAGTTGATAATGCGGTGCTCCACAAGGAAGCTGCCTCTCTAGGAGTGGGGGCCTTCAGGTGGGGTATATTCCCTGCTAGTGGGCAGAGGTGCCTCCACTTGTTGACCAATGGTCATCCAAAGGGGAACTAGGCTGCGGGCTGAGGCAAGGCCTGTTTGGGCCTGTGTCTCTGGTTTTACAGTCCTTGTGGGGAAACCTCACCTGGCAGGGAAGACTCACCGGTGGGGAGGTCTCGTTGGTCAGTTCCCTCCTAGAGGTTCCCCTCAATTTACAGCTACCACCTGGGCTGGGCTGCCTTCCTCTGCAAAGTTCCCAGGGGCCTGGCCCTACCTCCTGGGCCTGGGAGCCTCACCCTTCGCAGATGAATCTCCTTAGGCTGCCCCTCCTCAGAGAATCTGCCCGCAGGCCTGGAACCTTCGCTGCGCCCCTAAGCTTGTTTCTGTGAGGCTCTTCCACCAAGAAGCCTCCTAGATCCTGGGACCCTGCTGTGCACCTAATCGCCTGGCTATGCAGCCCCTCCTCTGAGCAGCCACCTGTGGCCCCGTACAATCGCTCTGAGTCCCAGAGACCCGCCACACATCTCTTCCTCCAGACAGCCGCCCAGTATTCCGGTGCGGTCACTAGGAGTCCAAGCAACTCCCTGTGTGCCTCCTCCCACCAACCACCCATAGCCCTGGGCAATCAATCACTATGAGTCGAAATGACCCTCCCCGTTCCTCCCTCTCCTCCAGGTAACCCCCCGGGTGTTCAGGAGCGGTCGCTCTGAGTGGCTCTGAATCCACCTGCCCCGCTGCACGCGTCCTCTGGGCAACCGCCCGGAGCTCTGGTGCGGCCACTTGAGAACAAGCGACCCACCGTGCTTCTCCTCCAGGCAGCCCCACTGTGTTCAGGAGCCGTCGCTTTAAGTCCAAACAACTCAGCACTCGCCTTCTCCTCTGAGCAGACGCCTGGAGCTCTAATGCAGTCACTGCGAGTCCAAACGACCCGCCGTGCTCCTCCTCCTCCTCCTCCTACTCCTCCGGGCAGGCCCCAGTGTTCAGAAGTGGTCTGAGTCCAAACAGCTCGCCACTCAGCCCCTCCTCTGGCAATAGCCTGTAGCTCTGGTATAGACACTCCAAATCCAAGCGGCCGCGCTCCTCCTCCTCTTCGTCCTCAGGGCAGGCCCTGGTGTTCAGAAGCAGTCGCTCTAAGTCCAAACAGCTCACCGCACCACTTCTCCTCTGGCAACCGCCTGTAGCTCTGGTATAGTCACTCCAAATCCAAGCGGCCACGCTCCTCCTCCTCCTCCTCAAGGCAGGCCCCGGTGTTCTGAGTCTACACAGCTCTCCTTGCCGCTCCTCCCCTGGGCAGCCACCGGAGCCCCAGTGGTTGCTTCGAGTCCCAGCGCTGTGCTGAGCGGCCTCCTCTCCGATGCTCCCAGTTGTCCAAGTTCACTGCTCCAGCGGGGGGAGGTGTGTCCCGCCGGCAGCTCTACTTCACAAAGTTCCCTGCGTTCTGGGACTACCGTCCCATCCGGGATGCCTCCCCAATGGGAGAGACTCACCCGGCTGCTTTGAGTTGGTCCCAAGTCTCTCAATATCTCCTCTTTTGAATCCTGAGTCCTGGAGCAACAGGAAATGCAACCACCCTCTAGGCCGCCATCTTGAAACCTTTCTGTTCTCACATCTTTTGTTTCTAGACAATGGTATATTAAATACAGTATCACCCTGGCTTAAGATGTTCTTTCCCAATGGGTGCCCTGTAGTGTGACTGGATATGATTATGAGGAAAAAAGTGAACCTTGACTCCTGTCTCATACCAGAGATAAAAATTAATTTGAAGCGGATTTACAAGTCTAAATGTGAATGCTAAAATATTCCAATTTTTAAAAGAAAGTGAATGAAAAAGAGAATCCTGATCTTGAGGTCAACAAATATATTTTAAATGGAATATCAAAAGCACTAAACACAAAAGAAAAACCAAAATAACAAATTGAACTTCCTTAAGATTAAGAACTTTTCTTCATAAAAAATCATTTGAAAAGTATATGAATATTTTAAAATAGTGAGGCTTCCTGATGTCAGTGTTTCTCCAAAATGACAGGAATCCTTCATTATTTCACATTACCCCATGGAACTTGGGGGCAAGGGGAACAAATGCAAACAAGAAGTTCATAATGCTTGCTGAGTCATGAATAATGAAGTCCTTTGTCTCTGACCTAAGCATCTCTTGTTCTCTTCCTTATCCTGTGAAACTATGGCAGGCCAAAATCTTGGTAAAATAAAATAAAATCTCATACTATCACAGTTCTTGACACAGAGATCCCTGAAGCAACACAGGACTTGGGAGTTTCCAAGTATCCCTAGTCAGTAACTTGCAATGAGTCCATATGTGAGAAAGAGAAAGGAAGGTGGTCTATTTTCAGAACATACCATTTAGCCTTACTTGGATCCAATTGCAGCCATTTTAATTATAGCACTTTTCTTTGCTCAACCCAATTTTAATATTAGTTAATGGAATAGACTGTAACCCCTGAGCTCCTCCAATCAGGGTGAAGGGCAGCACTGAATTAGGGATAAAAGCAGGTGAACTGCCTGCCCAGGTACACTTGCTAGCCAAGTTCCATAGCACACCTTTCTGGCAGGAATAAAGTTTGCCTTGACCATCCACTTTTGAGTACATGTTTGATTTCTTGAAGCACCTCAGTATTTCTAACACACAAAAAAAGGAAGAGTTAGAATTTTAAATCTCCAAATCACAGAGCTAGTGATTGGATGCTAATCAAGGAGTCTAGGTTCAGTGACACAGAGAAACATCAGGTGAATGCACAGCTCCTTTCCTGGATAGGCTCCCAGCATTTGGTCTTCAAGTTTGCAACTTCTCATGCAACAAGAACAAAAAACAAACACCCCGCCACCAACACCACTTCCATCTGGTGAAACTAACAGACCAAAATAAAAACACCTAGAAATCCTAATATCCTAATTTCCCAGTCTCACCCCAATGTGAACCCCACAGAGAATGCCAATCAGCTCTGAGTGCTTTAAATCTATGTATTAATGAAATGCCCGTAGGAAAATGTGTTATCATGAAAGATGTACCCCCTAACACAGAAAGAAAGCATATCAAAGGAAATAGAAGCAATGTGGGACCAGAAGAAAACTACACAGGAAATATGGTTAATATCCTCAGACAAAGGAGTGAAGTAGATGAGTCTCTGAAATAACAGGAGGCGCTGTGCTGAGCGGCCTCCTCTCCGATGCTGGAAAAAAAGGAATATTCCAAAAATATAAAAGAAACTTTGGAAATTTTTTAAAAAATCAATAGGATGATAGGAAGGTAATTTTGAAAATATTCTCAAACAGGAGTACAAAAGCAAAAAGAGAAGCAGCATAAAAGATAATGATAATAAGATGGAAGATGGAAGATACAATTTATCAGAGAAATAATACACAGACCCTATGAAAATCAGTATGGAGGTTTTTCAAAAAACTAAAAATAGAACTACCATATGATCCAACAATACCACTCCTTGGTATTTATCCAAAAGAACTGAAATCAGCATACTTGAGAGATGCATGCATATCTATCTATGTTTAGTGCAGCACAATAGTTATGGACTCAACCTTAGGTAATCAACAGATTAATGGATCAAACAATGTGGTATATATGCACAATACAGTTTTATTTAGCTATAAGGAAGGATGAAGTTATGTCATTTGCAGGAAAACGGATGGAACTGGAGAACATCACATAAAGTAAAATACCAAGTACCATATGTTTTCTCTTATATGTGGAAAAAGAAGGGAGGGGGAAAAAAGGACATGCTCAAAGTAGAATGGAGACAAATAGGGTAGAAAAAGGGGACAAGGAAAGGGAAAAGGGAATGGTATAGGAAGGGTCTGGGAAGTGACAATGATCAAATCATGCTATATGTATGCACCAATAAGCTATAATGAAACTCATCATAATGCATAATTAATATGCATCAAAAATAATACAAAACAAATCTCCATAATCAAAACACTCTACAAATAATAAAGACATGACTAAAACCTAATATAATGAAAGAAAAGAAAGTAAGGAATACCTATATTTAAAACACTTCATCTAAGGTAGCTTAGCAATAGAATGTGTGTTTAGCATGTTTGTTTTGTCCTGTTTTGTTTTGATGGGTTCAATAACCAGCATCAAAACAAAACAGGACAAAACAAACAAAGAGCAACAACAACAAAAACCAAAAGAACCACATCATCACAAAATTCCAGAATGCCAGAGAAAACAATGGAGGGAGCAAATGGAGGGACAGCCATTGGAAGGCTGTGGCCATGGAGGGTTAGCAGAAGTGTTCAAACCCATGCAGAGTTGCCAATAGAACGCCACAGTGCTGGCATATCAGGAATTAATTGTTTTAAAAGAAGGAAATTATTTCTTGGATAAACAATTTACATTGTGAGAAAAGTAAGCAAACCTTAGACTATTTTGCAGTGTCCAGTAATTACATGATTATATAACACTGTGAACGTATTTGACCAAATTTTGTTTTATGATTGTTTGGTTAGAATACCAAGGGCAGGGGAGTACCTGGAGAGGGAGGAGAAATAATGTGAAAGTACCAGATTCTAATCTCCTCCAGCAGGCATTTAAGACAATAATATGGGAGTTTTCAAAAATGCATTACAAGGAAAGAGAAGAAAAAGAGAAATTCCTAAGGAACGGAAAGCAGATTCAGGCTCAGGCAAGATGCAGCATGAGGAAGTTCTGCTTTTAAGTATTTTAGTATTATTTTATCCTTTAAACTATGAGAATTAAATAAGTTTCATGAATATAAATTTTAAAGTAGCAAATCAAAGGGGACAAGAAGTAGGGAAAGGATTAAGAAGAGGGAGAAAAGGTGGGGAGGAGGAAGGCAAGGAGAAGAGAAGGAAAATGTTATGGTTTGGATGTGAGGTCTCCCTCCAAAAGTTCATATGTGAGACAATGCAAGAAGGTTTAAAGGAGAAATTACTGGGTTATAACAGCCTTAGCCCAATCAGTGAGTTAATCCCCTGGTAGGGATTGAGTGGTAACTAAAGGTGGGCAGGGCGCGGCTGGTGGAGGTGGGCATTGCGGGCATAGCTTTGCAGTACATATTTTGTGTCTGGCAGTGGAGTCCCTCTGCTGCCTGATCTTCATGTGAGATGCTTCCCTCCACCATACTCTTCTGCCAAGATGTTGGGCCTTACCTCTAGTCCAGAGGAATGGAGCCAGGTGCCTCTGGACTGAGACCTCTGAAACTGTGAGCCCACAAATAAACTGTTTCTTCTCTGAAATTGTTCTCGTTGGGTCTTTTAGTCAAAGCATTGAAAAAGTCGATTGAAACAGAGAAGGTTGGTGAGGAGAAAGAAAATAAAATGGAAGGTCCTCCGCAGGTGCGATAAGCAAAGTGGGGCGCTTGAGGAGAAACCTCCCCTGACGTCCTGATAGCCTGACCTAATGCAGGAAGTAAAGCATTTTGGTGCACTGTGTGTGGAAGAAGAATATGTGGATTATAAGGTCAATGCCTTTCAAATTAGACAGAATTGAAAACCATTTTCCTAATGTTCAGGAGATATTTCTCCATATGAAAAAGTTTTAACTGCAAAATACCTTCATCTAATAAAGGAAGTATTCCCCCCAAAGCCATGGTTTATCAGGGAAATAAAGAAGGTTTTCTTTTCCTTTTAGTCTTCATATCTGAGAAGAATGCCATTTACTTGTTATTACATTTTTAATTTAGATAAATAGTGGTTTATCCTAACCTCTGGCTCATTATTAAAAAGGAAACTCAGTCCAGGTTCATTGTGAGGATAAAATAATGCACCACACTCAGATAGAAACCTTATGGAAATAGGTGTGAGGAGAGTGATTCTTTTTTTATTTCTACTATAATTAGACAAAATATTCAACATAAGCAAATTTAAACAGTATTTGGAATGTAATTTGAAAATAAGGTTGAAGTGAACATAGAATAAAGGAAAATTAAAAGGTCTTTGACAGCTGTTTCCCCATGGATTCTCAGATGCACAGTCAGTTTGGGTTTTGATGAATGCGTGCTCAGTCCCAAATGACAGGTATGAGAAGCCCACTGCCACTGGGGGAACTGCCCTTCCGCTGGCATTCAGTGTCTTGTTTATGGCTTCTCTGCCTCTGTGTCCTGGTGGGATTTACCCAAAAACCAACCACGCTCTTTTCTAAATGAGTGTTAAACACAGGTCTTCCCCAGGACAACTGTATTTCCCATTCCATCTGTATCCCTGAAGCTCCTGCCTACCTGCAAACCTTGCCTGATGCAAAGGGACAGAAAAAATGCCCAGAGAGCCAGCCTGACTGTTTCGTCCTCAGGGATTTGCCTGCTCAAAGTAAGTGCTTGTAAGCTGACTAACAATGTTAAGAACTCTGCCTGTCTTATTCAGCAAAGTGTATTAGGAATTCCATGCAAGGTGGATGATTGCGCATATAGGAGGCAGGTAGTCATTCAAATTCAGAAAGAGAACTCTAAGCATAAAGAGTTAGAGGAGCCACTACCAAACGTGAGAAACCCAATGCCATACACATATTCTTCCTGTGTGTTGTCGTATTTCCCTATAGCAATAACTATGATGAGTACATACACATCTCATATGGAGAAAGCCTGAGTAAGAATTATTCTTATTATAATGCAGGTAATATAATTATCCTCAGTTAGTAAGTAAGAAAATGGAGATGTAGTTAGATTAATGACCTACTCAGGGCTATAGTTGGTTGTGGTTTGTCTCTCAAAGGTTCAGGTGTTGCTACTGTGGTTCCCAGTGTAATGTGGCAGCCCATGGAACCTTTAAGGAGTGGGACCTACCTAAAGGTCTTTAGGTATTTGAAGACTGCTGCCCAAAAGAAGAGAATACTGGTTTCCTGGGGTGAGTTCTTGCAAGAATAGTTGTTATATATAGCAATATACCATGATCTGTATCAATATCCAGAAAACATCCTTGAGTTAAAAAAAAAAAGACACAATTCCAAAGATTCCATTCTCCGCAATTCCCATTATATAATATTCTGTAACAGACAAAGTCCAGATATGAAAGATAGATGAGTGGTTGAGATGAGTCAAGTAGGGAAACGTGCAGCTGTACAAAGGCAACATGAGGAATCCAGTGGCAAAGAGGATGATGTGTATATTGCCTATATCAATGTCAATATCTTGGTTATGATGTTGTACTACAGTCTTGCAAGGTCTTCCCACTGAGAGAAAGTGAGTAAAAGGTACAGGGTTATCTCTCTGTATCTCTTCCTATTACATAGTGATCTATAATTATTCTTAATGACAAAATTTGATTTTAAAAAACCAGAAATATGTTGGGAAAAAATTAGTAAGGTTGGAGATCCTTCACAAGATTTCTTAATCAGCACCTGGGGTGAGTTCTTGCAAGAATAGTTGTTATATATAGCAATATACCATGATCTGTATCAATATCCAGAAAACATCCTTGAGTTAAAAAAAAAAAAGACACAATTCAAAAGATTCCATTCTCCGCAATTCCCATTATATAATATTCTGTAACAGACAAAGTCCAGATATGAAAGATAGATGAGTGGTTGAGGACCCAGGGGAAAAGATCACTTCTGAATTGTTTCCTCTGAGATCTGTCAGTTGATTCAGCAGCTGGGCCAAATCCCTACTTCCCTGAAGTGCCTGTTCCTTTCCAGGCATTGACTGCACCTTGTGCTACCAAAGATCACACGCAGGGAGGCAGAGGTGTGGGCTCTGTCAGATAAACAAATAGGCTGACAAGTCCAGGTCCCTTGTTGGCATTCTGCCAACAATAAATTGGGTATGATATTAACTGTAAAATGAGCAGGTTATTCAAAATACATTGTCAGGAGTAAACAGGAGTTACCTGGGTCAAGGTGAGGAGTGAAATTCTTTAGCATCGATCAACCTAGATAATGGAGTTCTTTTCCTTTTCCTTTTTATTCACTTTTTGGGGGGACTTATATATTAAAGTTGTTATGAGTGTCTTGGAGAATAATTAATAGGTTTTAACACATTTGCAAACATTATTTGATAATGGAAACTGACCACCCACCTCTACATTTCTTTTACTTTTTGTCTTTATCTTTTTTTTTTTTTTTTTTTTAAGTGAAAGCACATTGGAACCTATTTTCAATGGACTACATTTTGGAAAATGCAGAACTAGATAAAATGAGGGATGTTAATACTGTTTTATAATGTGTATTTTTTTTTATTTTTAAAGTAATGCTTGGTGCTTGTAAAACATTCCAATACTACACAAGCACAAAATGTTCAACATGTAAATACTATTTCCCACTTTCACATCCTAGAAAGAAATTGTTTTAACAATTCAGTGTAAACAAATTCACATTATTTTCTGTATTTAAAAATATTTTGCTTTTTAAAATAAAAATAAATAAATGTTATAAAAAGGAAAGAAAAGAAAGTCAATTTTTTTCTAGTCCCACGAGAGACACTCAAAAAATGGTCATATCACATATGAACTTCCCAAGAAGAAGGAGTAAGGCTATCTATTGGACTGCTAACATCATCTCAGGTTGCTCTCATCAGCAAGATATTAGTATACTCATTTTACACATGACAAAATCTGAAAATCAGACATGTTAATTGATTTGTTCAAGATTATACAATAGTAACAAATGACCACTTAGTATGTGTTAGATTCTAAGTCATAGAAAACAAAAATAGAATTGGAAGTGTTTAAAAGCAGCCCCCTTTGGAATACTTATGACCACCCTATTGAGAAGATATTGCTATCATCCTTCTCCCAAAGGAAACAGAAGTCCTGAGTAAGCCATGTTATTCTTTCCTCCATTGCATTGTCTGGAACCCTTGCTGAAAAACAATTGGCCATACATGTAAGAGTTTATTTCTGGATGCTCCATTCTGTTCCATTCATGTGCATGTCAGTCCTATGCCAGTACCACACTGTTGTGATCACTATGGTTTTGCAGTAAATTCAGAAATAGAGAATTTGAAAGTCCTCCAATTTTGTTCTTCTTTTTCAAGATTGTTTTTTACTGTTTATTTGCTTAAAATATCCATATGAACTTTTTGAGCATCTTATTAATTTCTGCAAAATGAAAAAAATTAAAAAGGAGGCAAAATACTGATAGGGATAGCACTGAATCCACAATCAATTTGGGGATATTGCCATCCTAAAAACATTGTCTTTCAATCCTGTACATAAGTTGTCTTTCCACTTATTTAGATCTTTTCATTTCTTTCTACAAGTTTTTTCTTTTTTTCTAGTTCACAGAATACAAGAACAGCACTTATTTTCTTAAATTCACTTCTAAGTATTTTAATCTTTTTGATACTCTTGGAAAATGGAATTATTCTCAACTTTCAGATTGTTCACTGCAAATGTATATTTTATTTCATATACTGATCTTGTATCCTACAACTCTGTTGCTTTATTATTTCTCCAGTAGATACTTATGATTTTTCATATAAAGGAGCATGTCATATACAAATAAAGATTATTTTCCTTCTTTATTTTCACTGACATGCCTTTTATTATTTTTATTATTAAAAGATGCTTAATTGCGCTAGTTGGAACTGCCAGTAAAATATGAAATATAAATAGATGTCAGGATGCAAGATTTCAGATTTTTCATTAAGTATGATGTTAACTTTGGGCTTTTCATAGATTCATTTTATTAGGTTGAAAAAGATATCTGCTGTTCCTGTTTGCTGTGTTTTTCTTTAATAATGAAAGAATGTTTGACTTTGTCAAATTATTCTTCTGTATGATAATGAGAATCATGTGATTTTTTTGTTTATTCTATGAGTATGAAATATTACATCAAATGATTTTTTGTGTGTGTTGAAACATCCTTTCATTCTTTAGATAAATTCTACTTGGACATTGTTGTATAATCAGTTTTGTATGATGTTGAATTCAAATTACCAGGGTTTTGAGGATCTTTGCATTGATATTCATGGGAGATATTGAATAAGTTTTTGAACAAGTTTTTGTTTCTTGTGCTGTCCTTGTGTGGCTTCGTTATCAAGATAATATTGGCCTCATAGAAGGGGTTTAGAAGTATTCCCTTCTCTTCAATTTTTTTGGAAGAGTTTCTGAAAGAACAGTGTTAATTCTTCTTTAAATGTTTGGTAGGATTCACTAGTGAAGCCATGTAGATCTATTCTTTTCCTGATGGAAAGGTTTCGCTTACTAATTCAATGTCCCTGTTATGGATCTATTTTACTTCTTACTGAGTCAGTTTTGGTAATATGTGTCTTTTTTAGGAGTTTGTAAATTATACCTACGTCATTTAATTCATTGACATACAATTATTCATAGTACTCCCTTATAATCCTTTCCCCCATGAGATCAATAGTAATGCACCCTCTTTTAAGCTATAATTTAGTAATTTGGGTATTTTTCTCTTCTTTCCTTTCAGTACAACTATGAATTTGTCAATCTGGTTGATATTTTGAAAATAACAACTTTTGATTGTGTTAATTTTTCTATTACTATTTTCATTTATTTGTCATATAATCTTTGTTATTTCCTTCCTTTTATTAGTTTTGGCTTCATGTCACCCTTCTTTTTCTAGTTTCTTAAGGTGAAGGGTTATCTATGTGTGGTATTTCTTCTTTTGTATTATAGACACTTGCAGCTATCCATTTCCTTCCAAGTGATGTTGCAGCATTTCATAGATTCTAGCCCACATACACCTGAAAAGAGTGTGTACTCTGCTTTTGTTGGATTCAATAGATGTCTGTTAGATTGGATGGGTTTGTAGTGTAGTCTGACTTTGATTTCCTTTTTCATCTTCTGTCTAGTTGCTCTATTTTTGAAATTGAGGTATTGGAATTCTCAACCATTATTATTGAATTATCCATTTCTCCCTTCAATTCTTTCAGATTTTGCTTCATATATTTTTTGGATTGTCATGTTTGGTACAGGCACTTTTTTTATATGTCTTATTGGTGGATTGACGCTTTTGTAATTATAATTTTTTTTTGCCTTTAATAACATCTGCCTAACAGCCTATTTTGTGTAATGTTAATAGTTAACACAGCTCTCTTTTTTTGTACTGTTAGCATGGCATATCTTATTTCTGTTCTTTCACATATAACATTAGATTTGTTTTTAAATATGAACTGTGTCATACGAACATTTATTTGGGTCAAATTCTGTTAAAGTCCATTTTGCTGATCTCTGTATTTTGACTGAAGTGTTTTGACCATTTATATTTAATATAATTATTGATAAAGTAAGATTTGTGTCTTTTTTCAATTTATTACACATACCATTTTTGTTCCACTATTTCTGTTATTGTTTCTTTAACAATTAGCATCATAATTTATAATAATTTAGTTCATAACAATACCAACTTAATTTCAATAATGTACAAAACATTGTAACTACATAGCTCAATGCCCACTTCACCTTTGTGTCATTATAGCCACACTAATTTGATTATTTTACATTATGTATATCAACAGAGAATATAATGATTGATTTCTGCAGTTGCATTTAGTTTGGATATGAGAAAAAATATAAACATAAATGCATTTACACTGGGAGGGGGATTTGCATTTAACAACTTAGTTACCTTTACTAGTTATTTCTTCTTATAGATTTTAGTTACTTATTATTGCTTTGTTCAATTAAGTCAGAAGGTTTATTTTTAGTATTTCTTATAAGTACATATACTAGTGATGAATTTTTTACAGTTTTTGTTTATCTGCAAAAGTCTTAATTTCTTCATTTTCAAAGATTCATTTTGGAGTTTTCTCCAGATACCTTGACTGTCCAAGCCACTGCCACCATTTCTTGAATGTCTTCTCTGGAGGCGGGCACAGGTGCCCCTGAGGCTGATGCCACAGATGTGGGAGGTGTTTTCTCTGGGTACCGCCCCTGCAGACACCTCTTGTTGCTCAGAGATACTCTCTGAAGGGTGGGGTACAGCTTCCCCTGAGGCCACTGCCCCACGTGCCCAGAGATGTATTTTCTGGCTGCTGCACATGCACCCAGAGGTCTTTTCCAAGGGTGCCACTGCCATCGCCCAGAGGTTTTCTCTTGGGGCACAGCTGCCCTGCACTGCTGCCACAGGTGCCTGGAGGTCTTTGCCCTGGTGGCTGCTGCTGCTATTAAATCTGTCACAGTCACCATCACCTGCAGGTCTGCTGCCCTCCATGCTGCCTCAGATGCCCGGTTGCCATCTACACTGCTGCTACCACTGCCATCAAAGCTGCTGCCACTCGCTGGAGATCACCTGGAGGCTCCTCACTGCAGTCCTCCCACCTACTGCCAACATCATAGAAGTCTGCAGCTTCTGCTGACCCCTTGCCTGCTGCCACTGACTCCTGCTACTAGCACTACTACCACTGCCCAGAGGTCTGCTGCCAGGGAGACTTTGGGTTTGGTTGCACGCAACCACATCCATTTTGAGACACCAGTCAGAGCCTGGGGTTTGTTTGGGGTGCCAGTGGATTTTCTGCCACTGCCATCTTGGAGTGCAACCACCCCTGTCTGGGGACACCAGCCAGAACCTGGAGGTTCAGTGTCAGGGTGCCCATGGGTTTGGTTGCAACTGAGGTCTTCCTCCTGGGCGTGGCAGTTGCCAGCATCTAGCTACTGTCTCTCAGGATTGCTCATCCCTGGTGGTCTCTCTCCAAATTCCAGTGGAATTGACACCTTGGGATTGCAACATGGCCAAACCCGAGACATCTGAGGTCCAGATGAGTAACTCGGTCTGCCAGGACCTGTCCAGGCCAGGAAGTCTTGTGGGAAATCAGAGACAGGGCTGAGAAGCTTTTGGATACTGGCCGAGACAGTTGTTCAATTTTCCACCGAGATTTATTTTATTTTTATTTTTTTCCTCTCTGGCATCTCTCTCCACCATGATTTGCTGCAGGGTGTATTTTGTGCATCAGTTTGTTGAAGACAGTAATACATGCATGGTGTTTCATAGTTATGCTGTATATTCTGTATATTATATTTTTAGTTATTTTCTCATCTCTTTATATGTATTCTTCCTCTCGCTTGTCTGTCTTCCTAGATTCCCTTTCTACCTTTTTTCCATATAACAAACAATCTCTGTTGGTTCCTCTCCCACTCTTCCTGTGGATTTTTGCTTCTGGCTTCTCTCTTTCTCCCTCATGAACACCACATTCTGCATATTTTTGTTCTTTCTTTGGCCACGCTTTGAGATTGTAAATCCGTTTGGTAAATTTTGTTTTTATTGTGAACAGTGATTGAACTCATTAATGCTGTTTATAGCAAAAGGGCAGTGGACGCCTTGTTGGGAGCTATTAGATTTGAGGCTATATATTGTTTTCACTGGGTGTTGGTGATATTGGTCTCCCTCTTAAAGACAGGATACTGGAAATATTCAGTGACAACATAGGTCTATAGGGTAGAATCTGTATTGTCTCAGATCCATACAACTAGATGGGAAAATACACAAGCAAAATGAAAAACAAGGGAACGAAATGCCTCAAACAAACCAAGATGCCTCAATAAAAGAAGCCACTGACAACACAATAGAAGAAATGTCCAAAGGAGTTTAGAATGTACATAGTTAATCTTATCTGCAAAGTAAGGGATAGTATAAAGAGTGAAATCAAAGAGAAAATACAGGAAGTGAAAGATCACTTCAATAAAGAGTTAGGGATTGTGAATAAAAAAAAAACAAGCAGAAATCCTTGAAATAAAGGAATCAATAAATCTAATTATAAATTCAATGGAAATATCACCATCAGACTAGACCATTTGAAAGATATAATCTTAGACAATGAAGACAAAATATTTAATATTGAAAATAAAGTTGACCATGCAGAGACAATAGTAAGAATCCATGAACAGAACTTCCAAGGACTATGGGATAACATGAAAAGACCAAGTTTAAGAGTTATCATGATGGAAGAAGGACCAGACATACAAACAAAGGAATGCACAATCTTTTTAGTGTCATAGTATCAGAAAATGTCCCAAACCTAAAGAATAAAATGGAAAATCAAATACAGGAAGCTTACAGGACCCCAAATGTACAAAACTACAGCAGACCCATGCCAAGACACATTATAATGAAAATGACTAAAATACAGAATAAGGAAAAAATCTTAAAGGCCATGAGAGAGAGAAAAATTACATATAGGAGAAACCAAATTCAGATCTCAACTGATTGCTCAATCCAGAACCTCAAAGCTAGGAGGTCATGCAACAACATATTTCAAGCTCCAAAAGAAAATGGCTGCCAACAAGAATTTTATATTCAGCAAAATGGTTTCAGATTTGAAGGTGAAATTACCTTCCATAACAAACAAAACAAAATAATTCACAAACAGAAAGCTTGCACTACAGAATATTCTCAACAAAATACTCCATGAGAATGAGTGAAAAAAAAAAATGAAAACTAGCAAAGAGAGGAACTAAAAGAGAAACTGAATCAAATTGAAAGTCAGAAATAAACCAAAATGACCAAAAATACAAGTCATATCTCAGCAATAACCTTGAATATTAATGAGCTAAACTCATCAATTAAAATACATAGACTTGCAGATTGGATTAAAAAACAAGACCCAACAATATGCTGTCTCTGAGAGACTCACCTCATAGGAAAAGACTTCCACAGACTGAAGGTGAAAGGATGGGAATAAACATATCACTCATATGGATTATGTAAACAATCCGGGGTTTCCATCTCATATCAGATAAAGTGAACTTCAAGTCAAAGTTAATTAATCAGAAAGGACAGAGAAGGTCATTTCATTGTACTGAAGGGAATTATACATCAAAAGGACATAACAATTGTAAATAATTATGTTCCAAACAATGGAGCATCTCTGTTCACCAAACAAACCCTTCTCGATATCAAGAATCAAATAGACCACAGCACAACAATACGGGGTGTCCTTAACACACCTCTCTCACTACTGGACAGATCTTCTAAACAAAAACTAAATTAAAAAACAATAGAATTAAATAATACAATCAATAATTTAGACTTAACAGACATATGTAGACTATTTCATCCATCAATGAGCAAATATACTTTTTTCTCAGCAGCACATGGATCCTTCTCAAAAATAGACCATATCTTATGCCACAAATCAACTCTTAGTAAATAAAACAAAAAAAAGGAGATAATACCCTGCATTCTTTCAGATTGTAATGGACTAAAATTACAAATCAATGATAAAATTTAAAAAATGAAGTTACTCTAACAAATGGAGACTAATAATACAATATTGAATGACAAATGGATAATAGAAGAAATCAAGGATGAAATAAAAAAATACGTAGAGGTAAATGAGAATACCAGTACAGCATACCAAAATCTCTGGGACACTATGAAGGCAGTACTAAGAGGAAAGTTCATTGTATTGAGCTCATTTATTAAAAGAATAAAAAGTCAACAAATAAATTACCTAACATTACATCTCAAAGCCCTGTGGCATATATATACAATGGAATATTACTCTGCCATGAAGAATGATAAAATTATGGCATTTGCAGGCAAATGGATGAAATTGGAGAATATCATGCTAAGTGAGATACGCCTATCTCAAAAAACTAAAGAACAAATGATCTCGCTGGTAAGTGGATGAGGATATATAATGGGGGGTGGGAGGGGTTAGCATTAGGGTTAGGGTTAAGTTTAGGGTTAGGGATAAGGAGGGTGGTAAGAATGGAGGAAGGAAGGACTGTATAGAGGGAAAAGAGAGGTGGGAGGGGTGGGGGAAGGAAAAAATAACAGAATGAATCAAACATTACCCTATGTAAATTTATGATTACACAAATGGTATGCCTTGACTCCATGTACAAGTAGAGAAAAAACATGTATCCCATTTGTTTACAATAAAAAATAAAACAGAATAGCACCCAAAACAGTAGAAGATAGAAAATAACTAAAATCAGAGCTGATTGAAAAAATTGACAAATTGAAATCTGACAATTGAAAAAACTGGCAAAACAAAAAGTTGGTTCTTTTTTTAAAAAAAAAAATCAATAAAACTGATAAACCCCTAGCCATCCTAACAAAGAGAAAAACAGAGAAAACCAAAATTACTGAAATACTTCATGAAAAAGGAAATTCACAATGGACACAACTGAAAAACAGAAAATAATTAGAAACTTATGAAAATTTAAACTCCAATAAAATAGAAAATATTGAAGACATGGACAAATTTCTACAGACATATGACCTACCTAAACTGAATCAAGAGGTCATACATGATTTAAACAGAACAACTTTAAATAATGAAATACAAAAATGCCACTAAAAGGCTACCAATTCAGAAAAGCCCAGAACCAGACAGATTCTAAGCCGAGTTCTACAAGACCTTCAAAGAAGAATTAACATCAATACTCCTCAAATTATTCCATGAAAAGGAGGAACCCTTCCAAACTCATTCTATGAGGCTAATATCACCCTCATACCAACACCACAAAATGGCACATGAAAGAAAGAAAACTTAAGACCAATATCTCTGATGAATACAGATGCAAAAATTCTCAATAAAATTCTGGAAAATTGCATACAAAAACATATTAAAAAGGTAGTGCACCATGATCAAGTGGGGTTCATCCCAGGAATACAAGGTTGGTTCAACATATGGATGTTCAACATATGGATGAATAAAATGTAATTCATCATATCAATATACTTAAAAACAAGAATCATATGATCACCTTGTGATGGGCTGACAGATCAGGCTCCATGAGAATGTTATAGGCCAGACGCTAAGGGAAATGACTAAACAGACTCCATTTTGCTCTGAGACTCCATGTTATGTAGGAAATAAGCTTCTCCCATGGGAACACCCCGCCTCTGTACCCATCATCAGTTACTTAACGTGACATGTTTAATAATACACAATGGCAACGCCTATGTAGTAAAAGTTGCTCTCCTTTGACCTCATTGCTCTTAACCAATTTACCATGTAAATGGTAATTGTGTGGATGTTAGCAACCATTCTTTAGTTTGTACCTAGGTAAGGGTCAGTTTGACCCACTTCCCCCTCTGTCGATGATCTCATGATGTTAGTTTGTAATTTTGAATCATAGCAACAGACACTTACGATTGATGTGATTTTTGGTATAAGAACCCCTACAACCCTGTGGTTGGGGCTGTTCTCCCAATAGCCATTTTTTGGGGGGCATTGTGTGAGACAGTCAGCTGCCCAGCTTAACAAAGACTCTCAAATTTGGACTCCTCAGTGGTGATTGGTCTGTTCTTAAGTTGCGCCCCATAACATTTGGAGGCCCCAGCGAGAGTCTCGCTGCCTGGTGGGCAACCACCGCTCACCACTGACCTGGAAACTCCTGCGGAGAGGAGAGGCCACAACGCTGCTCCTAGAGGAAGGCCTCTGAGAGAGGTTCCTCAGCCCCAGGCTGCACAGTCTGTGGAGCCCCGCCCCAGGACTGAACTAAATTTTCTGAAGACAGTCACCTATTTCTGTACCCCTGGGGGACCAGTAAGTCTGTTTCTGGCAGATCCGCATCTGGGGACTCTGAGGAAGGCTGGACGCAGCATTACTTCCCGAGTCCGGGGCTGGCAAGACGTTGTTCAGTTCCTCTGGTCTGGAATCTGGAGTGGCCACTTGTCTGTGTCTTCGGTGTTTTATCTGTTCTGTGTTTGTTTGTCCTTTTCTGGTTTTTTGTTGCCTTTAAGTGTAAGCATAGGTCAGTCTCCCTCATGTCAGTCATGTACTCCCCTCCAGTGCATGTGAACTAATTTCCAGGAATTCCAGAAGAGAGCCAGTGACTACGGAACCCTCTGCAATGTCTTTTCTCTCTCTAAATTTTGTGAGAGAGAATGACCAAATTTTGAGGTCAGATGGCCCCCTCAGGGGATCACCAAATTGTCTTTGGGCAGCCTGAACAATCTGATCAAATGTTTTATAGTCAAATTTGGAAAAAAAAAATGGTTAAAAAGGTTTTTAACCATGTTTACTAAAGCTTACATTAAAATATAAACTGCTGCCAATTGGAACTTCCAACTATTGGAGTTGGTCCACCAAAATTCCAGGCTAAAATTTTGATGGCTGCTATCCAGGAGACCAGAAAAACCGTTTAGAACAAGACCCCAACCTGAGGGGGCTCTCCCAAGGAGACCAATGGAAGCAGCTCCCTTGCTGTCTCTTTGGGAAACTCATTCAGGGAGGAATAGGGCAAAACCTTTGTCTATATTCTCTTAATTCCTTTTCATCTCTGATGAGAAGGACCACATCAGCATGGAGGTACAAAGACTTTTAAAAGTTCTATTTTTTGAGTCCACAATTTTGATCTGGCGTGCCTAAGTTAATTTTTTATCAGACATATTTTTCCAACTATAAGGTTTTCTTAATACTCTGTTGCATTCAGAGGCCAGTTTACAAGGGGTAACTCTCAATATAATGGGTTTTAAAAAATTAGCTATAAGGCCTTTGTCCTTCTGTTTATTTTATGTATATGTACACCAGTGTATTGTCATGTCTACATATATTTGGTACCAAAATTGACATATGAGCTCATAAATTAAAATTTTTAAAAAATGGATCCAAATGCTTCTGATTTACATAATTTAAAAGGTTTTTAAATTGGGTAAACAAAAATATGTCTTTCAAGTTACTAACACAGTTTTGTTTCCAGGTGGTCAAAAAAAGAAATAAAATGTTAGTTTTAAAGGAAAGCTAAAAGCTTTCTCAGCTTTCTTTGATTCATATTTTAGGTGTAATATCATACTGTGTTAAGTAACATTTATATAAACTTAGGAAACAATATATGTAAACTTTATAAAATGATATTAAAAAAAGATAAAGATCAGCTTTAGAATTAGACCACTTTACCTAAGATTTATGAAGAGCCCCGCCTTACCTGAGATAAGGCTCTGCTTCCTATACTCCAAAGATTGATTTTTTGTTATAAAATTACTGTGATCTCAAACAGGGAATATAATATATGGCTCAGCCAAAGTTTAAGATAGGTATTACACAACAAAATATGTTTTTACTGTTGTTAATTCCATTTTGTATTTTCCTTGTAAACGCTGTAACTGTTGACTGATTAATGTTTTACAGAGGTACTGCTTCAAGAAAATCTAAATTAATTTGAGATAATAAGCCATCACCTATGGGACACATAATATAGTCCCCAATTTAATAAAATTCAGTAAATGACTATAAAGTCATAGACATTAAAGTTAAAGCCCCGTACTCTTACTGTATGACTGGTGAAACTGACTTGCTGGATGTTTAAGATCAAGACTTAAAGATTAAGATTAAAACAAAGGGGTCAAGAGAATCAGTATTTGGTTCTTGCCCTCAGAGTCAGCCTAAACACAGGGAACAAGAGAACTTCTTTAAGGAGCTTTGCAACTCTGGGCCACAACCTTCCGATCAGGGAGATAAATAAGACCACTAGAGGATGAAAAGCCAATCAGTGCACCTGCTGCAGAGGAGAGTCCTTGGTAAAGGGAGCCATCTCTAATGCTTCAAAAGGAAGCCACCTCATCAAGGAGACCCTACCAGGTGAATGGCACTAAAGGAGCTAAGAAGCTGCTCGCAAGTTCCCCAAGAGTGACCCCTGTGGGAACTCAGCTGACTCTTAACAGCAGATAGGAACAAGGTCAATTTGACAAGCTTGGTCTTAAACACCTAGCAAAACAGTTAAAACCAAAACACAGTCATTCCTGGACATTTTAAAAACAAAACAATAGTTATTTTCATGTAATTTAAGGTATACACTTGGGTTAGCCCCCAAAATAAATAAAACTGGAGGTTACAAAAAATATTCTTAGACAAAAATGCCTGATAACTATCAAGAGAAACTGTTAGAGTTGTAAATTTTTAGTCAGTTTAAGGCCTACAGATCATCCTAACCTCCAGTACAGGTAAATTTAATCCATGTTTGCTGGTATGATTCTCTAGCCCTGAGTAACAAAAATAAAGGGCTCTCTACTAAACAAAAAGATCATACCAGTAAAAAGATATTTTACAAAAATCAGATGACATTGAGTAACTTAACTAAATGTTGTATTTACATTCCTGATAACTCCAACAGTGTTAAGATTTACAATTGAGGCCTTATCCTCTTCAGTCTTGTTAGACTTTGTTCAGGCTTTTATGTAAACAATGTCTCAGCTCTTCCACCTCCTGGTAAGAGATTATTAATTTCTATCAGCTTTATGATATTTATTGACATGTTCCAGATGCTATTTATTTTGTACTCATGGTTTTCTTGTTTCTTTCATAGAAGAAGACTTTTACTCCTTAGAAAGATCCAATTTCTGAAAAGGAACTTTTTACTCCTTGCCCCACCCCACATCACCCCCTCTCAGCTTTAAGCAGCAAGAGCGGTCATCGTCCTTTTTCCTTACAGCAGTAAAAAGTCCCTAAAATTAGAGGGATAATAATAAAAATTTTAAAAGACAGTCAATATAGATAGGTAAATTGGGTTATGTCACAAAAATAAGGGCCAGTTTGGGTCCAAAAAGTTGGAAACAAATGACCTCTGAGAGATTAAAATATTAATGCTTCCAGAGCCCTTCCTCCACCCTTACAAAGAACCTGCTCCTGTTTTAACCTGTTGTTAACTCTCTCTAATAGGTTCAACTTACAAGAGAACCAGCCCCAAGAGACCACTGATTTCCAATACCCATTTCAGTCAGAAGACTATGTCTACATCGAATTGTTCCAGAAAGGACTAACACCCAGCTGAAATGGAAAGGACCTTATTCACAACATGGACTCATCACATCTGAGTCAAAACAACAAAAAAATGGACAGCCCTCAGAGATCCCAACCGCCATCTGAAAATAAGACTGAAAAAAATGTTAATCGTGTTTTTTCTCTTGCTGGGATATGTCAGGAATAACTCCGAGCTTAACCGTTCAACTTTTTGAGATTACCAAATGGACTAAATTCTGTATACAATTATGATGGGGAGGGATAAAAAAAATATATATATATATGTATATATATATATATATATATATATATATATATATATATATGGGGCTAATATCTAAATGAGTGGCCCCTGTCTTCGTTCCCCTCCTAGTGGAAATAAATATAACTGACTCCACAGCAATAAGGACCACTACAATCACCTATACAATACTAATGAATCAATGATTTGATTATGTACAAAAAACCAGTGGGGAATGTGATGGGCTGACAGATCTGGCTCCATGAGAATGTTATAGGCCAAACTCTAAGGGAAATGACTAAACAGACTCCATTTTGCTCTGAGACTCCATGTTATGTAGGAAATAAGCTTCTCCCATGGGAACACCCCGCCTCTGTACCCATCATCAGTTACTTAGCATGACATGTTTAATAATATACAATGGCAATGCCTATGTAGTAAAAATTGCTCTCCTTTGACCTCTATTGCTCTTAATCAATGTACCATGTAAACAGTTATTGTGTGGATGTTAGCAACCATTTTTTAGTTTGTACCTAGGTAAGGGTCAGTTTGACTCACTTCCCCCTCTGTCGATGATCTCATGATGTTAGTTTGTAATTTTGAATCATAGCAACAGACACGATTGATGTGATTTTTGGTATAAGGACCCCTACAACCCTGTGGTCGGGGCTGTTCTCCCAATAGCCATTTTTTGGGGGCATTGTGTGAGACAGTCAGCCAGCCAGCTTAATAAAGGCTCTCAAATTTGAACTTCTCAGTGGTGATCGGTCTGTTCTTAAGTTGCACCCCATAACAATCTCAATAGATGCATAAAAAGCTTTTGACAAAATACAGCATACCTTCATGTTCAGAACACTAGAAAAACTAGGGATAGTAGGAACATAACTCAACATTATAAAAGTCCTATATGCTAAACCCAAGGCCAACATAATTCTAAGTGCAGAAAGATTGAAAGCATTCCCTCTAAAAACTGGAACAAGGATGCCCTCTTTCACAACTTTTATTCAACACTGTCCTTGAAACTCTAGCCAGAGCAATTAGACAGAAGAGAGAAATTAAAGGTATATAAACACATAAAGAATAACTCAAACTATTACTATTTGCCAGTAATATGATTCTATATTTGGAAGATTCAAATAGTTCATCAGAAAACTTCTAGAACTAATAAGTGAATTCAGCAAAATAGCAGGATATAAAATCAATATCCATAAATCAAACACATTCCTATACATTAGTAATGAATTCACTGAAAGAGAAATAAAGAACACTAACCCATTCACAATCACTTTAAAAAAAATAAAATAAAATACCTGGGAATCAATTTAAGAAAATATTTGAAAAACCTCTATAATGAAAACAACAGAACACTAAAAAAGGATATTGAAGAAGACCTTAGAAGGTGGAAAGACCTCCCATGCTCCTGAATAGGCAGAATATTGTCAAAATGGCCATACTACCAAAAGCATTATACAAATTTACTGCAATTCCTATTAAAATCCCAATGACATTCTTTATAGAACTAGAAAAAGCAATCATGAAATTCATTTGGAAAAATAAGAGATCCAGAACAGCCAAAGAAATTCTTAGCAAGTAAAGTAAAGCAGGATGCATCACAATACCAGACCTTAAACTATACTACAGAGCTCTAGTAATAAAACAGCATGGCAATGGCACCAAAACAGACATATAGACCAATGATACAGAAGACACAGAGCCAAATTCACAAAAACAGTTATCTCAGACTAGACAAAGGTGCCAAAAACATTGAGTGGAGAAAAGATAGCTTATTCAACAAATTGTGCTGGGCAAACTGGAAAGCCACACGTAACCAAATGAAATTAAACCCTTATATCTCACCCTGCATGAAACTCAACTCACTGTGGATCAAAGACTTAGGCACTAGAACAGAGAATGTGTGACTAACTAGAAGAAAAAGTAGGCCCAAACTTTTACCATGTTAGCCTAGGACCTGACTTTCTTAATAAGATCTCTAAAGTGCAAGAAGTTAAGTCAGGAATCAATAAATGGGATGGACTCAAACTACAAAGCTTCTTCTCAGCAAAAGAAACAATAATGTGAAGAGAGAGCCTACAGATTGGGAGAAAATCTTTTATCACATGCACATCAGATAGAGCACTAATCTGTAGGATAAATAAAGAACTCAAAGAACTTAACATCAAAAGAACAAATGGGCAAAGGAACTGAACAGGCACTTCCCAGAAGAAGAAATACAATTGATCAGTAAATATATGAAAAACTGTTCAACATTTCTAGCAATTAGAGAAATGAAAATCAAAACTACTCTAAAATTTTATCTCACTCCAATCAAAATGGCAATTATCAATAAACAACAGTAAGTTTTGGTGAGCATGTGAGGAAAATGGTACACTCATACATTGCTGGTGGGAATGCAAATTGGTGCAACCATTATGGAAAGCAGTAGGGAGATTCCTAAGAAAACTTGGAATGGAACCACCATTTGACCCAGCTATCTCACTACTCAGTTTATACTCAAAGAACTTAAAATCACATACTATGGAGACACAGCCACATCAATGTTTATAGCAGCTCAATTCACTGTTGCTAAAATATGGAACCAACCTAGATGTCCTTCAACAGATGAATGGGTAGAGAAAATGTGATAATACATACACACACCCATATATGTATATATATATATGTAAGTATATCCCATAAAAATGAGAGATTACACTCTGTACACTCTATGTATGATCTATCAAATATATAAATGCATTCTACTGTAATGTACAACTAATTAGAACAAATAAAATTTTTAAAAAATTTTTTAAAAAGAGTCATTTTGTTGAATACAGAATTCTTGTGTGATACTAGGAGTGTGTATCTATTTCTACAATGTCTTATCACATCCATGACTTTTCTTTTCGTTTCAGGGATTGAACCCAGAAGTGTTTTACCACTAAGCTCCATCCCCAGAACTTAAAAAAAAATTTTTTTTGATATGGGTTCTCAACAAATTCTTGAGAGTAGCCTCAAATCTATGATCTTCCTGCCTCAGCCTCTCACACAGTTGACATTACAGATGCATACCACCATGTCCTTCCTGACTTACATAACTTTTTTTAAGAAATTAACTGTTAAGCTTAGTAGGAATCCCTTGTACATGATGAGTTTCTTCCTTCTTTTCAGATTATGTTGTGTTGGTATTGATTTTTGAGTTTTCCTCATCTACTGTTTCTTGAGACTCTTAAACACATAGATTAGTGATTTTCAACAAAGATGGGACTTCTTAGCCATGATTTCCTTCAAATATTCTTTCTGCTCCTCTCTTTCTTCACCACTTCTGGTATTCCCATTATGCATATGTTTATTTAGGATAAGTAGTGAGTCATTGTCTCTGAGATTTGCTTTTTCTTCATTTTAAAAAGTTCTATTACTCAGTCTGGAACATTTGTATTGAATTATTTTCATGATCACTGATGCTTTCTTCTGCCAGTTTAAATCTGCTGTGGAATACCTTTAGTGAATTGTTCAGTTGAAATACAGTCCTTTTCAACCTCAGGATTTGTTTTGAATCATATTTTGGTAAATCAATTTTTGGCATTAGTTAGCTCTTTATACTTTGTTTCCTTTAGTTCTTTGAACATATTTAAAATAACTGATTTAATGTCCAATGTCGGGACTTCCTAAAGAATAGTTCTACTAATTTTTTTTCCTGAATAGAATTCATTCCATCTTGATTCTTAGCTTGTCTACATTTTTGTTGTTGTTATTGTTTAAAAGAGAACATTTTGGTAGTGGTGGAGCAAGCTGGCAGCTGAGCCAGGCCACCTACATCGCAGAGGTAAGCGGCAGGGAGATAACGCGCCCAGCCAGCAGGCCAAGGACAGATGTCATAACTGAGCGACCCCGCCTGACCCCTGCACCCAGGTCGGTGCCATTACTGGTTGGTCTCAGTCGTGGAGCGAGCTGACCAGCTAGTCAGGCCACTTGCATTATGAAGGTAGCAGGCGGGCACCCAACCCACCTTCCTTGCGGAACCAGGCAGCAGGGAGCCAACACGCCGAACCACCAGGCCAAAAACAGACGCCACCACTGAACAACCCTGCCCGACCACCATGCAAGGTTTGTCACCATCACAGAGTTAGCCAGAGGCTTCCTTATAGGCTGGTGCAGGCATTTTGAATTACTCCTGAGGGCGTGGCCATCATCATTGGAAGGGCAACTCCCTTCCTGAGACACCTACAGGAGGCTAGAGGACCTTTGACAAGATCCAGGAGCCAAGAAGAGGAGGTATTGAGAGATTCGGGACCAACTCAGAGCCACCAGGGAATATACCCCACCTGAAGGCCACCACTCGTAGAAGGTCTGCTTCCTAGTGGAACACCGCATTATCAAGTTCCTCCAAGACTTCAGGCTACTGAAGGCTAAGAGGTGAGTTATTGGAAATCTACAGAGGCAATATTAGTCAATAGAGGAAATCTGCAATATCCCAGAGTTTCACTCCTAGAGGGGTAGATACCTGGGCAATATGAGAAAACAAGGGAATGAAAATGTCCCAAAAAAACCTAGAGGGTATAGCAATAATATCCAATGATAGCATGGCAGAAGAAATGTCGGCAAGGTAGTTCAGAATGTACATAACCAAAATGATCAGAGAAGCAAACGAGGAGATGAAACAGAAAATGCAGGCATTGAAGGATGATGTGAAAGGGCAAATGCAGGCATTGAATGATTGCACCAATTAATGGTTAAAAAAGCAAATACAAAAAGCAAAAGATCATTTCAATAAAAAGTTGGAGATATTGAAAAAAAAAAAACAAACAGAAATTCTTGAAATGAAGGAAACAATAAACCAAAATAAAACTCCATAGAAAGCATAACCAATAGGATAGAACACCTGGATGACAGAACCTCAGATTGAAGAATAAGTATTTCATCTTGAAAACAAAGTTGATCAAACACAGAAGATGGTAAGAAATCATGAACAGAATCTACAAGAACTATGGGATATCATGAAAAGGCCAAATTTAAGAATTATTGGGATTGAGGAAGGCACAGAGATACAAATCAAAGGAATGAACAATCTATTCAATGAAATAATATCAGAAAATTTCCCAAATCTGAAGAATGAAATGGAATATCAAGTATAAGAGGCTCATAGGACTCCAAATACACAAAATTACAATAGACCCACACAAAGGCAAATTATAATGAAAATACCTAACATACAAAATAAAGACAGAATTTTAAAGGCTGCAAGAGAAAAGAATCAAATTACATTCAGGGGGAAACCAATAAGATCAGCAGATTTTTCAATCCAGACCCTAAAAGCTAGAAGGGCCTGGAACAACATTTTTCAAGCTCTGAAAGAAAGTGGATGCCAACCAAGAATCTTATACCCAGCAAAACTTACCTTCAGATTTCATGATGAAATAAAATCCCTCCATGATAAACAAAAGCTAAAAGAATTTACAAAAAGAAAGCCAGCATTCTCAGCAAATTATTCCATGAGGAAGAGATGAAAAACAAAGATGTAAATCAGCAAAGGGAGGAACTACCCTAAAGGAACAATCAAATAAAGGAGAAATCAAGTTGCGTCAAAAAAAAAAAAAAATAAGTCAAATGCCCGAGAATATAAATCATATCTCAATAATAACCCTGAATGTTAATGGCCTGAACTCATCAATCAAAAGACATAGACTGGCAGATTGGATTAAAAAGAAAGATCCAAAAATTTGCTGCCTGCAAGAGACTCATCTCATAGAAAGAGATACCCACAGACAAAAGGTGAAAGGATGGGGGAAAATATACCATGCACATAGACACAGCAATAAAGCCAGAGTAGCCATCTACATAACAGATAATGTGGACTTCAAGCCAAAGTTAGTCAGAAGGGATAAAGAAGGACATTACATACTGCTTAAGGGAAGCATAAATCAGCAAGACATAACAATCTTAAATATCTATGCCCCAAAAAGTGGCTCATCCATATACGTTAAACAAATCCTTCTCAATGCCAGAAATCGAATAGACCACAACACAAAAATACTAGGTGATTTTAACACACCTCTCTCACCATTGGACAGATCCTACAAACAAAAATTGAACAAAGAAACCACAGATCTCAAAAACACAATCAATAACTTAGACTTAACAGATATTTATAGAATATACCATCTAACAGAGACTGAATACACTTTCTTCTCAGCAGCACATGGATCCTTCTCTAAAATAGACCATATTTTATGTCACAAAGTTACTGTTAGCAAATACAAGAAGAGATAATACCCTGTATTCTATCAGATCATAATGGATTGAAATTAGAAATAAATGACAGAGTAAAAAACAGAAACTACTCCAACGCCTAGAGATTAAATAATACCCTATTGTATGATGAATGGATAACAGAAGATATCAGGAAGGAAATTAAAAAAAAATTCTTAGAGGTAAATGAGAACAAAGAAATAACATATCAAAATCTCTGGGACACTATGAAAGAAGTTCTTAGAGGAAAATTTATCTCATGCAGTGCATTCAATTAAAGAAGAAGAAATCACCAAATAAATGACCTAACACTATGGCTCAAAGCCCTAGAAAAAGAAGAACATAGCAACACCAAAAGTAGTAGAAGACAGGAAATAGTTAAAATCAGAGCTGAAATCAATGTAATTGAAACAAAAGAAACAATCAAAAAAATTGACAAAAAAGAGTTGGTTCTTTGAAAAAATAAACAAAATTGATAAACCCTTAGCCACACTAACAAAGAGAAGAGAAAAAACCCAAATTACTAAAATTCGAAATGAACAACGAAATATCACAACAGACACAATTGAAATACAAAACATAATTAGAAGCTATTTTGAAAATCTATACTCCAACAAAATAGAAAATCTTGAAGACATCAACAGGTTTCTAGAGACATATGAATTACCTAAACTGAATGAGGAGGACATACTCAATTTAAATAGATCAATTTCAAGTACTGAAATAGAAGAAGTCATCAAAAGCCTACCAACAAAGAAAAGTCCAGGACCAGATGGGTTCTCAGCCCAGTTCTACAAAACCTTTAAAGAAGAGCTCATTCCAATACTTCTCAAAGTATTCCATGAAATAGAAGAGGAGGGAACCCTCCCAAACTCATTCTATGAAGCCAATATCACCCTGATACATAAACCAGACAGAGACACATCAAGGAAAGAAAATTTCAGACCAATATCCTTAATGAACATTGATGCAAAAATTCTCAACAAAATTTTAGCAAATTGCATACAAAAATATATTAAAAAGATAGTGCACCACGATCAAGTGGGTTTTATCCCAGGGATGCAAGGTTGGTTCAACATCTGGAAATCAACAAATGTCATTCACCATATTAACAGACTAAAAGTTAAGAATCACATGATTATTTCAATAGATGCAGAAAAAGCATTTGATAAAATACAGCATCCCTTCATGCTCAAAACACTAGAAAAAGTAGGGATAGTGGGAACATTCCTTAACATTGTAAAGGCCATCTACGCTAAGCCCATGGCTAATATCATTCTAAATGGTGAAAAACTGAAAGCATTCCCCCTAAAAACTGGAACAAGGCAGGGATGCCCTCTTTCACCACTTCTATTCAACACTGTCCTTGAACCTCTAGCCAGAGCAATTAGACAGACCATGGAAATTAGAGGGATACGAATAGGAAAAGAAGAACTCAAACTATCCCTATTTGCTGATGCCATGATTATATATTTAGAGGAACCAGGAAATTCCACCAGAAAACTTTAAGAACTCATAAGTGAATTCAGTAAAGTAGCAGAATACAAGATCAATGCTCATAAATCCAAATGCATTTTTATACATAAGTGATGCATCTTCAGAAAGAGAAGTTAGGAAAACTACCCCATCCACAATAGCTTCGAAAAAAATAAAATATTTGGGAATCAATCTAACAAAAGAAGTAGAAGACCTCTACAATGAGAACTACAGAACACTAAAGAAAGAAATTAAAGAAAACCTTAGAAGATGGCAAGATCTCCCATGTTCTTGGATAGGCAAAACTAATATTGTCAAAATGGTCATACAACCAAAAGTGCTATACAGATTCAATGCAATTCCAATTAAAATCCCAATGACGTACCTTACAGAAATAGAGCAAGCAATCATGAAATTCATCTGGAAGAATAAGAAACCCAGAATAGCTAAAGCAATCGATAGCAGGAAGAATCAAACAGGGGGTATCGCAATACCAGAACTACAACTCTACTACAAAGCAGTAGTAACAAAAACGGCATGATATTGGCACCAAAAGAGACAGGTAGATGAATGGTACAGACTAGAGGACATGGACACAGTCCCAAATAAATACAATTTTCTCATACTAGACAAAGGTGCCAAAAATATGCAATGGAGAAAAGATACCCTCTTCAACAAATGGTGCTGGGAAAACTGGAAATCCATATACAGCAGAATGAAACTAAACCCCTATCTTTCATCCTGCAGAAAAATCAACTCACAATGGATCAAGGACCTTGAAATCAGACCAGAGATCCTGCATCTTAAAGAAGAAAAAGTAGGTCCAAATCTTCAACTTGTTGGCTAGGATCAGACTTCCTTAACAGGACTCCCATAGCTCAAGAAATAAAAGCAAGAATCAATAACTGGGACAGATTCAAACTAAATAGCTTTCTCTCAACAAAGGAAACTATCAGCAATGCAAAGAAAGAGCCTACAGAGTGTGAGACCACTCACACTTCAGATAGACCACTAATTTCCAGAATCTATAAAGAACTTAAAAAACTCTACATCAAGAATACAAATAACCCAACCAACAAATGGGCTAAGGATATGAGCAGACACTTCACAGAAGATCTACAAGCAATCAATAGATATATGAAAAAATGTTCAACAACTCTAGTAATAAGAGAAATGCAAATCAAAACTACCCTAAGATTCCATTTCACCCCAATTAGAATGGCGATTATCAAGAACACAAGCAACAATAGGTGTTGGCAAGGATGTGGGGAAAAAGGTACACTCACACATTGCTGATGGGGCTGCAAATTAGTGCAGCTACTCTGGAAAGCAGTGTGGAGATTCCTTTGAAAACTTGGAATGTAACCACCATTTGACCCAGCTATCCCACTCCTCGGCCTATACCCAAAAGACTTAAAATCAGCATACTACAGAAAGCCACATCAATGTTCATAGCTACTCAATTCACAATAGCCAGATTGTGGAACCAACCTAGATGCACCTCAATTGATAAATGGATAAAGAAACTATGGTATTTATATTATATATATGGTATTTATATATATGGTGTTTATACCATGGAATATTACTCAGCCATAAAGAATAATAAAATTATGGCATTCACAGGCAAATGCATGCAGTTGAAGAATATCATGCTAAGTGAGATAAGTCAATCTCAAAAAAACCAAAGGATGAATGATCTTACTGATAAGTGGATGATGACACATATAGGAGGTGGAAAGGGGGCAGGAATGGAGGAAGGAGGGACTCTATAGAAGGATAAGAGGGGTGGGAGGTGTGTGGGGAGAAAAAAATAACAGAATGAATCAAAAACTATTATCCTAGGTAAATGTATGATTACACAAATGGTATGCCTGTACTTCATGTACAAACAGAGAAACAGTATGTATCCCATTTGTTTACTCTAAAAATGAATTTTAAAAAATAAATAAATAAAAGATAACGTTTTAAGTAATATAATGGGTCAAATTTGCAAATAAAATTCCTTGTCTTTCCAGGGGTTGTTACTACTGTGTTTGTGCTATTTGCTTATTTAGTGACAACCCTGAAGTAATTCTGAAAAGTCTGTATTCTGTGTTGTGTGTGACCACTGACATATCTCCTAAGTTGGCTTAATGGTACAGTGTAGTGGTTGGACACAGAGTTCCTTACATGCCTAGGAGTAACTTCCCATCTTTTCCAAGGTGCTCTCTGTCATACTAGGGGCACAATTCCAAAGTTCAAGTTGACATGTTACCAATCTGTCTTAGCATTCACTAACTACTATGTAGAGCTTCAAGATGAGTCTGAGGTGAAAGCTTAAGGCCCTCCTAGGTCACTTCAGAGACTGTACGGCATTGAGAATTCTCAAAGCCCTGCAAATATACCATGTATGTGACCTAGATTTCAAGAAATAGGCTCGATCTTTTCAAAGTCTCTTTATGAATATATCATTCATCATATATTTATTTAAAATTTTTGAGATTTTTATAAGCTCCAACTTTTGTTCCACCTCAGGTAAGTGTTGTGTTAAATAATTGTTTTCAACAAATGCCTTTTTGCACAGAGAAAGTTATGATTTAGATCAAATAAAGATATGACCAGTGAATATGTATAATTTGCACAGAGAAAGCTATGATTTAGATCAAGTAAAGATATGACCAGTGAATGTTAGCTTCCTAAAAACTATCCAACAGTTCTAATAATGATAATTCCCTGAGAATATGCTTTAGGAGAACTCTGAACCCATTCTTCCTCTTCCAGTAGCTACTAGGAGTCTGATTTTCACCATAAATTGGGGGCTGTTGGTGGTTAAGGCCACATCAGAGTTGGAGAGGAGAGAATGAGAATAGCAAAAGTCAAAATACCACAAACTCAGTGCTCTTACCAAAACCGAACCTTTTTGCTTGAAAAAATGCTAGTCATATTATTGTGAAATTTGGGTTAATTTCTATTTATGTAATAGTAGATTTGACAATTTTTGTCAGTATTGTCCTTGATTTTATGGAGATGTGTAACTTTGAAAGTCCTTGCTTCACCCTTCTCATGACAACTCTTAGGGTTCTTAATATTTCATAATACCGGCTAATGAGGAGTCTCCATGTTGTGTTGACATGCCTTTTAACAAGTGGCAAAATATGGTCTTTCATGTTGAGAAATAAGTTTTCTCTTTTGTAGTTATTTCCTTGTATTGTGAAAGAAATTCTATTTCTCTTCATCACAGTAAAGATTATGGTCAATTCATTTATGAGCTGATTGAGAGAGATACATAAATATACAAATCCATTTTTAAAAATCAAATGTGAGTTATCAACCCAGCTATTATCTGTAGATACGTTATTTTATAGTGAGTCATTTAACATTTTACATTATTATTATGGTCACTCTCCCTAATACAACCTTCCAGCATTAGCACATCAGTCATTTCTCAGATCTATAGAAAAGATCCACTCACAGCTTTTCACACCATCGTCTCGAATGCTGTTCTAAAATATCATCCTGTCACCAGAATGTATGATTTGCTAGGCCCTTATCTAATAGCGTAAAAGATTTTTCAGTGGAATTCTTTTTTGATAAAAAGAATGAATTTGAAACGGGGAGAATGACTGATAAGTAGTCATGAGACTAATCTGATCTTTGGGCAGGGTTGCCCCAAACACTCTCTTGCTACATCTTTGGGAAAAAAACCAATTACCCTTCTCTGTGAACATGAAAAGGTGGTCTAAGGTGATAAGACTCACTACTTTCTAGGGAAGAATGTCTTAGCCAAAACATTGAATATCTAGCCATATGAATTCAATCTGGATGAAAACAGTCATGTGCAACTGAGAAATTTAAGGGGGCCATGATGCAAGTCATCTAGAGTAAAATATTGATCAGAGAAAAATACATTAAGGATAAATCATCAAATTAAAAGTTAAAAAGTCATATGAATTTTACAGAATGAATTGAACCATCTAGAAAAATGTTATGAAATTATAAATTTTGAAATTATAATGTAAGTTCAGACTTAAAAGAAGCCTGAAATAGTTTTAAAATCAAGGTGGAATTATAAAAAAAAATTCACTCATTTTCTCAAAAAAAAAAAACATCAAGGATGAAAAGAAATGGGACTACAAATTCTACTAAAACTAGAAATATTTAAAATCCATTCAAATATTGAAAATGATTCAATGGCAGAGATGAATAAGAGATGACTAATAAAGGGCAGAAAGAGTACACAGCTCATGAAAGATAGTGGGTTGGTGTAAATAGGTTTTGAAAAGAGGAAAATACATTTATGCTCTTGTGCTCCTGTTGGACTTTTTATCTTTATTAATTGTATCCTAAATGTACACTCATACTGTTCAAGATCAGAGGCATATTTCTTATTAAATACTTTACATTAAATAATATTTGTTGCCCCCATACCCTAGGTCTTAACACTAGAGTGATGGTGTAAGAGATAAGTCTGTCATCCCTTGTTAGTGCTGGGTACCTCACAGGTGAGAAACAATGAAAATCATAAACAGGAAGGAGCTGTCCCTCATACCTCCTCAGAGTCACATGGAAATGTAATGGAACTGAGTCTCAAAACCAAACCTGTGGTATGTGAATAAAATCTTTGAGGAGTCAGAAAGCCCTAGAGTTGTCCTCCAAACTCTCCAGTTTATTCCCCCTTATAATATAAATACCTAGGAAGATAGACACTGCAGTCCTCGTACTTTAGATTGTAACCTAGCATCTAGTCTGAGCTAACCATGTATAGCCATCTTTATAGAGATAAAGGATGTTTTCTTATCCTTTTAGATCACAGCAATTTACTAGACAAATGGCTAGAGATCCAATTCACATGATGTGTGAGGGTTAGGGCTCTTTTACAGGAACAAAAAGAATTACAGGCAAGGTTTTTTCCTCCATAATGCCAAAAGCTGAGTACATCAGATGTGAGAACCTAAGCTTCCTTTCACTACCATTCCATCAAAACACCCCTCCAAGGCAGGACACATAAGTTCACTTTTTTGAATAGACAACCACAGAGTAAAAGTAACAGGAAAAGAAATCCTACAAAGGCGGACAGTTTGGGATCCCAGAGAAAAGATTAGGGGGAACTCCCTAAGAACGTTATAGCCCACCTCTCTGGTCTGCGCATTCTACCTACCAGCACACATGCAAATATTTTAATGTTTCACTTATTAAATGGGCAACCAAAAATCAGGGAATCTGAAACATGAAACAGAAACAACAATAACCAGATAAAAAATACAAAGTGCATACAGAAATATTAAATCAAATTTTAGTATCATCCAAGAGATAAAATAATTTGATGTATCCACGGAACAAGAACAAACAATTTTTAAAAGAAACAGTTGCAGAGTAAAAAAATAAATTTGAGAATATACAAGTTAGAGATTTGAAAATTAAAGAAGTTTCCCAGAAGGTAAAACAAAACAACAATGACAACAAAAAAGCTATAGGAGTTATGAAAATTGTATTAGTGGATTGGATCAAATCCCAGTTAACATTAGTTCTAGAAAGAGAGATGATAAAACCATGGGATTTTAAGAAAAATTATCAGAACAGAAGAAAAAGTACCCATGATGGTTAACTTTAGGTGTCAACTTGGCTGGATTAAGGAATATTCAGATAGCTGGTGAAGCATTATTTCTGGGTGTGCATGAGGGTATTTCTAGAAGAGATTGGCATTTATGTGAGTGGATTGAGGATGGAAGAAATGCCTTTACCCAATCTGAGCAGACACCATCCAATCAACTGATGTCCTAGATGGAACAAAGACAGATTCATTTCTCTCTCCTAGAGATGGGATCTCACTCTTTTCTGTCCTTGACCATTAAAACTCTAAGTTCCGCAGATCCAAGATGGCGGACTACAGGGAGGCTGTGTTCCTTGTCACTCCACAACGCTGGATTCAAGCAGAGGATATCTGTTTCTCGGTGAGGCAGCTGTTGCTGCTTATCGATCCCCTGCTCTTTACCCCATTTGTCTGCTGTGATCACCTGCAATCTGCCAGCATATCGACACCTTTTTTGAGAGCAGATTGCTCACTGTCAGGCGTCTGTCATCCGCCATTTGCCTGCCTCTCGCCTGTCCATCGCCTGCCTTAACCCTATCCATTAACCAATGCTCAAGGTTCACTCTCTGATCCTCTGACACCTGCCAGCAGACTGACCACAGACCACCAGTGGAGAACCAGCTGCCTGCTGCCGCCTGGAAGTTCACTGTTACAGTACCTGCAGGTTTGATTACACGTGGCTGCCCCATTTTGAGACAACAGCCAGGCCCTGTAGGACCCCTGGCTGGACTGACTGAGTCCCGTCTCCAAGATCCCTCAGCCCGACTGATCACTCCCTGCCTCTGGGGCCCTCACATCAACTCGCTGCTCCCTGCAGCCAGGACCCCCAGACCAACTGACTGCTCCCTATCACCGGGAATCCAGACCGACTGATTGCACCCAGCCTCCTGGATCCCACAAGCACACCAAACACACCCGACCTCCAGGACCACGGCTTGACCAACTGCATCCTGTCTCCAGGACCTCCAACTGACCACGTCCACCCCTGAGCTACAGCTCCCCATTTGCCAACACATTTGGAAGCCAGAGCAGCCATCTTGGATAATCCTGGAAGCTGTAGCTCCGATCTTCAGGTGGGGCAAATCCCATCCTGAGACGCCTGCTGGAGGCTTGAAGCTCATTGTCAGGTACCTCTCATACATCAGGCTACTGAACACTGGGAGGTTTCATTAGTATATGACTGTTATACAGTAGATTTTCTTTTTTCTCCTTTTTAAAAAAAAAAATATTTAAGTTTTTATTTCTTTACGTTTCTTGCTTTCTTTTCCTTTTGTTTACCTGTTCCCTCAGAGTTGCTTTCTCCCTTATTTACATGCTAACATCCGATTTCTTTTGATTACACTCTCACCCTTTCTATTTTCTAGAACTTCTGAATATTCTTTTATTATCCCATTAACAGCCATATTCTTCATCCCTCTGCATCCTATTGTCCTCCATCAGAAACTGCAGACATTATTGTAAACCTGTTTGTTTTACCAAAGATAACATTTGACCTCATTTTGTTTATTATGACAATTTTGTTGTTGTCCCCATAGGGACTATTTGGTCTAGGATTGCATAATGTATGATTTGGGTACTATTAATATTGATCTCCCCTTAAAGAAAGGGTTACAGATCAATATCAAGCAATGAAATAGAAGAAGCCATTAAAACTCTACCATCCAAGAAAAGCCCAGGACCAGACAGATTCTCAGCCGAGTGCTACAAGACCTTCAAAGAAGAACTCATTCCAATAATTCTCAAAGTATTCCAGGAAATAGAAAAGGAGGGGTACCCTACCAAACTCATTCTATGAAGCTAATATCACCCTCATACCCAAACCAGGAAAAGACACATCAAGGAAAGAAAATTTTAGACCAATATCCTTGATGAATATAAATGCAGAGATCCTTAACAAAATATTGGCAAACCGTATCCAAAAACATATTAAGAAAATTGTGCACCACGATCAAGTGGGGTTCATTCCTGGAATGCAAGGATGGTTCAACATTCGTAAATCAATAAAGGTAATCCATCATATCAATAGACTTAAGGATAAGAATCATATGGTTATTTCAATTGACGCAGAAAAAGCATTTGACAAAATACAACACCCCTTCATGCTCAAAACACTAGAAAAAATAGGGATAGTGGGAACATTCCTTAACATTATAAAGGCCATCTATGCTAAGCCCATGGCCAACATCATTCTTAATGGAGAAAAACTGAAACCATTCCCTTTAAAAACGGGAACAAGACAGGGATGTCCTCTTTCACCACTTCTATTCAACATTGTCCTTAAAACTCTAGCCAGAACAATTAGGCATACTAAAGAAATTAAAGGGATAGGAATAGGAAAAGAGGACCTAAGCTGTCACTATTCACGAATGACATGAATCTGTATTTAGAGGATCCAAAAACCTCCTCCAGAAAACTTCTAGACCTCATCAATGAATTCAGCAAAATAGCAGGCTATAAAATCAACACGCATAAATCTACAGCATTTTTATACGCAAGCGATGAAACAGCTGAAAGGGAAATAAGGAAAACAACTCCATTTGCAATAGCCTCAAAAAAAATAAAATACTTGGGTATCAATCTAACCAAAGAGGTAAAGGATCTCTACAATGAAAACTACAAAACACTGAAAAAAGAAATTAAGGAAGACCTTAGAAGATGGAAAGATCTCCCATGTTCTTGGATAGGCAGAATTAATATTGTCAAAATGGCCATACTACCAAAAGTGCTATACAGATTCAATGCAATTCCAATTAAAATCCCAATGGCGTACCTCACAGAAATAGAGCAAGCAATCATGAAATTCATCTGGAAGAATAAGAAACCCAGAATAGCTAAAGCAATCCTTGGCAGGAAGAATGAAAGAGGGGATATCGCAATACCAGAACTTCAACTATACTACAAAGCAATAGTAACAAAAATAGCATGGTATTGACACCAAAATAGACAGGTAGATCAATGGTACAGAATAGAGGACATGCACACAAACCCAAATAAATACAATTTTCTAATACTAGAAAAAGGGGCCAAAAATATGCAATGGTGAAAAGATACCCTCTTCAACAAATGGTGCTGGGAAAACTGGAAATTCTTACGCAACAGAATGAAACTAAACCCCTATCTCTCATGCTGTGCAAAAATCAACTCACAATGGATCAAGGACCTTGAAATCAGACCAGAGACCCTGCATCTTATAGAAGAAAAAGTAGGTCCAAATCTTCACCTTGTTGGCTTAGGATCAGACTTCCTTAACAGGACTCCCATAGCACAAGAAATAAAAGCAAGAATCAATAACTGGGAGAGATTCAAACTAAATAGCTTTCTCTCAGCAAAGGAAACTATCAGCAATGTGAAGAGAGAGCCTACAGAGTGGGAGAATATCTTTGCCACTCATACTTCAGATAGAGCACTAATCTCCAGAATGTATAAAGAACTCAAAAAACTCTACACTAAGAATACAAATAACCCAATCAACAAATGGGTAAGGAAATGAACAGACACTTCACAGAAGAAGATGTACAGGCAATCAACAGATATATGAAAAAATGTTCAACATCTTTAGTAATTAGAGAAATGCAAATCAAAACTACCCTAAGATTCCATCTCACTCCAATTAGAATTGCGATTATCAAGAATACAAGCAACAATAGGTGTTGTCGAGGATGTGGGGAAAAAGGTACACTCATACATTGCTGGTGGGACTGCAAATTAGTGCAGCCACTCTGGAAAGCAGTGTTGAGATTCCTTAGAAAACTTGGAATGGGCCTACCATTTGACCCAGCTATCCCACTTCTTGGCCTATACCCAAAGGACTTAAAATCAGCACACTACAGAGATACAGCCACATCAATGTTCATAGCTACTCAATTCACAATAGCCAGACTATGGAACCAACCTAGATGCCCTTCAATTGATGAATGGATAAAGAAACTGTGGTATATATATACAATGGAATATTACTCAGCTATAAAGAATAATAAAATTATGGCATTTGCAGGCAAATGGATGAAATTGGAGAATATCATGTTAAGTGAGATAAGCCAATCTCAAAAATCCAAAAGAGGAATGATCTCACTGATAAGGGGATGATGACACTTAATGGGGGGTGGGAGGGGGACAAGAATGGAGGAAGGAGGGAGTGTATAGAGGGAAAAGAGAGGTGGGAGAGGTGGGGGGGAAGGAAAAAAATAACGGAATGAATCAAACATCATTACTCTATGTAAATATATGAATGTGCAAATGGTATGCTGTTACTCCATGTAACTGAAAGAACATGTAATGTATCCCATTTGTTTACAATAAAAATAAATTAAAAAAAAAAAAAAAAACAAAACTCTAAGTTCCCTAGACTTTGAACTCTGGAACTTGCTCCTGTGGTCCCCCATGTTCTCGGGCCTTCAGACTTGGACTGAGTTATACTATCATTTTCTCTAATTCTGATGCCTTTAGAGCTGAACTGAGCCACACGACCAGCTTTTCTGTTCTTTAGGTCACAAACAGACTTCTGTGGACTTCTCAGCCTCCATGACTGTGAGAGCCAATTTCTTTCATATCTCAAAATTTCCTCTCCTTTCTCCCTCCTCTCCCCTCTCCCTTCTCCCTCTCTCTCCGCTCTCCCTCATCTTTCCCTCTCTCCCACACCATGTGTGTGTGTGTGTGTGTGTGTGTGTGTGTGTACTATTTGTTCTTTCTCTTTGGAGAATCTTGAATAGTATCACACCCAAGATAGAAAGGTTGCCTAAAATGCTCAAAATAATGCATGAGAAAAGAAAAATCATTCCCATAGCAAAACTGAAAAACACCAAAAATTCAGAAACTTTCTCAAAGCCACTAGAGAGAAGGAAAGACACAAAAAGGATAATTGATACAGAACTTTATAAATGATACCAAAGAATTCTCAGCAAGCAAAATTGAAAGACAACGGAACAATGCCTGCAGATTCCTGAGGGGGTATTCTTAATCCTGCAGTGGAGCTTAATCAAAGCTGAGGAAGGCCTAGGTTTCAGGATAAATGTGCCCAGCACCAGGGGTGGAGGTTATTCTCCAGGCAACAGGTATCCATGAAGGTAACAGTAATGGCAAGTCTACATGAAACAGGAGAGGGCCCTAACAGGTGGAAATAGATATACCATCAGTCAGAATCGACTGTGTGGAAAACTCTTTTGAGAGATATGTTAAAATCTATTGGAGGAATTGGAAAGATTTGGTGATGTGTTTCAAGAAAATTTACCCTACAGAGGAAAAAGTACAAGTTTCATTCCAAGAAAAAAAACAAGAAATTTGATGAGCAAGGTCATAAAACTATAGTACACTATTTTACTCAAGAGTAACCAGCATTACATGGTCACACAAATGAAAACTCCATTATGTGCTTACCCAGTTGTGATGTAGTGACCAGGAAGTGTTGAGGGAAGGGTGGTGACTTACCCACAATCTTTGCAATCATACTAGGAAGTTAAGTGGTTTTGTCTAAACTGAATCAGGGAAGCAGAATATGCAGATTATTCAGAACTACAAAATAAATGCCTGGAAAAAAAAAACAATAGCTGAAAAGTGAAATTTGAAAAAAAGGGAAATAGGATTAAGAAAGAAGCTATAGTTTTTTATTGTTATGCTTTTACAGTATTTGCAGAAGTATGGTCATGCCTGGCTCATGGTGTCTGGATTGTCAACAGAACACATACATGACCATGTTCCTATCATATCACATAGTCACATACCCATGTTAGTGAATGCAAGCTCACTCTGTGGTATCCCTAAACAGATCCCCGACAATACAACTCTCAGAACAGAGGCCATCACTAGGTGAAACACAACTAAAATAAGGGTAGGTATAATGATTAACTTATATGAACAAAAACGAATTTAGAAAAAGTAAAGACATTTTTGAAAGTGTTGTTGTACCACCTTCTTTCATGACAACAGGAGATGATGTCAGGTCCTAACAAAGGACTTTGTGACAGCCCTCAGAGATGCAGTTCAACAAGCAGAAAATTTTATTTACGTTAAAGAAAATGAAAGCAACCTGAGAAAGGCAAGAAGAAAAAGTAACCCGAGCACAGGTTCATTTGTCACTGAATATCTACAACTTTCTAAAAGGAAAAACAATTGTGCCTTAGAAATAGCTACAAAGTCCTGCAAATAGAGATGATCAACTCCTCTCAACTCTGAAAAAAAAATAAATTCTTGAGTCTGTATTATTAAAAGATGACCCAAGGGCTTCTCTTAGTATTATACAGGCCCAGTATATCATGTGAGGCTCCATTGTCCAGAAAGGATGCATATAGTGTTTAGAAGATTTAATATTAAATGGATATTGATCTAATTATTAAATCAAATGGAAAATCACATGACTTGGTTTTTATATGTGTCCTATAAGTGAGTAACACAAGTGTAATGTTTCCTCACCAATGTTTCCTTTTTCAGGACAGAGAAACCACAAACAACATGGTAGAGCAAGTACATGGCACTGGATTAGTTTCTTTCTGCAATAACTTTCAGGCTTGTGCTCATTTCTCTTCACACCACCTGGAATGTGATTTGTAGTTACCTATGTGAGTGAAACTTTCCTATAATTTTCCTAACCATTGTGCTCACAGGTATTGGCTCCCCTCTTCTCAAGACTGAAGTGAACCCCCTCAGCTTCTTCCCATGCTACTTCACACCACATATCTCTTTCTCCAAAAATTCATTCAGAACTTAGCACTTATTTGAGACTTTTCTTCTACTGATTTTCTTCATCATAACCCTATTATGCATTTCCTCAAGCTTGGTGTTATATTAAAGATAAAGTCATTCATTTATGGAGGACTCTAAGTGTCATTAATTGAAGGTAGCCACAGGGATGGATCTGGAGTTTATAGTCTCGTGTGGGAGAAGCAAATACTGCTATTAAAAAGATGCTCTGAAAGAATTTCTAAAGGCTATCCTTGGAAGTGTGGGGAAGGGTTCAGAAAAAGACTTCCTGAAGTACTGATTACTGAATCATGTCAACAGAGGTTGGGAGAATAGACAGGCAGGAGTCCAGGATGCTAAGATAACAGAAAACCTTCTATAGGTAGTTTTGGGTTTGTTTGGAACGCAAGAAGCTGGGAGAGAGTGGTGAGAGGTGAGGCTTGATTCAGGTAAAGGAGCATCTTGCATACCCTGGTCAGACACTGGGAGCTTTAGTGAAGAGGCAAGCGAGAGATGTCGCACTATCTTAATCAATGGAGCATCTGGAGGCGGGTAAATCTGGAGGGGTCAGACCATGTCAGTTTCCAGGGAAATGACAAGAGTCTGGTAGAGGAAGGACAAGACTGTACTGGGTGGTATAATTGTGAGACCCTGTGACCTCTGATTGATGTGGAAAGAAGGAAGGATCTAGGACCTATTCACATTAGCATTTTCTTTTCTTTTTTTCACAGTTTAATCGCTCTGTGCATTTTTTTATCTATTGTTAATGCAGAAAGAGGAAACAAAAAGCTCACAAACAATCTACATAATTTCACAAGATGCATAGCAGTGGGAAAGGTGACTTAGATGAATCAACATATTCTAGGGTCTTGATAGATGCATTCCTGGGGGAGGTGAACCTCCAATTCCTGGTGGTGGGGGCCTCCTTCCAGGAGAGGGCTTACCTATTGACATTCCTCAAGCAGGGGGAAGCCTAATTGGTGGGCCCATGGATAGTTTCATACCAGGTGGAAGAACCATAATGCCTAGTGGTGGGGTTGCTCTGCGTATAGGAAGGGGTGGAATCCCTGGTCCTGGTGGGTACTGCCCATTCACATTTTCTAGACTAGGAAATAAATTTGGGATGTTTATATATACAAGAGAACATATTGGGAATTCTTTAAGAGGATTTATACCCAATTCTAAATAATCAGTGTGAGACAACTAACCCATGACCACATTACAGGAGATCATGTGCCTGGGAAATGACCTCCACTGTCCACAACTGATGCCATCTGTGAACACTATCACTTCAGCATCTGGGAAACTCAAAGAAGCACATGGATTCAGCACAGTCGTTTCTATGCCATAATGTCAAAATCTAAATTTTGGCTGAAACTACTTTCAATTATTTTCAGTATTAATTTGGGGATATTAAAACATGAAGTAGAAAAAAATTCTGAAAATCAATCTTTCAAAGCTTATATGTGTCAATTTTATGTCATGTGTCGACCATTATAGAACTAATTTTCAAGTTTTTACTCTTGAAGACCAGTCTAAATGATCCCCAGTGCAGCAGTTGTTCTGACAAATATAACTTTTCAGAGCCTAAAAAAAGGATAAAACGTGTCATCATTGTTCTCAGAGCTAATTCATGATCTTAGCATCCATTTCACCGGGCATGGCCAGAGCTGAAAGGAGGGAGCCTACCACTACTTTTGCTTCAGAATGCTATGTGGTTGTGGACTTCCAGCCCCCAGCCCCCACAGTGCTTTCAGTTCTTCAGAGCCCCTCTTAGAGGGAAGGGAGGAACTGAGGTTCACTCTGATACAACAATGCACCTTCTGTCCTTTAGAACTCTAACAAGAAACGTAAAGTCCCTGCAGGGAAGTATGACATTGTATATCCTGGTTCACACAGCTAACATTGAGACAGGGTCTATCTGAGCATTAAAATGACCCCCCTTGAATGTCTGGACTAAGTACTGGGCAGCCAGAGCTGCAGGGGAGTGCGGAACTGCTAAACAAATCAAGACAGGGCACAGAATTTCCCTTGTTGCTTACGAGAACAGACTGGTTCCCAGTACACAAGAACAGCCACATAGGAAATAGTCTTTTTCTATTCATTGAAGGACATCTACCTGGTCGCTGGTCACACATGTTGTTTAATTTTATCTATTAGGGTCTGTTCTTTCTTTCTCTTCCCACCCCTGCTCTTTCTTTCTTTCTTTTATGGTAATGAAAATTGAAACCAGGGGACTCTACACTGAGATACATCCCCAGTCCTTTTTATTTATTGTTTTGAGATAGAGTCTCACTAAATTGCCCAGGCTGGCTTCACGCTTGCAATTCTCCTGCCTCAGCCTCCCCAGTTGCTAGGATCGTAGGCATGCATAAGTTCTGCTGTTATACTGTATCCTATGACTATAATAACAATAATGTATATTTTTTAAAAAGCTAAGAGAGAGGATTTTCATGTTCTTACCACAAAGAAATGCTAAAGGTCTAATGCAACAGATGTGCTAATTATCCTAATTTGATCATTATACAATATAGACATATATCAAAATATATTGTACCCCACAAATATTTTATTTATTATGTATTAATCAAAATATAATATAAAAAGATCAGTTCCAGGCTGGATTTGTGTCTCAGTAGTGGAGCCATTGCATCATACATGTGAGGTACTGGGTTCCATCCTTAGCACAACATAAAAATAAATAAATAAAATAAAGGTCTTAAAAGGAGATTATTTAAAATAAATAATAAAAAGATCAGTTCTTAGGTGATTAAATAAATAGAAACACACATACCATATATTCATCACACTTATCTAAACTAGTGAAATTTGCTATGAGAGAAAAGAGACACCTCTCTCTATATAAGCCACCTACCATTTCTCTTCACCAGAACTGAAAACACATCAATATCATAAACTTTTAGAATTAAAGTTTTCATAGGACATTAGTAATCTTGCCTTATGTGAAGCCTGAAAGTCACATGTCCTCTTCCCTCATGGTCATCACTGCTCTTAACACACTTTGGAAACGTGGCTCTAATGTGGAGAAGTCTATTAATGCACTCCCAGAAATGCCTGTCTTTTCAATTCAAAAGTGATCTTTAGCTTCCAGGATGTTCTTTTCTTTTCTTTTCTTTTCTTTTCTTTTCTTTTGTCTTTTCGAGACAAAATTCTTATTTCATCATGTCCCAGGTCCCAGGAGTTAGAGTGCACCATGCCAACAGTGAGCCCAGCAGGATCTCCATGGAGGATGAGACCAACATAAACAGTAGAAATCCAGGAATGCTTCCTACAGGAGGAGGCATGACAGTGTACACTGAGGTCATTCAGAGAAGGCTGTGCACAGTAGAGGGGAGGAGGTGAAAACAGAGACTAGGCACCAGTAGGATTATGGTAGTGCCCAGTGCTCTGGCCCTGGGGCGGTGGCAGTTGGGGGTGAAGAGTGGACATCTGCAGGTTAGTGGTCTATCACACTGCAGAGCCTCCAGGAGCCACACAGAGGAAGCTAAGCAAATGGCTACTGTGATGTTGATCTTCAGGAGAGTGAGGCCAGGAAAAGGAGCTTTGGGGAATTCCCTGGCAAAAACATGGAGATGCAAGAGTTCCTTTCAGGATGGTGAGGAGAAATGGCAGAAAACAGGTGCACTTCAAGGACTAAGGCTATTTTTTCTCTTGGACAAAATCTGTACTTTGCATCTCCTATCTACTTTTTAATTGCATATGCAAGTTAATGACATTCATCTTTCAATGTTCCAATCCTAGTTTTAGGCCAATCAGTATGTATAGCCTTTGCAACCCCCACCCCCCCAAAAAAAAAAAATCCAGCAGAAGTCTATGAACAATCTCAGCCAGGTGAGACTGGCTTTCCCCCAGGTAGTAGGATATAAATAGTACAGTATTTCCTCACAGGGAGACAGAAATTATCAGGAACAAATGATGCTGTATGATAATCTTCAGGGTTCATGAGTAAGGGATTCTTGATTTTTCTGAAATTAAAATATTAGAATGCAAAGAACTACACACATTTATTACTCTGTGAGAATATTTTTAATTGCTGAGGTATGTGAATCTGTCTGAAATATGAAATCTAGTAAATGGGTACTATATAAGAAACTGGACATTCATATCAACAAAAATAATTTAGTGTGTTCAAGTTAAGAGCCTGACTGCATTTGCAATCTATAATAATTTGCTATCTATCGAAGTGTTAAACTTAACTAACTCCTGACAAATTGCCTAATCAAGAAAAATCAGGAGCTGAGGTTGTGACTCAGTGGTCGAGGGCTCGCCTAGCATGCGTGAGGCCCTGGGTTTGATCTTCAGCATCACATAAAAATAGAGTAAAGGTATTGTGTCATCTACTAAAATATATATTGGAAAAAAAAGAAAAAGAAAAAGTCATTGTCAGAGGAAATTAAGAAAAAGCTTTCCCAGATAGGTTTGTATTTGGATTTCAAAAAGCAGACTATGTACTTGTAAGGAGAATAATAAGCTTTTGTCAATATGAAAGAGTTTATTAGGAGTCCATTCTGAGGATGGGAAGGCATAAGGTGAAGGGAAAGAAGAGGTAGTAGCAAATGCACTGCTCAGAACTAAGATGCAAGTAAAGCCCTTGTGTATTGGCTATAGAAAACCATTAAATGAGGGTGCAGAGGCTGGGGCTATAGCCCAGTTATAGGCGACTTACTTGAAATGTGGAAGACCCTAGGCACAAATAAATAAATGAATAAATGCAATACCACTCAGGAGCAAGGGTTTCCATGAATAACAAATGGTTGACTAAAAAAGGAATATGGATGTGGAGAATCTGTCCAGTAAGTGCTAAAACAAAACTGACTCCATTATTTTAAAACATCCTAATATCTCAATAGGCTGGAGGAAAGAGTAATATTTCCTATCAGGCATCCAGCCATTTTCACTTTTCTGTTAACCCTCATTTGTGGGATGGTGGGACCACGAAACGGAACAAGAAATCAAAGGCAAAAAGAAAACTGAAAAACTTATAAAAATGAAGAAATTAAACAACATACTCTTAAACAAACAAGAAGGCCAAAGGAAACTCAGAAAGGAAATCAGAAAATATCTTGAGATGATTGAAAATGAAAACACCACTTACACAATACTTATGGAGCACAAAGAAACAGTGCTAAGAAGGAAATTTAGATATATAAATGGTTACATTCAAAAGAATGATGATCTCAGTCAAAAACCTAAGTTCATAAGTTAAGTAACTAGAGAAAGAAAAACAAACTAAACCTGAAGCTAACAAAGGGAGAAGTTAACAAATGACTAGAACAGCGATACACAGAATAAAGAATAAGGAAACAAAATCAGGAGTTAGTTCTTTGAACAGAGCAACAAAATTGATTAACTTTTAGCTGAATTAAGAAATAAAAAAGCACATAACTAAAATTATAAGTGAAAAAGAAGACATTACAACCTATTTTACTGGGAAGTTATAAGAAAGTCACGTGAAAAATTTTATATTAGCCCTTCAGATAACCAAGATGAAATGGAAATCTTGTTAGAAATACACAACTTTGTTTTTCATCTCTGGAGAAAAGGAGAACAGTAAAACACCATGTTCCTGAAATGTCCCCTCCCCATTCCCAAGAACCTAGCCAAGCTAAGGAAAAATATGAGCAGCTTTGGGCCAGAATGTCCAGATAAATATTGCCTTGAAGGACCCTGGCTTTCTCTCCTGCCTGGTGGAAGGTAGGGCATGTTAGTGTTACCTGTAGAAAGCTGCTTTCTGGCTTGCAGGCCCGTGCCTTTGGATGCTGGTTGTATAGTGGGACAAAGCTAAGTTGGTGAAGTCAACTATTTCTGTAGCCCTGCTTTTAAAACTCCTCTCCTTGAGATAATTGTTAGAAAATTGAGGGCACCCAAGAGAGGACAAGTGCCCCTCATTCAGTCAGTCACCACCTGACAAGGCCTCATGAGGAATGGAGATGCTGTTTGCTGGAGTAGTATTTCAAGGAATGGAGGTACCATGAGGGGTGGAGGTACTCATCTGTCCAGCTTCCCTCTGCTGAACCATCCCTATAAGCACTTTTCAGTATGCCTCACATCTGTCTCCAGGTATCTTTGTTTTGTTTTGTTTTGGTCTCTCAGCAACCTATCCCCTTGTCCACCTAGCACAACTGTATGGTACACCTTTTGAAGCTGAAATAAGAAGAAATAGAAAATCTGAAAAGACCTATCAAAACTGAGATGATTAAATCACTAACCAAAAACTTTCAAACCAAAGCCCAGGATGAGACAGGTCCCTGGATAATTCTACCAAACATTTTATTTTATTTTATTTTATTTTTTTAAAATATTTTTTTTAGTTGGCAATAGACCTTTATTTATATATATGTGGTGCTAAGAATTGAACCCAGTGCCTCACACAAGCTAGCCAAGCACCCTGCCACAACCCCAGTTCAACTACCAAACATTTTAAAAAAGAATTAACACCAATCCACCTCAGAATCTCCAAAATATTGAAGAGGAGGGAACAATTCCAAACTTATATAAGTCCAGGATTATCTTGATACCAAAAACCAAATAAAGACACTAAAGAAGAGAAAATGACAGAATAAGATCTTACATGAATATTAATAGAAAAATCCTGTATGAAATGGTTTCAAACAATTCAACAACACATAAGAAGGATCATAAACCATAACCAAGTGGGATTTATTCCTAGAAAGTAAGGATTGTTCAACTCCACATTAACGGAATGAAGGGGAGACCCACATGGTCATCTCAGTTGACACAGAAAAAGCATTTGAGCAGGGTGAGAGATAGGGGTTTAGTTTCATTCTGTTGCATACGGATTTCCAGTTTTCCCAGCACCATTTGTTGAACAGGCTATATTTTCTCCATTGCATATTTTTGGCCCCTTTGTCTAGCATGAGAAAACTGTATTTATTTGTGTCCATGTCCTCTATTCTGTACCATTGACTACCTGTCTATTTTGGTGCCAATACCATGCCGTTTTTGTTACTATTGCTTTGTAGTATAGTTGAAGTTCTGGTATTGTGATACCCTCCGCTTCACTCTTCCTGCTAAGGATTGCTTTAGCTATTCTGGGTTTCTTATTCTCCCAGATAAATTTCATGATCACTTGCTCTATTTCTGTGAGGTATGTCATTGGGATTTTAATTGGAATTGCATTGAATCTGTATAGCACTTTTGGTAGTATGGACATTTTGACAATATTAATTCTGCCTATCCAAGAACATGGGAGAGCTATCCGTCTTCTAAGGCTTTCTTCAATTTCTTTCTTTAGTGTTCTGTAGTTCTCATTGTAGAGGTCTTTCACCTCTTTTGCTAGATTGATTCCGAAGTATTTTATTTTTTTTGAAGCTATTGTGAATGGGGTAGTTTTCTTAAATTCTCTTTCTGAGGATTCATCACTTACGTATAAAAATGCATTAGACTTATGAGCATTGATCTTATATCCTGCTACTTTACTGAATTCACTTATGAGTTCTAAAAGTTTTCTGGTAGTATTTCCAGTTCCTCTAAATATATAATCATGTCATCAGCAAATAGGGATAGTTTGAGTTCTTTTCCTGTTCGTACCCCTTTAATTTCTTTGGTCTGTCTAATTGCTCTGGCTAGAGTTTCAAGGACAATGTTGAATAGAAGTGGTAAAAGAGGGCATCCCTGCCTGTTCCAGTTTTTAAGGGGAATGCTTTCAGTTTTTCACCATTTAGAATTATATTAGCCATGGGCTTAGCATAGATAGCCTTTACAATGTGAAGGGATGTTCCCACTATCACTATTTTTTCTAGTGTTTTGAGCATGAAGGGATGCTGCATTTTATCAAATGCTTTTTCTGTATCTATCAAAATAACCCCTGTCTCTCACCCTGAACAAAACTCAACTCAAAATGGTTCAAGGACCTTGGAATCAGATCAGAGACCCTGCGTCTTATAAAAGAAAAAGTAGGTCCAAATCTTCAACTTGTTGGCTTAGGATCAGAATTCCTAAACATGATTCTCATGGCACAAGAAATAAAAGCAAGAATCAATAACTGGGAGAGATTCAAACTAAATAGCTTTCTCTCAGCAAAGGAAACTATCAGCAATGTGAAGAGAGAGCTTAGAGTGGGAGAAAATCTTTGCCACTCATACTTCAGATAGAGCACTAATTTCCAGAATCTATAAAGAACTCAAAAAATTCTACACCAAGAATACAAATAACCCAATCAACAAATGGACTAAGGAAATGAACAGACACTTCACAGAAGAAGACTACAAGCAATCAACAGATATATGAAAAAAAAAGTTCAACATCTCTAGTAATAAAAGAAATGCAAATCAAAACTACTCTAAGATTCCATCTCACTCCAATTAGAATGGCGATTATCAAGAATACAAGCAACAATAGGTGTTGGAGAGGATGTGGGGCAAAAGGTACATTCATACATTGCTGGTGGAGCTGCAAATTAGTGCAGCCATTTGGAAAGCAGTGTGGAGATTCCTTAGAAAACTCAGAATGGAGCCACCATTTGACCCAGGTATCCCACTCCTTGGCCTATACCCAAAGGACTTAAAATCAGCATACTACAGTGATGCAGCCACATCAATGTTCATAGCTGCTCAATTCATAATAGCCAGATTGTGGAACCAACCTAAATGCCCCTCAATTGATGAATGGATAAAGAAATTGTGGGATATATATATATATATATATATATATATATATATATATATATATATGACTATTACTCAGCCATAAATAATAATAAAATTATGGCATTTGCAGGCAAATGGATGAAATTGGAGAATATCATGCTAAGTGAGATAAGCCAATCTCAAAAAAACCAAAGGACGAATGATCTCGCTGATAAGCGGATGATGATACATAATGGGGGGGTTGGAGGGGGGCAAGAATGGAGGAAGAAGGGACTGTATAGAGGGAAGAGGGGTGGGAGGGGTGGAGGGGAAGGAAAAAATAACAGAATGAATCAAACACCATTACCCTATGTAAATGTATGATTACACAAATGGTATGCCTTTACTCCATGTACAAACAGAGAAACAAATTGTACCCCATTTGTTTACAATAAAAAATAAATTAATTAAAAAAAAGAAAAAGCATTGAAAATGTCAACACTCTTCATCACAAAAACACTTAAAAACCAGTACTTCAATTGATGAATGGATAAAGAAACTGTGGTATATATATATAATAAAATTTTACTCAGCCTTAAAGAATAATAAAATTATGGCATTTGCAGGCAAATGGATGCAGTTGGAGAATATCATGCTAAGTGAGATAAGCCAATCTCAAAAAAACAAAGGAGGAATGATCTCACTGATAAGCAGATGATTACACATAATGGGGGGGTTGGAGGGGGGCAAGAATGGAGGAAGAAGGGACTGTATAGAGGGAAAAGAGGGGAGGGGGGTGGGGGGAAGGAAAAAAATAACAGAATGAATCAAACATCATTACCCTATGTAAATGTGTGATTCCACAAATGGTATGCCTTTACTCCATGTACAGAGAAACAACATGTATCCCATTTGTTTACAATAAAAATTTAAAAAACTAGTAACAGAAGGTAATTACCACAATGTAATAAGGTCATTAATGAAAATCCCACAGCTAATATCATAATAGTGAATGACAGAAAGCGTTCCTGATAAAATCAGTAACAAGACAAAGATGCCCACTTCATCACTTCAACACTTCTATTTGATATGGTATTGGAATTTCTAGGAAAAGCAATTAGGAAAGAAAAAAATTTAAAGGCATACAGGCAATGCATATTGGCACATACCTGTAATCCTACTTTCTCAGGAGGATCCTGGCTCCTGAGGCAGATGGATCACAAGAGTGGGGGCAGCCTGACAACATAAAACACTATCTCAAAATAAAAAATAAAAAGATCTGGGGATGTAGCTCATTGGTAGAGAATTTCCCTAGTATGTGTAAGACCCTGGGCTCCATAGCCAGTACTTCAAAAAAATTAAAAGAACAAAAAAAGGCATAGAAACTGAAAAGCAAGAAGTAAAATTATCTCATTTCATATATAACATGATTTCAAAAGTAAAAAGTCTAAAGATTCTACCCATAAAAAATCCTATTAAAACCAATAAACAAATTCATTAAAGAAAGTTGCAGGATACAAAATCAACTCCCCAAAATCAGTTGTGTTTCTAAATAGTAACAGTGAATAAACCAAAAAGGAAATTGAAGAAACAATTCTCTTTATGATAGCATCAAAAAGAATAAAACACTTAGAAATAAATTGATATTCAGACTTATATACTGAAAACTACCCCATATAACTGAAAAAATAAAGAAGTTATCATAAATGGAAGTATATTTCCATTTCCATTTCATGAATTAAAAGATTCATTACTGTTAAGATGTCAGTATTCCTCAAAGTGATCTACAGATATAATGCAATTTCTATCAAATATCTCAATGTCCACTAATTATTAGAGAAATACAAATCAGACACCACTTCAAACCCATTACAATGGCTGTTATGGAAAATAAACAGAAAATAACAAATACTGGCAAGAATGTGGAGAAATTGGAACCTATGTAAACCGCTGATACAGTATAAAGTGCTAAAGTGGCTATGGAAAACAATATGAGGTTTCTCAAAAAAATTTAAAAAAAAGTTATCACATGACCATTCAGTTCTACCCAAAAGAATTTAAAGCAGGCATCTTAACAGATATTGTGACCATGTGCTCATTAGCAGCCTTATTCACAATAGCCAAAAATGGAAGCAATAGAAGCATCCATCAACAGATGAATGGATACAGGAAATGTGGTAAATGCATGAAATGGAATGGTATTTGGCCTTTAAAAAAAAGCAAATTCCAGCACTTGCTACAACATGGATGAATCTTAAAGACATTATATTATGTGAAATAGCCACTCAGTAAATAAATAAAAATTGTGTGATTCAATTATATTAGATTTCAGAAAAGAAATTGTAGTTCCTGCCAACAAAGAGACTTAACTTCCAATGAGACCCAATATTGAGGGACAACCCTTGCTCCAGAGTTGCTGGCAAAGTATGACAATGCTGCACACCCAGTGGCCTCTGACAACCCACGCCATTCCCTATTGCTGCTCCGTTTACCTGTCAGGGCTGCCTGAGGCTGCTTCTGCCTCTTTCATTGAGGCCCAGGCTGCTGGTACCTCACTAGCTTGAATGTTACTTCCCAGGGCAGAGTACAAGGTAACTCTGAAGGGTTTCCAACTGACAATTAAATGTGCAAGTGACATTGGTCTTGATTCGAACTGGTCCTCCACCCAACTACATGAGTTTAGGAAATATAATTATATCAGGTACTTGGAAGAAAGAGAGCTAACAGTATTCTAGTTACACAGTTTGGCTTATCCTCCTTCTGGAAGGAAAAACAAACTCATCCTGTTTACCAGAGGAGACAACTTACAGTTGTTTACCCAAAGTTTCAAATTCCAGCAGTTCTATGTAATGTTGAGCAGTCCCTTAAGTCCCAGAAGCAGTTCTTCTGGATTGGGACACTTAAAACTAAAAAGACCAGTCACCTGCCTTGTCTTTCCAATACTAGGTCACAACAATGAACCCTAGAAGATGTCAGTAATTGTTCCATGTCAATGCTGTGAGGGTTGCTCATCCTAGGAAGGGTCCCTGCTGGTCTCTGACAGAGGGGCCCTGGTTCACTGCTCCAAGATCCTTGGTTTGTTTGTTTTCTTTCTTTCTTCTTTCTTTCTTTCTTTTTTGTTTTTTTGTTTTTTTTGGTTTTTTTTTTTTTTTTTTTTTTTTTTTTTTCATTATCTTCTTTGGTGCTTCTGTAGTGGAAGAAAACATTCCTTTTTTTTTTTTTCTTGTGGTGCTAGGTATTGAACTCAGGGCCCTGTGCATACAAGGCAAGCACTCTGCCAACTGAGGTATATCCACCAACTGAGCTATATCCGTAGCCCCAGAAAACATTTCTTTATGTGAGATGAGAAACTTTCTCAGTTCATTCCCTGCTTGGTCATTTAAGTTGCAAATAGTCATGGAAACATCGCCTGTGATTTGGACCACATGCGTTTTTTTTTGTTTTTTGTTTTTTGTTTTTTTGGCAGTGTAACTTTCTGGAATCTAGCAGATTACTTGCAGCAAGATTCCATTAGGAGCATGTGCCCACTGCAAGGCCATGCTCTCTTTCTAGATATGCTGGTTAATTATGTTGTTCCTGTGCTTCCTCTTCCCCACAACTTGAGCCTCTTAGACTTCCTTTCCTCTCACAACTTCAATGCAGATCCTTTGAACTATCCAACTCCACTCAAAGGACCACAGCCATAGTTCTTTTTATGAGCTATTAACTGAGTTGGTTGGGTTTACCAGATGCAGCAAGTTCAATAGCCACACTCCTGATGAGATGCTTGCCACTGGTCTATTTTAACCCACCCATGTTGATCAAAACATATCTGAATGCTATCCTGTAGAGTTTAAACTTGGTTAGTAAATGATTTTCCTACCTTATCAGTTCCTGAATTTTGGACTCCATTTAGTGCCTTATATTTTACTTGCAAACAACTACTTGTTTTTGTTTTTATGTCCATACACTTTCATTTCTGTGACATGGTGACATTCTAAGCCTCTTTTCTTTTCTCCTTCTGCTTCTCCTCCTTCTCTTCTCCCCCACCCCTGTTTAAACAACAAGGATTTCTTGTTGTTTAACAAGAAATTTCTTGTTGTTTTCTCATAGTTCTGGAGACTGAAAGTCTAAGAAGAAGGAATCAGCAAATCTGACCTCTGGGAGGGCTCATTTCCTAGTTTGCAGATATCCATCTTCTTCCTGCTATGTCCTCACATGGTAGAGAGCATAGAAAGAGAAAGGAAGTCATCTTATGTTTCTTTTCCTGCTCCCAATTTTTATTATATTGAAATACAGTCAAATTTAGCATCAAAATCAATTTTTTTTCAATATTTGTGATTAAACTCAGGGCTTCACACATGCTAGGCAAGTGCTTTATCACTGAGGCTATATCTCCAGTTTGTTTTATGTCATTTTGAGACAGGGTCTGTCTACGTTTCCCAACTTAGCCTTGAACTTGCAATCTTCCTGCTTCAGACTCCCAAGTAGCTGGGATTACAGATGTGTGCCAGCATCTCAGCAAAACCATTTTATAAGTGTGTAGTTCAGTCGTTATAAATACACTCCCATTGTTGTGCAGTCATTACCACCACCACCTCCACAGTCTTTTTCATTTTCCCAAATGGAAACGCTGTGCCCATTACACATGAAGTCCCATTCCTCCAGCCCTAGACCTGGTAAGCACCATTCTGCTACTTGTGAATTTGACTACTCTAGGTATTTCATGTAAGTGTAATCACCCAATGTGTGTCTGTTTTCTTTTATTGTCCTGTGAGAAGCAATGAATACCAAGGAACCTGCACTACTGACAATCTGTTTTGTGATCTCTTCCCTGGCCGTGAGGTCAGTAGTACTACTGATCTATTCAAGTTATTGTGCATCAAAACTGAATGTTACAAAAATGGATACATGGGTCACTGAGCCCCAGATTCCCTGAGTCTCCTTCATCATCCACCCTCAGCCCTGAAACCAGTGAACAAATGACATATATGTTAGACTTTGGGTTATTATTTAACCCATTCTGAGGGTCTGTTTATGAATCCACATTAATTGGCTAGATTTACAACATGGCAAAGACAACCCCACAGTTTCAGTGACCTATACAACAGGTGCTATTTCTCCATTGCTGTGCATTGTCCAAAGGAGGATGGTGAGCACACAAACCTATGTTATCGTCGCCGTGGATTTGCTCCACTGTGGAGAGCTGATTCATCATGGCACAGGGTAAGAGAGCTCAGAAAGGCCTCCATCATCCATTCAGTGCTCAGACCTAGAAACAGCCCCCATCAGAACCATGGAAAATCCATGACCTTACCAAGTCAGGTGGCCACATCCAATGACAGTCCATTCACAGCCAGGAATTTCAGTCCTGAAAATGGTCAGAAATTGGAGAACCAGAAGAACTTTGAGAAGAGTACCATTATTAGCCTTATCAGAATGAAAGATTGACTAAACACACCTCAGTGCAATTTTGAATTGACCGCATCAGACAAATCAGACAAGACCTGGTTTGGAGTCCCATTTCTGTCTATGTGTTGGGTAACTCTACTGAATTATCTAACCTCTTCATGCCCCAATTTTCTCATCTGTGAATTGGACAACAATATTATACACCTCTAGAATATTTATGGAGATTTAATACAATCATGTATGTAAAGTGTTCAGTAAGCTGAGAATAAAATTAAAAGCTCTGTCCTCTCGATTTGGTCTTTTGTCACACTGCAGGTTGCTATAATTATCTGATATTCTTTTGATGGGTTTGACTTAAGAGAAGGCCCCTTTAATTCCATTTAAGCAGCCTCTAATCACCTCTGCAAGTAGTTCTTTCTTTTCTATAATATGTCATTCTGAAGCTCCTAATATATCTTATTATTACTTGCCGTTGCTCTGCTACGAAGTTGAATTTGGTGCTGTGTTTGGTGTTTAAGATGATCCCAAGCAGGCTCTTGGATGCCTTCCTGTACAAGAGTGCACTGGCCCAGCCTCCTGGATGCTGGGGACTCTGTTTCTATGTGGCATATGGCTATTGTCACCATATTTTGAGATGAAATCAAACTTCCCTCTTGGCACTCCAGCTAACAAGTCTATTTCTTTACCTATCTTTGAACCACTTTTCATCACCCAACAGTGGCTGCAAAAAGCAGTGATATATTTCATTTTGGCTTTTTTTTTTTTTTTGTCTCCTAAAAAGATTCCTTTGGCATGGCCTCACACGGAATCTCAGTGAGATAAAAAAGATAATATAATTAAGTGAAGATGTTTTGGAATTGCAAGTGGTTGCTGTCATTAAAAGCCAATATCTTATAAATATTTGGGGAAAAATAAGCCCACACTAGTAAGCAAGAATGAAGAATCATTTTAGAAAGATTAAATGTTTTAGAAAAGAGAAACCACAATTAGAGTGAAAATGTAATTAGAAGGCATCAAACAAATAGTCTCAGTAGTACTGCTGAAAAAAGAAGAAAAGGTAGGGAAAGCTTTCAAATACTATATATTTTTTTAAGGTACCAGAGGAATTCCTGCAGGGTTTTGTAAGGGAGAAAACCTCTAGTCAGCCTTGCCTGAGGCAAGAAGCTGATGTTGTGAGCCAAGTTTACTCAACACACCCACAGCTGTTCCCACCAGAGTGTTCTCTGTGCCTTCTCTCTCTCCCTCTTCCCCTCCAAGAGATGTTACCCAAAACAAGTAAGCACTTAGTCACACACTGAAAGACTGATACATTACCACGGTTTGTGAATGGTTTCCTTTTTAATGAAAGTCCAAAGGCCATGATAATTAATCAAGGATGACAAGACTTCAGCAGAGACCCTGGTCAAGGCTCTATTGTGAGAGGCCTCATTTCCCTTCATTCCCCTGATCACACCAAGCAGCAAGGCCATCAATCTTGCCTATATGGAAAAATGGCTTTGCTCCAGATGCTGAGAGATAGGACTGTTTGACTGTGTGCAGCCTTGACTTAGAGCCAGAAAATAGCGATACTGGGCTTTGGTTCAGTTCAATCTAACTCCGACTTTCATTCCCTTACCTATAAAGTGACCTCACAGGATTGCTGTGAGGATGCCAGCAGACAAAGTTCTGGCAAACGAGACACAATGAGGTAAATATGATTTCTTACCACAGATTTTCCAATGATTACACTTTGCCAATGTGTTTAATAGTGAAAACTACGGTCTTACAACACCAAAAAGTGTCTTTCAGTAGAAATCATGGGCTTCAATATTTGTTCCTAGACTCTAAAAAGATATAGACACAGATCATTCCATATGACCTTATGTGAGTCAAACTGGTGAGGGTTGGCTTTTTCATGATAACCTCCACATATCTCAGTCACCTGACCTTTATCAATATGGATTTTAAGTCATTTCACTAAAACATAAGCTTCCTAGTCAAGTCTGCATTGATCATCAAGAAGAATGTGGCTAAGTTGTGTTCAGAAAATATCTGGTAAATGAATGAATGGTTGAATGAATGGTTCCTCCCAGAACTGGGTTAAAGAACCACTTTACTAACCCCTTCTGTGACCCCGGGAACCTCAGTTACCCCACAGTGACCTCAGTGTTCCAACTTTCCAAGATGAGCGACTTCAAAAGAGGAAAGCTTTATTCTGGCTCATGGTTTTGGGGATTTCAGTCCATGACCCCATTGCTTTTGGATATGTGCTGAGTCAGACCATGATGGCAGGGGCATGTGGTAGAGGAGCTGCTCATCACCTGGCAGTAGGGAAGTAAAGAGAGGACTAGAAAGGGGCAAGTGTCCCTTATCCTTGTCAAAGGAACACCCCAATGACCTAACTTCCTCACATTAGACCCCACCTCTTAAAGATTCCACCACTTCTCAGTAGTACAAGAGAACAGCAACAAGCTTTCAACCTATGAGCTTTAGGGGGACATTAAGACCTGAACAACAGCACTCAGCTTCCTCTTCTTCCTGTGCTCACTTCTTTGAATTCTGTTTTATGCACCTTCAAGATCTAAGTTATCATTTTTTGTGAATGTATTTCACTCCAACTGAACACTTAAGTGTTTGAAAGGAAGGATTGGATATGAGTCATCTTCATTTTTCTTCCAATGTACTAGTCATTCAGGAGTCTTTTTAGTCAGTTCTTTCACTACTAGGACTAAAAGACCTAATAGGAAAACTGTTAGAGGAGAAAAGTTTATTTGGTACTCAAGGTTTCAGAGGTCTCAGTACATAGATAGCCAACTACAGTGCTCTGTGCCTGAGATGAGGCAGAATATCATGGTGGAAGGGTGTGATGGAGGAAAGAAGCTCAGGACAAGGCCCCAGGAAGCAGAGAAAACTCCATTCAATAAGCACAAAAATTTAAGCCCCAAAGGCACACCTCTAGTAACACACCTCCTCCAGCCACACCCTACCTGCCTACAGTTACCACCCACTTAATGCATTCAAGTATATCAATGTACTGAGCAAGTTAAGATTCTCATTACCTGATCATTTCACCTCTAAATTTTTTTTTGCATTATCTTATACATGAGGAACACCTCATATCTAAGTTATAATAGGATTCAACTTGGATGGTGCTTAATAAATATTACTGTCTTATAGGCTATGGAAAAGAAAATGTGTTGAGACATTTTTCTTGGTCCATGTATAGTTGCAGTAACAAAGTATCCCAGACTGGGTTAAGTATTAACAACAGAAATTTGTCATTCATAGTTTTAAAGGCTTGAAAATCCAAGGTCAAAGCATCAACAGATTCAGTGTCTAGTGAGAGCTCTGTTCACATAGATGGTCCCTTCTTTGTTCTCACATGGCTGAAGGGAAGAACAATCTCCCTCAGGTATCTTTTGTAAGAACATTAATTCCATTCACAAGGGAAGAGCCTTCATAATCCAGCACCCCCAATAGGTGTCATAATATCATCACCTTGGGAGTTAGGTTGGAACATACAAATTTAAGTGACAGGAGCAGGGAGCACAAACATTTAGACCATAGCAATGTCCAAAAGATAAAAAAAAATCTGATATCCAAGATGATAATTCATCTATTTGTTTTACTTAACATATCAACATGCCTATTTTATTCATTAACATATTGAAACCTCAACAGGAGCTTCACTGACAATTAAGGGAAAAGAAGACTCCACGGGTAACTTATTAGGCAGACTAAACATAGGTGGAAAAGATGGTTCCTCTATGAATGTTGGAAAGGGGAGGGGAAAGAAAAGCATGGGGCTCCTGGCCATCACTGTGAATCAGGCCCATCTGTGCTCTTCATCCTACTGGAGGTGAGCTAGATTGGCATTGGGAACACAGTGACATTCCTGAAGCCATTTCCTAGCTTGGTTTATATGCTAAACAGAGTCTCTTTTCCAAATACCAAAATGAGTCAGAGAGAGAAAGAAAAAGAGAGAGAGAGAATAAAGTGAGTTAGGTGTAGGCTTCTACTGCTTTACCAAACTTCAAGCATCATCACTTTATTTTCTACTTTGTGGTCTGTGGATATGCTGCACCATTTAGCATCAAGTCCTGTTAACACTATTGGCATAAGGCTTTCAAGTGGAGGTCATGGAGACAGACCAGACTAGTGCAACAGAATGACAGATTCCCTGGCACAGGAGGTCTGTACCTCTATTCTGAAAGAGAAGAGAGTCTCTGAAATGTGCTTTGATTTTCTCTATTTATTGCTTTTTGTTGTTGCTGTTGTTGTTGTTTTGTTGTTTTTGTTTGTTTGTTTGTTTTACTAAATGCAAAGCAAGGTCACATTCACATGGGTGAATAAATTCCAATATACACTGAATGATCTGTGGTATATTGCCTAATAGTTCAAATGGCTGGGTTTGAACCCACTTCTAGCTCTGGGACTCTAAACAAGTTACATCACCCCTATGTTTCAGTTTCTTCGTTTGCAAAAGAAGATTGTAATAACATATCTTAATTCACAAGGTTCCTCTGATAATCAGTGACTACTACCTATGAAGCACTTAGTGCAATGTCTGGTAAATAGGTGTTTGTATTTATATTCTGTAGCTGTGGTAATCAGCTTTGCAGCATTGTGACACAAATAACCAACAAGAACAACTAAGAGGAAGAAAATTTTATTTTGGCTCATGGTTTCAGAGATTTATCCATGGCTGACTGAGTCCATTTCTCTCAGCACAAAGTGAGGCAGCACATCATGGCGGAAGGCCATGGCAGAGGGAAGCTGCTTCCTTAATGGTAGCCAGGAAGCAGAGAGAGGGAGAAGTGGGGTGGAGTTGCAGGGAGGATGGATCCTTTCAGGGCCCACCCCCAATGACCGCCTGAGCCAGTCACACTTCACCTGCTTACATTTAACACCCAGTCCATTTAAACTAGGATGGACTGACTAGGTTACACCTCTCATAATCTGATCATTTTACCTCTGACTATTCCTGCATTAACAAAGGAACTTTTGGGGAACACCTCATATTCAAACCATAACAGTGGTCAAAGTACATCTTATGTATTGTATATTTTAGGGTTACAAATAATATTGGAGTGTAGTTAAGCTTCCTGAGTTCTTATCCTAGGTCAATATTCTCTAACTTTGTGACCATGAACAAGTTCTGTGACCTTTCTCAGTATGGAAAGAACTTAGAAGAGTAGACATCAGAGTATTCACCACCATGCACAGTGGTGGTTGGCTGAGCATCCTATGCTACAGCCTTTACAGTTACTATTAGTCACATTAGCTGTACAACCCTGGAGTCACTCAGTAGGTATGCTTATGGCTATTGACTGAACAACTGAGGTACCATCTGCTCAAAGGCAAATTAGAAACGATGAAGCCAGTGAGGGCATCACTAAAGGGAAACTGAGCCAGGCTTATGATTTTGACTCTCTGAAGCTGTTAGTTACAAGTCAGAGCACTCTCTGTGGGCAAAGGCATCTGCAGTCTATAAACATCTACATTGAAGCAATCATGAACATCTCATTTCATCTTCAAAGACTGAGCTGAGATGCAAGCTCCATTTTGCTAGTAAGAAAGTTAACCAGCTTCCCAAATAAGTAGAAATTTGAATCTTTATACAGTTGCCACCACAGGGCTGATGTTTGCATGGCCTCAGAATGATATGCTACTCTGTAAAAATGCCACCTTCGTGCTGCCTAAAAGAACTTTGTTAGTTAGAAACAACAAATAAAGCGAAATTATAATTCAAACATTGAATAACATTTCTTCCCTAAGGTAGCACTCTCTGAATTCTAGGTTCTGGATGACATCAGATTACATACTTTATTATTTAAGGTCAACTAAGTTTGATATAAGCTTGAGCAAAAGTCAGGTTACAAAATAAGCAGAATATTCCCCAAATTTTGAGATACTGACAACTGGAGAGGTTAACTGACATTTTTATGACAATGAAGCTATAATTTCCAGTTACATTTGGCTTAAATGAATATGTATACTGAGACCCATGCAAACAAGTTAGAGATTTCAAAGTGTTTCCTAGTCAATCCTCTAATAATAAGATTATATGCCCTTAGAAGTTGACATCATTCAAAACAAAATAATTTGGCAATAAAAGCCAGCAGCCTAGACCTGGGAATCCCAGTCTAAGAACAGTAACTGACAAACACAAGTCCCACCCAGAATTGGTGGGGACCTTGCTTTTCAGCTGCAAAAAATAAAATAAAATATCACAACCTTCTCTACAGTCATTGCTGCAAATGATGGCCAGAATTCTACAAGCACTGAGAACACACCCAGGGAAAGCAAACAAGTAAAATCACACATTTAGACCTGAAGTTACAAAGATTCAAAAGCCAAGAGGCCAACCAGGTAATGCACAAAAGTGAAGCACCTAGAGATAGGAAAAATGACTCTGCATGCATATTGATAAATGGCAACAAAGAATAAAGAAGAAATTGGCACCAATAAATTAGAAGAAATAGCCCTCTTCAAAGAGACTCGCTCTTTCTTAATTCACAAAAATACTTGCTATGAAAAAGCATACCTAGTATCAGGCTTCTTAAGGCAGCACATAGATTTTTAATATGAAATTTGCTAACATTTAAATGGTAGCCATGACTTTTATTGCTTAAACATTATGTGATAAGATAGGCTCAAAGGCAACCCTTCATCATTGCCACCCATGTTGTTAAAACCTGTCCAGTTCCTATTCTTGAGTGAACAGAACCTATGACTTCAATCAGGAAAACATGGTGAGGTGATGGGATGACTCTATTACATTACATAATACTCTGCCTTGTTAGTAGACATGCCCTAAAGATTTTCCTCATTGGGAAAGCCCAAGGAACTGCAGGTGTCCTCTAGGGACTGCAATACCTCTCAGAGCTGAGGGTGAGTCTGGGAGTTGTACAGAGTCTCTCACTGATTTACAGCAAGGAGTCAAGGACCCCAATTCTGAAAGCACAAGGACATGAATTATATCAACAACTTGAGTGACTTTAGAAGCCTACTCTTCTCAGTTGAGACTCCCCGTGAGACCACAGCCCAACAACATCTATACTATAGCCTCGTTATACCTAAGCAGAGGGTCCAGCTAAGCCATGCCCAGACTCCTGATCTATAGAAACTCTGAGGTATATGATTACATGAACGGTGTGAATCTACATCGTGTACAACCATAGAAATGAAAAGTTGTACCCAATTTGTGTACAATGAATCAAAATGCAGTCTGTAAAAATAAAAAAGATTTTAATAATCAAACAAAAAGAAAGGTGTGTGGTTGTAAACCACTAAGTTTGTGTTCATTTTTTACACAGTAAGCAGATAACCAATACCCTAGGCAAACTGAGCAAACCACACCTAAGGGACATATTGTGCCATGGACATGTAGAGGAGAAAAAGCACTATCTTTCTCTTGCCAATTGTGAGGTTCATGGCTGAGATACCTGTAACACAAGAAAGACTGATAAGTGAAAAGTATGCAAGTGTATTTAGTATAAGCTCTACTTGACACAGAAGTTCTTCAGACATGAAGACCCAAAGAAAGAGAAAAAAACTGTATTATTGTGCTGAGGTATGAAGAAGAGTGGACATCTATGATCGGACAAGAGGGACTGGTCTAATGGTAGTAGACTAGAAGAATGTAACAAGGCCTGTGAGTTCATCTTGGCACCTTGATATCTTCATTTTTTCCTTTCTGGTACAGGAAGGGCTTCTGTGGGATGAGGGTAGTATGGCCTATGTTAGTGGAGGTTCAGAGAATTCTTTTATGGCCTGCTTCAGGGGAGAAAGTTGGAGAAGTTCAGAATGACCTTCCTGCTTCTACTGTTTCCTCAAACACCAAGATACCACATTTTGGGGTAGTAGGTACTGAATCCCATCAGACAATTAATTTGTAACATTTGTAGTCAATCAGACGTAGCATCATTATTTGCCCAAATTATAAAATTCTCTACACTGAGAGTTGTAAGCATCTAGAAGAAACAGATGAACCCTAAATGTCGTAATAGAACATAAAGCGTACATTTTTTAAGATTTCACTTCCTCATTAATGAATCAGATGAATGAGTGACACATGATCCTGGATTTTATTAGGCTATTTGGTAAAAAATTTATGTAGTCTTTCTTTTACCTGGATGACTACTGTAGCATAAATAATAAAACAAGCACCTTCAGAATGGTATTCTTAACAGATTAGGTGACTCATGAAATTAACAGAAACCAGATACAGAGCAATTACATGTTAAGTAAATGCACAAATGATATTTAACTGACAGGTGCTACCCCGAAAAACCTCAGGTGTATTTCTTATTCCATGCTTTTAGAATAGCAGAATTAGTAACTTAAAACAGAAGGTCTGGATACCAGATTCATGAGTGACATGTAGTTTGGCAGGAAAGCAAATGAGTTGAAATGTCACATTAGGTGATGTCATCTTTGTTACTGCATTATCATATAATACACATGCACATACATGTGTCATGCTACCAGATCATTCATCTCAATTCTAGGCCTAGGAGAACCAGGTTCAATTTGGATAAGTAGCACCAATTAGAGCCCATCTGGAGAGGTCAACCCACCATGGCAGCATGTTTGACAATAAATGTTTCCTGAATAATTACATTATGGATTGAATTAATGGATGAACTGTACACTAAAGCCACGAGAAACTATTTGTAAAAGTGAAGTGTTCAAACTGGTAAGAGAAGCTGTAGTAACAGATTCTACAATCTGTTATATTGTCAAATTAACTTGTGGTTATAGCATACCGGTTAAGTACACTAGTTAAGTACAAGAGCCAAGTGATTGAGGTTCAAATCCCAGTCCTGCACCTATGCTTAGCAATTTACCCCTTTACTCTTATGTTTCTCTATCTGTAAAATGAGTTTTAGAATACCAACACCCCTCTCAAGAAGGCATATATGAAGACACAATGTGTTAACACACAGCTTAGAAAAGCACAGTACATAGTAGGAGTTAGTGTACATTAGTGCTTATTATTATTAGATTATTTTTATTAGTTAATGAGAAGTAGGCTTAGTCTAAATCACTCCAGAGTTCACAAATGAGATTAACTGGAAGAATGAAAACTTTCTACTAATCTGAGTAGTCCTGAAATGGAAATGGGATTGTTTTGAAGTAAAGAACATGTCACCCATAGAAATTTGAAAATAATTCTCTGTGATTATTTTATAGACACCTTAAATTTATTTCAGTGCCTCGACAATTTATTTCAGTGTCTCTTTGACACAACTCCAACCAAAAATGGTACACAAGGCCCACCTTGTGCATCCTGGGGAGAAGGCAGGGATGGCATGACCGTTTCAGAATATGGAGCGAGAACTCATTTATCTGTGGTCTGCTAATATTTACATCTAGGAAATCTTGAAATCTTGAGTACTTTTCTTATTTAGAGGAGAAGAGTCCAGAGTGAAAGCGCTCAGATTCACAGTAGAGGAGGGAGAGAATGGATATTTACATATGCAAGACTTCCAAAGAGTAAAGTTTCAAGGACCACACTTCAATGAATTGAGGGTTAGAAAACAAAGGGAGTTCAAAGTAAGATACAAAGAATTGGGGCTTTAATGTCAAACCATCTGGGCTTAAATTCTATCTCCCTTCCCTATTAGCTTTGTGACCTTGAGCCATGTCTTAACTTCCTTTTGCCTGAAATAACTAATCTAAAAATTCAGTTAAAGTATTTATCTCACAGAATTGTCGTGACGACTAAAGTGTCTTAGTCTGTTTGGGCTCCTATAACAAGGCACCCAAGACTTCACCATTAATAAATGCTAGAAATGTATTTCTCACAGCTCAGGAGGCTGGAAGTCCAGGGTCAAGGTTCCACGAGATCCTGTGTCTGTTGAGGCTTCTCTCTACTTTCAGGATGGCCTCCTTCTTGTATACTGCATCTTCCCATAGAAGGGATGAACACTATTGTTGGTAGATGTCAAAAAAGATGAGGAGCAAAAAGGTTGAATGCTGTGGGAAGCCTCTTCTACAGGGCCCTTAATCCCATCCAAGAGGAAGAAGCCCTTGTGAACTAATCATGTCCATGGCCCCACCCTCTTAATACTATGGCACTGGAGACTAAGTTTCAACATGAATCTTGGGTTACAATTATTAAAGTATTTAAAGGAGCTTTCCAAATAAGTGGTAATTATATTTCTTCTTTTTACTCCTCTTCGTTTTCCTTGTTCACAGTAGAAGTAATAGTACCAATATTACTTTAGTAGAATTCTTCCTCATTCACAGTATCTGTCTTGGGTAAAATAGGTATACAGTAGATCTTTCCAGTTTATTTTACCCAATTAAAATCCTCAGATGGAGAAATAAGAGTACAACATATCCCAGGGATATACAGGGAAAAATATAATTAAAATACAAATTGAAGTGACTATGATTTTTATTTTGTAAAGAGGAAAATGATAGGGAATAGAGATAAATTCTCTTTTTGATCAAACTTTAGGCAGACTCTAACCTGTCCTTGGGCATGTCCTCCAAGAGCTTAATTCTGACAAGAATCCTGTGAAATCAGATTAGCCATAACCTAGCATCTTTGATATATGACCCAGTCCCTCATCTCTCACCATCTACTTGCTAAGGTCCAATTATCCTGGTCAGTCTTTAGCAGAAAGAAATTCCATTAGGTCATCTTAGCTAGAATCTTCCTGACCCCTGAGGTTTCCTCTTGGTAATTTTCCATCCAGTGACCGTCCCACCTGCTCTTTGGCTATAAACTCCTGTTTTCTTTGTTGCTTTCAGAGTTCTGCCCAGTTCTATGTTGAGGTCTCCTTTCCCCTATTGCAATTCTTGTGTCTGAGTAGGATTTTTTATCATGCTACTGTGTAGTTGTGGTTTTCCTTTGACAACAGTCACCATCAGATCCTATTTTCAAAGATTTGTAAGTCACTAGCTTGATTTGAAAATTGAGAACTTTGAAAGTTTTATTCTGTTCATAAATGCATGAAGCATTTTTAAAAATTCCTATTAAAAATTAAACATTTACTTAAAACATATACTGAAACAACATTAAATTCAAAGTTATGTTGTGAGGAATAATTCCAGGCTGCTTATTTTAGCCACTGTACTGAAACAAGAATGGTACTTTGAGAGTACTAAAACCTAGTCAAGGAATGCAACACAATAATTGACAATGAGGATCGCAAACATACATCTGAAGAAATTTGGGGGGTTGGCACCAACTTTTCAGAATTGTTCATTGATAATAAGGTGATTGTTGAGCTGCACTTGAGTGCCAGAAATATCTGTTATTGGGGTTGAATGTGTGGCAGGAAAATGCCCAAGTCACCAGAAGAGTATAAACAAATCCTGACCACCTTCTAGGGATCAAAGATGTTCTGTACACACATCAGTGGTCTTTGAGCTGAAAGCATACATGTTTTCATATAGCTAGATGGAGCTTGCAACTGGCTTTTCTGGATCTGTGGGTAGCCTTAGACAATAAACTGTAGTCTTCCTTTAATATTACTGTTAAATTGAATCATTTTCCTCCAATAAATTACACCTTTGTAAACTCGGTCATTTTGGGTCCTCTGAGGCTTATTGGCAAGAATCCTACCACCATTAGTGAAAAAGTGCAGACTACTTGCAAAAAAACAATAGTACAGAAATAGCTGTTTTCTGTTTGCTATTTTTAAATATGGCCTGGCTGTGATAATATGATAGTAAACTAAGAATGATTTTAAACATCAAAAAAGTTATCAAAATTAACCTAAAATTATTTCCAGAATTCAAAGGACCAGAAATATACATCTGCTTATAGATTTAGCCCTTGTAATGATGATAATAATTTTTTTTTGCAATGCAACCTGATATTGTTACTTACATCTGAGTTCTGTATGATGACACAGTTCCACAGGCAAACAGAACAAAACTTTTGAGTAAACATTCCCTTAGTCCCTCAATAAGTCCTCACCTTTTGTTACATAGTTGATTAACTTTTACTTCTGCTTTCAACTTTTAATTGCTATCCTCATTCACAAGCTAAAACAATTCTAGAAACAGCAGAATGCTTATTCATGTTCATTAAGCTATTTTTTCATATTTTTAATTTTTAGTTTTTAAATTTTTTTTTGTTTTAATTAGTTAGACATGACAGTAGAATGCACTTTGATACATCATATATAATGGAGTATAATTTCTCATTCGTCTGGTTACAAATGATGTAGAATCCCACTGGCCATGTAGTTATATATTTACCCAGGGTAATAATGTCTGATTCATTCTACTATCCGTCCTATCCCCATACACCCTCCCCTCCAAGCTATTTTCATGACTACTTTTTAAATCACAATTTACTTTTCAGCTGGGCATGGTGCACACCCGTAATCCAGGTTCTTAGGAGGCTGAGGCAGGATGTCAGCAAGTTGGAGGCCAGTCTGGACGAATTAGTGATACCCTGTCTCAAAAATTGTGTCTCAGCGTAAAGCACTTGCCTAGCATGTGTGAGGTGCTGGCCCCAGTAAACCACTCTGATTCTGGAAAAATTTATTTTTCAGGCAGAGTAATACAAACGACTCTTCAGAATTTAAGACAAAACAAATTTAAAAAGAACAAAAAAACAAAAATCACTACTTCTTGGTATTTTTATACTAGGTCTGTTTTGCATGTTGGGGAATAAAGCAAATGAGGAATTAAGGCAGAGACTGGGATCTTCAGTCAGGGGAGAGAGAGACTGTACAGCTATATGACTGATCGAGTTATTGGGTAGTCAAATAGTATGCACTGATGATATGTATTAGTTAAAAATACATATTTGCTAGAAAATCCCACTGAAAAGCCTACAACCAATGTCCAATCTAATGGCAATGAGTATGCATAGGACCCACACAATAGCCTCTAAATATTATTTAGTGCTAAAGGGAATCAGTGATGCTTGAAGAATCAGTCATCCTATGTTTAAGGCAGGAAATGTACAAGATAGGCACAGAACATCATGTTCTAATGGAATGCAGTCTACTGAAGAAAATTGAAAGAGTATACAGATTAGAAGAAAAATTCTAAATATTCCCACTGGGTAAAATAAGTTTCATTAACAATAAGTGCAATGAACTGAAATAAATATATTTCTCTCTTGCCCCTCTAATTATGTTTTTAAACATGTTGGTGGTCCATGCAAAATAATGAGTTGGTTTCTTAGCACACTTCCAGCTGATAAATAAAAGGGTAAAACGATCAAACATGTATCCATATTTCTCTCTACAGATTGTAGCAGGGTATCTAGGCAAATAACTGATAAGAATTTTTTTCAATGTAGAAGTATCATATCCTCTACTACTATTAAACACAATTCTGATTATGTATGTAGAAGACCATATTATAAATCAGATTTTAAATTTTGGTGAACAGGCTTCTCTTGATAGTGAATACCCAGAGGTAACCATTTTTCAAGAAAGGAAGCAAAATTCCTTGGCTCAAAAGATACCCAGTTCAACTAGGGGCACATGCCTCTGCTATAAATGCATTAGGACTGTGATTGTCTAGCCCACCTACCTACCTGTCTCAAGTCTCTGCTTAGGTCTTTAAACTCAACAATATACTTTTGTCAAAGTAATCAAAGCCCTGATGATCCAGGGACTGGATATGCCTCCAACACCCTAGCTGAACAGACACACAGGCGTGTGACTCCTCCATTCATCTCCCAATAACTCACTCCCTGATATTCCAGTAAAGACATAATTTGGAGCTATTTATCACATCGTATATGATTAAATCACAAAGTATCAACAGGAAATTCAAAATGAAAAAACGTGCACACACATGCGCACTCAAATATAAATCAAAACAAACAGGAAGGAAAACAGTCTTGGAGCAAATAAAAAAAATTTTTAAAAAGCACAGAGAAATAACACACAATGAACCATTATTAGTAATTTCAGAGATATAAAAGAGATTTTTATATTGAGATAAAAAACAAAAAACAACAAAAAACAAAGAGCTTTTGATAAAAACAAATATGGTACTCCTTATCATAGTGTATTTTCTGTTGATATAACTGAATACCATAGAATGGGTAATTATGAAGAATAGAGGTTTTTTCAGTGCATGGTTCTGAAGGCTAGGAAGTCCAACAACACGGGGCTGGCATCTGGTGAGGGGCTTTCTGATGCATCATGACATGCCCACGGCATCCATCAAACGGCAAGATAGAGCAAAGCATTCTTCCTCTTATAAAGCCATTGATGCCATCATGAGTGCTCTGCCCTCATGATCTTATCTAGTCCTGATTACCTAACAAATGTTCCACCTCCAAAGACCATTAAAACGTGAATATGAGGATTAAGTTTACAACACATGGACTTTAGGGAGACACACTCGAACCATAGCAGGCCAAAAGAAAGAAAAAATGACAAAACTGAGTAAATACAGGGCCACTGATTAGCAAAACAAAGAGATGAAAAGCAGTTGAGAGGGCTGGGGTCCTGGCTCAGTGGCAGAGTGCTTTGCCAAGGCACAGGTCCACATCATTCACTGCAATTCATACCATCTCACATCCTCACAAGAAGGGGCGAGGAGTAAGATATTCTGAAAGGGAAAAACTACCCTCAAATACCTTTTATTACAGTATATTGTTATAGTTGCTCTTTATTATTAGTTTTGCTATTAATCTTGATGCCTAATGTATTAAACTTAAATGTTTAAGTATGTCTATATAAAAAATACTATATAGATACATCTATATGTATATATTATATATATGTGTGTGTGTGTGTGTGTGTGTATGTATATATGTGTATGTATATATATAGTCTTTATATGATTTGGTAATATTTGTGATTATAGGCATCTACCACTGGTCTTGGAATTTATTCCCCAGGGCCAAAGTGGAGGGCTACTAACTACTGTACAACAAACTTGAATGAAAGAGCAATTGCTAACAATCTGACATAAAACTCACACTAAAGGCTGTTTACCTTGGATCTTATTACCTGATATATCGCTTCCACCTTTCAACAAAAAAATACCAGGCACACCCACAGGCAAAGAAAAAACAGTCCAAAAAGACAAACCATCAGCAGAACCAGACTCAAATGTGCCAAGAAATGTTGAGAAGATTAGTTAGAATTTGAAGTAACTATGAATAATATGTTAAGGATGCTAATGGGAAAAAAAAGAAAAAGACAGAAGGCAAGACTATATACAGCAAAATGGAAATGCTAAAAATGAATGAAAAATAAATCCTAGAAATGAAAAAAAGAGAAAGCTTAGAAATGAAGAATAATTTGGGTCTATGCAGAAGCAGCCCCAAAACAGAAGAGGAAAGAACCAGTGCAATTGAACATAGTTAAATAGAAACTTCTCAAACTGAAAGAAAAATGTGGTGGATGAGGGGAGATAAAAAGCTTAAGGGAATACCCAAGAAGTAAGGTGCAACCTCATATATGGATGGAACACAAATATCATTTGAATATTAAAAGAGGGAAGGGGATATGAAAAATGGTGGAATGAGACAGACATCAATACCCTATGTACATATATGATTACACGAATGGTATGAATCTACATTGTGTACAACCACAGAAACGAAATGATGTACCCTATTTGTGTACAATGAATCAAAATGCAGTCTGTAAAAAATTAAAAGCTAAATTAAAAAAAAAAAAAAAACGAGAGAATGAAGCAAAGACATATTCATAGTAACTTCAAAGAACTATCCAACATTAAGGACAGATACCAAATCACAAATCTAGGAAGCTCAGAGTACAAGTACCAGAACTAGCAAACCTAGACATATCACACTCAAACTGCAAAAACCAAAGGTAAATGGAAAATCTTTGGGTGAAGCCAACAGTGAAAGTGGTCCAGGACAATATGACCAAAAGACCTGAAAAGAAAAATTAGAGAATGAAAAGTTTATCTTGGGCTCACAATTTCCAAAGTCTCAGTTCATAGACAGCCAACTCCATTGCTCTGGTCTCAAGGTGAGCAGAACATGAAGGTAGAAAGGTGTGGTGGAAGGGTGTGTGGGAGAAAAGCAGCTGAAGGCATGGTAATCAGGAAGCAGACAGACTTCTATTCACCAGGGTCAAAAATATATCCCAAAGGCACATCCCCAGTGACCTACCTCCTCCAGCCACAATCCACTTGCCTGCAATTAACACCCAGTTAATTCATTCAAGTGGATTAATGCACTGATAGGTCAAGGCTGTCATAATCCAACCATTTAATCTCTAAACTTTCTTGCATTTTCTCATATGTGAGCTTCTAGGTGACTCCTCATATATAAACCATAGCTGGCAAGGAACACCTAACAAGAGAGGAATAAATTAGAAATTATAGTCGGTATCTCATTAGGAACCATGCAAACAAGAAGAAGGAGTGGAATATTAAAAGTGTGGAGAGAAAAAAAACCCACCACTTAAGTTTCTATATGCAATGAAACAATCCTTTCCAAGTTGAGAAAAATAAAATTTCTCAGCCAAACAAAAATTGAGGAATTTTTCGCTAGCACATCTGCCCTACAAGAAATGTTGAAAGAATTTTCACAGTCAGAAAATTTATACAGATCAAAAGCTCAGATTAATATAAAAAAGAGCATTGGAGAAGCAATTAATGAAGGTAGAATAAAAATATTTTATTTTTATCATTTTTAATTGTTCTAACAGATAACATGGAAGAAATAATAGAAACAATGAATCGGTATCAATATTTAGCCTGTAGAATGGTTAAATCAATGATAAAAATATATGCCAGATGGGGGAAGAAAATTTTAGAATTTTTTAGAGAAACAGAATGCAATGAATAGGAAACAGAAGAAAACAGATGTATATCTGTCTATGTTAATAATTGCTTTAATGTGAATGGTCTAAAACAATAATTTTAAATGGCAGACAAAGTGAATGTAAGAATAAAAAACAGATACAACCAAATGCTTTCCATAAGAAAATCACTTTAAATATAAAACCCAAGGCAGTTAAAAGTGAACAGAAGATAAAACTGTGAAGAGAATAAAAAGATCAAGTTTCCAGGAGTTTGTAGAAAGGAAGGATGAATGTGTTGGACAGTGATTTGGAGGCAGTGAGAAAATTCTGTACAATATTGTAATAATGGTAGATATATGTCATTATACAGTTCTCAAAATCTATAGGATATACCAAAAAAATTGTAGGAAATACCAAGGAGTGAAGCCTAATGTAAACTATGGACTTTAGTTAATAGTGCATCAATACTGGCTCATCAATTGTAGCAAATGAACCATGTTAATGAAAGATGTTACAAGTAAGTGGAACTGTTTGTACTGGAAGAAAAAAATACATGTAGATGCTACTTTCTGTTCCATTTTTCTACAAACCTAAAACTGCTCCAAAAATCTATTAATTTTCTAAAGTACATATCCAAAGAGAGACTTCTGAATATGGATATAATCTGTACCCCTAACTTATAACAAACTAAATGCCTCGCAACTGAGAAGTATTAAGTTCTGGCATATACATTTTGTGCACACATGAAAACAAGTGGAGCAACTGTTACTAATCTCAGAAAATCAGACTTCAGAAATAAAGATCATCACAAACACAGTAGGTCATCCCATCATGATGAAGGGACATCCTCTCTAAAGAAACATACTCCTGTGTGTGTAGGAATGCAAATATGGAACATCAGACTACATGAAGAAAAAAACTTATAGAAATGAAAGGAGAAATAGACAAGTCCATTGTCATAGTTGGTTCAATATCCCCTCCCCCACATCATTAATTGATAGATGGAGCAGGCAGAAAATCAGGAAGGCTATAAACAACCTAGAGAACACTATGAATCAATCTGATCTTTTTAACAGTTATGATAAACACCATTCAACAACAGACAGGCATCCTTCTCATGGCTCTTGGAATGTTTGAGATAGACCATGTGCAGGACCAAATTCACATGAACAAATTCACAAGAAGCTTATTTTTAGATGGCAGTAGGATTGAACTTAAAGTCAATAACTGAAAGGTAACTAGAAAATTCCCAAATATTTCAAAATTAAACAATGTACTTTGCAATAACCCATGGATAACAGAAGTCTCAAGGGACATCTGAAAGTAATGTAAACTAAATGAAAACAAATATAACATAAAAATTTGTTATCAATAATGTAAGTTGTGGTGAAAGGGAAACTGAAAACATTCAATGAATACTTTAGGAAACAATAAAGTGTCTTAAGCTTACACTTTAGGGAAGCAGAGAACAACCAGAAAATTAGACCTAAATCAAGCAGATGTAAGGAGATAATGAAAATTAGATTAGAAACTGTTGAAATTGAAAACAGGAAAACAACAGAGAAAATCCACATAATCCAAAGTTTGTTCTTCAAGAAAATGAAGAAAATTGATAAACTTCTAATCTAGTCTAGCTCAACCAAGAAAAAATGGAGAAGACACAAATTACTAATATTATCAATGAAAGAAGGGTCATCACTATGGACCCATAAACATTAAGGAAATAATAAGGGAATACCATATATAATACTATGCCTACAAATCGAATAATTGATTAAATGAATCACTTCCTTTAAAGATATTAACTACCAATAGTCACTCAATGGAAAATAGTCCACCTGAATTTCCCTAAATTTATCAAAGAAACTAAACTGGTAATCAAACACCATTTACAAAAGAAATTACAAAACCTAGATTATTTCATTGGCAAAGTCTAAGGAGGAAATAACATCAATACTTTACAAATCCTTCTGGAAAATGGAGAGTAAAGAAACATGTGCAATTCATGTTGAAAGACAAGAGTTACCTTGAAACCATAATCATTACAAGAAAAATCAGAGATTCATATATATCATAAAGATAGGTGCCCAAATCATTTCAAAATATTAACAAATTCCATCCAGAAATATATAGGCTATTACCAAGTGAGGTTCATTCTGAATATGTAAGCCTGGTTCAACATTCATAATCTATCCATATAAGTCCTACATTAATAGGCCAAATGAGAAATAAAAACACACAGGATTATATCCATTAATGCAGAAAAAGTATTTGACAACACTTAATACCTATTCATTATAAAAACATCAGGAATCTAGGAACAGAAGGGAGCATCCTTATATAATAAAAAGTATATATGAAATATCAACACCTAACATCACATTTAATGATGAGTGATTGAAATCTATTCCCTTAAGTTTGGGAACAAGGCAGAGATATAATTTCTCACCACTCCTTTTCAACATCTTAACTGAATACCCAACTAGTGCAATAGGACAATTAAAAGGAACAAAAGTTATACAGTGGGAAAGAAAAAAATACAACTGTCTTTATTTGCAGAAGACACAATCATTAATGTAAAAAACTACCACATTTACAAAATCTACAAAAATTCTCCTCTAAATAGGTAAGTGAATATAGCAAGATTGAAATAAACAAAGATAATATACTAGTCAATTGCTTTCCTATATACAAGCAATAAACAATTAGAATTTCAATTTTATAGATTAATGTAGATGTCAACATAAATATAGATATAAGTTTACACATGGGTTAGTATATATATATATATATATATATACATATATTTATTTTCTTGCTCTTTCAGCTAAGAGGGTCTAAACACAGTGATACTTCCATACCAATAAGCACACTTCATACTCAGATCTTGGTTTATAATTCCATTCTCCTGTAAAAGAAGCCAGAGCTCCTTATTGAAATGGCTGATTCTAGGACAGGGGCAGAAAATGAAACAGATGAGCCGGAGCTCCAGATAGTAAAAGGGCATGGAGGGAGATAAGAAAAATCAACTTAAAATGGAGAGATGACAACTAACTATTATTTGGTTTACTGAACGGGATTTTAAAAAAGTATAGAAGTCACTGTTCTTTACATTCTGTAAGGAAATATAAATAAAGTGTAAACGTTAATTTGTCAGTGTCAGCTCATTTCTTGTGATAAATGTACCATATTAACGTAAGATGCTAACAATAAGGGGAACTGGGTATGTGGTAAATGGGAACTCACTGTGCTATCTTTGTAACTTTTCTGTAATCTAAAACTTTCCTAAAATTTAAAGTTTATTCTTTTTAGAAGTCAGAGATGATATGATCTTGAGTCTATTTGCTAAAAGATTATAAAACTAAAGAGATTATACAGCTTTCTTGGATAAGATATTTCTTTCAGGGAAGGATTATAATTACAAATTAAATTCCTTTAATGGCCATAAGATATTTAGTTTCTCTATTTATTCTGGGGAAGTTTTGGTGGTTGTAGTTTGGGAAACACTGAACCATTTCCTCAAGTTATTGAATTGATGATCATAAGGTTGCTCATAGGGTTCTTATTTTGTTTTCAATACCTGCAGATCTATAGCAATATCTTCAGATTTCCCTGCTGATAATGAAGCTGGAATTAAAGACAGGCAGTTAGTGTAAAACAGGTTAATCGGGTTGAATCTAGAAAATGGAGGAGGCCAATCTGAGTCCAGGAAGTTGGAGACCGCCCCTGGGAGACTGGAATGTTAATGTCTCCAGAATCCTTTGATTACCAAGATCACCTGCCTATACTACAATCCCAAAAGATTGAAGACAGGGAGTTATTAGTTAATGTCCCCTGGCTGCTACCTGCCTAGATCACTCTATTTGGCCTTTCACTTGCTCATTTTCTTCCCACCTTTTGGCCATCCCACCAGCATCTCCTGGGCCTAGTCCTGTAGGCAGTAAGGAGAAAGGTAAGGTGGGAGAGAGCAGGAGAACAAAGGAAACTTTAGTCTATAAAAAGGGCAGGGTGCTCTCACTTCTTGGGATACCAGAATACCAGCCATGGGCCCCTTCTCCCTCCAGGGAGAAGTCTGTGTTACCACCTTTAAATAAAACCTGTTTTATATGCTTGCCCCCGCATGCTTCTCTAATGTTCAAACTTCAACATTTGAGGAAGCAGAACTCATCACCGATAACCAGTGGTATCAAAATTAGAGGTCCCACCAAGATCTACACTGAGGTAAGCTACTCTCCACACACCCCACATCTGTTTGAGGTGCATATTTCTGTCTCTTTCTTTCTGGAGGGCAAAAATGGGCACCTGTCGGCTACTTAAATGCAATTAGTGCAGCCGTCATTCTTTTAGACACAGGTAAAAGGGTTCCTGACCTAGGTAGTTCCCAATCACCTGCTCTATGCAGACCAGGCATGCTGGGTGATGCCAAAGCCATTTCCTACTTTTCTCTTCATGCCCAGAGAGCAATTGGCATAAGTACAAAGTGTCCCTAGTCCTGATCTACCTCAGATGCATAGAGGTGGAAGAAGGATTGGAACGACTGTGGGGTTCTCAGGCCTGGGCTATTCTTGGGCAGGCCCCAAAGGTTCCTTCTCTGGACCCACTCCTGACCACCCTTATGGAGTATCTAGGGTGATCAGTTGACAAATGGCACTGAGGGAAAGCCCCAATTACATTTGCCTCCATATGGGCCAGGCAACACTCCCCCACATCCATTCCCTCTTGGATGGTTCCCCTCCCTCACCGATCAGACATTAGCAATTCAGACAGTAGGACTAAGAGAAAGACATGGGATTATTAGTAAGAAAATGCCCAGGTTCCCTTTGTTCGCATATTTAGCCTTTACTAGTCTGTTTAGAATCTCCCCATTATGGTTCCTGTGCTTAAATGTGCTCACTGTGTTCTCTTTAAACTGCAAGAGGGAGGCATTTAAAATCAACCCCTCCCATAAGTCCCTTCAAGAAAAAGGGGCATTATAGACCTAACAACCAATAGATGTACCCTCACCCTCTGGAGATTCTTTTAGTCTACAGGGTAAAAAACAGGCAAAAAATGTGCAATTTTTATTTTTGTCATGGACTTTTTTTTTCATAATTAGGAGTTTATAATGGCAGGGAGGAAAGCAGTAATGTTCTTAAGTCTGAATCCTCCAAGGGTCTCTGGCATAGGGCAAACTGGGACCTTAGCACTTTACCAAAGGAGGCCAGAAATAACTTTAGCAAAGCCAGGTGGTAAGAGACAGGTTTTCTGGACTGTATTGAAGTTCAAGCTTAGAGAGATGTCCCTACTTTTCTCACTCAAGATGGGAGCTTCACTCTCAATAGTATTGCCAGGTTCACCACTAGCCTGCATACTGGGAAATTACAAATTATCAAGAAAATTGCCTCATTTTCAAATGTTGCCAGGCTTGGCCTCAATAATCTGCCATCAGAGAAGAAGGCCTTGAAGAATCAACTACTAAGGGAGAGAAATCAAGGGGATGCACCTCAACTTAAAACAGATAAGAATAAATTTAGGGAGGTTTTGGGAGAATCCAAATAAATATATTGAGGTGTTTCAGAACTTATGTCAGGTATTTGACTTCACCTGGAAAGACTATGCTATTAGTTAATCATCTAGATTTCAGGCAGTTTCCAGAAATGATCCTGAGATCCAAATGATGAGCAGTATGCCTGGAAAACTATTATATAAGACCCTCAAGAAAGTCCTGCTATGTTGTGGAAAGACTCAGGAAGGCAATAAGAAAACACACCACCCTGGATCCTGAATCCACAGAGGGCCACCTATTTTTAAAGGATAAATTTATCATTCAGTCAGCCCAGATATTTGGAGGAAATTACAAAAATTGGCATATGACCCTGATCAATCCTTAGATGATATCCTCCAGCTTGTATCTTTCATTTGTTTATAATAGTGATCAAGAGGGGAAAAAGGGAGCCTAAAGCTAAGAAAATGGTCTTATTAAAGATCATTCAAAACTTCAAACAGCAAAAAGTTTTAGTGCCCAGCAATAGTCCATACAATACACCCATTTTAGGAGTTCAAAAGCCAAATGGGGAATGATGCCTAGTCCAAAACCTTGTAATAATTAATGAAGCAGTTACTTCCCTCCACCCTGTAGTTCCTAATCCATACACTCTGTTATTGGAGCTTCCAGCTGCTGCTTGGTTTACTGTGTTAGATTTAAAAGATGCCTTTTTCTGTATACCCTAGACTCTCAATCACAATATCTGTTTACCTGTAAGGAACCAGATAGTGGATCTCAATTAACCTGGACTGTGTGGCCTCAAGGATTTAGAGATGGCCCTCACCTGTTCCAACAATCCCAGCTAAGGACTTAAGAGAATTCAGAGATAAAACATCTGTAATTGTTCTTCAATATGTAGTTGACATCTTTTTATGTGCCACCACACAGAAGGAATATCAAAAGGCCATTTCAGAACTCCTACACTTCTTAGCTGATAGGGTTTATAAGATCTCAAAGAAGAAAGCTTGATTATGCCATCAAAAGGTTCAATATTTAGGATTGCAACCATCTCAGGGAACCAGCAAGCTAAGACAGGAAAGAATAATCCCCATAGGACAATATCCTCTGCCCCAGACCCTAAGGCAACTCAGAGATTTTCTAGGGATAACTGAATACTGCAAGGTTTGGATTCCTGGGTATGGAGAATTAGCTAAGCCTCTTTACAGCCTCCTTAAAGAAACTCTACACCAAGGAACAACTGCCCCAATATGGGAACTAGAACATACAAAAGGTTTTTAAGATATCAAAAAGGAGCCTTACTTCAAGCCCCTGTCCTCAATTTATCCATGGAGCAAGATTTAATCTATTGTCACTGAGAGGAAAAATAACCCTAAAAATAGTCATCCCTAAAAATACTGGATAGGCAGCCATGAACAAACCAGCTCGATTGCCAATGGCATATCTCAGTAAGAAGCTTAGCACAGTAGCTTCATTCTCAAGAACATAACTTCTTTATCCGTTAGCCCATCAGTGGATGCCTAGGTTGTTTCCACATCTTGGTTATTATGAACAATGCTGCAATAAACTTGGGAGTGCAGATATATTTATGAAGTGGTGATTTCATTTCCTTTGGGTGTATACCCTGAAGAGAAATTGCTGATTCATATGGTAGTTCTACTTTTAATTTTTCTAGAAAGTAAAACACTTTGGCTGTGATTTCACAGAGCCTCTGAAAGGCAACAGCACTTGGACTTGTGAATTAACCTATCCTTGCATCTACTTCTCATTAGCCCACTGTCATAGGCAAAAAAGTTAGAAATGTGATATCGGGCAGAAATAAAATTATTGAAATCATTGTTTTGAGGTAGGAAAAAATAGTTGCACACCCCCATAAACAGAAGCTAATGACAGTTATTTTTCATACTACATTGGTAGATTTTTTTTTTATCCAAACACTGTAAGACAAGGATCTTTTCATTTTCTGTGGCCTCTGATGTTTGTATGGTACAGTAAAACTACCTCAACTTGATACTTTTCAAATATCAAGCCCCATAGTTCCAAAGGATTCTGGTGGAGCCAGCCTTTTGTCATTAACACAAGTGCTTATTTATTTTCCCACTCACCATTAAAGAACGTTCCCATCATGGGAAACAGATATGTCAAAAGACCAGTTAAAAGGTAGTCATTTAAACGGCATATAATTCTATATTTGAAGACATTGGTAGGAGCAAGTAGAAAACAGTGGGTGAACATACCCCAAGCTATGCATAATGGTCACCTCAGGTGGGTGGGCAAGAATGGCAAATGGGGAGAGAAGTTGTCTTTAATATACCATTGTATCATATGCCTGCTACAATGGATGTGTAAAATGTTTGTAATCTTAAAAAGCAAATAAAGCAAGACTTAAAGAGAGAGGAAAATGATTCCTTTTGCTTTATTCTCCATACATTCTGCCCATACTTTTTGGTATTTATAAATGTGGCTTTGTTGCTTCTTCTTTGCCTCTGCAGCAAAGGCATACTTCTATGGTCTGGTGCCAACATGCTGTCCACACCGAGTGGACATTAGTGGGGCTGCCTGCAGGTCTGTGGTCCAGACACCTGAGCAGCAGTCATTGACCTAAGCCTTTGCCTGTAAAGGATTTAACTTTAATCGTCAATCCCAGTTTAAGTGACTTTACCAGGACTGGATTCCTTCTCAAGAACCAGTCTGGAGAAGCAGGTTGCTGGAGCTGGGCAGACATGTGCACGTGGTTATGACACCTTGAAGAAGAGGCAAGACCTCTGGGCAAACCTGAAACCCAGGGCTCTTGTGGAACACCAATGAGTGGGTCACTACATGACTAAGATCATGTGACACACCTAAGTACTTGTTAAATCTTCCAAATTCGTTGAGGAGTAGGAAAGATTATGAATATGACTAAGATTCATTTAATAATTCACCAATCTGCATGTTTGGCACTATCAAGGTTCTCCATTTCTTAAAAGACAAAAATATAAAACAATTAAAGAAAACATTAATGCTGCATCATTTTTATTAGTTGCAGTTTTCTTTGCTCTTCCTGGCAACTTTTTTTCCTTTTTGTAGTACCGGGGATTGAACCCAGGGGCACTTTACCAGTGAGCTACATGCCCAGTCCTCTTTATTTTGAAATTGGGCCTCATTAATTTGCCCATGCTTCCCTAAACTTGAGATCCTCCTGCCTCAACTTCCCAAGTACCTGGAATTACAGGTGTGTACCATCATGCCTGGCAGAATTTTCAAAATTGAGACAGTTAACTTTTAATACAGGTGAACCATTGAAGTACTATGCTGAGAAAAGTACATATACATACATATGTTATATATTTATATTTTGAAATATGATATTAGTACTCACACATACTACATTTAATAAGAATTATAATGTATGTGCTACCAGAAATTTTAATGGAAAAATAAACTCCTCATCAGTTAATGTGGTAGAAATTCTATAATTCAATCCAGAGCATCACATTCTTGAAACACATGATATAGAAAACAACACATTTATAATTATGTGACTATAGAAAAATCTCAAAAGATTTTGTAAGTTGAACAAATAGACCATAACCACTTTGTAAAATCATCTTTCCTAGAGAACCAGAAGCAAAGTGATTGTCACCAAACTTGATTTCATAAAATATATTATCATTAGAGGATAATGATGGAGGAGGAGGAGGAAAAGGAGGAAGAGGAAGAGCAGCAGCCACCAGGCGCCTGGATATTTATCGAAATGCCCTTCTTGAGAAGGAATATGCCTCCCTATCATTTTACACAGCTCATTTTAAGTGTCTAGCTCCCTGAGAGGAAATCCTGATTCGTTATTCAGTATCTTTCCAATAATGAATGAGGTCATAACAAAACCAAAGGCTCTTATTTCCAAAACTCTGTAGGAAATGCTAGTTATACAAATTTGTATTTTTTTAGATGAAAATGAATTAACTGCTCTTCCAGCTCCTAACATCAGCCCACATATTTAACTTGACACCTGAATTCAGCTAAAACAGCTTGGGAACTACAGAGCTACTTTAGAGAGGTCCACATGAGGACAGCCTACGACATCTTGGACATGGACATAGGGAACCTGGGCATTTATTTCAAAAAATTTATTTACAGTTAATTTTTTGTATAAGGTGGGAAGTTAAAGACTAGGGTTTTGTTTTTATTTTGTCTACAGATGCCCAATTGTTTGAGCATCCTTCTTCCTCTAGTGAATTGCTCTTGCATATTTTGCAAAAGCTAGCTCAGAAAAATGTGAGTTTATTTCTGGAATTCTCCATTCTGATCTAAGTCTGGTCCTTTTCCATACCATACTGTCTTGATTAATGAAGTTATATAATGTGGCATGAAATCAGGTAGATTAATTCCTCCAACTTCATTCTTCTTTTTCAAAATTGCTTCAGCTACTCTAAATAGTAAGTTATTCCATATACATTTTCAAACAAGCTTGTCTGTACCTACCAAAAACATTGGTGGGATTGTTAGAATTGAATTAAACCTACACATTGAAAGGGGAAACTTGACATCTTTACTATTGTTGACTCTTCCACACCATGAACAAATATATCTCTCCATTTACCTAGGGCTCCTCTTATTTCATTAACATTTTATATTTTTCAGCATATAGATTTTACATGTTGAGTTGGATTTATACTTGTGTATTTTATTTTTAGAGCAATTGTAAATACTGCAGTGTTTTGAATTTGTTCTCAATATATTCTTTGTTACATAAAAATGTGACTGAATTTGCATAAGATCTCTTATCCAGAAACCTTAAATTCAGGAAATTTTAGGAGTTATCCTGTAGGTTCCTTGTGATTTTTATGTCATCAATCAGATGATCTAAAACCTGGAGCACTTTTATTTTACTCATTCCAATTGGTACTCTTATTTCTTGTTCTTGCTCTATCCAGTACTGAGGACATTAAGTACCATGTTGAACAAGACTCATCGAAGCACACATCCTCAACTGATCTTGTCTTTTGCCATGAAGTATGATGTCAACTGTAGTTTGGATTTAGCAGACACTATGCATCAAATTGAGAAGTTCTCTTCTTCCTAGTTTGATGAGAGATTTTATTATGAATAGGTATTAGATTTTGTCCAATTCATTTTCTATTTTAAATAATATGATCAAATGGTCTTTTCTCTTTTGTCCATGATCTGGTAGATCATACCGATTGATTCTGAAAGTTGGAATAGCCCACCATACCTGGAATAAATTCCACTTGATCATGACATAATTATTTTATACTTTGCTGTATTCTACTTGCTAATATTTGTTGAAGAATTTTTCATTAGAACTCATTAATGGGTTTATATATTTTCTTTCTTTTCATTTAATTTATTCTATTTCTTTATTTCCATTGCAAATAAAACCCAGAGCCTTAAGCATGCAAGGCAAGTGCTCTACTACAGACCTATACCACTAGCCCTTTAGTTTTTTTTTTTTTCTGATTTTATATTAGGTAATATCAGTTTAATAATAATATAGTAAATGAAGATTTGTAAGTGGTTCCTCCTTTTCTATTTTCTGAAAAAGACTGTAAAATTAACATTGATTCTTCTTTACTTGTTCAAATTCTCCAGTTAAATGTTAAGGGATTTGAGATTTCTGTTATGGGAGCTTATAATTACTAATTCAATTATTTATTGGTTGTAAGAATATTCAGGTTTCAACTTTTTTTTTTTTCTTTTTTGCTAGTGGTGGATTTTTTAAAAACTGTTACAACAATTCTAATTCTCAGGATAAAGTCAAGGCTGTGAGTTAAATGTTGTTCATAGCATTTTCCCACAGTCTCTTTAGTGGCTGTAGCATCTACACTGATGTGCTCCCTTGTCTTCCTGACACTGGTGATTTGTGCCTTTCTTTGGTTTTCCCCAGTTGTTTCTCATCCTTCTGCTTCTCCTTCCTTGCTAGGGATCTTGAACATTTTTAGATTCTTTTTTTATACATAGTGCTTTTACTCTGTCTCTCATTTAGTTTTCCTTGTGGTTGTTCTAGATAGGGTCACATGAATACCTGAATGTAGGATCTGAAATTGCATCCCCCCAAAATGCATATATGGAAGTCCCTGCCCCAGTACCTCAGAATGAGACTGGATTTGGAGATAGGGACCACAAAATGGTGATTCGTTAAAATCAAGCCATTATTGGATGAGTAGGTCTTAAGCCAATATAATTGATGTCCTTATAAAAAGACAGAATTTTCTCACAGACACACTTAGATTGAAAACAATGTGAAGACACAGGCAGAAGAGGCCTCAGAGACAGCAAACCTGCCGATGCCTTGATCCTGCCAATGCCTTGATCCTGGACTTCCAGCCTCCAGAACTAACAGACAATACATTTCTGCAGTTTAATTTCTGTTGTTGTCTACCCAGTTGGTGGTACTTTGTTTTGGCAGCCCTAGCAGACTAATATGATAACTTATCATGATTTACTGGTACAAAGTAGTTATAGCAATTTGGATGAAGTATAGAAACTTATTTCCATTTTGATCTTTTTACCTTCCACATTTTAAAAATATAATTTTCTATGGCTTTCCTCTCACATGACATCATTTCTTGAATAAATGTAACATGATATTCATCCTGGTGGTGGCATCTATTATCTTCTTCTCTCTCTCAAGTTGATATTTTCCTGTTTTATTATTTGACAGATGAGTTTGGTCATATCTTTGTCATGTGGTATCACCCTACAGGGCCATGGCTCACACACCAGGCAGCTTTTCTGGAATCCTAAGACCCTCAGTAATGTGCCTTCCTTTTCCACTTTTCTGTTTTTCGATGCTTGTGAATTCTGTTTCATCCGGGGAATTCCAACAGTAAGAGGAAGGGCCAGAGAAATGGGGTTGCTCTTTGTTAACTGAAACTAAAAGTCTGAGAATTTTTTTAAGCATTTTATCTAGCACACGGTATGCTTTTATCCTTTCTGAATCATTTTTTCTTGTCACATTCCATATGGAAATTTGCCATATCTGAATTCTGTCAGAATTTCTAATTTATGTGAAGAGAAACTCAGTTTGTCCTATCAGCCTTGGGAAATCTTCAGTACTAAACACTGGAAATTGGCTCAAGTTATTTTAAAAATGACAGTGACAATTTTGTCAAATCTCTTATTTCCTAAGTACTTCCACTTCCTGATGCCCAAGGTCAGATTGTATGAAAAGGGAAAAATGTTTCTTCAAAATTAGGTCCTGTGATATTAGCATTTGATTTTTTTTAAAGACTGAATCTTCTTGCTTTAATTTTCAGACAACATGAAGATCCAAAATACTAGAACCATGATGTCAAATTATTGAAGCCTAACCCTATCCATGTGTGACTTTATTGTTAATTTCTTTCTCATATATTTTTTAATCCATATCTCATAACAAGTCTGATTTAAAAAAAATAATACAGTTAAGGAAAAAATTTTTAGCTAATAACAGGTGGCTGGAAATATCATCATGATGTCCTTTATCCAGGATACCATTCTCCAGGACAGCATTTTTCAAAATCTTGACACTGTTGACGTTTTGGGGCCAGATAACTCTTTGAATGGGGAGGGGGAGTGTTATCTGCACTGCAGGATGTTTAGCAACACTCTTTCACACTGATTGCAATAACAAAAGCATCTCCAGACATTGACAAAAAAGTCCTCTCTATTAGGAGCGTGAGGCAAGAAGGTAATTATTCCAGTTAAGTACCTGCTGTAAGATGAACAAAAAAAGTAGAGAATATTAAAATTTAAACTGAAGACTTAAAAGAAAGAAAAAAAGATTGGGAAAGGGTGATGGAGGAAGGAAGGAAGGAAATAAAGCAGAAAGAAGGAAGGCAGGTAGTGGGGAGAGACAGAGAGAGAAGGGAAAAGAAGGAAGAAAGGAAGAGAGGGAGGGAAAAAAATAAATGCATAAATATTTTCTGTGCTTCAAGAAAAATTGTGGATGATGTGAGCTGTGTTTACAGACTCATTCTTCCTAAATTTTTCTACCTTCTACCTTAGACTTCCCTCCAGGTAAATACGTACTTCTTTCTTTTTTTTTTTTTTTTTTATTGTAAACAAATGGGATACATGTTGTTTCTCTGTTTGTACATGGCGTAAAGGCATACCATTTGTGCAATCATAAATTTACATAGAGCAATGTTGTTTGATTCATTCTGTTATTTTTTTCCCTTCCCCCCACCCCTCCCACCCCTCTTTACCCTCTATACAGTAGTTCCTTCCTCCATACTTGCCCCCCTCCCTAACCCTAACTCTAACCCTTCCCTCCCCCCCATTATGTGTCAACCTCCACTTATTAGCGATATCATTCGTCCTTTGGCTTTTTGAGATTGGCTTATCTCACTTAGCATGATATTCTCCAATTTCATCCATTTGCCTGCAAATGTCATAATTTTATCATTCTTTATGGCTGAGTAATATTCCATAGTATATATATACCACAGTTTCTTTATCCACTCATCAATTGAAGGGCATCTAGGTTGGTTCCACAGTCTGGCTATTGTGAATTGAGCAGCTATGAACATTGATGTGGCTGTATTTCTGTAGTATGCAGATTTTAAGTCCTTTGGGTATAGGCCAAGGAGTGGGATAGCTGGGTCAAATGGTGGTTCCATTCCAAGTTTTCTAAGGAATCTCCACACTGCTTTCCATAGCGGCTGCACTAATTTGCAACCCCACCAGCAGTGTATGAGTGTACCTTTCTCCCCACATCCTCGCCAACACCTGTTGTTGCTCGTATTCTTGATAATCGCCATTCTAATTGGGGTGAGATGGAACCTTAGGGTGGTTTTGATTTGCATTTCTCTTATTACTAGAGATGTTGAACATTTTTCCATATGTTTGTTGATTGCTTGTAGATCTTCTTCTGTGAAGTGTCTATTCATTTCCTTAGCCCATTTGTTGACTGGACTGTTTGAATTCTTGGAGTAGAGTTTTTTGAGTTCTTTATAGATTCTGGAGATTAGTGCTCTATCTGAAGTATGATTGGCAAAGATATTCTCCCACTCTGTAGGCTCTTTCTTCGCATTGCTGATAGTTTCCTTTGCTGAGAGAAAGCTTTTTAGTTTGAATCTATCCCAGTGGTTGATTCTAGCTTTTATTTCTTGTGCTATGGGAGTCCTGTTAAGGAAGTCTGGTCCTAGACCAACAAGATGAAGATTTGGACCTACTTTTTCTTCTATAATCTGCAGGGTCTCTGGTCTGATTCCGAGGTCCTTAATCCATTTTGAGTTTAGTTTCGTGCATGGTGAGAGATATGGGTTTAGTTTCATTCTGTTGCATATGGATTTCCAATTCTCCCAGCACCATTTGTTGAAGAGGCTATCTTTTCTCCATTGCATATTTTTGGCCCCTTTGTCTAGTATGAGAAAATTGTATTTATTTGGGTTTGTGTCCGTGTCCTCTATTCTGTACCATTGATCTCCCTTTCTATTTTGGTACCAATACCATGCCGTTTTTGTTACTATTGCTTTGTAGTAGAGTTGAAGATCTGGTATTGCAATACCCCCTGTTTCACTCTTCCTGCTAAGGATTGCTTTAGCTATTCTGGGTTTCTTATTCTTCCAGATGCAAGGTTGGTTCAACATCAGGAAATCAATAAACGTAATTCACCATATTAATAGACTTAAAGTCAAGAATCACATGATTATTTCAATAGATGCAGAAAAAGCATTTGATAAAATACAGCACCCCTTCATGCTCAAAACACTAGAAAAAATAGGGATAGTGGGAACATTCCTTAATATTGTAAAGGCCATTTATGCTAAGCCCATGGCTAATATCATTCTAAATGGTGAAAAACTGAAAGCATTCCCCCTAAAAACTGGAACAAGGCAGGGATGCCCTCTTTCACCACTTCTATTCAACATCATTCTTGAGACTCTGGCCAGAGCAATTAGACAAACCAAAGAAATTAAAGGGATACGAATTGGAAAAGAAGAACTCAAACTATCCCTGTTCGCTGATGACATGATTATATATTTAGAGGAACCTGGAAATTCCACCAGAAAACTCTTAGAACTCATAAGTGATTTCAGTAAAGTAGCAGGTTACAAGATCAATGCCCATAAATCCAACGCATTTTTATACATAAGTGATGAATCTTCAGAAAGAGAAATTAGGAAAACTACCCCATTCACAATAGCCTCGAAAAAAATAAAATACTTGGGAATCAATCTCACAAAAGAGGTGAAAGACCTCTACAATGAGAACTATACAACACTAAAGAAAGAAATTAAAGAACACCTTAGAAGATGGAAAGATCTTCCATGTTCTTGGATAGGAAGAATTAATATTGTCAAAATGGCCATACTACCTAAAGTGCTATACAAATTCAATGCAATTCCAATTAAAATCCCAATGACGTACCTTACAGAAATAGAGCAGGCAATTATGAAATTCATCTGGAAGAATAAGAAACCCAGAACGTACTTCTTTCTAAGCCCTGTGTACCCAAGGCTCCCACTAGCCCACACCTTTGCCTAAAACCATTTCTATCCACTCCTCCATGGCCTTCCCTAATTAGCTTCCTCTGCATTTATGTTTCTTGTTTACCAGAGTCTCCAAGTACCTGCTCAATGAGATCAGAATCTAGTAGAAGGCACCGACACAAAAAATACAGTAGTATGAGGTTCACACATGTTTTAATGGAGAGACAGACACATAGCAGCATTTGAAAGACAACAGCACCAAAAGGAAGGAGACAGGACCTAACATTTGCCCCTTACCTGAATCAGTTTAAATCTACCAATAATTTACAAGGTGGTGGCCCCAGATTTCAAAAATACAAAGATGAATTCGTGCCTAAAAGTTATTTGTCCCTTCAAGAAAATAAACAAATGAAATACATTTACAGAACTCCTGACAATTAGAAGGTAAATGCTCATTCTAATTCCATGCCTTTTTCTGCAGATCTGTGTCTTAAGACAATTTGAGCCTCTAACCCAGCAGTCTGTCCTTCAAAGTGCAAAGAACTGTGAGCACAAACAAAGGTCAGTAATCAATTCATCACCTCTCCACTGTAAGATCCCATTATTTCTGACCTCCCAAGTACAATATAGGTGCAATGACTCATCTGATTTACTAGATGTTTGAGAACACACTTTACACCCTTACTGGACTTGATACTCCTGAAGAATAGTGACTTTCTCTAATCAACTTCAAAAGTATGGGAAACGCTGAGCATGGAGTCTTTGCACAGTTATGCTCAATAAATATTTGTTAAATTGAATGTTAAACATGAGGAGAGAACACATGGGAACCAGAACCCCGCTCTGGGTGATGGTGTCTACTGTGAATCCATGAAGGAACAATTTGTCATGCCTTGGTATGAGCCAGTTGTCTGTATTTGCTGGGAACTGTATGTGATGAATTGGAGCATTTCTGAATGCAAGAATCTACAGCCTGCCAGAGTGGCCATATGGTGGCTGTTCATCAGATATGATAATCCAGGTCAAGCTGAAGTGCTGAAAATCGAAGAACTGTCATGGGCATATAGAAAAGGGAGGTGGGGTCCTGGGGAAGATACAAAATCTGGGAGGAACTCAGTCTCAGAATGCAGAGAAGGTATCAGGCATCTGTGTCTAGGGTTGGTGTGAAAGAGGAAGTCTGAAGAGACAGAGTCAGAAGGAATGTGTGTTATTTCTGGCTTGCAACTCTGGTGGCAGAAGGCAGAGGTATAGGCTGTGGAGTCTGGGGGTCTCTCTTCCTGGGCAGATTCTGGAGGCTCCACTGTGAAAAAGCGAAATTTCCAAATGCTTGCTCCATGGAGCATAACATCCCAAGGGGAAATCCTAAATTTAGTGAAAGGATGGGAAGCAGATGAAATCATCCTTATCTCCTTTCCTTCCCCTGCCTTGCATCATCCTCTGCTAGAAAATTATGAGTAAAAGTTTAGTGATGAGAATTGTGGAAAGGATTTACATACATATTAAGTTATGAGAGAAAACAATATGTGCTTCCAGAGGGAAGGACAGTCACTGTTGGATTCCACCACCTTCCTACACATCACCAAATATTCAAAATGGAGACAGTCTTACTCAAGGGAAATCATTTTAAACAGGAAAGCTTGTATTTCCCACATTTGATGCAAGAAAGTATGCAGTGATGAGCACTGAGGCTGAAACCTAGATGTGATCTGCTGATGCACTGGATCCCCAGAACTCTCCTTTGTCATTGTAGAAGAAAATATCTATGTGTGTATATTTGTTCATGTGTCTCTGTGTGTGCGTGTGTGTGTGAGTGTGTGTGTGTGTGTGTGTGTGTGTGTGTGTGTGCCAATTCTTACATGGGTTGAGCATCTCTTATATGAAATACTTTGGACCAGGTTTCAGATTCAGATTTTTTTTTCAGAAAAAAATATTGTGAGATATTTTATATACATAAGATATATACATATATATACACATACACATAATAAGATTCATTTAGGTTTCTTCACTCTGGAAAGCAGTATGGCAACTCCTTAGAAAACTTGGAATGAAACCACTACTTGACCCAGTTATCCCACTCCTCAGTTTATACCCAAAGGACTTAAAATCAGCATAGTACAATGACACGGTCACATCAACATTCACAGCATCTCAATTCACAAAAGCTAGATTGTGGAACCAATGTAGATGCCCTTCAATGGATGAATGGATAAAGAAAGTGGTATATATACATAATGGAATATTAGCCTTTAAGAAGAATAAAATTATGGCATTTGCAGGTAAATGGAGGGAGCTGAAGAATATCATGCTAAGCAAGATAAGCCAATCCCAAAAAACCAAAGACCAAATGTATTCTGTGATGAGAGGATGCTTCCATAATGGAGGGTGGCAAGGGAAGAATGGAGGAACTCTGGGCAGGGCCGAGGGGAGAAGAGGAGGGAGGAAGTATGGGGTTCAGAAAGATGGTGGAATGAGATAGACATTATTACCCTATGTACATGTATGTCTGCACAAATGATGTGACTCTGCATTGTGTACAACCAGAGAAATAATTGCTCCATTTGTGTAAATAATAATAATAATAAACTAACAGCATATTAAAAGTTACCTTCAAAAATAAAAAGATTCATTTAGGTTTCTTGTACACCTTATGCACATAACATCAAATAATTTTACATAATATTTTTATTGCACCTGTATTTCAAAGTCAACCTATCCTGAGAACAGGTATGAAATGTTTTTATTTGTGTCATTATGTAAATACTCAAAGAGTTTGGAATTTTATAACATTTACATTTTGGGATTTTTAGTTTAGGGATGCTCAATCTGTACTTCTATGAAGTTCTGTAAAATCCATGCACATGAACCAAAACAACCATGTCAATGCCCTCATTCAACAGAGAGGCTGAACCAGCCACACAAAGGCCTGAGCAGACACCATTGATACCATGGTGACATGACAGTCTAAGACCAAGCTGTTGCAGAATTTATTAATGGAATGTATTTTTTTAATTGACATGGGAGACATTGATGTGGCAGACAGCCAATAGTTTTTCTTTGTGAAGATTTCTACCTATCAGAGGATGGAGACTATACTGGGTTCATATATACAGGCCAAAGCTTTAACTCATGGCTGCCAAAAAAAAAAAAAAATGGTGTAGAAGATATTTCCACAGATATTTATGATGTGTTTTGTTCAAAAAGCATTCTATAAAAGGCTATTTTCAGTATAAACTATGTGTTTGTGTATGTGTTGTGTATATTGTCATCATATACACATACACACAAATATGTAAAACTGTGTACTAAAATGTAAAGGGAGATGTATAAGTCCATCTTTGTATCTCAGCTTCTCTGTATTTTCAGACTCTAAAACTAAACATTTGTTACTTTTGTAATCAGGCAAAATTTTTCAGGATGACTTTTTAAATTACCTTTTGAGTTTAGAATAAATGTAAGGAGATGAGCATTTAGATTCAATTCCGTCTGATAAGAAGGTTCTCACTGCTCAATGCAAAAGTATATCCCTCTACTTATGTTTTCTGGGTCCCAAGAGCCTAGGCCTTCTCTCCACAGGGCCAGGAGCTTTTTCTTAGAACCTAAGAAAACCAGTCCCAACTGCATTGCCACACACCAAATATATCAGAATGAGTTCATTTATTTCCCTTGAATGAGAGCAGGAGACACTGCTTTCTACATTAAACACTTGCAAATATTAGGGCAGATAGATTTTCAAGAAAGCAATTGGATGCTATGAAAGCTTTAGAGTCTAATAGTCCTCATTTGAAATCCCATTTTTCCCCTGAAAAGCTTTGAGCCATGATCTCAGGCTGTCTGAGTCCTGGTTGTCAAAAGAATCACAGGGAAGTAATGGGAAGTAATGGGAAGCCTTGACGATTGGAGTCCTCATTATGAAACAAGAAGAGTAAGAGCCTGGGTCTTTAGCAAAGAGCACTGAAAGGGGCACATGCAAAATCAGCTTATTAAAAATGTGCATTGAATGCAATGCCAATTATATATGTTTACCATGTGCCAAGCATTTTGCTATGTGATCTACATGCTTAAAACAAATTTAAGTTGCCAGAACAATTATGGGAGGGTTGTAATATTATCTTCATTTTTCTCCCAAGGAGAAATGGGACTTAAAAGGTTATATTTTTGTTCATGATTCCACGAAGTTGACCTTGAATTCAGATCATTGGACCAAACTTCAAACCACTATATTATGCCCACTAACACATTGAAGGGATCTCAATATATAAAAGATGCAATAGTTCCCATACTATTTGGAATTCCTCCTTTAGGGTTTGTAAAGTCAATCTTTGACATTTTGAGTGTCCATAATATAGGAAATAGGGTTTTTAGTTTGATTGAGCAAATACTGGTGCCAAAATTGTCTGCCTGGTATCTTTCTAGATTTTTAAAAGTGAAATTTCTAAATGCCTTATTTTTTCACAAAAATTCTCTAAACATGACATAAGCAATCTTTCTTTATGTCCAAAAAGAGGATGAACAATACAAATAGGAGAAAGCACATGGAGTCAGTCCTTGTGTATACAGTTGTCCCTCAGTATCCATGGTGAATTAGTTCCAGGATCCCCCTCCTTGAATACCAAAATTCAAGGATGCTCATGTCCCTTTATAAAGTATCATAGAATTTGCATATAACATACCCATATCCTCCAGTATACATTCAATCATCTCTAGATGACTTCTGATACCAAATACAAACCAAATGCTATATAAATTGTTTTGATACTGTATTGTTGAAGGAATAATGACAAGAAAAACAAAAGTATGTACATGTTTAGCACAGACACGATTCTTTTACAAATATTTTCAATTGGTGGCTGGTCAAACCTACATATGCAAAACCCTTGGAGAGGGAAAGCTAAGTGTATTGAATAGCGGAGTCCTGTCTTCACATTGTTTACAAACAGTAAATCGGAAGCAATGGCACTAACTTTCATTGAGCACTCAGTGTACTATTCTAAGTGCTTTGTATATATTTTTTTTCATGAATCCTTTTCATTTTATTGTTATTAGCCCCATTGTACAAATGGGGAAACTGAGGGGAAGAACATCTAAGTGGTCTGCTCACTGTCCCAAGGCAAGTGGCAGAGCAGGATTTGGCTCATGTCCATCTAGCTGGATCCCCTCCAGCTTGATGGCTGCTCTCCTGCCCTTGGCTTGCCAACCCCACCAGCCTTGCCTTTGGCCTGCTCCTTTTTCATGTTTATACTCCCATCCCTTCCTGTTTCAAGCTGGGCCTTCAACCCAACAACAGGCTCAGGCACCACTGTAGGCTAGTCTCCTAAGAAGCTCTCACTCACCCCAACCCCTGCACCAACTGATTTCAGGGAGTGGTGAAACAGGCCAGAAAAATGTGATAGGGAAGGTTAGGGAAACCAATACCTCTTTATTTTCCAAGAAATCACACCACACAGGAATCTGAAATCCTGGGTACCAGACCAGTGTAGTGAAAACCCAGTAGGAAGGACCACCTAAGATGGAGGCAGCGGCAATTACATGCAGCAAGAGGTAAGCTTGTCTGAAAGGGAGGGGTCTTCTGCCTGAAGCACTTATATGAATTTCATTCTTTAGTCTGTTAAAAAATGACACTAAACAGGAAATCTCAAAAGTCCCTAAAACCCTAAAACTGAAAACCCTAAAACTCAACTTGCACACAAAGAAAACAGACATTTAACAAGTACATCTTCTATATTTCCATGGCTGGTTGGCCTGTTGTTTGTATCAGCATTAAACTGTCAGAAGTTGAGCCCAATCAAGTTGTATGAGCTGCCCCTATGGACTGGGAAGTCCAGCAGGGAGCCTCCAGAACATTAGTGGTTGTTAACATAAACAAGAAAAACCATTAAGTGTGCATGTTATGGATCCTTCAGTGGTTACATGTTACACACAAATTTAAAGGCAGGCATGTCAAAACAGAATAAAGTCTGAAAAAGTGGAAGAGCAGGGCAGAAGCAATGTACGTGGACAGTCCAGGACCTTCTAAAAATACAGTAAGAGAGAAATCCAATGAGAAAAACTTCCCTTAATATATGCACATATATGCGTATGCACATATTTTAAGAACTTGCACACTCAAAGAAACATTCTTTATAAGACTCAAATCAGAGGGATCATTTCCCCTAAGGTAGACTCCCTAACCAAGTCAGAAAAGAAAGAGCCGGCAAACCAAGCCACATGATTGGTATGATCCAGACACAGAAGAGCTGGATGGAATAGAATGCTTTCAGCAGATGTTCATGTAAGAGAGGAAAATTATGAAAAATGTTTGAAACTCTAGATGAAAATCAAATGTCAAAAAAACAAACAAATAAACTGGTGTTACAGAAAGCAGTGACTATGTAACAAAAATGTATTTAATAGGTGTGGCATGAGCAAAAATGGTGGTGAATCACCAATAGCCCCAAGAGATATTGGAAACCTTGGGGGAAACTGAACCAACCTCATGGGAATGATCAAAGATAGTCAAAGGTTTATCTAAATCTAGAGAACAACAGCCACTGAAAGGAAGCAGGAAAGCACTGTGGCAGTTTAATCAGCCTTTGCCCCACCCCCACCCTGTCAGACAGTGGTTCCCCAGGTGAGTACTTGGTTTTGGAGGGAGCAAAGTAGACCTACGGAGTCACATTTGTTGGTTTGGACCTGACAGGTTTCCCTTAAGAACTGATGCAAGGGATAGACTCAAAAAAGAAAATATAAACTGAACAAAACTAGAACAAGCAAAGAGGTTGAATTGGTGATCAAAATCTTTCAACGAAGAAAAGCCCACAATCAGATTGGCTTCTCTGGTGAATCCCAAAAATATTTAAAGAAGAGTTAACACCACTCCTTCTCAAGCTCTTTTTAAAAATAAGAGAAGCAGGAACACTTCCTCACTCCTTCTGTGAGGTCACCATTACAAAGTCAGACAGACACAGCACAAGAAGGGAAAACTAGAGGACAACATACTTTATAAATATATATGCAAAAAATTTTAATAAAACTCTAGCAAACAGAATCCAGAAGCATATTAAAGCAATTATATATCATGATGGAGTGAGATTTAGCCCAGGAATGCGAAAGTCATTTCATAGACAAAACTTACTATATTATACCCAATGAAAGAATTAAGAAAGAAATAAAGAAAACCAACACGATAATCTCAACTGATGCTGCAAAAGCAGTTGACAAAATGCAGCATCTTTTATAATGATAAAAAGACACTCAATACAGAAGAAATAGATGAAATACACTCAATACATGTAGAAATATCATATACATGATTAAAAGCACAAATGAAAAACCTGAAGTCAAATTCATACGCAGTGGCAAAAGGCTGAAAGCATTCTCCCTAAGATCAGAAATAAGATATGGATGAACTTTCATCACTAATAAACATTTTAATTTGAAGTTCTAGCCCATACAATCAAGCAAGAAAAAGAAATAAAAGGTATCACATCTGAAAGAAGTAAAGCGATCTTTGTTTATATATGATATGTTCCTATAAATAGAAAATAATAGAATTTTTATGCACACATATATGCAAACAGAGTTAAGACCTAATAAAGTCTGTGATTCAGGACATAAGATCAGCTCTCCAAATGTCATTGCATTTTTGTACACTAGCAATGAATGATCTGAACAGGTAATTAACAAACAATGTCATTTATATTACCATATAAATTTAGCAACAAATTCAATGAAGAGGCTGCAAGTGGAGCTGGGGTTGTAGCTAAGGTAGAGTACTTGCCTGGCATGTGTGTGAGGCACTGGGTTTTATATTATTATAAAAATAATAAATAAATTTTTAAAAAGATTTTTTAAAGCAATGCAATTTCCATGAAAACACCAAAGGACTGTGCAAATATGAAAAAGATGATTTCAAATTTATATAGAATTTCTAGGGAACCCAAGTAGCTGAAACAATCTTAAAAAAGAACAAATTTTAATATCATACACTGCTCACTTTCAAAACTAACTACAAAGTATAATAAGCAAAAGAATGTAGTGCTGACACAAATATAGACATATAGATCAATGAAAGAGAATTGAGAATTCAGCAGTATACCCATATATGAATGATCCATTGATTTTCAACAAATGTACCAAGATCATATAATGGGGAAATAACTGTCTTTTCAATAAATGGTGCTAGGACAAGTGGATATCCACACATAAATAATAAAATTGAATTCTTACCTCACACCATATTAAAAAAAAAACTAACTGAAAGTAGATCATAGACCTAAATTTAAGAGCTATAGCTATTAAACTCTTAGAAGAAATGGGAATATGTCTTTATCACCTAGAATTTGGCAGTAGTTTTTTTTTTTTTTTTTTAGTAAAATACCAAAAACACAAGAAACTGAAAAAAAGGTATCTGATTTCACCAAAACAGATTACTTTTATGCATTTCAGGATGCTACCAAGAGAGTGAAAAGACAACCAATAAAATGGAAGGAACTTTTTGCAAATCATGTATCTGATGAGTATCCAAAATATACCTAGGAGAGAAAATAATTCTGCAACTAAACATTAAAGACAATTCTGATTTTTAAGATGGACAAGGAATTTGAATAGATATTTCATATATACAAATAGCAAATATACAAATTGCCAGGAAGCATATGAAAAAAATGTTCAGTGTTACTAGTTGTCAGGAAACTACAATCAAAACCAAATGATACCATCTCTTAGATAGCCATTTATAATAAATAAAGAGCAAGTATTGTTGAGAATGTGAAGAATTCATTGTTGGTGGAAATATAAAGTAATGCAAGTTTTGTAGTTCCTGAAGAGTGAAACACAGAATTACCCATGTGTACCAGAAAATCCACTACTAACATATTCTCAAAAAAAAAAAAAAAAAAAAAAAATGAAAACAGGTGTTCAGTCAAGAACTTGTGGATCAATGTTCACAGCAGTTCTATTAACAATAGATTAAAAAGTGAAAACTTTTGTAATTCAATTGGAATACAAAATGTGATAAATCCACACAAGGGAATATTACTCAGCTACGAAAGGGAATGAAGACTGATACCTGCTACAACATGAATGGACCTTGAAAACACACTAAGAGAAAGAAGCCAGACATAAAAAACCACAAAGTATGTGAATCCATTTATATGAAATATTCAGCATAGACACAGAAAGCAGATTAGTGTTTGCCATCCTGGCAAGACAGCTTCCCCTCTCCTACCCACATTCTTTCTGCACAATCTGCCACTGGGCCTGCTGAACTACCTCTGAACTGCAAGTCTAATTAAGGGCTCTGGAACCTGGTGTAACCCAGAGCCATCAGGGGAGTTTTCTGACCCACATCAAAGCTCTGAAGATTAGACTGACTTAGACTGCGGTCTCAGGGCCTGTGACATGCTCCCTACAAGGACAGAGCAGTCCACAGTCTTCCGCGGGATGATTCTTCTATTGCCCAAAGCATTTGTGCTAGAGGTAAAAGGAAGGACTTAGGCAGCAGGTCCTCCTCATTCCACCCAGATGCCCCAAAGTGGGCCGTCCTCTCCAAGCAGAAGTGAAACTGATATCCTACACCCTAGGGATTTGACCTCCACTCTCCAGACACCTGGTTACATCACTGCCTTCCCTGGGAGTTCTTCCTGTCTTCTATATCCCCTCTTCTGTCCTCATTTTTGAGTTCCAGGAATCTGGTCCTTCCAGGGTCCTTCCTGCATCCTGGTCCCAAGACTCAGAGCCCCTCTCTGCCCAAGGGATCCTGATCATTGCCAAGTCTGCTGGCCTTGACAATCTGCTTCCTGTTTTTGAACACCCTGCTTGGGGCTCCAGGGTTGGTGTGAGCAAGCCTGTGATCCCTCTGGACCCCTCAGGCTGCTACTGAGTTCTCACTGTCTTGGCCCCTACATAGTCTCATCTCTCTCTTTCCCCAAAGGCATTTGGCATCCTTCCCCTGCATCCTGCCACCACCTGCCCTCTCTTTTTTCATTGTCCTTCTACTGGAAAAAGCACAGCAGCTTCCTCAGACAGTGTGGCCTGTCCCACACATGGCAGCCCACAACAGCAAGAATAAAACACCCTGGGGATGCACATCACACTGGAGGCACCGTTCCTCCTGGACTGTGGACAACTTCTCTTCTCTCAGGACTTCACCAGGGCCCTCAAGGGCCTCAAAACAAGGACCACAGCTCTAACTAGAATATCCCCCTCCATGCACACTTGTCTCTGTGTTGTTCTGGAACACTTTGGTGTGCTCCTGTTTCAGAAACATGAGTAAATACAGTGCTATTTCTCCAGAGCCACATAACTGTCCCATGGCTGCTTCAGGTCTCTCTTTACATACACATACACTCACATATACACACACTCACATATACACACACCCCACACTCCCTCACATACTCATGAATACACCTCATACACACACACGTGCATACCATTCTCTCACAATAAGACACACATGCCACACACTCATTCACAAACAGTACACATTCACAAATACATTCATGCACACTCACATTCATGCAAATCTTTGCACACTCAAACATGAACCACATGCATACGCATACAAGCTCACACATGCACACATGTGTTTATGCACACACATATACCCTTATACATATTTTCACAGACTCTGACACACCATTCACAAGTATACGCACACACATACATTCTCTTATACACTTCAGGCTCTCCTTATTCCTATTGTTATGATTTGGCTATGAGGTGTCCCTGAAATGTTCCTGTGAAGGAGGTCAAACAATTAGATATGAGAGCCATAACCTAATTAGTGGATTAATCCATTTGATGAATTAATTTAAAATGGATGACTGGATGGTAACTAGGCAGGTGAGGTATGGCTGGAGGAAATGGGTCACTGGGAGTGTACCTGGGCAATTATGTATTTTTTCCCTGGGTCCTCCTGCTCTTTCTCTTTCCTGACTGCCATGAGGTGAGCAGCTTTCATCTACAATGCCCATCCACCATGATGCTCAGGCTTACCTTGGGACCAGAGTTATGGAGTCAGCCAGCCATAAACTAAACCTCTAAAACCATTCATTGAGTCCAATATTAACTTTGCCTCCTCTAAATTGTCCGTGTCAGGTGTTTTGTTCACAGTAATGCAAAGTTGACTAATAGACCATTTGTTGCTTTACTTTTCCACACGGAATTTACCACTGCTCCATTGAATTCTGTCTTTACTTGAAGTCAAATACAGCTCTAATCAGCTCAAAAGCTGTCAGTGTTGAAGATATAGACTGCAAGAGGCCTCCAAAGTGACCTAATTCATCTCTCTGCCTCCAGTAAACAAGCCAAAAAGAGGAGTTTGTCCCAGTGCAACATGTTACTCCAGAAGATGTGGGGATTTGTGAGGCAACAGCTCAAGACATGATTTAGGCATGACTTATTTCCTTTCACTTTTGAAATCATTCTGGGAAAGTAAGTCCTGGTTTCCCTGAAGAGGTTGATTATCCCCATTGCCTCCCTTTGTCCTGGATCTGGATAGAAACAGAGACATATACACAGAGGCTTACAGAAACAGCCTGGAGAAAAGAACTTGCATCAGCAGGGCTCTGAGAAGTTAGGACATACATGTCAGAGATGCCTCCAGAACTGAAACTCTGCACACTAGGGACTAGCACAATGAACCTGCAAATTCAAATAAACCAGAATATTTTTGCATACTTTATCTACCAAGTAGCACTTTATAAATTGTCCATTAAAAGATACTTAATAAACTAACCTAAACTTATAAAGTGTATTGATTAGTAAGGTTTTCATTACTCTAACAAACACCTGAGATAATCTATTTATATTAGAAAAAGTTTATTTTGTCACATAGTTTTAGAGTTTTCAGTCCATGATTGTGTAGACCCATTGCTTTTATGACTGTGGTGGTAGTGCCAAATGACAATTGTGGGATCTCAAGGTGGTACAGAAACATGTACCTCATGGCCAGGAAATAAAAGAAAAGAAGAGGCCATGGTCCCATAATTTTCTTCAAGGACTAGGCAGCACAACATTCCGGGGGTGGTATGGATATTGCTGGCAGCTTTTAGCAAAGTTTACTGTTATGATCGGGAGCAAAAAGCAGAGCATTAAGATTTGAAAAATTGCAGCTTGGCCAGAAAAGTGTGAATAAAACTGAAGTTAAGGAAATTGTGCTTATTAAAGAGAGTATAGCCATTAAAGACATAATAAATATTTTGCTTAGAGACAATAGGAAGGATGACTTGAGGGCATCTCAGAAATTGGCAAGACCACACCCATCACAGGCTTGTGGTTGTAAGTAAAAATAGCTTTGAGAAGAGACCAGTGGGGCCTCCTGCTTATTACACAGGGAGCCTTAGGGAGTTGCTCCACCATGCTCAGCTGCCCAGGCACTCAGCGGCTACCACAGCTGTGGTCCCAGAAGTCTTGACTACTGCTTGAAATGGTGGCAGATCCAACCTTCCTGGTGACCATGTCCTGAGTAGCTTTCCTCTGTGATACCCTTCTGCCAGATGTTCTGCCTTACCTTGAACCCAGAGCTATGGAGTCAGCTAACCATGGACAGAACCTCAGAAACTGTGAGCCAAAATAAACTTTTCCTCCTCTATGTCGTTCTTCTCAGGCCTTTTGGTCACATGAAAAAATTGACTAAAACATTTGGTGGGATAATAACTATTATGCTCATTTTCAGAGAAGAAGCTAGAGCTAAGGCCAGTAAGACAAGCAACTTGTCCAAGTTATGCAGACACAGAAATATAAATGGAATGCACCTCTTTTGGTCTCAGTACAGCACCCCATGGTCGTCATAAAAGGAACAGGTTAAGGGGTGATTGTCTTCCCTCCCTTACATCCTGCCACTAGGGAATTTCAGAAGTTTCCAGAAGCAGTGACAGATGTACTCAGATCAACAAACATTCATTTACTTCATTCCCACACCCATGTCCTTTATGGAAGAAATAGAACTGTCAAAACCATCAAGATTCAATTTTTTGAAAATTGTATATAATATTTCATCTTAAGAATCAAGGAGAAGTTGGTAGAACAAGCTCTTACCTTGAGTTATGATATTTATAATATACATATAGAGTCAGTTTTGAGGGCTTTAATGAAATGTTTAGAATATTAGTTATTATAAAGTACATAAGTCGCTATCTCCCATCTTAAATCAGAATATATCCAAACAGCATAAATCATGATTTCAGATTAAGGAGAAGAGAGTAAACTGGAAAGTTTGCAGACCATAAGAAGGTCATACAATATATTGAAATACTATGCCAGGCATAAATACATGGTGAAGAATTTTTATTACATTTTAAAACTGACATTTAATATTTTAAAATTAACTGAAACTTGCTACCTCTCTCTAATGCACAAGTACACAGGACCACATTAACCTCTCTATCCCAAGTCATAAGTATAAAAAGGTTTGTTACTGATCACCAAGTTAGCAATTTCTAAGTTAAAGGGCATGAAAACCAGTGATTATAATAAGGGAAACAGTGACCTTCTACATTGCCAGTGGGAGTGATTTGAGACAGAATTTTTTCGTGCTCTCAAATGTAGTTTGGCAATAATTACAAATTTAAATGCACAGACCTAGAAAAATGACAATTGCATTTTTGGTACATCTCCAACAGAAATGTCCCCACATATATACAAGCTGACAATGTACATATATTTATTTCCGACTGATTTGTTTGGAGAAAAAATGGGGAGTATTTTGTATCACTTAAGTAGAGTGGGCCAGAGCTATTAACTTCATAGAAAAGGTGATTTATTGTTTTAAAACCAAATGAGTTTAATGTTATTTGATGCAAACAAATTAAAAGATTAAAAATATCAGAGCCCATGTGACATGTCATCCCACATGGTTGGACTCCACTCATCTCTAACTCTGCCGCCAAGGAGCTCAGGATAATGTAATATTGACCCCTCAAACCAGCCTGAAAATGAAATCTTTTGTGTAGTGTGTCCTGTGCTCATTCAAAGCTGTACCTCCTGAGTATGAAATAAGCTTCAAGTAGGTCTTGACAAATTCTGCCAAAAATCACTTCTATGAATTTAGAGTCCTTCAATTATTGTAAAAGTTCTAGGGACTGTGAGAGGCTCCAAGAGCTGAATAATCAATTATAAAATAACAATAGTGGACCAAGAGTCATGTTTATGTTAGACCCAGCTTCTCAGTAAGTCAGGCAAGCAGTTCTTCAGACAGTGTAGCCTCTCCTCCCTGCTCTGGTTCATCAGTAACGGATATCAATGACCACTTGTTGAGTCCAATTAAGATAGCTTAGTGTCTTCCCATATAACTGAGAGTTGTTTTCCTACATTGTGTTGAAATTTGTTAGCTATTCACAACTGTTCCCTGACTTATGATGTCTTAACTTCATTTTCCTTTCCTGTTTCTGTCACCTTTTCATGCCACCTGCACCTCAGACAGAGTGTTAATCTCCAGGATATATAAAGAACTCAAAAAACACCAAAAAAAAAAAAAAAAAAAACCAATCAATAAATGGGCAAAGGAACTGAACAGGCACATCACACAAGAAGAAATACAAATGGTCAACAAATATATGAAAAAATGTTCAACATCTCTAGCAATTAAAGAAATGCAAATTAGAACTGCACTGAGATTCTGTCTCACTCCAGTCAGAATGGCAATTATCAAGAATACAATTAACAGTGAATGTTGGCAAGGTTGTGGAGAAAAAGGTTCACTCATACATTGTTGGTGGGACTGCAAATTGGTGCAACCACTGTGGAAAATAGTATGGAGATTTTTTGGAAAACTTGGAATGGAACCACCATTTGACCCAGTTATCCCACTCCTCATTAAGTACCCAAAGGACTTAAAATCAGCAAACTACAGTAACACAGACACATCAGTGTTTATAGCAGATCAATTCACAATAGCTAAGCTACGGAACCAACCTAGGTACCCTTCAAAAAATGAATGGATAAAGAATGTATATATAACTGTGGTTATATATACACAATGGAATATTACTCAGTCATAAAGAAGAATAGAATTTTGCCATTTGCCAGTAAAAGGATGGAACTGGAGAATATCATGGTAAGTGAAATAAGCCTATGCCAAAAAGTCAAAGGTCAAACATTCTTTCTGATATGTGGACGAGAAGACACAATAAGGGGCAGGGAAGGAAAGAATAGTTCATTAGATTAGATAAAGGGGAATGAAGGAAGGGAAGGGGATAGAAATAGGGAAGACAGTAGAATCAATCAGACGTAACTTTCCTATATTCATATGTAAATATACAATCAGTGAAACTCTACATCATGTACAACTGCAAGAATGGGATCCTAATTAGAATAATTTATACTCCATGTATGTCCCTCTACTGTCATGTATAGCTAAAAAGAATAAATAAAAATAAAAACAGAAGAGAAATTCAGATTCATCTGGCAGAAGCTAGACTTTGAATTTTGATCTTTTTCTGAGACTGCAGATGGTATGGTACTCTCTCAAAATGTGGCTGTGTAAGTAAGCCACAGCTCCCAGTCAGCTACACAAACACCAGAATAAACAATCAATACTCTATAGTATAATGTGCTACTAAGCTATGTTAAGTACATGAAGCATCAAAGAATGGTTAATGAAGAAAACTTACAGTGCTGAGAACCACGTATGAGGAGGAGAGCTACAGGGAGCTCAGAGGCACTTTATCCCATATCCAATGGGAAATGTGGCACAAGAAATGGAGTACATGGAGCTGGTACTGCCAGGGAACCAAGCCCTAGCATGCTCATCAAAATTCCTACTGCTGTCTTAGCAGGTCTTTATTCCCCATACCTGAGGTCTACTGAGGTTTTCATTGCAGGGAACTTTAAAAGGCATTGTGTGGTTTCTGAATGTTATTTGTCATCCTTCTAGCTATGAGCTAAATAAGTGCTCTCTCTTTATCTGCTCCACACAAATCACATTTCGGCCCACTACTTAATGACTTTGTGGCTTTGCCTTGATCATAAATTCTTTAGGACATGTTTCTTCAACTGTGGGAGTGGGAAACAAGCCCCACCCCTGTGTGAGTGACTTTGAATCAGGCTCCACTTAATGCAGGCATGGTTCATCATGATTCCTCTTAAAACGTTTGCAATCTGAAAGTTTGCTCACAGAAGTTTTTTGTTTTATTATTTTTAAAATTTAGTTATGAATGCCGATGAATGTGATGCAAGCTCGTGTATTATTCCCCTGGAATATAATAAGGTTATGCATTCAAGAAGTCTGAGTTCTTCCTTCTATAATTATACCTGCACCTTCATCTTCGACTAAAAGCAGAATAGCATTTTCGACTTTGAGAATTTAGTAAGTTTTTTAGTTTGTTTGTTTTGGGGTTTTGTTTTGTTTTGTTTTGTTTTGATTTGTTTTGTTTTTTTACCAGGGAATTGAACTCAGGGGCACTCAACCACTGAACCACATTCCCAGTTCTTTTATGTATGTTTTTTAAAGACAGGGTCTCACTGAGTTGCTTATTGACTCACTGTTGCTGAGGCTGGCTTTGAATTTATGATCCTCCTGCCTCAGCCTCCTGAGCTGCTGGGATTACAGGCCTGAGCCACCTCACCCAGCAACTTAGCGAGCTTTAAAGACAGAGGTAAAACACACTGTGACTTATATTTCCAGTGTTTTTGTGCCTGATTCTATGTAGCTCAGCAAGGCAGCAAGCACGACTGCTTCCATCATCCCAGTGGGGTACCCCATGCCAGGGTCAGTGCCAAGTCTAGTGTAATGGTTAATTTGAATTGTCAACTTGATTGAATTAAAAGACGCTGATGATTAAGAGGCTTCTGTGTGTGTCAATGAAGGCAGGTCTAGGAATGACTGGAATGTGGGATAGTGAACTGAAGTGGAGCCCCTCCGTAAGCGTGGGCAGCACCGCCCAAAAAGATGGAATGAAAGTTGGAAGAACAAGGAAGCAGATACAGATGTAAGCTCAGCTCTTCTTGAACGGGTTCTTGATTGCTACTTCAATTGTCTGAGGATATCAGTCTTTCGCTTCTTCACTCTTCCAAAGTGAACTCTGCCAGTGATTCTCCAGGTAGTTTCCAGAAACCTTGGTCTCGGACTAGGGTAGCACTGTTAATCTTTCTTGTTCTGGGGTTTCTGCATCTTGGACTGCGTGGCTGCTGGTTCTTCCAGCTCTCCAGCTGCAGATGGCCATTGTGGACTATCCAGTTTCTGTTCCTGTAAGCCAATCTGATAAATTCTCTTTTTATAATCATACTTCCTGATGATTCTGTTCCTCTAGAGAACCCTAATACATCTAGATTCCCCTAATCCAGATTGGGACTCGGGTGTCTTCAGAATCAGAAGGAAAGACAGAGTTTTCACAATGATAGTGAGGCATGCTGTTTGTAATGTGCTGTGACTGCTTTCTTTGCCTCACTACTGAAAATTCACTAGGAGGTATTGTGATAAAGACTACAACCTTACACTCTCTGGGGTCCTCAAGAGAACTCTCACTGAGGATTAAAACTCAATTCAATGAAGTATACCCAATTGACAGTTACTGAGGGGATCTGCCACACCAGCAAATACAGTTCCAAGGGCCTTCTTTGATATTAAAACTCTATTTAACACCCATGGGATGAAGTTATGGACATTTGAAACATGTTTCCCCCAGTGAGCAGGGTCAGTCACAGCAGATGGGTTTAGTTACAGCCTGTTAAACTCTGGTTCTGAAAAGAGCATGCTGTTGGTATTTAAAACAGGATGGAAGGGACCTTGGTCCTGCCTGATCATCCAGCATTTGCCCCAACTTCTCTCCCTCCTGTTCTGCACAGCAGAGGAGTGTTTTGTATCATGTATATGCTCTGACATCCATCAGGGATCAGCTTTCTCTGGTTCCCTGGCGTGTGCTATACATGCACAATGCAATATTATTAAGCATAAAAAAGAATGAAATTCTGCACTTTGTGGCAACATGGATGGAAATAGAGTACATAACGTTAAGTGAAATAAGGCAGGTGTGGAAAGAGAAACACCCCATGATCTCACTTGTATGTGAAAGCTAAATAAAATGATTCCATAGAAATAGAAAGTAGAATAGAGGTCACTGGAGACTAGAAAGGACAGGGAGGAGGGAAGTAGAGAAAGGTGGTTAATAGATAACAAAATACTGTTAGAGAAGGAATAACTATGACTGCTCTATAGCACAGTAGGGTGACTAGTGTTTATGACTTATTATTTATTTTACAAAGAAGTGTAAAAAAAGAGTTGAAAATTTTGCAACACACAAAAAAAAATGAGATGGAAATACTAAATAAATGGATCACTACACGTTGTACACATGTAGGAAATTATCACACTATAACCCATAAACATGTTCAATTTAAAAATTAAATAAAACTTTAAAGGGTTAAAAATAATACTGTCACTTATCACTCGTTCCCCAGGGTGCTTTCCTGGACTATTTCTGTAGCAAGTAGGCACCCAACAGTTTGCAAGCCTTGGGACTTCAGAGAGAATGAATCTATTCTGGAAAGATTATTTTCTTCCAAATGCACTTGATTCCTTTGAAATGTTAACATACCACCTGGAATTTCATCTCATCCCTAGATTTAGCCTAAAACTGCCCCCCTCAAAAACTTAACTTCTACATGCTGAGAGTGAGCCAGGGGTTGTTTTAGGATACTTTTCTTCCAGGAATAGGATCAAGAGAAAAGTAACCCTAGAGGGTGAGAAGTGATTCTTACTTAATTCTCCACAATCCATCCTTTGCTTTTAAGTGTCCTGAGGAGGCTTTGACTGAGGCTGGCATGAACCAGTTCTCCAGCTACTTTGAGACAATGTCTGAGGCTATGTGCAATTTACCTTGCTTTTAAGCAAGGTGATGGAAGCCTTAGTCCTTTTTAATAATGTCTATGAATAGCAGGTCCTGAGGCTGGGTCTCACTGCCTGAGAAAGACCAGCTTGCTGCCAAATTCTTTTAAGACCCCTTCATAAAAGGGCTCCACTGATATTCTGTCCCTTTCATCCCAGCCACTGGATCCATTATTGTCCCTTGCCAAGATGTCAGTCAGTCTTGCAGTGAAATCCATTCATAGCACACACACCCCACATAGCACCTCTGAACTCACCCTGTTTATGGCTTTTGTATGAAAATCATAATGATGAGCTGCTTCTCTAAACACCTGTGCTTGCTTGACCCCTCTGTATTTTACATCCTACTTAACTTTAAAAGTATCATTCTGACTTCCAAAAGTCCCTATTTCATAGAAAAAAATTTTTTTTCTGCCTTTCCTTGGTAACTTCTGGCTTCTTTACTTTTACACTTGCCTTTTCTTCAGCAAACACCAGCTCTTTGGGAAATGAGGGAACATCTCGCTGTTTTGTGCTGAAAAGGGAGCTAAACCGCGACCATGACAGGCTGCATTGAGGGCATGAAAGAGTTCAGGCCTAGAGAGCCGATTCCAGGAAGGCTACTAGATTAGGACTGGCCTTTGGTAAACAACCAATCGGGAGCTAACAAGCCAATGCCTAACATTCCAAACCATATATGTCAATATGTTAAGACCTGGGTACCCTAAGCCAATGGAAACATGCCAAACCTCACATGTTGGAAGATCAGCCAACTGTGTACTTTGCTTTGTTCAAATTTCCCGCTCTACTGTGGAGCTCATAAAGATCCCACTGAATCAAGACTTGGGACTCTCAGCCAGTACCTGCTGTGTCAGTGTAAGCTGTGCGTCTGAGCTCCAGCTTGCAATAAAGACCTTTTTGCTTTTGCATCGGAGACGGCTCCCTGGTGGTCTCTGGGCATTCGCGATCTGGGCAGAACAGTTGGGGGCTCGTCCGGGATCCCCTAAGACCCCCAGGACTCCCGAACCAGAGGGTCGATCACTGGCTGGTAAGTGTGTCTGTGTCTTTGTGTGTGTGGTGCCTTTTTCCCTGAAGAACTTGAAACTGGTCAGGTTCCTGTAGAGGCCTTTTGTATTAGAGTTGGCAGAGGACCTAGGCGGACACGCTGGAGTGTCGCCAACGGAGGGTCTTGGAAGACGTTCCAGGCCCTCCTGAAGGGAATGTAAGTCACCCTGAAGAACTTGAAACTGGTCAAGTTCCTGTAGGATATGAAACTGGTCGTGAGTTGCTCCCGCCAGGCTGTCGGTTTACTTTTGGTTCTGTTTTAGGTTGACCTCTGGCATTTTTCTGTTCTTCTTTTGTCTGTTTGTTTTCTTAAGTCTTTTGTTTGTGACTATTTTTTGACTGACAACGTGGGACAAACTCAAACGACTCCCTTGACTCTGGTGACTGATCATTTTAAGGATGCGCGCGCTCGCGCTCATAACCTCAGTGTGGACATAAAGAAAGGAAAACTAAGGATTCTTTGCAGATTCGAATGGCCCACTTTTGGAGTAGGTTGGCCGCCTGAGGGAACCTTTGATGTTTGGAAGATCAGAAGTGTAAAAGCAAGGGTCTTTCTCAGAGGACCCAAAGGGCACCCTGAACAAATCCCCTACATTTTGGTCTGGGAGGATCTTGTTGAAAATCCCCCTCCCTGGTTAAAACCATTTATTCCAGCAGGAAAGATTCTGGCACTAAAGACACAATCTGCGGAGGAAGATCGCCCCAAACCTAAACCCTCAGCTCCCGCGCATTCTTCGTGTTCTATTTTTCAGGGAGGCACGGAGGAAGAAGTCATCTTTCCTCCCCCATATCAACTTAGGGTTCCAGCACCCCCTGAAAACCAGCCCCACTCGGCTGGTACAGCTGCGGCCACCCAACAGGTCACAGGACCAGCAGCCGGTATCCGAGCAAGGAGCCACCAGGCAGGCTCCCCTGCTGCTCAAGGACCAGCAGATTCAAGGGTCCTTCCTCTCAGGGCCATGGGGCCCCCTGATGAGGAGGGAAACCAGCAGTACCATTATTGGCCCTTTGCCACCAGTGATCTCGATAATTGGAGGTCCAAAAATGCCTGATTTTCTGACAATCCTAAAGATTTAATTAGTCTTTTAGATACCGTCTTGTTCACCCATCAGCCAACCTGGGACGACTGTCAGCAACTCCTCCAGGGCCTTTTCACAACAGAGGAAAGGGAGCGTATCCAGACGGAAGCCCGGAAATTGGTTCCAGGAGACAATGGGCAACCAACCACCAACCTAGACACCATCAATGCTGTTTTTCCTCTGTCTTGTCCCGCCTGGGACTTCAATACAACCGAAGGAAAGGAGAGGCTCCGGGTCTACCACCAGACTCTAATGGCAGGTCTCAAGGAGGCTTCAAGAAAGCCCACCAATTTGGCCAAGGTAGGTGATGTGCAGCAAGGTAGAGAAGAGAGTCCAGCCGCCTTTTTAGAAAGACTTATGGAGGCTTTTAGGCAATACACTCCAATGAACCCAGAAGTCCCTGAAACGAGGGCTGCGGTGATCATGGCATTCATTAACCAAGCAGCCCAGATATCAAAAGGAAACTGCAGAAGATTGACAGGCTAGGAGAGGAGAGTATACAGGACTTGATGGCAGTGGCAGAGGGGGTTTACAATAACCGAGAGACACCGGAGGAAAGACAGACTCGGATGAGAGCGGAAGAAAGAAAAGTTAGGGCAACTGAAAATGCCAGGCAGGCCCGCAACATGGCTAAAATCTTACTTGCAGCTACTGCAGAATCTCCTGGAGAAAAGAGGAAACAACTAAGGCAGTTAGCAGCTGGGCAAGACAAGGACCGATTTAGGCCTAGAGTGCAGAAAGACCAATGTGCCTACTGCAAGAAGGTAGGACATTGGGCACAGGAATGTCCCAGTAAGGCAGGGAGAAAAACCCAAGATCTTGAAGGTAGACGCAAGGTGCTGGTGACGGAATCTGGGGATATCAGCGACTGGGGGGACAGGGTTTGGTTCCCCTCCCCGAACCCAGGGTAACCCTTAAAGTGGAGGGAACCCCCATCAACTTCCTGGTGGACACAGGGGCCCAAAACTCAGTATTATTACAACCTCAAGGCAAATTGTCCACCAGGACTTCTTGGGTACAAGGGGCCACTGGGATGAACAAATACTCATGGACTACCCGAAGAACAGTGGACTTAGGCGTGGGCCGGGTATCCCACTCATTCATGGTGATCCCAGAATGCCCATACCCACTCCTGGGGCGAGACATGCTCACCAAGATGGGGGCCCAAATTAGTTTTGGGCCTGAAGGAACATCAGTCTTAGATTCTTCTGGACAACCCATTCGGGTGCTTACGATTAGTTTAGAGGATGAGTACCGGTTGCATCAGGTCCCTGAGCCACCCAGTGATAACATGGACTATTGGCTTAGAGCCATTCCTCAAGCTTGGGCAGAAACAGGGGGAACAGGTCTGGCAGATCATCGCCCACCCCTCTATATTGAATTGAAACTGGGAGCTGAACCTGCCCGAGTTCGCCAATATCCAATGACAAGTGAAGCCAAACTGGGAATCACACCTCACATCAGGCGCCTGCTGGAGGTGGGAATCCTGAGACCATGTCAGTCAGCCTGGAACACCCCCCTGTTGCCCGCCCCTAGCCCCATTCAAATGATTACAGATCAATACAGGACCTGAGGGAAGTTAACAAGAGAGTAATGGATGTGCACTCGACGGTCTCCAACCCGTACACCCTCCTCAGCTCCCTCCCTCCTAACCAACAATGGTATACAGTGCTAGATCTTAAAGATGCCTTTTTCAGCCTACCATTGGCTCCCAAAAGCCAAGACATTTTTGCCTTTGAATGGAGTGACCCTGACAAGGGAATCAGTGGACAATTGACCAGGACCCGACTGCCCCAAGGCATCAAAAACTCTCCCACCATCTTTGACGAGGCACTCCATGAGGATCTTGGTGAGTTCCACGCCAACCACCCTCAGATCACTCTTCTGCAGTATGTGGATGACCTCCTCATAGCTGCAGAGGACTGGGAGACTTGCATGCAAGGCTCACGAGATGTACTCCAGATGTTGGGGAGTCTTGGTTACCGAGCATCAGCTAAAAAGGTGCAAATCTGCAGACAGGAGGTGAGCTACTTAGGCTATATGTTAAGGGATGGTCAGAGATGACTGACAAACGCCAAAAAGGAGACAGTTCTCAAGATCCCCAGACCACAAACTGTCTGACAGGTTCGTGAATTCCTGGGGTCTGCTGAGTTCTGTAGGCTATGGATCCCCAGGTTTGCGGAGCTAGCCAAACCCCTCTATGAGGCCACTAGAAATCAGGATCTCTCTTGGTCAGAAGAGATGGAGGCTGCCTTCACAAAAATTAAGGCTGCCCTCCTTTCGGCTCCAGCCCTTGGGCTCCCGGATGTGACCAAACCCTTCCACTTGAATGTGGATGAGCGGAAAGGAATAGCTAAAGGAGTTTTGACCCAATACTTGGGACCTTGGTGAAGACCAGTGGCATATCTATCAAAGAAACTAGATCCCGTGGTGGCCGGTTGGCCATCTTGCCTACGCATGATAGCGGCCACTGCACAGATAGTCAAAGATGCCGATAAATTATTGATGGGGCAGGAACTTTCTGTGACCACCCCCCACGCCATCGATGGGTACTCAGACAGCTGCCTGATCGGTGGATCAGCAACGTCCGCCTGACTCATTATCAGAGCTTATTGTTGAACCCCTCTAGGATTAAGTTCCAGATACCCTCGGCACTGAACCCCGCTATCCTGCAGCCAGACCCTGACCTCGACACCCGCCTTCATGATTGCATGGAGATCTTGGCTCAAGTCCACGGGTCTCCCGTGAACTTGAAAACCAGCCACTGGCAGATGCTGAGGACATCTGGTACACCGATGGGAGCAGCTTCGTACAGAACGGACAGAGGTATGTGGGGTCAGCAGTGGTGTCCAAGACAGAGGTGATTTGGGCTGAGCCCTTGCCAGGAGGGACTTCTGCCCAGTGCACTGAACTAATCGCCTTGACTAAAGCCCTGACTATGGCAAAAGGGCGAAAGTTAAGAGTCTACACAGACAGCTGCTATGTGTTTGCTACGGCACATGTCCACGGGGCCATATACAAAGAGAGAGGACTACTAACAGCTGAAGGAAAAGCAATTAAAAACAAAAAAGAAATCCTTGCTCTACTGGCTGCCCTATGGCAGCCTAAAAAGCTGGTACACTGCCCTGGTCACCAAAGAGACACCACCCCAGTAGCCAGGGGCAATAATCTGGCAGACCAGATGGCTAGGCAGATGGCTCTGCCAACAAGTCAAGCCTTCAGTGTTGCCCTGGTGGATCCTGGGCCAGCCAGCCTACCAAAAACTCCCCGATATACCAAGGAGGACTTAGAGTGGATCAGACAGCAGCCCACTACTCAATGCATAGATGGGTGGTGGAAGGCCGCGGACAGCAGTGTAATCCTCCCTGAGGACATGGGGAACAAAGTTTTAACCCGGATGCATCAGACCACACACATGGGCACCAGAAAAATGCAAGACCTGATTAGGCATGCAAAGATCCGAATCAAGGATGCCAATGCCAAAATTGAGAACATAGTGGCGGACTGTAAGGCCTATCAACTGACAAATGCGACCAAGACCTCTGCAAACCCAGGATCCCGATTATGAGGGAGCAAACCAGGAGCATACTGGGAGGTAGACTTCACTGAGGTAAAGCTGGGCCGCTATGGGTATAAGTACCTATTAGTTTTTATAGACACCTTTTCAGGATGGGCCGAAGCATTCCCTACCAAGTAGGAAACAGCTCAGATAATGGCAAAAAAAATGTTGGAGGAGATTATGCCAAGGTATGGCTTTCCCACTATGATTGGATCTGACAATGGGCCTGCCTTAGTATCCAAAGTAATACAGGGTTTAGCATCAGTTATTGGGGCTAATTGGAAATTACATTGTGCGTACAGACCCCAGAGTTCAGGAGAGGTAGAGAGAATGACTAGAACTCTAAAAGAGACCCTAACTAAATTGACCATGGAGATTGGCAGGGACTGGGTGGCTCTCCTTCCTTATGCCCTTTATAGGGTCCGTAACTCCCCTTATAAGCTGGGCCTGACCCCCTTTGAAATCATGTTTGGAATACCCCCTCCCATTGTACCACAACTCCAGGCAGAATTAATAACTGAAATTAATGATCATGAACTTTTGTCTTCCCTCCACGGTATCCAGCAGGCCCACCAAGAAGTTTGGCCAAAGTTGAGGGCCTTATATGAGATGGGGCCCCCACCTGAACCCCACCGCTATCAACCAGGTGACTGGGTCTATGTACGGCGCCACCGGCAGGGGACTCTCGAACTTCTCTAGAAGGGACCGTAGGTGACCATCTTAACCACACCAACTGCCCTCAAGGTAGTTGGGATCGCCACCTGGGTCCATTATACGCACGTGAGACCAGCAGACCCATTCCTGCCAAGGACGACTTCCTGTCAACATGGAAAGTAACCCGCCACAAGGACAACCCTCTCAAACTAAAGTTGCAACGAGCAGGAGGTCAATGATTTTTATCCTAATCCTACTCCAAGCTCGCAGAAAACGAGAGAGGAAACAGCGAGACGGATCGTTTGAGTCATGGTTTAACTCATCTCCTTGGCAAACTACCCTAGTTTCAACGCTTCTGGGCCCTTTAATTATTTTACTAATGTTGCTTACCTTCGGTCCTTGTATCCTTAATATATTGGTCAATTTCATGAAGGACCACTTAAATATAATTCAACTTATGGTGCTTAGAACTCAATATGGGCCAATACAGGAGACAGAAACTGAACTTTCAACCCAGGATCCATGATTGGCTCTCCTAGGTATGAGAGAAAGGGGGAAATGAAAAGGGAGCTAAACCGTGGCCATGACAGGCTGCATTTAGGTCATGAAAGATTTCAGGCCTAGATAGCCGATTCCAGGAAGGCTACTAGATTAGGACTGGCCTTTGGTAAACAACCAATCGGGAGCTAACAAGCCAATGCCTAACATTCCAAACCATATATGTCAATATGTAAAAATCTGGGTACCCTAAGCCAATGGAAACATGCCAAACCTCACATGTTGGAAGATCAGCCAACTGTGTACTTTGCTTTGTTCAAATTTCTTGCTCTACTGTGGAGCTCATAAAGGTCCCACTGAATCAAGACTTGGGACTCTCAGCCAGTACCTGCTGTGTCAGTGAACACTGTGAGTCTGAGCTCCAGCTTGCAATAAAGACCTTTTTGCTTTTGCATCGGAGACGGCTCCCTGGTGGTGTTTGGGGATTCGCGATCTGGGCACAACAGTATATCTCCCTAAGTGCCAGGGCTCTGCTCCCACCTGGTCTTTTTTATGGACCACAATCAAGGTGTTTGTGGATCACATTCTCTCAAGCATCTAGGAGAGAATAGTTCATATTTTTCTTTTAGACTTCATGTTGCCAGAAACCCTCTCTTTTCCTCCATGATGCAAGGTATCCTCCCCTATCTCTGTCTTCCCTCCTCTTCTCACTACAACACAAGTCATAATGAATTAAGAGCTCAACCTACTCCTCCAGTGTGACCTCATCTTGACCAATTTCCTCTGAAATGACCCATTTCCTAATAAGGTCACACTTTGGGGTTCTAGGAAGAATATGCATTTTGAGAGGACCGCATCCAACCCAGTCTAAGCCTCTTTATTTGACCACCTCATGTGAGCCCTTAATGAAGATATTCCAAACAAAATCTCCTTTCCTGTTGACAGCACTGGTCTCAAGCAGAGACTCTTATTATAGCCTATATATAGTTTAAAAGACTGGGCAGTGATCAGTGATGACTGATATTGAAGCCAAAATAAGGCAAGCAGTTAGTTTAGATAGGGAATTGGGTCTAATCGAGGAAAAGGAGACCAGTTTTGTTCTGGGAAGTTGGAGACCCCCCCTGGTAGATTGGAATGTCAATGTCTCCAGAGCCCTTTGATCAGCAAGATTACCTGTCTATACTACCCCTCCCAACAGGCTGCAGGCAGGAATTGCTAATTAATGCCCCCTGGACCCCTTACCTGCCTGAATCACTCCATTTGGCACTTCCCCCTGCCCATCTGCTTCTCACTTTTTGACCACCCCACCAGCATCTTCTGGGCCTAATCCTTTAGGCAGGAAAGAGAGAGATAAGGGGGAAGAGAGGAGAACAAAGGAAACTTTAGTCTATAAAAAGGGCAAGGCGCTCTCACTTCTCGAGACACCAGAATACCAGCCATGGCCCCCTTCTTCCTCCCAGAAGTCTGTGTTACTACTTTTAAATAAAACTTGCTTTATATGCTTTATATGCCTCCACATGCTTCTCTAATGTTCAAGAACTCATCACTGATAACCAGGTGTATCAGTACGACCCCCTACAATGGAGGTACTTCAGTATCCTACGGTATGTGTTCCAGTATCTCTGCTATACTTTCATCTTACTTCTATACAGTTCTTAATATGTTGGGGTAAAATTTATTTTTCCTTTTATCAAAATTGTGTTTTCCATATAATGGAGAATAGCTAAGAACTTGACTTTCCAACTTTAGAAATATTGTAACAAGCGTGTGCTGCGGTTTGAATTTCCCCTCCAAAACTCATGTTGAAAGCTAACTGCCTTGGTAACAGTATTAAGTGGTGGGACATTCAAAAGGTAAGCAGGTTTTGAGGGCTCCGCCCTCATGAATGGGTTGTGGCTGCTATCACAGGGATGGGTTAGTTAGGAGAAGGTTCCTGAAAAAAATGTATTGGGCCCAATTTCTCCCTCTCTTGTGCGCTACCTTCCTCGTTATGTGACACCATCTGCCACTTTATGAGGCACCACAAAGGTCCTTACCAGATGCTGGCACCATCCTCTTGTACTTCCCAGCCTTTGAACCTGAAAGAATTCCCTTATTTATAAATTTCTGTTTATTTTGCTAGAGCAACACAAAACTGACTAAAGCAGTAAGTAAATTATCAAGAGTCCAAATAATAAGGTGAAACAAGATTTATTAGAGTTCTCCAGAGAAACAAGATATCTTCAAAGACAGATGTATTATAGGAAAATGGCTCACACAATTATGAAGGTTGGTAAGTCCTAAGATCTTCAGAGGTGAGATAAAGCTAGAGAACCAGGCGAGCAGATGGTGCAGATTGGGGGAGGGTCAGTCCTTTTGTTCTATTAAGGCCTAAAACTATTTGGGTAAGAGCCAACCACATGGGGGAGAATAATTGCTTTACTCTGTCAACTCATTCAAATGTTAATTTCATACAGAAATACCTATGTTAGCTTTCCATTATTGAAACAAATTCCTGAGATGATCAGTTTATCAAGAGAAAAGGTTTTTATTGGCCTACTATTTTGATGGTTCCAGTCCATTATGGTTGGTCCCCAAAGCTTTTGGGTCTGTGGCAAGGTAGCACACCATGGAGGTAACAAGGGGCAAAACCATGAACCTCATGGCAAAGATAATGACAAATGAGCTGAAGAGAGGACAGTCCTACAATCTTCTTCAAGGACATGCCACTGGTGACCTAAAACCTGTCATGAGGCCCCACCTCTTAAAGCGTTCATCACCCCCAAACCGTGCTCTAGATTGGGACCCCAGCCTTTAACACAGGAACCTTTGGTAGACACTCCAGATCCAAACTACAGCACACTCTCATAGCCATATCCAGAATGTCTGGGAACCCTGTGGCCTAGTCAAGCTGAAACAAACAAACAAAAATGATGATCACACAAGGAAGACCCACAGGATGTGTATTAGGCATAAGTAAGAGACTGGGTGTCCCAAGCAGTGAGTAAGAGAAGAGTCAAGTTTGGTTCCAACAAGTGCATTTTATTCATGTAATGCACACTCAACATTCCTAATAATAGCAAGCCAAAATACATTGAAGATTCACTCCCTTATTCACCTAGAGTCCAATCCCCACGGACTTACTCAATGCAACGTCTCTTAGCCAAGAAGTCAGTCAGCAAGACCGAGGGGATTCTTCTCAGCTGTAGCCTCTCTCCGCTCCTCAGATATCCTCGGGTGTCTGATAAGCTGGAGGCTGGGTGGCAGTCCTTGCCGCGGGAGAGGTGGTCAGTCATCTGGTCTCAGTGACAACGGTCAATCAGCAATCAGTGATGGAGTGGACATCAGCCAGGGCAGTCAAGAGACAGAATGATGTGGAGTCCTCTGGTCACGGTGCTGCTGACAGTTTGCTCCAAATGTCCAGGGGTTTAAGTAGTGATTTTCAGCCCAGTCATGCTCTGGTCTTCATTGATAAAGACCAGAACACGACTATATTAGGAGCCACCACTCAAATCATAGCTATAGGTTCATATCGGCATTGTTCAGGAGTGTCATCCTGTCTCACAGCAAGTTTGTCACCAGGCGCTTTTATTTTAGTTTTACAAGTTCAGGCAAATACCAAATACAGCTTATTATTACTACATAACACACAACTATAGCAATTCCTATTACTTCCTTGTCTCATTACACCAGGGAAACATAAACCATGGCATACACTTCAGCATTAGAAAGGACCTCACTCAACACCAAGTTGAGAGGCCTTGACCAGCCTCTTGAGACCCAGGTCTGACCAGTACTGTCCACTTATTCCATAAGGACCTGCTGGGTGGGTGATGCCCAGAACTGCCCTCCAGAGTGCTTCACTCTGAGTGCTGTCTTTCTTGCTGGTTCTTGCAGGACTCAGTCTTAAACATTGCTTAGGAGACAAGAGCAAAAGCCCTTCCTTTGATTTCCAGAGTGATCCACAGCTGAATTAGATGGAAGATCAGGTGATCATTGCAAAGCCTGGAAAATCACTTGCCATCCCAGAATATGGTTTTCTTTCATTTTTACCCAATTTCCTCAAAATATCCTGGAAATTGACAGGGTGACAGGGAAGAAGGCTCCCAGAGGACCTGAGCAGGATGAGGTTCATTTTCCTGCTGGCTGCTCTTCCCCACAAAGGTCAGTGCAGGAAGTAATCAATTAAGCTGTAAGGGGCATTTGCAAATTAATCCCCATTTGTCTTGGCATTTCTAAAGATACTGTATCCCAGAATAGAACAGAATAGAAAAAAAAAAAAAAATGAGAGAATAAGAGTCCATCTGATCAGGGAAATGCAGCAGGCAGGAAGGATCCTAATAAGCCAGTGTGTGGTTCCATGAGCATGTGGATACGTGTGGGCCTGTTAGCACTAAGTGTCCTTTAAAGAACAACATCACAAAACAGAGAGATGTAGGCTGACTGGAACCAGACAGATGATGAGGTGTCCACCACAAACACACCTGCAGCATAGTGCCTGTCGTATGAGGATGGAAAGTCAGGAGCATGCTAGAGACTGCATCTCTGCAGCAGATGCTGCTCCACCATCAAGCCACTGTCTTGCTAAGACCTCCAGCTGCTTGGCCTGGAAAGTTGAAAAGGAAGATAAACATGACAGGTGTGGAACTTTGGCAGAATTACGTAGATCTATTTATGGTCTATCCAGAGTGAGGCCTCAGGTTGGGGTAGGTCATGTCAGCTCTCTGAGACCAGTTTCTCCTTTATCAATAAGGAGGACGTATAAGCTTCCTGTGGGTGTCATAATAAAATACCTCACATTTGGTGGCTAAAAGTAACAGAAGGTTTTTTTCTCCTCATAGTTGTGGAGATAAGAGATCCTCAATCAAGTTGTTGGCAGGGCCAAACCTGTCCCAAAGGCTCTGGGGCAAGATCTTCCCTGTCCTCTCCCAGATTCTGGTGGCTTCTGGCATCCCCTGACTGACAGACACATCACTCCAAACTATACAGTCACCTTCTCCTTTTCTGTGGGCTTCAGATCTCCCTCTATGTCCTTCATAAGCACACTTGCCATTGGATTTAGGGCCCACCAGATACTCCAGGATGATCTCAAGATGGTTAACTCAATCCCACCCACAAAGGCCCTTCCATAAATACATTAGCAATTGATTTAAGGTAGGTATTTTGAAGGCACCACTTTTCAGCTTCTGGCAGAGGACTGGGTAAGAAGGTCTGTAAAACATAGCACAAGGACACCCAAAACTGTACATAGCTGAGCAAACACTAAGCTTCACTTCCATTCTGTGAGTCTCATTTCCTGGACAACAGGACTAGAACATAGTAGAACATTTAGATGCATCTGGACCACAGTTTCCAGCATCAGGACCTTCATACTATGGTTCCTACCATGGAATCCCTCATACCTTCCAAGATATGATGAGAAACTTGTCCACTGACTAGTAAAGCTCACATTTCCCCATTCTGTGACTTTAAAAAAACTGTTCAAATTATATGATTTTGACTATCTTTCTAGCTTGCTTCCTTTGTTTTTGAATTATTTCACTCATTTGATCTAATGAATAATTCAAAGGAAAGAATGGATTTCTTATACAGACACCATAGAAAAAGTTTGCTGCTGGCTGCCCAAAGCTTTTCTGCTCCTGGGGTCTGCCTTCATTTTTGTGCTTGACTAAGGATGCATTATATAACTTATTTCTTCCATGAGCCAGCATTGATGTGGTAGACATTGCCTTTGATGCTGGGTTGCAAAATAAACAAGATTCCATTTTTTTTCCTGTTGATGCAGCTCCATCAACATAGAGCCTGCACACTTAACCATTTGCAAGTAAAGTGATTTTTCAGAAGTTTTAATAGTCTTTAAAATTGACACAAACTTATCCCACTAAATAACATGAGATGATTTGCTCAATAGAGGGAAGGTTTTGTATAAAATAATTTTCATATAATCTGAAGTATCAATATTTAATTACATACTAGAAAACAAATGAGAAAAAAATAACTGATAGCTAAAGCTTATCTTAGCTAACTTAAGTTTAAGACTTTAAAAATGTTTTTAAAATCGTGTTCATATTTCACTTGAAGTTGATCACTTTGGATTCAGACACTGGTATTAGCAAAAATTGTCTTCTACCTTAAATTTGAATATAAGCTGCTCACAGCAGCTGTGACTGTGACATCACTTGAAACTAATTGAGGGGACAAATATTTTCTCAGTCCTTCAAACACAACATTTTCTCTAGGAGCTATGGAATAAAGCCGCGGTGTGACATTTTCTACAAAACAACCCCAATTCTTTTCAGTTTCATCTCCTTGTACTCAGTTTCTACCTGTTCCCTTCCAACTGATACACACACACACACACACACACACACACACACACACACACACTCAAATACACACATGCTTCTAAATGTGTCACACTAAATACTAAATTGGAACCCCAGCTACACCAGATACTAATCAATCTGAATTTCGATTCTTCTTATCTATGAGACAAGAGTAATAATAATTGCTTCAAATTTTGTTGTAGAAAGTAAATGCCAGTGTAAATAGTCACACACAGTAGGTTATCAATAAAGCCTCCAGGCTGGCCTGAGGTTACTTGCACTTCCTGGTCTGCCTGCCCTATGTAATCCCTTCCATTTGGTGTGGGCAAGATCTGAGACCTTCTAACCAGCAGCACACATAGGATGCCACTTTGGTGACTGATGACAATGTTTGTCTTGCTGGGACACTGTCTCCTTTGGAGGCTCCGGTGACAGCCTTCTTAGAGAGGTCCAGGTAGTAGATTCTGATCAAGAATCTGTAAGAAACTGAATCCCTCATTGCCACAGCCTGAGAGGAGTCACATGAGGACAAGTCACCTGGGTTTGTCAGTGGATCCATTCTCAGTGGAGGCTTCAGATGAAACCAGCCCTACCTCTCACCTTGAACTCAGCCTTAAAGAGTGCCCAGCTCAGCAGTGCTCGAACTCCTGTCCCTCAGATACTGAATTAATAAGTGGGTGTTTTCTTAAATCACCAAGCTGACGCTAACATTATTTTAAACAGCAATAGTTCAGTAGCTTGCAAGGTGAGTTCCTTCCAATATTGTGAAAAAGTAGAAATAAACAGTTGAAATCAAAGGGAATCTAGAAATGTGGGACATTTGGGAACAGTAAAATCAACTGTTTCTGAAGAAACAAGATGTGAAGTAAATGTGTAAAAGTCTGCACTACAAAAGTTCATCAAGAATTCTTTTACCAAATATTAATCAGAACTTGGTAAATGATCAGGTGAAGATACATCTTTAAATCAAGTTACTTGTTTTGAATGGCTTGGGCAGAGCCACCACCTAGCAAAAACATACATTATACCACATTGTACCAGCTCCAAGAAGGCTTGCTGCCAATGCCACCTCACTGGAGGTTGTGGAGGATTTCAGTCAAGATCTTAGACAAGCACAGTACCCCCAGAAGCAGAGCTATATTGGGAGCTTCCTCTTTTTCCAAGGCAGAGATGCTTCATGTCTCATGAGGACAGATTCCTGAAGGTTGTGTGCATCTCTGTCCTTTCTTTTCCACAAAGGAGTTTTTAAAGATAATGTGTCTCTGCTACCCCACTGCATGTTGCATGGGCATGAGTCACATCAGACTGGGCAGTAGGCCCAAACATCTTGGGCCTTGAACTAGAAGCAGTACTGAGCAAGATTGTGATAATCAGTACAGGAAGTTCTTATGAGGTGCCTGAATATTTGGTGGCCAGAAATGGGACAGTTATAGTGATGGTAAAAGATTCATCAGAAGCCCATATTCCTCAATCCTCTGGGTATGGTTGTCCTTAGAAACTGACTTCTAAGGCTGTCCTGCAGTTGGGTGAGTCCATTGGTGGAAAAGGGTGGTGGCTCTTCCAAGCCTAAGCCAGAGCACCCGTAGCAAATCCCATTTCTTCCTTGTGGTGGCCTAGCATTGAAACAACAGCCAGGAAAACCTCAAAGACCTCTTCAGTCTTCTCACTCAATGTCAGTTTATTGAACTGCTGCACTATCAACCTGCTGCCTACTCAATATGTAATGGCAGCAAGAAAGAGACTTCTGTTGTTTGAATCCTTGTACACTTTGGGCTCTGTTTATTACACCCTAATTAAAATGAATCCCAAAGGCTGATATCAAATGACATGAAAGTGTCCTCTGAGAGAGGTGATATTTGGGGCTATTTTGAATGCCCTTTAAACTCCTAGAATAAGATGAATATGCAGATGGTTGGGAATGAGTTTCAAAGAATGAAGAGGGTATTTCAGAGATACATGATAAAGACAAATGTTATCTACTTCATGATATTAAAAAATAGATTGGGCCCAGACAGAGTAAAATTCCTTTCACACAATGAAAAATAAATAATGTGTTTCTTGGCAGGTTAGAGTTTGAAAGGACTTAGGAGGAGAGCATCTGTCCTTCAGGGTTCTAAATAAGGAGAAGTAGAGAACTGCCATTCCAAACAGCATACTGAAGAAGATTGCTGTAACAGGTTCCTACTTCAAAGGGTAGAATGAGAAAACAATGAAGTATGAACTGAGGTCCAGTTTTGCTTATGGCTTAAATGCTGTCCTGATTTAGTAGGACATGACCCAATTTGTCATTCATACCCTGAGGCTGGCCAGAGGACAGAATTGTTGAGGTTTTCACTTGCATGAATCTTACAGCCTGGGAGAAGGTGTCAAGACTCTTTTTCCTTATTCCTAAAGCCATGAAACAGTAAAGTCATTATTATTCACCAGAAAATTTGTCTCAGAACTCCTGAGTAAAATCTATAAGCTCTCAGACACATTTTGAGAAGGTAGCTTCTTACCAACCCAAACTCAGAGTAAATATCTATATCTAATTGCCCACATAACATCTTTGGCATCTCTGGAAAGCTGGCATTCAGCATAATTATAGTGCATATTGCCTTGTCACGGAGACAGACAAGTCCACTCCAGCCATCCTAAACCCAGAAGAGGAGGAGAACTGCGGGCACTGTTTGTGTGTTTGTCCTTCCCACAGTTTGCAGACTGTCTCAGTCAGTGACAAGCAATCCCATTTTTGGACATGGCACTGAAAGTCAGATTATTTTTCAAGCTAGAAGGCCACATCAGGACTGTAAAACGGCTTCCCTAATTGTGAGCACTCGAGTTTGCTGCATCACTGGAGCGTTCATCAGCGAAGACAGTAAGGCAGAGAGGAAGGAAGGACATCAGTCACTACAGAATTAGCACAGTACCTTCTCATCCTTGCCTTGTTGCAATTTGGGGCAAGAGGAGTAGACAAAGGGAAGAGAGGAGGAGGGGTGGGAGTGGTAAGAGTGTAGAAATGCTCCCACTTTGATCTCTATGTGCAATACAATGCCACCAAACACCACTGAGTACTGGCAGCTTTGGCCCCAAAGGGTCATCATGACAATACCAACCTAGTCACTACCGAGAAACACGCAGGGGGCCTCTCACTCTGGGTTATCCCTGGTCCAATGGTTGCCTAGGATACAAGAGAGCCCAGACTCTGAAAAGCAACACATACACAGAATGCAAGATCAGACTTAACTTAGTCAGATGGAAGAATTACAATGCAGCAGCCAAGCAATTCTCTGGTGCTACAGGAGAGCCTTAGGTGGAAAAGGATCTTGCAGTCCTGTTTGAATTTGCAAAGCGGAGCTGGTTTGGCCATTTGTGGGCAGGTAGAGGGTTTATGCTAGAACACAATGAAGTCAAATGAATAGTTGTTTCTAAGAAACTCACAATAAAATATGGCCATCCATCATTGAGACATTTACTTTAGTGATTTATTCCAAACAGTCTTAGTTACTAAATAAATACACCATGCCAGTTCTTTCCATTTCTGGCTTCCCAGATACCTCTAAAGTCTTCGCTTAAGGTCAAGCAGAAACAGATTCTGACATTTTCATTTATAGTCATACCCTAATAGAGACACATTTTAAGAAATGCTTTGTTGAGTACATCTTGTCATTGTGTAAACATCTAGGCTGTACTGAAGCTAAGAAGGACTTCAATATCACCATGTGACCACATATAGTCATATATTGCATGTGACATGGTTATGTGGTGCATGACTGAATACCCAGTATCATAAACCTTAAAATTTCATCAAATCCTCCACTTCAAGCTCTAAAGCAAGAAATGATAAGGATGGGAACTGAACAAGTGCCCTTCATATTCTTGATGTCAAGCATGATTCCATTCCCAAAGATGCAGGAGAAGAAATTTTATGAGTACAAACTTACATTTAAAAACCTCACTCATGTTATAGGATAAAGTCCAATTGAAGAGAAGACAGAAGTACGATATGTAGTGAGTTCCAAATGATGCAATATTCACAAATGAACAGCAGGCCACAACACTTGACAGGGTTCCAGATTAGCCTAAGCTCCATACCAAATGCACATCTTACCAATGAGAAGCAATATTCCTAATCAATTTTGTGTCTCCTTTAATACAGCACTAAAGACACAAAGACAGGTCTTAGCTACATTCAGAATGTTGCAAGATAATTCAGAATTTTGCAGATAAGGTGATATTGGTGAAAACTGGACACTTCCCTTCGGCTATGTTTTTAATATGTTCCCCCTAAATTTGTGTGTTGGAAACTTAAGACCCCCAATTCATAAGTTGACAGTATTTGGAGGTGGACCTTTTGAGGGGTAACTGGGTTGGATGAGGTCATGAGAGTGGCATCCCCATGGTAGCATTAGTGGATTTACAAGAAGAGCAAGAGTGACCCAAGCTTGTAAGCTTGCTCTGTTTCACCATGTGATGCCCTCTGCTACCTTATGATGCAGCTAGAAGGCCCTCATCAGATTCCATGCCATGCTCTTGGACTTCCCAGCTTCCAGACCAGGAGATGAATTCATATATATTCTTTAAAATTACCTAGCCTCAGTCAGGTGTGGTGGCACACACCTGTAATCCCTGCAGCTCACAAGGCTGAGACAGGAGGATCGAGAGTTCAAAGCAACTCAGTGAGACCCTGTTTCTAAATAAAATACAAAACAGGGATGGAGATCTGGCAGAGTGGTCAAGTGCCTCTGAGTTCAATTCCTAGTACCCCCTCCATATACCAAACAAAATGGTATATGGAGAAAGCACAGATCTACAGCTCTGTTGCATGTTTTCTGTTCTGATTGCTCTTGTGAATATGGATGATCAATGTATTTGATTTTTGCATAAGTTTTAACATGAGCAGATATACTTTACAACATGATGAGGTGAATATTATTTCTAAATAAGTTCTACTTTTCTTGGTCATAACTGTGATGCATCCATATTGTGTAACACTTGGAGGATTTGGTGAAGTATACAGATGGAAATTTAAATCATATGTAACCCTACATCCTGGAATAACTGCAGTTAACAGTTTCTTCTGTACCCTGCCAGTCTTTTCCTTCTAAACATATACATAAACATACTAAGACATATATGCACAGAGAGTGAGTGAAAGAGAAGCCATGGTGGTATATGCAGGTTTGATTCTTGCACTAGTCTTTCTAATAGTACACAAGTCCTGATACACAGAACTATGGAAACAATGACATCTTATAGTTTTTTAATATAATTGACTCATTTTATGAATGAAGCAATGAAGAAAGGAGTAAACAAGAGGCTTTTCAGGATGCCCCAGCTGAGAAGTGAAGGATATAGCCTCCCTCCAATTCAGATACTACCCCCCACTATGTGTGAATGTCTGGGCAAAGTGACTCCTCTGTCAAATTTAAACTCAGAAGTATGACTCATTGTTAAAAAGCATCAATATGCTTAAGGGTTCTTTGAGCAGAAGTCATGGCTAAAGGCACACTGCACCTAGTCAGTCACTTAATAACAGAGACCTGCAAGTTCAGAAAACAAGAACAAGAGCAAATGATTTGATGCAATGACTGCGCATTCCTCCTCTCACTTATTTCTTTTTCTTTAGGCTTTGAGGATCTATTTGACAGGAGGAGAAACAATGTCCAACTTCAAGGTAGGAGTTTCAGCAGTCAGCCATTCCTGAACTATGTGTTTGCTGGGAAACAGTGGCATGTGGCATCCAAACCTCCAGGTGTCATCAATCTCAGAAGGCTTAGAGAGATTGTCAAAGGGAGAGATAAAGTAGCTTTGAATAATTAAAATGCTCTGATAGTTCCAAGGTAAATATTTTCATGGTTTTGTCTTCTTTCCTTTCCACCCCACCCCTCCCTCTCATTTTTTCTGGTGTTAGAAATGAAATCTAGGGCCTTTAGCATGCTAAGCATGCACTCGACCCCTGAAGTGGAGCCCCAGACACTTCCCTTTTTAAAAGAGTTAAAACTTATCTACTTGAATATCCTCCTCATTTGCAATTCCATTGTATATATATCACAGACTCCCTATCATATCTGTAACCAGGTAAGAGTTCCTGTCACTGCATCATAAGAGGAAATAAGACATTGCTCTAATTATCAATTTATTATCTCTTTTGAATTCATCCTTCATTGCCTGTTTCATGAAAATATATCTGGGCCCTATAAACATATTTTCTTTGTCAACTGGCAGTAAGTTTTGTCAGGAGAAGCAAAGTAAATGGGCACCTGCAGGCAGATCCCTGCAGTATGACTGGTTTTTCCAGTTCCCAGTTCCTGTAACGTGGCAGTATCTTCAGTATCCAGCTCTTTGTAATGGACATGGCTTCTCCATCTCAGACTCCAGACTCCATCAGCACAAGTGGTGTTTTCCCCAGTGTTTGACTTCCACTGTGTAGTTGGCTCCCCCACCACTTATATTTTGTAGTTCACTGCAATCAGTAGCACCTGGTGACCAGCAGTTTCCCCCATCACCTTCCTTGGGTGATTTTGTAGTAGAGTGACTCCCCAGTGAAACACCTCCACGTGAACACATTTCCCCAGCAGATTGGATGGAAGATGTCTGGTGAATTTCATGGGTACAGCACCACAGGGGCCCCTCTCTGTCATCCACTGGGTCACGGTGATGACCTCTTTAACAAAGTCTGCAATTCAACCCCAGGAGGCTTTTTCCCTCAGGACCATCTCCTTTTATCTGCAATTCCTCTACTTCTCTTTGCTCTCTTTATGTCTTACCAGACAGAATTGCCTTGCTCCAATCTCCTGGTACAGTTAGCAATTCTCTACATTAAAAATGTTCAAGAGCTAGACAGTTTCTTTCTCCTGATCTGACCTGGACAGGTACAGGCATAAAGCTGTTAAGCTCTGTGGTTGTGAGCAAGAACTGTCAATCCTTAGTAATCACGAACAGAAAAGAGATTAGTGAAGAATATTTGGTCTTTTACAGGATGAAGGGGAAAGTCAGACTTCAGAAGGAGAGAAAATTGGCAGATGGAGTGTTCTAGGTATTAAAGATGACAGGTAATCTCCACCTTCCACCAGACTCCCTACAAGTAGCCTGAGATAGGGGTTTCAGGAGAATCAAGAACAGGGAAACAGAGTGAGGGATATAGGGTAAGGTGGGAGCCAGGATGTGGCCCTAGCTGGAGGTAATCTGGGTGTTCTGGAGGTACATGGGATCATAGAATTACTCCATCTATGGCAAAATGGCACCCTTGTCCCCACTTCTCAGCCCATCCCTGAATGTTGACTACCCTGAGAAGGGCAGTACAAAACCTCTCAAGTGGAGTGGCTCCATGTTCTCTGGAAAGAGGCAGCAGTGAGCCCTTTGCAGGGAACACTATAAAATACACTTCAAGAGTAATAAGATGGAAATAAGACGCCTTGATGAGAAACAGAGGATGGAAGGCATAGCCCTGACACAGCCAGCCAGGAAGTGAACACAGGCATAACTTTGAAACAAATGCTAATGGTTGAAACCATTCTTGATTGGTTTAATCTGGATGAATCCAGGTTCATTCCACTTCAGGGACCACCGAGTCTTTACTAAGCCTTGGATCCTCCCATTGGGTGGACCATACCGCAGTGCTCCTTTGGCAGGAAAAATGGAGTTACAGGAGGAAGATGATTGGGGTTGTATTATGTTCTGATGTGTTTATGTGGTTTAAAAGCCCAGACATATTTAATTCACTTATCTATCAGCATTTTCCTTGTTTGTGGCTAGAAAGAAACCAGCATTCAAATGAGTCCTTGAAGTCAGGTTCATGTTGAGTCAGGTCCTTGAAGTCAGGTTCATGTGTCCATTTGTTACTGGTTTTGGATTTTGTTTGTCTCACTCATCCTTGACATTCTATGTCTCAACATTTCAACCAATACCATGAATCTAGCCATGTTGTATTCTAAATAAATATAAACTTATTCACTCCAGGAACTTGAAATGGAGAATTTGGCAGGATAAAATAAGGAAAGGAATGATTCTGGAAATATGCAAATTAAGGTGATGGATGCCTTTTGTGGAAATAAAATGGAGTGGGTGTATAGGAAAAGTGACCCATGTGTGGCCCCTGGATTCTGATTGGGCCCATGCCTCTCTTCCAGCTAACACTGCCTATCCTTTGATGTGATAGTTGGCCTGCCAGTTCTATAATATCCATTCTGAGATTACAAGGTCTTTCCCTGCAACTGTGGACCCACTTATCTTTTCTCAAAGTTCTTCAAGTAGCCTGGAGTCTACTTTTAAATGTTTCCATTCTGATGGTACCAATCTTCCTTTTTATTCCAAGAATATCTAAGGTGCAACACAAAACATGTATTACTATCTCCTTAAAAGCAGCCCTTTTGTTTGTGTTGTGTTGTGTTGTTGTTGATGTTTTGTTGAGGTGTGGGGTAAACCACTCTTTCAGAGAATTCAACAGCAACATCTGAGCCATATACATGGAATATAAGGTCACCATGAATGCATGAAGATTCGGAAAAGATGGGATACCTGCAGCAGAGGACATGTTTGATACTCAAAAGATACACAGCATTAAATGAGGTTCATGAGAAATAAGTCTATATCAGAGTAAGAACTGCAAGTTCTATTAGGGTTTAGGAAAAAGAAATCTCAGGGAAGTCTGAAACATGAACATAAATAATCAAAGGATGTTTCCCAGCAACCTAATTCTTAATCCTTGCAAATAGTCAATACCACTTTAGCTCATTTATTTAAGCTATCGTTGAGCAATAATATAGGGTTATGATCATGCAAAATTCGTCATTTCTGAGAATAGGAGGCAAATGCCACCTTCCCACAGAGAATGTTTTTCCCTTTTAAAGTATAAATCCAAGCTGACACATCTAAATTGACCAGGATTTTCTCTATATGAAAACGAAAGTCCACACAATGCTGTAGCTGTCCAGTTAAATTCCCCACAGAGGATTCCAGTTGAGATAAAAGCCAAAAGAAGGCACAGGTTATTTTTCTATTGTTTTTCAAAAAGAAGCATATGAAGTGCTGTGGCCCATGGTGGGCAGTTTGGTTGTTAACAGTAATATCAAGGGGACCCCAGTGACTGCCAGAATGTGGCTTGGAAGACAGCTAAGTTCTGTTTTGTCCCCTTCTCTTTCCTAGTTACTTCCTTGGAAACAAAACCCTTTACTACCCATATTTGACCAAAACAACACAAAGCATGTAAAGATAATTTAGGTTGATTCCCAATATCCTCATAAAACTTCTGATAATGTTATGGTTGAGTGTGTGGTGTCCTATGTTAATGCAGATGATTAAATGATCAGATTATGAGGACCATAACATAATCAGTGGATTAATCCATTTGATGGGTTAATAATTTGAATGGATTACTGGGTGGTATCCAGGCAGGTGGGGCGTGACTAGAGGCACTGGTTCATTGGAGGTGTGCCCTAGGGATTATATTATTTGTCCATGGCTCCTCACATTCTCTCTATGCTTCCTCATTGCCATGAGCAGAGCAGCTTTCCAAACACCATGCCCTTCTACCAGGATGTTCTGCTTCCCCTTGGGCCCAGAGCAATGGAGTTGACTGACCATGGACTGAATCTCTGAAACCCTAAGCTGAAACAAACTTTTCCGCCTCTAAGTTGATCTGGTCAGGTATTTTGGTCACAGCGATGAAAAACTGAGTAAAACACAACATCACCAAACAACCAAAGAAAAACTTACATATTCCTGAATTCTGCCCTGAATTTTTGCAATAATGTTTTAACAACTTACTATCATTTCAAGCTTTAAAAATTACAGATGTATGTCTACCAGTAGGTTTTTGATGAATCTATCTCTACGCTGCATTAGCAGAAAGTTCCAATTCAGAAGCGACAAGCCAAGACTTACTTGAGAATTTTTCTGTGCAATTAATAAAGAACCAAATGTGCACCTTCATTTACTCAGAGTTCCTTTTACTCATTCATTTTCTAATCCATCCAGTATGCCAAGTACAAAAAATGCAGTCATAAATAATCTTTTCTCATAAATTAATCAGTTGAGAGGGACTTAGTTATTTTAAATTATAAAGGAAATAACAGGTGCCACAAAGAGACTGTGTGAGACCTATGTGTTACAATTTGGACATGATTTGTCCCCCAAAACTCATGTGTGAGATAATGTAAGAATGTTTAGAGGACAAACCTTATGAAAGCCTTAACCCAAGCAGTGAATTAATTCCCAGACAGGATTAATTGAGTGGTAACTGAAGGCAGGTAGGGTGTGGCTGGAGGAGGTGGGTCATTGGGGGCATGCTTTTGGGATATATGTTTTGAATCTGGCAAGCAGAGTCTCTTTTCTCTGCTTCCTGATCATTGCGTGGGTTGCTTCCCTCTGCCACACTCTTCCACCATCAAGTTCTGCCTCACCTTGAGCCACAAGGAATGGAGCCAGTTGTCTATGGACTGAGACCTCTGAAATTGTGAGCCCTCAAATAAACTTTTCCTCCTCTGAAATTGTTTTGGCCAAGTCTTTTAGTCACAGCAGTGAAAAAGCTGACTAAAACACTATGTAATAGTACTTAGGCCTTTTTAGAAGAGAAGACAATTAAAACTTCATAGTAGGATGAGTGACTAAGGAAACCTAAGATGGGCAATTAAGACAGAAGAGACCCTAGAACATGACAGCTGTCTTCAACTGTGTAAAAGACAGATACTGCTGATGGGTTATATTTATTCTGTAAGAATACAGAAGGCAAAACATAGGGTCAGTGGATGGAAGGAAAAAAAGAGGCACATTTCAGCTTCATGAGAAGAATTTTTTAGTAATTAGAATAGTGCAAGATAGAAGTGTCTCCTACAAATGCTAAAACAGAAAGCAGATGATACCTCTCAGAGACACTGAAGTAGGCTTTCTGCACAGTGGAGGAGAATTGATGCTGAGGCTTCCTCCAGGGCTGAGATACCCTTTAAAGACAGGCTTACTGCTGGAATGTAATTTACTTGTGGTTATCGACTATGCTGGGTCAGAGCTGGCATTTCAGTCAGCAGGGGAAACACTTTCTTTTTCCCTTTGGTAGGAGGAGCAATAAAAGAGTAGGTAAAGACACTGGTTTTATAAATCAATTTGAGCATTTCCTTTGAAACTGGTACTGATCATAAATCTTTACGGTTTCTGACTAGCATGTAAGAACATTAATAATAAGTGCTGGGATTAAACTGGAGAGAGAGGTGCAATCATAATCTGTATGTAGTATTTATGTAGCTGAACAAACTGCTTTTTAATTAGATGGCAAAATCTGACATTTAATTTTAATAAAAAAAAGCACTTACCTAAATGGAACATTGTTTTGTTACAACAGAAACATTAAAAATCAGTTGAATGGGCAGAGTTCAGCATCCAATGGTATGAGACCAGACAGAAATGTTCCACTGCCACTAAGCTCTGTGGATTCCTTCATGGGGCAATAAAATGAGTGCTTATTGCACTAGTGAGGTAGGAACATACGTTTGGTGAAAACTCTCATTATCATTACAAGTACACAATAAGGTCTCAACAAACTGGCCATGCACTTCTTGTCAGCCTAGATATACTGTCTTATGTATTTACCCTTATTGTAAGAAGAAAATATTAAACACAGAAGAACAATAGTGAGTTGTCTTGTTCTTAATATATTCTTATTTTGCATTATGACCTCCTCATCTATTAAACTCAAATGTTTTATTCATGGTTTCACTCATTTGAATTGCCCACTGCCTTATTAAAAAGAGTTCAGAGTATTTGACTGTATTTAGCAACTTCTCTAGAAACTCACAGGCCTATTTCAACCAAATGGGAGAAACAATAGGACTATAATAAGAACTGTTAGGGGGACTCACAAGAGATGAAGAGAAAAATACAAAAATGTGACACAACCTATCATTCCCTTTACAGAAAAGAGGGAATTTCATGGCTATTTTCAATCACCCAAAATAATCAGTGAGATTGTCAATGTGGAGTTGCCCAAGGAAAATGGTCCTTCCTTATGACTACACAGTTCAATCCCTATCCTTCTTAGCACATGACACTTTCTGCCTTGTAACTGATGATACATTTTGGGGCAAGGATACATCATCATAGCCCCACCAAACACAACTCAGAATAATTCCACAAATGTTCATTGAATTGCATTGGCTCAATAAAGCATGTATCCATTGACTTCTAGAAGTCCCAGGGACCTTCTAAAAACTGAGAGAAGTCCTTATGGGAAGAGACTGTTATGCAACATGTGGCGATGACACAGTCTGTTAGCTCTGAGAGCCTGCAGGGCTGCCAGCTGTTTGTCTAAGAGCAGTTTCCCGAGCAGCAGGCCATGACTTTATATACCAGTGGGCAATGTGAAACTTCAGCCCTGCTCAGGGGCCTGGGCAGCCAATGAGGAATCAGGCTGGCAGGCTGTTGAATGCACTCAAATAGGTACCACTCCATTCCCTCTAGCAGCAAAAAGAGTGGGGCTTCCCTTTGCAGAAAATGCCAAACCTACCCATGCTGTCTCCTGGGAAAGCTCATGGCCTCAAGTAGTGACACAGAAATCTTACAAACCAACTGAATTTTAAATCCCCTTTCATGTCACTTAAATTTAAGTAACACATTTAAAAATAATGTAGTTGTCATTTCTCTTCATTGCTTGGTTTACTGTCACATTGTTCACAATTTGATTTTATAACATTGATAAAAGGTTACAACTAATATGACATCATCCGTTCATTTGTATCTACAAGAAAAAAATGTAGAAAGGAAACTTTTTTCAATAAGCTTTGATGTCACAGAGATAGTAGGAATTATTACATTTTGCTACTGTGAACTACAAATAAAGAACAAACTTTTGCAACATTTTGGTGATTGGTGCAAACATTTATATTCTATGTGGTGTCACCTAGTGGTTAGGTCATCTAACTACATATTTATTCAGTGTCAGGAAAATCTCTGCATTTGGTTTTAAATTCTTTCACTGTGCATTATACATCCATCCCATCTCAAGACTGCAGTCTTGAAACACATGTCTCCTCTCTTGGACATCTCAGAAATGAAAAAAAAGTTATTTGACAAATGTCCTTAAATTTCTTCACAAGATAAAATTGCACTTGGTATCAAAATACCAAGTGTCAATAGAATTCTAATCTCGTCCTCAGGACTAGTCATTAGAAGAACCATCTAACTAACTTCAAAGGCATCAAAGAGGATGTTGGGTTTGGTCAGTCACATCCCCTCTGTTAGCATCATTTTTAAAAATAGATTCAGATGATCTGAAAACAATCAGACACACCTTCACCAACAGAGTTTTTTATACCTGGAAACTGTGGTGCACATTGCCAAGGAAGAAATGAAAAGGATTCAGCCCTGCCAGATGAGTTGGTCTCCTGGTCACCACCACAACGGGGATAAGATCACCTTGAGTGTGGACAGTGAAAGAAAGGGTACTGAGAAGCTCAGATTTAGATGCTTTTATAAAATGGAAAAATGGTGAAATGAAACTGACCAAATTATGCTATGTATATAGGAATATGCCACAGTGAATTTCATCTTTTTGTGTATCTGTAAAACACTAATTAAAAAAAAAAAAACAATAAATAAAAAGAACAAAGACCAGACTAGAGGAAGGAAAACAGGAGGAGGAGAAAAAAAGAGGAAGTACTGGGGACTAAAGTGGAACAAATTATATTCCAAGTTTTTATGATTAAGTCAAAATGACTGAAAATAGTATGTATAACTATAATGCACTTATAAAAAATGAAGACACATTATTGATTTGGAAATACATCTTTAACTTCATATTTATTGACACAAATTTTCAAATTGGAATAAATGTTGACATTATCCTAGTATGAATAGTAATTTAGAAATTACAGTTCAATATAATATTCTTGTAACTCAGATTTAATCTGCAAAACAACTCAACAATGGTGAAGACTACTCTTTGTCCAACAAGATGCATTTCCCCCATTTTCTGTAATCATAAGGTTTCAGGTGAGAGGGAGGATTCTGCCAGACAGGAATAACATTTCCTAGATCCATAGGCAGCTGGCTGTGGCTCAGTCCTCAGCTGAATTTAGTTCCCCCTGAGGGCATAGGCTCAAGGCCTGACACAGGAAACTGTGTTTGCAGGCCTTCCCTCTGGCTGCAAAGATGACAATGCAACCTTGTCCTGGAAATGATGGAGTCTCCTCTCGGTCTCTTCCCTGAATGGCTGGGGAGACCATAGCAGCTCACCAGTCTCAGAATTCTTATTGAAGGATGTCTATATTCTTCAAATCATTGAATTACTCTGAGTCTCCTGTTACAGCAACTTAGGACTCCCTAACTGACAAATCAATGTCTAAAATTATTTTCATAGTGGCCACATAATCCAAAAGTTATTTGCACGTAGAGTTCCTTAATCTTTGAATTGGTGACAAATGGTAACAGTGGTTGCATATGTCCCAAGAACTTTTAAAAAATATATACTGCAAAAATATAAAAAAAAATACTGCAAAAATATAAAAAAATACAAAAGCAGTTTTAAAAAGTAATTTTACTTTATACAAAATGACAAAGCCAATGACCTTTCTGAATTCTAAGAGACTGAATTAGTCTTAAGAACTTTAGATAGTACATCTCTAATCTAATTATTCATAAAGTGGTGAAAATTAGTTTTCAATATGGCCATTTGATTTTTTATTTATTTTTTGTCTTTATTATTTTTCTTTCTTTTTTGGGGGACGAGGGCAGATACCCAGGGATTAAACTCAGGGGCACTCAGCCACTGAGTCACATCCCCAGCCTTATTTTGTATTTTATTTAGAGACAGGGTCTCACTGAGTTGCTTAAGGCCTCAATAATTTGCTAAGGCTGGCTGTGAACTCATGACCCTCCTGCCTCAGCCTACCCAGTCTCTGGGATTAAAGGTGTGCATCACCGTGTCCCATGTTTTTATTTCTTGATTGATACAATTGTGCATACTTACAGACTATAGTGTTATGTTTGGATACATACATACATTGTGGAATGATCAAGCAAAGGTAATAAGTTACACCCACAACTTATACTTTTAAAATTTCTTTTTGATAAAAATAAATCCTCTCTTCTAAATACTTGAGATATATAGTGTAGGATTTCCAATTATATTCATCGTAGTGTGAGATATATCACCAGTTATACCACCAGATACATCTAGTTATAACATTGTTCCCATTGGCCAACATCACCTCATCTCCCTCTACCCTCATCTTGCCTGGTCCCTGGCAAACACAAATCTACTCTCAACTTCTATGAGACCAACTTTTAAGATTCCACTAGATCTTATGGTCTTTGTCTTTTCTGTGCCTGGCTCTTATTTCACTTAATATAATGTTCTGCAGTTTCAGTTATGTTGTTGCAAACAGCAAGTTTTCACACTTTTTGTGTATGGCTGAATAGTATTCCATGGTGGATCTGTATGTATCACATTTTCTTTATCCATTCCTCAGTTGATGGACACTTGGTTTGAGTCTCTATCTTGACTACTGTGATAGTGCTGCAATAAACACGGGAGTGAAGGTGTCTCTTTAATATACTGATTTCATTTCCTTTGGATATTAAGGTACTTTCACAGATTACAATAGATCAAAACAATAACCAGACATTGGGCATGTAGGTGGCGAGTTAGGGAATCATGAATTAATTTCCCAAACTACAGAGATGCTATGTCTTCTGAATGAGTATGACAGCTCACTTCCTGTTCAATAGGTTTCTCAAAGTTTAGTCAGTCACTGTTTCAGATCTCTGCTAAGCATTTCACCCATTAGAATTTTAAGTTTAACTATCCAAAACTGAAAATTAAAAAAAGTCTAAAAATCTTTACCCTCATCCACTTTGATTAGGGTTCTGCCATCTGCAATTCCACTGAGCACAGCTCTGCACAGCTCTGACAAGGACATGGATCCTTGTCATCATGAACATTGTCCTCAGATAGGTGTAACTTGACGCATGGAGTTTCTGGGAGAAATCTGTATTTCTCTTGTTTTATTCCTGCATATTTAAGATCTGTGTGGTTTGATGTCTTATCATTGTGAGTCACCACAGGAATCCAATAAGACAGGACTTTAAATTTAAAGGCTGTTTTTGCAGATGGAGCAGATTAGCATGCTCTGCAATTAGAGCCCATGGCTTCATCATCTGTTTCCAAAAATCTGTATGCTTCTTTGGCTTTGGGAACTATCTTCTCAGATTCACTGTGAGCAAAAATAAAGAGGACACCTCTCAATTGATCTCATGCACTCTCACATCATACAACAAGCTAGGCTGCATGAGGCAAAGCAAAAGTGCCCCTGGAGTTGCAATAGAAGATGACTTTTGTCCTGGATATACATGGAAACTTCTTTTATTTTTGTCACTGGGATGTCTTCTAGGCTTTGCTTGTAAACTTGGCTTTGCTCTATTTAGATTAAATGACAAACATCTTGACCTGCACTGGAGCCACTACCTACCAGCATAAGTTTCTAATGAACAAGCACATGGTACATTACTGTAAACAGAAACACATTTTATGTCTGGAATACTACAAAGGGCACACACAAAGGAAGGACTGAGGGTGACCTCATGATAAAGACACCCCTCCCTATCCCCAGCATTCTCTGACCCAGAGGGTCTTTCTAGACAGCAAAGACTCATCATTTATGATTGTGCAGTCCTGTAGATGTACAAGACACAGGAAATTGAACAAACCTCAAATGACACCATGATTCATTCTCTTGAATTCTTTTGTTTTAATAAATCTTAGATGATCCACTTATTTGTCATTTGCCATTTTCTCCTAAAATCCAAAAGCATAAGAAACCATCGGCATTAAGTCTTTGCGCTAATTGGATTCAAAAAACATTCTCCTCTGGAACTACAAAAGCAGAAAAGTTTTAATCTTATAAAAAACTGTGTGCCTGATGACACTTGTCCCAACTGGACTTGAGCACAGGGCTCAATAAGTAAATATCTTTATTGAGGTTTTTGGACACTTCAGAGCACAGAAAGCTGAAGGGGTCTTTCTAGATCAAATCAGTTCCATGTGTTCCCAACTAGGAAGGAAGAACTTCTCTTAGGAAGAATAACAGCTAAGAATCTGGTAACTGGGCTGAGGATTTAGTTTAGTGGTACCAGCACTTGCCTAGCATGCATGGCTCAAGGCCATGGGTTTCATACCCAGCATCCTGCTCCCTCCACAAATAAAAAACAATTCTGATCACCAAGAAAATGGAATCAAGTACTGAACATTCAGGAGGATCCTTGAGTTATGAACTTCTGATCACTTGCTGGGTTTATATTTCCACTTAGAAAATGTCCATGGGAGGGCAATATCTACTCAAGACCCTGTCTCTAGATTCTCAATGAGCAGGGATGAGTACAGAGCCTGGAGAAGGAGAGAGTGGACAACATTTTCATAGCATAATTCTTGAAGAAGGGTGCAAGCACATGTAGGACACAGAGGAACCGGGTGATATGCTGTTAATTTTTCCTGACTTAAGTCTGGAGTTAAGGGAGGAGCCAGTGAAGAAATCAAGAAGAATGTACCAGTCACCTTTGAAAAATCACTGTATAATGAGTTTCATTTATTGAAGAATAAAATGACAATTTTAATAAAAGAGCTCACCCCCATCTCTCCTGACCTGCATGTCTATGGGTTTTCTTTTTGGTTCTGGTAACACCGTGGGAGGGCAGGGCCTCATGGACTTGCCATTCACCTTGGGCTTGAAGTGCCAATGGGCATAACCTAAGCTACTTCCAGGAGGGGGCCTCTAGAAATTGATGTCCTCACACCACAGCTTTATTCTCCCAACAACACTGTACATTTCTCAGTTCTTTCCACAACCCCTTCTTTCATAGTACTATCACTTTGAGGATATTTCTGCCAATTCTCAGGCTAAATGTTGCATGTTAATCTTCATTTCAGTCACCAAAACCATGGGTAACCCGGAAAGGGTTCCACATATATTTTCTAAGCGAGTGACTTTCTTTGATCATCATTTTCAATGTTTATTTTCTATTTGTGATTCTTCTCTCATACTTTTAAAAAAATCTATTTTCCTTGTGTTTCCAGGGTGATAGTGTGTCCTTCTCCTTCACTTTTAAGTGCTCTTTTACTTTGTTCTCAAAACTTTTGATAATTTGTATCATTATGCATTGAATTTATTCAGTTTCCACAACACATCATCAGATAGCAAATAACCAGGATTTTACATTAATTTCTCAAAGTTATGCTTCTTCTAGTTCAGACCTCTGTTTATGGATTCATCTTAGCATCCAAAATGATGTTATGATGTAAAGGCAGTGTTATGGTTTGGGTGTGGAAAGTCTCCCAAAGGCATGTTGAAGATTTGATCCCCACTGCAACCATGTTCAGAGAGGGGGCTTTTAGGAGGTGATTGGATTACGAGGGCTCTGATCTCATCAGTGGGCGGGCTCACTGAGGGAATCATGGCTGACTGAATTATTAGGAGATGAAGAAAACTGTAGAAGGTGGGACCTTGATGGAGGGAGTTGGTCCTTACAGGTATGTCCTTGGAGACTGTATTTTATCCCTGTGTCCCCTTCTCTGCTTCCTGGCCACCATGAGGTGAGCCGCTTTCCTATGCTATGACCTTCCACCATGATGTTTTGCCTTACCACAGATCTGAGGGAATAGAGTCAGTTGACCATGGGCTGAAACCTCTGAAACTGTAAGCCAAAATAAACCATTCTTCCTCTAATTAGTTTTTTAAGTATTTGTCATAGCAACAAAAAGCTAACTAACACAGATAAAACGTTGAAGTGCCTCTGGAGTAGGTGCAGCAAACTTAAGCAATGAAAGGCCAAATAGCAATACATCAGGTTTTGTGAGGCAGAGTCTCTATCACATGTTTTTCTTTTGTTTGAGGCAATTTGTTATGTTATTCTTATAGTTTCTTATAATATTTTAAAAATATAAAGATTATTCTTAACTGACAGACCATTTAAGAAAACCAGTTCTCAGTTGTATTTGGTCCTTGGGCTATGATTCACCAACCTTACCCAGTTTCACTCAGCTTTGATGGCCTTGCTTTAAGGGTGACACTCATCCCACAGAAACTCCTCTCTGGGTACCTCTCAGAATGAGGACAGTAACTTAGGATTTGGAGTTATCTCAGAGAATTTAAATGCTTTCTCTTTGGTCTCACAGCTTTGATGTGTTGCAGGGTTGCTCTTTCTCTTTCAATGCGAACCTACCATACAAGCTTCATGAAGTCCCAGGGATCCACTAAGTATCTTTTCAAGGTAATATGGTGTTTGCTTTTGGAGCATCATCATTTGCATCCAGTTTGTGCTATATTCATGATATTAGATGATCTGTAGTGATCCATTGCCCATACCAGGCTTCAGGATTAGGGTCATGACTAGCACCACAGGAAACACAGGGGATCTTCCCCCTTCTTGTAATGCTGCATAAAATTTTGTAGCCCTGAGAGTATGGATCCTGAGAAAAATCTGAAAACCATGAATTTGGCTCAAGCATATTTATTGTGAGCTTACTTTTACAATTTTTCTCAATATTATTGTTTGATCCAAGATTTATAATTTTTCTTTTCCCCAAATTGTCCATTTTATCTAGACATCTCAAACTGTAAGCACAGCTATTCACTGATATTTCCTCCACTGCTAATCAATTTGCTCTATCTTTCTGACCATTTATTTTTGTTTGTCTTGATGAATAAAATTGTGTTGTAGAAGCAGTAGGGTACGTAAGAGATCTGCATCAAGGAGAGCTCATGGGCACTGGAAGCTTTATCAAGGAGTTTCAGGAAGAATGTTCTCAAATGTTGTGTGATTCAACAGTTTTAACATTCCAAAATTGGACCACAGAACACTGACTTCTTCTTCCTCTTGGGCCACATCCCAAGGCTATCCTTGGTGGATGTGCCTGAAGGCTAAGTCCATCATGACCTGGTTTCCATGTGAGGCAGAGAAGTGAGTCTTCTTCTAAAGGTGGCAAGACATGCTGTGATGGACACCATGTAGCACCTCAGTAAACAGAGCAAGACTTACCCACATCAGGAGCTTCTGAGGGTGAGACAAGGAATCCAATATCATTCCTACCCAACACCCCACTTTTCATGTCTATCACTTCTTTCAGTCAGGGAAAAAAGGTTAAATGTCTGATACCACCTCAGTCTGTTTAGTTTACTATCACATAATACCATAAACTGAGTTGTTTATTAACAACAAAAATTTATTTCTCATAATTCTAGAGGCTGGGAAGTCCAAGATCAAGTTGTCAACAAATTTGGTGTCTAGTGAGGGATGACTCATAGTGACTTTATACTGTGTCCACACATGGTGGAAGGGACAAGGGAGCTCTCCAGAGTCTCTATTGTAAGGGCACTAATCCCACACATGAAGGAACCACCCTCATGATCTAATCACCTCTCAGAAGGCCCTCCCACCTACTAATATCATCATCTTGGGGGTTAGGAATCAATAGATGAATTTTGGGAGATATATATATCTTGTGTATATGAAAACAGTGCTGGGATTGTGACTCAGTGGTAGAGCATTTGCCTGGCCTTGGGCTCGATTCCCAGCACTACAAAGGAAAAGGAGATGGAAAAGGAAAAGAAAACAGTATTTTTTTTAATTTGTTATTTTTTAATGTCAATTCAGTTATTTTTTGAATGAACATTTATAGATAGATGCACTTTGGGGGGATATGATCTCAATAAAAAATAAAAATAAATACACTGCATTTTTTACAAAGTTCTAAAACTTTAATAAGTCTAGAGATGGAGACCACAGATCTAATTACTGCCTAAAATAACTGAATTCAGGAAAGACCAGAACTGTAGCTTGTCTACATTTTTGAGTTTGGAATGTAAATCCATAGAATTTTTAAAAAGGTAAAAAAAAATAACTGCCCTACAATCATATAATAACCATACAAACACATGGAATGTATTCTGCAGCCTCACTGTAGCTGTGTACACTGAAATTTGCCTCACTGTAGCTGTGTACACTGAAATTTGTACAGCATTTGTATGCAAAAGGCACTCAATAGCTAAAAACAGAAATTTGACTGATTTTTCCCTCACTATGATGGATACAACTCCTAGTTTTCTCACATAACTTTATAAAACACTGAACTTACTCTAAATTGATTAACTTAATGATAGATGGACCACTATATTAAACATTATATTATAAGCTTACTTATTAGATTAAGTTATTATCAATCAACTTTAATACATAATATACACTAATTAGAGGTAATATTGTTACTATTATAAAAATTTCATTGTTATTATAAATTGTTAGTTTATAACCTATTAAAATAAACAGTAAGATAGTACATAAAACATATTGCAATTAGATTTCTTAAATCTTATAAAATATTTTTCTATGCATTTCCCAATAATATGCCCTAGTATGCGAACAAACAGCTCCACGAATTTTGAATCTTACAGTATTAATGCAGTTGTGTCTACCTGATATTGTTCAGTTATTTGTATCTACGTGAAATTCTTTAACTATTTGAGGAAATCTAGCTGTCCTTTTTTTATCAAATCTTATCATCTTCTGATTCATTTTTTCCACATTTTTATTGTTATGTTATAGTTGTACATATTGATGGGATTTGTTGTTACGTATTTGTGTATGCACACAATATAACAATTTAATTTGACCAATATTTCCCCTGCACTTTCCCCCTGCCTCCTCACCTCCCATCCCTTGGTCCCTTTAGGAGATCCATCCTCATGTTTGTTTTCCTTTTTCCTCTCCAGTTTCTGCATATGAGAGAAAACATATGGCCTTCAACCTTCTGAGTTTGACTTATTTGCTTAACATGATGGTCTCTAGTTTCATTCATTTTCCTGCAAATGACATAATTTCATTTTTCTTTATAGCTGAATAAAACTACATTGTGCATATATACCACATTTTCTTCATCCATGTATGGATATCTAGCTGGTTCTAGTCTGGTTATTTTAAATTGAGCTGCTATAAACCTGGCTATGCATGTAACACTATAGTAAGATGACTTTAATTCTTCAAGATAAATAGTGTGCAGTGGTATAGCTGGGTCAAATGGTAGCTCCATGCCTTTTGAAGTAGCTCTCCTTTTCTAGTAACAGTTTTACTCTTGGTAAAATCCACAGATCCTCCCACAAATCTAGATCCTCCTAGATGCTGTTTTACCCCTAAGCAGGAGGATGGAAGTATGTGTCCTCTGGGAGAAGGGGTGTGTGTTAGGTTGTTGTTACCACCAAGTTGGAGGGAGATAGTTATTGTCTGCTGGAGACCCTGAGAAGTTCTGGCATTGCCTTCTGGGGATAAGTCAGTGAATCCACCCACAGAGGGGAACAGGGGTGAGCATGGTGAGGAGCCACCATCACTAAACTAAGGTGCCAAGAGACAAAGTTTCAGGCGTGAGATCACAATAAAAAGGAAGCAGCTCAATTCAAATGCATTCTTTCACACAGGAAATAAAATATTGTGTTTTCTCACAAAAGCTAATCTCTACATGTGTCATCAAAGAACAAATGGACACCATCTGAGTCCACGGCCATTAAAGACACTAAATCTCACTTAGGCATCTGCATATACGTAGGTGCCAGAACTGGATGTGTCACACCTTGTAGCTAAACCTTCTTCCTATACCCAAAAGACTCTTACTTCCTTTATATTTTCAAAAAAGCCCATTTCAGGACAGGGAAGAGAAACCCATTTATTATAGTTCTTACTAACACATGTCAGGGAACATCACAGGTGCTTGACATAGTATCTCAACCCACACTTGATCCATCTACCATGAGGTTTAATAAATATAAACTGGAGGCTCTATGAGGAGACACAGTGTCCTGGTGTCACACAGCTGGACACAGCATTTTATCTCTCCCACCATTCTGCCTCCTTTCCCCTCCCACCAACTAAAACTTCCCCAGGCACCCTGCTTCTTCCCATCTTAGCAGCTTACACAAATCATTCATTCTTTTCACTTGCTCTTCTTCAGGGAGTAACTCTTAGTGATTGAACCAATGGTACAAAAGGTAATTCTCAAATATATTTGCTATATGTTTTACTGTGCCAACTTCTCAAATACAGGAAACTAGAAGAATAATGTTCAATAATTGGGAGGTAGAATGTGATAGAACTGGAACCAAGATTTGCATTAGTCTGCCACCCACCATGACTCTCATCTCAGCATCACTGTTCTGCACTGTGCAGGTATCCCATCCATGCTTGTGGCTCTAATTACTATAAGTAGTTCCCTCTTATCCACAGAAGACACATTCCATGATCCCAAGTGAACAGGTGAAACCATGGGTAGTACAAAGACCTATAATTCAATGCCTTTTCCACCTTAATTGAGCACTTATCATGCATTATACCAATAAATTTTGCCATTCCAGGTGTGACAGCAACACTAGCATCAATTTATTTTTTCTTCTTGACAATTTTATGAGTAGAAGGTTTGTTCTTAGAGTAAATCTTAGCAATCTCAACATATGATATTTCTTCTTTCTTAAAATAGAGAACTTTCACCTTTTGACTCAAATGAAGCACTTTATGCCTTCTCTTGGGCATATCTAAATTGCCAGCATCACTATTCTTGTGCTTTGGGGCCATGCCTAAGTCAAATAGAGACTATTTAAACACAAAGATGGAACTACTGTGCCAGTACTAAGTGACTAAGGGAAGGGGCAGGTAGTATATACAGCCTGGACACAGTGATGAAAGGATGATTCAAGTCCCAGGTAGGAAGGAGTGGGGTGGCACAACTCTTCATGGTGATATTAAGAATGACACACATTTTAAAATTTGTGAGTTGCTTATTCCCAGAATTTTCCATTTCATATTTTCAGACCTCAGGTTACTATGAGTAACTAAAACTGTGGAAGCCAAACCCATGGAGAAGTCGGGAGGGGAACTTCTATAGTTAGTCCCCAGCTCAAGCGAATGGTTGGTAAGGTCACTGGGAAGAGGTTAGCTGCAATGTTAGAAGCAATAAGATTAGGAACTACAAAACAGGAAGACAAACAATGTGAAGAGAAGATAGCTAAAAGGTTCTCCAAGAAGATTTTGAAATTGTATGAGGGCATGATAGTTTGTGTCAGTGAGGCTACAATTGGAAGATTATACTCTGTGGACCCATGTAAAGTGAAAGCAAGAACCATTTGAAGGTAAAGATTCATCAGAAGCTGGGCTGCCTACAAAATTTGTGGGGCCAGCTACAAAATAAAACATATCAGCCTCCTTACTCAAAAGTTAAGAACGTGAAGACAGAGACATCAGAGCATTGAAGCCCTTGGGGCCCTTGTCTGTGCATGAAACACACATCCTGCCACCCATTAGTCTCTGACCTCTCAAAGTCACATCCTCTCTCCAGTGCCTGAGTGCAAATGTCCCTAGAAAGGCTGCAAGTCGAGTCTTATGGGCACTGAGTCAGAAGCATAAGTGGCCCCTGATGTGGTGAGCAGCAGCACCCAGGAACATGAAGGGAAGTAAGAGCTGGCTGTTCCAGAAGAATCTGGAGAGGATGGGTACTTACATCCACTTGCAGAGGACAGGGGAGGAAATGGAGGAGATACAGAGATAGCAGGAACTATGAGGAGCAGGACCCTGCTCTTTGGATCATGGTCAGGCCTTACATTTGTCTACCTAGAGGTTATAACCACAAGAGTTTATATCATGATTACAGCATTTAATCCCCTATCTCTCTGGGGAGAGATTTAAATTTAAAGCAAATTTCAGATGGTCATTTTAGAGGAAGAAATCTTTCTTTTTAGTGGAGAATTACAAAGCCTGCTCTCCCTCAGGGAGCTGACAGATGTTAGGATTTCAAGGTTCTGTGTGATTAGTGACAATAGCAGTCTCAGGGGACTGAAACCTGCATGTGTTTCTCCTACAGCTAAGCTCTTCATACTGATGAGGACTAGGTGAAAGAATGGAGAGAAGTGGTAACCCCAGTCGCCCTGCCAGCCATCCCTGTCGAGGGTCCAAGATCTGGCTCCTTAGGCTGCAGGCTCCTTAGCTCTCAGCCTGTGTTCTCCAGCAAGGACCAGTCAAAAGCCCTGTCTCTGAACATAATTATGTCCAGGCATCTGCTCACAAGGACTCCTGTGGCCTTGGCACTTGGAGTTAAAAAATGTTTCTCCAAAGATTCTGATGTCCACCTGGTTCAGGTCCAGAGGTTCTGGATCAGAGGGTGGGCTAACCTGGAAACCATGCTGATGCCACCTCATAGGAAGAGAGAAATTGGGCCTCCATGCCCTCACCAGAGGAAATTAGCACATGAACAACATAAATTCTACTTCTGGGGGCAGTGCAAGTGGAGTTCTTAGGCCGGACAGTGCAGACATAGTCTGTGGGTACTGGCACACCCATCCCTTCCCGGCCAGGGATCCTCCCTGGTACCTCCTCCCAAGCTGGACAGCACAGAGCAGCCCTCCCTCATTGACTGTTATGACTTTACCAGATGCAAACAAGTTATTCTCAATACATTTGCTCAGACCCCTGTTCATTTGATTCTCTTATTTTCTGTAATTCAGTTATTTCACAAATTAAATTCCTATCTGGATTCAAAACATTAACAAAATGATTTCCAATTAGAACCTAATAGATCCAAATAAAGACAAAGTACACAATTAAAGGTTGTCTCCTAGACAGAGGTAATTCATCGTAACTCCACTTTTAGCTCAGAAATAGATTCACAAGGCCTCTCCCAGATCAGCAAAGTCAGTAGGAGCCCAAGAGCAAGTACAATATCATTTTCATCTCATGTTGCTTAAAGCAGAGCCTCACCATAACTCTGAGAAGCTAAAACTTGACTGTTTTAGGGATGTTTGCAAAGTACAAATTTGAAAGCCTTATAAGTGTACACTGACCAACATGTGCCAAGAATTGAAAATTCCTGTTCTCTTATTCAACAAACAGAATGTTGACACAAGGGGAACTGACTGCCCTTGTCTTTTGGCTAAAGTTTTTCACATAGGCAGATAAATGAGAAATAAGAATCATGAACACATATCTGATTTTTATAATTAATTATAATATGACCCCAGGGCTCCCTCTAAGCCAGACTGTGGGCACATCTTTTTAATCAAAATGACAGTCAGTGCCCAAGAATGGCAGTAATGAAGGAACTGAGTCTCAAATACTTCAGTGACTCTACTGATAATTATGGGCCCTGTGGGGGTAATATGTAGTTTTAGAACAAGGCAAAAGTGCATCCCTGAGCTTTTTATATTCTTAAGTAATGTAACCAGCACAAGACTGCAGAGTCTCACTGAATACGAAAACACATGATTGGAAAGTTCCTTTGGAACACTGCAGCCTGACTATACTCAGTGTTGGGTTTTAAATGAATGTGTGGTATGCTTATCTCTAGAGAGGAAGGGATCATGAAAAATTATGCATCAACCAGCTAAGTAAGCCACTGATAACATATGGTCCCATGGAAGACATTATCTTACATCGTCTTTCACTGTCTCAGGGTGTTAAGAAGAGAGTCACCAAAAAAAAATTTTTTTAAATAAGTAATAAAATCTACAAAGCAAGAAATAAATGTAGACCACAATAACACGTTCACTTGGATATTATTTTGCCTGAAAATGTTAAATTACTCATAATTATTGGAGGGCTGCACATGTTTCTATTCTATATTCAAAAGGAGAAAGTTGGACAACACAAGATTTCTCTTCCACTCTAAGACCAGCATGATATTTTAAAGGCATGCAACAATTTTCAGATCTCCAAAAACATACCTCATATATTCAAGAGTATGAAATACCAACACACTGTGACTTTGAAACTAGAGTTCACTGAATGTGCTACTAATATATTAAAAAGCAAAAGAATGTGAAAGATCAGCTTTTCCCTGCAACATGGAGCTGTGAACAAAGATGAAAGAGGCAGGAGGGTGTATACATAAGATGATAAGGATGGACAAGATTAACCACTCAGTGTGCAGAGACTGATCACACAGACTAGGAGGATTGTGGCTGTTTTCATGTTGGAGAATATAGGACTGAATGGGGAGACACTGAGAATGTAGAAATAATTTTTAAAAGATATAAGAACTCAATAGCAGCCCTTTCTATTCCCCATTCCTTTCTCATGATGCTCCCCTCTGAACCTGGGGCACTCTACTGTTCTCACGTCTAAGTCTACTGCCTCCTTTGGCATAGCAAACACAATTAGCTTCCAGGGAGACTGAAACAGTTTTCCAAAGTTAGCCAGGGTTTCTCCATGCATATAGGGTTAATTGGCCTATTGGTGCACTCCGTTTTGCTGCAAAGTGAATCAGTCTAGGAAGCCAAGACAAGTACACGTGTACACATGAGTATGAGCCATGTTCTCATGACACTTGGCTCCTTGTCTCTGAAAATTTGCCAGAAATTCTGATATCATATGCTCTATGAGGACTAAGTGAGATAATACATGAAAACTGTTTAATGCACATTGGAAACTTGGTAAATGCTTGTTCCTTTCTCTTTCTTCTTCACTGAATGTGCATCTGTTTTTGATAAAGTGAAGTAGCACTGTTGCTGACATCCTCTGATATCTAGCAATTTCAGCAGATTTATGGTTTTGTGCTTTAGTGGAAAGCTGCTTAAATTGATTGTTGCCAAAGCATATATCATTTCATTCATTCTAGATAATTTATCTTGCAGTAGACACTAGGAGCACTCCAAAAAGAGAAAATGGATGAAGAGACCCTACTAGGCTGTGTGCAAACTAATAATGATGAAGCATAAATAACTAACTTTCCACAGTTTTTCCCCTGTTCAGACCAATGGGATTTTACCCTTGTTGGGGTTTCTGGGGTGCACCCTGCTCACCCACCAAAAGGCTTTTACATCCACCATTTCTTTTTGTTGAGGGGGCCCTGAACATACCATTACCTGGCTGACCTCTGCTCATTACTACAGAACTCACAAGTTCCTCAATGAACACTCCAGTGACCTCTGACCTCAATCAGGTCCTGCAGAACACACTTTCATTCTACTTCCACAAATGACTCATCTCAACCTCCATAATCATCTATTTTGGTGTCTGTGAATTAATGATTAGTGTAACTTCTAGGCTTTATCACCTTGGTTTCAGAGACCATGTCTCACTTTTCTCTTGGAAGAGGGACTGGCACAAAGCAGATGTGTGATCCTTACCTTCTAAAACAGCTCCCAAATATCTCCCCCACATAGTATTCAGTTCTCAGGTATATGCTCATGTGTGGGCTGGCACTGGTGGTATGCTCCTAATAAACAATATGGCCAAAGTGAAGAAATGTCACTTCCCAGCTTAAATTCTAAACACAAGTTTGAATTGTCCTCCAAAGTTCATGCGTTATATACTATATCACCAATATAGCAGTACTGAGAGGTAGTGCCTCTAAGAGGTGATCAGTTAGTAGGGCTCTGCCTACATGATTAGATTAATATTTTTTATCTCAGGATGGTTTAATTATCAATGGAGCAGGTTGCTGATAAAAAGATGAGTATACCCAAAGGACTTAAAATCAACATACTACAGTAACGCAGCCACATCAATGTTTATAGCAGCTCAATTCACCATAGCTAAAATATGGAACCAATCTAGATGCCCTTCAACAGATGAATGGAGACACATTTATATTTATATATATATATATATATATATATATATATATATATATAAAGTGGAGCATTACTCAGCTTTAAAGAATAAAATTATGGCATTTGTTGGTAAATGGATGGAGTTAGAGAATATCATGCTAAGCGAAATAAGCCAAAACCAAAAAACCAAAGGCCAAATGTTTTCCTGATATGTGGATGCTAATTCACAATAAGCAGGGGTGGAATAGGGAAGAATAGTTACTTTATATTTGGTAGAGGGGAGCGAAGGGAGGGGAGAGGCGGGGGTAAAGGGGTAGGAATGATAGTAGAGTGAAACAGACATTATTACCTAATGTACATACATGACTGCATGAGTATTGTGATCCTACACAATGTATAATCAGAAAAATGAGAGATTACACTCCATTTATGTATGATCTATCAAAATATATAAATGCATTCTACTATCATGTGCAACTAATTAGACCAAATAAAAAAACATTTTTTAAAAAAGATGAGTTTGACCCCTTCTACTTCCCCACCCAACTCTCTCTGCTTTTCTCTCTCTCCTACACTTGAGTTTACTCTTTTGCCCTTCTGTTTTCTGCCATGGAATGACTCAACAAGAAGGTCCTAGTTATATGCAGTCTCATTGGCCTTGGAATTTCCAGATCCAGAACTGTAAGAAGGAAATCTCCATCTTTATAAATCATCCAGTCTCAAGTATTTTGTCAAAGCAGCATAAAACAGGCTGACATTTGCCTTTCCTCTACCCTCCCTTTCTCTCTCTGATAAAACCATCTGCCTTGTGGGGAGGCTCATGAGGCATGAACCAAAGGAGGCCAAATAAGTCCAACTGGGAACTGAGGCTCTTAGTCCAACAGTCTAGGAGGAACTCATTCTGCCAACAGCCATATGAGCAAAGCTGGAAGTAGCTTCTCCCCATATCCAGCCTTGAGATGACAACACACTCAGCCTTGTCTGCAGGTTAGGAGAGACTTTGGAACACAGGAGCCAGTCAAACCATACTGGAATTCCCGGCTACATAAGCTGTGAGATAAGAAATGTTTAAGGTCAAGGATATGCTAATTACCTGATTTGATCATTATACAATGTATACATATATGAAAACATCACAATGTGCCCCATATATACTTATAACTAAGGGGAAAACAGTGGCTATGTTCTAACTTGTAAGAAAATTAAATGTCCCGACAAATTTGATCTAATCAACAATTCTGCCTGGGCCTTGCTAAGGAAGGCTTCACTAGAGAGTTAGTGAATCATATAATTGGATGAAAAAGATGGAAATAGTTTCACCAGGCAGAGAAGAGCTTCCAGACAGTGAAAGGTAGGTTAAGATGTAAAAAAGAAAAAAAATGTAGTTATTGAGCAAGGGTCAATAACTAAGGGTCAGTCCTTGAGCCAGTGGCCAGTGGTACAGCTGCAAGGTGTCTGCCCTTGACAGCATACAACACAAAGGCACCAGAAATTCTATAGACAGGAAGGTGATAATGATTCTCTGGTAAGCATCTGGCACACATCTCCCAGGGCTTTAGTCACATCATCCTAGCCTAAAGTGAAAAGGAAGGTCTTCTCAGAGGAGGTCAGCCTGACTTAGGGCTGGAAGACCATGATCATCCTGCTGAACATTTAGGTGCAGCAATAGCCAAGGGAGAAAAGTTCCAAGTGCATCGTGGAGAGCCTGATACCCATGGCACAGAGTCTGAAGCTGACTGCAAGTACCAATAGCATTGAAAAACAAGAAAAATGGCTATAAGGAGTGGCCAAGAGCCCCAGGATGAGGAAAGCTCCTGAAGTGCCACACCAAGACTCAGTGTTGTGTCAGATGAGGTGGAATGGGAGTGAAGGAACCAGGGACAGTACCCAAGGCAGGTGAACTGGCTGTGACCAAAGGATCAGGTACATGAAATGGGCAAATGGGCATCCCCTGGGAGATATTGTTAATCAGAAGGCTGGCAGGCTCACTTTGCTCACTCTGGGAAGTGACATGGCAAACAAGTCAAGAAGGGATGGAGAGCTGGTTGTGGTGGCACATACCTGTAATCCCTGTGGCTCAGGAAGCTGAGGCAGGTGGACCGTGAGTTCAAAGCCAGTCTCAGCAACTCAGCAAGACCCTAAGTAAATTAGCGAGAACCTGCCTCTTAAAAAAAAATAACCAAAAGTGCCAGGGATGTGGCTCAGTGGTTAAGTGACCCTGGGTTCAATCCCTTGTACCAAAAAAAAAAAAAAAAAAAAAAAAACATTAAAAAGGAGAAATGGAGAATTTAGATGAATCTAAATTCAGGGAGCAGCAGGAGGGGCTGTAGCATTCCAGCACAAAGATTTGCATATGTGTCACCTGGCCAGCACACCTGGGGACACGGCACACACAGAAAGTAGAAACACTATCAAAGATGATTCCAAATGTCTATTGCTTTGCTTTGTTTTTCATTAATTTTATTTTTGATTGACATGCAATATTTGTACATATTTATGATGTCACTTTGTTTTGATTAGCTGATTTGGTAAATGAGCTTGCTGTTAAAAATAAGGAAACCAAGAAGTAAAAGTTTACTTAAAAGAATGACTTACAATGTTCAGTTAAAAATCTGTAACCTCACAAAGGATCAAGAACCCTCTCCTCAAGCAACAGGGTCTTGCTGGTCAATTTCATTAGGCCAGCATTATTCAGAACAATTTCAGAAGAACGAAGGGGAACTGACTTTGCATGGTCACTTTTTATCTCATGTAAATTCCTTTCCAGTGCTTAAAACTTAATTGCTTTCCTAATTTAAATGTCTTTCTCAAAATCTCTAACTTATAACTTTGCAGTCAAGCTGGGGAGGGGGTGGGGAAGGGAAAGAAAGAAGCCACTATATTAATACTTTCTTTGATAACTCCAATTCATTTTCAATTTCTGGTAGAGTTCAAGTCTTTAGACTGCAGTATTATGAAAGAGAAGGTTGGGGCTGATTAGAGTCAAGAAACAAAAGGTAAGTGACTGCAAATCATTGGCAAAACTAATTGTTGGTAGGAAATTTTTAAAGTTTCTTAAATATTAGAAAATCAAATTTCCCTTTTGTGTCACAGATTCCCAGAATCATAGGTCATTGGCCTTGGAAGAGACTAGGGATACCACCATATGTGCAAATTTCTTCTCCCAGCAACCAACCCTCCAACATTTTGGTTTCCCTGATTCACCCCCCCAGTGACCTGGTAGCAGTCAGCTCTGCCTTATGGAAGGAAATATACAAATCCTGCCTATAAGGTCCAGTTGTTTGATCTGTTCAGCTTGGTCCTCTTGTAGAATTTCAAGGGCTCTTCAGTGGACTACAGGTAGTAGGCAGGAGGTATGTGTAGATGGAAGCTTAGCAGTCCAGCACCTCTTACTTCCCTGAGAGTATTGGGTGCACCAAATGGAAATGTATCCACTAGGATCCACCTTCCTGGAACACTTGCCTAACCTTAATAGGCTCAGTCCTTCTCTGCTGTCCCAAGCTGTGGAACACCATGAAGTGCTTAGACATGGGCAGTGGGGCAGCTGTATGGTCAAAGCAGAGATGATAAAGGCAAGATAAAGAAGACAGGGAATGAAGTGAAGGTGGCAGACTGGAAATGGGAAAAGCATCTCAGTGAGGAAGAATTTTCTAGAAGTTATTGATAAAATAAGAAGTTTCTGATGTGAGTAGCTAAATAATTCCAAGGGAGCTCCACAGTCAGATTTCAAGGGCATTATTTAACAACCAATGCATCATCAATGGCAGCCCCTCAGGGATAGATATGAGGGGCGACTCTTCTTCATACCTATAAGAATTGCTATATACTTAAAACAGGCCTGGAGTATATAGTTCTGCCCTTTAAGAATGCAGAAAGCTGACAGAAAAAAAATTCCAGGCTTCCCTGACAGTAGCAGAGCACTGTTACTAAACATTGGATCTCACTTAGTATTGAGTTGGAAAGTGGATTTAGTATGCTCAGTGTTGTGAAGGGCTACTTTTGATGTCTTCAAATCTTTATTATGGAACTTGAGGCTACTGGATTCAGTTTCCTTCTGGTGCAGTGATTGCTTATACACAACCACTGAGCCGCAAGCAGGGACTGGGGCCACTTCCATGGTGCTGACCAACAAGACAGTGGTACCCAATTGTGAGAACATTTTCCCTCCTGTACCTTCCTCTCTTATTCAACAGGAGATTCCCAACATTTCTGGAACAGGCAAGCCTCATGGTCCAGCTCCCCTATCCTGTTCTCAGTATAGAGAATATTCTCTGCTTAGCCAAACATCGGTCAGGCTTCTAAACTTTCTACTACAACAACCTGTCCACTTTCTTGTGAAATGCAATTTTAGGAAAGACCATTACTAAATCTGTTCAGCAAGAATTTTCTACCTTCAACCCACAATCACCCTCGATATCTGATCACCGTCAATATCTGATTCTCATTCTCCACTCTTGGTATCTGATCACCCTGGTCTGACTTCAGCAGGAGTCTGGGTAGGCTGGTTCCACTAGAATTCTCCCCAGACTTGAGGTTTCCTGTTAGTAATATTCCACCCACTGACTGCTGCTTCCTGGCACTCCAACCTCACTTTTCTCTGTGGTTATGTGGAATGGGGCTCAGTTCTACACTGGGATCACCTTTTCCCCTTGCAATAGTCCTGAATAAAATGTGCCTTCACCACTTTCTCTATTATTTGCTCTGGACACTGACAAGTGTTTTTCCTCCAAAAGGAGGAGGGTAAGAGACATGGCGCTGGTGTCCAGAGACTACAACTTTTCAGAACAGTTACTAAATAAGGTATAGGAGAACCGTCATCAAGAATCACTGAAGTATGATTTTTCTTGTTGACTTTTACCTCCTTTTTACAAGAGTCTCCAAGATTGTTTAAAATTCCAGGAATTGCATGTGTGTATATGTATACCCACACAAATATACATATAAATATACATAAATGTCATATACATGTGTGTATATGTATATATATGTGTATATATGTATATATGTATACATATGTGTATGTATAGGTATATACATATATGTGTGTGTGTGTGTGTGTGTGTGTGTGTGTGTGTGTGTGTATCATATTGCTTGAGACCACCATAGCGGTCTCAAGTCATATTTATTTTTCACATATTTATTTTTATTTCAACAGTTGCTGATAGAAGGAGCATACTCAGTGGAGGTGGTGGATAGACTTCTGGGAGGAAAAGAAAAGGCACCAATGTGAACCCTGAAGAGTAAATAAAGTATGTACAGAAAGAAAACTGAAGAGTTTGCAATAATTTATTGTGCATTTTAAAATAGCCAAAGGAGGATTTTTAATGTTCCCATCACAAAGATTTAATGAATATCTGAGGTAATGGATGTGCTAATTACCAGGATCTGATTCCTACACTACTATGTGTATTAAAACAACACACAACATCCCAAAAATATACACAATTATGTGTCAATTTGTGATATTTTAAAATAGGCTTTTTGTCTGCATGTTTGTAGGTAAAATATTATACATGTGACTGTTTTCCTACTGTTCTCTTGGTGTATATTTTAAGAGTATAAGCCTTAAGGGCAAAAACAAAAATAAAAATCTTCTGAAACTTTAAAAAAAAAGTTTATATATTTCCTGTGATCTTCTACCTTTATTATATGCAAGATTTCACAAATAGTCTATATCAATGTTTTCATTCTATTCCATTTTATTTAGTTATTAATACTCTGACTTTATATTTTCATTAAATATTCAATGCCTGATTAAAAAAATATATATACATTTTTAAACTCAAAGTAGAAAATGGAAAGAAGAAAGAAAGAAAAACTAGAGGGTCATTCTAGAAGGGTGTGGAATGAGAAAGGCATGTATGGGAAAGTGGCATCTGGGGAAAGGCTGGGGGATGGCTGTGCGTCAAACACCATGCATGGCGGGGTGGACACTGAAAGGCAGGATGAGGTGCACTGCAGAAGAGCCCCGGTGCAAGCGAAGGAGCCCCCGCTCCACAGGCACCTGGGAGCTCCCAGGGCTTTTGAGCAAAGGGGCAATGAACTCAGACCCAGCTGCTGGATGGTAACTGTGCACTTCTATGAAGGTTTTATGAGAGAAGAGCAGATGAGGAAGATAAAAAGCTAAACACAATGTAAGCCTGACAAGGGAGCAGAAAAGAATTAAAGATACTGAGCAAATAACTCTTTGAATAAAATTCCAAGGGTTTACTGTGTCATTAGGAGATAAATTCCAAAGCCTGCAGTGGTTGCCTGAAACTTCAGATAGTACCAAACCCTATAATTTAATGCCATTTCCATCTTAACTAAACACTTATCTTGTCCTGCCACTGTAACATTTGCAGTTTGAAGTACAACAGCAAAACTAATATGAACTTATTTTTTTCCACAGATAGAAGATTCATTCTTACCATAGATCTTAGTTGCTTCAATATATGATTTTGCCTTTTTTTTTTTTTTAAAATTTAGTAGCGAACTTCGGCCTTTTCACTTAAAGGAAGCACTTTACAGCTTCTCTTTTGTATGTTTGAATGACCAGTATAATTATTCTTGTGTTTCAGGTACATTAGTAAGTAAAATAAAAGTTATTTAAACACAAGCACTGTGACACCAAGAGTCATTCTGATATCCAAGATGGCTACTAAGAAACTAATGGGCAGGTAGATATACAGCAGGGAAACACTGGACAAAAGGGTAATTCACATCCAGGGTGGGATGGAGTGGGATGGCATGAGATTTCATCACACTACTCATCGACAACTTGAAATTTACAACTTGTGGAGTATTCATTTTTTAAGTTTTCCATTTGATATTTTCAGACCTTTGTTGACTAAAGTAATTGAATCTCAGAAAAATGAGACCTCAAGTGTGGGAGGTACTGTATTGAAGGGAAGGAAAGCAGCAGGCAGCAAAGGGAATGAAGAGCAAACCAAAGCAGGTAGAAGGCAAGACACTGGGAGTCAGAGATTGTGAGTACCAACAGCTCCACATGAGCATGAGGAGACATGAAGGGACAAGTGAGGTTGTCACTCTTCCCAAAGGCTACTTGGAAAAAAGGACATGCCTTTCCAGACTGCAGGTGGGGTAGAGATGTTTGCTCCATCATGTTTCACATGGAAGAGAGGTGTTTCACTCCTTTTCTAGAATTATTTTTTCCCTCACTCATTCTTTGCCAACATTTTTGTACCCAAGCTCATCCTATATTGACATCACAAAGACACCTCATTCCCTCCTGCACCTACCCTCTACCCTCTGTTTTTAACCCCTTTAAGACAGACTCTCATAGTCCTGAATGGCCACACTGTATTTCTCACACTACCCCTCAGCTCCTGTGAGAGCGCGGGATCCTGGAGAACATGTGGTTCTTACTTCTAAAGCATGACATTTCTCAGTGTGGTTTCTGCAGCTACTCCTGGTCTGAAGACCATTCTGTTGATCCTAACATGAGGACCAGGTAAAGACACTGGTGTCCAAGAGTGGTCAGCACAGAGAAGAGAGTATGTAGCACCAAGGCTAGAGGAGTCAGCTCACCTGCAATGAGACCAGGAGAGATGATGATCCCCTTGACCTTGAAGTCCATTTCCTTAGAAGACTGCGTGAGCTTGGAGAGTGTTAAGACCTTAGCATAAAATGCCATGACTGAGCCTGAGCCCCTGGGCAAAGTGATGTGTTGGTGATACCCTGTCAGGTGGCTTCTGCATATTTCAGAAAATTCCTGACTATTCAGTGTAAGTTATTTCTGTTATTCTCAACTTAGAATGATCTTTGTGGTCATTTGTATGAAGATGATCAAGTTGTTAGATGCTTTGGTAGGTAAATAGTCCTGAGTCACTGCACCATAACCGCAAAGAAAAACATATTCAGTGAACATACTTTGGAACTGTGGCATCATTTCCAGAATCCTAAATCATCCTAGAAGTTTGAACTGACTGAATCACATAGGCACACACTCCTTGCTTTCTTCCATTTTACACAATGTGGCTAGATCTTCCCTTCCAACTTGTGCAGTGAGGCAAGGCACACACTCACACACTCCTATCTAGTTAAAAAATGTCTAGCATGGACACATGCCTCACATGGTACAGGCTGCAGGTGTTATGAGAGACACAAAGACGAAATGACAGTCTTTGACTCTGGGTCTCTAAAACCTAAATTCAAAGGATAAAGGTGTATACTTCCACATGACCCAAGTATTTAGTGCTCTCTGCCTGACATTGTTCAAATGCCAGAATGTATTAGTGGAAAAAGATGACCGTGGACCTGTCTTCCAAAACTTACCCCTTAAATACCACCCACATCCCAAGTCCATTATGCTGTTTCTCATCCCAAACAGCTTCCTACCTCCCTCCATCGATCCATGCTCCCCCACCCATCAACTAGAAGTCAGCTCTAAGTCATACATCCCTGTTAGATTGGGGAGAAAGAGAAAATCACAAATTCATGCCCTGGAGGATCTCCAATTCTCATAGCAGAAACAGATCTGAATACAAATACTTATCAGTCATGTGCAGCATCCTCGTCCCTCTGATGCTGTGATTTAGGGGTGTATGGTGCTTATCTTGACATAGGGGATTCACGACCCATGAAAATTTCACTATAAATATGAAGTGGGGTACAGAAGCTAGCAGGGTTGATGACAGCGAGTCTCTCCCTGAAAGGCATGGCCACTCTTTTCTCCATAAGCCCCTCTCAGGTCACATCTTATATTTAACCCAACACACCCTGATCACTTCAGAGTACATGAATAGCTTTGCTTCTCAGAATGAGAATTTCAGAAATTATTATTGATACCCCTGAACCAGCCAGTGGTAAAGCTAGACCCTGGATTCATGTCCTACTTCTGCTTACCCTCTGAAGGCAGGTCTCAGGTTCTTGATTATTAAGTTTGAAGGTAATCCCCAACCATACAGCTTGCTATTGTGTGAATACTGTTATTTGCATCCCAATTCATGTCAGAACCTGGTACTCAACGGGATTGTATTAAAAGGTGGGGCCTTTGTGGAAGAGGTTAGGATATGAGGGTTCCATCCTCATGAATGGAATTGGTGGCCTTTTCACAGAGGTTGAAGGGAGCTCCTTGCCCCTTTGCCATGCAATGACACATAGACGGCACTGTGTTGGAAGCAGAGAGCAGGTCCTCACCAGACACTTCTAGAGTCTTGATCTTGGACTTCCCAGCATACCGTACTGTGAGAAATACATTTATGCTCTTTAGAGATAACAGTTTAAGATAGGTTATTAGGGCAGCCTGAACAGACTGAAACAGGGCTATTCTAATGGCAATGACAGAGTAGGGACCAGAACCTGACTGGGAGAACTCACAATATTGCTAAAGAGCTATACCAACAGGAACACCATGAGCTGCTCTGTGGCACCTGTCAATCACATCTGCCTGGAACCCTAAGTCCTGAGAAGGGAGCAAGGACGGGCAGCAAACCCCAGCCTCTTAGGCCAGCTGCCAGTCAATGCCATGTGGGATGTAGCAGTCTTTCATAAATGAAGAGAACTTGGACCTGGCATTAGTGCCAGGGTCACCGTAGTGAAGTACTACAAAGTGGGTAGCTCAGTGTCTCACAGGAGGCTGGATGTCCAGGATCCAGGTGTCAGCAGGGTAGTTTCTATTCGAGGGCCATGAGAAAACATCTGGTCCAGGCTGTCCTCTAGCTGGAGTGGCTGGTCAACTTGGGCATTTCCTGTCTTGTAGATGCCTCACCTCAATGGCTTCCATCCATCATGTTCATAGTGTTCTCCTCATTGTATATGTGTGTATGTGTGTGTGTGTGTGTCCAAATTCTCCCCTTTTGTAAGTTATATTGAAATAGGGCCCACCCTACTCCAGTATGACCTCATCTTAACCTAATCATAACTGTAACAACCCTGTATCTGAATGAAGTAGCATTCTAAGATACTGAGGGATACAACTTCAACATATGAATTGGGGGTGGGAGAGACATAATTTAACCTACAAAAGTCTCCACAGACAGGATTTCCAGATGTTGGCATAGTCTTGCCTCCAGAGAACTTTAAACTGATCTTTCAACTGTTTGCATACTCAGGATAAAGCATTATTTTTTAAAGGTAAACCACGTTACATAACTACTAGTTAGCACATTTCATGTGTTTTCCTCCTGAACCAAGAATAAAATGTAAAGATCCCACCATCTTCTGCAAAGCCCTCCTGTGATCTGGCACCTATAAACTCATATCTAGGCTCTCTCCTTCCCTCTTCTCCCTAATTCCCATGTAGGAAACCTTCATGGTGTGGTCATACCTACATGTTTAATTTAGATAGGTCATACCCATCTACTTGGAAATGTCCACAGTTTGAAATAACATTGTGCATACTTGGCATTTCAATGGCTTAAATCACAGGGGTTACGTCTTATAAAATGTTATGTTTTCATTTGTTCCATTCACTATTTTGTTCCCATTACCTGATTTAGCATCTGATCCATAGCAGAAGCTTAGTAATATTTATTGGATTAATGAACACTGTTAGGATGTGAGTCACCTTTGACTTCTCCCAATCCTTACTGCCTACATGTATTCAATCACGTCTTAGAAATTACATTTCTCCAATGCACACCCTCCTCTATAGTCCACCACCACTACTCAGATTCAGAACTCACCACTTCTCACACTGCAAATTCACAAAAATTCCTAGCATGTTTCCCTAACTTGGTCTTTGTATTCCCTACCATCATCATCCACAATGCTACCAGAGATATTTTTCTAAAAGATGCATGTGACTAATCACCTTTATGACTCTTGTCACCTGAATCAAGTCCTGAGCACAGAGCACCTCTCCGACTATGCTCCAATCTTACTGCTAGTGTGCACTCTGGCCAAAGCAAATTGCTACACTAGCTGGCCTATGCAAAGGTTTGCAGGAACCTCTTCACAGGTAAAATGGAAGCAATTCTGTCAATGTTTTCACAAGAAATCCAATCCATCAATCATACCTTTCAGGAAAATCTTTCTTTAATGCAACATAAGGATGTTCTTTACAGAAACACATAGTGTGAAGAATGAGAAATATCAATTGTCAAATATACAATTGAAATGGAAAAGTTTAAGATGAAAAAGTAAAATAAAAAGCTATTCCTACCTTTGAAAGAGTTTGTGCATGAGATGACTACAAACAAAGGTCAGCTGTTTTATTATCACGAATATCTCAGTATTCTTAAGTTGCTGAAAAGTTCACATCCATTTGTGCAGTGGACATGAGTGCCTGTTACAAAGTAGTATCTCTAATGGCATTTTCTATGAAATAGTGAGAAATTCCAAGACACCAAGAAGACAAAGAAAAGAGGAGATGTGATGTAAGTTTAAATTTCATCTTTTCTACATTTAAGACATACCCTTTAGAAGAACCCATGCTGATTTCTTTGTTCTTTTAGGGATGGAAAAGTGAGGGTGGTGGTCCTGTCATCTAGGTAGATGGTCTTTGAAATATGGCTTAAGCTTCAAAAGCCTTAGCTTCATCAACCTTAAATTTGGGTGATTATAGCAATGGTCTCTTAAATTTAATGTCAGGATTAAATTCTTGAAACACTGTGCTATGGTTTGGATCTTCAATATCCCACAAAGGCCATGTGTTAAAGGCATGGTCCCCAGGCTGTGCTGCTATTGGGAAGTGGTGGGCCTTTAAGAGGTAAGGCCTAGGGTGAGGAAGTTAGGTCATGCGGGTATCACTGAAAGAAAATTGGGATCCCAGACCCTTTCTCTCTTTGCTTCACAGCTGCCATGAGGTGAACAGACCTTTCCACTATTCACCGTGATATACCACACTGTCAGAAGCCTAAAGCAATGGGACCAAGTGACTAAGTTCTGAACACTCAGAAGCCATGAGCCAAAATAAACCTTTCCTCCTTTAAGTTGATTTATCACAGGTATTCTGTCCCAGAAATGGAACGCTAACACACAGTGGAAGCAGTGAATAAATATGAGTTCATATTTAAAGCAAGAAATATCCATCTATTAACTGAAGAAATGGTACACTAAAGACATGGATGGGGTATGGGTATGCAGAGTGTGTGTTCATTCATAGATATAGACTCCCAAAGGGGTATGCATGTGAGAGGCAGAGGGTAAAGATGATGCTTCATTCATTCATTCATTTGACAAGCATTAACAGGCCTCTGACTGGATCCTAGGGATAGTCAAGTGATCAAAAAGACACACAGGCTTTGAGTCAGGGTTCATGGTCAAATAAGCTTCTTAGGTTAAAAGGCCTTTCAAGGAGAGATTTTCTTGGAGGCTTTTTTTTGGTTTGTTTATTTGTTTTTGTTTGTTTGTTTGTTTGTTTGTTTGTTTCCTTTAGTTCCAGAGATCATTCCCACATGATTTGTGTGGCTCCTCCAGAATACTCCATTGATCTATGGAGCAACAAGCATACTTTAAATATTATTATTTCTATTGTTATTAGCATGGAAAGGGCTTTCCCTTTGGTAATAAAACACATCTTGAACATACATGTTTAGCATGAAAAAATATTATTTTTGATTTCTTAAAATAATATTAAAACTACATATGAGACCATCCTCTTGAACAACTGATAATGGACCAAGGTTATGTTCCTCTAAAGCCAATATTTCTAGAAGAAATGCATAATCAATTTCTATTAGTTTCTTTCAATGCATCGATATTCTCAGGGAAAAACAAGAAAGACTGATCCCTAGAAAACTCTTCTTAAATAACCTGAGGGTGGTTTGGGAGGTTCTCAAAGCAATAATATAAAAATTATTCAGTAAGTGTATTTCGGACTTTATTCTTGCCCCCAAATTACTCCTTGATAACTATTCAGAATTAAACCTTATTCCATATAAATTTAAAATTTCAAACTATTTATTGAAGAAATTGTCATTTCTTCAATATATGTTTTTTGCGGTTTAGTCAGGAATCAGTTGAATGTAGATACATAGGTTTATTTCTAGGATCTCTCTTTTATTCCCTTGGTCTGTGTGTGTTTTTATGCCAGTACCATGTTGTTTTGGTTACTATGGATCAATAGTATGTCTTTAAATCAGGGGTTGTGATGTCTCCAGTTCTGTTCTTTTTGTTCATGATTGCTGTGGCTATTTGGGATCTTTTGGACTTCCATATGAATTTTAGGATTATTTCTTCTAGTTTGATGAAGAATGTAGAATAGTGATTACTAGAGGTTGGGAGGAGTTATGGGGGGTGGATAAAGGGAGGTTGTATTTGATCAGTTCTCATTCTGTACATGCATTTAAATATCACTGAACCCCACTAATATGTTCAATTAACACGTTAATAAAAAAATAATTTTTAAAAAGTTTTTCAAAGGTTCAAAGTTTTGATGGCATAACTTATAGTACCCCAACACTCAACTAAGAAAATTAGAAAACCCAGATAAAATATGAGTTTAAAAGATACTTTTGAAAAAGCCAAAAACAGAGCAGGCAGGTTTATCAAAATAAACTCCAATTCCCATTGTTGCTTCTCCCCACAATTTGTCTCTTGTTGGCCTAGTGTACAATGTGAAGAAACTGGGCAGAGAGAAGCTGCTAAAGTGAAAAACCTAGTAGAGCTTGAGGCAAAAACTAGAGTTCAGTCAGAACAGGAGGGGTTATGATTTCAAAGAAAACAAGTGACAGAAAAGTGAGCCAAGATTACTGGTTCCCCCTTGATCCATTTACCGACAACTCTGTACAGAGTAAAAGGTTGAAAGCAAATGTAAAAATGACTAAAATGAGGAGCCAAATTTTATCCATTTTATAGCACTTAAATTGGGACCTCTGGGGAGCCAGAGAGGGAGAACCAGAGCCCAGCTGCACTTCAGCAACACAGATCAGACCTCCCGTAACAGCTCAGACCTCCAGAGAGGTGGGCAAACATCGCATAAAACCTCTACAAATTTTTATGACAATCAAAATCGCCAGGCATGTCAAGAAATGAAGCCGAGAAAGAAAATAGACAATAGAAATGGAATCAGAGCCCAAATACTGTAGTTATCAATTGGGAATTTAATGATTAATGTGTTTAATAAAACAGATTGCAAGGTGGAGAATCTAACCAGAAAACTGACATCTATTAGAATCAAATTAAAATTTGAGAGATGAAAAATACAGTCACTGAAATTAAGAGCTCAACTGATAGCTTTGACAAATCACTGGACTCAGATGAAGACTGATTTAGGATGCTGAAAGGAAGGTCCTAAGGCTTCCCAATGAGCCAATCAAGGAGGGCAAAGGGAAAGAAAGGATAGCACAAGCAGGGGAACAAAGGGGACATGGGAGAAATGTTTAACCTTCAAATTCTGAAGTCTCAGAACATGAGAAAAAGAAAATGGTGCTGATGCAATATTTTAAGAAATACTAGCTACTTCTTTGTGTTGGGGACATTCAAAATCATCTTGTATAGCTATTTTGAATTATCCAATGCACTAATGCTAAATATATTCATTCTAAGGTACAAACAGAACACCAGAATTATCCCTGTTATTTAACTGTAATAGTGTGTCCATTGCATCTTCCTGCTACTTGTCTCCCTTCTCATCTTCTTGATACTTGTCTCCCTTCCGCTGGCTCTGTTAATCACCATTCTACTCTTCTTTGAGTTCAACTTTTAAAAATCTCATGTAAGAGTGAGATCATGTGGTTATTTGCCTTTCTATACCTGGTTTATTTCACCTAACATAATGTCCGCCAGGTTCATATCACATCATTGCAAATGACTAATTTCAATCACTTTATGGCTGAATAACAGTTCATGATTTTTATTCACTCCTATGTTGACAAACACTTAGGCTGATTCCATATCTTGGCTATTAGAAATGTTCTCACCACAAAAAAATGGTAAATGTTGAAGTTCATGGATATGCTACTCACTCTTGTTTAATTATTACACAATGTACACATGAATTTAACATTATGTTGTACACCATAAGCATATGAAATTATTATGTGTAAATCAAAAATAAAAAAGAAATGATGAGCAACAGTGTCCAAACACCAATGAAAGGTATCAAACCACATAGGCAAAAACTGCTATGACCCTTCTTATGGAATAAATATGAAGAAAACCTAAAGAAAGTCAGTAGCACATTACATCAGCCAGCACTTCTTTTGGACTTTCCTGAAACTAATGCCTTCAGGAAAGCTCTACAAAGCAATAAATCATCCTTCAACAAGATCAACTCTTCTGAAATGGAGTTTACCTTCTACAGGCCTTAATAAGGGCATGACTGCCTGATGTAATTTCTTAAAGGTTTAAATAAAAGGGGAACAGAGCAGCAATGAGTTTGGCCTCACATTTTCCCCCATGACCCTTGTGGATGCACAATATCTCATAAGTTTTATATGTGAGGTTATGTATCATATAATGAAATTCTGGTGAAGTTTAACCTGTCCCCATGACTTACATAACCACCCATTAATTTGGGGGTAACACACATTATAGTTACATTGTGCTGACTCACCACCTGTCTTGGACTTCCTCAGTCTAGAGAAGCCACATATGGTATAATTCCAAATATGTAACATTCTGGAAAAACTATGAAGAATGTAAAAAGATTGGGTCTCACCATAGGTCAGGGGAAAAGAGGGATGAATAGGGAAAGCACGGAGGATTTGGGAGGCTATGAAAGTTTTCGGTATGATACTACAATGATGAACACATATCATAATCCTTTTGTTCAAATACACAGAGTATACAACACCAAGAGTGAACCCTAACATAAACTGTGGATTCTGAGAATTCTCTGTACATTCTATGCAAATTTTCTGTAAACCTAAAGCTTCCATAGAAAATAAAATCTACTAATTTAATGGTTCTCTAAAGGAAAAGCAATCCAAACAGTAGACTCATGCTGAGTCTTTTTCATCTCAAGGTCTTGGTTAAAGCAGCAGCTACACTGGTGCATACAGAGAGCTGCATTATCACCAGACTGACTGAAGAACAAGCCTGGGTTACCACCAAGTGGGTCATAATGAAATCCTTGTTCTGGACTCTTAATGAGTTTCAGTTAACTCAACAGGAAAAAGAATAGATTCCCCACTACGATCTATTGAAGACTAAATTAGATGAGACTGACAGCACAGACTAGATATCAGAGCACCAGTTTTCTTCTTTCTTTTCCTAAAAGGCTACTTAAAGTGGATATTCTCAAAAATAAACCCACAAGCTCCCCTGCATGCAGCTTAAGGACCCCTGCAGGGTCCTGAAACAGTTTGTGCACAATTTTGATGAGGAATTTTTGATGAGGAACATTTAGATATATTGTCATGACAAAGACAGAGGCTGCTATGAAAGCACTGTGCAAAAGAATATTCCCCTGGGCCCATCTCAACCTATTCTAATTTCCTCAATAACCAGCAAAAATGTGAACAACTGCAGGATAAACAAGACAATCAAAGTCAACCTATTCAACAATATTGAAATGAACCTTCATTTTCATTTAGCAGAAGAAAGGTCTGAAATTAAATCTTCAATCTTAATAATGTCAACAAAAAGCCAAACAGGGGAGAGGCAAAGAGGAAGAAAAAGTCCTTGCCTTCCCTAAGTTACTGATTGCTAAGTGGCTATTTTAGGAGAAAAGTCATTCATGCTATCAAACCCCAATACAAATTTACATCCTGAAAACATATACACATCTCTAAATGGTGCTTTTTCCTATAAACATTCTTTGAATGTTTTAGTATCTCTCACATTTTTCTGTTGTTTTATTGATGATTTGATACTCAATGCCCACTTACATAGTCAGTTGTCTACTTTTAAATCTTTATTGTTGGAAGGTCCATTTTGCTTTTAACCACTTTATATTCTTTTTAAATTATGTAATTTGGCTTCACAGATACGATGAGTACATGTGATGTGTTCCCCAACGTGAGAAGGCAGTCCTGTAACATTTTGACTTCCCAGCAAAGTGTTCTAAATGCAAAGGTAAGAAATTCTCATCCTTCAAGAGCCGGTGTGGAGGCCCGTGCCTCAGAAGGCCTTGGACACCTCCTGCAGGTCAGCAAGATATTCCCTCGTCTGGGTTGCTCAGCACTGAGCTTTACACCTGGCACCTAATGCATTTGTACATTTGCTTGGCCCAGAATAGAACTTCATTCATCTTATTTTACCTGCATCCATCATGGTGCCTATAACACAGTAGCAAATGTTTAGTGAATGAGCAAAGAGAGATACAGAGATTCACCCACAGAGAACGTAGAAATTATAAGTATAAATTATAAGTATAAATGTGTGTGTGTACACTAAACAAACCCTTGCCTTGCCCATGCTTTGCTGAGCTGAGGGGTATATCAGTAGTATATTATCTCTTCCTCATGAAATTAGATGCAGGAATGGCCTAGACAACCTCAGCTTTGCCAAGAATGGATAGTAAACATGCCACTATTTCCAAAGTAAAACACTTGCTATTGATCAGTTTGTCTACTGTTGCCTGGATAGCTGCTTTGGTTTCACGAAATTAAGGCAGCCGCATTCATTGGTCTACTCTTTTACTGCAGTAGAGTCACATTCTTGGAAGAAAAACATGGACTAAATGTTTCAAGACATTCAGGGCAATTTTTTTTTTAAATAAGGAGGTTAACTGAAAAAAGCTTTATGTTCCAATCCCTGTTAAAAAAAAAAAAAAAAAAAAAAAAAAAAAAAAACCTAATACAGGTAACTTGCTATATCTGTATAAGGATGTATATGTTGCTGAAGCCTAAGGATTTTTCTTTAGAGAAGGAGGGCTTAAAGTGCCTCAGGCCATTTTGATTAAGGACATCTTAGATGGAAGGGCAGGAGTTTAAGATCTCAACTCCTTGATGTCAACTGAATACCATTATGTGGTTGTTTTTTTTTTTTAAAGTGTGAAAGGAGGTTTGACCAGAGATTTTGCAGGAGTTGAATTAAGAATTAATCTCATAAAATATGATCTGCACATATCTAAGGTGGAAGTGGATTTGCACTTTTCCAAACACTGTGATCTGTTTTGGACAAACCTAAGGTCAAAGACCAAATCTTTGCCATGGCTTTAAGGCCTCAGTCTGAGAAGACAAGGGTGACACCCGCTGTGCCCACACCCTGGGCATTCCTTGGGACAATCTCTCCCCAATCGTGTCACACACTGTTATCCTGTTTTTTCACCAGGGACCTTCCCACACTATCCCAGCCAACAAACTTTCTCCTGTCAGTCAGGTTTCAGGTTGAGATGACCTCAGGGGAGAAGTGTGTTCTGTTCCTCCAACTTTCCTGTAGAGGGTGCCTAACTTTAGCAGAGTCCTTATCACATGAGGTTGATGGTCACACACTTGGCATCCTCCTCTGACACCTGTGATTTCCCAACGATTTCAGTACCAAAGCCTAATACTAAGCACAGAGTAGATCTCAAAGCTACAGGAAATCCCTACGCATACAAATGTGAGAATGCTTTGCTAAAATAATTTGGTAACTATACATTTACAGAGGTATCTTTCTTTTCACTGAAATGTGAACATGTAACAGCAAAAACATGTTACATATAAAGCTGCTGAATAAAATATGTGACAAACATAAGTAAATAAAAATCTGTAATAAGAAATAAATACATTAGGAAATGATTATTCTCATACAGTCAAATAAATACTTAACAGGACTGGGACTATGAGATTTGCAACTTGATTTTAATACAAAAGTCATCTATAGTCCATTGACTGTATAAAGTAATTCTCTTTTATTCATTTTACCTTTATGTTCCAATTTATTGATTGAGGTCATGCTTTTTAATTGGGTGAATGAACTCAGAGCTTAGCACATGATAAGCACACGCTATACCACTACACTATACCCCCAGCCCCAAGAATGGTTTTTGAAGGATTCACCCATGAGTATAATTTTACCCATAAATGGAACCTTCATCTCACCAAAGGAAAGAACACTTTTAAAATCTGGCAGTGCAATCTTGCTACTAATTGTGGAGGGTTTATTTCCATCCACAGAACACTGCAATGTAAAGAAGACAAGTGAGTTAGCATTTTGGATAGTCCCCTCTAGTCTCACACATCCCCCAGTTTGTGAAAAAATGTGCAGGAGTGAGCACAGGAAAGACCCCGGCATGGACTCTCCATGACATGACTTGGGGCTAGGAATCTAAGGACTGCTCCAGGAAACCTCTACATTCCTCACCGGTGGTACACATGGCCTGCAGCCTGAAACAGGAGGCTTGTATCTTATTTTCCAGCATATCAGCCCTTAGCTCAATTTGCTTATAAGTCTGTGGAAACACCCTCCTCAAGGAAAGCATATACTTGATCCCATACTGAAATAAATAAACAATGACATTTGATTTACTCTCAAACATTTCCCCAAAGACAAGAGTATAACTGGGTAATCCCCAATCCCTTCTTGAGAACACGTAAAGGTAGATCTCTTGGATCTTGTTAAAACCAAAAGTAACAAGCTGTCATTTAGAGTCACCCCTAACATTAAGAAGCTCAATTAAACCAATGATTGCAAAATTGCAAGTAATGCCCTCTGAAAATCTATGTGCTATAAAGGCCTGTGTGGAAAAGGAGACAGTGGGGACATTTATTAATCTTCAGAGCAATGTCTCACTGAATATTTAAACTACCAATAAATGCTATAGATTTAAGAAGTGAATTTTGAGTTTTAAATTTACATGGTAAATGTCAAACAGAAATCCACAATAAGAATGTAAACCAAAAGGAGTTCTATTGCCATCAGATCAGAAAATAAAATCTTCTTACCATGTTTATTGATGACACAGGACCAATGCTGTTAACATAAATGTCAACATCGATTACAGTCGGTTTTACTGTGGAGAAAAATACACATATGTTAATATTTCATGCTAGAAAGGAGAGGAGAGCACAATTCAACACCCCAGTGACTCATGTACTACTAACATCTTGAGGCTTGTTGGAAACGTATGGGTGGATTTTTCTTTGGGATCTGTCATGCATTTGTAATGCAAACCCTGCCTGACTTACTTTTTTAAATTTTCAAAGGAAGATAAAATCTTGCTTGTATTTATTAAGTTTTAGGAAAATAAGACACTTATACACTTCAAGTTGTCAGTGACAGATGACTATATTCTATAGAATTAGTTAACTTTATAGCAAATATATGAGATAAAATATAAGACATCATATAAGTAATTAGTTGCCAAAGCTTTGCTGTAAGACTGAACTAGACACATGAGATGAGCACTATCAGGAATGTACCAGTATTCAGGTTATTTATCTATCACAGGGCTGTCTAGCAAATTCCAAAGCAAAGTAACTCGAGGCAAAGTTTTAATGAGTTCACTGCCAAAGAAAAATAAAAAATGTTTCTTATTGATATTCTTTAAAGACACAACATATATCACAGAGTTTAAATTCTGCAATTTTAAAAAATGACTAAAATTTCAGTAAGTCAAAGAATTACTGTTCCAGCTATGAGGCCATAAAAGTTATAAGATCAGAAGTATGATAGCTAACATTGCACACTGGAGGTTAAATTGGTTTGTATGGCTAAGAAAAAAAAGAAAACAACAACAATAACAACAAAACAGTTTTTCCTTCTGAGGCAGCAATCAAAGGGAGTGAGTCCAGTAATGAGTCTGCCAAGTCGGGAAACTTCCAAATCAGAGAGCTGGTAGGACCTTCCCTACCAGCTGAAAGGTAGGACCTTCCCTTTCTCACCACTTAGTGACTACAAAGGAGAGGACAGAGCCAATTTCAGAATATTTCTGTCCAGAAGAAATATGAACAAGACTCAGGAACCTTTCTGCATGGAGTTTCTATGGAAACAAGAGTAGTTGTATCTGCAATTATTTCAATGAGCCTCCTTCAGTTTTGCTAAATATCTTTATCATTCACAAGTAAACTCTGCACTCTACTTTTTGAACTAAGAGTAGCACCTCTGAGCTCTCTGTCTCTTGTAAAATTGTGTATCCAGTAGTTTGTAACTTGGGAAATGATATTCATACATTCACAAAATGGTAACAATGATTACGAATTTGAAACAGCTCCTCTAACATTTGTCAACACAATAAAGTCTGGGTTTTTATACAAAGGAATTGAAAGCAGGGACTGGAAACAGACATTTGTACACCTATGCTAATATCAGTATTATTCACAGTAGCCAAAATTTAAAAGCAATTCAGGTGTCCATTAATAGAAAAATAGATAAGCAAAATGTGGAACACAATGGAATATTGTTCAGTCTTTAAAATGAATGAAATGCTCCAACATGGATGATCATTGTGGATTCAATTCTGAATAAATACGCTAGTTACAAAAGGACAAATACTGCATGAGTCCATTTACATGAGGTACCTACAGTAGCCAAATTCACAGAGACAGAAAGTAGAATAGTAGTTGCCAGAGGCTGTAGAGAGGGGGATGCCATTGTGTGATGGGTGAAGAGTTTCAGTTTCTCAAGATGAAAAGGGCAGTGGATATGGATAATGGTGATGGTTGCACAACACTGTGAGTGTGGTTAGCATCACTGAACTGTATACCAAAAAGTGGTTACAGAGAAGATACACCTAATAGAAAGGCTTGAGAGGTCTCCAGAACCTCTGGTCATTCTCATTGATGACAGTCCTTCTTACACAAAACCAGACCACAAAAAAAAAATAAAAATAAAAAATAACTGAGAGAGGGCTGATTTTTCAAATACCAAAGTCCCACAAAAGATAACAAGGCATACAAAGAAAGGAAAACATGATGTAGTCAAAAGGACAAATCAAATTAAATCTCTAAAACTGACCATAAAGAAATGGGGATATGTGTATTACCAGACAAAAAAATCAAAAATACGATCACAAGGATGACCAATTGTATATATACATATTGTATATATACATATGTATATATACATATGTATATATTTTTTTAATTTTTGTAGTTGTAGATGGACAGCATGCCATTATTTTATTTACTTTTATGTGGTGCTAAGGATCGAACCCAGAGCCTCACACATTCTAGTCAAGCACTCTGCCAGAGAGCTACAACCCCAGCCTGAACAATTCTACTTTTAAAAGCATATAACCAAATGAAATCAGGGAAATGATGCATAGACAAAATAAAAATATTAGAAAAAAACTGAGAAAAGGAAGCAAACAAACACTGGAGCTACAGAATACAAAAACTCAATTTAAAAAGTTGATAGAGGGACTCAATAGCAGACAACCAAACAGAAGGGATCACCAACTTCCAAAACAGGACTTTGAACTTATCAAGACAGAAGAATAAAAAGAAAATGATAATGAAGAAAAATGAACACAGCCTACAGACTATGGTACACCACCAAGTAAAACAGTGTATGTGCTATGGGAGTTCCAGAGAGGAAGAAAAAAAAAAGGTACAAAGAGACTCTCTGAAGAAAATATGGCTAAAAACTTGTCACAATCTGAGGACATAAACTGAATATACAACCAAGAAGAAAAAAGAACTTCAAATCAAATCAATCTAAAGAGACCTACATAGAAATACATCATAAGCAAACTGTCAAAATCCATAGACAAACAGAATCTTGAATGAAGAGACTCGTCAGGGTACAAGGGGATATCTATTAATTGTCATTTGACTTCTAAATGGAAACTGTGCAGGCTAGAAGAGAGTTCAAGGACAAATTAAAAGTGCTGAAAGAAAAAAAATGCCAATCAAGACTACTATATCCAATTAAAATTGTCCTTTAAAAATTAGGGGAAAAGTAAGACATTCCCACATAAACAAATGCTAATGAAGCTTATCACCAATAGATCTGCTCTGTAAGTAATGCTGAAGAGAATCCTTCAAGTGGAAGCAAAATGATAATGAAAAGCAATATGAAAACTAAGACTTACTGGTAAATGTTAATATAGAGAGAAATAAAAAAATCCTGTAATTTTATAACATGTGCACACAAATCACCTTTAAATCTAGTACACAATTTAAAATACAAAAACATAAAAATAAGAACAAATATATGTTAATTGACATACAAAGAGATAATTGTATCATCAATACTAGACTGTATAGGGAACAATTTTAAAGGAGTAGAATTTTTATTTGAAATTGAAGTTTTTATCAGTTTAAAACAGATTATTATTATTTTAGGATGTTTTATGTAATTACAATAATAATCACAAAGAAAATATCTACAGAATACATACAAATAAAAATGAGAAGAGCATCACAACATATTACTCAAAAAAAATCAGTGGACTAAAACAATGGGGCAGCAAGAGAGGAAAGGAGAGAAACCTACAGATATATGGTGGGGAGAGTTAAAATTATAGTGATTCCTCCCTTTTCAGTACTTACTTTAAATTGAACTGGATTAAAAACCCTAATGAAAAGCCATAGATTGGCTGAACGCATAAAAAAGAAAAATCTAACTAATTGTGGTCTACAGTAGACTCACACCTTAGATACACACATAGGGTAAAAGTTAAAGAATTTTAAAAAGAATCATGCAAATGGGAATAGGAATCTAACAAGAGCAGGAGTAACTATACTTTTATCAGACAAAAAAGACTTTAAGACAAAAACTGTCACAAAAGACAAAGAAATTATACAATAGTATTGACGATAATTCACCAGGAAGACATAGCAAGAATAAATATAAATGCACCTTTATTAGAGAGTTTACATATATATGAAGCAAATATTTACAGTACTGAAGAGAGAAATAGGAAGTAACACAACTGTAGGATAGTCAAGACACCACTTTCACTTAAGTAAGAACAACCAAACAGAAGATAAACAAGGTAAAAGAGAACTCAAACACGATAGACCAACCAGATCAAACAAAAGTACACGGAACACTCTGCCTGACAAGAGCAGAATATGCATGTGTCTCAACTGCAAATGGAACATTCTCAAAGATAGACTACATATTAAGCCACAAAACAAGTCTTAACAAATAAAGAAGAAAAATAATGAAATGTATCTCCTACAACAACAAAAGAATGAAACCTGAAATCAATAGCAGAGACAAGACAATCCATATATACATGGAAATTAAACAACTTCCTCTTAAACAACTAATGGCTCAAAGAGAAATGACAAGGGAATTTAGAAAATAGCTGATGACAAATGAAAAAGAAAGCACAACATACTAAAACTAATGGAATATTATGAAATCAGAATCTCCTTCAGGAGATTAAAGCAGTAAATGTTTACATTTAAAAAAAGAGCGAAGAGCTCCAAAAACTTAGTTTACATTTCAAGGATCTAGACATAGAAAAAAAAAACAATAAAATTTAACTGAAAGAAGACTATAATAAAAATGAGACAGAGATCGATGAAATAATTTTTAAAAATAGAAAAAAAAATCAGTAAAACCAGAGTTGGTTTTTTGAAATGATCAACAAAATTTACAAACCCTTAGCTAGGCTAATTAATAAAAAAAGAATAAAGACTCAAGTAGTTACAATTTGAAATCAAATGAGATGTTACAACTGATGTCACAAAAATAAAAAAGTTTATGAGACTATTATGAACAATTATATGTGAACAAATTGAATAACCTAGAAGAAATGGATAAATCCCTAGAAACATACAAACCAACCAAAAGTGAATCATCAAGAAATAAAAAAAATTCTTAGCAGACCCATAATTAGCAAGGAGATTGAATCAGTAATAAAAACCTCCAACACAGAAGAGCTCAACACCAGATGGCTTCACTGGTGATTTCCACCAAACATTTAAGGAAGAATTAACACTAATCCTCCTCAAACTCTTCCAAAAATTAAAAATAGGGAACATTTCCAAACTCCTTCTATGAGGCCAGCATTGCCTGATAACAAAGCCAAAAACACTACAGGAAAGAAAATGATAGGCCAATATCCCTTAGGAATTTCAATGAAAATCACCCAACAAAATACTAGAAAACAGAATTAGCATGTGAAAAGCAAAATACACCGTAACAAAGTGGAATTTATTCCTAGAATGCAAAAATCGTTCAAGATACAATAATCAATCAGTAAAATGCACCACATTAAAAGGAAAGAAGAGGGAAGACATAATCTCAATTGATTCAGAGAAAGCATTTGACGATCCAACATCTTTCATAATTAAAAACACCCAAAAAACTAGGATTAAAGGAAAAGTACACCAACATAATAAAGATTATACATGACAAACCCATAGCTAACCTCAAGTTCAATGCTGAAAGTTTTCTCCTAAGGTTAGAAAAAATACAAGAATACCTGCTTTTATTGCTTCTATTCAACACAGTACTGGAATTGCTAGCTAGAGAAATGTCACAGGTTTTTGTTTTTTTTTTTTTTTAAGGTATCCACATTGGAAAGAGAGAAATAAAATTGTCTCAGTTCACAGATGACATAATCAAAAATGTAGAAAACTAAACATTCCACAAAAAATCTGTTCAAACTAATGGAAAAATTCAGTGAAGTTTCAGGATATAAAATTAACACTCAAAAATCAGGGGTATTTCTATACATTAGCAATTAAAAAGAAATTAAGGGGAAATTCCATTTACAGAAGCATTAAAAAGAATAAAATACATAGAAATAAAAACCAATGGCACAAGGAATGCACACTGAAAACAAACAAACAAACAAAAAAACCACTGCCTACAGAAAATAAAGAAAACACAATAGAAAGATGGCCAACTTCCATGGAATGGAAGACAAGAGGTATTGTTTAGATGTCAATATAATTCAAAGAAATCGACAGACTCCACGTAATTCCTACCAAAATACCAATGGTGTTTTTGGTGGAAATAGAAAATAAAAATCTTAAAATTCACATGGACTCTCAAGGGACTCCAAATAACCAAAACAATCTTGAAAAACAGAGAAAAGGTGGAGATCTCAGCCTTTCTGATTTGAAAACTTAGGAACACAAAGTAAGAGTCATCAAAACAGTGTGAAACTGGTATAAAGACAGATACACAGACCAGTAGAACAGAACAGAACAGACCTTCGCATATAAAGCAAGAGTGCCTAGGCTCCTGATGGGGAAAGGACAGTCTCCTCAACACATGGTGCTGGAAAATTTGATGACCACATGTGAAAAAGGATAATGTTGGATCCTCACCTTACAGAATATATAAACATAAAATCAACATGGATCAAAGATCTAAATTTAGGACCTAAAACTATCAAATTTCTAGAAGGAAATACAGGGGGAACACTTCACGATCCTGTATTTGGCAATGATCTGTTGGATATAACAGCAAAATCCCAGGTAATAAAGCAAAAGAGAGACAAACAGACTATAAAAGTCCTGCCCATCACAGTAGCCAAGAGGAAGAAGCAAACCAATGTCCATTAATAGATCAGAGAATAAATAAAACATGGCATAGCTAATGATGGAATGTTATTGAGCCTTAAAAAAGAAAAAAAAGAAAATTCTGTCACATGCTACAGCATGGATGAATGTTTAGGACACTGTCCTGAGTAAAATAAACCAGTGACAAAAGGACAACTACTGGGTGATTTCACTCATAAGAAGTATCTAAAGTAGTAAAAAGATCGAACTGTGAAATCCTGTGATTCTATTGCAACTGATTCAGTCTAATTAGTACAAAATAGTTCATTTTCATTGAACTATTTCAAATTTATTTTACATTCTAACCTTTTATCATTTTCCAGTATTATAAATTGTTTTTTTTAATTAGTTCTTAATAATAGTCTCCTACAATGGTTTGATTTTTGAACATCACTCAAAGGCCCATGTGTTTAAAAGTTTGATCCCCAGCTTGATGTTTTTGGGAGGTGGTGGAAACTTCAAGAAGTGTGGCCTGTTGGAAAGTCTTCGGGTCCCTGGGAGTATGACCTCAAAGGGGAGAGCAGCATCCCAACCAGAAGGTGAGGAGTTTGCTCCACCATGCATTTTCTACCATCTATCTCCACGTGGCACTCCTACCAGAGGTCTGAAAGCAATGGCTTCACCTGATCACAAGTGGAACTTCTAAAACCAGGATCCAAAATAAACATTTTCTCCTCTAAGTTGATTATCTCAGGAATTTGTCATATCAGAAAGCTGACTAATATACTTCCTTTCTAAGCATAAATGGTAAATCTTACCCTTGCCTTCCGACTTGCCTATCTTCATTCATTCAATGCATAATTAGTGGGTGACTGCTCAGCTACCCAGAGTTCTAGGGTCTGAGAATAAACCATATTCAAGCAAAGCCCCTACTTTTACAGAGTTTAAATTTTATTCAGTAAAACAGACATTAAACAGGTAAAGTAATCAACAAACCAGAGGTCTGTGATAGTGATGTATACCAGAAAGAAATAAAACAAGGCACTGAGATAAAGAGTGACTCTAGTGTGAGAAGGAATGCTGCCTTAGATAAAGGAGTTCACTCCTGCCATGCCTATAGGTATTCCAGTCTGTATTGTTAACACAGCATCGGCTGCAACTTGGTTTTGAACACCACATGACCCAGTTACATCTGATGAGTTATGACAAAAATGTATATCCAATTTTCATCTCAGAAAAAGAAATATTGGAATAGAAAAAAAAATATTTTAAGAGATAAACTAACGAAAACTGATGAAAGACATCAGATTATAGGTCTAAGAAACTCAAGTCCAAATAATAATAAATATAAAGAAAACCATAACTGAGTATATCATTATCAAACTCCCAAAAATGTCAGTAAAGAAAAACAATCATAAAAGAAAGAAAAAAAGGAACACTGCATAAAAACAAAAATTAATCAAAATGATGGGTGATGTCTCATAAGAAACAATAGAAGCCAAAAACCAATGATGCAAAATTTTTGAAATGCTATGGAAAAAAATGTTAGCCTCTAATTCTATACCCAGAACATGTCCTTCAAAAATCAAGAGGAAGTACACATCTTCAGACAGAATAAATTCTGAGACTTCATCTCCAGCAAATAATAATGTAAAAAATAATCAATGAAATTCTTCTCTTTATTAATAAATTATATTTTATGGAAGACTAGATTTTTTAGGAGAGAAGAGTGACAGAAAAGATGGGTTTGGCACTTAACAGCCACTATTTAATTTAATTCAATCAAAATTTATTATGGTCATACTAGGACAAGTGATTACACTAAAGGAAAAATAAAGACACACTAGATGTAATGCTTTAAGACTCTGGTTGAAGCAAGGAAAATAAAGTGTGTATGTTTGCATAGAGAACAAAGCTAAAAGTAATATATTCTATTAAAAATTTCTCATTTATTGTAGAGTTTACTGTGGTTTGCAAAGAAATCTTAGCTGATGAAGTGTCCTTTTGTAATGAAGCTATAAATATAGTAAGAAACAGGTACTTCAGGCAATCAGCAGAAACAGTTGCATAATACCAAATATAGACTTTATTATCAGGTAGACACCCATTTTTTTAACTTAACTAGTATTAAATCTGCATTTAAAAAGGGAAAATATGTTTAGAAGAATAGCTTAATTACTATGAAAATCTATTTACATAATAAGAAGTCTGCATTTTATGTTACAGAATTTTAACAAGGAAGGCTTTGGGGTCACAAGTGACTTTATCTGTGTTGTTTTTGTTTTGTTAGTGATGGGGATTGAACCTGTGGTCTCATGCATATTAGGCAAACAATCTACCTTGAGCTACATCCCCAACCTCAGATTATTTTGGCAACACTAGATAGGTGTAAGGATGAGAATGTGTAATCACCAGGCCAATTGGGACCTTACATCTATGTGAAGTTCAAGACCCTTTCATACCTTGCATCTGAAATTTCTAGAAGTAAAATAGAAATGCAGATCTAAGTAGCAATGTGATCCCAAGCAATAGGTTTGGAAAATACATATTAATACATGGAGATGGTGGTTGAAGCCAAAAATGTTAATGTTGCTCTCAAATAAAGGCTATATGAAAAGAAGAGGCTGAATGGTCATCTACTGAAGGAGCAAGTATCTGGGTGATGTGAAGAGAAGGAGAAGACAGAAAGGGGTTAGTGGGTTAGTAGTAGAGAAGATATTTCACTGAGGTAGAGAGAGGTGTATTTTTACAAAGAAATTGCCAAGGATCTACAAGATGCCATAAAGAGAAAGAACATGTTTGAATGGGCTAAGGAAGTTGGAGAATTGAAAGAAGAAATTATGAGTAATAATTTCAGCTCTGAATTATGTCAAGGACCAAATGTTGGGATAGTACTATGCTAATAGAAGGAATTAAGCTCTTTAAAATTAAGAGGGTCCTGTACTTGTAATGAGGAATTTGGAACAGCAGCATATTGTTAAATAAAGAGGAAATGAGATGAGGAAAGGAAGAAGGGCAAAATGAAATTAAACCCCAAGGGAGAAGAGGTGATGAGGAAAACTCAGCAAAGGGTTAATGATTTGTGACCACAAAACTTACCAACCCTAAATAATCTAACTCTGCTATTTTCCAAAATCTAAACTGATGTTATCCAGGATCTTTTCTTAAATTTAGGAATGGCTGTGGGTGTTATTTTGACAATGAAGCTACTTTAGTTTTTCCAGGTTCAAAAAAAAAAAAGTTAATATATTTCTAGAAAAATTAATTAGCTGCTTATTCTGACTGCTGAGTTGGAACCCTCTCCATCCTTGTGATCAGGGGATTACATGATGCGGATCTTCAGGTCAAAGTGTTAGCAACAATGGGACAGGATTCCTGAGCAGGGGATATCTGTGGGGAGTGGGGGCATAGGTTCTCGGTGTCCAATATATTAGCCTAGGATGTAACACATCAGCTTAAGTTGCAACATATTGGCCTAGGTATGCATCATATGGAGCTCTGTTAGCCTTTCAAGATTGTGGGGAATATAGATTCCCACTGGAAGACCTTGTTACATCTTTGAGGAAATGCTTCACTCTGTGCTGGAACATGCACATGATCACTGTAGCACATCCAACCTTTCCCAGCTGCATCTCCTCATCTGGCTTCAACTTTGGATTGACGTTACTGTGTTTGGAGCATCAGGCCTCAAAATGAGGCCTGTCTTTACCCTAAGAGCACACAGTTTGCTGTGGACAGTTTGCTGTGAAGAGGACTGTTTTAAGTATGAGACCAGCACTCATTAGTTATCTAGTGACATTTATATAACATGATGATGGTCTTTAGCAGTAGACTTAGTAAAGTCCAAGGCAAACAAATACATATCAGAAGTTGAAAAATTCTCTAAGTTTTCCCGTCTTTCCCAAATTCTTCTGTCTATTTACAGCTTTTGTTTATCTATCTACCTATGTAAATATATAGGCAGGTACAGTTGTCTATATTTATCAGTGGAGTTATAGACCCCCAAGAGAAATTTCATGAAAGCTCAAGTCCCATATATAAAATGAAGCAGCATTTGTATATAACCTACACAACACACATCATTCTATATATAGATGAAGTGTAGTAACCAATATAATATAAATGTTGCATAAATAGTTGTTATGATGTATTGTATAATGAATAAATGTAAAGAAAGTAAAATATGTACATGACAAGTCTGTACATGTTGAGTACTGAGGCACTTTTTTTCTGAAATACTTTTAGTCTGTGGTTCTTTTGAGTCCATATATGCAAACCCTTCAGATATCAAGGGTAATGGGAATGTATGTGTGTATGTATTGAAAGGTAACATTGTTTTAAAATCTTCAGGTGCTACTTGATAAAATACGAATACCTTAGTAGAACTAGTACTTTCCAATTTAGCAGAGAGCTTTAGTACAAAATGAGAGGAAAAGTGAAGACTCCAAAGTCTACCTCACCTGATTCCAGCACCTCTGAATCATTCTGTATGGTTTCTGATCAATATTCAAGGCAGGGGAAGAGTAAGTTGCAGACACTGTGTCTTCTAGACAGTACCACAGGCAGTGTCTGACAGAGTCTGAGGCTCTTCAGTTTTCTCTTCCTCCTTACCTACCCTACCTCTCTTCTCTGGGAGTATTCCCCACACCATGAGGGGTAGAGATGACCTGAGAATTGGAACTGATTCTGGATCTTTCTTCTGACTCCATCTCTTGCTAGAGGTTGTTGAAAAGGCTCATGCTCATGGAATCCACCATCATTTCAGCTGAGCCTCACCACACAGCAGCAATGACAGTGTCCGCCCACTCATGGTGAACCCTGATAGCAAGCACGAGGTTGTTCTGATGGTCCCATTTACTGCATTAATTGTATCTCCTTTTCCTTTTCTTCCCACTTCAAAAAAAGTTTTGTGCACATCTTTACAAGGGGTAGTCAGTGGTAAAGAGTTAGTGGTAAAGGAAAATTGTAAAAAAAGAAAAAGAAAAGAAAAAAGAAAGTTGCTAGTACCCAATGTTTAGGCAAGCAATATAAGAATTTAAACAGTCAGATTCATTGGTTTTATATACAGAGGCCAAAATGGCCTGCCAACTTCTAGTACAGCAGAATCCAGGCCACTGAACCCTGGATTCCACTTTTCATTGAATCTCTGAGTGATTATCACTCAAAATATTCCTATCCCATCTAGATTGAGAAAACAATCATATTTTTGGAATTAAAATTAAGGATGTGTGCACATTCCTGGAGTGATAAGAAGTATTCACCTGAATATGCACTCCAAATGTTCAGACTATTAAAAGTTAGCCACTGAGAAAGCCCAACACAAAAGTCCATGTCATGTATTGCTCCCTTTTATTGAGTGTGCAGAGCAGACAAATCCATAGTGACAGGAAGTAGACTAGTGGCTGCCAGAGGCTGGGGCCAATGGAAAAATAAGGAGTCACTGCTAATGGGTAGAAGGCATTCTTCTGGAGTTATAAAAATATTCTGTAATTAGAGTAGTGAGGGTGGCCCCGTTTACAAACACACTAAAACATCACTTCACTGTATACTTTAAAATGATGCTTGTTATGTGAATTAAATTTCAGTTTTTAGAACAGGAGTCAGTCATGGTTTTTAGCATTTTGGGTTCAGTTTTAGCCTTCCAGATAAACACTGACACTAAATATTTAGTGACTATGGCCTAATGTATTTTATTAAGTTGATACACATTTTCATTTATTTACTCTGTATGTAATTTTTATGATTTTTAAAATACATCTAAAATATGATTATGTAGCTGGATTACTTATAAATGACCTATATGCTGGAAATGCTTAAATAATCTCAACTTTCCACCAGTATCATATGTAATAGTAGCTGTGATATGTTTAATGATTGTTTGCATTACTCTCTAAAAAGAGAAGATGAACAAATAGATACAATTTAGTGAACATGCTTTTTCAAGATTTTGCTTTCGGAAAATATGTATCTAGATAAAGGTTGAAAGCACTGGATCAGAAGAAGAGTCGGCAATCATCTAGAAGACCGAATAATGTTATCCCCTTTCAAAATAATTCTTGTTCACTATGCTTAAAGTTTTTGCTCTAGAACTGGGATAATGCTGGTAAGTTTTTAAGATAGTCCATGCCATGTTGGTTGAAGTATATATCAGACAACTTTTATGGGAAGTTTCTATACATGGCCCTACTAGTTCTACTTTTTCAAATGTAAGTCAAAAAAGCTTCAAAAGCTGTCATGGTAGATTGAGATTAGCCACAAACTTTACCCCAAGGTTGAGTCTACTTATCAAGGTTACCCTTGGGGCTAGTTTTGACTAAGAACATCACAGAAGTGACACTGTGTGATTTCTAAACAAGACTTTCTGGTCTCATCTGAATTCCCTGCTACTTTGTAAATAGGTCAAAGCTACCTGGAAGAAGAGAGACTGACCATACAGAGAGATGGGATCAGCTATTCTGGCCATTCCAATCATCCAACATGAGACCCAATTGCGTCAATAAGGTCACTGACTCTTCAGCTGGCCTCCAACTGACTGCAAACACATTGGTCAACACAATTATCACTTATAAAGTCAATAAGCCCATCAACACAGCATCACATGTAAACCATTGAATTTTGAGGTGGTTTGTTTTACAAGAGATAACTAATGGGAATGTCAAATGTGGAATAAAAATTTATGCATTGGTGATATCATAATGAAATTATAAAAACCAAATATATGTCCAATGACAGTGGAATATGAAACAATAAAATTATAGTTTTAGAAGTATTTCATGACACTTGAATGCCAATGATATAATGTTACGGGGAAATAAAACATTTTGTGATTTCATTATATTTTAAAATAGAAGCTTGAAAGAAATGTCAAAATATTCACATTTGATACTTTCTAGGTAAAGATATGAGTTTTTATTTCTAATTTATTATTTCTGATTATTATATGCATCTCACATTTTTAAGGTATAATTCTTTTCAATTTTTACAAAAGAACTTATGGGAAAAAAATGAAATCTTTCACTCAAAGCAGACTATTTCATTAAAATATTTAATGATTTAAATATTAAGGAAAAACATAGGTGTTTTAATCAGGTTATTTACTGCTCTGACTAAAGGACCTGACCAGAACAACTGTAGAGGAGGAAAAGTTTATTTGGGGGCTCATGGTTTCAGAGGTCTTAACCCATAGATAGCAGTTTCCATTCCTTGGGGCTCAAGGAATGTATTCAACCTGGTGGAACAGTATGGTGGAAGGAAGCAGTTTACAAGATGATCAGGAAGCAGAGAGAGATGTCCACTTGCCAAATATAAATATATGCCCCAAAGCCACACCCCCAAGACCCCACCTCCCTAGCCACATCCCACCTACCTTCAATTACCACTCAATTAATCACATCAGAGAATTAATTCAGTGATTGGATTAATGTTCTTATGATCCAATCATTTCTCCTCTAACCCTTCTTGCATTGTCTCACACAGGAGTTCTGGGGGAGACACCTACATTCAAATCATAACACATAGGTTTAAAAAATAACTGCCGTAATTCTGTTGGTAAAATTTCCAAAACACGTTTCTGAGATAAAAATTATCTGCTTAGAGGAAAAGTCCTGTCCTTGAAGACCAGTTTGCTGGCAGTGTCATGTGAACAGTCAAAGGCATTGAATTGGTGCTACATGGACAGAACTGCAACATTCCGCTGTGGGTCCAAGAGTCCCTACAGAAAACACCACTGAGTGTCCTCAGGGTGTCAGTCCAGGCAGTAGACACCAACAAACTGTATTACAGTTTGGGTTTGAGTAATATGATGGCTGGAAGGTTCTGAATATTTGAGTAAAATACTGATTACTTCAAAAAATATGTTTGTTGTCAGAAGAAGGTTAGGTTTACCGATGGGAATATTTTACAAGTTGAAATGATTTTATTGGTATGGTAGGCAAAGGTAAAATTGTTTCTTATGTAATCACTTTCAAATTTGCATACCCCACACATTCAATAGCTACCACACAATATTGCTTGCTACTCTACAGTTTGGATCAAAAGTCCCCAAAGGCACATGTGTTAAAGGTTTGGTCCCCAGTTCAAAGTTCTACTGAGAGGTAGTAAAACCTTGCGGAGGAGGAGGCTTGTGGAAGGTCCTCAGGTCACTGGGGCCATGCCAGGTCCTCAGAGAGGATTATAGGACACACTCTCCCTCTGTTTGTCACCTGGCTGGGGATGTAAGTCGTTTGGCTCTGCCACTTGCTTCCCATCATTGTTATCCAATATCCCCACCAGAGCAATGTGTCCACCTGATCATAGACTGAAATCTCTAAAACCATGAGCCAAAATAAATCTTTTGTTATAAATTAGTTAACTAACTCACTAATTAATAATACCCTGATGCCCAAAAACCTGCTAAACTGTCTAGTTTGCCCTGACCAGATCCTAAAAGGCTGAGTACAGGCACCTCTATTCAAGGGAAAGCCCTTTTGCCCCCAGTTCTCAAATCAGCCAGTTGATTCATTCAGGCTCAAGGACTGCCTTGGATAAAACAGACCGCAGGGGAATGATCACATTATCCCACATTTGCCATTCTTTCTACAACCTATTTGATGGTAGTTTGGAAACACAGGGAGACAAATATCAAACCTGCATGAGTAGAACTAAACTAACAACTGTACACCCCTGTCTTTGACAAACATGACTTAATAATGAGTGTCCCAATGAGAAAAGGGCTAAAAGGATGCATATAAATCCTCCCATTACTCCTAATTTAAACTTCTCAAACCAATGACTAGAAGAGATTTAAGGTCCTGCAGAGAAATAATCAGCTTGCAACATCAAACTCAGTCAGGGCGAGGGACACTTCAGCTCCCACCCAAGATGGAATAATGGGGATTGAATTCACTCTCTCCCATGAAGCAATCAAAACTCAGAGAAAATATTTGAAACAACGGTTTTCAAGACACGGAGTATTAGGCAATGAAGGACAGTAGTCACTGAGGCTGGAAACAAGCAAAATTAGCTCTATAATTGCCCAATCTTGTTACTTTGAAAGTTTCTGGCCTGAGGCTCACAGCAAGTCATTCAGACAGAGCTCAGTTGACTCCCTGAATAGAGGGAATGAAGCTCAGAGTGTAAGCAGACTAAAGCAATGAGGGTTCATAGAGCAAAACTCAGAAAAAGGAAGAGCTTGCAGAGGGAATCATGGAGATCTAAAAAGGTCCCTTCTTGGGGAAATCAGTGCACATGTGTGAGGAAGCCACCTCAAGCCTATGAAAGAACTCTACAAGGATTACAGAATGGCTTCCAGTGTTCATAAGATAGAGTGAAAACAGTTACAATGCATAGGGCTTTGTGCAGAGTACTCAAGAAAACCATGACTCAGTAGTGGGGAACTAGAAGCCTGAGAGTCTGCTACAACCCAGCTCCAGATCTGCTTAATAAACCTAAAAGGCAAAATTCAGAGGATGATTTATTCTAAGTAACTTAATTATATCTCAGAATGACAATCAAAAATATTTATGAGAACATAGAAATATCAAGTTGTCAACAAGGTAAAATCTGTAATGTTAGAAATGATAACAAAGAAGCTGGAAAAATATAATCCATGATGAGAAGAATAATCACTCAGTCAAGTCTGACCCAGAGTGATACAAATGCTACAATCAGGCTAACAAAAACAGGACTGATATAAATATTGGAATTGGAAGCAAAGATCTTAAAATAATAAGATATGTTTAAAAAGAATGTTTAAAAGGTTAAGTAAATAATAGAAAACACAAATAAAGCCAAAATCAAACTTCTAGAGAAAAAGACTAAGAAAGACATTTGAAATGAAAAATACATTGGAAAAAATAAACATTAGACATGATAATGGGAAAGAATAGTGAACTTGAAGATATAGCATTAGAAATCATCTAAACTGAAACATGTAGAAGAGAAAACAATGTAATGGAAAGAATATCAACAATCCATAGAATAAGTTCGAACATCCTAAACTATGTGTAATTGGGGTCTCTGAAGAGGAGAGAGAAGAAAGAAGCAGAAAAATACATATTTGAAAAGCAAGGGCTAAATTTTTCAAAATTAACATTCAGTATGAAACCACAAACCAAGACATTCAAGTAGGCCCAAGTATGAGACACATCAAAAAGAAAAAAAAAAAAAAAAAAAAAACAACAACAAAAAAAAACCTACCCCAAAGCACATCAAAATCAAATTGGTCAAATCCAGTAATAAAAATGAAAACTTTACAGAATCCATGGGGGACAAATACATGACGTATAAAGGGAAAAAAAAAAAAAAGACAGAAATAATAGCAGGTTTCTCTTGGGAAACAATGCAAGTAAGAACACTGTATTGCAATGTCTTCAAAGAACTGAAGGAAAAACAAAGGCTGCTAACCCAGAATCCTGTATCAAAATGAATGCAAGAGGCAGGATTTCTATAATGACAGAATAAGGAGATAGCAGACCATCTCTTAAAAAACAGCTATTTAACTATATAAATGTAATTTTTATAAAAGCACCAAAAGTTCCTAAAAATTGTTCAAAGGGCATAGAGCAAATGAAGAAATATTCATTCAAGAAAATCTACTAAAACATGGTAAGAACAGTGAGTTCATGACATTTGAGCCATACAGTGCTACCTCTTCCCCAACCCCATAACCATTTTACAAAAACTCTATTCTGACACTCTGTGCTGGGTGGGTTTGATGGAGACAGTGGAAGCTCTCACTCCTCCAGGCCCTGCATGTAGGATAAACGCTTTACATGGAAGCGTGTTTCCTCACTCACCAAGCCCCATTTTTCAGCTATTCCCTTCAGGTCTCATCTAGAGGTCTAATGTACCCTTCCTTCACCAAAGCCTTACTCATAAGTTATTGCCTCTTATTCCAGGCATTTCCATCTTCTTCACTTGTAGGATGAAGATCCCATACTATAAAGAACAACCCAAGAAGATGATGGGTTACCATCATAACACCAATCCAGTGACTGCTCCTATAGCATGAGATGTCACTGTGGGAATAGTGGGCTGCTGTCCAAGACCCCAGCACTACACAGTGCCAGAGAATCTGCCCAGAAGAAGAGAAGGAACATAAGGAGAAATGTTCTACAGCTCAGCACAAGGAAAGTGCCATTATTTAGCACAAAGTGTGGAGAGAGTTGTCTTTAGGAGCTACGTTCTAGATTAAAAGAAACAAAAAGTTTGGAATCAAAACAGACAAAGAGGGTTGTGGATGTAGCTCAGTGGTAGATTGCTTGCCTCACATGCATGAAGCCCTAAGTTTGAGTCCCAGCCCCACAAAAACAACAAAACAAACAAACAAACATATTCAGAATGGTAAATTGGTCAGGTGTGGTGACACTCGCCTGTCATTCCAACTACTTAGAAGGCTGAGACAGGAGTATTACAAGTTCAAGGCCAGAATCAGCAACTTAGTGAGACCTCTCGAAATAAAAAAATAAAAGGGGCTAGGGATGTAGCTCATGGGCCTGGGTTAGATTCCCAGTATCAAAAAGAAAATGAAAGAAAAAGTATGCAATATAAAATATAAACACAAACTATAAGGGATACGAAGTGCCCATATTAATATTACGCAAAATACAATTTAAATTTAAATTTTACCAAAAGTAAAGAAGGATATCTCATAATGATAAACGTTTAATGTATTGAGAAATGTAATAAATATAGATATTAATGCACCTAATAACCCAGTCTAAAATTTCATAAAGAAAAAATTGACATAATTAAAAGGGTTAAAAAGTAACTCAATATATAATACACTAAGATTCCCATTCTCCACTTTTAATAAGTGAACTTAACAAAGAAATAGAAGACTTAACCATGTTATAAAACAATGAGACTTAACAGACTCCTACAGAATACTCCATCCAATAACCATGGAAAAAATGTTTTCTTGGATATACATAGAACATTTTAGAGGACAGTCACTGAATTTTATTAAATGCCTTTTCTGGTACTATTAAAATAATCCTATAGTTCTTCATTAGTGCATTCATGTGCTTTCTTGGAGGTAAAAATTTCTTAATGTTATATCATAGCTATGATATAGTGTCTTGTCTTATAATAATATATATTTTTAAATTTTTTATTGTTTTTAATTATATATGACAGTTTAAACAATACTTTTTAAAATGAAAAATGGATTATAGAAGACATGAGAGAAGAAATCAAGAAATTCCTAGAAACAAATGAGAACAGAGATACAACTTATGAAAATCTCTGGGACAGCCTGAGAGCAATTACAAGAGGAACGTTTATAGTACCGAGTGCCTACATTAAAAAATAGATTCCAAATAAATAAGTTTGGTCTCAACCTCAAAGTCCTAGAAAAAGAACAAACTAATCTGAAAATCAGTAGAAGTCAGGAAATAAAGAAGATCACACAGAGATAAACTCACATAAATACAGTTACCTCATACTAGACAAAGGAGCCAAAAACATACAATGGAGAAAAGATAGCGTTTTCATCAAATGGTGCTGGGAAAACTGGAAATCCACATGCAGTAAAATGAAATTAAACCTCTATCTCTCACCCTGCACAAAACTCAACTCAAAATGGATCAAGGACATAGGACTTATACCAGAGAACTTTCACCAAATAAAAGAAAAAGTAGGCCCAAATCTCCATCACATTGGCTTAGGATCAGACTTCCTAACAAGACTTCCAAAGCACAAGAAATCAAAACAAGAATCAATAAATAGGAAGAGTACAAACTAAAAAGTTTTTTCTCAGCAAAGAAAACAGTCAATAATGTGAAAAGAGAGCCTACAGAATGGGAGAAAATCTTTTCCACACACACCTCAGACAGAGCACTAATCTCCAAAGTTTATAAAGAACTTACAAAGCTTTACACCAAAAATACAAATAATCCAATCAATAAATGGGCCAAGGAACTGGACAGACACTTCACAGAAAAAGATGTATAAATGCTTAATAAATATATGAACAAGTGTTCAACATCTCTAGTAATTAGAGAAATGCAAATTAAAACAACTCTAAGATTTCATCTTACTCCAATTACAATGGCTATTATCAAGAACACAAGCAATAATAAGTGTTGGTGTGGATGTGGGGAAAAAGGCACACTCATACATTGCTGGTGGATTTGCAAATTGGTGCAGCCACACTGAAAAGCACTGTGGAGAATCCTCAGAAAACATGGAATGGACCCACCTTTTCATCCAGTTATCCCACTCCTCAGTTTATGCCCAAAGGACTTAAAATCAGCACACTACAGTGATGCAGCCACATCAATGTTTATAGCAGCTCAATTCACAATAGCTAGATTGTGGAGCCAACCTAGATGCCCTTCAACAGATGAATGGATAAAAAACTGTGGTATATATATATACAATGAAATATTATTCAGTCATAAAACAGAATAATATTAGGGCATTTGCAAATAAATGGATGGAACTGGAGAATATCATGCTAAGTAAAATATTCCAATCCCCAAAAAACCAAAGGCTGAATGTTTTCCCTAAATAGATGATGATATATAATGGGGGTAGGAAGATGGGGAGTGAGAGAAGAATGGAAGAACTTTAGATTATGTAGAAGGCAATGAGAGGGAGGAGGAGTATGAAAAATGGTGGAATGAGACAGACATCATTGCCCTATTACATGTATGATTACACAAATGGTATGAATCTCTATCATACACAGCCATAGAAACAAAATGATGTACCCCATTTCTGTACAATGAATCAAAATGCAGTCTGTAGAAAATTTTTAAAAAATTAAAAAATAATCAAAGCCAAATTAAAGAACTTGAGAATAAAAAAAAAAAAATCCAGGATCAATGCAAAAGAGATTGATAGATCCTCAGCCAAACTAACCAGGAGTGGGTTGTGGGGAGACTCAAATAAAAAAAAAATTAGAGATGAAAAGGAGATATCACCACAGAAACTTCCAAAATCCAGAGGATCCTTAGAAACAATTTTAAAAATTTATACTCCAGATCCAAGATGGCAGACACAGTATAAAAGCAGGGTTTTCCATCCTTATATCAGATAAAGTGGACTTCAAGTCAAAGTTAATCAGAAGGGATAAAGAAGGACATTTCATACTGCCTAAGGGAAGCATAAATCAGCAAGACATAACAATCATAAATATTTATGCCCCAAACAATGGTGCATCCAGGTACATCAAACAAATCCTTCTCAATTCCAGGAATCAAATAGACCACAACACAATAATTCTGGGTGACTTTAACACACCACAGTCACCACTGGATAGATCTTCCAAACAAAAACTAAACAAAGAAATCACAGAACTCAATAACACAATCAATAACTTAGACTTAACAGACATATATAGAATATTCCATCCACCAACAAGCAAATACACTTTCTTCTCTAGAATAGACCATTTGTTATGCCACAAAGTAGCCCTTAGGAAATGTTAAAAAAAAAAAAAATAGAGATACTACCTTGTGTTCTATCAGATCATAATGGAATGAAATTAGAACTCAGTGACAAAATAAAAAACAAATTACTCCAACACTTGGAGATTAAACAAAATGCTATTGAATGAAGTATGGATAACAGAAAACATCAGGGAGGAGAGACAAATTTCTTAGAGGTAAATGAGAATGACAGTACAACATATCAAAATCTCTGGGACACTATGAAAATAGTACTAAGAGGAAAACTCATTGCATGGAGCACATTCAAGAAAAGAATAAAAAGTCAACAACTAAATGACCTAATATTACAGCTCAAAGCACTAGAAAAAGAAGACCAGAATAACAACAAAAAACAAAAAAAGTAGAAGTCAGGAAATAATTAAAATCAGAGCTGAAATCAATGAAACTGAGACAAAAGAAACAATTCAAAAAATTAACAAAATAAAAGGTTGGTTCTTTGAAAAAGTAAACAAAATAGACAAACCCTTAGCCACACTAACAAAGAGAAGGATAAAGAAAACTCAAATTACTAAAATTCATAATGAAAAAGGAAATATCACGACAGACACCACTGAAATACATAACATAATGAGATGCTACTTTGAAAATCTATATTCCAATTAAATAGAAAATATCGAAGACATCGACAAATTTCTAGAGACATATGATCCTCTCAAAATGAACCAGGAGGACATACACAATTTAAACACATCCATTTCAAGCGATGAAATAGAAGAAGCCATCAAAAGCCTACCAACCAAGAAAAGCCCAGGATCAGATGGATTCTCAACCGAGTTCTACAAAACCTTCAAAGAAGAACTCATTCCAATACTCCTCAAAGTATTCCAGGAAATAGAAAAGGAAGAAACCCTTCCAAACTCATTCTATGAAGCTAGTATCACCCTAATACCCAAACCAGACAAAGACACATCAAGGAAAGAAAATTTTAGATCAATATATCTGATGAATATAAACACAAAAATCCTTAACAAAATTCTGGCAAATCACTTAAAAAAAACATATTAAGAAGAGAGTGCACCACAATCAAGTGGGGTTCATCCTGGGGATGAAAGGTTGGTTCAACATCCAGAAAATAATAAATGTAATTCATCACGTCAATAGAATTAAAGTTAAGAATCATATGATTATTTCAATTGACACAAAGAAAGCATTCAACAAAATACAGTACCCATTCATGCTCAAAACACTAGAAAAATAGGGATAATAGGAACTTTCCTCAACATTGTAAAGGCTATTTATGCTAAGCCCACGGCCAACATCATTCTTAATGGAGAAAAGCTGAAAGTATTCCCTTTAAAAACTGGAACAAGACAGGGATGTCCTTTTTCACCACTTCTATTCAACGTCATCCTTGAAATATGAGCCAGAGCAATTAGACAGACCAAAGAAATTAAAGGGATAGGAATAGGAAAAGAAGAACTCAAGCTGTCACTATTTGCTAATGACATGATTCTATATTTTCAGGATCCAAGAAACTCCACCAGAAAACTTCCAGACCTCATAAATGAATTCAGGAAAATAGCTGGATATAAAATAAACACACATAAATCTAAAGCATTTTTATTCATGAGTGATGAAACATCTGAAAGGGAAATGAGAAAAACAACTCCATTCACAATAGCCTCAAAAAAAAAAAAAAATACTTGGGAATCAATCTAACCAAAAAGGCGGAAAGATCTCTACAATGAAAACTACAGCACATTAAAGAAAGAAATTGAAGAGGACCTTAGAAGATGGAAAGATCTCCCATGTTCTTGGATAGGCAGAATTAATATTATCAAAATGGCCATGCTTCCAAAGGTACTATACAGATTTAACAAAATTCCAATTAAAATTCCAATGACATTTCTCATAGAAATAGAGAAAGCAATCATGAAATTCATCTGGAAGAATAAAAGACCCAGAATAGCTCCAGCAATACTGGGCAGGAAGAGTGATGCAGGAGGTATCACAATACCAGACCTTAAACTCTACTATAGAGCAATAGTAACAAAAACAGCAAGGTACTGGCACCAAAATAGACAGGTAGATCAATGGTACAGACTAGAAGACACAGAGACATACCCACATAAGTACAGTTATCTCATAGTAGACAAAGGAGTCAAAAACTTATAATGGAGAAAAGATAGCCTGTTCAACAAATAGTACTGGGAAAACTGGAAATCCATATGCAGTAAAATGAAATTGAACTCCTATCTCTCACCCTGCACAAAACTCAACTCAAATTGGATCAAAGATCTAGGAATTAGACTTGAGACCCTTCACCAAATAGAAGAAAAAATTAGGTCCGAATCTCCATCACATTGGCTTAGGATCAGACTTCTTTAACAAGATCCCCATAGTGGAAGAAATAAAAGCAAGAATCAATAAATGGGACAGATTCAAACTAAAAAGCTTTTTCTCAGCAAAGGAAACAATCATAATGTGAAAAGAGAGCCTGTGGAATGGGAGAAAATCTTTTTCACACACACCTCAGACAGAGCACTAATCTCTAAAGTTTATAAAGAACTTACAAAACTTTACACCAAAAATACAAAGAACCAATCAATAAATGGGCTAAGGAACTAGGCAGACACTTCACAGAAGAAGATATACAGGTGATCAACAAATATATGAAAAAGTGCTCATCGTCCCTAGTAATTAGAGAAATGCAAATTAAAACCACCCTAAGATTTCATCTAACTCCAATTAGAATGGCTATTATCAAGAACACAAGCAATAATAAGTATTGGCGAGGATGTGGGGGAGAAGGCAAACTCATACATTGCTGGTGGATTTGCAAATTGGTGCAACCACTCTGGAAAGCAGTATGGAGATTCTTCAGAAAACTTGGAATGAACCCACCATTTGACCCAGCTATCCCACTCCTCCGTTTATACCCAAAGGACTTAAAATCAGCATACTACAGTGATGCAGCCACATCAATGTTCATAGTAGCTCAATTCACAATAACTAGATTGTGGAACCAACCAAGATGCCCTTCAATTGATGAATGGATAAAGAAACATAATGGAATACTACTCAGCCATAAAGAAGAATAAAATTATGGCATTTGCTGGTAAATGGATGAAGTTGGAAAATAACATGCTAAGGAAAATAAGCCAAGCCCAAAACCAAAGGCTGAATGTTTTCTCTGATAATTGAATGACGATATATAATGAGTGGGGGTGGTGGGGTGAGAAGAGAAGAATAAAGGAACTTTGGATGGTGTAGAGGAAAATGGGGTAGGAGGGGTGGGGGACCAAAAGATAGTAAGAATGAAACAGACAGTATTACCCTATGTATATGTATGATTACATGAATGGTGTGAATCTACATTGTGTATAACCATAAAAATGAAAAGTTGTACCCCATTTGTGTACAATGAATCAAAATGCAGTCTGTAAAAATTTTAAAAAATTATTTAAAAAGTAAAGAAATTAAGAAAAATAAATAGGAGGTTGGATGCCTACAAAAAATTTATACTCCAATAAAGTGGAAAATCTAGAAGACACTGACAAATCTCAAGACATATGACTTGCCCAAATTGAACCAGGAAGATAGAGAAAATGTAAACAAACCAATATCAAATAATGAAACTGAAAGAGCAATTAAGGAACAAAGAAAAGTCCAGAACCAGGTGAACTTTGATGAAGATGTAAAAAAAGAAAGTAAAGTCAAAATATTTCCAGGCATACAAATACTGAGAGAACTCATTACTAACTTTCCTATCCTAAAAGGAAAATTAGAGGAAATCCTTTAGGTAGAGGGAAATTGCAAAGGATGAGAATCTATATCAACACAAAGGGGAAAAAAAAGGATGAGAGAGCAAATGAAATATTTGTATATGTGTATATACGTATATGTATATTATGAATATATGTATATACATATACATTGCTATACACATAGATATATACACATATACATATATATTTAACCATGTATATAAAAGCCCATTATATTATTATTTTTACTTAAATAGACATTACCTTTTCAAGATACACAAATCCACATACACATACATACATATATACATATTTTAATATACATATATACACATATACATATATACTAAACTATGCAAGATTAAGTATATATGTATATGTGTATACATCTAAAAATGTATATATGTATAGCAATGTATATGTATACACATATATACACATATACATACTTTACATATACGTATATACACATATATATTCACATACACGAATATTTAATTTACATATATACTTAACCATGCACGTGTATATATGTATCTTTAAAATAGGTATATATGTAAAATAGGTATATGTGTATGTATGTATGTGTGTGTGTGTGTGTGTGTGTAACCTTGAAAAGGTTATGTCTATTTAAGCAAAAATAATACTATAGTGTGGGGTTATAACAGATGTTTAAGTGAGATAAATGACCATCATATAGTATAGACTCTGGGAGGGAAGAGATGAAAATATACCCTTGCAATGTTTTTTTTTTTTACTATGTGTGAAACTGTATAATACTCAAAGGCAAACTGTGATGAGTTGAAGATGTGCATAATAAGTCTTTAATAAAACCACTAAAATAGCAAAAGTATAGGTTATTGCTAATTAAAAATGTAGAAAAATAGAGCCATGAAAAGAGAAGAATGGGAACAGCAGAGACAGCATCAATGGAAAACAAACGAAAAGATCACAGATTTTAATCATATGACACCAGTAATCACAGTAAATGTAAATGGTCTCAAGACTCCAATGTAAAGGAAGATTGTGAGATTGGTTTAGATAAAATGCAGGAATCACCTTCTTGGAACCTACCAGAAACATGCTTTACACAAAGACAAACATAAGTTAAAAGCAAATGAATGTACAGTTCCAAAGAACATAGCACTGGGCAAAGGAAAGATGAAGAGGCTATTTTGATACCAAGTAAAACAGATTTCACAGCAAAGAACACTGTCAAGTACAAAGACATTCGTTTCATAATGATAAAGTGGTCAGGTATTCAAGAGAATATGAAAATCCTGCATGCATTTACCCCTAGTAATAATACTTCAAAATTAATAATTCAAATGCCAATAGAACCAAAGAAAAATAGATTCACAGTTATTGCCAGAATTTACATATCCCGTTCTCAAAAATCGATAGATTCAAAATCAGCACATAGACCTTAACAAAAGTATGGAGAGTTTCCCCTAATTGGCCTTATTTATGGCATGCTCTACCTAACAAGAGCAGAATGCACAGTGTCCAAGTGCACACCAAGCTAGACTATGCTCTGAGCCACAAAACAAATCACAATGAATTTAAAAGAATTCAAGTTATTCAAAATATGTTATTTGATTATGGCATAATCCAATTAGAAATCAAAAATAGAAAGCTATCTACAGTAACATATATTTGGAAAATGAATACCGCATATCTAACTAGTTCATGAATCAAAGAAGTAACTAAGGAAATAGGAGATCATCTTAGTGGATGTAAATGAAAGAAAAACATTGAAATATCTGTGGAATGCTGATAAAGTAAAACATTAATAACATTAAACACTAAGATCAGGAAGTCTCAAATGAATGGCGTCATCTTCCATCTTTAAAAAACTAGAAAAAGATCAAACTAAACTGAAAATACGCAGAAGTGATAACACAGATTGAAGTAGAAATTGATGAACTAGAAAACAAAAATAACACATATTCCAAGGAGTTGGGTGCTGGTTTCTGTATTTTATTTTTTTTTTTTATTTTTTTTTTTTTATTGTAAACAAATGGGATACATGTTGTTTCTCTGTTTGTACATGGCATAAAGGCATACCATTTGTGTAATCATAAATTTACATAGAGTAATGTTGTTTGATTCATTCTGTTATTTTTTCCCTTCCCCCCACCCGTCCCACCCCTCTTTACCCTCTATACAGTACTTCCTTCCTCCATACTTGCCCCCCTCCCTAACCCTAACTCTAACCCTAACACTAACCCTTCCCTCCCCCCCATTATGTGTCATCCTCCACTTATTAGCGATATCATTCGTCCTTTGGCTTTTTGAGATTGGCTTATCTCACTTAGCATGATATTCTCCAATTTCATCCATTTGCCTGCAAATGCCATAATTTTATCATTCTTTATGGCTGAGTAATATTCCATTGTATATATATACCACAGTTTCTTTATCCACTCATCAATTGAACGGTATCTAGGTTGGCATCTGGCTATTGTGAATTGAGCAGCTATGAACATTGATGTGGCTGTGTCTCTGTAGTATGCTGATTTTAAGTCCTTTGGGTATAGGCCAAGGAGTGGGATAGCTGGGTCAAATGGCGGGTCCATTCCAAGTTTTCTAAGGAATCTCCACACTGCTTTCCAGAGTGGCTGCACTAATTTGCAGCCCCACCAGCAATGTATGAGTGTACCTTTCTCCCCACATCCTCGCCAACACCTGTTGTCGCTCGTATTCTTGATAATCGCCATTCTAATTGGGGTGAGATGGAATCTTAGGGTGGTTTTGATTTGCATTTCTCTTATTACTAGAGATGTTGAACATTTTTCCATATGTTTGTTGATTGCTTGTAGATCTTCTTCTGTGAAGTGTCTATTCATTTCCTTAGCCCATTTGTCGACTGGATTATTTGAATTCTTGGAGTAAAGTTTTTTGAGTTCTTTATAGATTCTGGAGATTAGTGCTCTATCTGAAGTATGATTGGCAAAGATATTCTCCCATTCTGTAGGCTCTTTCTTCGCATTGCTGATAGTTTCCTTTGCTGAGAGAAAGCTTTTTAGTTTGAATCTATCCCAGTGGTTGATTCTAGCTTTTATTTCTTGTGCTATGGGAGTCCTGTTAAGGAAGTCTGATCCTAGACGAGCAAGGTGAAGATTTGGACCTACTTTTTCTTCTATAATCTGCAGGGTCTCTGGTCTGATTCCGAGGTCCTTAATCCATTTTGAGTTTAGTTTCGTGCATGGTGAGAGATATGGGTTTAGTTTCATTCTGTTGCATATGGATTTCCAATTCTCCCAGCACCATTTGTTGAAGAGGCTATCTTTTCTCCATTGCATATTTTTGGCACCTTTGTCTAGTATGAGAAAATTGTATTTATTTGGGTTTGTGTCCAGTGTCCTCTATTCTATACCATTGATCTACCTTTCTATTTTGGTACCAATACCATGCCGTTTTTGTTACTATTGCTTTGTAGTAGAGTTGAAGATCTGGTATTGCAATACCCCCTGTTTCACTCTTCCTGCTAAGTATTGCTTTAGCTATTCTGGGTTTCTTATTCTTCCAGATGAATTTCATAATTGCTTGCTCTATTTCTGTAAGGTACATCATTGGGATTTTAATTGGAATTGCATTGAATTTGTATAGCACTTTAGGTAGTATGGCCATTTTGACAATATTAATTCTTCCTATCCAAGAACATGGAAGATCTTTCCATCTTCTAAGGTGTTCTTTAATTTCTTTCTTTAGTGTTGTATAGTTCTCATTGTAGAGGTCTTTCACCTCTTTTGTGAGATTGATTCCCAAGTACTTTATCGAAACAATACAAAAAATTGACAAAATAAATAGTTGGTTCTTCGAAAAAATAAACAAAATTGATAAACCTTTAGCCACACTAACAAAGAGAAGACGAGAGAAAACCCAAATCACTAAAATTCGGAATGAACAAGGAAATATCACAACAGACACGAGTGAAATACAAAACATAATTAGAAGCTATTTTGAAAATCTATACTCCAACAAAATAGAAAATTTTGAAGGCATCAACAGGTTTCTAGAGACATATGAATTGCCTAAACTGAACGAGGAGGACATAAACAATTTAAATAGATCAATTTCAAGTACTGAAATAGAAGAAGTCATCAAAAGCCTACCAACAAAGAAAAGTCCGGGACCAGATGGGTTCTCAGCCGAGTTCTACAAAACCTTTAAAGAAGAGCTCATTCCAATACTTCTCAAAGTATTCCATAAAGTAGAAGAGGAGGGAACCCTCCCAAACTCATTCTATGAAGCCAATATCACCCTGATACCTAAACCAGACAGAGACTCATCAAGGAAAGAAAATTTCAGACCAATATCCTTAATGAACATCGATGCAAAAATTCTCAACAAAATTTTAGCAAATCGCATACAAAAACATATTAAAAAGATAGTGCACCATGATCAAGTTGGTTTCATCCCAGGGATGCAAGGTTGGTTCAACATCAGGAAATCAATAAACGTAATTCACCACATTAATAGACTTAAAGTCAAGAATCACATGATTATTTCAATAGATGCAGAAAAAGCATTTGATAAAATACAGCACCCCTTCAAGCTCAAAACAGTAGAAAAAATAGGGATAGTGGGAACATTCCTTAACATTGTAAAGGCCATTTATGCTAAGCCCATGGCTAATATCATTCTAAATGGTGAAAAACTGAAAGCATTCCCCCTAAAAACTGGAACAAGGCAGGGATGCCCTCTTTCACCACTTCTATTCAACATCGTTCTTGAGACTCTGGCCAGAGCAATTAGACAAACCAAAGAGATTAAAGGGATACGAATTGGGAAAGAGGAACTCAAACTATCCCTGTTCGCTGATGACATGATTATATATTTAGAGGAACCTGGAAATTCCACCAGAAAACTCTTAGAACTCATAAGTGAATTCAGTAAAGTAGCAGGTTACAAGATCAATGCCCATAAATCCAACGCATTTTTATACATAAGTGATGAATCTTCAGAAAGAGAAATTAGGAAAACTACCCCATTCACAATAGCCTCGAAAAAAATAAAATACTTGGTTTCTGTATTTTAAAAAGCACTTTTTTTTTAAATTAGTGCATAGTACTAATTAAAAAAATACTCACTATGCAGAACAATGTTTTTTTCTGGCATAATCATACATGCATACAACATATTTTAATCATATCCATCCCCCAATCCACCTTCCCCCTTCCTTCCCCCTTCATGTTTCCCTTCCTCTTCTCCATTAGTTTCCCTTACATTTTCATGTTGTCTTCTTTTTCCCCTAGACTCCACATATGAGATAAAACATGTGAGGCTTGTCTTTATGAGTCTGGTTTATTTCACTTAACGTGATGATCCTCAGTTCCATCCCTTTTCCTGCCAATGACATGATTTCATAATTCTTTACGGCTGAATACCATTCCATTGCGTATCTGTATCTCATTGTCTTTATCCATTCATCCCTTGACTGGAACCCATACAAACCTCTCCAGGCAATTCTGGTGCTGTGCCAGATCTGGAGGATGTTGAACTAAAATTCCCTTAGAATCCCTTCATACCCCCATATTGTAGGAAACTATATTTTTCACTTCTACATTGTAAAACTACAATGTGCATTGTAATGCTTTCTAAAGGGATCTGGAAAATACTGCAGATCCAGATATTAATTTCAGAGTGATGAAAGGCAGGTAGCTGATCAGATTCTCAAGATAAGACAAAGCTTTTATGATGGCAGAGCAGACTAAGGGCTCTCTTCCAGTTCTCATGAACCAAACTCAAAGAGGAGCCAAAACAGTGTGCGTCTGGGAACAATGGAAGTCAGGTACCCAACACTGCCACAACCACACCCTGGGCCAGGTGTGATCACTTGTAATCTTACAGTAGGGACTGGATGCAGGCTTAATTATCCCTTTAGAGAGAAACCTATAGGGTTCTCTGAATCTGCTGGTAACTGGTAGAAAAGCCCATGGATTCTTTCTCACTGGAATGCTCTTTAATCCACGCATAGCTATATTGCTTAATTCCTGGACTAGTCATGAACAAAGAACAAACAAGAACAGATCATCTGTTATTCTGTAAACAGAACTGAACATTCAAATCAAGCCAGTCACTGGATTATACGTAGGGACATATGACCACAGTGATTTACCAAATCACGTATAAGAAAAAAATTAATTACTTATAAAATGAGATCTCATTATATATTCACCATAATAAAAACAAATCCTAAAACAAATGATTAATGAATTGAACTGCTGGATGGGCTCTAATGCACAGAATTCAACCTAGATAAGAGTACCACGGCAAAACCATAAATGCTAAGATGTGCGTGTGAAGGAACCTTGACCCATACGGTGGGGAATGCATAAGAAAAGGTCTCCTGCCAACAAGTGTGAAGCTGAGGTCTTAACCTGGCGGCCTTTGAGATGCCTAATTAGTCTCTCCTAGAGATGACAGGTATAATTTCTCCACAGAATTTGTTCTCCACCTCCCTTATGCATTTGAATTAACTTTGTGGGAGAATCAGTTAACTAACTCTACAGTAATAGCTTTTACTTCAAGCACAGCAATTAAGAATGTCTGTTTCCTCTCCTCCTACATCTGTTCTCAGAGTGGAGTGAATACATTTGAATTATTTTCTGGATATACAGTAATTGCTAGAAAATGACAACTTACCCGGCTGTGTGGTAGGCTGTGAATTTTATGAGAAAGACTAACCAGGCTAAACTATATGTACAGGTTGACATGGTTACCTGATGTATGTGGACAAAGGACAGGCAAGTTGGACTTGAGCTAGTTACAGGGTCATCCAAAAGTCAGAAACAAGCCTGGGGCAACTAGATTTTGAGCTATCAGTGGTTATGAGCACAGTGGATATAGGGACCCTAAAATACCCAGAGATCTACCTCCAACTCCCTTTTCCTCAGGCATGCAAGCCTTTACACTTCATTTGTATTTGTCCTTCATTCTTTTGGATAAAAACATCGTGGGACCTATTTTTCTTCCATCCTTCTTTTTTGTTTGTTTGTTTTTTGTTTTTGGTGCTGGGGATCAAATTCAGGGCCTCATGCATGCTAGGCAAGTGTTCAAACACTGAGGTATGCCCCAGGACTTCCTATTTCTCTTACAATATGAAAACAGTAAGAATGAGGGACAATGTTCTCCATCCATGATCAATCATAATACTTAGTAATCTTAGTCATGCATTTGATTCTCTGTGCAGCCCTTCCCTCACACATTTCAAAATCCTCTCAAATGAAGTATTCCAACTGACACTCTCAAAACCTAGTGGCAGGACATGCAGGAGTGTTCCCTTTACACACAACAGGACCAGCTCAGAAAAAGTTGAGTAGGGTGGCTTTCTCTGTTTTCTGCTGGCTGATTCTGTTCTCTTTCAGAAAGATCACATCAGACCAGTAGTTTTGAAGTGTTCATCTCAGAGTTGATGGCAGCTCTACTCTGCTTATGATTTTTCACTGAAAGGTCTCAAAGAGCTGCATAAAAACATTGTCTGAGAACCATCTCTCACTCACAGGTAGTATCTAAGATGGCCGAGCTCACGGAAGTTGAGAGTAGGATGGTTACAAGAGATGGGGGTAGGAAGGATGCGGAGAGGTCAATGTGTACTAAGTTGCAGTTACAGAGGAGTAAATTCTGGTTTGTTACTGCACAGCAGGGTGACTAGAGATAGCAGTGATGTACCAAACATTTCAAACACCTAAAAAGGATTTTGAACACTTTCTCCACAAAGAAATCATAAATGTCTGAGGAGACAGACAGGCTTGCCCTGATTGAAACATTACACAGTGCATACATGTGCTGTGGGCAGCAGCCTCTCCTACTCTTACCAGTAGAAATGTATCTGTGTCACCTCAAGTCCCCTGAGCAAGTACCTGGGTATCATGTCCTGGCTATCATGAAGAAAAGAAGTCCTGAAGGGCGTCTCCCTACAGTGCTCTGACTCAGGTGGGGCATATGGGCACCCCCAGAGCACCTCAACTCCTCACCCCTGCAAAAGCTTCCCCCTATACAGGATATGTCTTCATTTTGTATTGAGAAGTTTTAACTAATCTGGGAAGATACACTTTAGAAAAGCCCAGGAAAGAAGTTCAGATATGCGAAACCCAAAGAAAAATTGAGCATCAAGTCTTCTCTCCATGGACATGGCCAAGAGAAGACTATGCAGATGTTCAGCCTGAATTTAAACAAACCTGTTGGTCACTTCTGCATGTTGCCCACATGACTCCAGGGCACCATCCATTCACCTTTAAAAGCAAATATATAACTTATCATTTTTCTCAACATGATGTAGTTGGTATAGACTGTCCAGATAAAAAGGCAGGAATTTGTATTCTCTAATGATCTGTGTACAGGAAAGTGGTTTCTTGAAATCAGAAGAGAAAGAAATTCACTTCAGTCAGTTCTCTGCTTTTCTGCAATTCTTTTATTAAAAAGGTTTATCCTCCCTCAGCCTTTCCCTGTTCACATGACAAGATCTGCTCTGGAGACAAATGACACCCTGCATGACCCTGAACCAGTAAAGGACATGGCTTTAGCATTACTTAAAATGATGAATAGCTAAAGGAATGGAACTAAAACAGATACATCCATAATTTAGAAGCTGGTTGAGGGGACAGAATAGCTAGGAAAGTAGTGAGTATTTTTAAAACATAATGATCACAATTTGTAATATGAAAACTAATTAGAGGCTTCCATGCAACATCAGTGGGTTTGCACAATTCCATCTATTTATTGTGAACAATAACAGTGATGAGACATTTAACGTGATTCCTGGTGTTGGATCTTGGGGCTGCCATTGGACTACATATGTCGGGATATGGCGACATATACAAATGCATTAATAATTAGGAAGTGGGAACTGTATCCTCAAAAAAAAAAATGAAGGACAAATTCTTGGCTGGGAATTGTAGAAAGTAAGCAATAGTGTTGTAGAAACAGTTCTGTGGTCACACCACATCATGTCATCCTCAAAGCAGTACTTGAAACTTTGTTAGCCCTCTTGTAAAGATGAGAAAAGAAAAGAATGCTAGAAGAAACAAGGGAATGACACTTGGTCCACACCCGTGAGGACATGACAGCAAGGCTTAAAAAAGGTAGAAGAGAGCTCAGTGCAGAAGTGTGAGAAAGAGGCTAGGCAACAACAACCTCAGGGTCCAGATGAGGAAGACAAGTTTGGTGTGCCTAAGTACAGAACACATGATTCCGACTGTCTGAAAAAGGAAGTGCAGAAGCAAAGGCCAGATAATAGTTTCCCTCTTTGTATCATTAAGGGACTTGGAGTTTATCCTAGTAGCAAAGTAGAATTTCCAAGGGTTTCAAATTAAACAGTCTTAACTGACTCCAAAGTGGGAGTGCCAATATCTACTCCTAAGCACTATTTGGGGAAACCCTCCCACTTCCTACACCAATAACAGAACAAAAATGTAGAGAGCATCCAGGTTATTACCCAGTTGCCCTGTTGTCCCAGGCCCACTGCAGGGCTTGGGGCAGAGAGAATGTTCAGGACACATGGGCTGATGTGTTGTTGATGGAGCAAAAAAGGGATAAGGGAGATGAGCAAATAAACTAGCAATTACCATAAACTAATGATAAATTCATTTGAGCACCTTATATAAATATAAGTTCACCGTACCTTGATGAGAAAGTATTATGGTTAGAGCAAATAAACTAGGTTTGAAAAGGTTATGAGAAAACAAAAGGAATTCAGATATTTGTGGCAAGTTTGCTTAAAGCACAGATCTTCTGAGCTATGAAAGAAAATGGTGTCTAATTTGGTATCCTTCACCAGGAGAGCCCTTCTTTGGCAATTGTTGTTCTCTAATTGAATATCTGCAAGTTGCTGGATTCTGCTAATCAGACACTAGCATTTAAACAAGACAGGAAGATGAATCCTGAGAGGTCTGAGTGATGGTGGGGTTTCATCAGGCTACTCCACTGCCCCAAGGACCATGACAATGTGAGTGGTAAAATTTTAAAGTCAGGAAACCAAACAGCAGCAGCATGCTTCATGGATTTATACTTAGTTGTTTTTTAAAATCTCTTTCACTCAGAAAGCACAGAGCTCTTCTCATATGTAACAATGACTTATGAAAACAAAGGGACAGCATGCTTTTTGGATATGTATGCTGTTTTATTTGGAAAATTCACAATTCTTTATGTGCACATTGAGAAAATATAGTGGTCCTCTGTTATCTATAGTCTTGCCTCCTTGTGGTCAACAGCCGTCTAAAAGTAGTTGAGTACAGTATAGTAAGATATTGAGAGAGAAAAACAGAGACTACATTAATGTAACCTTTATTCCAATATATCATTACATTAATTTTATTATTAGTTATGGTTGTGATTGTGCCTAATTTATAAATTAAATTTTACCATAGGTAGGTATTTAGAAGAAAAAAGCATAGTATGTATAGGGTTTAGTACCACATGCAGGAATCCAGTAGGGAAAGGTTTTGGAATATATCAGGTAAATAAGGGAAAACAGCTGTAAAAATCTCTAGAATTATGAATTTGCTTGTCTATTTCATCTTACAGAACCTTAATAATCTCCTTCCAAGTTCTGTGCTGGGATGGGGGTTACTCTGTTTCTTGTCTTGGGTTTTCTATAAACAGTGCAGTGGCTAAGTGATCTCCCTACACAGCCAGAGAGATCAGTATTGGAAGCTGAGCTCACTCACAATCTTCCCAGGTCCAAATTCCCACCTCAGAGGATGAACATAAGGCCCTTCACTGCATTCTAGCACACAAAAAGCAGAGTACCAACTAGACTAAACTTGCCCACAAGTGAAAGAAGTAATTCTTGCTCGAGTTTGTTCTAATGTCGAGCACATTGGCTGACAAACTGAGGAAAGTAGTGATACTTTCTAAATCATCTCATCTATGTACATGCATAATAGCTGCACGCTTTCCAGGCGGGATAAACATTCTATGTGATTCTGATGGGAAAAACTGATGACAATTATATTTATAAACCTTGAACAATGGTAACTTAGATGTACTGCTCACTGAATAACTGTGTCAAAGTTGGAAGGAAGGTAAGGAATAATATAGTACCTCTCATTCATTGTACAGTAGAGGCAACTGAGGCACAGAAAGATGACATGGTTTCTCCAGTATTTACTTTAATATGCATGCATCCTTAAACTCTCCCCACACTTCCCACAATGACTTTGAAATCTATGCCTTTTCGAATCAGGGTAATGCTAGGTCTTGTTAAAGATAAATTGGAGTCCTAGGCTTGGAAAATTGGAGGGACAGTGTGGCTATGTAGTATGAAGGTTGGCAAGCTTATGAGCTTTAAGTGAAATAAAGTACCATGGAAGAGAAGAAGCAAACCATAGACCGGGAGCATCCTATGAAAAATAAAACATGTCTACTGCAATCCCCATGTTCTCTCGCCACTCCCATGAAGATGGTGTAGAGCTACACCTGCTTGCATGCACCACTTCTCTTATAGTCAAACACATTACTCTTGTTTTGGATTAGAAACTATTTTTCAATCTCTTAAATGTAAATCTATCAAAACAACCAATAGAGAACTAGGTAGAAAATAAGCAAGGACACAGAAGAACTTAACACTTTGCAAGTGCCCTAGAACATTCACCAAGATTGATTATATCCTGGGCCGTAAATAAAATATTAACAGATTGAAAAAAAAATGAGCATTATATTTAGAGTATGTTCTTGAATCACAATGGAATCAAAGTAGAAATCAATAACAGAAAACAAGATAATTTCTAAACTCTAGAACATAGGGAAAAAAAAAACAAAAAACAAAAAACACTGTTGCTAAATAATCCATGGGTTAAGAAAAAAATCTCAGGGGAAAATTTTGAAAATACGTTGAACTAAATGAGAATGAAAATACAGCATATCAAAATTTGTGGGATGAAATTAAAACAGTGCTGAGGGGACAATTTAGAAAACCAGTGCTTACAAAAGAAAAGAATGGTTTCAAATCAAGGCTCTAAGTTCCAAATCAAGAAGTAAAAGACCAAGCAAGCAAAAGAAAGGAGAAAATCAAGAGAGCAAAATTTTATTAAATAGCAACATAAAAACAACAGAAAAATTATGATACAAAAACTTGATTCTTTGAAAAGGTCAGTGTAACAAGTTGGTAGGAAAACTGAGAAAAGTAAAATGATGCAAAGTACCAAGATCAGAAAAAAGACAGGAGGTTATTATAGGCCCTGTTGACATTTACACACAAAATTGACCCCTTAAAAGAAATTGACCAATTCCTTGCAAAGCACAAACTACAAACTACTGCAACTTACCTAATATTAAATTAATCATTTGAATAAACTTATTAACAATATGAATTTGTAATGGAAAATGCTCCCAGAAAAGAAATCTCCTGGCCCAGAATGTATCACTGGAGAAGTCTATCAAACATTTGAAGAAGTAACATAAACCCTCACATGACACACAATATGTTCCAGAACACAGAAGGTGAGGGAGCATTTCCATACTCATTTTATGAAACTGGTATTTCCTGGCACCAAAACCAGACAGTTAAAAAAATAAAAATAAGAAAGAACAAAGAAACCTACAGACAAAAGTCCCTCATGAATAGAGATGCAAAAATTCTTAATCAAGTATTAGCAAGTATTAGCAAATGATTCAGCAAAAAATAAACATAGTTTTTTAAAAACAGTATGATTAAATAGCATGATCAAGTAGAGTTTATTCCAGGGATGGTAATACTGGTCACATATTGGAAAATCAATCAATACTACCCACCTTATTAACAGGCCAAAGGAGAAAACAATCACAATTATATCAACTGATGCAGTAAAAGCACTTGACAAATTTCAATACTTATTCATGATAAAAAAATAAATAAGTCAAAAAACTAGTAATTAAGGAAAATTTCTCAATTGGACAAAGAACACATACAAAATTACCTCCAGCTGACATCATACTTAGTGGTGAAAGACTGACACTTTGTTCCTAAGATCTCGAAAAAGGCAAGAATGCCCCCTTACATCAATTCTATTCATCATAGTGCTGGAAGTTCGAGCCAGTGTAGTCGACAAGAAAAGGAAATAGAGCACATACAGACTGGGAGACAAGAAATAAACAACTCCTTATTTGCAGATGACATGATGGTATACATAGAAAATCCTAAGAAAACTTTCAGGAAAAAAAAAATCCCTAAAACTAATAAAACTCCTAAAACTTCATCAAGTCAGAGGATGCAATATCAACGTATAATAAAAGAACTGTATTCCTGCAAGTCATTCATGTCCAGCAAAGAACACAGGAAAAATACAATTTGAAAATATAGTCCTTACAAGCACTCCCCCCCCAAAAATACTTTGGTATAATCTATTAAAATATTTTTAGGACTTAAATGTTAACCACTGATATAATGAGCTGAAGAAGATCTACATAAATGGAGATATATTATTTTCATAGATTAGAAGACTCCACATAGTAATGCTGTCCAGTTCTTCCAAATTGATATGTAAAGGTTCAACACAATTCCCACCAAAGTACCAGAAGACGTTTTGTAGATACACACAAGGTCATTCTAAGATTTGTATGGAAAAGCAAATGAACTATAAGAGTTAAAAATAATATTGAAAAAGAGGAATAAAGAGAATAAATTACTCTATTCAATTTCAAAACTTATTGTACAGCTGCAGTAATCAGAACTGTGGGTACTACTAGTGTGACAGACACACAGATAAACAGAACAAAATAGAGAACACAGAAATAGCTCATGCTAATCAAGCCATCTGATTTTTGACAACTCCCTAAAAACAATTCAATAGCAGAAGGGCAGTCTTTTCAACAAATGGTGCTGGAGTAATAGGAGATCCATGGAGTGGAGGGAAGAAAGTAGATCAAAACCCCACACCTTTCTTTTATATAAAAATTAACGTAGGTGATGATTTTAAATGCAAAACAGAAAAGGATAAAACTTTCAGAAAAAAATCCTAGGAACTAGAGTTACATGAAGAGTTCTTAGACATTTGTCTAAAAGCATACTCCAGCAGAGGAAAATCAAGAAATTAGATTCTTCATCAATATTAAAAAAGGTTCTCTCTGTGAAAGAAAAAATCCTTTTGAGAGGATGAAAAGGCAAGCTACAGAGCAGACAAAGGAATCATAACTCTCAATACTCAAAAGTGAAAAGGTAAATAAATAAAACCAAATAATCCAACTTTTAAAAGGGCAAATAATACGAAGAGACATTTCAGTGAAGGGGATGTGCTCACAACAAACAAGCACATAGAGTTCAATACCACTAACAATTAGGGGAATGCAAATTAACCTATTAAATATTATACCTACTGTAGCAGCTAAAATTAAAAAATGGTGACAATACCAACTGCTAGAGAGAACACAGAGACACTGGATCCCTCAGATATTTCTGGTAAAGACAGAAAACCATTCAAACACTTTGGAAAAGAATGTGACAGTTCCTTGAAAAGAGAAGTTGAGAGTAGAAGTAGGTGATCAGAGACAGGGAAAGTGGAGGGGAGGGAGAAATGGGGAAGGACAGGTTCTACTGTGTAACTAGTAGGAATAAGAAGTTCTTGTGTGCCATTACACAGCAGGGTGACTATAGACAATAAGTATGTACTATATATTTCAAAAACCTAGAAGAAAGGATTTTAAATGCTTTCACCATAAAAGAATAATAAATGTTTGAAGAGAGAAAGTTTACCCTGATTTAAACATCACACAAAATACATGTCAAAACATCACATAGAACCCCCTAGGTATGTATAATTTTTTTTTGCCTCAGTTAAAAATAAATTTTAACTATAAAAAGAATAAATTGAAAAAATAAAAATAAACATAACATCCATCCTACAACCTAGCAATCATATTCCTGGGCCTTTATCCCAGAGAATAAAATCTTATGCCCACACAAAAATCTGCATACATGCGGACCTAATCGTTTTACTTGTAATAGACAAAAACTGGAAACAACTGAAATGTCCCTCAAACAACGGCACATCCACGCCACGGAAGACTATTCAACGACTAGAATAAGTTACTGATACACACGACTGCTTGAATGGATCTCAAAATCATTTTTCTGAATAAAGAAAAGTCCAACTCAAAAGGTTGATGACTCCATATACTTAACATTCACAAGATGACAAAAATACAAGAGTGGAGAACAAAACAGAGACTGGTATTAGGAATTTCAGGGAGGGAAGTGGGTGTGACTATAATGTGACAGCAAAAGGGAATCTTTGTGGTCATGAAGTAGTTCTGTATTTTAATTTCAATGGTCATCACACAAATATCCACGTGATAAAATAATAAAGAACCACACACACACACACACACACATTGTATCCATGTTAATCTTCTGGCTTTACTATTATACTACAGCTATGAATTGTGTGGTAAGTACAGACACCTCTGTGCTATCTTTGCAACACTTTGTGAATTTCATAATTATTTAAAAATAAAAATTTTTTAAAGTTTTATGATAGTATGTGTTTCTTATTGCAATAACAAACAACAATACTTACTTCCAATATCTGGCCTCAGCTTTTTATCATATTCTCTTAGCAATTTGTTAAGAATAAGAGTCACATCAGTGTCTTGGGATTTTGGAGCCAAGACCCACTTTTGGTTTGATGAAGAATCTTCATATTCATCCTCTTCCACCTTTCTGGACCTGTAATTATAACACAAAAATGTAACATATAAGTTGCAGAAACAGCTGCAGGAAGTGTCTTAAGCTTGTCCTTTACAAGTGCCACTGAAAGGGGGAGAAAATCCCCAGTTCCCTTACTCCATCCACTCATGTCAACTATAAAATTAAAAAGTAAAATGAAATACATGTTAGAAAAGGAAAAATGCAACTGCTATTAATGTGGCCTAATGTCTTCATTAAATGTCACAAGACCATTCTCTGTCCAGGTTAAACTACAGACACTATGACAGGTAAATCAATACCAGAACAGTCAAGAGGCAATGAGCCATCCTTGGATACACCTTGAGAAGTTCTCAAGGTCAAGGCACTAACCTTCCAGGGGTTTGTCAAAGTTCACTTTATCATGCTGTCTCCACTCCTTACCAACAAAACCTCATTCTAGTTGAAGTTGAGAATGACTTTTGCAGAATGGACTCATTAAAAATAGTTGATTCTGACTATGCTTCTCTTGGAAACTGGAATCTGGGACTTAAGGTAGACTCATAGACATTTCGAGGTGGCTTGCTTTACCAGCACTCCTGTCAGGGGCAACAAGCAGAGGTAAGGTTGGTGATTGGTGAATATCCTCTGACAAGTTTACATGTTTAAGTAAAACACAAACTGATTCATCTCTTGCACAGCAGGCTAGCACAGACATTAAGAATTAAAATTTAATATGTCTTCAACTTCTTGGGTTCTTAATAAGTGGATCCCAGTGAATGCTTGGGAGTCTCCACTTGTTTTGCAGAGCTGAACATGGAGATTCCCTCTCCCACTTGATACTCACTGACAGAATACTTGAATTGAGAGGCCTCAAGATGACAAGCAAGTTTTCTTAGCAAGTGAAGTCATCTCAACCACGCAGCCATTTGGGCTTGGAAAGCACAGCCTCTCCTGCCCTGAAGCAGCATTTATTTGCAGGTGGACTGTCACTGCCTGGCAGGAAAGCTCGTAAAACAAACCAATCAGCTCCTTTCCAGTTTGTCAGTGTGTGTGTGCCTTGCCTATTTTCTCCTTCACAAGAGAACAAAAAAACAGAACGGAAAACTGCATTGAAGTAGATTTGTCCTGACTGGATATAGGCTCATTTCTGTTCAGATTCCCAGCCAGGAACCAAAACTGTCAATGCCACATTAAGGCACTGGGGCTCTGGGAGATGAGTTTCCTGAAGTTAATTTTAGAACCAACTAAATGATCTATAGTGAACATTAAATTAGTGAAAAATATAAATATTTTAAAGTTCAATCCTTCTACTTCAGTCTTCAGAATCATATGTATATATATTGTAATATATAAAATGTATACATGCATGTAAATGAGTCTTTTTATGAGTATTAACAAACTGTAACATAGACCAGAGCAGTTGTCAGATACTCTAAACCTGGATGAAAACCGTTGTCTCTCCTTCTTTCCTATGGATTCATTCTAGGACTCCTGCAGATATCAAAATATGGGGATGCTCAAGTCCCTCATATACAATAGCATCACATTTGCAAATAATCTTCAGATACTTTAAATCATCTCTAGATGATTTATACCAAATAAAATGTAAATGCTAGCTACATAGTTGTTACACAATATTATCTAGGGAATAATGACAAGAAAAAAAGTCTGTACATGTCCAGCACAGATAATTTTTCCCAATATATTCAATCCACAGTTGATTGAATCTGCAAATGCACAACCCCTGGATATGGAGGGCAAACTGTAATACGTTTATGAGATGTCGAAAGTTGAGTATATAGCATATGTCTTACAGAATGACTTCTTGAATTCTTTCTAGGCTGACCTTAAACCGTAATTGTATTTCTTGAATACCTGTTTGCCAGAGATCAAAATAAATCATCCACAGAAAATATAAATTGCTGTGGATTTTTATTCACACTGAACATTCACCATCAATAGGAATTTATAACATCTGGTACATATATTCAACAAGGGATAGACTAAACTGGTCACATTGGTGCATACCTGCAATCCCAGTGATTCTGGAGGGTGAGGAAGGAAGATCACAAGTTTAAGACCAGTCTCAGTGATTTAGCAAGACCCTTAGAAACTCAGGGAAAACCTGTCTCAAATTTTAAAATAAATAAATTAATTAAAAGGTTCAGGGGTGCAGCTTAGTGGTAAAGCACCCCTACTTTCACTCCCCAGTACCACACACACACACAAAATCAATAAGGGTGGCACACGTCTTTAATCTCAGCAGCTTGGGAGGCTAAGGCAGGAGGATGATAAATTCAAGGCCAGTCTCAATTTGGCAAGATCTTAAGCAAATTAGCAAGACCAACTCAAAATAAAAAAAAAAAAAATAGAAAGGGCTATGGAAAGTGGCTTAGTGGTTAATCACCCTTGGGTTCAACCCCCAGTAAAAAAAAAAAAAAAAAAAAAAAAAAAAAGAAGAAGAAGGAGGAGGAGGAGGAGGAGGAGGAGGAGAAATAAACAAGGAATATGAGCATTTATTTATAACACTGAATTTTTTAAAAAATACCATTACAGAATTTTAAATGTTATTATAAGATTTTTGACTTATCAGGAGCAATATCAGGAAGGCAAATTTTTATCATCTTGTAAAAACAAATTGAAGCCTGGTTTTACAAAGCTGGGAGCCAAGCATTGTCCACAGGATCTGGTAAATCATTTCAGAGCAAAGGTGTTTGGAGACTGTAGAAAGGGGTAGCTCCCCTCAGTGGATCAAGCACAATGTTCTCAGGACACCTTTCAACTCAGTCACATGCATTCCTCTCCAGCTCTGCCATGTCTCTCTCCTTTCTTCTCTTCCCCTTTCCTCCCTGCCACCTTCCCCTATCCACCACGATAGAAACAGATTATGGTCTCCAGACTCTGCTATTTTCTACTGCCCCACTGGTCACATGAGTGTGCTGGATCTGTGACCAGCACACTCACCAGCTCCTCCTTATTACGTGCACAGCCTTAGTTTCTGAAAATTACTTTAATCTACTTCAATAAGAGGTATTATAATGAGCCTAATTCTCCCTCTAGTGGTGGTGAGAGGATTTTCCTGAAATTGCATAAGCTTCTTCCTGAGTGGCCAGGGCAAGTGGAAGACCAGGAACTGAGAAAGGTAACATAGGAGTGTTTTCTCTCACCCTTTCAGAAGGGACAGCCAGACCTCCAGCTCTGTAGCTGAGTGGCATGAAGCATAGTCAGAGGGGAGGCTGAGGTGCTCTTGGCCCCTCAGCTGCAAGCACTGTGCTTCTCCCAGTCCTGAAAATGAAGACTTATATTGCTAGTACCAGACAACCAGTCCCACAGGAAAATTTCGGCTTTGAGAAAAACCAAATCTCACCTCAGTGGACCTATGTGGTCGATAAAACAGAACTTTTCTTTCTTTCTAAATTCTAAGTGAGTTATATATTATCTTTATGAACATTCCATTACTTGGATTGTGGGATCCTAAAAAAAAAAAAATCACTGACATTCACTTAAAAAAATAAATCATGAAGTACTGTCATTGTCAAACAACCCCTCAATGTTCAGATGTTATTTTCATGCCATATAAGTTCTCTTCATCCAGAAAGATAGAGGCAAAGTATGAAATATTTTTAGACACTGAAAGGAGCTCCTATAAACCTCATAAAGCAGATAAGCATCCTTAAGGCATCACCAATGTTCAGGTGTGATTTAGTGTGTTTTACTGTGTAACAAGTTCACCCATGGAGGTCAGGATGGGGAACCCCCTACACTCAGAGAGTTATTAAGTGACCAAGCATAGGGGTCAGAATCTTTTCCACAGAACTTGAACAACAGGAAGGCATGCCAGAATGCAAATGAGAACCCTCTCAGAATTAATAGCTGTTTTGAAAGATGACATGGGGCATCAGATTATTTTATATGTCTGTAAAACCCAAAGAACAAAAGCCCTTTTCAAAGGAGCAATACATGCAATAAAATTAGTCAAAAATTTAGACTTTTTTTTTAACTGATATGCAATCATGACTACCAAGACTGGGAATCCTATTAAAGAACATATGAAAATCAGTACATTTGCCCTGGCCAAATGGAAGGATGCAGAATCCTAAGAAATTTTATGTGTATTTGGGAATCCCCAGAAACCTGGCTTCTACCAGTCAGATATTAAGACATCTTCCCACTGAACACAATAGACAATGAAGAAAATAGGCAGTTCTAGAATGTTGTGTCTATAAGATCTAAACAGTTGATTGCCTAATGCTAAACTACAGGTCACTTCTTTGAATTGGTGACAATAGAAAGGTCAGGTAGATATGACTCTTGGCATTTATGTTGTCCCTAGTGCTGTCTACCTCTAAACAGAGTTCTCTGCAGGCCCAGAGAACCTCAAAACCCACATTTCCATGTCTCTTAACAGTTCCCTCCTTATATAGAGAGAAACTTGGGCTGAAAGGTTCAAGGAGTGCTCTGTCTCGTTGAGAGTGCTATGAGTCATCAGTGGAGTTTGCCTTTTACACACTGAACTCAGCAAACACCAGTGGTTTGGAGGAGAGGGCCAGGGCTTTCTTCCTGGCACTTTTATCAGAGGAAGTAAGAAAAGAGTACCCCTTCAGATTTTGTAGAATTTATTAATGTGTCTTCCTAGTTCATTGATATTTCATAAATGTGAATGAAAATGCAAGACCTCCTGACAAAGCTGCAGGACTTTTGACTCACCAGGATGCACTCCAATTCTCTAACTTCCAGATCCAGGAAATGGACAAATGTCAAAATAAGAGTTTTTGGGGAATAGGGATGTTCTGAGATTCCTAGGGTGGGCATAGGGGAAGAATCAGGGAGCTGCTCTGGTTATCAAAGCATAAGGTAGTCTGCAAGATCCAGCCAGAGATCCAGCCTTTGAGACAGAATTAAACCATAACCTCAATCTTTAGTGTGTTTACAGCAACAGGGTTTAACCCTTTGGATCCTGCTACCCATCTACCCTCATGAGCCCTCTCCATCTCTTCCTGGAGGGTTTCTAAATTTTCGTTAGCTGACTGGTGTTCTGGGAGGAAGACTAAGGGTATCTATGCAGAGATATTTTCTCATATTACTTGTCAGAAGCTTTAATAGCAATGCCAACATGCTTGCTTTATTGGGGTAGGTGTATGCTTTTTCATGTGTGAGAAGTGGCTGATTTACAAGAGGGGTGTGTGTGTGTGTGTGTGTGTTTATTTAGTGTCTGCAGGATCTGGGAGGGGTGTACTTTCAGAGAAGCAGGGCTCTCAGCTGCCCACTTGGCCCCAAACCCCTCGACTTCTCCCCAGCCCCTTAGCTGCTCTGGTCTAACCCGGACAGCTAGAAAACCACCATTCCTGGGTCCTGGAAATTATCAGAATGACAGAATTGATAGAGAATGTCAGTCAGTGCCTGTGTGAGCCCCTGGAACATTTGGGGTGGAGACATGGGGTAGACAAGGAGACAGATGCGGTCACTGCCCCATAATCTTGTTTATCAAAACCCCTAAAAAACACCAGATCCTAAAAACGGCAGAAGAGTCCTTTTATCTCAGAGTCTCCATATTTCCGGCTGCAGAGAGGGCTGCAGCCACCCAGCCTGGAGTGGCAGAAGGCTTTTCCAGGGATAGATGGGACAGGTGAGGTGCGGGCAGACTTCCCTGTCTCCTGTGCCGCAACCTAGCCGACGGCTGGGCGCACCACGGACTCAGAGCCGGCAGACAGCGCCCCCCACCGCCCTCTCGCCAGGTTCCGGGCCTTCGGAGGACACTGGAGACCCCGCGCAACTTACCGTGCATGCAAGCCCGAGAACAAGCAGAGGAGAAGGATCATCTTCGGGGCCATGGTGACCTGGAGCTCAGGGTGTGGGGTCCGAGGCCTCAGGCTGGGCACTGCTTACTCGGGAGCGCGGACTTGGTCTCCACAAGGTCTCCTCTCCCTCGTTGCCTTCGCCGCCACTGACTGCCGGGCTACGGGGGTTCAGGTCCGCTACAGCGGGACAGGTGTCTGCTTTCTCTGCAAGCCGCGCCCCCGACGGCCAGCGGGTGTGCGCGCGGCTCCGCGGGACTCACACTGGATGCCAAGCTACCGCGGCGCGCCAACCCCGCCCGCGCACTGGCGCCGGGTCTGCGCAGCCGGGTGGCGGGGTAAACCTGGCCTCGCAGTCCCTAGTCCCCACGCGGCGCCGCCCACCCCTCCCAGAGCCTAGAACACAGAGCCAGGCGCTGGTGCCTGGCGGCGGGCTCTGCGCGCAGTGTGCGGCCGCCGCGGGCTCGGAGGTGGGGGCAGCGAAGAGCTTCCTCTGGTAGCGCCTCCGAGGCGGTCCCGGCGGGGAGGAGTTTCCCCAATTACACGCTCGACAACGCGCAAGGAAGGCAGCCAGGTTTGAATGGACTCAAGAGTTTGAGGCCAGAAAGGAGGCGGGGCTCCGTGGGGGAGGGGAGGTTGGGCATCCAGCAGGAAGCCTGAAGAAAGGTCCCAGGGATTGACACTTGTGGAGACAACTCCCTATTTGGCGTTCCTCCTATCATTTCCAACACAAGGTAGTTTTCACCAGCGCTGCCTGACCTGTTTCCCGCCTCTTCTCGTTTGTCTTCATTAAGGGACGCCATTGCAAAGGGGTAAGATGGCTTGGTGAAGCTGTCCTTCCATCGCATACGTCGTGCTAAGTATTAAGAACTCCTATGCGTTTTTTAAGATTCTGTGGCATACTGGGAGCAAAGCACGCCCGACGTATCCTTTTCTCATGGAAAAGAAACCAACACATATCAATTAACAGTAAAGGTGAAAAATACTGTTAAAGGCAGGAGAAGGATCCTAAGTCAAAAAGCAAAAGGCATTGTTTGGTTGAACCATGAAGTGCACTTCATTTGACGTGTTTCCATAAAGACTGAAAGTTGCATTTTGTTTTCATTGGTAACAATAACTCAGAAAACCAGTCTTTTACCATGTAAATATCACAATATCAAGACAGTAAATCCACTAAGAATTTTACTTTTTATTTAAAAAATAGTTATTAGAAAATATTTTATATTTTCAACTACCATGCATAGAATAATGGATAACTGTTTCTTCGATAGTTTTGCTGATAAAATACATACAATAGTGAGTTAAGTTTCTCTGATACACTCCTTGTTTCTGGATTCACCAACATAAACAGGGGCATGAAGTGGAGTGTTAGTGATGGCTAAATTTTTGTTCCTTTGTTTGTTTTTAATAATAGTGCTGTTACCTTGGCATTTGATCTTCCTGTCTCCATGAGGTCCTATCCTTGCCCAGCCTTTCCCCTTCCCAGGGCTCTTCTTCCCAGGGCTTTCCCAGCCCATCTCTCCTACATCAGTGCATTTGCCCACCTCAAGTCTTGTCTTCTACGAAGACTCCTAACATTCTTATATTTTTCTAGAGCCAAAACCTTACCACTTCTTCAAGCTTCAAGTGATTATAAGCCTTAGCATACTGTGCCCTTCTCTCTAATTTCTGTACCACACACCTGAGCCCTCTAAGTATCAGTTGAACACAATGAGACCCATTATTCTATATAACTAAAATACACTAATAAATCAGTTAAATGATGACTGTTCCTTAATTGCTTATAGAAATACAATTATCCCTCAATATCTACTCAGGGGGTAGGTTCCATAACTCCTAGGGATACCACAATCTGAGGATGCTCAAGTCCCTTATAAATACAATGGATTAATACCTTCAATAGCCTCCTCCCATTTCTTATAATACCTAATAAAATATAAATGTTATGTAAAGTTACTACAATGTATTATTTATAGATTAATAAGAAAAAAACCTGTAGCTGTTTAGTAGAGACATAATTTTTTAAGAAAATATTTTCTATTCAAAGTTGGTTGAATCTGAGAATGCAGAACCCACAGATATGGAGGGCTGTCTGTATATCAAGTCTGCACTTACTTTTTCAAGTGTGCTGTGATAAAAGGCTGCAAGTATAAAGAAACAATTCTTTTTTTAATACAGTAATAGGAACATAGGTTAAAATAATCATCAGACACTAATAGTTTAAAACAGGACAAGGGCCTATACAAGTAACCTATTTTAACCCTTATAGTACTGTTCCCATTTCACAGGTGGAGAAAAGACACAGAGGTTGAATCACTTCCCCAAGATCACATAGCTGGTAGACAACCGATGGAAAGTATGCAGGAACTTGGAACCAGTCATTGGTGTGGGGGAGTTAAAACCCAGGCAGTCCCAAGCATTCAGATGTTGAGTTCAATAAAACCAATATGTCAGTCTTAATAAATATGCCATACTGCCTCTTTGAATAGGAGCTCAGTAGACATTGATTGGTTCTTTAAGCAAAGTTTTAGATTCTTTTCCATGTTCTTTATTTTTGGGGCATAAATACAAATGCTTATAAGCTGTTTATAATAGAAAGAGACAGGTTCTTGAATGGTTTGTAAAATATCAGTATAATGAGAAGTGTCCAGCCATTTTTTTGTTTATTTTTTGTAATCCAGTCTCTGGAAAGGAAAATGTAATGCTTCTTTTACATCCCTGTATTGTTATTCTTTTCCTTTCTTACATGAGCTCAATGTGCTATTATTAAGAATGAAAGCAAAGTGATCACTTCTGACTGTTGAAATGCTTTGCTCCATTTATTTAACTTAGTGGGACATCTTAGTACACTTAATATTTTTAACTTGGAAAGCACTGCTTGTCATGGTGCTGTCTGAAAAAAAAAGGTTGTGTGTGTGTGTGTGTTTTGTTTTCATTTGTTTTGCTTTGTTTTGTTTTTAAATTAAATGAGTTGAGAGGGAGAGAAAATTCAGAGAGAGTCTTCTGGGCATAAGTGTGAAAGCAAAATGCAAGGTCAAGAATTTTCAAAGGACAAGCTACCAGACTGATTTTCCTCTCATGCCCAGGTTGACCAGCGGGGATGCTTTTCAGAACATGCGCAGTGCGCACCCTCCATCCTGCCCCAACCTCTCCACCTGCAGCAGAAGTTGACAGTCCTACTCTGGCGCGCGGGCTTTACATTTCTTCCCCTAGCTCGAAGGAAAAGAAAAGGAAATTTTAAAACGTAAATAAAAAGGAGATCCATGATAAGGTCCGCACTTAATCAATAAGAGGTCAGGGTTGGAGGTCGATCAACAAAAGCGAAGCACTACACCTCTATGAATTTCCAACACACTCAAGCCAGCGCTCAAACCATGAGCACTGTTTGCTTCTTGTCTTGCCATCCTCGTGAACTCGTCTCTGAAGGTTTCTGGGGAAGACCGCGCAGCATGTAGGTTGAGCTGCAACTGGGCTGGAGGCGGGAAGCAACCTGAGGGGGCGGCGAGACTGGCTGCCTTGACTACGGGATCCTCTCGCGGCTTCTGTGAGAAATACCTCTCAGAATTCCTTTCATAGCCTCGCTTCACCTCCTACAGGCGCCTAGGAGCAAAGCCAGCCATGGAGCTCAATGTACTTGGACCAGTGCGTCCGCTGATCTTTTCTTTGTGTCTTCTGAGTTTTCTGTTCTGAATAAAATCTCTACCACTCCCAAAATTATGCTTCCAAGTTGTATTATGATGTTTTATACTTTCATCTTTAAAAGAAAAAGCACCTTTCCCTCCTCAACTTTAAAGAAACTTATTGAGGGATCAGACCCGGAAAAGAAAATACACTAATCTTTAAAGTATGACTCAGTGACTTTTTAAAACATGTATATATTATAGGTGTACAAGTAGTGTTTATATATCATCCAGATTACCTTATAGAACATCCTTCCCAGTGGATGGATTGTCTTGGAAGTCAATACTGACACTAGGTTACACCTATTTTGTCTTCTGTCACAATAGACAGATTTTGCTCACTTTTGCACCTCACAAAAATACAAGCATGCAATTTGTTCTATTTAATGACTTCTTCTCAGCAGATACAATATGTGTGTGGTGTGCTCTATATATGTGTAGCAATCATGTATTTCTTTCTCCTATTGCTGCACATAGTATTGATCATGTGAATATACCACCCAGTATTTATTTGTTCCCAGGCCAATAAGCATTTGGGTTGTTTGAAACTTTGAGATATTATGAGTAAAACTGATGAAAACATTTATGTAAATGTATTTTGGTGGATATGCATTCAGTTCTCTTGGTTAGCTGACTAAAATAGAATTTCAAGGTCACAAGATAGGCATGTTTACTAATAACAAATATTCCTAAAGAGATTTTCAAAGCAGCTGTATCCCTATACCACCCATTGGCTATATAAGAGTTCCATAAATAGCCTTGATAAAATGTGTCCTTGTCATTATTTATAATTAAAGCCATTCTGATATTTCATTCTGGTTTTAACTTCATCAAACTCCTTTCAAATTCTTACCAGACAGTGAAGTATCTTCTTGTATGAAAGATGACTTAAATCTTTGCCTGGCCTTCCAGCAAGCCACACTTCAACCCCAAGTGCCTCTTTTTCCTTTGTCCATATCCAGACTATATTGTGTGCTTTCTTTTTATTTGTAGGTGTTCTTATACATTTTGATGAATCCTTTAATATGTGTGTCACAAATGTCCTTTTTCAGTTAGTTGTTTGCCTGGCGTGCTAGTCAGCTATCCAATACTGATAACAAATACCTGAGGTAAGTCAACTTAAAAAGAGTTAGGTTTATCTGGGCTCACAATTTTGGAGGTTCCAGTCCATGATCTGTTGGCCCTTTTACTTTGAGTATGTGACAAGGCAGCGTAGCAGAGTGAGCGGCATGTGGTAGAGTAAAGCTGCTCACTTCATGGTGGCCAGACAGCAAGAGAGAGGAAGAGACTAATGTCTAAGAGCATACTCCAGTGACCTAAAAATCTCCCAGTACGCTCCACCACCTTCCAGTAGTACCACCCTAGGGACCAAGGTTTTTCACACATGGCCTTTGGAGGACTTTCCAGATTCAAATTAGAACACCTTGGCATTCTCCCAATTATGTTTTTATGATTTTTTTCCTACTTAACAAATTGTTGCCTACCCTAAGGTTGTGAAGATAGTCCATTGTTTTCTTCCAAAAACTTAATAAGAAAGTTCCTCTTTTAAGAATAAATTCCATTTCTAATTAATTTTAGTATGTTATCTGATGTATGAATCAATGTTTATTTTCATAAAGATAACTAGTATGGTTTAATTAAAACATCATTCTGGTACAAATGAATTCATATAAATTATCCCCATATAGGATGCATCTTTTTCTGGACTTCGATCTCTTTACCTATTTGTCTACACTTAGATCAATACTATACTTCTTTAAACTACTATTGCTTCAAATGCTCATCATGTCTATTGCTTTTAGTAGTGTGAACTTATTTATATTTTTACCATTCCAAGTTCTCTACATTTCCACATAAATCGGCTTGTAATTTTTCTCCCAAATTTTTAACTACACACCAAACTATTCGCCAGTTTACAAAGAAATCTGTGGGAATAATATTTTTAAATTCATGTAATATTATCTATTCCACAGCTCAAAATCAAACTTTTCCTATTGTTCCAATATCATTTCCAATAACCTTTTTCCCAGATAGTTCAAGTCATATGACCCATTCAGGATCGTACAGCTTTTTAGGTACTGTGTCCTTCCACTCTTTTTTTAATCTGCATTAGTTCGTTAACCTCTGATGGTCTTTCATAACATCATGAGTTTCAGTGGACATGAGAATATACCTCAGTCTGAATCTGGCGCCTCAGATTGCATTCAGGTTTTGTATTTTTGTCAGAAATATGACATAAGTAATGCTGCCTTTTTTCAATGCATCACATTATGAGGTGCACAATGTTGGTTTGTCCTGTTTCAGGTCACATTGATTGGTTAAGTTGCAATCTGCCAGCTTTCCTCCACTATGAAGTTACTTTTTCGTGTTTCACATTGTTAACTATTCTTTGGGGAAATTATATGAGAATACTTAACTATTTTAGTTTTAACATTCATTGGTTGTTCTTGCCTGCTGGTTGTAAAATGGTGATTTTCTAGCTTTAATGTTCCCCTACATTTATTAGTTGACTATTATACTGTAATGAGCATTTCCCTCTTCCTCTATTATCCTTTTCAGTATTGGATTCATGATTTCTTGTTTTATCTACTATACTTTAATCCATTTTTGTCATCTATTGTTAGTCTCAAGTTATTCAACAGTTAGAAAGTAGAAGAAGCCTCTTCAAACGGACTCCCAATTATTTTTAGAATTTTTTTAACCTTTAAATCAATTGGAAAAAAAAATTAAAAATTAAACAATTTCTATGTTTATTGAAGTATTTTCAAATAATACTGTATGTAATAGTCAAAAATACTATATATATTAAGGCATACAATGTATGTTTTGATATACCTATCCACTGAGTAATGATCACCACAATCAAGTCCTTAATACATATTTCACCCCCCATAATTACCTTCCCCACTCTGCTTATTTTTGGAGCCAGGAGATGGTCTAAGCTCATTTGTATTTTCTTTTCCAAAACCCTTAAATTTAAAATTTCTCCCTGGTCCCTTTTCATGGAGAATGAAGTTTAGAAAACAGGTCTAATTGTTCTGAATTATTATTGACTGCTTAGAGACTTTTTAAAGACAGAAGTAGAATATGTTTGTCATATATTGGAATCTATTACTGCTGTTTTAATATCTACTAGGATTAATGGATTTATACCAATGTTTCTTATACAATTATTCCTTGCCCTGCACATTTCCCAATTGTAACTCTCCTACAGTGAGATTCTCAGTTCTCAACAAAATTAATGTATTTTCAAATTCACACAACTCACAGTGCACACAACATAGTGTCAGAATGAAGTGACAATTTTGCGATGAAAAACAGACCCTTAGGATGAGTTTCAGATTGTTTTCAACTCTTCTTCTTCTCTTTAAGAACAACAAAGAGTAATTAAAATATTGTGCTCTAAAGTTATTTGGTTTGGTTTAGTTTTGTTTTGTATTCTCTCGTTGAATTCATTTGTTTCTATTTGTTTTTAACTTTAGGACTTTTTCCCGTTATTTAGAGTTAAGATTTATTTTTGGATATGAAAAATTTTAATTTGATTCCAAAAATCAAAACTACTCCAAATGTAGTAAGAAATGCCCAGAGAAGTGGCATTCCATCCATCTTCCACTTGCTCCAATCACGCACGCGCGCGCGCACACCCATGCACACACAATCTTTTTCTCATTTCCCTTTCTTTCTGCCTTAATATACGAAACTTTTGAATGTTGCTGCTTTAACTTCTTCAATAATATATCTCAGAAATGCTCCTGTTAATACAACCTTACTCATTCTATAAGGGTACATAGTATTCTATGTGTGTAAATATAATTTTATTTTATTTTTTAAATTTTTTTAGTTTTGGGGAGTACCAGAGATTGAACTCAGGGACACTCAACCACTGAGCCACATCCCCAGCCCTATTTTGTATTTTATTTAAAGACAGGTTCTCATCTAGTTGATTACTGCCTCGCTGTTGCTGAGACTGGTTTTGATCTTCCTGACTCAGCCTCCCCAGCTGCTGGGATTATAGGCGTGTGCCACTACACCTGGCATATGATTTTAAATCAATCTACTTTATTTGGGTATTTTAGTAGCTTCTGATATTTTACAAAAGTATATAATGCACATATATAGCCTTGTGCATGCCTATTTTCATATTGCTGGAGATGAATCTTCAGAGTAAATTGCTAGAATTTTCCAGGTCGAGGGATACGTGTGTACTTTAGTCAGATGTTGGGAAATTTCTTTCCCATAAGATTATTTTTCTCCCTTTCTCATTCCCACTATCATGAAAAATAGAATCTGTTTCTCTTTGGTCTTCTCAATAGAGTGAATATTCAGTTCACTCTGTGTTAAATTTAGAATATTATATGTTAACATGTTATGCTTAACATGTTTATATGTTAAATTTTACCAAAGGCCATTTTGCATTTTAGCAAATTATCTTTTTGCATTCTTTTCTTTGCATTTGTATCTTGTCCTTTAATTTTAAGAATATTTTTATAAATAATAGATGGGAGGCATTTTTCTGTGGTATATTTTGCAAATAATTTTTTCCCATTTGTCTTTTGATTTTGCTTATATTTTTCTCCTCATGCCATTTAAAACAAATTTCTCTAGTCCAATTTATCTGTATTTTATTGCCTCTGATTTTGGAAACAGAAAATTTTCCCTTAACCCAAGTTATGAAAAATACACCTATGTTGTATTCTGCTACCAATGTGATTTCATTAATGCATTTGTTTTTCTGGTCCACTTGAATCATATTCTTATGTACTATGTGAGAAATCTATGTATCTTTAATGTTTTCCAAATGGCTTCCAAATACCCTCACACTGTTAAAACTCTTGACTTCACCTCACTGATTTGAAATACTACCACCACATGTACTACATTTTCATATATACATGGATTGATTTTTGGATTTTTCCTTGCAATTTAATGGCTGATTTATTATCAATGTGCTAGAGCTACCATTTTGATTATGGAGAGTTTATGCTATGTTTTAATATCTGTTTGGGCTACTGTTGGCTCATAGTCTTCTTCTTCAGTATTTTCATGTATTTTTGCATATTCATTTTTTCAAATTAACGTCTCAATTTCCATAACTCCATAAAAATACTTTTTCTGGGGTCCTATAAAATGGATAAATCAACTTCAGGAGAATTGACACCTTTATGATTTTGAGTTGTCCTTTACAATAACAAGGAATATTTTTTCCTATTTATTGCATAGGGTACATTGCATACGGTTTGATTTTTATGTTTTTATTTCAGTTGTCAGTGGTTTCTTATGTCTTCTAATAGTTTATTATTTGTGATGAGAATGCAATGTCTCAATTTTTTAAAGCATGTATGTTTTCTGTTATTTTATATTATTTCTGCTCTTTTATGTTATTCTTGTATCTTGCTTGCTTTCTGAATTTTCTTAATGTTTATGATAGTTTTGGCATTGATTCTCTCGGGTTTTCCAGTTTTACTATCACATTCTTTTCAGGTAAGGATAGATTTACTTCATTGCTCCCAAGTTTTATGACTCTAGTAGTTTTCTTTTAACTAATTGAACTGACTTACTCCTTTTGAATGATGATAAAGACTATCATCAGAGAAGACCTTGGGCATTTTTTTTCCTTTTTCCTATTCCAAACTATAGTGGAATGTTCTCTATTGTGAGACAGACTGACAGAAGAAGATGCCTATAATTAACTGCTTTGACAGTGTTTTAAAATTTTAGGAAGTTTTAGGAATTTTTCAAGACTTTTATCAATGGAAACAATCAAATAGTTTTTCTCCATAGGCGTAGTATTAAATTTACTATTGTTGAATCATTCCTATATACATAAAATTAAAATTGCAAATTTTCTGTGTTTTGAAATAATTTATTTGGCATTAGAATTATGTGATTTTTATGTGTGTGGTACAGTTCCTCTCAAGACATCTGGACTTTGTGTGTGTGTGTGTGTGTAAGTTTCTTAATAATTTTCTCTTTTTTTCCTATGGAAAATAGACCTTAGAAATTCTATGCCTAATCAGGTCAATTTCAGTACTAAACTGTATTTTCCCAAGAAACTGTCCATTTCTTCTACTCTCCAAAGTTTGAGTGCAGATGTGCTAAGTAATCTCCTGTGACTTCTTTTTTCTATGAATTTATAGTATCATTATTTTTTCATGTACTTTCTCGTTCCCTGATGAAGTGATCATTTTATTAATCATGAGGTTTAAAAAAATTCTTTTAGTTGTAGATGGACACAATATCTTCATTTTATTTGTTTATTTTTTATGTGGTGCTAAGGATCAAACCCAGTACCTCACATATGGTAGGCAAGTGCTCTACCACTGAGTCACAACTGCAGCCCCTCACCACAGTTTCGATTCATTAATTACATTCATTGCTTTTGTATTTTTCTATACAATTAAATTCTACTTTAAACTTCATTTGCCTTGTTCTTTCTTTTGATTTTTTTTTTTTTTTGTTGTTGTTGTTCCATTGCTAGCCTTTTGAATGGGAATTCAGGTGTTTTTGTTGTTGCACTTTTCATTTATATCAAAACATATTTCTATGAATATGCTTCTAGTATGTTCTAAAAGTAAATCTTAAACCAAGACAGTCTAAGATCACGGGAATTGAAAGCATGATTTTACCAGGTTATATCCACGTAGCTGGTGCCACAGCTGTGATTTCAAAGGTTATTCTACCATTCTATCAAGCCAGCTGCTCTAAGGAGATGTGGGAAAATAGTAAATACAGTAAATTCCATAAAGAAGGGACCCACTGCCACACTTCATGTTGTGAAGTGAGCTGCTTAATCAGAGGCAATGCTATGTGGAATACTATGGCATTGGATGAGATGTTCCCTAGGTGCAGAGAAAGGTGTCTATGGCACAAACATTATGAACAGGGTAATTTTACATCCAGAGGGTCTACCCCAGGAAGAACTGAGTGCTGCCTTTTCCAAGATGGAAACAGTTCGATGTAATCAACTCGCCACCAGGTAGCTGGCTGATCATCCTATAATGCCATATCTAGGCTTCAGTGTGGTCTGTGCTGCTGGCATTTTGAGAACTCAGCAGTGACTATAGCTGGTAAATGGAAGTCCTCATTGCTGAGCCCCTGTATGACTTCCATGCCTGCCACTATGGCCACTTTGTTCATGAGCCAAATGGGCATGTTACTTGGAGAAACAGACTGAGTGGTAGCCAAGAATGGGTATTCTATCTGGCTAATCATTAAAATTCTCCCCTGTGAGACCATCTGTTGGTGAGCATTCACAAGGGATGTGTGCGTGTGTGTGTGCATATGTGTGTGTATGATGTATCTTTACACTCTGTGTACACACTGAAATATCTATCCACCCTCTTCCCCAGATCACCTTGCCAGTAATATTCCAATCATGTTCCCTTGAAGTAACTGAGCATCCAATCATCTCAGGATCCTCATGCCCTGAGTCAATAGGCATAAAAAGGCAGTAGCTGTTATGATTGAAGTGTTTAATTCTGGGCTATTATACAGTGGAAACAAGGAAGAACATGTCTGGTAGACAAGAGATGTCTTGGAGCTCTCTTAGTGTACTGTGTCCTCCAATTAAAACCAATAGAAGACTCCAGCAACCCAGTTCAGGCTGGATTGCTCATAGCCAGCACCTTTCAGAAACTGGTCTTTGGGTCATCCCATTAGGCAAAGAACCATAAGCAATTGAAATTATTGATGAGATCAAAGGAATATGAAATGATTAGTGGAAGAATGTCCTTAAACATGTCAACCGCAACCACATGGCCAATTTCAGAAGTGAGAACTGAAACAGTTATAAATGTTTACTCTTTATTTTGGCATAAGCATGTTTGTGTGGGTGTATCAGTATTTTTGTTTTCTTCCCTCTACTATCCTCTGATATAAAATGTGCTAACAATAGTCATTTTTTATCTCACTATTTAAGTTACAAGACATCAAGGTATAAGAATGTATACCACACAAAATCTCAAAATCTGTGTTCTCTTCTGGGAAAAGTGTTAGCATATTTTTTGTTGTATTTAGGACAGTTGTGTCAATTAAGCAGAAGTATGATTTTGTTATGGTCTTTATCTGGAGACAAAGTATAATTTAAGCATATGTGTGGGTGTCCCATTGATAAGGGGTAGACTATACGGGTATTTTTATGTGTCAATTTGGCTAGGCTGCAGTCCCCAATTATTTCATCAAACACTGATCTAGATGGTGTCATGAAGGGATTTTTCAGACATAATTGAAGTCTCTAATCTGGTGACTTTTAAGTTGGAAATATTATCCTCAGTAGGCCTAATTTAATCAGTTGGAAAGTAAAGCAAGAATGAAGCAAGAGAAAGAATGTGTGTGTTCCAGCCAGCTCCTGATGGTCTCTTTCTGATGACTTCCCTGATGACAGGCTTTGGACTTGCTTAGCCTGTCCTCACATTAGGGAAGCGATTACATAACTGTATCTATCATCTGTATCCATATGTCTCCTACTGATTCTGCTTCTCTAGTTTTACTCCCAAAGAATACAAAAGCATTGATTATCAAACGTATGGAGTGTGCTATTAATTCTAGCAGCAAGTTAGAAGGGTCACAAAACAAATTGTGTTTCCTCTCACAGACAATGCCCAGGAACCAGGAAGAAGAATGTGTTCAAATGACCGGACATTTATATTTCCTTAGTTCCTTTTATTCCCAGATACTAAAATCAGCATGATTCTGCTAACAAAATCCTCTTCACATACTCAGGCTCCTTTGGATTACTCCTGTAAACAGAGCAATAGGTTGGAAAAGTGAATTTGTTTTCCTTTTGTACTATATAAAGACTTTAAGATGTTTTGAGATTTGCCATAATATATATTTCTAGAAAAGCATGGAATATCCAGGAAGCCATTAGTTACTTTTAAAAGTGTGACAATAAAGTACCAAGGAAGTACATGACAAGAATAGCACTATCAACTGACTTTACCTGACTGATTCAACAACAGTAGAATATATACACATTTTTTTCAAGTGCACATGAACCATTTCCCAGAACGGGGCATTGTCTATGCCATAAACAAGTTTTAATAATTTTTAAAATTGATCAAATTCACACAAAATATATTCTCAAAAATGGGATTAAAATAGGAATTTATTGTTTAAACCAAGACAATTTTAAAAGGGGTACCTCAGTTATTGAGAGTGAAACATTGAATTATTCAGCTACCACTGATAGAATGTTTATTTCTCTTTTCAATTCTTGTTAGTTTTGGCTTTCTATGTTTGAGGTTCAATTGTTAGGTGCATATCTATTTTTAATTGTTATGTTTTCCAGATAAATGAATGGTTTAGTCATTACAAAATGTCTCTCCTTTTCTCTAATAGCATTTGTTTGTATTGTTTTTTTTTTCTTATACTGGTGTAACCATTCTATTAGTCCTATGGTTACTATCCTCATGGTATATCTTTTCACTCATTCAATTTAAACCTGTTTGTGTTTTCAAAGTTAAAATGTGTCTCTTATTTTTTTTTTAATTTTTAATTTTAATTAAAAATCATAAATTTACATAGGGCAATGTTGTTTGATTCATTTTGTTATTTTTTCCCTTCCCCCCTCCCCTCCCACCCCTCTTTTCCCTCTATACATTCCTTTCTTCCTCATTCTTACCACCCTCCTTATCCCTAACCCTAAACCTAACCCTAACCCTAACACTAACCCCTCCTACCCCCCACCCACGTATGTCCTCATCCGCTTATCAGCGAGATCATTCGTCCTTTAGTTTTTTGAGATTGGCTTATCTCACTTAGCATGATACCCTAAAATTTCATCCATTTGCCTGCGAATGCCATAATTTTGTCATTCCTCATGGCGGAGTAATATTCCATTGTATATATATATGCCACAGTTTCTTTATCCATTCATCAACTGAAGGGCATCTGGGTTGGTTCCACAATCTGGCTATAGTGAATTGAGCAGCTATGAACATTGATGTGGCTGTATCTCTGTAGTATGCTGATTTTAAGTCCTTTGGGTATAGGCCAAGGAGTGGGATAGCTGGGACAAATGGTGGCTCCATTCCAAGCTTTCTGAGGAATCTCCATACTGCTTTCCAGAGTGGCTGCACTAGTTTGCAACCCCACCAGCAATGTATGACTGTACCTTTTTCCCCACATCCTCGCCAACACCTATTGTTGCTTGTGTTCTTGATAATTGCCATTCTAATTCAGGTGAGATGAAATCTTAGGGTAGTTTTGATTTGCATTTCTCTTCTTACTAGAGATGTTGAACATTTTTTCATACATCTGTTGATTGCTTGTACATCTTCTTCTGTGAAGTGTCTGTTCATTTCCTTAGCCCATTTCTTGATTGGATTATTTGTATTCTTGGTGTAGAGTTTTTTGAGTTCTTTATAGATTCGGGATATTAGCGCTGTATCTGAAGTATGATTGGCAAAGATATTCTCCCACTCTGTAGGCTCTCTCTTCACATTACTGATTGTTTCCTTTGCTGAGAGAAAGCTTTTTAGTTTGAATCTATCCCAGTTGTTGATTCTTGCTTTTATTTCTTGGGCTATGGGAGTTCTGTCAAGGAAGTCTGCTCCTAAGCCAACAAGTTGAAGGTTTGGGCCTACTTTTTCTTCTATAAGATGCAGGGTCTCTGGTCTGATTCCAAGTTCCTTGATCCATTGTGAGTTGAGTTTTGTGCAGGGTGAGAGATAAGGGTTTAATTTCATTCTGTTGCGTATGGTTTTCCAGTTTTCCCAGCACCATTTGTTGAAGAAGCTATCTTTTCTCCATTGCATATTTTTGGCCCCTTTGTCTAGTATGAGAAAATTGTATTTATTTGGGTTTGTGTCCATGTCCTCTATTCTGTACCATTGATCTACCTGTCTATTTTGGTACCAATACCATGCCGTTTTTGTTACTATTGCTTTGTAATAGAGTTGAAAATCTGGTATTGCGATATCACCTGCTTCGCTCTTTCTACTGAGGATTGCTTTAGCTATTCTGGGTTTCTTATTCTTCCAGATGAATTTCATAATTGCTTGCTCTATTTCTGTAAGGTACATCATTGGGATTTTAATTGGAATTGCATTGAATCTATATAGCACTTTTGGTAGTATGGCCATTTTGACAATATTAATTCTTCCTATCCATGAACGTGGGAGATCTTTCCATCTTCTAAGGTGTTCTTTAATTTCTTTCTTTAGTGTTCTGTAGGTCTCATTGTAGAGGTCTTTCACCTCTTTTGTGAGATTGATTCCCAAGTATTTTATTTTTTTTGATCCTATTGTGAATGGGGTAGTTTTCCTTATTTCTCTTTCTGAAGATTCATCACTTATGTATAAAAATGCATTGGATTTATGAGCATTGATCTTGTAACCTGCTACTTTACTGAATTCACTTATGAGTTCTAAGAGTTTTCTGGTGGAATTTCCAGGTTCCTCTAAATATATAATCATGTCATCAGCGAACAGGGATAGTTTGAGTTCCTCTTTTCCAATTCGTATCCATTTAATTTCTTTGGTTTGTCTAATTGCTCTGGCTAGAGTCTCAAGAACAATGTTGAATAGAAGTAGTGAAAGAGGGCATCCCTGCCTTGTTCCAGTTTTTAGGGGGAGTGCTTTCAGTTTTTCACCATTTAGAATGATATTGGCCATGGGCTTAGCATAGATGGCCTTCACAATGTTAAGGAATGTTCCCACTACCCCAATTTTTTCTAGTGTGTTGAGCATGAAGGGATGCTGTACTTTATCGAACGCTTTTTCTGCATCTATTGAAGTAATCATGTGATTTTTAACTTTTAGTCTGTTGACATGGTGAATGACATTTATTGATTTCCAGATGTTGAACCAATCTTGCATCCCTGGGATAAAACCCACTTGATCGTGATGCACTATCTTTTTAATATGTGATTTGCTAAAATTTTGTTGAGAATTTTTGCGTCGATGTTCATTAAGGATATTGGTCTGAAATTTTCTTTCCTCGATGTATCTCTGTCTGGTTTAGGTATCAGGGTGATATTGGCTTCATAGAATGAGTTTGGGAGGTTTCCCTTCTCTTCTATTTTATGGAATACTTTGAGAAGTATTGGAATGAGCTCTTCTTTAAAGGTTTTGTAGAACTCTGCTGAGAACCCATCTGGCCCTGGACTTTTCTTTGTTGGTAGGCTTTTGATGACTTCTTCTATTTCATTGCTTGAAATTGATTTATTTAAGTTGTGTATGTCTTCCTCGTTCAGTTTAGGTAATGCATATGTCTCTAGAAACTTGTTGATGTCTTCGAGATTTTCTGTTTTGTTGGAGTATAGATTTTCAAAATAGCTTCTAATTATGTTTTGTATTTCACTCGTGTCTGTTGTGATATTTCCTTGTTCATTCCAAATTTTAGTAATTTGAGTTTTCTCCCTTTTTCTCTTTGGTAGTCTGGCTAAGGGTTTATCAATTTTGTTTATTTTTTCAAAGAACCAACTATTTATTTTGTTAATTTTTCTGATTGTTTCTTTTGTTTCAATTTGGTTGATTTCAGCTTTGATTTTAACTATTTCCTGTCTTCTCCTACTTTTGGTGTTGGTCTGCTCTTCTTTTTCTAGGGCTTTGAGCTGTAGTGTTAAGTCGTTTATTTGTTGATTTCTACTTCTTTTGTTGAATGCGCCCCATGAAATAAATCTTCCTCTCAGTACTGCTTTCATAGTGTCCCAGAGATTTTGATATGATGTGTCTTTGTTCTCATTTACTTCTAAGAATTTTTTAATTTCCCTCCTGATGTCTTCTGTTATCCATTCATCGTATAATAGTGTATTATTTAATCTCCAAGTATTGGAGAAGTTTCTGTTTTTTATTCTGTCATTTATTTCTAATTTCAGTCCATTATGATCTGATAGAGTACAAGGTAGTATCTCTATCTTCTTGTATTTGCTAACAGTAGCTTTGTGGCATAAAACATGGTCTATTTTAGAGAAGGATCCATGTGCTGCTGAGAAGAAAGTGTATTCATTCTTTGTTGGATGGTATATTCTATATAAGTCGGTTAAGTCTAAATTGTTGATTGTGTTATTGAGATCTATGGTTTCTTTATTCAATTTTTGTTTGGATGATCTATCCAGCGGTAAGAGAGGTATATTAAAATCACCTAGTATTATTGTGTTGTGGTCTATTTGATTTCTGGAATTGAGAAGGATTTGTTTGACGTACATGGATGAGCCAGTGTTCGGGGCATAGATATTTATGATTGTTATGTCTTGCTGATTTATGCTTCCCTTAAGCAGTATGTAATGTCCTTCTTTATCCCTTCTGACTAGTTTTGGCTTAAAGTCCATATTATCTGAAATGAGGATGGATACTCCAGCTTTTTTGCTGTGTCCGTGTGCATGGTATGTTTTTTCCCATCCTTTCACCTTTAGTCTATGGGTATCTCTTTCTATGAGATGGGTCTCTTGCAGGCAGCATATTTTTGGATTTTTCTTTTTAATCCAATCTGCCAGTCTATGTCTTTTGATTGATGATTTCAGGCCATTAACATTCACAATTATTATTGTGATATGATTTGTATTCCTAGTCATTGGACTCATTTTTGTTTTTTGACATGATTTGGTTTCTCCTTTATTTGGCTATTCCTTTAGGCTAGTTCCTCCCGTTGCTGATTTACATCGTTGTTTTTCATCTCTTCCTCATGGAATATTTTGCTGAGAATGTTCTGTAATGCCGGCTTTCTTTTAGTAAATTCTTTTAGCTTTTGTTTATCGTGGAAGGATTTTATCTCATTGTCAAATCTGAAAGTAAGTTTTGCTGGGTATAAAATTCTTGGTTGACATCCATTTTCTTTCAGGGCTTGGTAAATGTTGTTCCAGGCCCTTCTAGCTTTTAGGGTCTGGACTGAAAAATTTGCTGATATTCTTATTGCTTTCCCCCTGAATGTAATCTGATTCTTTTCTCTCACGGCCTTTAAAATTCTGTCTTTATTTTGAATGTTAGGTATTTTCATAATAATGTGCCTTGGTGTAGGTCTGTTGTAATTTTGCATATTTGGAGTCCTATAAGCTTCTTGTACTTGGTTTTCCATTTCATTCTTGAGATTTGGGAAATTTTCTGATATTATTTCATGTAATAGATTGTTCATTCCTTTGGTTTGTTTCTCTAAGCCTTCCTCAATCCCAATTATTCTTAAATTTGGCCTCTTCATGATATCCCATAATTCTTGTAGATTCTGTTCATGATTTCTTACCATCTTCTCTGTTTGGTCAACCTTGTTTTCAAGATTAAATATTTTGTCTTCAATATCTGAAGTTCTGTCTTCCAGGTGATCTATCCTATTGTTTATGCTTTCTATGGTGTTTTTAACTTGGTTTATTGTTTCCTTCATTTCAAGGATTTCCGTTTGTTTTTTTTTTTCAGTATCTCTAACTCTTTATTGAAATGCTCTTTTGCTTCCGTTATTTGCTCTTTTAACTGTTGATTAGTGCGTTCATTTAATGCCTGCATTTGTTCTTTCATCTCCTCGTTTGCTTCCCTGATTGTTTTAATTATGTACCTTCTGAACTCCCTTTCTGACATTTCTTCTGCTGTGCTGTCATTGGGTTTTATTGATATAGTATCTAGGTTTGTTTCGGACATGTTCTTCCCTTGTTTTCTCATATTGGTCAGATGTCAATGGAACTCTGTGATATTGTAGATTTCCTCTATTGGCTTATAGTGACCCTGTAGATTTCCAGTGTATCACCTACCAGCCTTCAGTAGCCAGAAGTCTTGGATTAATTTGATAATGCAGTGCTTCCGAAGAACGCTGCCCCTAGCCCGCTACTGGTTCCAGGGAGAGAGACCTGGAGAGGTCTCTTGTTGCACAGCCCTGGTTCCAGAGGCTGGTTGTAGGTCGGAGGTCTCCACTGGCTTGGGGATTTGTGGCTGGCTCTGTGTAGACAGGCTCTCACTGGGTGATTTGCTCCAAGAAGCTAGCCTAGAGAGGCACTTCCCACTGGAGGGGGCTGGGCTGCTTGGGGAAGTCCCTGGCGCCCTGTGCTGGTCACTGAAGCAACCTGCGGGCGAGCTGGAGCTGGCAGTGGGGCGGGCTGGAGCTGGCTGCCCTGCTTCTGTGCAGAAGGGCTCTCACTGGGGGGCCTGTTCCGAGAGGCTGGAGGATCTGTCCCTGTGGGCGGAGCCCACCGCCAGACTGCACCGAGCTGCCTGGGGGAGACACTATCTGCCCTGTCCCACTCTAATAAGCCACTCCAATCCGGGCCTGCCACCCAGCTGAGCTTCGCTGGGTGGGGGAGACTCACCCCGTGGTTCTATTTTAGTCCGAGACTCTCAATGCCTCCCCTTCTTGAATCCTGGGTTCTGGGGCGACTGGAGATGCAGTCACCCTCTAGTCCGCCATCTTGGATCGCCCCGTGGAAAAAGCCTGCAGCTGGAGGGGGACAATGCTGCCTGGAGAGGTCTCTGGCTGCCCAGCCCTGGTCGCAGAAGCTGCTTGCGTGTCGAATATTTCCACTAGCTTGGGGACTTGTGGCTGGCTCTGTGTTGAGAGGCTCTCACTCGGTGGTCTGCCAGGGGAAGCTAGCCTAGAGAGGCGCTTTCCACTGGAGGGGGCTGGGCTGCTTGGGGGAGTCCCTGGCGCCCTGTGCTGGTCTCTGGAGCAACCTGCGGGCAGGCCGGAGCTGGTAGCGGGGCAGGCTGGAGCTGGCTGCGCTGCTTCTGTGCAGAAGGGCTCTCACTGGGGGTCCTGTTCCGAGAGGCTGGAGGATCTGTCCCTGTGGGCGGAGCCCACCACCAGACTGCACCGAGCTGCCTTGGGGAGACGCAATCTGCCCTGTCCCACTCTAATAAGCCACTCCAATCTGGGCCTGCCGCCCAGCTGAGCTGAGCTGGGTAGGGGAGACTCACCCTGTGGTTCTATCTTAGTCCGAGTCTCTCAATGCCTCCCCTTCTTGAATCCTGAGTTCTGGGGCGACTGGAGATGCAGTCACCCTCTAGTCCGCCATCTTGGATCGCCCCCTAAAATGTGTCTCTTATTGACAACAGATAATTTCTTATTTTTAATCCAATGCAACAACCTCTGCCATTTGTATGATTGAGTTTATAACTGTCATTTTGCTATTCATTTTCTAAATGTCTTCATTTTCTTTATCCATGATTTTCTACATTTTGGCCTTGTTCTGTGTTAAATTTTTTCCAGTGCAACATTTTGATTGCTGTGTTGGATTTTTCACTGCTTTTGCTTCTACTTATTTTCTTAGTGGATGCTCTGGGATTAAATATCCATCTTACCTTGAAACAATATAATTCAGATTATTACTCAATTCATTTCATTAACATATAGAAATCTTGTTCCAATAGAGTGGTCCTCCTTCTATTGTGATATCATTGTTATAAAAATTAATGTTTTTGATCTCGACAAAACAACTTTGTAATTATTGTTTCATGCAATTGTCTTTTAAATTGGTTAAGAGTAAAAAACTACATTTATATTTTCTTTTATATTTACCAGTGTAACTTTCTGTACTGGTGTTTTTCCTTTCTTTATGAGTATTCAAGTTACCATCTTTTGATCTGAAACACTTCCTTTGCAATTTCTTGTCTGTTTTTGTTGAAATCTCTCCATTTTTATTTACAAGGTAATGTCTTTATTTCACTTGTGTCTTTTTGAAGGCTAATTTTGCTCCATTACAATTTTTAGTTAACCAAGGGTTTTTTCTGCTTTCTTTCAGCACTTTGAATATATCTACCTACTGCATTCTGACCTCTATGTTTTTTAGGTCAGATGTTAATCTTATTGAGAATCCTTTCTATCTGATATGTCTCTTTTGTTACTTTCAATATTCATTTTGGTCATTATTTCTTCAAATACTTTTATTCCCCTTTCTCTCTTTCCTTGTCTCCTGTGACTCTCACTATATACTGCTGGTTCATGTGATAGTGTTCCATCAGTCTTTTATGTTCCATTGATTTTTTTCCATTTTTTTAATTTCTGTTCCTCAGACTGGGTAATATCTATCAACTTATTTTCAGGTTTGCTAAACCTGAAATAAACTTCTCCCTGCTCAATTCTGAGACTCTCTAGTGAAATTTTTATTTCAGTTATTATACTTTCTAACCTCAGAATTTCTATTTGCTTCTTTTAAAGATGATTTTGATCTCTTCTCTCCATTTGCTAATACATTGTCAGCATGCTTTACTACTTTAAACATAGTTTCTTTTAATTCTTTGAATATATTCATAATAACTGATTAAAATATGTATATTAAATCCAACATCTCAACACCCAAAGGTCCAGTTTCATTTGATTGTTTTATTTCTGTGTATAGGCCACATGTATTTGTATGTTTCCTAATATTTTTTATAAGGTGACACACTACACATGTATCTTAATAAATCTGAAATCTAATCATCCTCTCTCTGATCATTTATTGCTGATTCACCCTCCCTTTCCTCCTTCCTTCCTCTCTTTCATTTTTGTATTTACATAGGGTTTGTTTCTTGTTTGTTCAAGGACCTTCCTGGACCCATACTATAGTATTTCATTCATTGTATTGAAGTCTTTTTAAGTTTAAACTTTCATTTTTCTTTTCAGCCCTGGGTTTTTAGAAATCACCCTCACCTCATGTCAGCACAACTTAGGGGTCAGCCAATGATTAGGCACAATATTTTCTTGAGTGATTTATGTCAAGAATTTTCCCATACTTTGATATGAGAATCAATATGTGGTTTGGAGCATACCTTCAAACTTCAGGCAGATTAAGTTTTCCATCTTTTACTTTCTGCTTTCACTGGCCCTGGATACAGGCATGAGTAGGTAATTAGCACATTTTCTGCCCTGTCTTGACATATCAGTATACATGCACACAGGCTTGCAGATTCTCAGGAACATGTCAGAGATTTCTATTGCCCCTGTGAACTAGATCTGATTCCTGAGATATTCCTTTTACCATTATGGTTGGCATCTTTTTATCCCCAACTTGTTTCACTGCCTTGGGAAGCTATAATATCGGCCTTCTCTGATTGATGTTCATTACTATTGTAATCAACAATGCCTCGGGAGTAAGACTATTCCATGGAGCTCCAAGTCAGGTCATATAGAGACAAGTCCCTGGGAATGGGTCATTTTAAACAATTTCAAATCAAATTGGCTCCCTCTGGTGGCAGCAAGACTGTGGGTCTTTATGGTACCATATCAAGGTCAGGTGATGGGAGTATCTCCAAGTTAAAATAATTCAGTAATTATTTTCACTAAACACTTAAAATTTAGAATTATAATTTTACAATTATAATTTGATGTGTGCTGTTGGTTATACTTTGAGAGTTCTGAAATGACTACTTTTGATAATTTTTCCAGAGTTTTCACAACTTTTTGACATGAAGAGGACTAAGAACCTCAGTCCACAATTGCAAAAGTCTCACATCCAGAGGATAAATTTACATGGTCATTCCACTTAAAGGGTCACACCATTACTCAAATTCGGACAATTGTCATCACATGGGATTGTATCTCAAAATTGTTAGGTCAATGATAGTTTATAAACTCTATGAAATTTTCATTTTGTAAACTATTAAGAAAATATTTTCCTTGAATAGGATGTGACCATTAGTTTGCAATTTCTACCTGAAGAGGTTTCATCAAGTCACGTCTACCCAGTTTCCAGTATTCATTCCCTTAGTCAGTCCACCTTCACTAAACACCTAACATTGGGTTGCTAGAGAGACTGCATTAGCAACAGGAAGAATGTAGAATTAGTATATTCTATATGAGGTCAGTTAGAACTTATTACAAATTTTCCTTTCTAAGATGTCACATTGCAATATGTAGTGTTTGATCTTTGGTTTTGACTTTCAATTTGAATGCAGAAAAGCTATATAATTCTATTTCTTCAGAATTTTATTACAGAAATTCTGAAAGAGAATTTGTGTGTGTGTGTATGTGGTACTGGGGATCATAACCAGTGCCTTGAACATGCTATGCAAGCATTCTACCGCTAAGCTACATCCCCAGTCCAGAAAATATTTTTTGGAGCACAAATTTCCATAAAGAAACCATGCTTATTTCAAAATAGACTATATGGGGCCTTTGAGTTGAGGGTTGATAGACTATTGAAAATGACAGTGACAAACAGATAATCATGCAAATCTTTGATGAAATGAACCTTTTTGCACACTTCAAAAGCTCTCCCCATCCCTGCAAACCTGGTAAGTAATTGCTGTGATCAGAGTAATTCATATTCAAATACTCACCATGTTTGCTCAGGGCATTGATAGTCCCAGATGTGCTACTATTGTAAAAAAGACATTAAGACTAATTTTTAAATATTTAAAATACTGTTTTCACAGAGTACACTGTGCCATTTCCAATTTTCCAAGGAAATGGTTCTTTTTAATGTGAAGCTAGTTCTTACAATAGGGGCTAATGTTGATTAAAGACTCGGTGTCATAGTTAGTTATGGTTCTACTTGAGGTAGATCACTCCTGACTCAACCACCATAATCATTCACATCAGTTCTCTGGAAGGAGCAATCTCATCAAAATACTTGGCTCCAGTCAATGAATTTCTCTCTCTCTCTTTCTCTCTCTCTCTCTCTCTCTCTCTCTCTCTCTCTCTCTCTCTCTCTCTCTCATGGATAGGGGAATGCTACCCAAACATATGACCATATGACCATTCCATTAAGACACGTTTCTAACATAACAGAAACAGAAATTTTGTACAAGAAAGGACAGATTTAAACATTGTATTTTTAGTATTAAAATAAATTATCTAGGGCATTTTTTTTTTTTTTTTGTAGTTTTAGGGATTGAACCCAGGCTCTTGTACACTTAGCTCCAGACCTTTTTATTTTTACTTTGAGACAGGATCTCATTAAGTTATCCAGTCCAGTCTCAAATTTATGCTTTTACCTCAGCCTCTCAGGAATCTGGGGTTTATAGGAGTGTGCCTTCAAGATGCTACCACACTCCTTTTTAAAGATATTTTTTAGTTGTCAATGGACCTTCATTGTACTTATTTATCTGTGGTACTGAGAATGGAACTCAGTGCATTACACTTGCCAGGCAAGCACTCTTCCACTTGAGCTACAACCCCAGTCCTACCCACTCTTAATAGGTTTTTCAACCAGGTCTTGAAGCAAGATTTTTCATTTTAGGTTAAAATTTTGTTCTACACTAGCAACAATATAAAAGCAATTGCATGGTGTTATGAACTCAGACTCAGGGACTTAGAACTGGAATCAAGACCACTATTTTTCCCCCAAATTTCTGATATGATATTGAGCCAATTTATTAACCTTCGTGGGTTGCAATGTCCCCATTTGTAAAATAGAGATTTCCCATTTAATGGACCTACTTCCCATAACTTGTCCAGTGAGATACATAGATCACTAAATCTAAGGCATTAACATGATGAGTAGATCAGAAGATTTATAACCTCCTTATCAATCTTCAACAGAGAGCATTTGTTGTACTATTTTAATTTTACCAGAGCATTTAAGCCCAATTATTGAATGCAAATACACCCTTTTAGAACAAGTTTAGTCAAGGTTTTCCTGAGATGGATCTGTGGCTTCCTAAGAAAGTACCAAATTAATTCTGATTATGGTTAATATAATATTCTCTATTTGTGGTGATATCAAAAGGGATATATTTGAATACCCTGATTCTAAAAGTAGGGCATTATAATTTATAATTACTTTCTAAAAGTTTTGTTTCTTGCCCTGCTACTATTTCCCCCAAGCTGATTATTATGTTCTCATTAAAAATAACAAACCCTGAAATATCTGCAATACAAAATCAGAGATCTGAAAATGAATTTGCTCTTTTTCACATAATATTCAACAGTTTAAATTTTCAGCAATGTGTAATGCAGTAAGCATATCTCTAAACTGAAGCTCAGCAAGGGTTTTCTGTAATAAAAGCTAGAACATGTCAAAAAAGTCACAACTTGGTCAGGACTGAGATGTTCAAGAATGTACATTTGGGCATAACTTACAGTATCTTTTTCTCTAAACTTCAGTGCAAAGTTGAATTTTAAAGAACTGTAAGAGAAATATAACTGAATGGTAAGTGAAAACAGGGACTTCGTATTGAGCTTTAGGTGACTTTTAGGTTGTGATATAATAGCACACGCATTATTCTAAAAAAAATCACTTGTAATAGGGAAATGCTTCTTATGGGAGCACTTGAAAACATCCTTTCTGTTTACTGTATGATTTGTGAGATCCTGAAACCAGTTATGCATAAGGTGATGGAATATTTGCATACTTAAAGAACCAGGGCACCTAGTCCATTTAGACAGGCCTGCATATATATAGTTGGCTAGCAGTTATAACTCCAATTTTATGAATCTGGAATTCCAAGTGAGCCGTGGAAGGGGTAAGACCTGCTCCTTTCATGTCTGTTGATACTTATTCAAATAGTAAGGAGAAGGCCCAATTGCAGTACTCTGCTGAGTGTTCACATACTGATAATGGAAGATGCAGAGCTAAGACCAGCAATCACCAGGCCCACAGAAAACACCATGGAAACACACTGCAAGTAGAGGCCTAAGGGGCACTGCATCATTGAGATGAAATGGGAGAGAGTATCCGGCTGCACCTGTGTGCCCTCACTATGGTCTAACCCAGTGTTCTCTCCAAGTCCTACTCCACAGAATTAGACTGCAGCAGGAGAGAGTGGTGAGTTAAGTTTTATTTCCTTTTATTTTCTTCCTCAATAATTCCCTGATAGGTTTCTTTTACATTATTTTAAGGAAATGAGTTCACCAAAATGTGAGTTCTTTTTATTTAAAAAAATGATATATGCCCAAAAGATGAGTTTATTTATTATTTTTTAATGAACATTGAAGATTCATATACAAAAGCTAACAGCAGTAAGTCAATCATGAAATACATACAAGGAAGTAAAATGGAAAATAACTCAGTTACGATGTCTCACCACTGAAGCACTACACGCTGGTGGCAGCGAGAGGTGGTCAATGTTCTGGAGACTGTGAACATGTGGGTTGAGGCCAAGAATGTCATCAAATCTCTTTTTGTTTTAACATCTCCTTTTATTTCTTGGTCATTGTTCAGTTAGTGGAGGGGTTCAAGTGGGGTGGGAAACAAATTTCTTCCCTCCCCACCAAAAAAAAAAAAAAAAAAAGATTTTTTTAAGCCTAACTGCTTAAAAATTTTCCTTGGGGAAAATTTGATATGCTAATCTCGTATACTATATATTTGTTATTAAATTTCTCTGCGTAAATGTTTGCCTATCCTATTTCTTAATGTCAGATCATGCAGTACTTCTTCAAATTTCAGAATAGTAAGAATTATCAAAGACAATTAATTTTGGACATAAATGCCCACTTTTTCCCTTTTAATGAAAAATGTGCTCTCTGTGATCTTTGTTTCTTTCAATAGTTGGTCAAGTAATAATCATGGAGCATTTCCTAAAATATTCATCTGCTGGGAAAATTTATATGAAATGACATTTGTAGTATAAAAAACATTGTTAGGTAACACTTGGAACAGTTAAAAATATACTTATCTTGTTGTAAACTATCGATGTTAAGATACTGAGCATCTGAGTGTCAGAGTCATTGTCTCCTGTTTTGCTAGAAAGTTGTTTGCTTTATTTACCAATGAGACACCTTCAAAACATCTGAAGTTACATATAGAAACATCAAGGCAATATTATTTGTACATATTATTAAACATGCAAAAGTTTCCTGAAAGTGCCCAAATACGGAGAGTCCTCTTAGCTCATACTCTCCCTGGTACAATTTTCCTGGAAGTATGGCTTCCTTGGTGTCTGGGAGTGTGGTGGCTTACTTTGGAGAGGCAGCTCCTTTAATCACAGGCTCCCTATTCAAATAAGTAGCCCAGTAAACTAGGTTGAAAGTGCCAAACAAGACTGGGAATACAATTCGGGACATCTTATCAATCTTGCTAATGCTGTTGTAAGTCTTTTTGCTTTCAGAAGTCTTCTCTTCCGGAGGTTTTACAGAGACTGAAGATGCGTTTGAGGTCCCGGCTGAGGTTTGTTCTTTTGGGATGTTTGGTGGGTGTGTCATCTTCCCAGTAGTAAAAGCATTTGTTGACTTATTTAGTATGAGTTCACGTTCCTTTTTCTGCAAAATACAATAAGAATATAAGGATATGTCATTAGAAGGCAATTGTCAGCTCCCTTTGAAGGTCTAAACGTATATCTCTTAAAAGATAAAGGAATGTCAGTCCAGCCCTGGGAGACTACAGGCCTCCTTGGAGTTCTAAGTCTAAAACCCAAATAACCAGCACCCAGGGAGCATGCCATGAGCAAGAGTCATTACTGATATTAATGCTGGACATTTTTTGAGAACCTAGAATAAACTGAATTAAGACTTCTCTTACACTAGAGACCAACAATCATTTCTTTACTTTTAAGTACATCAGTCAGAGTGAATGTGTGTGGTTGTAAGGGAATCAATAGGGACCTATAGGGAAAGGAGCAGAAAAGGATGCTTAAGAATTATTATACAATCTGTACCCTTTATGGCGAGATGTCTTTCACTCAGTACAATGCTTTTGAGAATCATTTATGTTGTTGCTTATCTCAGTAATTTATTCCTTTGATGGCTGAGTGGCATTTCTTTGTATGAATATACAACTGTTTATCTTATGGATAGATACCTAAACTCTTTCTAATCTTTACTAGAATAGATTCAGCAGCTGTGAACGTTCTTGAATATATTTTTTGTTAGCATGTTTTCATTTTTCTTGGATATGAAATTCTAGAGCAAGCAAGATAATTTATGGAGGAAAAACTCAGAATAGTGATTACTTTTGGAGAGGTGGGAACAGGAGCTTCCTGCTAAAAGGCATAGCAAACTTTCTGGAAGCTGATGATGTTTTATACCTTGGTAGAGATCTGGGGCACAAGAGTGTACGAGTTTGTCAAAATTCAGCAAAGGTGCTCTCAATATTTGTGTGCAATATGCTGCATAACTTTTACTTCAAAAAAATAAAACAACAAACCAGTATTGAATTCTAGTTAATGATATACATAATGATGTATTTATTTAGAAGTGTACTGTCATCTGAAATTCATTTTGAAATGCTTCAACATGTAAGATAAATTGATGGATGGACTAAGGATGGCTGGATAGAGAGATGACAGATGGTGATGACACAAACATAGTAAAATATTAACAGTGGACAGGTGTTCATTGTAAACATTTTAAACATTACTGTATGTTTTTTAATATATATTTTTAGTTGTAGGTGGACACAATACCTTTATTTTATTTTTTTGTGGTGCTGAGGATCAAACCCAGGGCCTCATATGTGCCAGGTGAGTGCTCTACCACTGAGTCACAACTCCAGCCCTTACTGGATGTTTTAAAATATGCATAATAAAATGTTGGGGAATATAATGTAATCTCATTAAGTAAAATTTGGAAAAAAGGATAGAAAGTGAATGAACGTATATCATCCATAAAAATCAGGAAAGATAAAAAGCTAAGAGGATAAGAAAGGTGGGAGTAAGTGTAAACAGGGAGAGCAAATGCTGAGCCAGGTGTAGGGAGCAAGGGGACCACTGGTGGTGCTGTGAGGAGGGAGGGAGAGGGAGGGGGCCACACATCAGAACTGTGTGCAAAGGCCAACCATCATATGAGCACCATGCCAGTCTGCTAGAAGGAATCAATAATTTTGCCTTACGGCTTTGAGTAGTTTCCATCTCCTGGTGTAACCAGGGAAAGAGGCACTTGAGAAGATACAGTGGTCCCTCAGTATCATGGAGGGACTGGTTCCAGGATCCTTCTCATCTTCCCACAGATATCAAAAACTAAGGATACTCAAATCCTTTATTTTATATATAAAATGGCTTAGTATTTACCTATTACCTAGGAACAATCTCCCATATACTTTAAAACATCTCTAAAACATTGTAAATGCTGCATAAATTGATACACTACAGTTTAGAGAATAATGACAAGAAAATAGTCTGCACGTGTTCGATACAAACACATTTTTTGTCAAGTATTTTAAATCTACAGTGGTTGAATCCAAGGATACCAAAAAAAAAAAAAACAAAACAAAACAAAAAAAAAACAAAACAAAACAACAACAACAACAAAAAAAACATGGATTCAGAAGGCCAAAGGCACATCTGTCATGATAATGTGTGTTTTTAATTTTGAAGGATAAGAATCAGGAAGAAGTGACTACACAGACTCAACAGAGTCTGGAGTTGTAGTGGACATGGAGATGTGCTTCTGAATCCCCGTCCAGAAAAAGCTTGCTGTCCAGCTGTGGGCATTGTGACTGGCTGTCATCTCCTTCAGGAAAAATTAGCTGCAGAGAGCTGTCTGTCTGAGTCTCATCGTTCCTGGGGAAGCAGACACCTGTGATGACCATATAGGCTGTAGCACTAAGTCCTACCATGATCCAGAATGCTTGCTCCAGAGCTTCCCAGTCAGTTATCCTAGGCTTTGCTGCGCCTGTATCACCCAGAGGAATGTCTTCTGCTGAGTCTCACTTCCTCCTCTGTGCTTTCTCAGATCCTCACCCATGAAAACTACTTTGTACCCCAAACTCTGATCTGGTGTTGACTCCTGTAGATCCCAACATAGCATTGTGGGAAACACAGTATATTTTCACATTCCTTCTATGTCTAAGGAGCAGTCAGTTTACACATGGAGATAAGCGCTGGGCTTACTCAGTTACATTCATTACTTGTGTCTGGACATCAGATGTGCCTGCCCAAAAGTCTGATGATTCCACTGCACGGAGCCTTACAGCAGGAAGGCTGGAATCCCAGTATCATAGTCTTCTGGGGAATGACACTTCATCTCAACATTCTACAAGACTGATGGAGGCAAGTCAGTTATTCTAGAACTCCCCTTGTCCTTTCAGGTTTCCATTCTGATTTCAATCTAGACCAGTAGGCTGAGTGTGAATGTGTCAAATAACAGTAATGGTGGCACTGTCAACAACATTCAACCACATTTCAGGTCTCTCCATTCACCCTGGGCTTTACTTTCCTGCTAGACTCAGTCATGGACCAGACAACTTCAAGTAATGCACTGATCTCTACACAGCTCTTCTACATCTGACTTAGCCATCTCCAGTCTGCCATCATGCAGCTATGGAAGACCCAGAAAGTTGGTGAACATTGACCTTGCAGCAACCCAGACCTGCAGGAGGCACCCTTTCTCCAGACTCCTTCCTTGTTCCTTCCCTAAACAAGTATACTCTTTGGTTCCCTTCATCTGCAGGATCAAGTTCAAATGGTTTGGTCAAGGACCTTCACAATCTGAGAGCACCCTGTCTCTAAAAATATTTTCTGGCTCCCTACCTGTAGTCCACTGCAGTCAGATCATTCCTGTTCCCCCTAACCCTCTGAAACACCCACCAAACAGGATCTTTGTAGTAGAAATGTCAAGCACTGGGGCAGGCACACCACACTATCAGATGTAGGCAGCAAACAGGGAGAAGGAAGCCCAGCATTTGCCAACTCATATAAAATACTACTTAAATGTACAGAGACTTTCTAAATAGACCTTCTACATACATGTGAGGCTCCTATTCAGGCTTCTCCTTCCCCTCTTCCAAGAAAAGGCAGGTTATGCCTAGCCTTCCTCCAACACAGTGAGTTGGACTTGGAAATGGCACTTCCATGAGCGACACTGGAACACAGGAGTACATGTTCCCAGGGAAGGAAATGCAGTGTCAAATCCAAGAGCACACAAGGGCTGTAGTTGGGATAGCAGTGAATACCCTCAATGGAACCAGGATCCTGGGCTGGCTGTTAATAATTTGTGGTGCATGATAGGGAGGTCAGGAAATATAATTCAAGTCTTCTACAATGCCTTCTGGGACTCCCTTCAAGCAGATTTTCCAAAGGAAGGATAAAAGCTTACTTCCAAGTCTGCCCCAATGACTCTGACCTCCCCTTCTCGCAGTACAAAGAGTTTATTTGTTCTATGGCTGGTATAATTAACAGTTTATCATGTGCTGTTTGCTTTTCTATCTGTGTACCATATTCTCATCTCCCGAAGGATATGATTCAGCTTAGAATCTTGTGTAATTCTTTTTCCTTCAAATGTTCCTTAAATTTGGGCACAAATAACCTGTTAAATACTTGATGATTAGTTGTTTTGAACAGAGACAACAGATTAGTTGTTTTGACTTTTCACAATTCATGTGCATGTTTTAAGTGAACCAAATCATTTAGTCAGTGGGACTAGGCATGATTGGCTGATGGATGCTCCCATTAAGCTGTGTGCTCTTTTCGTAGTCTGAATGCCACCCTGAAGAAGACACACTGCATGGTGAAGTGGAAAAAGAATAAGCAGGAGAATTAATCAATTAACATCTGCACAAGTTGTCCCTGAAGAGGCAGGAGTTATTTTTGCAAAAACAGGCATGAATACAAACAAGTCCAAGTCATTTAAGTAACACCAATTTTGCTTGAATGAAATTGGTTATTTAAAATATATTAGAAGAGTGATCTTTGTAAAAAAAAAAAATTGTAAGGGCTTGAATATAAGGGAAGGAATCACTCTGAGGTTGAGGGAGAAGCAAGAAGGAGAAGATTCTCATCTCATATTTAGATACAGAACAGGCATGCTTTCTTGGTCAAGTGAATCTGAAAGAAAGAAAAAGGAGGAAATTAGAGCCAGTACCTTGATCTTGGCTGCTTCCAAGGCTTTTTTGCCATCCCAGGCCCAGCCTCTCTTTGTAAAGTAGTTGACTGTGGCAAACTCGATCAGTGCAGAGAAGACGAATGCGTAGCACACAGCGATGAACCAGTCCATGGCGGTGGCATAGGCCACTTTGGGCAGGGAGTTCCGAGCACTGATGCTGAGTGTAGTCATGGTCAGCACAGTGGTTACCCCTGCAGGGTCAGAGCAGGTAGACTGGAGAATGGAAACAGATCAGCAGGGCCCCTATCCCCTGGTACAACACTGGCAAACATGACAGACAGACAAATACACCACTGTCATTCCAGCCTGCACCTGACTCTCTCTAGATGTGTTCATAATGTTTAACATGTTCATAGCATTTTAAATATCACTTATCATACATGTCTCTTTCCTCTAGAAAACAAACTGAGGAGGGCAGGAATTTGGTCTAATTTCTACATAGCTGCATCTGCTTTTGCTTGGACCAAGCCAAGCAAATGGTTGGTCCTCAACAAAGACATTTTAAGTGAATGGTGTGTCTTTGTGGCATTAGAGCAAGATCCATTGGAAAAATGGCAATCATGTTCACACAGTGTTTAGCAAAGTGCTTCACAAAGATATGCTATGTGTCCTATAAATAGTTGGGCAAGGCAAGTGAATGAGACGAACTTTCTTTCCTATGGATTAATCCAACCTGCAGACTTCAGGGAGCCAGGGTGCATCTGAAGCACTGTATCAGTCTGAGCCTGTCAATCCCTCAAAGAGAGAACCACATCCCCCTAAGACTGCTGTGCAAAGTGACTGTGGCCTCTAGGAAAAATGCTCAACATTACAGTGGCCACACAACAAGGTCAAATTCCTTGCGGGGGTGGGGACCCCTTTAGAACCGACAAATTATGGGTCACACTGTGACCTAAGCTACATTCCATAAGGGTGTTATAAGCCCCATTTTGCCAGAGGAATCCTGAAGATATAAAGGCATTTAGCAATGCACCCATGTTCACCAGCTGGTAAATGAGACCGCTCATCTTCAGAGTCAGGTCTAAACCTTCAGTTATATGTTTTCTACAGGCTAACCCTGCCTGCTGCCCTTTTCACAAAAGTTTTTTCTGCATGGTGTGTACCAGTGTATGGATGTGGGTGTAAACATACTTGCTGTGGGTCAAACAGTGTATCCCTTAAACTTCATATAATTAAGTTATAACCTCTAGGACTTCAAAATGTGATCTTATTTGGTAATATGGTCTCTACAGAAGTAATCAAGTTAAAATGAGACCATTAGCTTGGGACTAAGTAAAATATGACTGGTATTCTTTACAAGGGGGAAATTTGAGGCTGGGGTTGTAGCTCAATGGTAGAGCACTTGCCTACTATGCTTGAGGCCCTGGGTTATACCTCCAGTACCATCCTCCCAAAAAGAGAAAATCTGAAGACAAATATTCACACACTGCCAATACTGGAGTTGAGCTGCCACCAGCCAAGGACGGAAGCCTGAAATAGGTTCTCCCTCACAGTCCTGAGAAGGAACCATCCTGCTAACATCTTGATCTTGGACATCCTACCTTAAGAACTGTGAGACAAGAAAACTCTGTTGCTTAAAACACCCAGTCTATGACACTTTATTATGGAAGCCACAGGAAACCATGTAGTATCAGGGAATGGAATGTCACTGGTGTTCAGAGCAGTTATCTATTTTCATGCCAAGTCATTCCTCAAAGATATTTCCAAATACCATTGAACATGGATCTCTGCATGAAATTAATGCTTAAGGAGACATCAGTAGACAACTTAGATTTCTCTTAGGAATCAAATAATCACTGTGCTTGCAGGAGGAATTCTGTGCATTACCTCAAACAGGTCCCTTACATCTTCTCAGGTTGCTTAACATCCTAACATGTATTGGGAAACTCCAAGAGGGAACAGACTCTACCAGGCTCGGTCCCCAGTCCATAGTGCTATCGGGAAGCAGTGGAAACTTTGGGATGTGGAGGCTAGTGGAAGGTCTTCCAGCCATTAGGAGCATCCTAAGAAGAGGATATTGAAATCCCAGCACATTTCCCGTTCTCTCTCATTCTCTTGCTCATATTCTGATCACGAGGTGAGCAGTTTCATCACACACTTCTGCCATGATGTATTGCTTCACCAAAGGTCCCAAAGTAACAAGGCCAACTTACCATAGACTCCCAAACATAGAATCAAATTGAACTTTTCCTTTTTTTAAGATAATTTTTATCAGGTATTTTGTTACCATAGTACACAGTGAATTTTAAGGTGAAAGTCAGAGATGCTCAACTCTGTCCATTGTGCCAAGATACCTACTGAACTACATACATCTCTTTGTACTTAAAGTCTTAGGAATATAAAATGAAGTTGTTCTAGAATCTTATTATATGCAAGCATCCCTCAGGGGATTGGTTCCAGGACCTACTCAGATTCCAAAACCTATGGATGCTTAAGTCCCTTATATAAAATACCACAGCATTTGCATATAGTCTATGTGCATCTTCCTATATACTATAAATCATTTCTACATGACTTATAATACCTTATACAATGTAAATGCTATGTAAATAGTTGTTATGCTGCATTTTTAGGGAATAATGACAAGAAAAATAGTCAATGTTCAGTAAAGGTACAACTATTTTTCAAATATTTTCCATCTGCAATTGATTGAATCTAAGGAGGTGGAATTTGTGAATACAGAGGGATGATTATATAGGTGTGTGTGTAATTTATTACTGTCATATTGCATTTAATGTATCAACTGCAACATGATGGTTCATTTTAAAGTAGCATTTACACTTCAAAGTAAAATGCCTGATAACTTACAAAGTAGTACTTTATCAGCACTGTGAAAATGCTATAGCTAAATCGCACCTAAGAAAGATATATGCAGGCAATTTCAAACCTTAAAAAATACTACCAATGGAAGGCTTTCCAAAATGGGAGTAATTATCAAATAGGTCACTTAATATTCCCTAAACTATCATTCAGAGAGAAATCCTAAATCCTAATCCTTAACCTTAAATTGTGAATTAACTGGTCAATTTGTTTCCCAGGTCACAGAATGGACATGTAGCACTTGGAGTCTGATAGATGTGTTAGCCAGTTTTCCCTTATTGTAACAAAATACCTTAGGTAATCAACTTAAAAAGAGGAAAGGTTTATTGTGGATCACAGTTTTGAAGGTTTTAGTCCATAGTCAGGCCAGTTGCTTTTGGGCCTGTGGTGAGGCAGCACATCAAGGAAGAAGTATATGGTGGAGCAAAGTTGTTCACCTATGGTGACCAGGAAGATCAAGAGAGAAAAGGAAGAGACCACTCACTATTCCACAATTTCCTTTGTGGACACAGCTTCCTTTCATGACCTATCTTACCCCACCTCATAGGCCCCACCTCCTAAAGGTTCCTAAAGGTGTCACAGACTAGAGATCAAGCCCTTAACATGGGCCTCTGAGGGACAATTAAGTCCCAAATTTTAGCAGCGGCAGTGGTTTTTATTACCGTGGAGGTGGTTAGAATCAGTCACAAAACATTGATATCCAAGCTTGGTTTGGGGACACTCACCAAAAACTGTCCTGGCTGGGACGGATTCTCGGTTTAGCCAAAAGGATACCTGGGATAAGATCACTGTCATTATGCAGGGAAGGTAGGTCTGGATGACAAAGTACCCAATCTTCCTTTTCAGGTGGAAATGAGCTGTCATAATTGTGTATTCACCTGCAAAGAAGCAAATTAATGCACATCAGGCCTTGAGGTCTGACCATCCTGGGCCAAGGTTCCCACTATCATCAGTGGTGTCCAGGTCCCTCCTTCCACTCCACCTTCATCTTGGACAAGGGTTTATTTGTATTATTTTGGTTAATAAGAGGACAGAGCAGGATGTATGAATTTCTTGACAGTCCTTTTATAAGCAAGTTCTTATAAAGTCCCTACTTATAAAGTAAGTCCTTTATAAGTAAGTCTTTTGACCCCCAGCCTTTGAATAGCCTTTGCTGATGGATGCTTTTCCTAGGGAAAATCAGATTTGTGTGTTTTACTAATCCCTGGTCACAATCTGTGCTGTTCTGACCCGCCCCCTCGCCTGCTACTGCAATCAGGATTTCAGGATTTAACCTTTGCTGAAATAACTTGGGGTATCTCAGAGCCCTGTTGTGGGCATATAGATCCTTCCTATTTCCCAGCGGAGGTATCTCCAGGAAGGTGGAACGACCACTGACCGCCCAGGACTTTGTGCTTGCCCAGCCTGGGTAGAGGGTGAAAACAGCAACTCAGGAGGTCTCAGATTCTGACAGCTCATCTCTTCGACTGTCCACCAGAGCATCCTCTGTTCTTTGAAATCAGTAACATTTCATTGGGGATGTCCCAGAGCCTTCTCTGGATTTGCCTGGCTGTGTGGGAGGCAAGTGGGGACCTCCCACTCTTTGCTGAGAACGATGCTGTCCTGATGGTTAACTGGTAAGGAGCTGAGGTGGGTGGGCTGCCAGTTGGAGGGGAAGTGAGGGAGGTCTGTTGGGCCAGAGTCTTGCTGCCACTTGAATGTGCATCTCCCTGGAGAGATGGGAAGGATGCTTTGAGAACTGGAGGCTGAGCTAACCTGATCTGAGGATGACACTTCTGTGGCTGAATTGCAAGGAGTAGAAAGTGTGGCTTGGGAGCGGGACTACACTGTGGATGTGGAGAGGGCAGGCTTGGAACTGGCCCAGACCCCAGGTGGGGTCTCTCCTATGAGAGGAGTGGTCTCCTGGCAGCATGGGCAGTGGCCAGTGTGTTGGAGGGATGCCAGCCCCAGTGCTTACTGTGGACTGAGGTATGTGGATACTCCTGGGTGCCTTTCCTCAAACAAGTCAAATGTCAAGAGATGAAGGAGCCATAAAGGCAACACATGCTAAAATATGCTCTTTATAGACAAGGAGTCAAAATTCTCAGCAAAGTCTGAGACATACTGCAGTGATGGGGCACACTTTCCCCATGACCCCAGGGCAGGTAAGAGCAGGCAAGATGGGCTGAGTGGGAACGAACACAGAAAAAGGAAAGAGGGATAAAGAGAAGGGGCAGGGGATATGTCTAGTGGAAGGACTGGATCATTAATGATGATCCAGATTTTCCTCTCCTTAACTCTTGAAGCAGATGTGAAGTGTCATTCTGCTTTTGTACAGTAAGCTTTTAAATCACTCTCCTACTTTTCATTATTCTTGTTGTTTTCATTTATTTTTGAGTTGGAGGTAGTAAAATCAGGTGACACTTAAAAAAGCAGATGTTCTTTTTAGAATGCAGATGGGGGCAGAAGCCTCAACGATCCATTTTTAAAGAGCTACAAGAAGCAAACGCAAATGGAACCATCCTGTGTTGGACACCATGGTTCTTTTTTCCAAACTTCTGCCGTACCACCTTTTCACTCATTTTCATAAAATTAGACTGCTTCTGTTTCCTTACCCTTCACCATGGTTAACCCAGTGGTGAAGCTCTCCTGCCAGGCTCTCCTCCAACCCTCAACGATACCCAGTGCACAGGGTCCGTCAGGTGGCCAGACCCTGAGCCTATGCACGTGCAGGTACAGGAGGTGTGGACCTAAATGCCCTGTGTGCTGCCTACTAGTTAAAAAGGCGAGTGGTGCAGACACACGGGGATGCTGAGGGGCTCCCCTGAGGACATTTTCTGAGATTTAGAACTCACTTGTACTCAGGGCCTATTCCATTCCTTTGGGCCTTTTTTCCCCTCTGCTTAGGACTTTTTGTAGCCCTAAGTCCCCTGTCCCACCCACAGCAGCCTTGTGACTGCTAGAGCCTGGCCTGCTCTCAGTCAGGAGATGTCTGACCACACGACTTCAAGGCCCCAGAGATCAAATGCATGATATTCCTTTGACCTCCCCACGCACCTCATATCAGGTGAAGTCAGGTTTGGATTGCCTCTGCAGGCTCAGGTCAGCCCCTGCAACTGGGATTGACAGCATCTGCTCCCTTCTCGGTATCCACTCAGCTATTCCTTTTAAGCTGCTTGGTTGTTTTCTCCCAGATTCAACCCCAGGGAGATCTTCTCTGAAATGTTCAGAGCAGGAGGCAGGGGAACAGGTAATTGAGAGTATTTGCAAGAAGACGTTTCCCTTTCCTGCAGAGATCGCACCTCACTGCTTGGGTAGGGGATGTTACATAAGCAGGTCCACTGGCCCCCAGGCAGGGCTTGCTTACACCGTGGAAAATATATTGCAGATTAATGCCTCACATGCTCCTTAATTCTCCTGGATGCTGCAGCTGGTGCCTGTGTGTGTAGCTGCAGGGAGGGGTCTGTCCAGGAGCCCTCCTTTCAGCCAGCTCTCGTGACAGCTATGCTGAAGAGGATAGTGCTGCTGGCCAGGGCATGATGTGCCTAAGCCATGCCTTCCCTCCTGTGTGGTCCTGGCAGAATGGGACACAGAAAACTGAGCTTCTAGAGAGTGTGGTGTTCTGCAGGTCCCTGGCTGCACAGCCTACAGGGGTGCTCACCTGTGCTGGTGCTAATATTCTCAGTGCCCACCGTCTGACCCATCAGGTGGTACTGGTTCAGTCTGGAGCCATCTTCTGCCACCACTACAGACTTGGTGGAGCCATTGGTCCAGACATAGACGACTTCAGAATTAGGATATGCATCTGTAGGGACAGAAGACAGGAAGTGTTATGAACATACAATCACTCCCAGACCGGAAAATATAAAGCTTGATGAGCAAGAAAGGGGGATGATGGGGAAGTCTGGAGAGTCAATGCTGAAGGACCTAAAGAGTGTAGGGTGGTCAGAGTGGGGCCACTGCCGTTCAGGCTCTTGCCATTTCAAAAGGCCTGGGTATTCAGAAGCCAGTGCCCTGTGCTTCTTAGTGTGTATTTTCTCTTTTGATGTAGCAGCGAGAGTACCAGCTCTGAGATCAGAGTGCCTGCATCTCCTCCGGCTCTGTGACCTTGACAACTCATACAGCCTATGCCTCAGTCTTTTCACTTATAGAATGGGCTAATAATAGAACCTTCTTCTTAGGTTCTGGTATAATCGTGCGACCTACATAGTGACATATGTGTGGTGCACTGATGATTTTCACTACCCTAAACCTTTCTCTTTTCTACAGGCATGCGCTATCAACACTGTCCTCAGTAGGAGGGTAGATGGACAGACAGGACCAGGTTCCCCCAGTGAATATGTTACCTTACATGGCATGGGCACTGTGCAGATGGAAGGAAGGTGCTGGATCTTAAAATCAGGAGATTATCCTAGATTATCCCAGTGAACCCAATCATATCACAAAACAGAGAACTTTCTCCAGCTGGAGCCAGATGGAGAGATTTAAAGCAGGAAAAATGTGCTCAACTGGTCATTACTGGCTTTGAAGATGGAGGAAGGGAATTCCAGGCAAAGAGAATGGAGATGCAAAGGTCCCGGGACAGCAGCATGACTGAAATGCCTGAGGTAAAACAGAGCATACAATGAAGAGGGCAGAGGGAAGGACAGATAAAACAGACTTCAAGGCCATTTTAAGGTGTTTGACTTGTCCTCCGAGCCAGGAAGACACTGGAGAGGGGAGTTAAGCAAATTAAATGATCTATTCAAATATATGCAATAAAAGGATCACTCTGAGTCAGGAGAGTGGAATGCAGGTGGAAAAGGGACAGAAATGGAAGAATAAAATTAAAACAATCCAAGTGAGAGGGAATGATGGTAAGAAACAAAGAGAAAAATAGAATACATTTTTCTAAAGCATGCTCACGTAAGAAACATGGTGTGAGTTTTGAGAGTAAGAATGCAGTTATTTGCGCTGAGTACGATGGTGAGAACCTGGAGGGTGCTGGCCACTAGTGAAAGAGCAGCATAATGTGTTGGAAGAAAGAGAGCAGGTAACGTTGCCTGCTCAGGGATGCTGACGTGTGTTGGGGGGCAGGTCACACAAGCCCCGGGTTCATGGCAGTGGTCTCAGTGTGATGTCACCTGAGGGCATGGGCTGGGAGGTCACCCAGAGAATGCTGATGAAGAACAGAGAGGGTGAGGCACAGCTTCCCAGGGTGCTGCAGGGTCTAGAGTTTGAGGAGATGTGGAGGGCAGAGTTGCAAGTGGCCACCACAGCTGGAGGACACAACAAATGTATTGTCCCCTAGTCTTGTAACATGGGCTGTGCATGATAGCCAAGGGGTGGTCAGGGAATCCAGCAGGGTCATCTAGGCACAAGCAGGTGTGCAGGAGCTTGTGTATTCCTGTGGTCTCTTCAGGACCCTTCAAATGAACCAGTACACGTGGCCCAGTTTAGCCCAAGAACCTACACCTTCAGAACAGGCTGTGTGCTTCCACTCCCAGCTCCTCCAACAGGGAGTGACACTAACTTCTGACTGAACAAAGCCATGCATTGTCACACAAGAGAATTCCAAAATGCTTCTGAGGCCTGGGGATGAGCTAGAGAGACAGGCTACAGGGACTGTCTCCCTCAGTAGGACACATGCTCTGGAATCCCCCAACAGCTGTGGCAACCGGAAGCACCTACAACGGCCATTCTTAGTTCTTACATTCAAAACCATATCCTGTCAGGAATTTCAAAAGGGAGAAGCCAGAGAAATGATCAAGCTTTTACTAGAAAGTGTGGAAACTTCTTTGCTAGTATACACTGTTATCCAAATTCTTGGTCTATGTGCAAACAAGTATTCGTAACAGTCAAAATTTATAAAACAAGCATGTATATAGCAAATACAAGGCCATCCTGTGTGCAGCTCACCAATATAGCTCACCATTTTGCTCTCCTGAGGAAGTATTCCAAATTTTATGCTTCCAGAAGCATTTATATTTTGGGCAGGGATCACCAAACGAGATATTGTTTGGCTTCACCCATTTCTTTTCTGCAATATCTGTGTTTTTATGTCCATTTAATTAGTATGTTTCCATTATAGATTTTGATACACGTACTTTTGGATATGTGCATCACAAATATCTGCTCCAAATATGTAGCTGTCTCACTTTGTTCATGGCATTATTTCGGGGAGAGATAAATATTAATTTTAATGTAGTCAAATCCATCATATTTTAACTTACAGTTTGCTTTTCGTACCTCTTTCCAAAAGCCCTTCCCATTCCTTGCTCATATATGACACTTAAAGCACACAAGGTTTAATGCGTTGCTTTTCACACATGGCCTTAATTATCTGAGGCTGACTTCTGTATGTATGTCCATATCTAAGTATCATACGCCATTTCCCCATGAGCATTTCAGTGTGACCACACTATCATGAGCTTGTCTTCCCCCTTCCCTGACTTGCAGGACTGTTCTGGCCGGTAATGCTGCGTACATCAGGAGCCCACTTTCTCCTCCCCCAATTCTCTTTCCACTCCCTTTTCCCGTCCCTCCTTCAATCCACTGCAATTATTCAGATGTTAGAAGAACATTCAGAGCTAGGAGGGTGAGGTCCCACCTCTATTTCTTCTTCAGCAGATCCTGGCTGTTCTTGGCTCTTTTCCATCCATATACATGATACAATAAGCTTATTAGGATTCATTTGAAAACAAAATCCTCGGGAGGTCTGTATTGAAAACCAGTGGATCTAGACTATAGGTTATAGTTTGGGGAGACAAGACATCCAACACGGAGTCTTTTCCATCATGAACATGATGTGTCCACTCATGTGTTTACATCTTCTATATCGAATTATCTTTCAATAAATTCATATCATTTCTTGCACAATCATCTTGCACAGTTTTTGATAGACGTCTCCTCCCTTGTGATATGCAATACTCTTTTTTAATGACCAATGTATCCTGTCCCAAAATTATGGTCATGTGGGAGGTCAACTGACAATTTTGCTGGGCCAGGGTGGGGTTGCAACCTTGAGAATTAATGATAGGATCCTAATGTTGATCTGCACATTAGTAAGGTATTACACAGAAGAAAATATAGTAGGCCTTTTTTTACAATTAATGAGATACCCGGAAAGGCATGCTTAGCTTTTATTACAAGTGCATTTTGGGTAGTGTACTTGTCAATCTTTTTCTAAAATTAGCAAGACCTCCTGTTTTCAAATTTTAGGTAATATGTAAAGGTGTTTTCATATGGATGGTATTGGAGCTCCCCTAATGGAATGTAAATGTTTTCCGTTGTAATTTCGTTGTCTCCTGGGAAGACAAGGTGCATCTCCGGGTAATGAAGGCATGTGTGGGGTGATGCTGTTCTCCCCCTTGACAAGTGGCTTTCTAAATGTGGCTTTCTAAACAGGCACTGCTGGGCATATTCTGCCACTCTGATGGCTCCCTAGGTTCCACATAAATGACAGTGAGATTTCTTTTGCCTATTATGCAAATGTTGCAGAACCTTGAATAATGCAGGACTGTGGATACTCAGACATGGATTTGAGCAAAGCAGTCAAATTGGATTCTGTCCAAATTGTAAGTGTGGATTGGATAGAGAAGGCTAATGAAGCAGCATCCTCTGGGTGAGGAGCAAGGCCCACTTCCTGCTGTCCCCAGACTGGTTCAAGCTGGTCCTGCACCTGTTGTCCTGTGCACCTGTTCTGTATCTTCTCCTCAGTTCATTTACCTCATACCAGGGAAATCTCCTGCGCTGTGCAGCTGGCCTCCTATGGTGGCCTCAGTCACAGCTGCAGGCTTCATTAACCATCCCTCCTTTCCATTTCCTTATCCACAGGGGTTTGGGAGTCTCCCTGGCCAGGAGAAGTAAGGTAGGTCCCCACACCCCTTAGGAGATGTAAATGGGTTGGGAAACATGAATCTCAAAGCTCACAAAAGGAGCTCAAAGCTTGGGGAAGTAGATTTTGACACAAAAATTCTGGGTGTTGCAAAATGGCTAAGATCATAGAAATTCATCTAAAGAGAACACAGAACATAGAAAATAATGCTTCTCTCATGGCTGACTACTTGATGCCAAGACTGCTAAGAAAGAAAAGGGAAATGAATGAGGATTAGGTTAGATGCGAGGGAGAGGAGAGGAGCAATGCCTGGGACACAGGGTGCTCTGGAGAATGGTGAGTCCAGGGGTGAGGATGGTTCCTAATGAGGAAGCAAGGGTGCTGATGAGATCATTGCAAGTCAGCTACAGAGGTGGGGGAGGTGCCTGAGACAGCCTTGGCCTACTGGGACTGATGACTGCCCCCCATAACCCATCTGCCCTCCTGAATGCAGGGACACTTATCATTTTTACTGTGGGATTGGGCTGGCACATAGCTGTAGAGGGCTTCTCCTCGGGCTCTGAGGCTGAGCAGCGTATTGGCCAGGGTGTGGTTTGGGACTGCCAGCAGGGAGGGCTGAGGGATCACTGGTCCAGGTGGAGGCCCTGTCTGTTACTTGTACCTCACTAGGCATGAGTTTTGGGGTGGGCAGGAGATTGAATAACAATATGAATCTTCCAGTTGGGATCCAATAAAATAGCAATTGTAAAGTAGATAAAAGTTATTGGGAAGCAGAGCAGACATTATCTACAACACATTAGAATAATTCACGTTTTTGCTTTTTAAACTCTTAAGTATTAAAAGCTCTTTTGATGTGGATGATGTTAGCATTAAAAATAGCAACAGCAAGAGGCACTGTGGCCTCCGGCATGTCTGACAATGTCAGTACAGAATCCTGAGTTTCACTCTCATCAAATTAAGGGTGGGAATAAATGACCACTCATGTCCATTTCAGCTCAGGTGTTTAACAACCAACACCAAACTCTTCTCTTTGGGTCAATGATGTGGCATCCAATCTTTCAGCTGGGACAACAGTAAAGGAGGCAATCAGGTTTACTGTGCCATCATTTGTCATGATTTAGAGTTCTGGAAAACAACACTTGCTTTCCGTTGACCATACATCAGCAGGGTTGAGCAAGAAGGTTTGAAACATGTTCACTCACAACTGACTGGGAAATTCATCATCACTGCCCTGGAGGTCTCTTAGCCTGAGTTGACACTTTCTGACCTCCTCTAGCATTGCAAATCCCAAGCAGAAGGTAGCAATGGCACAATCAACTGTATACTTAGAAGGCCTTACAGGAGTCATGTGTTTTAGTTTAACTATGAATGAAATAAGAAATTATGTGTAACTATCAGAATGACCTTGGACAACCTGTTTGAGCTCTAAGCTTCTTATCTTCCCATCTGCAGTTTTTGGGAAAATAACACCCACCTCCTAAGGGTTGCAGTAAGAATAAAGTATATGCGTAAATGTTAAGTATTTAGACTATATCTATCCGTCATATTGCAGATGCTTAATAAATAGTAGCCACAATGAGTGTAACCATAAGTCAAGAAGGATTTTTGCTTGGTGTCTAACCCAGTCTCAAGAAAAGACCTTTCTACTTGAATTTTCTCCTTCCTTCCTTCCTTTCTTCCTTGTCTTTCAAATTGAATCCACAGATCTCATACATGGTAAGCACTCACTCTACTCCTAATTCCCCAGCCCTGAACTGAATTCTGATTATCAGCAGATGTAATTTGTGAGGACAGTAGTTAGTCTTATTTGACAGACTGTGCAGGGACATCCAGGAACTACTAATAGCCATGTATAAGGTCTGTGTTGCTCTGCATTAGTTACATAAGATGTTGAAGAAATGCATATTAGAATGCCACAGGTAAATGGAACTTTGTGATCTGAAAATGTACAGCATTTGAGTTCTCTGAAACCTATGTCTCTAGCCTTTCTTTCTCCTCTGAAACTAGGATGGGAATGAGCACAGCAACTATCTAACAAGACCCTGTCACACACTACTGGTATGACCCTGTAGCCCCCTGGGTTGGAAACCAAATCAATAACTGACATGTAGCTTGCACAACATAGAGAAGAAAAGTTTTCAAAATATGAATATATTTAGACATGACATCTCTAAAGGTCTACCACAGGCCAATAACCCTGTTTTAAATTCAAGAGATAAAATAAATCATCAGAGTTTTGCACACATTTTACCATATCCAGAATCAGTTGAGAGGTACGTTAGCAATCAGCAGATGGGATGAATAGAAACACATCTGCCCTATTACCAACTAGGCTACCACTGTATATCACTAAGCACATCACCAGGGTATAGTTAGGTCCTTGCAAAATTACACAGGGTCTAATGGAAAAGGATAAAGAAACTATGCTCTCTGTATCTGTGTCTGTCAAAACAAATCAGGAAAGAAGGATTGCCACCCTCCCAGCAGGAAGGATGGTCTGCCTTCAGGACAGTAGTAAGGCACACAGCAGGAGGACAGGAGTCCTCAGAGGAAATCCCTTACATAATTTTGTCCCTTTAATGAACCACTTTACTTTTTCACCTTCAAACCAACAGCTTCTACCAATTACTTTCACTTTCATGTCACCCTGTCTTAAAATCATGGTGCTATCTTTGAATCATGCCCCTCTTTCATCCAATATATCCACTTTTCCTATCCAGCTAACAACTACTCTTAGGTCTCATCTCTTCCACCTATTCATGGGACTTTCTAGCTCTTGATTTCATGTCCATGAACAGTCATTTCTGCACATGGTTCCTTTGTTCAACACACATCGGCCACTCCACAAACTACTTTTAAAAATATTTTCATATTTATGGCCCTTCCTGTTTGGCTCATAATGCCATTCTGCCAATTCCCCAAAGGAGACTTCCACTCTTGTTAAAATGTATTTTTCATTGACAAATAATAATTGTGTAAATTTATGGAGTACAATCTGATGATTTGAGCTATGTGTATATTGCAGAAAGATTTGAAAAGGCTATTTAACATATCCATTACCTCACTGATTCATCATTTTTGTGGTGAGAACATTAAAAGTCAATTTTATCAACTTTGAAATATACATTATCAACTATGCTCAGCATGCTGTGTAATAGACCACTAAATTCTCTTCCTGTAGTCTAACTGGAATTTTGTGCTCTTTGACCAAGATCTTCCCTTTGCCCATCCATCCCTACCCACACCAGCCTCTTGCAACCATACCTTCTATTCTTTGTTTCTATGAGAATGACATTTTCGGAATTCACAAACAAGCAAGATCCTACAGTATTCATCCTTCTGTGACTTGCTCATTTCAGAGGAGGTTTCTCATTTCATTCCATACCTTGACTCACAGATCTGGGATTATCTGTGTTTTGTCCTTATTTACATTATACCCCTTACTATTCAAATCCTACCAGGTTCAGTTCAGATTCTCATGATGAGTTATCTTGTCTGCGAATCTCAAATGGTTTTAAGTTGCACAAAGATATTTAACCCAGTGATCTAAATGTGTCCATCATCTCCTCAGGAGCTGGCTGATACTGTGTTCCTCACTGCACTGAGCAGAGTGCTGAATGCTTTCCATGCCAGCTACAGGCAACATGTTTGTGTTCCCCCAGAACTTACACTGAAAGGGAATCCTAAATATGATGGTATTAGGAGGTGGGGACTTTACAAGATAATCAGGACATGTGGGTAGAGCCCTCCAAATGGGATTGGTGACCTTATAAAACAGGTTCCACATAGGGGTCCTCCTCCTTCTACCATCTGGAGTTAGAGTGGAAAAAGTAGCCCTCTATGAAAAGGAAGCAGGCCCTTAACAGACACCAAATCTGTCAGCAATTTGACCTTGGAATCTCCAGATTCCAGAATTGTGAGGAATTAATTTACATTGCTTATAAACAGCCTAACTGATGATATTCTATTTTAATAGCCCAAACAGACTAACACAACGGTCACAGTCCCTTTAGAACAGCAATTCTTTTAAATAACAATTTTCTTAGTCCATTTGTGTGCCTGACAACGAAGGCTCTCTGTGCCTCTTTTATCACCCTATCTTCTCCTGAAGTCCTCATCTTGTAATGCCATCACATGAGGATTAGGTAATGTAATATGTAAATTTGGATGGGACACAAACATACAGACCATGGCAATAATCAAGTTTAAATAATGCACCAACATGACTTTTAAAATGATTCTAAACTCAGATGTAACACAGAAAAAACTTCAGTGTGTTTCTAAGACCTCAGAGACTATAACATATTCACATCAGATTTCGAGAAACCTGTGTTCTGGAATGTGCATGTTCATGCTGACTTGCTACATACTGGGGATGATAAATGCAACAGCAGGGTCATGATTCCACACATGTGAATACGTACTAATAGCTCACAACAGAAAGCCCAACCCCTGATTTCCTGGACATCCACCAAGGAAGCCTTCAGTTCTAATTCAGTATATAGTTTCATAAGTCCAGATAAATTCATAAATTTATTTTCATAAATCCAGATATTATCTCATGATTTAATCTAATATTTAATCCATTGTTCCACAAACAAAAAGAGCAAAAAAATCAGGACGTTTTCCTTTTTGAGTAATTTTGATGTGTTTGAACATTTGATTTCAAATGGAAGCCATGCCATTATCTTTAAGGATTTCCGTACAAACTAGGAAACATCCTCTATAAGCTAGGACTAATTTCAACATTTGTTTGAATTCTTGAAGCTAGAGGCAGCAATAAGAGAAATGCCTGCTAATTCACTTCTGCATTAGAGAAACCAGAGCATGTGGCTCATTAGAATAACGACACATATTTGCATTCCTTTGTCTCCTAATAGCACAGAACTGTTGGATTGGGTAATTTGAAACTCATTATACTATCACATTTAGCCTATGCATACTCAGATGCTGGTGGCATAAGTAAGCAACTTGGCCAAGCATCTACTTTTAGAAAATCCAAAAGATGAATGACTAGTAAGAAAAACATTTAGTGGGGTGGCATTTCTTCTCCTAAAATAATTATATCTTGAACTGAAACCACATAAGCTGACCAAAAGCTACATCTGTACAGTTTTCTGTCTCTTGGTCAATTGTAGAAAAGTGATATGTCAATAAAATTCTTCAAACTGTTTTGCATATTGTGGTTATTATCATATTAATAGTAAATATACACAATGATCAACATCTGAATCAACTTAAATCCTTCTTCAAAGTATTGGGCAGATAAAAAGAAATCTGGCATGATAGTTCAAAATGTCTACTGAGTTTGAGAAGTGCTCCTTCTAGTTTTATTCTATATATTTTGTATGATAGTGATCTTATTTAATTTCATTGAATGTAGAAAGTGAAACGATCCCATCAGCTTTGAATGTGATAAATGATTTAACTACAGCATGTTGTCTGTCGAGTATGAGATAATTTAGTGAAGAAAAATTAGGTTGTCACATATTTTTCATCACCAAAAATTGCCTTTGAGTTGCCTGCCCTGCACACAATTACCATTAAATCTAGGTATCACAGAGACTTAAACTCATTTAACCAAAGGACATAGCAGCACCACAGTATGGCAATAATAATAATAATAATAATAATAATAATAATAATAAATCTTTGACTTTTCAGTGTTCTGTTTCTGATCAAATTGAAGCATAATTTTCCTATACCAACAGTGGCATAATTTTAAATTGAACAACTAATTTTCCATGGGAGAAGTGGACCACTGATCCTCCTTCAAAGATATGAATAAGTAATTCCCTACAATAATGCTTTGGGAATCTTTAACAGGTCCTTTCTCACAAGTAACCATGTTCATAGTCACTCTATGTGAGCAAGTGATTTAAATATATCCTGGTGATACATTTACATCATTCCTCCAAATAATTGTATATGCTAATCCCTCTATAGCATTTGAAGATCATAATTTGGAAAAAGACAAATTATTTCCATCACACTTCACTTTTGGTTCATCACACATACTTCTCCCTTTGAAATGGCAGAAGTGGTATAAAATAAAACCTTTGAAGTCAAAAGAGGCTTCACTTAAGGAATGGCACAGTGGCTGCTGTGAGGTAACAACCATTAACCCTGGATACCAATAAAAAAGTTACTTCCTGAAGGCACAAGAGAGGGCAGAAACTAGAGGGTGACGCGTGGAGGAAGGAATGACTGTGAGGTGGCTATGCTTCAGACAGGATCCCTCAGTCTTGCTAGTGTGGAGATACAGAGGAAGAGTCTGGAGTGGACAGAGCAATGCAGCTGGAAGGTGAGGTGCCAAACCCTTGAAATAAAGGGGCCACAGGAAGGAAGCCCCAAATGTGATATATACTGATGTACAAAATCTGTACCCAAATCTCTATCTTGTACCAACATTAGGTATTTGCATGCATGGAGCATGGTCCTACCAGTTCAACAAAGGTCAAAGAACTACCTGACACGTCAGCTGCTGCCTGTCAAGGAAAGGCAGTCTGGAGTTTGAACATAACCAAATTAATTGATTTTATATGTATGAGTGTAAATAGAAATATAAATGTAAAAATAAATAGAATATATGATTAACACCCTAAATTTAACAGAATCCAGAGTCTTTGCAATATAACCAAATAGAGGATGCATCCAGCATCCAGGGCTTTCAGATTCTTTTCCTAGGGACAGAACCCTCACTTCATCTCACATGGTCTGACCATGGAATTGGCAGAGTTATAAAACCTAGATGCAACAGCTGACAACAAGGAAAAGGAATAGGCCCAGGGCCTCCTTGGACTTGCAGTCACCATAGCTCTATACCTTTCCCAGGCTCAGCTCAGTGAAAGTGGATGAAAAACCAGCTCCCAGATTCTTCCTAGGGAGGGAGAGGCAGACCATGTATCTGCATCCCAACTTCTCTAGGGGCTACCCAGATGACTGGCTGCCACAGAGCCTGTCTTGGATCACTGAGGGGACTCAGCATTATCCAGTCATCTGAGAGTCATTGAGAACAGAGATGGTAACTGTCATCACAGCCCATGCCACTGGTTCAGCACAGAGCAAACAGAGGGAAAACCCTAGATTTCAGCTACTCTCTGGGGATGCAAAGAGTTGGGTGAAGCATCCAATAATCCAACTTTTCTAAGCTGCCTGAGGAAAAGGTTTCAGTCTTCTTTGTTTCTGGGAGCTAAGGGGACCCAGCATACTCAACACCTTGGAGCTGTTTAAAACAACAAAAATTGTAGGCTGACTGAGAACCAAGGTTGGAGAGATCTCCAGAGCATCATGCCAGAAGGACCGGTCAAGGTCTTCTTCTGAATGTAGTCAGCTCAGGAAGATTGGGAGACCACCTTAGTTAGACCTTGAGTGTCTCCCTAAGTCCATGTGTGAAAGGTTTGGTCTCCAGGGTGGAAGTACTGGGAAGTGATAATACCTTGGGGAGGTGGAACCTTGTGGGAGGTCCTTATGTCACTGGAATACAAACTCAAAGGGGACTGTGGAGCCCCAAAACTTCCTTTTTCTCTTTGCTCTCTGACTTACTAGATGAGTGAGTTTACTCTGCTCTGTACTCCTGCCACAATGTGCTTCCACACATATAGTCAAAAGCAAAGGGGCTAACTGATGATGGACTGGAACCTCCAAAATTGTGGAGCCCCAAAACTTCCTTTTTCTCTTTGCTCTCTGACTTACTAGATGAGTGAGTTTACTCTGCTCTGTACTCCTGTCACAATGTGCTTCCACACATATAGTCAAAAGCAAAGGGGCTAACTGATGATGGACTGGAACCTCCAAAATTGTGACCTGAAATAAACTTTTTTTCTCTTTATTAATTGATTATCTCAGGTGTTCCATTATAGTGATGGAAACCTAAGAGAAGTAGATATTTTGTCTAATGTGCACACCAGTACAAAGAGTAAAGAAAAGGAAAAAACAAGGAAATATGTTCAAAAAAAAAAAAAGGTAAATCTCTAGAAATTTTCCCTAACAAAATGGAGTTATATACTTTATCAGTCAATTCAGGATAACCATCATAAAGATGTTCTCTTGAGGTCAGAAGAACAATGTATGAACAAAGTGAAACAGAAACAAGGAGATAGAAAACATAGAAGGTGCCAGAGAGAAATAATGGATCTAAAGACAATTAACATCTGAACTGAAAAATTCACCAGAGAGATTCAAAAGCAGACTAGATGAAGTAAATGAAAAAAAAAAAAAAAAAGAACTTGAAGATAGGTTCTTCTTGGAAATATTTAGTCAGAGTAGAAAAACCAAAGCAGAAAAGAGTGTGGGAAGCCTAAGGGACTTATGAAACACCATCCAGTGAACTAATGTGCACTATGACATCTCAGAAGGAGAAGACAAAAGAACAAGACAGCAGGGCACAGTGATATATACCTATAATCTCAGAGAGTTGGGAGGTTGAGGCAAAAGATCACAATTTCAATGTCAGCTTTGGCAAAGTAGTAAGGTCCTAAGCAACTTACTGAGACCCTGTTTCAAAATAAAAATACATAAACAAAAAGGGAGAGAGATGTGGCTGAGCAGTTAAGCACCCCTGGGTTCAGTCTCCAGTACCAAATAAAAAAAAAAAAAAAAAAAAAAAAAACAAGGGAGGGAAGAAGAAGAAAAACAAGAAAGCACATTCCAAGAAAGTACTGCTTAACATCTCCAGACTTGGGGAAGAAAATGGACAATAAGGAAGTGAAATCTAGGAAGCCCAGAGGATCCCAAATCAGATAAACACAAAGAAATTCACATCAAGACATAAACAAATTGTCAAATGTCACAGAGAGAAATTCAGAAGCAGTAAAGAGAAAAGTGACTTTTCACTCAAGTCTATAAGGCTAGGAGTGGATTTTTTCATCAGAAACTTTGTAGGTCAGCAGAGAATGAGAAGACATATTTAACATTTTGAAAGAAGCTTAGAGAGGTTAAATAACTTGCCCACAGCTGCCCAACAAAGGAACAGGATAGCCAAGATTCAAATCTACAGTTTTCATGCTTAATCTCTGAGGACATTCTGCTTTCAAAATGAAAACCTCATATAGCATGAGCTCAAATGAATAGTAAAAGGAAAGAAGAAAATAGTGTATGAGGTCTACCCTTCTCTAAATATCTCAGAATTGAGGGTGATGCTGCAGGCATTCACTTGGGGCTACTAGTACCATCTTCTGTCTGGAATGGCTGAAATCCAGGAATAGCAGCTAGAATTGGGTAAGTGTATATTTAATATATTTTGATATAAATAATTTGTTAAAGTAACATATTTCTAATATGCTGAGGGTTCCAGGGGAACAATGACTAGGAACATGACAAATGAGGCCTTTGGTCTTATGGACCATACTTAAAGAAGCAAGTTAATGTAGCAATGATAATGCAACAGAGGAAGTCATCGGGTATTGAAAATTGAGAGCCCACTTCCAGGAGGAGACCTGTAACCTGAGATATGAAAGAACAAAATAAAAAGGAAAGAAAAAGAAAGGTAAGAAAAAGAAAAACGACCGCCAGGTGAAGATCTGAGGAACGGATTCTAGGTTGTTCTGTGCCTCCACTCACATTACCTCAGGTTACCCCACTCGTATTTGCTAAGCAGGGGCCACATTTTCATTTTACAGACAAGGAAACTAGTGTGGCAAGGACAAATGCTCTCTAGTCTTCTCTGATTGCACCATACTGTGCTCCTACACAACCTACATTCTTCTCAACGAATGTGGAATTTATCTCAAAAGTATATCTATGGTTCTTACTTGTGAATATAACTTACAGCTGCCAAATTTCAGAGGGCAAGCGTGGGCATCCATTGGGAAGTCTTCAAGTTGCATGGGGCACTCAGCAGAGATAGTCAAGCTGAAAAATAAAGAAAGACCTTTAAATTAAAAATCAGCTGTCTACTGAGCATCTATTTTGTCCCAGAAACCCATATTAAGTACTTATTTTAATTAATTTAACATTGTTAAAAGGTCTCACTAAAGTACCTAAGTTCATGTAGCAGATGAGCATCAGTCAGAAATAAGGTATAAAATCAAATCCACTCAGAAGTTCTATAGCTTGATGTGTGTGCATTTACTTTTTATTTCCCATCCCTTATTCATCACTATCTAAAGAGCTTTCCTTGACAAGGCTGAGAATATACACATTATCTAAAATAGTTTATGAACTCAAAAAATGTAAATGTAGGACAAGAGCACAAATTTTTATCAGAATCTGGCTATACTCATTGTTTAATAGGCTGCTATTAAACTGTACAGTAAGGGAATTTGTGTTGCAATAAGAATGCTCTTTTAAACCCTTATTTTTTTTGAAATTTAAGCCCAGTTTTCTGAATAATAATACCACCAACCACTACCACTGTCACCAATCACTGCAATACTGATGGTAAAGACAGTGGACCTGACTGTGCCAGGCACTCTGTGGAGCCCTTTACCTGCATTCACTCACGAAGTCACAGCAGCATGATGAGATCCCTTGCTATTACGACCTCAGTTCACGAAGGAGGAAACTGAGTGTGCAGAGTAAGAAATCAGGTCCTAAATGCAGAGTTACTATGGCAGGATCCTCAGCTGCCAGCTTTTGGGTGCAAAGGCTCCCTAAAGGCATCTGCCACTCGCCATATAGCCACAGTTCTGCTCTGGGAGAGGCAAGTGCACTTGCAGAGCCACCACACATGGGGCCTCATGGTCTGCACATAGCTTGAGTGCACTCCCCAAAGGTTCACATGCTTGAAGCTTGGTCCCCAGCATAGTGATACTGAGGTGGTATAAGCTTAAAGATGGGAGATGATTAGGTCACTGGGGCCACTGCCTTTGTAAGAGATTAATAGAGTTCCTAGAGGACCCTAGTTAGTTCCCATTAGAGTGCTTGTTATAAAAAGTGGCAGCCTGGACCCTGAATCCCTCTAGATTCCTGTCTCACTGTGAGAACACTTCTGCTCATGCTCCCACCATCCTGATGCCATTTCCATGAAGCCTTCACAAGTCTGAACAGATGGGAGCACCTGATCTTGAACTTTCAGTCTTCAAAACTATTAGCTCAACAAACCTCTTTTCTTTGTACATTACCCAGCATCAAGTATTTTATCATAGCCACAGAATATGGACTAAGACAAGAATTTTTATTTATATACAGACCTTTTTCTAATTAAAATTCTAAGTTGTATTGAGCTTATCTTCTGTTTCTTGATTTTCTTTCCATTATTTAAAATAAAATAAATTATTTAAAATGAAATTAGAAGACAAAACATTTGACTTCAAATGCATGTTATCATTCTACTTTTAGAGAAATACTAATTCCATTTTATACAGCACCATGGTCAATGCCTTGTTATATTATGTTTGAACACTGCCTAAGCAACCAGGATGAGAATCAAAATGTGAAAACATTCATTTTTGCTTTTACTACTTCCTTCTATTAAAATAGATTAACCTGTAGCTATTAGACTGGGCACACAACTCACACTTGCTGCTTTGTAGACTGAGTAGCCAATGCATGCACTGTCTGAATGAAAGGAAAATATGAATCAGTGGAAAGAGGTCCGAGCCCATTAGGAGCAAGAATTTTCCATTGCCAGTACTGTGAAGGACAGTCCCTGAAATAGAGAGTGAGACCCAGAGGGCTGAGTGTAAATGGACTAAAGTCTCATATTGACTCAAGGAAGTGATTTTTAAAATGGTAATTTCATGTATAGTCATAAATTATGAGAAAATACAGAAAAAGTATAAAGAAGAGAATTATAAATATATTCCATTTTATTATGATTTTACTTGGTACATGTAGCCCAGAGTTTTCCTATATGTACATATATTTTCTTTTCATTCCTGGTACTTAAAATGCATTTGTTTTTCATACCCAACATTAGAGTAGAATTATTTCCTACATCACTAAAATCTACATAATTGTGACTCTGAGGGACTGAATTTTTAATGCTAGCATGCATGTGTCTGTGTAATAACAATGTTGATAGATTTTTACATTATTTTGCATGACTGATAATCTGCAATGGATCTCTTCAATCATAAACTATGAAAAAAGGTACATTGAAGAGACTAGGAAATGGGTAAAGTAAATAGAGATTCATTTATTATAATTATGAAAATTAGGATCTTGAAAAAGCAGAGTCTCTGAGAGTGGTATTCAGACAACACAGAGGAAATAATGTTATTTTACATGGCTGTTAGTAAACTTAATCAATTTGTTGAGTAAAACATAACGAACAGAGAATTTAAATTACTCAGATATGTTCTAGAGAATAAAATCACAAGTGAACTCAGAATATCTAGAATTTCCTTAACATGTGAAAATGAGCACATGGAAGAACAGTGTTCTAGGAGCTCTTTGTGTGGGTTTATGGTCTCCATTCTAACAATTCATGGACCAGAGAGACAGGAACACCCAGGTGCCTCCACTGGAGCAGTATGGGGAGTGCAGTGGGAGAGGGTGGTTCCTGTGATTCTGCCTCTGTCCAGCTTTAGTACTGACACTGGAACCAGCAGACCCAGCTCTGAGTCCTCTCTTACTAACACTTGTCCTGGGCATTCCCATCCCCAGGGCAGATGTGGAGATGGTGCCTCAATGGCAGAGCCTTCTTTTCAGTCACTGCTGTGTCTCCAAGAAGCCTTAATTGGCATTCTGGTCCCAGCAAACACTCAGTTTCCCACTGGATCTGCAGACTGCCTGGAAGCCAGTTCTGTTGGCTGAGTTCTTAACAACTTGATGAATCATGGTTAGTTCCTCCTTTCCTTGCTCTGTGATGGTCTGCTTCAGTCCATCTGGCCACTCCAGGTTCCACAGCTCAGGACCTCTGTTGTTTGTCCCTATTTGTCAGAGCAAGCCACCTCACCACACACATACCCGGGAAACTTGATCCCCTCTCTTGGGTACTCTACCCATTCCTGGCTTAGACCTCATTTCCTGGCCAAGACCATATGTTTACAAGGGGACCCAAAGTCTTTTTTCTGTCATGGTGGGATTCTTTCTGGTTGGTTGGTTCTAAGAGCTACCCATCTTTGGAAAATCACTGCACTAGCAATATTTAAAGGTGGCATTCTGACAAGGAAGTCACGCCAAGGTCTACTTTTAGCATATTGTAGGAGTAAAAGTTGTGTGTGCATGGGGTGGAGGGTTAGGGAGGACAGTGGGGTAGTAACAATGTGCAGAGACAAAGCTAACAGAAATTAGCTGGATATTATGGTATAGATATGAGGTGTCCCCCAAAAGGTCATGTGTGAGACAAAACGAGAAAGCTGAGAGGTGAAATGACTGGGTTAGGACAGCCTTAACCTAATTAATGCATTAATCCCTTGATACGGATTAAATGAATGATAGCTGTAGGCAGACAGGGTGAGGGTGGAGGAGGTGGGTCAGTGGGGGAGTACATTGGGGGTATATATTTTGTCCATGGTAATGGGAGATGGGAGTCTTCCCCCCACCCCCAGCCTCTCTCTGTTTCTGGTGACATGTTCCCAGCTGCTTTCCTCCACCACGCCCTTCCATTATAATGTTCTGCTTTGCCTTGAGCTCTGAGAGACAGAGCCAGCTTCTATAGAGTGAGGCTTCTGAAACCATGAGGCCCTGAACAAACTTTTCCTCCTCCAATCAGGTCTTTGGGTCACAGCAACAAAAGAGCTGACTGAAACACTAGACTATATTAAAAAACTTTTAAAATGTTTCCAGTAGAAACATACAAAAGTGATTTCTACAATTATCATCTCAATAAATGTTATCATTAGAGATTCACTGACTATTCCTCAGTTTTATAGAGCACCTTAGACTTAGAATCTAAACCTCAGAAATGGATACTGTATCTATAAGTGTCTAACAAATGAATTAATTATTCAGAAAAGTCCCCTGACAGCAAGTATTTTAGCCTGAGTAAGAGAATAAATTTAAAATTTTTGATGTCTTTAAACATCTCAACAATAGCCTATGCTTGTGTCTCTAGAGGGAAACTTCTATTCGTGGGGTCTTTGAAATGAAAGTGCCTTGATGTATGTCCAACCTCCTTCACACAGAATTGAAATCAAAGCCCTCTAGGAATAGTTGACTGTCATAGCTCAAAAGAACGAGTGAGGTCACTGACTCAAAATCTTCACTTTTTAGATAAAGAAAATGAACCCCAAAAGGCTAAGAAACCTGCTTCTGGCAAAAGTTCACTAATTTACTGGTAGATTCAGGAGTCCAGTATTTTCTTTCCAAAGGTTCAATTTATGTTTTACTTTCAATTCCTATTAAGACAATTTAAGCATTGACTTATTGGAGCATAAGGCACCATTTGTGAACATTCTCTTTATTTTAGGGTAAGGAAAGAATATTTTGTCAGTTAAGATCATTGTTGCAATTTGAATTTTTATCATCTAAATTGAGAGTTGACCAAAAGCAGCAGCTCACAGGTGAGCACTTTAAGACAGTTAAAACAACCAAATTCTAGATTAGCTTTAGCATTAATGAACTAACTCCGCCTAGCCTCTCTGGTGGAGTCTTCTCATTTGAAAAAGAAAGATAAGAATAGTTTTCTGGTTTTTATAACCAGAAAGAAATAATTGATAGGTACAAAAAACTGGTTTAAAGTCTTGGTCCAAGATCAGATGTTCCATGACAATAAGTAATTGAAGAAAGTGTCCAGATTCCCAGTGATATTCTCTTCAGATTTGAGACCTACTCACCCATATGGAAATACAGCTCTAATGCTGTGGAAAGTGGTGCTATGCTAGGTAAAATAAGAGCAATGCTAACCTGTCTTTGTTCTCATGCACAGAACCCCCAAACCTCTGAATGCTATCTCACGTGGCAAAATGATCTGCCCGTGTGATTAGATTCTTGGGATGAAGAGGTTTTCCTGGAATATCCAGGAAATACAATCAACATAAGCAATATAATCACAAGGGTCCTTATAAGAGGGAATCAAGAACATCAGTTTCAGAGATGTGATGAGGAAAGCAGAGGTGACAATGATGTGGTCAAGAGCCCAGGAATGCAGGTGTCCTCTAGAAACTGGAAGAAGTTAAGGTAAGGGTTCTTCCCTAGAGATTCCAGAAGGAATGCAAACCTGCCAACACCTTGATTTTAGCCTCATAAGATTCTTTTGGGATTCCTGACCACCACAACTCTAATAACAAAATGTGCTCTTTAAGCAGATATGCTCTTGACAATTTGTTACAGTGTCAAGAGGTAACTGATACAAAGTTTGATACCTGGAAGAGAGGAACTATTGTAACAAACTCCTGAAAATGTGGAAATGGCTTTGAAATTTGGCAATGGGTAGAGGCTGCAAGAAAACTAAGATAAATAACAGAGAGCCTACATTACCCTAAATAGACTGTTCATAGAAACATGAATGTAGTAAGGACTCTGTACTAAGGACTTGCAAGAAAGTGAGAAGCAGGTATAGAAAACCTATTCTGTTATTAAGAACAGCTAAATGGTCAAAAATGTTACTGTTGATAGAAATACAGACATCAAAGGCTCTGCTGGTGAGACTCTGAAGGAAATGCAAAGCAGGCTATTGGAAACTCTAAGACTATGATTGTGGTATAGTGGGGGAAAGCTTGGCTGAACTATATCTACTGTTATGTGGTCAGCAGAACTTATAAACAATCAGAGTAAGGTAAATAGTGGCTCCTGACAACATAAGGTTCTTGTCCCTGGAGCATGTAAACATTACCTTACATGGAAAAAGGTTCTTTGCAGATGGGAATAAATTAAGGGTCTTGAAATGAGGAAGTCATCCAGGTGTGCCCTAGATGCAATCACCAGAGTACTTATAAGAGAGAGGCAAGAGATTAAACACAGATAGAAGAGAGGAAGAAATGAAAACAGAGGGAGATGACAGATGCGAGATGCTGAATTGCTGGCCTGAAAATGTAGGCAGGAGCCTTGGGCCTAGGAACGCAAGAAATGTCACTCTAAAAAATGTGATGAATTTTCCCCAACAGCTCCAGAGTGGGTGTGTAGCCCTGCCAACATCTTGATTTTGCTCCTGATTTCAGATTTGTGGCCTCCAGAAGTTTGAGAGAATGAATTTGTGTTGTTTAATGACACTGAGTTTGCAGCAATTTGTCCTAGAAGTCACAAGAAACTAACGCAATGATGAAACTTCATGCCGACACGAGATTTCCAAGCCAAGTGTTGAAATTGTGGCCTGCTTTCTTTCTTCTTCTCACAGTAAAAAGTGAGGAGTAGGAAAGAGAGATGGAGTGAAAAGTCGCCAAGAAAAAAGGAGCCAGAATTGATGATTTGGATAACTCTTGGCTTATCCAGGTTGCAAAAAACAGCTATAATTATGATATTCACTGCCAGAATGGCATGGTCTTCAGAGCAAAACAAGGGAATGGTAGGACGACATTTTGCTCATGCCTCAGAAAGACACAGAGGCCTTTTTGAGATTATTAGATATGTGACTTATGGGTTCCTCAGCCATGTAAGTGGAAGCCAGGAATGAAGAGGGGATTATCCATGAATATGTATACAGGAGCTGCTTGTCTAATGGCATGACCACTTGGGATATTTATGGGAGGCCCATGAGATTCTCAAGAACTTTACATCAGCAGAAACACTGCCAAATTGGACTGAAAGGGACAGATGAAGACAAAATGAAAGAAGGTGCCAGACTCCCAAACCCTAGAGGCAGGGAACAGGTTGGCAACACTCAGCTGTAAATATGTGCTACCCTCATGGAATAGGAAGGAGGCTCCAAGGCTACAACCTCAGACACACAGGGGAGAGCCTCAGATCACAGAGGTTTAGTGCCAGGCCTTGAAACCTAATGTCATCTTCATGGCTGGATTTAGAAATTGCTTGGAAATGGCACTTTTTTTTCCCTACCATTTCCTCTCATTTCAAATGGGAAGGTCTATTACTGTTCCCCTACGTCTGTCCCAGTATTGCATTTTTGGAGCAAATAGCTGCGGTTTCCTGGTTCTCCAAATTCACAGATGTAGAGGAAATGTGCCTCAAGATAAATCATAGCAGATCCTCACCCAAAGCTGATTTAGATGATTCAGATGATGAGATTTGGAACTTTTGAGCTGATAAATTTTAGTTGAGAGTTTGTATATTAACTTGATGCTATAATGTGTCCAGTCTTTTGAGGATATGTGGATGGAGTTAGTTAATGTATTTTGCTGGTGGGATGGACATAAGTTTTGGGGGTTGAGATTGTGGATGTGGCAGGCAAAATAATGTCCCTAATCCTACCTAATCCTTCCTACCTGTAAATATGTCCTTCTAAAGCAAAAGTGACATTTCACATATGACTCAGTGAAGGCTCTTGAATACTTGCAGACCTATGTTTATTATGGCTCTATTCACAATAACCAAGATGTGGGATCACTCTAGATGCCCCTCAAGAAATGACAGATAAAGAAAATACTATATATATATATATATATATACACATACATACAGCAAAGCATCATTCATCCATGAAGAAGAAGGCAAATTATGTCATTTGCAGGACAAAAGATGGACATAATGTTAAGTGAAACAAGTGAGACTTATGAAGACATGTATTCCATGCTTTTTCTCATATGTGGAAACTAAAAAAAAAGATAACCTGCAAGTAAAAGAGGAACTAACTATTCAGGAAAGGGAAGAGCAACTTTGGGTAGAGAGGCAAGAGGGCAAGAAAGGGAGGACATGCTCGAAGCATGACATATGCCTATGCAGAAATGTCACAGTGAAACACATTCATATGCTTTAATAATTGTGATTAAAAAGTTAGAATTCTTAAAAATGGAGACACTATCTTGGATTATCCTGGTGGGCCCAATATCATCATTGCAAGGCTACTGGAAAGAGAAAGGGTAGTACTAGAGGCAGACAGCAGAGAGGAGAATGAGCAGGACTGTAACCCATCAAAGCAAGCAGCCTCCAGAAGCAGGGAAAGACAAATGGGATCCTTCCTAGAGAACCCAGAAGGAAAGCAGCACGGCCAGCAGCTCGTTGGCCATGGGAGACACATTTCAGACTTCTGACCTCCAGAACTCTGAGACAATAAATCGAAAGCAACTGTGTGGCAATTTGTTATAGCAACAGTAGGAAAATTCTAGAGCAATTTCCGTAAAATAAAATAGAAACAATATTTATGAATTGAACAACCAGTTGCAACTATGCTAAATGTGCCCTAAGTCCTTTGTTGTTGTTTTGGGGTTCTAGGGGTTGAACCCAGGGCTTCACACATGCTTAGGCAAATGCTCTACTATGGAGCTGCACCCTCATGCCCCCCCATGGAAGTGTTCAACAAAGTTGACAAAGAAATTTGGAAATATTAGCTAATTTTTAAATACAAAGTGTTCAGTTCAATGAAAATACAGACTTGGTTAATGAAATCGGTACCTCACACAGCATCCTGACCCGGTGAACGGTGGCCAGCATTCCATGCCTCACTGAAACCACACAGATGAAGCATGACTTTCCATAAAGATGTTACCAGTGACTCTCAGGCAATATTTGAAATGTATTTGGGAAGTTCTGAAAGTCAATGTTAACCTGTGTAAAATGACTGATGCTATGGAAAAGAAACAATGTTTAATTTGGTCATGATGCTTTTCCAGCCTTGAGTCCTAAAGAACACACCAATGCTTCATTTGGGTGCCCTCCTACTCCCCAGAATCACACTCATCTGAAAGCTGCAGGGTTTGGAGGTGCTGTGGCACTGGCACTGCCCACCTGGCATCACAGGAGGAGCAGGTTCATTGCACTCTGGCCTCGTGCGATGCCCCTGGTTTACCCACACCTGTACAAGGCTGAGCAGGGCTTTTCAACACTCCAGCAGGGAGGCAGCCACAGAATTCTCCTGGCTCTGTCCCTGAGTCACATCCTGAGATGTACTGGAACTGTAGATCCACACCATGTATAAGAAGGACATTTTGTGCTATGACGAGGGGGCACTGAAAGAATCACATACTCATTTTTCCTGCATTTGACTCCTCTGAAGATTGGCAAATGAAGAGACATTTATCCACATATTCAATTACAAAGAACTGGAATGCACATGGGCGTGAGCGCACATACATACACAGACACAGTCAGCCCTCTGAACCCACAGCTTCTACATCTGAGAATTCAATAAACTATGGAACAAAAATATTCTGAAAAAAAAAAATGCATCTGCACTGGACATGTAGACTTTTCCTTGTTATTATTTCCTAAACAAAACAGTATAACAATGATTTAGATAGCATTTACATTGTGTTTGGAATTGTAACTAATCCACAAGTGATTTAAAGTACATGAAAAGATGTGTACGTAGGTTTTATACAAACACCATTTTATATAAGGAACTTGCATGTCCAAGGATTTTGATATCTGTGGAATATTCTGGTATCTGTGGCATCTTTGGAACCAACCCTCCCATAATAAGGGGCAAGTATGGTGTGTGTGTGTGTGTGTGTGTGTGTGTGTGTGTGTGTGTGTGTGTGCAGGCACATGTGTGTGTATAAAAATTTAAGTCAACAGTACTAGAAATACAGATATTCTTGCTTCTCCTTCAGAAACCTCCCTAGGTATGCTGCCTGATGCTCAAATTCTGCCCTACAGGAGTTTTCTCCCTTACACACCTCCACTTAGGGGAAAAAAATCCAAAATTGTTTACTAAAGAAAAGCACATAGGAACACATTTGTTTTCTTATAAACAATCACTAACATGATGTACCACTTGTATTATTTGTGTGCCTGTCAGGAATTGCCAATGTTCATGGGACCACTATAATTTAGAAAATTATTTTTTAAGCAAAATGCATTCTGAAGCTTAATTAACTACATAAAAACTGAACATTTAAAACTATAAACATTGATAAGTCAAGAACAGTGTGTGCTTCAGCAGGAAGATCATTGCCAGGCTGACCGATGCCCGTCTTTTCAATGACTGGTGTGTGCACTGTTTGTGTTCTGTGATGGTTGTTGATCCACGCTAATCGTGTTTGATTCAGGTAGGTACTATAGGTCTAGATTCAGGAGCTGGGCATTATACTTGTCCTGGTTTGCCGAGCTCCTTGGGAATTTTTGCCTTAGCACTAACCCTGAACCCATCCAAATCCAAGGTAGGGGTTTTGCCTGTGATTAAAAAAAAAGTGAAAAGAAGTGCAGCAGGGGCTGCTGAGGTGGGAAAGTAATAGTAAGCAATAGAGAGCCGGGATAAAGTGCATAGTACTTATTGTAAACATAATGGAATTTAAATTTGGGGAACACAGTCTTCTAAAAAAAAACAGAACTTAGGCAATTATTTGAAATTTTAAAGTCTTTTCAGGAAAGATTATGTTAAAATGATTCATGTTTTCATTTGTACGATCATAGCATTCCATGCTTTAAAAATCTGACTATTGAGATGACAAGAATGTCTTTTTGGAAATGGATCCAAATTCTACAACTCACTTCCAGCTTGAGTTACAGAATTCATAAGTTGTTTTATGGCCAATTTATTTCATGCTTGACTATATTAGGGATGTATGTGACACCAATCATCAGAATTACACTGGACTAAAAAGTTTCATTGAGGTTTGCACTATTTATTAGAATTTTCATTCCCCTTCAACTGTTGGAAAGATGTCAGCAGCTGTTATTGATGTTGGGAAATTAGCATAAGTTTGATAATTTTGAAAAGCTAACATATTTCTTATCCAACAGGGACATACACTTTATTGATCCGTTTTGATTAATATCAGTTTCTTTTTTTATTACTCATGTCCTCAAGAAGGCATCATAATGATGGATGCTACAGTGTTTAATTTTTTATGTATAGTCATATACTCAGCAATAAATATGCCTTAACAGGTCAAATGTGGGAAAATAAACATAAACCTGAACAATGAAAATTGCTGAAAAAGAGGAATATCACAAATATGCAAAGGAGTTTCTTTCTCAAAATGAAATTCAAAGTTTAACTTTGAGAAATTCTTTGAGGTATTTCTTCAAGCATAGAGCATAAGGCAATGAATAGCATGACACAGAAGAAAGCAGATGGACAAGTCCGTGGGATCAAACAGATCCAGCTGCTATGACTCAAAATTCTGGAGCACAGATTCCACTATAAAGAAGCTATCTCACAGTACCATTGAAGGTACTGACACACCAATGTCAAATATGTATCACAATGCATGACATACAGTAGATGTTTTAAAAACTCTTGGGAAGAAGTAAAGGTAATATCAGCAACATCAGCAGATTGGGGAACTCCAAAAGTCTGTCCAGCCAGAACAACCTGGCAAAAATTAAAATCATCAACCTTTGTTTGAATTCTGGAACCTACAAAAAAAAAAAAAAATCTTACAATAGCTAGAGGAATACTCAATGTAGACAAAAGCACCTGCACTCCAGCAAACAAGTTCTGTGGCATTTTAACTTACCTGGTACCATCCCCTGCTCTCCAACTCTACCATAAGACTTGGCAATGGCAGCCCCCCTCCTGGTGCAGGTGGCTGGTAATAGGAGCAATAGGAACCTTATTCTCAAACAATGCCCATCACTTCTTTGGATCTGTCTGGAGTTTCTTTGCCTTTGTTTTGCTTTCATTAGAGATTTTCCAGACCGATGTTCTTTCCCAGACAGCATTTGTTTAAAATCTATCTGCAATGACTGGGAAAGGTTTTTTTTATTTTTTTTATTTTTTTGTCCCCCGTGGGAGAGGAGGTGATTTTCATTTTGATTCAAGGCATTTAAAAATCTGTCGTATAACTATGTAACCACTAAGCTAAAGAAACCATGGCCCCACATGACGAACAATACAGAATTTACAAAATTAATGAAAAACAAAAAACCTCACCAAGCATACAACACCTACAACAAGCACAAACAACAAACAGTAGGGGTGGAGAGGATAGAATTTCCAGAGTGACCACATTGTAATAAACAAAATGCCTATTTTAATAAAAAAAAAAAAGAAGAAGAGGCACATGAAGAAACAAAGATAGTCTATTTAAAGTGAAAACAAAAATTAACAGAACACTGTCCCTGAGAACACAAAGATATTACACTTCTAGGAGACACATTAAACCAATTGTCTTAGATACCAAAGAGCAAAGGAACACCATGCATAAAGTAATAAAGGAAGCATAGAGAACAATATCTAAACATACAGAGTACAAACAGAGAGTGGGAAGTTATGAGAGAACCAGAAAGAAATTCTGGAGGTCAAAAGCAAGTCAACAGGGCTGGGCTATTGGCTCAGCAGTAGAGCATTTGCCTAGCATGTGTGAGGCACTGAGTTTGATTCTCAGCACTACATATAAATAAATGAATAAAATAAAAATAAGACAACAAAACAAAAAACACAACTGAAGGAAACAATTTGCTGGAGAGTTTCGACAGTAGAATGAAAAATATCCATCAAACTTGGAGGTAAAGTGAAATGAAATTATTCAGTCTGAGAAGCAGAAGTAGAAAAAGAATAAGGGAAAGTGAACAGAGTCTAAGAGAGGTCCAGGACACTACCAACAGTACCAAATTAAGCATACAGGAAGTCCCAGAACAAGAGAAAGGGAGGAAGGGGGAGAAGGAATAATTGAAGAAAAATAGTGGCTCAAAGAGTTTCAAATTTTATGAAGAATATAAATCTAATATCAAAGAAGCCCAATGAGCTCCTAGTAGGATAAAATCAAAATAGATCCAGATTAAAATTCATTATAATTAAACTGTCAAAAGACAAAGATGAAGAAAGAATCATGAAGTCGCAAAGAAGTAATACATCATGCACAAAAGTTCCTTAACAAGATAATTGATGATTTTCGTCAGAAATGATGAAGAGGTAGTGCAATGGAGTACTAATGTGTTGGAAGAGAAAAAACTATCAACCAAGAGTTCTATTTCCAGTAAAATTATCCTTCAACATTAAGGAGAATTTAAGATATTCTAGATAAAAGGTCACTGAGAAAACATTAAAAAAATCAATTAATGTAATCCATCAGATCAACAAGCTAAAGAAAAATTGTACAATCTTACAAACAGATGCAGAAAAGGCATTTGATGAAATCCAACGACCCATGACAAAACCTTACAGTAAACTAAGACTATAGGGGAATTTCCTTCACATGACAAAATTATCTACAAAAACCCTGTCGTTAGCACAATTAATGGAGAGAGGTTCAAAGTTTGCTTCTCAGTTCAGAACAGAGCAAAGATGTCTTCTCTCAACACCTTTTCAACATAATTTTAGAAACCCTAGCTAATTACATAGGATAAGAAAAGGAATTTAAAGATATCTTCATACTGAAAAGAAATTCATTAAATTGCCCTTAAGCACAGATGACATGATTGTCTAAGAATCAACAATAAAAATAAGCTCCTGGAACTAATATGCAAATGAATTGAAGTTAGTGGATCCAAGATTGATATGCAAAATTCAATCACTGTCTCATATATCAGCAATGAACAAATGAAATTTAAATGAAAGGCATCTTGCCATCCAAAAATGAAATATTTATGCAAAAATCTAACAAAGGTGTACATGAGGAAAACAAGAAGACTGATGAAAGAAATCGAAGAACTCAATAAATGGAGGGAAATTCCACCTTCATGTATAAAAGAATTCAATATTGTTAAGATATCAACTCTTTTCAACTTGATCTACACACTCCATGCAATTTCAACTAAAACCCCATACAGTTATTTTATGGATTTGAACAAATTGATTCTAAAATTTTCTGGATAGATGAAACATTCTGAATATCTGGCATAAGATTAAAGAACAAAGTAGGAAGAGTGACAGTACCAAATTTCAAGGTTTATTATAAAGCAACAGTGGATGGAGGATGTGGCTCATTAGTACAGCACTTGTCTGGAATGCATGAGGCCTTGGACTTGATCCTCAGTACCACTAGATAGATAGATAGATAGATAGATAGATAGATAGATAGATAGATAGATAGATAGACAGACAGTAATCAAGTAAGTGTAGAATTTGTGAAACAAGATACAAAGAGATTAATGGACAAGGAAAGAGTGAAGACACAGACTCACAAAATATTGTCAACTAATATTTGACAATAGAGCAAAGGCAATACCATAATCTTTCAACAATTGATGCTGGGACAAATGGACATCATAAAATCCCATTCAAAATAGATCACAGGACCAAATGGTAAATACAAAACTATGAATCTCCTATAAGAATTAATGAATGAATTTATTTTATGAGAATAAATGACCTTGAGTTTGGTAAGAACATCTCAGATTTGATAACTAAGGTAATCTCCATGAAAGAAAGAACTGATAAGGTGAAATTCATTAAAATTAAAAATTTATGGTCTGTGAGAAAATGAAAACACAAGTCACAGATTGGGAGAAACAAATTGCAAAGACATATCTGACAAAGAATTGTTAACCAAAATACACAAGAGGGCATGCAGAATATTTCAACCACAAAAAGAAAACAACCCAATTAAAATGTGGTTTAAAAAATCAACCTTAGAAATACCTCACCAAAAAAGATATAGAGAGGACAAACAAGCATAGAATACTCACATCATATGTTATCAGGGAAATGCAAATTGAAATGAGATATCACCAAACATTTATTAAAATGATCAAATTTCAGAACACTGATGATACCAAATGCTGGAAAGCATGTGGAGAAAAAGAAATTCTCAGTTTTTGCTGGTGTAAATACAAAATCATCCAGCCAGCCTCTTTGGAAGATATCTTGGTACTTGTAACAAAAATAGAAAAAAATCTTATCATAGGATCTAGTATTGTGATCCTCAGTGTTTATTCACAGGACTCAAAATTTGTGTCTACACAAAATCCTTCACATGAATGTTTACAGCAGCCTTATTCACAATTGCTAACATTTAGAAGCAACTAAGATGTCCTTTCATAGGTGAATGAACAAACCATATTACATCCAGACATAGCAATAGAATATTATTTGGTACTAAAAAGAAATGAGCTTTCAAGCCATGAGGAAAATGTGGAGGAAACTTTAGTGCACATTACTAAATGAAAACAGCCAGATAGAAAAGTTATATGCCATATGATTCAAACTACTTGACATTCTAGGAAAAGGCAAAACTGTGGAAACAGTGAAAAGATGCGTGATTGCCTGGGTTTGGGGGGGGGGAGGCATTTTAAAAAGTGGGGCACAGAGGAATTTTAGAGCAGCAAAAATATTCCTTGTGATATCATAATCTAGATACATTTCATTATAATTTTGTCCTAATCCATAAAATATATAACATGAAAAGTGGACCCTAATGTAAACTATGGACCTAGGGGAATAATGACGTCAGTATAGGCTCATCTATTGTAACATATGTACCACTCTAATGGGGAGGGGAGGCAATGCCTGTGGGGGGCATGCAGAATATTGGAAATATCTGCACCTTATTCTCAATTTTTCTATAAACCTGACACTGATCTGAAAAATAAATTATTTTATAGTATTTGACAAGTTGGAAGAAAGAACATTGAATTTGAATGGGGCATGCTCAATACACATATGGATATACTACACCAAATTCCATGATTATGTACAATGAATACATGTTAAGAAAAAGTAAAATGAAATCAATTATAAAATTTAAAATAGATAAGTAAATTATTTAAATTTTTTTTTAAAAACTAGGAAATTAATTACTTAGTAAACTTCCATATAGTAGACTTGCCACATATAAATGCTAAGGGGAATCCTGTAGGAATAAACAAAATAATAATAGACAAAAATTCAAAGCCACTGAAAAAAACAAATGACAGAAATTACTAGGTAAATACAAAAGACAATACTATACTATTATATTTTTAGTTTTTAAGCCCTGTTTTATCCCACATGATTTAAAAGACAAATGTGTAAAATGATCATTATAAATCTGCAATAATGGCCATACTTTATACAAAGATGTAATCTGTGACAATTAACAACATAACAGGGGTTTCAGCATAGGAGCAAAGTTTTCTTATGTTATGGAAACTAAGCTGGTATTAATTCAAACTAAGTTGTTATAAATTTTGATGTAAATCATAATCCCCAGACAAAACATTAAGAAAATAATTTTAAAATATACATATAACTGAATGGGAATCAAAATGATATGCTGTTAAAAAAAATAAACACAAAAGAAAGCAGTTACAAAAGAATCACAGAACAAAAAAAGAATAAGACATATAGAACCAAACAGAACAAAATGAAGTCCTTCCTTATCAGTGATTATACTAAATATTAATGTATTAAACACTTTGATTAAAAGGCAAAGACTGGCAGAATTGATAAAGAAATATAAATTCATTATATACTGCCAATAAGTGGCACATTTTAGTTCCAAAATACATTACAAAGTTGAAAGTGAAAGGAAGGAAAAAGCATTCCATGAAAACCATAATCAAAGACAGATTAAGGACAAAATTCATTATAAGAAACAAAGAAATATATTGTATAAGTTTGATAAAAAGTTCAATTCATCAACAATGCACAGAAATTATAAATGGACCTCACAATAGAATCCCAAAAATATCTGATGGAAAAAAATGACAAACAGAAAAATGAACTGTTCTATAATAATAGTGAGATGTCAATATCCCATTTTAAATAATGGGTAGAGCATCAAGAGAGAATATTGAAAAGAAAATAGAGACTTCAGCTGCACTATAAACCACCTGGACTTACAGACACATAAATAAAGGACACTCTATCTACTAAAGGCACAATGTACATTGTTCTCAAGTGTGTATGAAGCATTGCCTGGGATAGAACAGCTGGCAACAAAACAAGACTCAAAATTTAAACATTGTGAAATCATAGAAAGTATCTCTTATGACTGCAATATGGAATGAAACCAGAAATCAGTACCAGAAGGAAAACTGAAAAAATTCATGAATATGTGGAAAACAAAGAACGCACGTCTAAAGAATCAATGGGTCAAAGAATACATCAAAAAAGAATTTAGTTAAAAACAACTTTGAGCTGAATGAAAACAAAAATATGACCTATCAAAATGTATGGGACATTGAAATCTTAGTTCTCCGAGTAGAATTTATAGCCAGACACACTGACATTTAAGAAGGAAGATCTCAATTCAATAACCTAACTTCACATACAAAGGAACTAAAATGAAAAGAATGAACCAAACTCAGAGCTAAGTGAAGGAAGGAAACAATAAAGGCTAAATAAATAAAATAGAGAATAGAACAATAAAAGCTTGCTGGGCTCACCGAGGGGTCAGAGGGCATGCTGACTGTGATGAGAAAGCCTGTGTCCAGGGTCTTCCACATTATAGAAGCTGCTGCTTTCAATCTCTAAACCCCTTCTTCCAGATCGGAGTGCCTCAGACAACACAGGAGCACTTTTGAGTTGCTACTTATGCCATTTTATGTGTTTTGCTTTAGCAACCTAGACTGTTTCAAATGATGACCTCACAGTCTCCTTTTGGAAAGCTGATAGGAAGGGTGTGTTGAAGCTCATGCTGTGTAGATGGCACTTGATACACTAAGATTCTCAGAAGGTGGCCCAAGAGCAACCTCCCCAGAGTGGTGGTGCAGCATCACAAGGACTTGGGGCACTTTTTCTGTTGCCTTCACTCCCCGGGCAGCCAGTTTTCTCTGTTTCTGTCCTCAGCCTGGATGGTCTTGGCTTTCTATCTGCCAATTCAGTATCATTCTTGGTTTGACTCCATGCTTGTTCTTTCCATGGCACGTTTCAAATTGCTCTATTTTCTATGATGAGAACCCATTCTGACTGTCTATCCCTCCCAGCAACTGACTAGGTAAATATTCTGGACCTATGAGCTTTTGTGAATGAAGAAATGTGTCACTTAAATGACCCAGCTCAGGATACTAGTGCTCCTGGTCAATGACATAAAAAGAGATGCATTTTTTTTTTTAAAGAAAACATTGTGATAAAATGGGTACTGAAAAGCCCCTCTGAGGTCAGCTGTCTCCTCAGGTCATAGCAGCAGATGCCCTGAAAGTGGTGCTGACCACTCCACACTGTCTGGGTAGCACAGCAGGTTCTTGTGGAGGAGGAGCTGACATGTAACCGGGAGAGTGACACTAGGCATGTGGTTCCACACGCCTTATCTCTACCAGGCATATGTGCAGCTCACTGCAAGAGTGTCAGGGTGCCAGGGCCATTCCCAGCAGTGGGAAAATCAAAGGACTTTAACTGTTATCAATGGGTAACTTGTACTCCTGTCAGGTTTGATAGATGGACACTCTGCAGTGAATGCAGCACCAGTTAGGACTCATTTTCACAGCCTTGTAGATTTTTGAAGGTATTTTTATTTGTCTACTGGGGCTGTCAAAGAATGTATAACAGTTGGAGTGGCTTACACATCAGAAGCTGAAATCAAGGTGTCAGCAGGTCTGGCTCACCCTGAGGCCTCTCTCTGAGACCTGCATGTGGCCATCTTCTCTTTGTTTCCTCAGATGGTCTTTCCTCTCCGTATGTCTGTGTCCTCATCCCTTCTTCATGGAACAGCATCATCACTGGGAATGAGAGCCCACGCTTATGGCCTCATTAGCTGAATCACCCCTTCAGGGGTCCTGTTTCCAAATACAGTTGCATTCTGTGCTTCTAGGGTTTAGGATTTCAGCACGAATTTTGGGACCACAGAATGACCCATAACCAGACCTACTTCAATTTCATCTCACCTGTGGCCTGTCTGGGTTTCTGCCATGACAAACAATGGCACAAAGGTCAAGACGGACAATGAGTGTATCTGCTCCAACTAGTTCAATCATGATTTAAATCATGAAATGTAAAAAGGGAGTTAAAACTTTGAATTCATGAGAGAAATGATGCCGCATCTCAGAGACCTATTATGGCATCCTTTACAAAACTCCTTTTGGCTCCTATTCAGAGACACCAATAAGTGTATGGTTATTCAGGAGCAATATTAACACATAAACACAAAGACAACTTGGAGCCTTTAAAAAGAAGAAAAATATATTCCAAAGTATCCTTAGGTCTCTGTATAATGTATACAGAAAAGTGTATAATAAAATGCAGAGAAATAGTCAAAAGGTACAAGGCTCCAGCATGATGTGAGGTTGGAGAATGACCCAAGGGTGGGAATGAAGTCCATTGATAACCCAGGAGGGAGAACAGGGAGGTGGGGAGAAGAGCAATACCCCTTGACATGGAAGGAAGGAAGAGGCGTGCTGGGGTCTCATGGACACAGCCTGGCCAACAAGAACTAAATGGACATTTCCTCTGGGCTGAGCACTGTGAATAGGCTCTTTTCACTTATCTTTACAACCCTAGGAGAAAGATATTTTTACTATCATAACATATGGAGAAATCAATTAGTGGCAGAGCTAGGATTTCAACCCAAGCAGAATAGCTCTAAAGCCTACACCAAAGTTAAGAGTAGAATCCAAAATTTGTAAGTTAGTTCAAGGGCTATAAATCCGAAAATGATAGAAATTCCTGTAAGGAATCAGAAAGACTTTTACAGTTGTTTTTGATTCTGTATTTAGAGGGAATAATAAGAGAAGACAAGAGCCAGGCATGAGCTGAATGGCAGTAGCAGCCCTCTGGGGACAGGCAAAGCGCTTGGGTGCATGGAGGGCAAGCTTTGGTAGCTAGAGACTAGAAAGGAAGAGCCAGAGTCTTGTGGCAGAAAAAGGATGGAAAGGGGTCAGCAACAGACAGAACCAGCTGGTTAACAAAGAACTAGGCAAGCAGCTACAAGGCAAGAACAACTCCAGGTTGCTTCAGACCTCAGCAGAGGGCACAAGAGAGGAGTCTGAAGTCCACCGAGAAGAAAAGCAGGCTTGGGTGTACTTATCTGAAGGCATAGAAGTAAACAGAAGTCAAACCCATGGAAACAACTTATTTTTCTGAAGAGCAGCCCTGAAACTGGAGGACAAAGTCTCGGAGGAACCCTATGTTCTGTTGGCCCAGCTGTGTCTCTAGGTCCATGCCACTTTGGTGAAGTCCCAAGTCTTAGTTCAATCCTTTCCAAAGCAGGCCAAAAATGTGTGCTCAGACTCCTTATGGGGGAGCACAACACCCACTTCCAGTGCCTCAAAACAGTGCCTCTCTGTAGATAGGGGAAAGTGATGGTTCTGGTGACCAGAGAGTGCAGGAAACCAGGTCCACACAACCAGGAACAGCAAAGGCAACAAATTTAGGGGAGGAAAAACAGAACAGTCTCTGACCAGAAGATCCTGGGCAACGTGGGACTAGCTTTTCTACAAAGGTAACAAGGAAAGTACGACCACCTGAGTCTGAGAAAACTGCATGTTGTGTCTTTGGGGGAGACAGACAGGAGCCCCTCTGTTATGGTTTGGATGTGAGGTGTCCCCCAAAAGCTCATGTGTGAGATAAGGCAGGGAAGTTCAGAGGTGAAATTATTGGGTTAAGAGAGCCTTAGCCTAGTCGGTGCATTAATCCCCTGACAGGGATTAACAGGGAGGTAACTGTAGGCAGGGTAGGTGTGGCTGAAGGAGGTGGGTCTCTGAGGGCATCTTTGGGGTTCATATTGTGTCCCTCATAAGTGAAGCTCTCTCTCTCTTTCTGCTTCCTGATTACTATGACCTGAGCTGCCTTCCTCCTCCACACCTTTCTGCCATGATGTTCTGCCCCACCTCTGGTCCAGAGCAATGAAGTTAGCCCTGACCTCTGCAACAGTGAATGTCAAATGTACTTTTCCTTTTTTCCTTCTCTAAAACAATTCTTGCAGTTTTTTAGGTCATAGAGGCAAAAAAAAAAAGAAAGAAAAGAAAAAAGAAAAACTGACTAAAACACCTTCACACAGGAGGAACACACCAGTCTTCACCTGTATCATCTCACTGATGCTTTCTCCAACTCAAGGAGATGCCTACAGTGACCACCCTAACTTTCAGATGAGAATGGGGACTCAGTGATGACGTTGTCTGGGTAGTGCTGGAACTGACTGCAGACCCTGGAGGAGTCTGGAGGGGTCTGTGTTCCAGACCTCTGCCAGCCTTTCTTTAAGGAGTTGGTATGGGGTGGGAATGTGGCTCAGCTGTGGAGCACTTGAGCCCCGGAATCAATCAATCAATTGATCTCACTCTCTCCCTCTCTGTCTCCCTCTCACACACACACAAGCACACACACTCACATACTGACACTCATCACAACCACACCACACACATTCTCATGTAACTACACGCTGTACCCATACACATACCATACACTCACACACACATACCCAGACCACTCTATACACCAACACGTACACAGCCATACATGCTCTCTCATACACCCACATCCACATATCATCCACACACACTTGTATACCAGACACACACCTGTACCTACAACCACTCCCCCACAGTCCCACAAAAGCACACTCACACTCCCCCACACCAATATATACTCTCTCACACATTTACACCCTCCCTCAAACACCACACACTCACCCCCAAATCAACCTCACACACACACACCCATGCATACTTGAAAAACACACTCATATACCACAATCACACAATACACCCACACATCTACACACGCATATGCACACTCACACAAACCACTCCAACTCTAGCACTAATATCCTCAATAATAATTCCTCAAGCTTAATCATGTCCCACCAAAACAGAAAGCAGAGAGCAGGGAGGGGGTGTCCCCCAGAAGTACAGGAAATCCTGGGTCATCCAGGCGGGAAAGAACAAGACCCAGTGCTTTGGGGGCAGATGGAGCATATTGGATGCAGGCACAGGGTCTGCAGCTGGGCACCCAGGGAAAGGCTGAGCAACATACCCTCTGGCTGAAAGTCACAAAAATGTCTCTTTGGATGATTTTTGTCTGTGCCAGATATCTTCATTTAACCACTTCAAAGACTGCACAAGCGTAACATGTTTAAAATAGAATTCAACATTCTCTGACACTCAGGAAAGCCCTGGTGCCTTCCAAATGTTCCCATTCGTTCATTCATTCCTTCATGTCATTATCTTGGGGAATGGTATCACTTTGCAAGACAAACCCGGGAATTATTTTTGACACCTTCCATTTGTCATCAGTTTCAAATCTATCAAGTCCCGTTCATTCACCTCCAAAATGTCACAGACCTGGTCCATTTCTTCCATTTCCCCGGGTCACCTTTCATCCCTTGCATGTTTGTCATCATCCCCTAAATTCCTGTTCCCTTTCTGAATCCTAATCCCTTGACCCCACCCCCTGACCAAGGCTGCCTCAGCTTTGATTCCTCAGCCTCATGCCCAGTACATAAGGATGGACCCCACTCACTCACTGGCCTTCACCCGCCTCCTTAAACATGTGTGCTGGGACAGTCTGGCACCTACCCCTCCTCTACCTGCCCAGTGCCACATCATCCCTGAAGTGTCTCCTGAAGGAAAGCCTTACCCAAACTCTCCCAGCCCCAAGGGCCCCTCCTATTAGTCCATCCCAGGTTCTTTTTCTTCTCTGTGTTTTAATTCTAACAGGCCTAACAATTCCATGTTTACAATTAATAGTGTGATCAATAGTGTGTGTTCACTGACCTTATTAATACTATGTGAAGCACTGTAGAAAAAAATACCTTCAAGGGCTGGGGGCGTCACTCAGGGGTAGAGAGCTTGCCTAGTATGCATGAGGCTATGGGTTCAATCCCCAGGAATGCCGAAAGTAGAAAAATAAAGATCAGTTTCAAGTAGGAAAAAAAAAGTTTAATAACAAAAATTAAATTCTTATTAGATATCTAGGAAAATATATATGGTTTGACCTTTCATACTTCTAAAATGCTTTAGAAAAATCAGCCTATTCAAAGACAGTAGCTTCGATACTTTGTTTCCTTAAATACTTAAAAACTTAAGTATAAAGTTTAAGTATAAAGCTTAAGTATAAAGATTCCTTCAGTCTTGGTTAACTTCACGAGACAAGGCTGAGAGCAGCTAGCTCCTGCTGGTATAGGTGGCATGTATGCCAATATGATCAAGGCTCAGAGTAGGACAAACAAGATCCCAAAAAAACTACTTCTAAGATTGGGCTGCATTTCCAAAGGAACTCAGTGGTGACCCCAATGTCCTGTACATGTGCTGTCCAATGTGGAAGCCACCATTCATATCTATTGATTGAGATGTGGCAAACATGCTGAATTATTAATTTTATGGATCTTTACTTTTTAAATGTCATAGGTGTCTCGTGGCCACCATACCAGACAGCACAAATTATAATAGGCAAAAGCAAGACACTTGAGATTCCAACCACCTTGGGAAGCACTTAAGGCATGGAGAACTCTACTGCATCTTCTTCCACTTCACATCAAGCAAACACCTAATTATTTTCAGGGTAAATACAGAAATCCTCAATGCATTAGCTGCATTACTGTGAGATGATGATTCCACTGTTGTCCGCTGATCTGAGGGTCAACTCAGACTCAAGGACCATGTGGATGACTGCATGCACGAGATGAGATCCTTGATTTCAGCCTATTAAAAGGGCCACATTCTGAGTTTAAATTAGCAGGGTAGGTTCTTCACCCTTCCCCATGTGAACAGAGAGGAGAATTTTTTTTTTTTTTTACCAGATTTTTGATACTGATTCAAAACCCCGATTCCAGTGTCTGGGGTGCATGTGTAGGCTGGCTGTACACCAGGGAAAGCTCTGGGCTAAGGACAGGTTTCCTGTGGCCTTCAGAAGAATGTGCTCCAGAACCACAACACTTCTTTTCCCTGGAAGTGCTTCAGTAGAGCTAGCACTTCAGCAAAGCGGGCACTGGAGCACTCTGGCCTGTTTTTCCCTCCATACAAATGGGCATGGCGCCACCTAGTGGAGATTATTTTCAGCCCTGTTCTCTGAATAGAGTGAATAGAGAAACTTGTAGGTCTCTTAGGTATTGTATTGCAATAGGGATAGGCAGGCAGGTTTGGGCATTTGGGCTTTATTGATGGATGGAGTCCTGTATTCACTTTCACCTGCTTCATGGGCTTCATCTATGAATTAGGATAAAGATGGCACCAAATTCTTATGGTGTTGTGCAGATTTGATGAATTTATATTTCTGAAGCACCTGGCTTATAACAAAGGACAGAGACATTTTTGCAAATTAATTAGCTCATCAGATCAAGTGATCCTTTCTATTCAGACATAACTGAATGCCTGGACTTTTGTGTGTGTGTGTGTGTGGGGGGGGGGGGGTTCTGGATTGAATCCTGGAGCTGAGACCCTAGCCAGCTTGGCTTTCAACCAAGATTATTGGAACGTGTGGCCCTTTGCATGTAGGTGGCTCTTTCTGAAAAGGTCCTTGCTCTGGCAGGGAAGTCTCAGATGACAGCCATGCAGAAATTACAGCAGAAACCTGGCTTCTCTATCAATAGATTAAATGTGTCCACAGCCTTTGAGTCCAGGACCCAAGAGAGAAAAATGTGTTGGAGATAGTCCATTTGTGAAGCATGAGGTGGTCCTTTGTGAGATGTATGCCCAACAGTCCAAAAGTATAAACTGACTGAAACAACTGTGAAATAAGACCGTCCACAACAGACCAAGAATAATTCCAGCCATGTTTCTGAACCAAATATGCATAAAATATGTGTCTAAAATTACTTCATTTATATGCGGCAACTACAATGTTTTAGCCAAATACCAGCTTGAATTTTTAAGAAACTGGCACAAACCTAGGCACTGGGCTTGTCTGTGAAAGAGGAATTTCTCTGGGTCTCCCTTCTAAATCCCTCAAACTAAGATCTGAGCAGAAAGACAACCTCACTTAAGAAAAGGTGTCTCATTCAGTCCATTACTGTTCATTCCTTCACAAACATCCATTTAGTTCCTCTTGAATGACAGGTGCTAAGATTACATGGAGTATAGTTGTCTATAAGTATCTACAGGGAACTGGTTCCAGGACACTTCATTTTTACATACAAAGTATCAGAAAGGAAGTAAGAGAGACAATCTCTACTCCCACTGTTGGTGAAGGTCAAATTGGTATAGGTTTTCCATAGAACAATTTGAAAATACATATAAAAGACTTATCTTTTGTCCAATTCCTGGAATTGATTCAAAGCATATATTTGTGTGCTGGTATCACAATATTATTTATCAATGAACAAAAGGAAACAGCATCAATTTTTGTTACAGATGGTATAAAGACAGAATATCTATATCTACATGATGAAATGTGATGTATCATGATGTTTCAGAACAAACTTGAAGACACAGAAAAATGTCTTCATTACATTTTAAATCCAAAAGCTATGTACAGACATTTTCAGAGAATGAGAACACTTATAAACTATAGAAGACAATGTGGGTTTTCACACAATGCACATACCTATGTATGTGTGTCTACACACAGAGACTCTTGCACATGACCCACACCCAAAATATTAACATTGATTCTCTTTGGCTTTGACATCATACTTCTTGACTTTCCCAGTTTGCAATTTTTGAATCATATTTTGTTTTTTGTCATTGTACAATAAGTGTTACACTGAAATTGCAAGATTCAACTAATGTATCTGTTGGTTCATAAAAACAGAATTTAACTGACACTGGTGTATGTATAAATAAATATGTTTGTACATGCATCTCAGGGTCCAGTTAAAAACTTCTAGCTATATGTTTACAATTTCTTTCAAATACATTATCCTTAAACCAAACACGTATAACACACACAATTTCCTCCAAGTTGGCTGGGTCACTTCCGGCGTTGCTAATCACTAAACATAAATGTGACTATGCTGCCCCCGAGTGGCCATTCAAAGAATAGGCTTATTTACTAGCTGTTCTCATGTGAGTTTTAGACCCTGTACAGCTCTACCATATTGTCAGAAAAGGAGAGAAATAATAAGGCAACGCAAAGAAAAACAACTCCCCCAAAAAGTAGTTCTAAGAGATTAGTATGAAATTATCAAGGATTCCTGACCACTAAATGTAAGTGTTAACTCCAAGGCCCACGATCTTCTTGCTACCTCCTATTTCTTCAATTCGTGGCAGGTGTTTGTCCATTTAATGATGGAAGTCTAAACGGAACATAAACAATCATAAGAACATGACTTCCTCAAAGTAAAACAGCACAGAAGGATCACTGTGCTCAGGAGAAGACACAGAGGGGCATTCAATGCCTGACTCTGTTGTTGGGCTACTCAGTGCTGTGCTCTGTTAAAATGGAGAAACGGTCAGCATTCTAGAACATTTACCCAGATCTTTCCATCACGTAGGCATGGGCAAAGTGAGGGTGGGCGGAAGAGCTCTTCTGAGATAGGCATAATCCTGTAGTTCTAGCAAAGCCCGCCTCCTAGTAAGTCCTCACTTGCCTCTTGTGGTTTCCAATTCTGCAGACTAATAGAGGACTCCGTCTCCTGCCAGGGGCCCCAAGTCCAGGGTGTGTGTGCTCATGGTGCATCCTCACAAGAATCTGCACTTCCAGCGAGTGCAGAAGAAAGGGAGATGAAAGACAGGTCTATCAACTCACCTGCTCATAAAAGATAGTGTAGCATAAGATTAGGTATGCTTCCTGAGGAAAGTAATCACCCTGCATTGAGGGCTTATCTGGCAGGGAATTGGAACCCATCTGCTAATGACCAAATGTTTTATCCAGAAATAAAAGCAACTATGAAAGCAGGCCATGGTGACAATCATCCATAAAGAATCCTGGATGGACTTAAGCTAGTCTTTTACTCCTCCATCCCTGAAAAGGAGGCCAGGCTGGGGGAAACACCTCTGTTGAGACACCCTGGGCAGTGACTAGGCCACCACACATAATGTTCGAAACTCAGCTTTGGGAATGGCTTTGTAAAATAGATCTGTTTGCTGAAAGACTCTCCTGAAGTAACTGTTCAGTACAGATGACTTTACAATGGTGTGAAAGTGATATGCATTTAATAGAAAATACATTTAAAATTTTGGATTTAACCTTTCCCTGGGCAAGCAAAATGCAGTAGGACAGCAAGTCACAGTCCTCAGTCAGCAACAGCATCATGAGGGAAACTGTCATTCCACCATGTGCGATGCTAAGCTATGATATTTGGGGTAGGTGCATGAAATGCATTTTCAGCTTATGATATTTTCAATTTACAACAAATTTATGGAAATGTAGCCCTATTGTAAGTTTGGGAGCATTTGTATTGTAAAAATGTCCTTTTCAACAAATTGGTTCATAGCTGAGCGTAGTGGCAGATGCTTGTAATCCCAGTGACTCCTGAGGCTGAGGCAGGAGGATCACAAGTTCAAGATCAGCCTCAGCAATTTAGCAAGGCCCTAAGCAAATTAACAAGACCCTGTCTCAAAATTTAAAAAAAAGAAAGGATAGGGGTGTGTCTCAGTGGTTAACTGCCCCTGGGCTCAATCCCTGGTAAAAAAAAAAAAAAAAAAAAAAAAAAACAAAGAAATAAACAGAGAGAAAGAAAGAAAGAGAGAGAGAGAGAGTGAGTAAGTTCATATTAATTATACAGAATAGTGGGTTTCATTGTGGCATATTCCTATGTGCATATAACATAATTTGAGCAGTTTAATTCCCCAGTACCTCCCCCTTCTGTCTCTCTCCCCAGCCCTCTCTTTTGGTGCTGGGGATTGAACCCAGAGTCTCATGTATGCTAAGCACTTGCTTTACAACTGAGCTACACCCCCAGCCCAAGTGTCCTCTTTTGCAGGATCCAATGGGAAATGTCTGTAGCTCTCATTGGGCTTGCACTGAGTAGTTGGTGAATTTTATCTTCAAACCCTGTAAAAAATGACCCATTGGTCACAGAAAATTCTTCAGAACCAATGTTGTCAATTAACTTTTGGCAAGTGCCTAAGGCTGTTTAACAGATATTTTAGGATCAAATGGCATCAGCAGCTGACTTTCTCTTGGCTTCTTTTGAATTCCCTAAGAAAAGAATTCCATCCTGCTAAATTGTGTGTATCTTTGAATACTCATTTAAAGGACTTCTGGGGTGTGATGGGAATTTTACATTACAAATCCTTTCCAAGTACAATTACTTTGGAGTTAGTTTTTTAAAGATGGTAACTGCACTATTTTTAAACATTTCTAGATATTTGTCTTTGGTTAAAAGGGCATCACATGAATCCTAGTTTGTTTTACACTTTAACGGTTCATTAATTACAAAGTTTAAAGACACAGCTGGAAATGTAGCACAGTGGTAAAGTCCTTCTCTAGCATTTGTGAGGCCATGGGTTCAATCCCCCATACCATACACACACACACGCACACACACATACACACACACGCACACACACATACACACACGCGCGCACGTTTATTAAAGACAAAATTTTATTTGAAAAATTTACCAGCTTTTTATATTTCTTCCTATGTTTGACATCACAAGTAATGTCATAGCAGACACCTTTGTACATGGAGCCTAGTTCATGTTTCTAATGATTCCCTTAAGATGGAGACTAACTGGGAATTACTGAATCAGGGTATACAATTGGTTTTACAAGATGCTTTGGTCCGCTTTCCATTACTATAACAAATACCTGAGATAAATCAACTTACACGGAGAAAAAGGTTTTTTGGTTCACAGTTATGGAGGTTTCAGTCCATAACTGACTGTCCCCATTGCTTTGGTCCTGTAGTAAGGCAGCACATCATGTTAGAAGTGTGTGTGGTAGAGTCAAATCACTCACTTTATGCCAGGAAGTGAAAGAGAGAAAAGTAAGGTCTGGAGTCCCACAGGGGCACACCTCCATTGACCAGAATACCTCTGGCTGAACTCTACCTCTTAAGCTTCCCACTACCTCCCAATAGGGCCACCCTAGGGATCCAGCTTTTATCACACAAGCCTTTAGAAGACATTCAAGATCCAAATTATGGTACAAGTCCTGACAGGTGTGGCCCAGTGCTAAAGCCAGAGGCCTTGCCAAAATGCCCCATGAAAGGGTGGAGCACCAGGACACCAGTCCTGCCGTGATTTCTATTTTCACCAGATCTGTGTTGCCATCTCATTATCTTGGCTAAGTCAATTGCAAGCTGTATTGCCTCATAGCTATAGCTTTACCACATTAAAATTCATAGCACCTTGAAGAAGAACTATTTCCAATTCCCAAATGTTGTATATGACTGAAAAAGAAAACTCATTATCAACTTTGCAGCTCATTAGCAGAATTCTCTGCATAAACAACCACTCGTTACTGCCGACAAGTTGCTCCGGTTCTCACCTCTCACTGACTTCCTTCTAGGCATGACACTCTGAAGAGGGTACTAAGAAAGCTCTCCTGTATCTAACAGTGCCTTGTCCTTCCGACTGTCAAATGCAATGGCTCAAATAAGGGCACTGCTCAGACCTGAGCTCAAGTTCTCATCCCTTCCCTAACTGTGTGACCCTGGGCTGATTACCAAACAGGTCTGAATCTCACTCTATTGAGTGTCAGAGGTCATGGTGTCATCTGGCTGGCAGGGCTCCGGCAGGGCTGGCACACAGTGCTCAGTAAGAGACCCATCTCCCACCCCTTCCCTTTATAATCAGTGGCCCTACCTCCCCACCAGATTCAGGCAGTGATACAGAGGATAGTAGACTCCCAGTGTCTTCTAGAAATAAAATTGCTAATTTCTTGCTATGTTGTTTAGGCTTTGCACCTGACCCCAGTTTCTCGGTGATGAGAATCAAGGACAACAATCCAGTGGGGGCTGAAGGTATCTGTATCCTATGAACAACAAACAGTCAACCCCACAATGACCATATTAAGTCATTCACCTCAGCCCTGTGTAGACCCCAGCAAACGTCTCTGCCATCACACCTGGCTCTGCTCATGAGCTGAGATTGCACTGGCTTCTCTCTGCAACCTCTCTTTTCCATAGGAAGATGGCCAAGCCCTTATTCTCAACCTTGTCAACATTTCTCAGTGATGTCCACCACCCACACATCCACCAATAAGAAGAACATGCACAAGATCACTGTGAGGAAAAGCGAGGCACAAGAAAAAGAATGAAATGCAAAGGGGTATGTCACAGGTTCACTCAATGGAGCTCCTTATGGGGTGATGACAAGAAGGAGAAAGTCTTGTTGTCAATCAGGTTTGCATGTCAAAGTGTTACTCAGAAAATACATTAGAAAATGCAGTGTCCAAAGATGACAAGAGCAATGTTATTTTCCACCATGATTACTTCTTTTACATATGAAGTTCATTGGGAAAAGATTGTAGCAAGAGAGAGGAATTCCATAAAGGTACATCCATCTGTGTGCTTTATTTATTTAACTTGGTTTTGGTGATTTTTTTTATATGATTTAGAAAATATCTTCTGAAGCCAACTAGGCCCACCTCGAAAGCTTTGAAAAAGATACAAAGGAACTTCTCTTGATGGTCAGTTTATTGATTTACTGGAGGACAATGAATAATTCAGAGAAAAAAAGGCCAATGAACATTTTAAACTATAAATACTAAATTTTAACCTCGGCAGGGGAATGTTATTAAAGTTTATGAGAAATGGACTTTTAATACTTGAAAAGGTTGCACAACTGTGACATAAAAAGGATTCTTTGAAGGTTTTAATGAAATTTTTATAAAATAAATTTCCCTATCTTACTTTATTATCTGGGTCACTAATTCTAAAGATGTTCTTGAACTAGAACTAAAAAAAAAAAAAAAAAAAAAAAGCACAAATAACTAATGTCTCTGGACCCACAGCCGCCAAAGGTACATGAGCTTTAGCATGGTAGGAAACGCTTACACGCATGCGCACAGGCCGCACTCCTGAAACGCATCCTCAGCTGACTGGACCACAGGACTTTGGGGCTGGTCTGGTGGCCACGTCAGCGCACTGAACCCTTGCCCCGCCCAGTTTCCCCATCCCGCCCCTCGCTCACCGCATGGTGTAGAGCAGTGTGCCATCATCCTCCAGCCGCAGCAGCTTGTTGGGTGTGGTCATGTTGTGTGCGATGGACTTCTTCCCATTGTGGAAGAATGTGTCTGGGGTCCAGATTTTGCTGGCAAGGAGGTTGTTCAGAGGGAGGCGCTGCATGGGCCCCTTAAACCGAAGCCTTTCGTCTTTCCAGCTTTGTCGAAAAAACACGTCTATAGTATATTCCTAATGCAAAGGAAGGCAACGAGGCAACACTGAGTAGAAGAGGCGGGCAGTGGAGTTCTTGTGGTGTTTATTTAGAATTATCTAGGGGGCCACGCCCCGTGACCTACCATTTCTGTGTCCGACACAGGACCAAAGCTGGTGACGTAGATGTCAGTCCGCACTTGAGTGATTCGCTCTGAAACACAGACACTGGTTGCTACGTGCACCGACTCCCCACGCACCTTTGTCACACTACTTGGGTATTTATGATGTTTGGTAAATCTAGAGGACTGGTCAAAATACCCAGTGGAATTAAGCTGCTCCAAACTATAGCATAAATACAATAGCCATCACATAAAGAAAGCAGCTTGGCTTTCATTGTACTTCTGACCCCTGAGGCATCCCAGTATGAGAGTTGGATGGTAGCATAAACACCTGATCTTCAGCTTCCCTCTCCCCATAAGCCTGGAACAAGAACGCTAGTCTGCAGTGCATACCTTGCCCTCCCCATAAATAGTGTTTTTGAAAGAGTTGGACAATTTAGGAAGCTGACTCCAGGGTAAAAAATGAAGCCACTGAGTGGTCTCCAGGGAAAGGAGAAATGAGAAAATGTTCTGGGTGTGCGCTAAGATAAAAACAGCTTGAGAGGGAAGACCCGCTTTTCCTTAGATGGCATTTCAATTATTAGAAATTTCTATCATGGGAGTCTACTCTGACAGTTAAAATTATTGGAAATACATAAAGTGATATAAGTGGTTAATAGTAATGGGGAAATTTTTATGTGTTCTCTAGGCACCACTAAGGCCCTGTAACCCCTGTGGTCATGAGTGCAGACCACATTCAGAATTCATTACAGCCCATGTTAAATAACCCCAAACTGTCTGATGATATCCCCGTGGGCTCAGATCTTTTCTCTCCCAGCACCTCCCTGCAGCGGACATCTACTTTTATGATGTGTATTTGTACCTACACAGGTGTTTGGTGCTTTGTGGTTCTGGTGCCTGTCTCCCCACTGAAACACAAGCCCCACTGTACCTTGAGATGCAGGGTACCCATTAAGCTCTCCCACATATCCTCAGGGCTCCCAACCTACAGGGTTGTAAGGCAGGCTGAAAGAACTGAGGGCAGCTCAGCAGGTCTATGCCTTGACCCCACTAAATATGTCCAAAAGGGACAGGAATGCTGGACAAAGAGACCTGGGAATGTCATTCAGAGGGCAGACACTGTTTAGAAGCTCATGCAGACTTTCCTTCCTGAAAAGTCTGAGAATGGCAATGCTTTAAGTGAATCTCCCTGTTAAAAAGTGCAAATATCAGAGAGCTAAAGCTCTTCCTCTAAGAATGTGTTTGCCAGAGGGTCTCTACTTCACCTAATGAAGCAAGTTCAAATGCACTACATCTAAATTGGTTACAGCCAAGTGCATTGAAAGTGCCTGGAAACTGCATTCAATCCTCACCATAAAATTAAGCTGTGCCAATTGTGCCCTGGAAGGACAATCCATTATCAGAATTTTTTTTTTAATCACTTTCTCCAGAGTCAAAGCACAGTTGTCTTCCCCTTATGTGTACTTTGACTTTCTGCAGTTTCAGCTACCCACTATCAGCCGAGGTTCAAAACCATTAAATAGGAAATTCTCAAAATAAGTAATTCATAAGTAATTCACTCTTAAATAACTTTTACTAAAGTCTATTATTATAATAGTTATAACTATATGTAATAGTTATATAGTTACATATTGTAATAATAGTCTATTGTTATATTATTGTTGTTAATCTCTTATAATGCCTAATTTATAAATTAAAATTTACCATGGGTATGTATGTACAGGAAAATCATAGTACACGTAAGGTTTTGTAGATTCTACGGTTTCAGGCCACTACTGGGGGTCTTGGAACATATGCCCATGGATAAGGGGAGACTATTATATGTACTATGACATGGCCAAAGTAAAAATTAAATTTATACCCTGTAAAGATGCAAAGAACAATACTGGACAGTGGATTCAACAACTTAAGGACTGATTTCTAAGTGAATAGGACTTCTGGGAAGAAGTGTTTGCAGGGGCACTTTAGGGAGAACACTTCCCCCAGCTCCCTGCATCTGGGAAATGATAGCAAAGGATGCAGGTTCCCTAGCAACGATGGAGCGACCATCTCACAACATTCAGGCATGATGGTTCTTTCAAGGATTGTTTGAATCACAGTAACCTGACCTGTACTTGCTGCCTCTTTTTTCCTGGGTCCTGGCCAGCCTCCTCCATGAGGTGTGCACTTACCTCCGAGTCCAGGCCGCAGTCTGTTGTCATAGCCATCCAAGAGTCCGTCCAAGATCCTGGTGAATATGGTGATGTTGTCGTTGGTCTCATCTTTTCCAGAACTGGTTGGCATTTGTGAAAAGCTTTATGAAAGAGAAACAAAGAAAAATTTAAAACTCGTATTCTTCTTACAATTTCTTTGCAAGATAGAGAAATCCAGGAATCCTGTGACAACTTTTCTTAAAAGGAGACAGCTGGGAAGGGAGCTTCCATACTACCTAGTTACTATTTTGTCTTGATAAGCTTCAGCTCCCGAGTATTCTAAGTTCTGTTCTGGACTGAATGTCCATCAGCCTAGCATGACAATCAAAATCTACCATTCCTGATTCTGAGGAGCTGTTTATTACCAATGTTTTAGCCATTTTAAAAACAAATTAGGCACTGCACATGGACTAGCAGAACTTACTCCACTGATAGGGGATTTTATAAGTTTGGTTTAAACACAGAAAATGTGGGTTTGATATCATTAGTAAGCCTCCTGCAATTAGGCAGGGGTGAGGAGGCGGCATTGAAAAACTTTTACCCAGGTTGCAAGACAAGGCTGGTCTTATTCAGTCTTTTGCTGAACTGGGAGCATTTGTGCTGTGAATAATGCACCAGGATTCAAGTGTTTGGTGACACAAGTGATTGAGTTTCTGATATATCTTTGGGCTTCTGCATCCTTCAGTGCTGCCAGCTCATGGCACATTCTGTGTGTGCCCACACATCAAGAGTCACAATAAAACCCTCTAGAAAAGCAGACTGAACCTTCAGGGAAAATTACAAGAGGACCATTCTTGGGATGTTCAATGGAGTGGAGTTATCCAGGCTCAAAAAGCTTATGTAGACGGAGCAGATGGAAAACAGAATGATCTGCTTAGATGCATTCATCTGCCCTTGAGCAGATCTGAACAAACTAAGGAGGTTATTTTGGGGAAAAGAAAGTCTAATCCCAGAAGATCCTAACACATCTGAAGAGCATGGCTCCCACCTCTGGTCCCTGTAGATGCTTTGAGGTGTGCCAACAGCACTTGACCTGCACATTGGGCTTGACTGCAAGGGCTCAGGGGACTCACTGAGCTGAGAGCCAGCTGTGACTCCCCAAAGGGAGCCCCCTTGGTAACTGGAAAAAGGAAGCCATACTCCTGGTACTTCCCTTAAATGCTCGGTTGTGGAGTCCCAGCTTTACTGCAGCACTTTCTGTTCCATGCAGTCAATAAAATTAGAGCCAAAAGCCACCTTCCCTCCATGGAGGGACACTGAAGTCAGAATCAATGTTTGCCCGCCCCACCCAGTTCTTGAAAATTGCTCATTTTCATTGATTGCATTTAAACCAATCGATTCTTTACTGACCCTAAAGCTTTTCCTTTTGGAATGGCACAGTAGAAAGATTCTCTTGATTTAATTTTCACATAACCATTAAAATGCATATAGAATTTCTAGCAAGCTAAAATTCAGTCCTGTTACTAAAGAGCCCACAGACATACATATTTTACTCAGTGATTTAGTATTTAAAAATATTAAATTCCCCTTTTTTTCTAACATTCATGGTAATTTCACACTTTAGAAAGACAAAAAACTAAGCCATGCAAAGCTAATGGCAGAATTAAAACCCTTGACATCATCATGGGTTGTGTAAGAATGAATGTTATATTTGGTTCTTGCTCAGTTACTTGTGTAATGATCGGTCAAAGAAATCTGGTCTCATGGTCTACTTTTCATGGTGTTCAAACTCTTAACAGTCCAATTATTCAATTTTAGGCTATGTCCAAGTGCCTAATTTTTAGAGGGTACTTGCTGCCTCTTTACCATACAAATATATAACAGTAGAAAAAGCAGTCTTTCCTTATTCATGGATTTATTTTCTGCTGTTTCAGTTATCTGAGGTCAACTGCTAGCAAAAATAGTAAATGGAAAATTCCAGAAATAGACAAATTGTAAGTTTTCAATTATGTGCCATTCTGAGTAGTATGATGCAATGTCATATCAACTTGCCCGGTATCTGAATCATCACTTTGTCCAGCGTATCCATGCTGTATACAATATCTGCCCATTAATCACTTAAGAGCTCTCTCAGTTATCAGATGGACCATTACATCATCATAACGCTCATGTTCAAGTAACTTTGTTTTACTTAATAATGGCCCCAAAGTCCAAAAGTAGAGATGTTGGTAATTTAATTGCCGTATCCTATTATAATTGTCCTATTTTATTATTAGTTACTATTTTTCATCTCATATTGTGCCTGATTCACAAATTAAACATTACTATAAGTATGTATATATAGCAAAAAAACATAGCATATAGGATTTGATGCTATCCTCAGTTTCAGGCATCCACTGGAGTTTTGGCATGTATTCCCTGCAGTTAGGGGAGAAGAAGTATTACATTTTAATGTTTCAAGGAAATTTTTCTACGCTATTCCATTATTCGTTGTGAAAATGTTCTTAAATTACATTAGATCTGAACAGCCCTAGCTGTTAAGAGATAAAGACTTGCCTACATTATTGACCATTCTGAGGCTATAGCTGTAGCGCTGTCTCTGTGAGTGCTACTCTCCTTGGCTTTGTCCAAGAATAAAGACAAAGGTTTAGTGCTCCACCAGTTTCAGGGAATCACTGTTCCACCCTGAATCTCACTTCACAAATACCCAAATCATTTCTGATAGCAATGGGATAGGATAATGCTTAAGAATTCCAAAGCTCAGTTTTCACTTATTGACCAAAACAAAAACAAAACAAGAAACAGAGTTTGAATATACCTACATATTTGTATATAATTATACTTTTCTTGGAGAAAGTTTAATAGTTACCCTGTCTTGCCATGATCACTCTTTGTATTTACCTGTGGGCCTGCATATGTAAGAAGCCATGGCTAAGGACCTGCAGTGTTCTTCCTTCCCTGTATTAAGTAAAGACAGGTGCTGTGAGGTAGGGAACAGATTATTCCAAAAATCCTGAAAATGTCTCGTAGGGTAGGAACAGTGTCGTTTTATTGTTTGCTTTTAGCTTTTTCCGTGAATGACCGGGAAGCTCTCCACCTCCACAGATCAACTTCAAAAATGATTCATCAACAGAATGTGGTTATGAAATACACCACTTTCACAGCCCTGAAGAGAAAGACTTGCTTGATCACAGAATACAAGTGCTGTGTTTTCTTAGCCTCTGGCACTGTTGTCCCTTCAGGAGAACCTCACAGATGTCAGGGGAACTTGCTGGTACTTCTACCAAGCTGCACAACCTTTAAGGGCTTCCTCTAGGGTTGAGAGTAACCTCAGCCTGCTTTGTTCCATTTAGGCTTGGGAAAAGCTCTTGAAAAAACAAAATAACACAGACATACTGGGCTCTGCCATCAGTGCGCAACACCAAACCCGCAGCGTGTGGTGGGGTGAGTTCTCCCAGGACAACCGCAATTCCCCCTTCCCACTGAACACTCACTCCAGTAAGGGTCCAAGGGCAGGCTCAATCCACTGACATTCCCATTCAGCTTTTCTTAACCATACTGAATACAACCCAGGATCTCTGCTCACCTTTGGATCCACCCTGAGTATATTCCTGCCTCAAGGAGAAGCTAAAGGCTCTGCTCTTTGGGGAGTGGATTTTTATAAGATGTTAGTAAGTAACAGTCTTCAACAAAAAAGAAATACTTGAAAATTTTGATGACTTACTCTTTTATTTTAATCAGAGTTAATTAATTGAGTTGTCTTGAAATGTGAACTATTTCCTTATATTTACATATACTCTCTTCAAAATTGTCACATTTACTCCATGTTTTCAGTTCTAACATTTTCAGTTTTGGTCTTTCAGAAAAGAATAGTGTCATATCTTGGTACCATAGGGGACTGGTTCCTGGACTCCCCCTGTGGAAATCCAAATCCATAGATGTTCAAGACCCTTATATAAAATGTGTTACATTTGCATATAACCTATGTATATCATCCTATACATTTTAAATAATTTCTACATTAATTATAACACCTAATATAATGAAAATGCTATCTAAATAGTTATATCATATTTTCTAGGAAATAAAGATGAGGGAAAAGTCTGTATATGATCAGTAGAGATGCATGTTTTCACCAGCATTTTCAATCTGAGTTGGTTGAATTCACAGATGCAAAAGCCATGGATATGCATGGTTAACCATGTAAACCAATCCAGCCTGTTTAAAAAAAAATTGTATTTTTTACATTTCTTGTGTATTACTAGTCTATGCAAAAGACATAGGAATTGATTCCTAAACTTTCCAGTGATTTGAAATGAGGACTAGGGATGTAACTCAGTGAACTAGGCTCAATCCCCAATACCACCTGAAAAGAGAGAGAGAGAGAGAAAGAGAAAGAAAGGGAGAGAGAGAGAGAGAGAGAGAGAGAGAGAGAGAGAGAGAGAGAGAGAGAGAGAGAGAGAAGGGGGAGGAGGAGGAAAAGGAGAAGGAGAAGAAGAAGGAGGGTGAAGGACTCATATTATAGCCTGCTGGTTGCAGGACAGGCAGGGACAGGAGTAGGGTGCTGAAGAGCCATGGAAATGCCCTGGGGTTTCTTAAAAGACTATGCCATGGCACCCAGCCTAATGTGAACTTCTGGGTCATTTATAGACTTTTGATGAAGTTGGAGTGAGGAGCTGGCATTCACGAAACTTGATCCACTAATGGGTTTATTACACCAGCATAGTGCTTAAGAAAAATAAATTGTTCAGGAAGGGTAAACTCTTGCCAACCTCTCGCCTCTCCCTGTTGTCTCATGCCTGGCCTTTTCAAAATTTTGATTCTGAGACTCTTGCATTAGCTTCTTCCTGACTTCTTGGCCCTAGAGACTTGGTTTTAATTTATCCAAGAGGAAACAGGCATTTGTAACTTTTAATCCCTCCTCCTGCCACTGCCCTTGTGACCTTCCTGTGCAGCCAAGGTGGAAAGTGAATGCTCTGGGGCTAAGCTGGAAACAGAAAATCTGCCTTGTGAACCAACTGCCAAAGTGACTCCAATGGCCTCAGAGAGTCTCTCTCCTCCATTACATCTTCAGAGAGGCCCTTATTGTGCTTGGCACTTATTCCAGCCCAATGACTACTGAGTCCACCATGTGCCAGGTGTTGTGGAGAGAACTAGGGACATGAAAATGACCTCCAGGTCATGAGTATCTTCTGCAAGAACCATTTGTGTTCCTGGAGGTTTTCAGAAGAATATGGTAGGAATCCAGTGTCACTATACAGGAACACAAGGGAGAGAAAACTCATGCTTGCCTAGGTTCAGAGGAGAAAAAAATGAACCTGAGGTTTTAAGAATGAAGACTGTGTCTCACGTCAGTCAAAGGGGCGCAGAAGGGTATTGTCAACAGTGGCCCTGAAAAAAGAACTGTACCATTTGCAGAGGGCATGTAAGAACTCTGCTGAAAAGGGCAACATGAGAATTAGCTCATAGAGTGCTTGCCTAGCATGAATCAGGCCCTCGGTTCAATCCCTAGCAAGCATTGCGGGGAAGGTAGGCACATACGAAACCATAAAGGACTCTGCATACCATGCTACATGTCTAGGAACTTTCTGGAGGTGAAAGAGGCCCTGAGCACTTTCCTGGAGCTCTTGGGCAGCTTACCAATGACAGATTTGGATAAAGCAAGACTGGAGGCACAGAGACCAGTTACTCAAGCCATGGCAGTGGGTAGAAGAGCAACTATCATCAGCTGAAGTTTTCCTTTCATCCCTCCTCTTTCCTTCCTTCTTCCTTTTTTCTCTCCCTCCCTCATTTCTCCACCCACCACCACCACCTTTTTTTTTTTGTTTTTTTTTGTTTTTTTTTTTCCTTTAGATGAAGTCTTATGCGTTGTCCAGGCTGGCCCAAAAGTCCTGGGCTCAAGTGATTCTCCCACTTTATTGTCCATAGGAGCTGGGACTAGAGGTACATGCCACCAAGCCCAACTCATTCAGCTGGATTTCTGACTGGAGGTGAAGGAGAAGGAGGGGTCTAAATATAACAGGACTGGAAATGCAGAGGAAGCTAATTCCCCCAATAAGTCAGCTACCAACACAGGGTGAACTCTGCTGCAGAATTCACTCATTACCATCAGCCTTCATATCTGCAGGCTCCACATACTCAGATTCAACCAACCACTGATGGAAAATATTCAGGGGAAAAAATGGCATCTGTAGCAAACCTATAGAGACTTTTCCCTTTGTCATTATTTCCTAAACAAGATAGCACAACAATTATTCAAATAGAATTTACACTGTATAAGTAACTTTGAGATGGTATACAGTATACAAGAAGATTTGCATACTATGCCATTTTATGTAAGGGCCTTGAGCATGAAGGATTTGGGTATTAGAGGGGATCCTGGAACCAATCCTCCACAGACACTGAGAGATAACCATACCCTGAAAGGGGAATAAGCAAAGGGATTTATTTATTTATTTATTTATTTATGAATGATACCAGGCATTGAACCCAGGGATGCTTAACCACTGGGCCACATCCTCAGCCCTTTTTGCATTTTAATTATAGGCAGGGTCTCACTGAGTTGCTTAGAATCTTGCTAAATTGCTGAGGTTGGCTTTGAACTCACAATCCCCCTGCCTTAGCCTACAGAGCCACTGGGATTACAGGTGTGTGCCACTGCATCTGGCAAGTTTTATTTTTTATTAAGATATGAAAGGCTCTTTCCTTTTGAGAAATTTTCAAGGATTCTATGTAGACGTGACTTATCCATTTATCCATTAAGATTATAATTTCTGATAAGAGGAGTAATATGTTGTAGATTCCATCTTTAAAAGGTGCTTCATTCTATCAAGTACTGTCTGAAGATGTTTCCTTATTATAGTATTTTAAAGAGTACACTTTTTCTCAACATTTCTGGGGAAGAATATTATTCTGAATATTGTCAGACCAAAAATTGTGCCAGTAAAGACAGGGCATGATGCACTTCTTTGTGGTATAATCTCATCTTATATTGACAGTCATGTTTTATTTACATAAAATAGGATTGATAACAGGAACTGCAGACAGTTTTAATGTGAAATTACTTTGAGAATTGAGCAGATTGGTTTTATGCTTCAGCTTATCTGTCTTCTGAAATTGCATTCTTCCTCCTGTATTTGATGGCTTCTGGGAAATATATCTTCACTTGTTTGTTACTTTAAGGTCATTACATAAGCACCTCTAAATGGCACCATTGTGTGATGTTTTCCTCAACTGTACATTATGTACTACTGTAGTTCACCATATTTAAAACAAAATGCTATGCAAGAGGGAGAGAAAACGGCCATGGTGGACACTAGCTGGATGATGAGGATTATTCCCAAATTTCCGGATGAGAGTTTTCCCCCATTTCAACGTGGAAAACTCAAACTTGAAACAAGTATTTTATGTGGTTAAATTTCTGTACCATGGATTATGCCAGGACTCTTTTGTTAAAAAAATTTATATCTTTATTATTTATTTATTTTTATGTGGTACTGAGGTTTGAACCCAGTGCCTCACACATGCTAGGCAAGCACTCTGCCACTGAGCCACAGCCACAGCCCCACCAGAACTCTTAAATTCCTCCCATTCCATATGAAAGTTCCTCCCAGTCTGACCCTTCGGTTCCCCAGATCAAGTACAAGTCCATCCCTGCTCACTACCTTCCTATGGACTCTCTTTTCCTTGACTCTGCTGCCTGGCTAAGAATCTGCAGCCTACCACATAGACCCTAAATCATACAACCCCACCCCACCCATGCTCCCTGGCTCCCTTCCTTTCCCCAGCCACACTAGGTGCCCCACATATACGGTGGTGCCACATGCACCACCCCACAGCTTTCCCTTGCTCTTCATCATTCCCGTTAGCAGGCATATCTGACATAATGCCATGGGTCTTTAAGTCATTCACTCATGTTCCCTTTCAGCTGTTGCTCCATTTGCTCTTCTTCTCAGCAAAACTCACTGGAAAAGTTGTCTACATTAGAAATCCCTGCTGCCTCTCCTCCCTTCTCTTGCAGCTGCTCCTGTCTAGTCTCCACTACTTGCATCCCAAGGAAACCTCTTTCCTGAAGGCCAGGATGGAACTCTTTGCCAAACCCTAAGGTCAAATCTTGGTCTTTATCTCAGTGGACCTGTGAGCAACAGGTCTGACGTCTCCCTTCCTACAACACTTCCGCCAATTGGCCTCAGGATGCTGTTCTCTTCATTCTTCTTCACTTGCCTCTTCCTTTCATTCTTGCTGTGCCCCCACTCTTATCTTCCAGCCTCTGAAAACTATGATATTCCAGGACACAATCCAGGGACCTTTTTTCCTTTCTGTCTACACTCAAACTTTACTTGATCTCATCCAACCTAATGGCTTTCCATATCTTCTACCCACAACAGTATCTCAAGCCACGCATGCAGTTCAATCTCTCTTTGACTTCCAGACCTCTATTTCCAATGGCTTGCCTGGCCTTTCTACTTTAGTATCTAACACACATTTCAAAGGACTTAATAGGTCCATAACCACACTCATGATTATCTCTACCCAAACTTCTCCACTGTCTTCTCCCACTCCATGACAGGCAATTGAATCCTTCAGGTTTTCAGGTCAAATACTTGGTATGGAGAGGTCATCGTGGTCCTCTCTCTTTCCTTCATGAACATATCAACCTATCAACAAATCCTACTAGACAAAATAGTTCCTCCCCTGCCTCATTTTAAACTGTTTGCTTCTTCCATTTCTCCCCTCTACCCCCACCCCAGATTCTACTCGATTTTATTCACTCAGCATGCTGAGTGAGCTTTAAATTCTAAATGGCATCATTGCCACATCTAAATTAGATCATATTTTTCTCCCACTCCAAAACACTCCATGGACTGGGCCAGGCATCATGGCACATATCTGTAGTTCCAGCTACTCAGGAAGCTAAGATAAGAGGATTGCTTGAGTCCAGAATTTCAAAGACCAGCCTGAGCAAGACAGTGAGACTGTCTCAAAAACAACAGAACCCCGCTCAATGGCTCTCTCTGACCTTCAAGATAAAAGTCAGCTGATACTTCAGTTATCACCTACAAGTTCCTCTGACCCAACTCCACTGATCTGCTTTCTACCCATCTCCCACTTCTTCATATCTTGTTCCTAATATGCCTGGCAAGCCCCTACTATGGCATCCTTGCCTTGCCTTTGCCACCATGTCTCCTGCCTGATCAGTCTTCCCTACAAAATAGCACTGCTCACATCCTCATTTCCCTGGGACTCCTGCAACAGCCTTTCTTTCCTGCACATTCATTACCTCTATTCTGAATTGTTCTTCATAGCAATCGTTGTAACTTAACTGATACTTATTTGCCTATTACTTGTAGCACCAGAATACACCCTCCATGAAGGCAGGCTCCACTCTACCCCCTGTGAGACCTCAGCACCTAGCAGTGTGCCTAGTACATGGTAAGGACCCCATAAACACTACAGTAGCAGCAGGGAAACAGCCCCCAAGATGCCCAGGAAAGGGAGAATTTGCAGATGTGGTCCCAACTATAGCTCTTACTGTGTTCAGGCACAACTTGGACACATCACCCTCTGAGTCTAGAAAAGATCAGGGGTGCCCTCGTCATAATACCCAGAAGGAGGGATGGTGTATACTTAACACACACACACACACACACACACACACACACACACCACACCACACCACATCACCACCCCCATGTCCACCTCTGGACTTGTTTAAGCATTTGGCATTAGGTAAACAGTGGTCCCTCACATCAGCCCTGTGACATAGGATCCATTACTATCCCCACTTTGAGATTCAGAAACTGAGATGTAGACAGGTTACATAACTTCTGATGTCACAAACACAATGTATAGCAACAGAGATCAGAGCCAGGTAGCAAGACTGCCCAAAATAATACTTCAGGCTTCCCTAAATGCTTTGTAAGGATCTTGAAACAGGAACCAAACAAATAGTGGAGTGAAGGCCCATTTTGTTGTTGCCACTAAAACTAGAATTAACTGGCCCGATGTTTCATTAACTTCTAGATTCTGTCTTTGGATTTTGAAATGAGTCTCAAAGATACACATAAAATGGACTTTACAGGGAATTGTTAAAGCCTGTTTCATAGCATGTCTTACTCTTCTTATCCCTTCTATACACCATTAAATTTCATAATCCATATCCTATACTAGGTTTTATTCAAGCTGTGGTAGACCCACTGTTTTTATAGTGGTGTTATTTGAATTCAAGATTAAGATATTGTTTTGCTACCAATATGGAGATTCCCCCCATTCATTCCCTTTCATGACACCATAAATATTAGGACATTCTAGAGAAGGCTAGAGCATCCTTGAGATGAACCCTAATGCTTCCACTTTCCAATGGTGAAAATCAGACACATTTCTCTCAGTTCAGAGCCTGAGCTCTCTACACCCACAAGGTAAGGATTTTGTGAAAATTAAATGGCATACTTCTTAAAATCATTGTGAAGATTAAGGAGACACACCTATGGACACACAAAACTCGCTGCTGTTACGGTTTTATGATGTGATGTTTTGTTGCTTTCAATTCTAATACTTCCCTCTGAAATTCCACATCAATTGAAATACATATCTTATGCCACTGAATCTTAATAAAAATCCAAAACCCCACATTCTCCTTCTCCCCTTGAACTGAGCCAGTGACTCATCCTGGAGCCGATTGCCAGCTGGTGTCGGCAGAGAGCCGTATCCTTCTGAGCTCTGTTCAATGCCTATCGGCATGATGAACATATAAAAAGTTACCTTTATAAAGTATATAATTCAGAAGTATTTTCTATCAGTGCCTTAAAAAAAAAAGTTGGATGTGTCTGTGCAGCCTGGTTGCAGTCACCTACTTGTTTTGCTGGAGCTACCTACTTTTCTGATCTCTGACTCTCCCTGAGCAATTGCTGCTGTTCCTGCTGACTGCTTCAGTGCTGCTTTCTGAGTATTTTCCTAATTGTTATAATGTCTGTTTGTCCTGGGTCTTATGAACTTGCAGCTATAGGGCAGGAAGAATTTGTCATCTGGAGATAGATAAGAGAGAACTTTCCAAGACATTGTGGGTGCCTGCATGATTCAGAGAGAATGTACTTTCTGCTCTAGTTAAGAGAAGGGAACTGTCCTTGAGTATGTGTCTGCAAAGGCCCTGTACATGAGACCTAAGGCCCAGGCTGGCACACTTGTGTAAATAAAGAATAACCTTCTCTGTTCATGTTTGTAAACAAATTCTGCAAGGACCTGATTTTAATTCCTGATTATAAAATATTTTTTTTTCTGAAGTCTGTCTGAATTGCAGTTCCTCCTAATGAAATCCCAACATATTTTTCTTTTTCAGTAGATAAATCCATGAAATATATTTAATGCAATTAAATGAATAGAATCAGACTTAACCTTATGATTGAGTGGATAATTCTCCAATATATCTTGCAATTATCATGGGTCTACCAAGTTGGATAAGGTATGATTTTTCAAATGATGATAAATTAATTTCAGTTCAAACTTAATAGTATATATTTTGACATTAAATTGATTGCAATATTGATTCAGTGCTAGTTTTTCTCTACCATGTACTTTTGGTTACTGGTTTCATTAAAATAATTATAATGGTTTAAATAATCCCATGTCCTCGAACAGGCCATTGCATAAGGCTGACTGTCAAATAAGACCTCTGCTCTGTTGTATGCTTCATACACACTCTGTTCTATAATTTAACACTAATAGCAGAATTATAAAGGCTACTGAAAATGAGCTGCTAGTGACCAAACAAATCCAAAATAGGGATAGGAGGAAAAAAGAAATAGTACTCATATTATTTTCAAAGCAATTTCACATTAATTATCTCAAATAATTGCCAAATACATTACCCCTCTCACAAGTACATTTCATGGTTGCCAGATACACACGCATTTCACAGACACTGCATATCAACTCTATATGTGCACAAAATCTTGCACATTGCCTCTTTCCTTCTTCTCCCCTCTGATTTACTTTACCCACTGCCAGTTCTCTGACTTCCTATGTGTATGTACAGGCATCAGCATTTCTCTGGTCCTAGAGTCATGGTCGAATTAGGGCCTTTGTTACTGCCTTTTTACCTTTCTTTGTCTTTCTTTCGAGGAAAGAAAGGAAAGTTTACTTAAACACATCCCCATCCCTAATCTTAGAGTAGAAAAAACTTTCTGCTCCGAAGAAAGAAAATACCTTTTAGAATTACACTCCCCTCCTCTCTATATTGGTCTGCAAACCAACAGTAGTCAAATAAGGCAGTGCAGGAAGTAACCAGACACAATGACATAAAGACTGAGTAAGGAATCCCAGCAGTTATTAGCTTTGTGAACTCCCCAAGTTAGCTATTTCTCCATCCCATCTTCCCTAGTTGCAAAAAGCAGCTAATGATGCTCAGCTCATAAGACTGCTCCTAAGAGTCACCTAAAACACATGACATAAAAATAGGTGCTGTACATCATAATAGTTACTATTCTGTGGAGATTTAAAGTTAAGCAAATGTTATAAAACTTTCTTTGGAATTTGACAAGATTATTCTTACATATGTTTAGATACAGTGCAAATGAGAGGAGCCTCATATAAGACGAGAAATAGGGACTTGATATCTTTTATGATATCTTTTGTGGTTGTTGAAAAGTACACCCTGCTGGACAGAATGTGTGCAACTTGGTTTCCCTCTTCACTAAAAACCCCACCTTATCAAAAGCAGCTGGACACACAGGGCTAAGTGTTAAAATCACTCAAAGAACGTGTAATGATGTAATGATGTAAAATTCCACTTAAAGGAATATTCTCTAATCGAAATAATCTCAAAACTTTAAAATATTGGAAGCCAAATGTGTTCACTACAAGAAAATTTATAACAGCAAAATCAGAAACAATGTAAACATCTCAATTAGGGAAGCAACAAATGACAGTGCATTCATGCACAATAATAAATCCATCCGTTTTAAAATTATACATCTTAGAGTTTGTAATAATAAAGTAACAGGTCTGAAAAAAATACACAAAAGTCAATGTGCAGGATGATCCCAACTATATAAATGTATGCATAGAAGCAAGGCAAAGCAAACATATTAAAATGTGAAGGATGATTGTCTCTGGTGGTAGAATTAAGGACACTTTACTTTTTATTAGGTATTATTTTATAAAAACAATCAAAATTAAAATCTTCTCCAACAGCTAATTTTTTAGAAAGCTTGAGGAATACCGTACCACTTGCTTAGTGTTCCCTTCCAGAACATAATAATGACGTATTTTGAACATAATCTTGGAAAACTATAGGATTAAGAAATAAAGTATAACTGCTTCTCATGGCTGAACTGCTCTTATATATTACTTCATATTTCAGACTTGAATTTTCCAGGAAATAAAATAACTTCCTACCTATTCAATGAATAGTCACAATAATATGTTGGCTAAAATATTATAAAGAAACTATATGTTCCCAATCCTAGCATACTTCTCACTTCCAAAATATCACTAAAATTATACAGTATGTCAATAAGCAAACTGACCACAATGTTCATTAACTTGCAAAGTCGAATACTTGGTAGGATTTCACTTACACACCTTCTATCACAACAATGTGAGCATCATGGTTTATAGAAATCTTTCTTGGAAAGAAAATCTACATTTAACAGTTAACAAAGATAAAGGCCTGGGAAGGGAGGTGTCCTGAGACAAGCAAGGAAAAAAAACATAAACGCTTTTTCCAGGAGAATACTCTCATAGGCTAAAGGGCTGCAACCTATGACTGTTTCCATTAGTATCCTTAGAGTACATGGGCTTTTGGCTCATGCTGATGAGGGATGGGCATGTCCCTTAGAAAAGCTATAATGGAAAAAGTCATCCTTTGAGGGTTCAGGCTTGTGCCCAGGTGCTCTGGGACCTGCAGTCACAGCACTCGGAAAGTCTTAAGTTTCCATCTGTCTGTCTGTCTCTGTCTTTTCCTCTCCCCTCTCTCTTCCTTTGCTCAAATCTGGAAGGGTCAGAAGAGCAGAAAATGCCCAAAGGACAAACAAAATGTCAGAGCCCCAGAAAAGATCATCTCCATTTGCCAGATAGAAGGAGTCTCTCCAGGCTGTTGCAAGAGCCACTGAATAGTCTCCATCCCTTTAAGATTTACCCATGTGCAGAGTACACTATGAAACCTCTGGAACCTAGTTTTATAGAACTAATGCTTTGGTGACTTTAGTCCTGAAATCTCATTTCTTAATCATATTCCACCAGCTTCAAGTTGCAATCCTTTTGATTAGCCAGAACAGTTCTGGGGCAGTGGGAGAGAAGAGGGAGAGGAGGAACATCGGCATCCTAAGAACATTCACTTATAATGTTAGTTAACACTAATTTGATGAAGAAAAGTTAGAATCAGTACACAGAGACTAACGGTCAAAATGAAAGGTTAATGTAAATGATAATGCCAGCACTTCATGGGTGTCTTTCAGATTTTCAGATGTGTAGTTTATGATCTCTGCACCTGCACTTGAATGGGCTGTTCCAGGTTGTTGGCTCAGGCCAGGACTACTTTGAGTTCTCTTCAATGCCACAAACATACACAGCACAGGCTGGGCTTAAAAGGCAAATTCAATCGCATAATGGAACCAAGGAGGGTGATCAGAATGTTACACACCATCCTGTCTAATAAGGAGTGAATGTCCTTTATGCCTGCGAACTTCTGAATCTTATTTTAACCCAAGTAGGAGGAAACACAGCTTTTACTCTGAAATCATCTTTGCTTTTCATTTCTGAAAACATTATCTGCCACTTTTCTTGGACATACTGCAGAGATCCCACAGCAGGGGCAGGCTTGCTCAGGAAGAAATCATGGGTCAGGGGCAATGACCCTTCATTTATTTACAACAAACCGAAGGGCAGCAGACTGCAAAGGTGGAAAGCAAGGGTTTACTGAATTGATGTTCTACTCTACAAGGCTCCAGAAAGGTACCACTGGCCCCAAAATTGTAAAATTAAAACTGGAGAGGATAACTTACCCAAAGTGACTGGATAAGTTCATGGAAATACAAAAAAGAAGGAGGTTTTTGATCATGATAAAACTAGAGAACATTCCATTGTCCATTCCCAATAAGATAATAGTTGAAGCAGATGAATTTGAAAGAATAACTGTCCTTTACACCAACTTGATCTTGACACTGAAAAATACACAAAGGGGAAAACATACGAACATGAAATTTTTGTGTCACTACACTGGAATCAATCATTACAGCTTCCACACAACAACCAACAAAGAAAGTAAACCTGGCTCTGTCATTCCCAGGACAGGCATACACCAGGTGTTTTCTACTTCACTGGGTAGTTAGGTGGGATGATTAAAAAAAAAAAAAAGTTACAATACGAATCAATTTTCTCTTTTAACACAGAATGCAGAATCATTCTATTTACTTTTCTCATACCTCAAATCTTGTTTTACTTTTCCGTACGTAATTAAATGACCCATTAGTCCGATTATTAAAATAAGTCTGAGCAAAACTACATTTTAAATGTGTCAAATCCACAAGTGGAATAAATTTACCTTTCTGAAATATCTGCCACACGTTCAAAGCCAGCAAGCTACTCCTTGTTCTGCAAGGTGCTGAGAGAAAGTATGGGAAAAGAGGGGGAGAAAGGCACATTTAGGAAACAAGTCTTCTACAGGATCAGGATAATGTAATAACTTTCTATAAAACAGCGTTGCCACTTTCTCACTATCCTGCCCCCATCGCTAAATGTCTTAATCACTGCATTTGAGGAAGTCTCTCAGTTCTGTTCTGAGCCCTAATCAATGCATTTGAAATCCAGGCAGACACCATCCCTGGGCTCAGCAACTAACCTTAGAGAAGACACATATTTCTTAACATGCGCATAACGCAAATAGGTGTTCATGATATATGAACAGCCTAGAGTTCCAAAGGAACGTTTTTCCCAGGAGACCCCCCCAAAAACTCCAGAATTGGGAAGTACACAACAGGTACTTCCACCTCAGAAGCCAAGGCCTTCTGTGACTCCTGTGAAGAAGGACAAGGTGCCATGCGGTGGTCGCCTGACCCGGGGCGAGTCGGAGCAGCGAGCACGAGGCGCTGCATGCGGGAAACCCAGGCTGCTCCTCCTGCCGCCCCTCAGCCTTTGTCAGTATACCCCAATTAAGGCTGCGCTCCACGGTCCCCGGATTGCTGTGCAGGCTCTCCAGAGCGGGCGCACCGGGGCAGGTGGGCGCGGGGGAGGCAATGCGGAGCCGCAGCCTCCTCCACCTCGGTACCAGCCGCCCGGCAGGGTCGGCCACCCGCCGGGTCCGCAGCGGCGAGCCAAGCGTTTCCCGCTGCCGGGCCCTTTCCGGCTCCCTCCCGGCCCTCGCAGATCTCCCTTGTTCTTGCCCCGAGTCCAAGCCCAGTGCCCCGCTGAGCAGCGCCTTTCTCCTGGAATGGGACCGCACAGTGCAGTGGAGGCTCCGAGTACCCTGGCCTCGAGCAGCCCTCGCGACACGCGCGCGACACCCCTGCGTGGCCCAAGCCCACCCGGCAAGTAACGCCAGGACGCCGCACGCCTCAGAGCCCCGGGGCTGGTAGGGGCCTTCCAGGTGGGCGATTTCGTCCCTCCGACTCCCGCTACAGCACATGCGGGTGTATCCCACCCCCCGGTTCCTACCAGAGACCCGTAGGTGCTGCACCCTGATACCCTGTTTAGCGGGGCTGCGCCGCCCAGGATGCCCCTGCCCTCCCGCGCCCGGCTTGGACCCGCAGTCGCCAGGGGAAAGTTTGCGCTGCGGCTGCCCGCGGCGCCCCGCCTGCTCTCCACTTCTGCTCCCTGGCCATGCAACCCGAGGCTCAGGAGCCACGAGGAGCGGAGTGCCCGCGGAGCTGGAACCGCCCGTCCTTTCACCCCTGCCCACATCTTCTTATCCCACTGCCCCGGCCCGGAGCGCCCGGGGCTTACCCTGCGCGCCGGCCCCGAGTGGCGAGCCGTCGGCGAGGGTGCATCCTCCTTCTCCACCGCCTGCTCTCGCCCGGCGGCAGGAGCGGAAGGCCGGTGCGGCGTCACCGCCCCATGCTGCCAGCGCGAACTTGCCCAGCGATCCTGGGTGGAGAGGATCCGGCGCCCCGCGTTCCCGCCGCCGCCCTGCGGCTGGGCTCTGCGCCGCGCCTGAGGCCGCGCGCTGCCCCGCTGCAGATCCCCCCAGCGCCCCCAGCGCACTCGCGCGCTCGCTCTCACCTCTCTTGAGCGCCACATGTCGTCTCTGGGTTTGGAGGAACGTCCCTCTGCAGAGGCGCTCCGGTAGAGGCCGCCAGAATCTCACCAAATGCTCTCTGGGCCAAACTCACTGAGGGGGAGGGCTCAGGGCTCCGCGGTTTGGCCTGGTTTGGGATAGGCCATATTTCTGATGAAGTTTCTTGAGGGCCTTAGAAACATATTCTGTATTCCCCCTGGAATAGCCACTGGTCCCTTTTTTAGAGCAGAAATGGAAAGATCGTGCAAAGGCAGCAGCCTGCTGTGTGAGCTGTATGATAACGGAGGCCGTTGCTTTGAGAGCTTTCCTCCTCTGGGGCCCTGCATAGCACCTCCCTAACCTGACCTCAGTCCTTAGTCCTCAGTTTCAGAAACTGTCTTGGGAGAATCCTTTTTATCCAATTCATAGATAGTAACTAATTCATTGCTATGGGAGCCAGAGTAAAACTGGGGATTAGAATGAAACCCTCGCTTGATTGCTGTATACATTTGAGGTTTTCTTAAGTTCCATTTCCTGAAGTTAAGCCATGGTATGATTAGGACAATGGTCTCTCCAGATCTGAAAGTGGGTCTGGTTCAAGGGAAGGGATCTCTCCAATAAATCCTCTGGGGACACAACATCAGGCACTGACTTCAGTTGGTAGAACACACATTGGCTTTATTCTAATTATGTTCGTCTCCTGTGTCAGTGCTGTAGCTTCTGAGATGTGAGGGGAGCACTAGCGACACCTGGGCAGAAATGGGGCCCCCTACAAACCACACCAGAAATCTAAAGCAATGCATTCCCCAACTGCAGGACTGCAGCATATCATTTCCACAGGAAGTAGGTGCTTCTGTTGATGTAAATATCCAGGGAATAATGTTTAAGATTTAAAGGAAAACCACCAAGACCTTGGGAAATTTGTATTATTGCTCCATACCTTTTGGGAAATTGTATTGTTTACAGTTTCTTACAGAAAAATAATTGTGAGAAAAGGCAAATTTCTAAATTTACTCTAGAAAAGATCTATAATTTTCCAGAGTATGAAGGCCCTCAGTTTTCTAGTTATGTTTAACCCAGGGTATGATAAATCTAAGATACCTGTTGTTATTTTTGAACATTCCAGAAATTATGAAATTTCTTTTCAAATGAGAAATTGTAAATAAATGCCAGGAACAGGGCATGAAGATGTGAATATATATAGGAATTGTTAATCTGATGACATCTTTAGTCACAGTTATTAAATTACTATGGGTTCTTAATTAAATGCAGATAAGATGCTCATTTGAAAGGGTTTTCTAACTCTAAGATGGATAAATTGAACACATGGATTTCTTCATTTTCTGAGCTCTTGTAAGATTTATCCTAAGATAAAGTTCCTTGTCAGTTGCTGTAGTTTGGGTTTTATATGTTCCCCAAAGACTCATTTGTTTAAAAGTCTTGGTCCCTGGGCCTGTGGTGCTATTGGGAGGAGGTGGAACCTTTAGGAGGTGGAGTCTAGTGTGAGGAAGTTAGGACACTGGAGTTGAGCCTTCATAAAGGATATTGGGACCCCAGCCTCTCCTCTTCCTTTCTTTTTTCACTTCCTTGCCTTGAGGGGAATAGTTTGCTCCACTACATACTCTCTTACGTGAGAGTATGCCTCACTGCAAGCCCAAGAACAATGGGGTTAAGCAACTATGGACTGAAACCTCCAAAACTGTGAGAAAAAAATAAAACTTTTATCCTTACAAGGTGTTTAATCTCAGGTGTTTTGTCACAGTCATGCAAAACTAACAACAGTCAAAATCATTAAAAAAGAATCAATAAGATTTTATAATCAACATAATATACTTTTCATTTATAGGTATTGAAATTACAGATTTAAATATTCCAAAAACAGATACTTTTCTCATAAGATTAAACAACATAATGCAAATAAAAGTTCAAATTATTAATGAATTTAAATCTTTACAGATTGTCACACAAAGTCATCCAGCCTATTTTTGAAAAAAAAAAAAAAAAGTAAGTAGGGATTGCTTTCATATTAGTAAGACACGGACATTAATTCTTACTGAATGAAGTATCAATTTTAAGTGAATGTGTTCTTTTAATGGAGGGTGTTTAAAATTTCCTTGGTTATTTTTGAAAATTTTCCATCAGCTTCAAGTTCACACATATTGTACATATGAAAATTACATTAAGCAAGATTTGTTTGTTAAAACTATTTAAGCATGTGGCCTAAATACTTTTCTCCTTTCTGTAATGAAATGTTATTCCAGTCTTTCCTCATTATGTTAATATAAAATATAACAGGTCCTCACATTAGGTGGACTGATCACCTGAAGGGATGGTGAAATGATCAGATGGACCACAATTTTGTGGAAACTCGCATTGCTAGACAGTACCTATTACTGTGTCAATATCTTTTGGATTGATATGGGATTCAATGCTTGTCCTGAGAAACGTGGTCTATCAGTTGAATTCTGATTTGTTCCAGTTGAATTTTACCTTTTATTGAGTGCAATTAAGTAACGTAGTTATAATTCTGGAGAACAGTAGAGGGCACCCCAGTTTCATACAACCTCAGTGCTGGTGGTCTGTCTGTTTTGGTTTCCAGTAGGAAATCTTAAAATAGCCGAATTTAGGGAAGCGGGGCAATGACTGGAGCATTTACCTTAAAATAACATTAACTCTGTACCTCACAGGACACACTGCATCTATAGCAGAGGCTGAGAAGGTGCCTCTTTGTGTGGGTGGGCGTGGTAGAGGTGCTGAACATAAGAAAACCAAACTATCATGTTAGTAAGATCAGGTAGTATCTGCCCTTCCTCCAGCCTCATCCATGTTGTTGCAAATGATAGGATTTCCTTCTTTGTTAAGACTGAATAATATTCCATTGCCATCCATTGTACCCAGCACATTTTCTTTATCCTTTCACCCATCAACTGACATTTGAGTTGCTTCCATGATTTGGCTATTGTGAAAAATACTAAAATGAACATGGTCATGCAGTTATCTCTTTCAGATAAGGTACACACACACACACTCACACACTTAGAAATAGGGCTGAGATATAGTTCAGTGGTAGAACCCTTGCCAAGGATTCATGAGGCCCTAGATTTGAAACCCAGCAACATAAATATATGTGTGTGTGTGTGTGTGTGTGTGTGTGTGTGTGTGTTTGTGTGTGTGTATCCTATGGTGATCCATATATTGCTGGATCATATGGCCTACCAGGGGTTGGAGTTAGGGAGAAATGGGGAGATGTTGGTCAAAGAGTACAAATTTTCAGTTTTTCAGGATGAGTAAATTCTGGAGATCAAATTTGAAATTTGCTAAGTGGGTATATTTTAATGGTTCTTAAGAAAAAAGAAGAAGGAGAAAAAAGATGAAGAGGAGAAGGATGAAGAGGAGGCAAAAAGAAAGTGGTGTAACTATATGAGATGATATATAGGTTAATGAGCTTAATTGAGATGATTATTGTAATGTGTATATGTATATTAAATTGTCAAGTTGAACACCATAAAGACACACAAATAGACCTCAATAAAGAAAAAAATATATAATGTTGTCCTGAGGAAGCAGAGCTTGGTTAAGGTGAGAGGGTAAATGTTCCAAACTGAGAGTCCACACATGTAGAATAAGACACATGCATGGAACTGTGTGTAATTTTGTATTACTGAAGAATGAAGAGTAAGGTAAACATAGAGATAAGATGAGTCAGGTGTGCCCAAGCCAGGCTTGGGAAGATAGGAAATGTGGACCCAAGAGGTTGATTTCCTCCTACAAGCCTTAGGGAGCCATAGAATGTAGTTTTGGTGTCATGAGAAAAACGAGATGCTAGAAAAAAATCACCCTGGCAAGTATATCCAGAGAAAGCTTTGAGAGGAGGCAAATCTTGGCTAAAAGCAAATATGGACATCCAGGTACAACACAGGGCCAGCCTATTGCAAGAATTTAATGAACCAGTTACTTCAACCATGGAATGACGAACTCATTGATTCACCTGTATTCAAAGCAGTTCTTCGCTTTGGGCCTTCCTTGCTTATTAAGGAAAAAGAATGGTCAAGCCTGACTGGAAGAAGTAGGACAATTCCTAGGAACCTGAAAAAGAATGGGTACAAAAAAATAACAGAAAAGGCAAAAGAAAGAGTAGGAACAGAGGTAGGAACGTGCAGGCCCCGAGGTGGTAAACGCTGTTTATAGGAGGCACAGACTGGGTATTTTCAATCCATATTTTATTTCTTTATCTTTCACATTTAAATTAGAGTTCTCAAATTAGTTATTTCAAGGCTACATGTAGATGACAGACATGTTTTAATTAGCTGACAATATTTTAAAATAAATACAGTATTTGAAAACCAGATTTTCCATAAATGAATGCATCCATTCATGAATATCTCTAGATTTCTGGATTTAAAAAGGGAAGAAAAACCCACAGATTCAGCAACATTGAGTGTAATTTCACATCTTTTTTGCCTCACCTCCACCTATTTGTACTGGCATGGGCTCCTCAGAGCAACATAGAGTATTTTTTTTTTTTTATACTGAGCTTCATTTATATTACTTGGAAAATAGAGGCAAATGAGGTATTAAAAATACCTAAGAAAATTTTTGAATTTTATTTTTATCTTCATTATTGGCTTATTAGTTATGTCTATTTCTATTTTATATTATTCTTATTTTAGTGGTGATGCTGGGGCATAACAATACACAGCTTTAATTTACCACAGTCTACTTTTAAGTAGTATCATGCCATTTTTTGCATAAGGTGATGGAACTAGCAAGAAAGATAATTAAAATAGTCATTGTAAAATGTGTTTAGATTTAATTTATATAGTATATGAATATTATACACTATAGCATATGAATCTCACAAAACAACTTTATTATGAAGTATAGTATATTAATCTTATAACAATTATGCTTCTATTTTTCTTTCCTATCTTATTTGGTGGTGATATAACACTTATTACTTCTACATTCAATAAATTGCCTTTTAATGTAATGATCAATTATTAAATGGGTTTTCAAATGAAGAAAAGATGTCATAGGGTATCATTTTAATTTTGCTTGTAGAAATTCCTTTATTGTTCTTATTTTGATTCTTTTTAGTTATACATGATAGTAGAGTATACTTTGACCTATTTAATCAAACATGTAGTACATCTTATTCTGATTAGGATCCCAGTCGTGTGGTTGTATATGATGTGGAGATTCACTGTGGTCTGTTCATATATGTACACAAGAAAGTTATGTCAGATTCATTCCACTGTCTTTCCTATTCCCATCTCCATCCACTCCCCTTTGTTTAGTCCACTGAACTCCCCCCTCTCTCATTGTGTGTTAGCATTTGCATATCAGGGAGAACATTCTACCTTTGGTTTTTGGGAATTGGCTTATTTTGCTTAGCATAATAGTCTCCTGAAATCCATCTATTTACCAGCAAAAGCATGAAGTCATTCTTTTTTATGACTGAGTAATATTAGTTTTGTATATATACCACATTTTCTCTATCCATGCATCTGTTGAAGGGCATTTAGGTTGGTTCCATAGCGAAGTTACTGTGAATTAAGCCACTATAACCATTGATGTGGCTGTGTCACTGTAGTATGCTGATTTTAAGTCCTTTGGGTATATAAGGAGGAGTGGGATAACTGGATCAAATGGTGGCTCCATTTCATGTTTTCTGAGGACTCTGCATATTGCTTTCCAGAGTGGTTTCACCAATTAGCAGTCCCATCAACAATGTATGAGTGTACCCTTTTCCCCACTTCCTCACCAACATTTATTGTTGCTTGTATTCTTAATAATTGCCTTTTTGAATGAAGTGAGATAGAATCTCAATGTAGTTTTAATTTGCATTTCTCTAACTGCTAGAATGTTGAACATTTTTTCATATATTTGTTGATGGATCATGTTTCTTTTTCTGTGAAATGCCTGTTCAGTTTCTTTGCCCATTTATTGATTTTTTTTTTTTTTTTGGTGTTAAGTTTTTTGAGTCCTTTATATATACTGGGGATTAATGCTTTATCTGAGGTGGTGGCAGAGATTTTCTCCCATTCTGTAGGCTCTGTCTTCATGCTTGATTGTTTCTTTTGCTGTGAAGAAGCTTTATAGTTTGATAACATTCCATTTATTGATTCTTGATTTTAATTCTTGTGCTTTAGCAGTCTTATTGAGGAAGTCAGTTCCAAAGCCAATATGATGGAGAGTTGGGCCTACATTTTCTTCTAGTATTTTCAGAGTCTCTGGTCTAATGCCTCGATCCTTGATCCACTTTGAGTTGAGATTTTTGCAGGGTGAGAGATAGGGGTTAAATTTCATTCTGCTACATATTGATTTCCATACTACCCAAAGCACTGTACAAATTTAATGCAATTCCTGTTAAAATTCAAATGACATTGTTCAAAGAAATAGAAAAAGCAATCATGAAATTCATTTGGAAAAATAAGAGGCCCAGAATAGCCAAAGCAATCCTTAGTGAGAAAATTAAAACAGAAGGCATCACAATACTGGACCTTAAATTGTACTACAGAGCCATAGTAACAAAGACAGCATGGTATTGGCACCAAAACAGACATGAAGACCAGTGGAATAGAATAGAAGACACAGAGACAAACCTTTTTCTTGTAATCATCCACCATCTGGAAAAGTTCATATTCATCTTTGGTTTTGAAATATACTATTTTGTCAGGAAAAATTCTTGACTGATAATTGCTTTTATATATAGTTTTTTTTTGTTTGTTTTTAGTTGTAGATGACACAATACCTTTATTTTATTTATTCATTTTTATGTAGTGCTTAGTATTGAAGCCCGTGCCTCACACATGTGATGTAAGTGTTCTCCCGCTGAGCCACAAACCCAGCCATGGTATATGCTTTTAAGTCTCTATCTTTGTTTCCTGCCTTGCCTTGATTCTAACCAGATGTCTGTTATTGTTTTTCTCTTTATTTCTCTGTACACAGTGATATTTGTTCCCACATCTGATTTTATCATTTTTTTAATTCATTTTTTTTTATTGTAAACAAATGGGATACATGTTGTTTCTCTGTACATGGAGTAAAGGCGTACCATTTGTGTAATCATAAATTTACATAGGGTAATGGCGTTTGATTCATTCTGTTTTTTTTCCCTTCCCCCCCACCCCTCTTTTCCCTCTATATAGTCCTTCCTTCCTCCATTGTTGCCACCCTCCTTAACCCTAACCCTAAACCTAACCCTAACCCTAACACTAACTCATTTTTTCTTTATCACTAGTTTTGATCCTTTCAATTGTAATATACTGTAGTGTATTTTTCCCTTTTCTACAATGTTTTGTAATTCTTCAAGCCTTGGGTATATTAGCTTAGAGTTCATCAAACTTGGAAATTTTTTATTCATTATTTCTTCAAATCTTATTTTGTACCTCTGCCACTTTGACTTCATATTGTTCCCATGGGTCACTGAATCTTTTGCTAATTGTTTTCCGGTGTGCTTCATTTAACACACTTTTCATTTCTGTGTCTTCAAGTTCATCCTCATGTTTTATTTTGCACTGTTTGGATGATATCGATACTATCAATTTGTCTTTCACTTTCAGCATTGCAGTTTTCATTTCATTTCTGAATATTCCTCTTTTATATTTTTTGTCTCTCCTGCTCCCTTTCATATTTTAACAGACCTAAGAACATTTTAATAATAGCCATCTTAAAGTCTTCCTCTGCTAATCCTATTATTTTTCTGCTTTTGTTTATGTTGAATACTTTGCTGATTTTTCTTCTGATAAAGGTCACTTTTTTCTGCTTCTTGCCATGTCTGCTAATATTTTTGTATTGTAGGTTACACCTTGTGAATTTCTTGTTTCTGAGTAACTGCGTTTGGTTGTTTCACATCACAATGTGAACTCTGGAAACTATTTAGCTTACAGAGCCCTGATTATTCTTCACTCAGCCTTATGGAATTTCCTTCTATGAACACATAACTTTCAATTCATGAATAAACTCAAGTGAAATCATCTATGATGATTTCTGAAATTATTACTTCACACTGTCCCTCTGTCATGCATTTTACCTCAAACATTTCAGTTGTCTTATGCTTGCTGATGGTATTAATTGTCTCTTCACCTCAGGGATTGTGTGTGTGTATGTGTGTGTGTGAGTTCTTTAAGATCTACTTCCATGCTGGGTGCTGTGACACACACATGTAATCCCAGTGGCTCTAGAGGCTGAAGCAGGAGAATCACAAGTTCAAAGCCAACCTCAGCAATTTAGTGAGCCCCTAAGCAACCTAGCAAGACCCTTTCTCAAAATGAAAGTAAAAATGGGCTGGGGATGTGACTCAGTGGTTGACCCTGGGTCAATCTCTAGTTAAAAAAAAAAAAAAAAAAAAATCTACTTCCTTGCAGAAATGAGGAATGAATATTGGATTAACTTTCTTTTCTTCTCTTAGGAGTCATGTTTCTACAAACTATTGTTCAGCTTTGGAAATAGTTGTTTTATGTTTATTGTGTAGTTTTCCAGATGTTTATAGTGAGAGGATTGAGTCTAGTCATTGGGAGCGGCAAACAAATTATTGCTTTGAACTCCATAGCCATAGACAGCTTGCCTGCCCCATCTGGGAATCTTTCCATGTGAAGGTGCAGAAAGACTCACTCATTTGCAGATGGCCACTGTTGCCCATTTGCAGGTGGTCGCTGTTAATGGGGCAGATTCCATGTTTGGTGTGGAATTTATGGGTTGGATAGCTTTGAATTAAGATGCCTGCTATCCTGGGGTAAAAGAGATACCAGTAGGCCTAACTAGTGTCTCAGCACCTACTGTCCAGAAGAGGAAGAATTATTGCGCAAGTGATAAGTCTCCAACGAGGCCAACTTCCCCATAGCTTCTAGCTTCTTGTTTACCTTGAAGAACTCCTCCTCACCATAAATTCCTTGGTGTGTTTCACTATAAATAAAGCATTCATGGACTTTTTCTTTTTGTTAGGATCAGACCCATCTGGTCTCTTCCACTGGTCAAGTCCCTGCTTTGAAAAATATCTTTTTGTGTCTTTAGCTTTATTTCTTGATATTACTTTTTCAGACTTTTTATTTTCAGCCATCCCACACCTCTGAGGGTTACTTATTCCATCTCCATGCAGGCTGTGGGCGACACTTAGTAATAACTCCATATCTTGAATTTTGCAATTATGTTAGTGAACATTTTATAACAGAGAAACATGAAAATATTCTTCTCCTGTCGTAGATAACTATTTACTATTTTATTTACTTTTGATAAACAGAAAATTCAACATTCACTTCAAGGTTGGCCTGTAGTATTTTATGAACAGATAATTTCTCTTGCTGAGAAACATTTCATTTCATGAATTTAAGTATTGCCATATATTTATACCTTCTTATGCTGGTGGTCATTGAATTATTTCCAATATTTTGCTCTGGCATTCTGGGAACATGTGCAAGAGTTTGTTTTGCTTTCTACATTTTTTTATTGGTGCATTATGACTGTGCATAATGATGGGATTTGTTGTTACATATTCATATATGCACACAATATAACAATACAATTTGGCCAATATCACTCCCTAATACTTCCTTCCTCCCTGTCCAACTCCTACCCATTGTTCCTTTTCCTCTCTTGATCTCCCTTTGATTGTCATTAGATTCATCTCCACCTTTCTTTTCCTTTTTCCTCTCTAGGTTTTGCTAGAGAAAACATATACAACCCTTGACCTTTGAGTTTGACTTTATTTTGGTTAACATATGTTCTACAGTTCCAACCATTTTTCTGTAAATGAGATGATTTCATTTTTCTTTATGACTGAATAAAATTCCATTGTGTATACATACCACATTTTCTTTATCCATTCATCCATCAACAGACAACTAGACTGGTTCCATAGTTTGGCTATTGTGAATTGAGCTGTTATAAACATGGTATGCATGTATCACTGTAGTATGATGACTTTAATTCTTCAGGATAAATAGTGTGGAGTGGTATAGCTGGGTGATATGGTGAGTCCATGCCTAGTCTTTTGAGGAAGCTCCATACTGATTTTGGTAATGGTTGTACTAATTTAGAATCCCACCAATGATGTTAAATATTCCTCTTTCTCTACATCCTCTTCAGCACTTATTGAATTCTTTATGAGTGCCGCTCTGACTGGTGTTAGATAATATCTAAGTGCTATTTTGATGTGCATTTCCCTACTTACTAGTAATGTTGAACATTTTTTTCACATATTTGTTGGCCACTTGTATTACCTCATTTGAGAAATGTCTAATTCACTTGTCCATTTATTTTATGGGTTATTTGGTTTTTGGTGTAAAGTTCAAGTTCTTTACATATTCTAGATATTAGTCCTCTGTCAGAAAAGTAGCTAACAAAGATTTTCTCCATTCTGTAAGTTCTCTCTTTACATTCCTAATTATTTCCTTTGTTGTGCAGAAACTTTATAACTTGATGTCATCCAATAAGGGTTTTTATAGGGCAGCATTTCTCAAATTTTCCATCTTTAAACCTAATTACATTCTTAAGTTATTTATGATCCCATTATTTTTTTCTCTTTTTTTTATTCTTTTGTTTTGTATATTATAGCTAACACTTTTAAACACTAAAACTAAAAATTGAGATTTAAGCATCTTGTTTATTTTTGTAAAAATAGCATTATGAGCTGGGCATGGTGGTGCACACCTATAATCCCAGTGGCTCAGGCTGAGGCAGGAGGATCTCAAGTTCAAAGACCACCTCAGCAAGGCCCTAAACAACTCAGTGAGATCCGGTCTCTAAAAATATAAAAAAGGGATGAGGATGTGGCTCAATGGTTAAGTGCCCCTGGGTTCAAATCCATATAAATAAATAAATAAATAAATAAATAAATAAATAAATAAATAAAATGACATTATGTATAAACATGAATAGCTATTAAAAATAACTAAACATTTCAAAAACCTTTATGAGGACAAGTGGCATTGCTTTACATTTAAACAATTTTTTCAGAAAAGGTCTAATCGAAAGGAATTGGATTTTCATATCTACTTCTATACTCAATGCCCTCCTTGTTGAAGTAATAAAAGTTAATCTAGCATCACACTAATATGTAGTTGTAAAAGGAAGGAGATTTTAATAAGGTTTTTCAATAAGTCAGTATTCTTTGATACTATACCAAAATTCCACAGTTAGTAATTTCTCTTTTTTCTCTAGCTTTATTAATGAATACTTAACATACAAAAATTTTATATATTTAAGATATTTAAGGAAATGCATTGCTATAAATATACATTGTGAAATGATTACCAAAACGAAGTTATTTATCATATCCATCACCTCACATAGTTATCTTTTATTTGTGATTGTACATCTGATGAGAATATTTAAGACCTACTCACTTAGCAAATAACATACTTTCTTAAATGCAAGTTACAATGTGGACTCTGATAATTTATCATCAATAAACTTTTCACACCCTGTTTTATGAAAATTTACTGACCAATTCAACATTCACTCAAGAATTCTTAAGAAAGCAAGAATAGAGGCACATTTCCAAAATTTCATAAAGACCACCACCATAAACAACAAAAACTTACATATAATGTCATACTTAATGTTGAAAGATAGAATGCCTATCCCTTCAGATTAGGAAAAAAACAAAAGATGTCTCATCACTCTTTTCAATATAAACATAGCACAAAGAATTGTAGTAAAAGCATTATGGGTAAGCAAGGACATATAAATTTTATAAATTGGAAAGGAAGAAATAAAACCATCATTTGTGCATGTGACATTATTATCAACACAGAAAATTACAAGGAATCCCAAAGAATATATAAGGGAAAAGAATAAGAAAAAAAATTGATTCATTTATTACTATCAAATGAAATGGATCTATTTATGAATAATAATAAACGGATTCATTTATATATACTAGCAATTAACATGTAGGAACCAAAACTGAAAACATATTACCACTTACAACTACTTATGAGAAATAAAATGTATATGTAAAACTTAAAAAATATATATAGGACTTGTGTTATAAAAACTGAATCACTGATAAAATAAATCAAAAAGAGCTAAATAAATGGATAAATGTGTTTGTGCCTGAAAAGATACAATGTTGGAAAGATATCTTATTCTCAAACTGATATATAGACTTAATGTAATTTATATCAGAATGCCAGCCAGACATTTTGTAGGTACACATAAACTTATTCTGAAATCTATGTGGAGAAAAATAACCAAAACATTTTAAATAGGTAAAACCATTTTGAGAGGGAAAAATAAAATAGAAAGAATTGTACCACAGTTTTAAGACTTACAATATGTTTTAATCAGGCAAGTATTATTTTGACAGAAAAAGATATGTATACATAGATATAGAATGCAACAATATACTCATGCATGTATGAACAAGGTTTTGTCCCCAAAAGAACAAAATAAATTCAATGGAGAAAGAACAATTTTGTCAAAAAATGAAATTGGAACAATTGGAAATTCAAAGACAAAACAATGATCCACATACTAAACCTTATACTCTATGTACAAATTACTCAAAATGAATCACAGTCTTCAGTGTATAATACAAGCTATAAAACTTTTCAGAGAAAAGACAGGATAAATTTTGAGGACCTAGGACTATGCAAAGGACTTGTAGAAATGAAGTGAAATGTACACAAGAAAAGCATCATAGATTAGATCTCACCAAAATTTAAAACTCCCATTGCATGAAAGATCCTGTTAAGAAGATAAAAAGGGGTGGTATGAAAAATGGTGGAATGAGACAGACATCATTTCCCTATGTACATGTATGATTACATGAATGGTATGAATCTACATCATGTACAGCCATGGAAATGAACTGAGGTACCGCATTTGTGTACAATGAATCAAAATGCAGTCTAAAAATTTAAAAATAAGTAATTTAGAAAAGAAGATAAAAAGGAAAAACTACAACAAAATAGAAGAATATATTTGCAAAGCACATGTTTGAAAATGAAATTCAATCTAGAATATATAAAAGACCCTCAAAACCCAACAACAATGAAACAATCAGGCAAATTAAGAAATGAAAAAATGATATGAAGAGATATTTCAACAAAGAGGATAAGCAGATGGCAAAAAGACATTCAACATATTAATAATTAGGGAAATTAAAACCATAATGAGATATCACTGAACACTTATAGAATGGGTAAAATAAAAAAATAATAACAATATCAGATGCTGATGTGGATGCAGAGCAACTGGATGGTTTTTACATTGCTCTTGGGAATGTGAAATGGTACAACCCCTTAGACATGAGTTTGGCTGTTCAAATAAATAAAATTAACATTTATTTTCCCTATGACCTATGAATTGAATTACTGAGTATTTATCCCAAAGAAACAAAACTTAGTTACATGCAGAAATTTGCACAGAGATGTTCATAGCAGCTTTGTTTATAACAGCCCAAACAGGAAATAATCCAAATTTACTTCAACAGGTAAATGGTCAAACAACTGGTACGTTCATACCATAAAACATAGATTGAGTATCTTTTATCTGAAATACATGGGGCCAGACATGTTTTGGTTCTTTATTTTTTTCAGATACAGATACATTGGGGATATATGTCAAGCCTAAACATGAAATACATTTATGTCTCATATGTACCTTATCTATCGGGACTGAATCTTATGCAACAATTTTATGCGTGAAATGTTTTATCTGTGCTCAAAATGTTTCAGATTTTGTAGCATTCCGGATTTCAAATTTTCCTCTTAGGAATGCTAAATCTGTACTGCCGAAAAACAAAAAGGAATGAATCATATCAGTAAAAACAACTTAATCCTTTCTTCACAGTCCGTATGCCATTTATTTCCTTTTCTTGTCTTACTGCACTAGCTGGGATGTTTAGTAGGACATTTAATGTATGTGATGAAAGAGAACACTATTTCCTTATTCCCAATATTAACTGCTGTATTTTTAAATTTAAGTTTAGACCAAGAATCCGTAAATGTTGGCATACTGTGCAAATCTAAACTATTACTTATTTTTGTAAACAATGTCTTATTGGAAGACAGTCCTTCATTTACATATTGTGTATAGATGCTTTCTTGCCGAACAGCACAGTTGAGCGGTTGGATAGAAACCAATAGCCTACAAAACTACTTATTCTCCAGTTCTTTTCAAAAAGGTTTTTCTGATTTCTTTATACTGTTGACAGTGATAATTATATATTGCATTCACTTGTACACTTTCTCTCAGTCTATATACTTATTCTACTCTGTTATGCTGTTTTCCTTCTTCCTTTCTTTTCTTTTTCCTTGTCAATGTTTCCTATAACAATTTGAAGAATTTCTACTTTAAAATGTTTCTCCATTACAATTTTAAGTCCAACATTAATCAGAATACAACCTTCAGATTAAGTGCTTTATGAAATAGGTATTTACCTATCATCCTGCACATACACACCATTTTTGTTCATTATTTTTAAACTTCTCATTTTGACAACACCATGAGTTAGACCCTAACATTATTGTATATTTTGTGCAAAGAATATTTTAAAAAATCTTTCTTTAACCATTTTTTCTCACTATTTTTGCCTGTCAAAACTTTCTCCTTGAGCGTTTTATGTTTCTTTTTTCTTTCTGTTTTGATTTCCTTGGCATATGTTAGCTGAAGTGAATGCCCTCTATTTTTGTTTTGTTTGGGGACTTTTTTTTTTCCAATCTGAAAATTATCTTGAGTTCTTACTTACTGTTGAAAATCAGTTTTGCTAGGACTATAATTCTATATTGGCAGTCATAATCTCCCAGAAATTTAAACAGTTTTTTCATGAACTTCTGACCTGCATTGTTGCTATTTCAAGAAATTTTCTATCTTTTCTCTTTTTGAAGTAGCATAGCTTTCTCTTTGTTGTCTTTAAGGAGTCTGTCTGTCTGCCTCTCTCTCTTTCTCCCCCTCTAACCTCCCTCCCTCTCTCTTCTAATGTTTTCAAGTATACTCACTATGTCTAAGTATATATTTAAACTCTGTTGTATGCTTTTATCTATGGATTTTGTGTATTTTAATAAGTTCAGGAAAATTTGTACCTCTCCCTTCTTCTACTTATTTTCTCATTTTGGAGTATTAATGAACTATCATCATGGCTTCTCACTCTGTCATCCATATTTCTCGAACTTGCATATTTTCTACAACTTGCTTTTCTGTGCTACATTTATTCCTGTCAGTTTGCTCATTTCCTCCTGCTGTCTCATTTATTTAAGCCAAGTATAAGAATTTAGTCCTAATGAAGACATTTATTTTCTAAAAGTTGTATTCAGTTTATTTGTTAAATCTGCCTTGTCATTTTAATAGTCTCGTATTCCTTACAGATTTTTACTTTATCATTTTATACATATACTCCAGCATAATTTCGTTTTTGTAATGTATAATAGAGCCTGCATGCTTATTTTGTATAGACATTTGCAGAGTTTGATATCTAAAGTCCTGGTGTGTCTAAATTTTTTTTTTCCCAATGATTATCTCTCTCATAGTGTCTTATTTACTTGGACTGCATAATTGTGTATTTATCTATCTAACTGATCCTGCAGGCTATAATTGGGAATGCTCTTCTCCAGTGGCACTTGATTTTGTTTTCAACTTGTGTTTGGTTTTTCAGCCTGGGTTTACATTCATCTAATTTTTGTTGTTGTTGCTGTTTTGAATTTATTTTTCAAATAAATTCAAGAGGTAATGTAAGATTGATTTGTAAACTTCAAGGCAGTCCCATGACCTCATATTTCCACAATAAGCACTTGTTGTTATTGTTCTCTTTCTCTTCTTTCTCCTCCTCCTCCTCTTTCTCCTCCTTCTTCTTTTTCTTCATGTCCTCCTCCCCTCCTCCTTCTTCTTCCATTGCTTCTTGTTGGTTTTATTGTTGTTATTATTCCTCCCCAGCAGTCAGAACGAAATACTTTTCATAAAGTTTCCTCTGCTGGGAAGTGACTTCTTCACTAAGTTTGCAGAGGTTTACATGCCTTGATTTCATGTAGTAATATCAGGTTAAATTTCAACTTTCCTTGGGTCCAGTGCTTAGTCTTGCATTGCTCTGAGGAACTGCTCAGCTATTTCAGATTCACTGGTTCCTGTAATATTGTTTGGATATGCGGTATCTGCCTAGAAAGTTCATACGTAAATTCAGGAATGTTTAGAGCTGAAATGATCAGATTATGAGAGCTGTAATTTAATCAATTAATTAATCCATTTGATGGATTAATAATTTGAAAGGACTACTGTACTAAGGATAACTGTAGGCAGGTAGAATGTGGCTCAAGGAAGTAGATCACTGGGGGCATACCCCTGTGGACTGTATATCTACTACCACTCTTCTCATTTTCTATCTGCTTCCTGGCTACCATGAACTGAGAAATTTTGTTCCACTTGACTCTTCCACTATAATATATGATATCATCTTGGTCTCAGAGCAATGGAGACATTCACCATGTACTGAATCTCTGAAATCACGAGTCTAAAATAAAATTTTTCTATTCTAAGTTGTTCTTATCATTTTTGTCACAGTGATAGAAATCTGACTAACACATGTAGTATTTGATCTTGGAATTTCACTTACTTTCTAATAAGCACATCATTCCTGGTTTTTCATAAATTATCCTTCATTTATTTTCATCGTGTAATAACCATTTGGAGCAACAGTTATGCTTCTAAAATAGATGTATCTATTCTAGTCCATGCCTATTCTAATGTGACTTGCATTTAGAAATGTTTAAATTTTTTTTCTGTATGCAATTAAAAATTTAACAAAGGCAAAAATCTGGGCATTTCGATGGTAAATTTGGAGTTTGCACCAAATTGTCAGCTCCAATTAGCCAATACAATGTAAAGATTGTGGGCATTTATGTTTAGCTATGAATAAAAACATAAGAAGCTCAGATAGTTCAGCAAAAAGCTCAATAAAATCAGAGTCAAGATCACTATATAAATGCAAATTTTATGGCTTATTACATCAAATAGCTACATTTCTCCAAATTGGAAAGGAGGAATATGGACTAAGATTACATTTTAATACCAGTTAATTTTAAGGGGAAAAGTGAGACCCAAGTCATAAGTGTATCAACATTTGTATGAGAAGTAGAAAATAATTATTTATATTGGACCTTATGTAGCAAGATACGTGGAATTCTGATGCAACCACTAGCAGACACTAAAGATAACCTCCATATGTGCTGCTAAAAGAAATACTCTTCAAAAACAAGGATCTATAAAGTCTGAAAGTGAAAGATGGAAAAGAAAAAACTATACAAACACTGACCAAAAGAAAGCCAGTGTAACCATATTATATCAATGTCAGATAAAATAGACTCTAAGGCAAAGATTATTTCCAGAGATAGAGTTATCTTACACTGTACTAGAAATATATAATCATTCTAAATTTGTAGTATTTAAAAAAAATAGACTCAAGTATATTTACTTATTTATTTATTTATTCATTTTTGGTACCAGGGATTGAACCCAGGGACACTTAACCACCAAGTCACATCTTCAGCCCTTTTTTATATTTTGTTAGAGACAAGGTCTCACTGAGTTGCTTATGGGTTTGCCGAGTTGCTGAGGATGGGTTTGAACTCACGATCCTCCTACCTCAGCCTCCTGAGTCACTGGGATTACAGGTGTGTGTCACAGCACCCACGAGAATGGCTTTCGATAAAAAGAATGGCCTTTTCAAGCACTGTCAAAGATACGGAACAATTGGAATTCTTGTATACTAATGAGAATATTAATTAATGTAACACTTTGGAAAGGTGCTTGACGTTATTCATTAAGGATGAACATCCATATACACTATGAAGTCATACTTTCAATAGCCATACTTTGCAATATAAATGCCCATGTGTGCCCCAAAGGACAGGTCCAAACGTATTCTTAATAGGATATTTCCAAAACCTGGAAAAACTCAGTCATCCATAACAGTATGGATTAATAAATTATGGACTATTTATACATGAAATACAATGAAACTCAATGAATAACTGAGGTAAAAATATGCAAAAGTCTTCCAAAGGAAAGTCACAAAAGAATATTATGCATTACCATTCACATGAAGATATAGAACAGGCAAAGATAATACACAATCTAGAAATTGCCTTATTGTTTTTTGTTGGGACTAATGACAGGTTAACTAACTCAGGCTGACTCCTTACTCCCTGGCCAGTGAGCAAGATCAAGGCTCAAAGGCAGTTTCAAAGGTTAATGATGATAAACCGGGCCACCATTAGGGATTGATTAACAACAGTTCCGCAATGTGCTCGTGCTTGCCATATAGTCCTATGGGACTCTCACCTGCGTGAATCCTCCGTGCCTTGTGACCTTTAAGCTGATTGGTTCCCGCCTAGCCCCCACCCTACATAAAAGCTGTATGATTTCCTCAATAATGGAGTTCCTGCTCTGACAGGTCTTCCTGATGCCTCTGATTGTCCTCCGCCCCAAGGGCTGGGAACGGGGGTCAGTCAGCCCTACCTATCCCGGTCTGACCTTGTTGGGGAGTGTCCCCTTCCCTTGTTGCTGGTGGAGAAGAGCAAGGGGGCTTAAGACCCCGACAGTTTTTCTTTGTGAGGGTGGGGCATTTTAGTGGTTGGAAAGAGTGCATGAGGCTGGGGGTTTTCAATTTCTTTGGTGGTGCTTAACTGGTACTTCTCTTGCTGCCATGTCTCCATCTTGTGTATTTATGATTTCAACATGTGCCCATATTACAAAAGTTAGTACTGGAAGTCATTTTTGTTACTGAATTCTCAGTGTAGTTTGCAATTGAATTTTTAAAAAACCAAATAAATAGGAAAGTATAAAAAGAATAAGTAGTGCAGAATAGACTTGTTAAAACTGTAGACTCAGAAAGGCTGTGTGGGCAGAACTCTGCTCTTAAGTGTGTGTGTGGACCTGATTCACAATCAACATTACATTCCAGTGCATCGTCACTAGTTCCCTCTCAGATCTCCTTGACTTTCTTAATACCTTCATTTGGCCATCTCAATCCAGCACACCTGGGGTTCAGAGCCTGGATCTGAGATGTGTGTTCCCATAGCAGTCTGGACTAAAGTGCAAAAGAAGAAGGAAGAAGTTGGAAGCTGCCAGAGAGAGGGACCTACCCTGGGGCAAGTGCTTTGACTCTCTTAAGATTCTGTTTACTCCCTTTATTAACTGATTCCATATATTCAGTCTGTGGTGCTTCCATAAGGATTAAATGAATTCACATCTGATATAAATAACAGATAAATTCTTTAGATTTTTCTTTTAATACTTGAGGCTTAAATTTGACTGTGAAAGAGGACAGCTTGTGTTGGGATGCAACACGTATTTGAGGTTCCCATGTGTAAGTATGCTCTGTGTGGGAAGGTAAAAGATGCTGTTTATCAGAACCACCCTAAGAAGATGAGATAAGCTGCCTGTGCAAAACCCAGGGATGCAATTTCAAGTGCAGGGATTACATTTATGAAGACTATGCCACAGAAAAATAAATAAAGATGAACACTTTCTTTACTGCTATATTAGAGAAAACACATCTGGTGCACACCTAAGTACTTTTGTTTTATCAAGTCAAAGTGACTGACTAAAGCAATCCATTATAAAATTAAAACAAACAAAATTCACTCTACATGGCTGTGGGACAGGAATGAACTTGCAATTCAGTTGATCAGGTAGATAAAATTTATAAATATTTCCTTGGTGCTTTATTGGATTTATCCTGTTATTGCCTAAACATGCCAAAGGATCTTAAACAGTCTTCATATGCTTACATGAAAGTTCAATATTTATTTTCCTTGGCTTATTTGAAGTAGCCAAAAAAGAAAGAGAGAGAGAGAGAGAGTTGTGTAAGTTCAGGAGGTTGGGAAATACATCAATTTATGTGGCATTAAGTCAGGCATGGTGGTGCACGCCTGTAACCCCACCTACTCAGGAGGCTGAGGCAGAAGAATTTCAAGGCCAGTCTGTATGACACTGCCAGAACCAATTAAAAAAAATTATCATTCCTATTATACTTAGTCTGAAGAAGTCATCTAAAAGGGGTATTAGAGAGGGCACTCAGTTTGCAAAGAAAACCCTAGATTTTAGTGCAGTCCCTCTCCTATTCCATAAGTAACCTCAGAAACTTGATCTCTCTCTCTCTCTCTAGTTTCTCCAACTACTCTGTGAAAACCAAGGGCACATCTTTTCTTCAGAGCCTGCTAGAGGATAAAATGCAGTGCTGCGTATGAGAGCCCTTTTACAGTTAGAAAGCAGTACATAAATGTGAGACATTCTTATAAAACTTAGACCACCATTCACATCCAAAGACCAGTATCTTCCATTATGTAGGAATCTTCATAATCGAAAACTTGTTTTAGTATTCAAGGTGGCAGAACATTTGTGGGTTTAGACTGTTCTTCATCAGGAACGTGTCCCGATATTTACTATTTTGTTGTAGTTTGAGTGTTGAGTCATCACCAAAAGTCATGACCACACTCAACCAGCCAAGAGTGGCTCGAGCACGGTGATGACCTGTGAAGGGCACCAGTCACAAGCTTTGGGTGCGGTCACCTTATAGACCTGCTCCACTGTGGGCCATCTTCCTGGGCCCAAACCCAGAGCAATTCTGTCAGCTTACCTTGTCCTAGCAATTATCAGATAGCATAAAGTTGTGAACTTGCTTCTTGCTTCTTGTTGGCCTCAAACATACGCGAATTTGAACCAGGAAAAAAAGAAGAACAACCCACCCCAAACTTTGATATATTCATCCTCTACATAAAATAACATTGTATTTGGAGTTGTTTTTGGATCCACAATGTCAACTCTATCAAAGAATTACCCAGGTGGTAATATAGGTTGAACATTCACAATCCAAAAGTTCAAAATTAAAAATCCTCCAAATTTAAAACTGTTTGAGCTCAGATGTAACACTTTGAGTAGAAAATTTCACACTGTGAAATTTTGTTTCATGCGCAAAATTGTGCAAGCTTATCCATAGTACATGTGAAGATGTACATACATAAATGGATTTTTGTGTAGACTTGCACCCCATCTCCAAGATCTCTCACTATGTATAGGCAAATATTTCGAAATCCAAAAACCTCTGGTCCTGAGCATTTCAGATAAGAGATATTTGATGTATAGTGATATTTTGGTCCCTCTTCAGGTATATGAATGTAGCTAAAATTCAGAATTCCTTTAATATAAATACCACAAAAATATTAGTAAAAGGCACTGGGTTCAGGGGTGCAGACCTGTAATCCCAACTGCTTGGGAGACCTCTGAGGCAGAAGGATCACAAGTTCAAGGCCAGCCTTGGCAACCTAATGACTCCCTGTCTCAAAATAAATAGAAATGGCTGGAGATGTATGTCAGGGATAGAGCACCCCTATATTCAGTACTCTTTCCACAAAAAGAGTAAACAGGTTAAAAATATTTAATGTATGAATGAAAATACATGTTTTACTCAATTGCCAGACTATAAAATTTGTGCTATTTTCAATTCCTTTGAAAAATATTTAAGTAAAAATGTGAACAATCTGTCCAATAATTTTTAGGGAAATTCCTAAGCACCTTGTGGATACTTGAGAGATACTAAAACTAGAAGAAAATGAAAGCATTAGAAAAGTTTTCAACAGATCTGAATCATCAGGTTGGTTTTCCAAATTTATTTTTACTACAGATTTGGCCACTTTCCCCAGAAGTTTACATTTCTTAAAATGTGAATTCAAGATGCTGGTATGTTCCATTTACTCATCTATTTAAAAGAGAAATTTCAGTTTTCCCATGCTCATTTATCCGAACATGAAAAACACAGAGAATAATGTCAATTAAGCACAGTGTACATTGTAAGAAAAGTGACATATGGTATTATAGATGAAATTTTTACTTCTGACGTAAAAATATTGAATGGGAATTAATGTGAGAATTTATACAATGTCTTGAAGTATCCATCTCAAAATTTTTGGTGGGACAAGAAGGAATAAAAATAAAGAAAAAAATGAGAAAAGGCATAAAATCAATAATGAAATAAGATGACAATTTATAAAACTCCTGGCTGTAAGCATGCTTAAGTGGTGAGAATGAGACAGGAGTCTCTAGGTAAATGTCAGAAATAACCCTGCTTTATTAGTATCCCTTTCTTGATGTAAGTTGATAGTGGTTCTCAGGGTCTGTATTGGTTCTTGGTGGTTCCCCGTGGTATAATAGGTAGCCTCCATCACCTCTAAAATTCTCTAAAAGCCTATTGATATGCAGCTGGGTTTGAAAAACAATATTATTTTTGATATTTGTAAACCCTTCAATTTTAAAACAGTTCACATATGTGGACAGTCTGAACAGACAATCCACAGCAGACAAGATTCATGTGACAAAAGATGGTCACATCCTTGTTTAAATTCAGGTCTGCTTCCTGGTTTTAGTTTGTTCTTTGATGGTCCGGAGTGAGACAGACATCATTACCCTATGTACATGTGTGAGTACATGAATGGTGTGAATCTACATCCTGTACAACCATAGAAATGAAAAGATGTACCCTATTTTTATACAATGAATCCAAATTCAGTCTATAAAAATAAAAAAAAATACCTTTTCTTACTTAATACTGTGAATAATTATCCATAACCATATTCTTATTAAAATTATATAGTTCACTACTACAAAATATAGTGATCTCCATAAAATTATAAGGGCATAGGTTGTAATAGAAAGTGTTTTGAATATGTGTTTGTGGCCAGTCACTCACTTGTCTTGTCCCATGCTAGAATGGAAATGTAACTGAAAGGACAGGTGCTGAACAGTGAATGAGTTTAGGACAAAAAGACAGGTGAGGAGGAATGGACAATATAACCAATCAGTCTTCTTTTGGCATTTGATTAATCTTCCATTTACAAATCCATTTTCTCTTGGGGGACTCATGCATATTCTTCCATGACCAGGAATAATATTGCCTCTTAATAATTTAAAGAAATGATTGTATAAGGAATTAGTTTTTTTTTTTTTATTGTAAACAAATGGGATACATGTTGTTTCTCTGTTTGTACATGGCTACCTACATTAAGAAGTCAGTAAGCTACTTTCAGACCTGTTCTCTAAAACGTAAAATGTTAAAATACACAAATAAAGATAATACACTTAGAAAGAAAGTAGGCCGCCATTTACATTTCCATAGGCTATTCTCACCCTGGGGCAAAGCAGTGTTCCAGGAACTTTCACTAAGTCCTTCTTCCTCAACTCTGATTCTGATTATTAGCATTAGTGTCCTTAGTCTGGGGACCCATGCACAGACCCTCACCAATCAAAGCATCCACCATTTCATGCTCCCCTTCATGACTTCTGGCAGTTGCCCTCCAGTGATGCCATCTGGTGTCACTGTCAAAGCCCATTGCTGTCAAATCTCTAAGGGCAACCTTCTCTCTCTCTGCCTAGTTAAAGTTTAGTTAGAACACAGTTCTGTAGGTTTTCATCCTCTGGCATACTTTGTTTGTGCATGTTCTTGGGCTTAGCTATGTGACTATAGAGGTAGAATCTAAATACAATCCTCGTGATAGAGATAAGTCTGACTGGCACTCTCTCCTCCAACTTTGGTATCGACTTAGTCCTCTTCGCACTATGTACTTCATGGAATCACTTATTGCCCTGAAGAAATGAACTTTCAGCAAACCCTTCCTCACCTGGACTTTAAAAGTGCCACGTGTGAATCCTAGAGAGATCAAAGATTATGTTTATGCCAAAATCTTTGATTCAGGAGTTCATTTTGTAACCAAAGTTGTAAAGTCCTTGATCACATATGACTCTGAGAATATAAGTTTCTAAAACTTATTTCCTGTAATATTATGAGAAAGAAATCATTTGATAGTCATAGCTATTATAGAAAAAGAAATAATAAACCAAATAAATGTTTTCAAGTTAGAAGATATAAATTAATGACATAAATGAACAAAGATCTATTATTTGCTTAGTCTTACTGCACAAGAAAAAAATCTGTACTTCTTTTATTTAAAATAAAAAGTGAAATGAAAACAAAGCCCTAGAAGACAAAGGCATTGCTTATTCTTGAACAAAGTGATATGGTAATTATTTGTTTTTCATTCTGTACAAAAGTTACATGCTGAAAATGGTTCTTTTCTGCCCTTCCAAGCATATATTTCTCTAAAAATTCAAGTATTAAAAAGTTATGATTCAGCTGGTAGGAATGGGATACTCCTGAAAGAGACCTGGTATGGTTGTAAGGTTGCAAAGCTGGAAGAGTGAGAAAGATTCATATTCTCTGTTAAAACTTCCACTATGGGTTAACTATCCTTTCTCTGCAAGCTAGGGACAAGAAGTGTATCAGTTGTCAGACTTTAAAAAAAAATTTTGGACTACATTTGTGTGTGTAATGAGGCATCTTGGGGATGGTGTCCAAGTCTCAACATTCATTTCTATATTGTTTCACATACACCTTATATGCATAGCCTGAAGGTTATTTTTTATAAAATTTTTAGTACAATTGCATACATGAGGTCTGGTGTTAAATTTTCCACTGTGGCATTGGCCCTCAAAAGTTATTTGGAGCATTTCAGACTTTCCATTTTTGGATGAGGTATGCTCAACCCCTACCACCCACCTTTCAGATGTTTTGTTTTCAGGGGAAAAAGAGAGGTAGCAGCCACAAAGTCAGGGAGGGCCTCCTCACCTCATGCCATCAGCAAGTGATACTGTTTCTGAGCATTGTCCTTGAGCTGTTTAGCTCTCCAAAACTGATTTTGTTCCAAAATACAGCAGATTTTTGTTTCCTGGGAATCGTTCTGCACCTTCTTTTTAAATTTATTTATATTTGGGAAGACATTATTTTGGTCTGATTCACAGCCTTGTTTTTAAGTTGAGATTGTATTGCTTAAAAAGTTTACAGAGTAGTGCTATTGTCATTAAAATTAAATTTTCACTGGGAAGGAGGGTGTGAAACTGTAGTCCCAGATACTTGGAACCCTGAGTTTGGAAGGAGCACTTGACCTCAGGAGTTCAAGGTCAGTCTCACTAGTCTAATAATCATCATAGCTATAATAATAAAAACTTCCACAAAGATTTGAAAAATGCAATGAACTTTCACAGTTCCAAATATTCCCCCTTCCCCAGGAAAATTAAATTATCAACTTCCTAAGTTCCAAGCTATGCTGTCAACTTCCTAGGTTCTGAGACATGTGGCACACTTTGAAAAGTTTTCAACAATAGGCATTTATCCTTAATATTGTCATTTTCATTATTAAAATACATGGCTTTGTACACACACACACACACACACACACGGGCATAAATGAGAGGCTGCTACACCCAACAGAACTACTTAATAAAGAGCTGGATGGGGCAATCACAGGATATGATTGGCATACAGAGTGGTACTGGCAGTATTCATAGCAAAGCCAAAGGACATAAAGAAAAAAGGGACAGAGGCATTAGTGTGGTCAGCTAGGCTTCTTGAAGGTGTTGTTAAGTTGCTCTAGTTAACAACATAGAATCAATCATTACAAAGAAGTGAAGAAATCCATAGCGCTTGGCCCCTTGAACAAGTTTTCAGTGCAGTTGTGATGAAGGAGAGTGAGTGCCTTTGCCTGATACAGTGATAATAGTGAGAGAGAGAACAAAAGTCCATGATACAAATATGTATTTTAATAAGCTATATTTGATACTTGACACTTCACAAGGTTAAATAATCATCTTCACTGAAAATTCAAGGGAAAAAAAACAGTAAAGTATTTTAATGCTGGTAAGATTTTGAATGATTTAAAAACAACTATTTAACAGCAAAAAACAATAATCTGATTTCAAAAATGGTCAAATGACCTGAATAGGTATTTCCAAAATGAGGATATGCCAATAGCCAACAAGAATATGAAAAAATGTTCGTAGCTAATCATCAAGAAATCCAATCAAAACCACAATGAGATATGATGTCACCCCAGTTAGAATGGCTAAAATCAAAATGACTGATATAATAAAATCAAAATGACTAATATAATAAGTGCTGGTGAGGACGCAGAGAAAAGAAAGCTATCCTATGCTGTTGAAGGGAATGTCAATGTGTATAGTTATTAAGGAGAATAATATGGAAGTTCCCCCCAAAACAGTAATCGGACTACCCAGATTCAGTAATAGTCTGGATATATAGTCAAAGGAAAAGAAATATTTTTGTCAGAGAGATCTTCATTCCCTTGTTTATTGCAGCACTATTCACAATAGATAAGAAATGGAAAAAAAAACCTAGAGTGTCAATTTGTCCATGAGTAGATAAAGAAAATATGGTACAGATTCACCATGGAATACTATTCAGTCAAAAAGAAATTCTGATTTTCAATAACATAAATGGAACTGGAGGACACAATGTTATGTGAAGTAAATCTACTACAGAAAGACAAATATGTTCCACTTATATGTGGAAGCTACAATTTGATCTCAAAGTAGTACACAATAGAAAAGTGTTTACCAGAATCTGAGAAGGATGTGGGGAGGAAGGATGGAGAGAGGATAGTTAATAGTTATAGGGTGTTATGATTTGGATATGAACAATCACCTAAAAAGCTCCCATGTTGGAAACATGATATCCAATGTAGCAATTTTCAAAAGTGAAATAATTAGATTATGAGAGCTATAACTTAATTAGTGGATTAGAATGAATTGATAATTTGGAAATAATACTGTACTGGGTAGTAATTAAAGGCAGTTGGGATGTGGCTGGAGGAAGTAGAACTTTGGGGGCCTGCCCCTGGGGATTGATTTTTTTCCTGGCCCTTGTGGTCTCTCCCTCTATGCTCTTTGGCTTCCATGACTTGAGCCGCTTTTTTCTGTATGATATTTCCATCATGATCTGCCTCACCTCAGGTCCAGAGCAATGAAGTTGACTAATCATGGACTGAGACCTCTGAAGCCATGGACCCCAAATAAACCTTTTACCCTTTAATTTGTTCTTGTCTGGTATTTTGGTTACAGGGGGAAAAAGTTGACTAATACAGAAATTGGTACCAGTAGCGAGATTATGACTGTAACCAACTTGACAATGTTGTTCAGAAGCCTTTGGAACTGATCTGAAGCAGGAGTTTGGGAAAGTTTGAAGGTGCAGACCAGAGAAGACTTAGAACATTATAAGCAGAGCTGAATGGGTGATTCTGGTGGAAGTTCGGAAGACCAGAATGCAGATTGTAATGTGGACAGTAAAGACCATATTCATGAGGTTTCAGAGGAAAACAAGAACTCAACTTGGAATCGGACTAGAGGGCATTCACGTTACATTCTGGTGAAGAACTTGTCAATATTTTTTCTATGTCCTGAGACTGTGTGAGACCAAACTTAAAGGTGATGGGCTAAGTAATGAGGAAATTTCAATGCAGTACAACATTTAGTCAGTGCCATGGGTATTGCTAGAAACTTTTAGCAAGGTTTGCTGTGAGAATCAGGAGTGGAAAGCAGAGAAATATAGGGAAAGATGTTTTGAAGGCATCTCAGAAATCAACAAGACCACATTCATGACAGCTCAAGGGTATAAAAGTGAAAACTCCTGTAAGAGATCACTGGGGCATCCTGCTTGCACAGAGGTGACTAGGAAGTTGTTTCCCTGGGATTTATTTCACTGTGCTCAGCTATCCAGGTATTCATAGAGCAATGCATCCTGGTCCACGGGGTCCTGGCTCCTGCTCAAGCTGGCAATAGACCTTGATGTTGTCCATGTGAGGATGGTTCTGCAGGAATGCAAATTGATGGAGTTAGGGGATCATGGAGGTTTCTGCTGAGATTTCAAGGGAAGACTTGGGAGGTCAGGCAGTGTATAGGACACTCAGAATCTCTATGCAATACCCCTGAGAGGGTGATGTGTGAAGCAGTGAGAATGAAGCCAAATCTGTAGTAGAGACCCCTGGGATTAAGAGATGCCAGTGACAGGGAATATCTGCCCATGAAAACTGCTGGCCAGTGAAAGAGCCAGCCTAACAAAGAGGTCATGTGAGCTGCAACCAGAAAAGCCACAGGGGTGGGGCTATCCAAGCCCATTGGAAATCACATTCCATAACCACAAGTCCCAGATGCCAGACATGAAGCTACTAAACTCATTTGTCCAGGTGGGTTTCAGTATTTTTTTTCTCCATTGCTTTTTTATATACCCCTATTCCTCTATCTTGGAATGAAAATGTTTACTCTGTTTATTATATATTGGATATATGTAACTTGCTTTTGATCTTAATAGAGGCTCACGGACAAGTGTGCCTTGAGTCTCAAATGAGACATTCAACTTGGACTTTTGAGCAATGCTGGAATTGTTAAGACTAAGGGAACTCTTGAGAGTAGACTAAGTGCATTTTGTATTGTGATCTGGTGTGAGATTTTGGGGGCCAGGACAGAATGTTACAGTCTGGATACAAAGTTTCTCCTGAAAAGTTCATGCATTAGAAATATATCCAACATATCAATGTTCAGAAATGAAATGATTATTTCATGAGAACTGTAACCTAGCCAATGGATTAATCCATTTGATAGATTAATAATTTGAAAAGACTACCAGTCTTTTACAAGATGTAACTGTAGGGAGGTGGAGTGTGACTGGAGGAAGTAAGTCATTGGACCCATGCCTCTGGGGATTTTATTTTGTCCCTGGCAGCAGCAGGGGCTCCTCTTCCTCCTCTCTTTCTCTTTCTCATTTTGCTTCTCAGCTGCCACGAGTTGAGTAGCCCTTCTGTCATAGTCTGCCTCACCTCAGGCCCAAAGCAATGGAGTCAGCTGACCATATGCTGAGACCTCTGAAACCATGAACCCCAAATTAACTTTTCTTCCTTTAAAGTTGTTCTTGTCAGATATTTTGGTCACAGCAATGAACATCTACCTAATACACAGGGGTTCTGTTAGATGGAAGGAATAACTTCTAATGTTCTGTAGCACAGTAGGATAATGATGGTCAACGACAATCAATTTAATATTTTAAAATAACTAGTGAAGAAGATTCTGAATGTTATTAACAAAGAAATGATAAGTGTTTGAGGTAGTAGATATGCCAACTACACTGATATTATCGTTACATATTATATATATTTATATATGGTCATATACATATACACATTTACTAAAATGTCACACCATACTCCAAAAATGTGTATAACTATGTGTCAATTGAAAATAAACTACATTTTAAGAATAAATAATATGGTAATTGGTTCTCCTTCAGAAATAAGCGTCATTGTAAATTAATCAAATGTTACCTCCCAGAACTTCAGTGATGGTAAAGGCTTTGTCTTTCACTTTGACTTTTCATTTGAAAAATGGCCTCATCAAAGGATCCTCTATGGATCATTAATAGATTTGAATGAACTAGGGTCAAGAAATTGAAATGCTAAATGGAATAGGAAAGAAAATAAAGAGTAACTGGAGACACATTCTCTTTCAGTCATGGCTAACTAGATAACTCTAACCAACCCTTTCATGGAAAACAATTAGAAGAGCTGCATAGATGTTTGAAAATCTGCCTGAAGGCATCAGAGACCTAATAAATAAGTGAAGAATTAGGTCAATATCCAGAAGAGAATTGCTGCCCTTGTAGTCAGCCTTGAAAAGAATAAATGCACCAATTGGCCCTAGAGTTTGATAACTTGAGATAATATAGAACTATTAAAATTTATTCCAAAAACTCAAACAAGGCATAACATTTTTGAAAACTAGTAAGGTAATTTATTACATGATGGAGACAATTAGAAAATTATCATTACCTCAAGAAAACATCAGGAGATTTTACTTAATGCAAAGGAATATTTGTTTCTAAAAATTGACAGCAAATATAATATTGAGATGAAAGAATAGAAATATTTCTTTTAAGATGAAAGGCAAGCTGGGAGTGATGGCACATGCCTGTAATCCCAGTGGCTTGGGAGGCTGAGGCAGGAGGATTGTGAGTTCAAAGTAAGCCTCAGAAACTTAGTGAGGCCCTAAGCAACTCAACAAGACCCTGTCTCTAACAAAATACAAAAAAAGGGCTGGGGGAATGTGACTGGGTGGTTAAGTACCCCTGGGTTCAATCCCTGGTACCAAGAAAAAAAAAATGAGGCAAGAATATAAACTATAGAAAATAAGAAAACTGTAGTTTTGGGTTTTTAATTAATTTTTATTTATTCCAATTAGTTGCACATGACAGTAGAATGCATTTATACATTTTGATAAATCATACATAAATGGAGTGTAATTTCACAGGGGTAGGAAGGATAGTACAGTGAAACAGACATTATTACCTCATGTACATATATGACTGCATGACTGATATATGATACTAAAACTTTAGCTTTAATTAGAATTTTTTATGTTACCTATAGACAAACCAAAAGGATTCAGAAATAAATTATTAGAAATCATAAGTAGATTTACTAATTGTTGAGTATAAGATTAATATATAAAATCAATTTTCACTTCCATATTCAACAACATGGAAGTTACCAAAGCTATCGGCCATCTTGGTTTAGTCATATTTACAGCAGCCAAAACCTTCACAGTGCCCCCTCTTTTCTTCATCTTTATGTTGTACATAGTACTTTCACCAAAATACATCATATGCTGGTCTACTAAACAAGTCTCAGTAGTTTAAAAGAATTGAATCATGCAGAATATATTCTTAGTCAACATGAAACTAAATTAGAAGTAAAGAGCTAAAAGATTTCTGGAAATGCCTCTAAGTATTTGGACATTGAAAGCACATTTCTTTGTATTTGGTCAAAAAGGGAATAAAAAAGAACATTTAAAAAATAACTTCAATTGAATAACAATAAAAATATATTAAAATCTGTGGGCTAAAGTGGTGTATGTACACCAAGTTTCTTTATCCATTCATCCGTTGAAGGGCATCTAGGTTGGTTCCATAGTTTAGCTATCGTGAATTAAGCTGCTAGAAACATTGATGTGACTGTGTTACTATAGTATGTTTACTTTAAGTCCTTTGTGTATAAACCAAGGAATGAGATAGCTGGGTCAAATGGCACATGCATGTCAGATGGAGCAGTAATCTCCAGGATATATAAAGAATTCAAAAAGCTTAACATCAAAAAAAAAAAAAAAAAAAAAAAAAACCCTTCCAATAAATGAGCTAAGGAACTGAACAGGCACTTCACAGAAGAAATATAAGTGATCAACAAACATAAAAAAATGTTCCACATCTCTAGCAATTAGAAAAATGCAAATTAAAACTATTCTAAGATTTCATCTCACTCCAGTCAGAATGACAATTATCAAAAATACGAGCAGTAATAAGTATTGGCAAGGATTTGGGGGAAAAGGTACACTCGTACATTACTGGTAGGAGCGCAAATTGGTGCAACCACTATGGAAAGCAATATGGAGAGTCCTCAGAAAACTTGGAGTGGAACCACCATTTGGTCCTTCATTTCTAAATGGGGGCAATGATGGTGGTCTCATAAGAAGAAGGTGAGGATGTGAAGACAGTGTGCCCACATCAACCATGTCCTCAGTGACTCTGAGTGTTCCCCAGAACACCATTTTGCATGCTTATTACTCCATGTTTCTCCAGGTGTTGGCCCACATAAGAAGGATGCACTTTAACACTGAAAAGGAGAGGTTCAAGTCTACAATTGAAACAAATGACCTTCCTTCCTCCAAAAAAAGCATGAATTACTGTAACATTTTTGTAATGCCACCAAAAACTTCATCCCATGCTCTGGATCTATATAAGTTACCCATCTTGTCCCGAAGGCATCTCCTCATTGTGGAAATTAGGGAGAGACCCTCTCTTGATTCCAGGCATTTCCATTTACTAGTTCTGGCATGTTGTTCAAATCATTTCAATTCCCCATGTTGCAACTTTTCTACTTACAGATGGAAAACAATGCTTGCCTCATGGAGTTTACATTCTAGTGGAGAAACATCTTTTTAAAAAAGGAAAATATATACAGTCAGGCATCACTTAATGAAGAGGATTCACTTTGGTGGACTCAAATGTTTTATCACTTGAAGAATGTTCCCAGTCTGTGATTATTTGTTCAACCCCAAGGCTGCAAACCATACTGAACCCAAAGAATGAATTTGGAGGACTCAACAGAGAAGTTTTGGCAGGCTGAGATACATTGGAGAGTCGCCTGGCGCCTACAAGCAGGAGATATACAAGATAGGTTGCATGCTCACTGTGCAGATGTCTTTCTTCAGATGTTTTATGAGTACATTGTTTTACTTAACAACCAAGGTAACTCTTCAGATCCCCTCCCTTGGACTGAAGATAAAGGAAGTGACCAAGTTCCCTATCCAGTTCCCTGGTTCCACATCATTTAGAGATCATCCTATCTCAGGCACCGATAAGTGTTTAACCAAACATCATTTTAAAAAAAAATTCAATGTGAAGTGACGTGAAGTGGTTTCATAGAGGAGATACAGACTGGCTGAATGTGCAGAGTTTTGTAAGTTCCCTATGCCTTGGCGTCTTCCAGTGTAAGGGACATCTCTTTTGGAACAACAAATAAAACACATAGTGAATTGTTTGACGATTCAGTGTGCCACCTTTCCCCTGACATACTAGTACAAGTGCTATTTAAGACAGTAGTAACCATGTCAAAAGAGAAATCAACAGGTTTTTTTTTTTTTGTTTTTTGTTTTTTTTATGGTTAGCAGTTCCATTTAATGAAGATGATCTGTCTCATGATTTTTGTGGTAAAATAAAGCTCCCTCATAAATTTTTAACATTCAAATTGATTACATCCCAAGTTGCTTAGGCAGGATGGTGCTGAGTCCAGCTGAGCAAGGAGTTGATGTTGAAATTCCTCCTGATGAAATAGCCATTGTGGGCACTTTGAGAATGTTATTTCATGGGAATAAACCAGAGAGTTAAAACAAGGGCAAGTCACCCATTGTGTGTGTTGGGCCCAGATAACAATGATGACATAAGCTCAACAGGGTGTTGATTCAACTAAGTTCATCAGTTGCTGGTTTAAAGAGATGCAGGATTGTGAGACTTCTCAGAGGTTTTAATATGCAAATGAACGCTGGGAACATTTAAGGAGGGCGGAGGGGAATGGAATGACTCCTTAAGTAATTTAGCACTAAAATTTCTTTTTCAAAGAAAATTCACAAACACAGTTAGGTGCCTATTATTATTATTTGCTGCATTCATAACAGAAACAAGGTGCAAATGATCATGCTCCTATCAGCAATGTAAGTGTACTGACTCTGACTCCTGGGCCAGGTACGGTGGTTGTGGCAACCTGGGCACCAGACCAGGGAACAGCCATATGCCTCTGCATACATCCATTCTCTCTTCTTTACTTTCGAAATAATACCATTTTCTGGTGTTGAGGGTGTGGTGAGGAGTGTAGACTTAAAGCACTGAGAACATTTGTTCAAGTGCCTTTGCCATGTGAGTGCTATCTGACTTGTATCATAATCTGTGACAGGTATCTACAAACTTCTGTTGAGGTGTGTGCTACAATTATTCCATTTTTATATATGAAGAAAATAGAGCACAGGCATTTAAGTAACTGATCTGGAAGACACTCTTATAACTAAAAAGTAGAGCAGAATTTTATTTATTTATTTTTATGTGGTGCTGAGGATCAAACCCAGTGCCTCACACGGGCCAGGCAAGTGCTCTACCACTGAGCCACAACCCCAGCCCAGAAGGGCAGAATCTATGTGGTCTGTTTGAATACCTCTATCAAATGAATGACAGCAAACTCATTTCAGATTAGGGATCAGGTTTTGCAGAGGGGTGGTGTGTGACTGCCCTCGAGACTGTGACCCATAAACACGTGTAAATATTTAATGTACGTATTAAAAATAACTTGCACAACATGTCACACTTTGGGGTTTCAGTGGAATTTAGCACTTTTTCTACCCACAAGACTGGCCTCACTTCTGGAAATGGTAAAAGAATGTGATAGGGATACTATTGGAAGTAGCTTGCAACTATTAATTGCTCTGGATTTTAACTGGGACCTTTCACTGTCCCCTGATGAGTCACCTTCCTGTTATATGTTTCTCCCTGTTCTTTTCTTTCAGGTCTTTCTTGATAAGGGAATATTTATCCAGTACATCCTAAACACTTTGTTGAACGTGATTGTGTTGTATTCTCTTGGTATTATGCAATATGAAAATGAAACAAAAGCAAAAATTTTTAATGTCAGAATTTAATGTGTTAGGATTTAAGTGGGGGCAAACACGTATTTTAAGTATTAGGTCTTTCTCAATATCTTCAAAGCACAAGGGAACATAGCTGTAATGCTTTTCTATCCACAAGGCTGACTTCACTGTACTGTATGGTGTGGAAGTAATCAACCTCTGACTCTTTTGAATTGGATTTTAAAGGCATTTTTTGTGAATGCAAAATTACTTATAATTTAATAATAAGGTTAACAGTTAATAATCAGTGATTTTCATATTTTAAATATATATATTATTAAAGGCATTTTAATATTACTAAGTGATTTTATTAATTAATGCTTCTAATGACCCTGCATAGAACAGGTAATCTACATATGTTATAGATATGTCAGTAGTCATTTAGTTAATCATCATATTCAAATTTTTTATACTCCCACTAATGTTTTGTCTCTTCTTATTGGCAGATAAGAGAATTATATTAAAATTATCCTAGTATTATTGTGGATTAATTTCTTTACATTTTTATAAATATTTCCTAATATATGTTAGGTATATATTATTATATAGATACAGATTTTAAAAATTTTCCTCTTTCTTCTTTAGAGACTTTTCCATTCTAAAACATCAATTTGATGAAATTTTTATATTTAATTTTGAGTCTTATGAAATTGGCACTTCTATGTATTCCCAATAAAAATGTCCCTATTCTCTTTTAGTTTTATTTTGGATGTTGTCTCAAAAGTAATCAGGCAAAAACAGAAAAGGAAGATAAGAGTATCATTTTCAAGTGAAAATAAATTTTCAAGAACTTCAATTGTATATATTTTCAAGTATTGTAATTATGTATAGGAAACCTCAAAGAATAAGCTAAACTAAATATTGGAATTTACTTTTAACTGTTTACAAGCATGGCTAGATACACTATTAATATATGTTCCAAGGGAAACTTTATGCATCAAGAGGTAGGTAAAAACACAAAAAGAATAATCTCGTTCACATTAGCACACAATTAAGAAGACACTTTAGAGTAAGTGTAAACTTTCTGTAAGTGTAAGGACCTTAAGGAATATAATCACAAAATTTCATTGATATAAAAAAGAGTAAAAGCAGAAATTACATATATGTACATACATATATGTATGTATATATATATATAGATATATATATATATATATGAAAAACACATCAAGAATGTACAATTCAATTCAATTCAATTCATTCTTCTTCTCCATCACAACCACTTTGGCACTTTTCCTCACAGCTGAGGAATGCAGTTCAAATTAATGGGGCACAAGGAGAGATAACCTGGAACTTCCATGAGGTAATGGCAGTATCTGCTGGCCCCGTCTTGTGGCCATAAGGAAAACTGCCCTGAAACTAACGAACTTTGCAGGTGGCAGATGGAAAGATGAGAGAGCTGCCAATCAACCTATTCTAGAGCAACCTGCTCTGGAGCAGAGACTCGCTCTGGTCTTCTTGGTATGAGAAATGGTAGCTACTAACTGTACAAACCAAGAGAGCATAATAAAGAGACTTGAGCATCAGAAGATATATAAAAAGAAAGTATGGATAAAATAAAATGTATGAAGGCTTTCCAGTGAGATATACAAGAAGCAACTGTATAGATAGACTGGTTGCCACAAAGTGAAGCTGTGAAGAAGCTGGCTGTCTGGCAGATTCCAAGAGGAATTCTGGACTCACAGGATGCAGAAGTGCCAAGAGGCAAGAGGGAGAATTATGGCTAAAATTGGGAGATTAGCAACATGTATGAAAAAAACCACACAAAATCACCCAGAGCTGGATGTTTTCTTAGAAGCAAAAAATAGGAGGCTCATTCTCTGAGGAAACTGAACAGACACAGGTAGATACCTAATATGTATTTATTGCAAGAGTGAATAAAACTTTCCTAAAATTGATCATAAACTAGACCATAAAGCATAAGTCCTGATAGAAGATATCAAAAAATTGGGAAGAATATATCAGATTTGAAAAACATCCAAATTTGCAAATACTTAAAACTGCATTTAACAATTTCACACTATACATTCTTTTCAGGTACATACCCAATATTTCCTAAAATTGGTCATATAATGAAAGGAAAAGAAAAGTATCAATAAATGTTAAAGAATTAAAACCACACCTCTTGTGGTTTTTGACTTCAATGGAATTAAACAAGACATGAGTACTCCATATTTGCACCACCAAGAAATAGAAAATACTTATTTGAGAATTAAGACAATGCTTTTAAGGGTTGGGATGCAGTTCAGTGATAGAGCATTTGCTTAGCACATATGAAACCTTGGGTTGGATCCCCATCACTGGGGGAAAAGTCCCCAAATATAATGATGTTAAATGATACATGAGAAATGTATTTAAAAATTACAAAGTAATAAAGACAATATCATGAATCAAATAATAATGTAAATAAATGATATCAAAAGTCATGATAAATATTAAAGTTATGCTTATACAGAAATTTATATAAAAGAACATGTGAGTAAAAGAACAAGGAAATTTGAAGAACAACAATCCTGTCAAAGAACTTCTGCTTCAAGATGTAGGTTCAGGATCAAACTTTACCTGAAACAAAGGAAAGTCGGAGAGAAAAGTAGAAAATGTTTTCAAAACATATACCTTATGAAAGACATCTCAAGAATATACCAATACCTTTCAAAATCTAGTAGCAAGAGAACAGACAATAAAATAAAATAATGGGGAAAATACTTAAAAAAGTACTTCACTGAAGAAGACATGCATGTGGCAAATAAAACATGGAAAAATGCTCAATATTATAGGTTATTAGATTCAAAATATAGCTGCACTGACATACTACTACACATCTATTAGAAGAGATCAAGAAGATTGACTCTAGCAAGTGTTAGTGAGATTGTGAAGAAATTAGAACGGGAATGTAAAATTATAAAATCTTTTTATAGGTAGGCAAATGCTCTACCACTGAAATACACTTCTAACACTTTTTAAATTTTATTTTGAGGCAGGGTATCATTAAGTTGCCCAGGATGGCCTTGAACTTGGGTTCTTCCTGCCTCAGCCTCCTGAGTAGTTTGGATTGCAGGCATGCACCACAGTGCTATATAATCATTTTGGAACACCATGTGCCAGTTACTTAGAGAATTAAGCATAGTCTTACCATGTGATCCAGACTAGAGAAATAGACAAAAATGTTTACTATCATTCCTTCTCTGCAGCTCTCTACTAAAAGTTCCAACTATAGCAATAAGCAGAGAGGAAAAGATGTAAGAACCGCAGAGGAAGAAATGACATAATTGTCCACATAGGGAAAACAGAGTAGAGATATTAGGGCTATTGTTTGGATCTGGAGTTTCCCCAAAGTTGAAAGCTTGGTCCCCAACCTGTGGCACTACTGGGGAGATGATGGAACCTTTAAGAGGTGGGTCCTCAGCTGGTTCCTTTTTATCTCTTTGTTTCCTGGTCACCATGAGGAAAACAGGCCATCTCCCCTATATGCTCCCTGCCATACTGTGCTGCCACCCCTCAGGCCTAAAAGACAAAGGAGTCAAGTTATCATGGACTATAACTTCTGAATCCATGAGTTGAAATAAACCTTTTATGTTTTTAATTGATTACCTCAGGTATTTCATCACCATGACAGAAAGTGAACTAAAACAGTTAGTTGGCTTTTTGAAAGGTATATTAGAATGACATATACTTGTGAACTAAATTATAATGGCATGATACCAAAAACCAAGGATAATAAGGCAGAAGGCATTACATAACAGAAGGGCAAAAAGGGGAAGAGAAAGAGAGAGAGAGAGAAAGAGAGAGAGAGAGAGAGAGAGAGAGAGAGAGAGAAAGAGAGAGAGAGAGAGAGCGCACAAGGGGGAGAATTCCATCCCTGTGGTAACAAAGCCCACTCTCATGATAATGGAATTAGTCCATTCACAAGGACAGAACCCTCACAACCTAAACACGAACACTATCACAAAGGCTATTGAATTTTGACATGAATTTTGATGAATTTTGGAGGGGACAAATATTCAACTCTAACAAGCCTATTTTCAGTACGCTGATGCAAACTATACCAACAACACACCTCAAATTCAGCTTAGTTCATAGCCAGCTTAACTCAAATTGCAACATAAAAGTACCCCTTTCCAGGAGTAAAGTCTATTTACCTCCTATTCAATTGTCCCATAAAATATCTAACTCTCAACAACAGCAACAATAAGAAAAATAGATATACTGAAAGGCAAGAAAAATCAGTCAGAAAAAGACAAGCTAATTATTAATAGTAAGCTAAAATACAACACGGATTTTGAAACTATCACAAAGGGAATTCAAAATGACTATGATTAATGTGATCAAGTTCACAATGGAAAGTGTTTACAAAATGCAAGATCAGACTACAACAAAGATGAAAACCATACAAACAAAATAGAAAATGATGGGACTAAAAATCAGTGACTAGAATAAAGAATGCCTTCAGTGGGATCATCAGTAGACTTAACCAAGTGAAGAAAGGACCAGGGAACCAGAAAAGAAAGAAATAGAAAAGACCCAAACAAGAACAAAAAGAGAAACAAGGGTAAAATAAACATAACAGAAGATCTAAGGGATATGAAGAAATATCAAAGGTCCAACATTTTTATAATTGGAATCCAAGAAGGAGAAGTAAAACAGAATGCAACAGAAGAAATAGCTGAAGAAATAATGGCTAAGATATTTACAAAATGAATGAAAGATATAAAAATACAAATTTGAGAATCTAGAGGATATCAGACAGTAATAAAAGAAAAGCAAACAAAAAAAATAGGCATATGTGAACCAAAGTGATAAATATGAAAGATAAAGAGAAAATCTTCAAGGCAGCTCAGAAAGGAAAACATTAATTAAAAGGAACAAGGATAAGCAGTACCACAAACTTCTGAATCTATGTACCCAAAAGACAGTGGAGTGAGGCTTTCAAAGTGAAGAAAAAGAAAGAAAAGAAGGAACAGAGGCAGGGAGGGAGGTAAGAACTATTTATGTACTCAGCAAAAATATTGTTAAAAATAAGTCAATGAATAACTTTACTGGACATATAAAAATTAAGAATTTATTGCAAGCAGATATAAAGGTAAGATGTAAAGATGTAAAGGCAAAAAAGTTCTTCAAGCAGAGGAATAGATTACCAAACAGAATTAAACTATTTGGAGAAATGAAGAATATTAGAAATGAAATAAATGAAGGTAAAATAATATTATTGGTTGTTTTCTTCATTTCCTCTTGTTCTAAAGATGAATGACTGTCTAAGTCAAAGGAATAAAATGCATGGGTGTTTATTACCTATGAAGAAGTAAGATTTAAAGCAATGATGACAAAAAGGATATGAAAAACTAGCTGGGAATATCTTGTGAAATTTTTCACCATTTGTAAAGTGGTATCATTTTATATAAAAAGAAACTATGAATAACTAAATATGTGGAAAACCCTATGTTAAGCCTTAAAAATTATAAAGTGTTATAAATAATGTCAGTAGAGAAGATAACATGAATAATGAAAACGCCCAAATAATCCAAGAGAAGGCAAAATAAGAAGAAAAACAACAACAAAACAAAAACGAAAGAAAAAAAAAAAAGAGTGAGAATAGAAAAAACTAGCAAATGGTAGACTTCAAATCAACCATTATTGACAATCATATTGTGTGAATGATCTAAGCACATTAAAAAAATCAATGATTCAAATTGTAGATTAAAAGCAAAAGGACTATGAAGGATACACCATGGAAATACCGATGGAAACAAAGCTGGAGCAGCTATATTACTAGCAAACAGGATGTAAGAATAGGAAGGGTTCCAAGGATAAATGATAAAGAGGTACATGCTTACATAAAGAGGGGTACATGTTTCCTAAAAGACATTACAATCCAATATGTACACATACCTAACAGTACATCTTCAAAACTTTGTAACTTTCAAAACTATCTATTGGACTTCATCATTGTCTATAGAGCATAACCAACAATAGTAGATGTATGAGTATTGCTACTTCTCTCTGAATATGAAAAGGGTGACAACTCTATGTACCTCAGTTTAACAAATTAGATTAAATCAAACAATTATTTGAGTGATAAAAACTATCAAAACTTGTTTAAAGAGAAACATATAAATGAATAATTCTATCTCAATTAGAGAAATTGGATTTGTAATGCAGGCCAAGATGTTTTTCATTGGTAGTTCCTACAAACATTTTAGGAAGAAATAATACCAACTTTACAAATACTTCTCCAGTAAATTGAAAAAGGAATACTTCTGAAGTCACATTTTTCAGGCTCGAAATACCCTAATTGCAAAGCCAAACATTGCAATTAAAAATAAATAGGATCTCAAAGGACTCCCAATTCAAAAAGTCATCAACAAAATATTAGAAACTCAAGTTAGAAACATAAAAAAAGAATTTGATAATCACAATCATTGTTTTTATTCCAATGATGGAAGTCCAGTACAATGTGTGTCAATCAATAGTGAAAGAAAAGTGATTCACATGCAGAAAGTTTATTTGTCAGTTAGGGTCTGACAAAGGCCATCACTCAAAAAGGTGAGAGAAGGTAGGGAAAATCTAGCTCTGGGGTTATTTTATAGGGTTATTTGCGTAGGCTTGCATGAGCTGTCCATGCAAAGCTTTGTGGTGGACTTTTCCTAGTAAAGCCTTGGGTGGGCTATTCCTATGAATTGCCTGTGTGAAGCCTTGTGGTTTAGCTATTCCTAGTAACTGCTGTGTCAAGGCTTTTGGTGGACATTTGGAAGTACAAAGAGATATTTTAGTTAAGTTGGTTAACAAGTGGTGAGAGGGATGGGAGCTTCTGCTAACTTCTGTTTCCTCTGCAAGCACCTCTCTTAGGGCAGGGAAGTGAAACTTATTTTAAGCTTTGGACCTAATAAATATAATTTCCTATTTTAACAGACTAGAATGAAAATCATATGATCTTCTGAATAGATGCAGAAAAATCATTAGACAAAATTAAAAAATATGAATGATAAAAATTCTTAGCAAAAATCACTGGATTTAATAAACCACATTAATAAAGAGGAGGAAAAATAATGATTATCTTCATTTACGTAGAACAATCTTTACATGATTTAAAAAAAAAAAAAAACACTAACAAATTCATAACAGAAAGGAATGTCCTCACCTTGATGAAGGGCATCATTTTGGAAAAAAAAAAAAAAAAAAAAACAACAAAACCCCCAAAAAACAGTAAATAACTGTGACTGATCAGGAATAAAATACTTGTGAGTATATTTAATCAAGGAAATGCAAGTCATGTACACTTAAAACTACAAAACATTGTTAAAAGAAATTAAAGGGGAACTAAATAAATGGGAAGACATTCCATGTCCATAACTGAAAGACTTACTTTCTTTTTCTTTCCCTCCCTTCCTCTCTTCCTTCCTTCCTTCCTTCCTCCTTGTGGTATCAGGGGATCAAACCCAGGGCCTTGCACATACTAGGCGAGTGCTCTACCACTGAGAAGATTTAATATTGTTAAGATGGTAACACTCCCACAATATGATATACAGATTCAATTTGATCCCTATAAAAATTCCAACCATTCTTTTAAAACTTTTCAAAAGTTGATGTTTTGATCCTAAAATCCAGGGACAACAGAAGCCAAAACAACCTTGAGGAAGAAAAATAGGTATTGGCAACTCACATTTCCTGATTTCAAATGTATACAAAGCAACACTAACCAAGACTAAGTGACATTGGCAAAGATATACATATAGATCAATGGAGCCAAATTAGGAGTGCAGAAATAAAGCCAGGCATCTATGGTCAATTGATTTTTGACAAAGGTATCAGGAGCACTCAGTGAGAAAAAACAGTTTTTTAAATAAATGATAATGGGAAAAATAGACATCCACATTTAAAAGGATGCATTTGGACTCCCAGATCACCCAGTTGTAAAAATTAACTCACAATACCATAAATCAAGTATAGAAGATAAAAGCATAAAATCCCTAGAAGCAACCATAGGGGTAAACATTCATGACATTGAATTTGGCAAATCTGACATGTAAAGTACAAGTAATCAGAGGATACAAGATAAATTGAGCTTTATCCAATCAAAAACTTTTGAGCATCAGTGAATGCTATCTGGAAAGTTAAAAGACAACCCATAGAATGGTAGAAAATATTTGCAAATCATGTATTTGATAAATGCCTAGTATCCAAAATGTATGAATGCTCCCTTTATAACTCAACAATAAAAAGATGACTATTCCCATCTTCCCCTTCCCCGCACCAGTGCCTCTTACATGCTAAGCAGGCGCTCCACCATAGTTATATCTCCAGTCCCACCCAATTTTTATAATGCACAAAAGATTTGAATAGGTATTTCCCAAAGAAGTTATTCAGATGGCGAACAAACATGACAAGATGCTGAACAATACTAGTCATTAGAGAAAAAAAAACCATAATGAGATACTATTTTGTACCAAGGTATAAATAATACTTAAAAACAAAGATAATAATCGTTGGAGAAGGTGCACAGAAATTGGAATGCTGACACATTGCTGCTAAAAAAAGTAAAATGGTATAGCCACTGTGAAAAAGTTAATAGGGCTGAGGGTGTAGCTCAGTGATAGAAGCACTTGCCTCGCATGCACAATGGCATGGGTTCTGTGCCCAATAACACACACACACACACACACACACACACACACACACACACACACACATTAGAAATAGTTAAGAATAGAATTAAATTATGACCCAGTAACTCCACTCTTAAGTACATACCAAAAATAATTAAAAATTTACATTCATACAAAAATGTTTATGAATATTTATTGAAGCCTTATCTATAAACACCAAAAACCAAACAAAAAAGAAAACAACCCAAATGCCCATCAATTAATGAAAGATATACTAAACATAAGGTGGTATATCTATAAAATGGAATATTTATTTCAGCCACAAAAAGCAATGAAGTACATACATAATACAATAAGGATTGATCTTGGAAACATAATGCTAAGCAAAATAAACCAAGTGCAAAAACCATATATTGTATGATTCCATACATATGAAATGTCCAGGTTATGCAACTCCATAAACCTAGAAAGTAGATCTAGAGAATAGTAAGAGAGAATTATAAAGTATGGGTTTTTATTGAGGGCATGGAAATGCTCTGAAATTAGATAGTGATAGTTGCACAACACCATAAAACACTAAAAACTTCAGAGTTATGTATTTTAATAATTAAAATGATGAATTTTCTGTCAAATGAATTTCATATGAATAAAACAAATAGAAAACTCCTAGCAAACTAATAGGAAGGCACCACCTTAATCTGATCAAGGTCATCTGCAAAGACGCTATAGTTTACACCAATTTTAACAGTGAAGAAATTAATGCTTTGGAACAGTAAAACAGCTAAGAAGTCCTTTCATACTGCTCCTCAGCAACATTTACATGGTATTCCTAAACAGTGCACTGAGTCAAGAATAGTTCTACATATTTCAGTTAAAAAAAAAAAAAAAAGCCCTGTCTGTACTTATGTGAAATAATGTTTTTAAAAAGTCAGAGGAATCTACAATAAAGCTTCCAGAATGAGTTTAGCATGTCTGAAGAAACAAGGTCGATATACAAAAGTTCCTATTATTTCTATATTCTAGCAATTATCAAAGAATATCTAAAGAAATGCTTGAGGACTAGAAGCCCCAATATGTTAAAAGGTCCATCTTCCCCAATTTGATTGATAGATACAATGTAATTCCAATCAAAATCTCAGGGAAGTTTTTGGTACATATTGACAAAATAATTTGAAAATATAAGGATAAACAAAGGAAACAGAATAGCCAGTACAATTTTTAAAAAGAACAATTTTGGAAGATTCATACTACTTGACTTTAAGGTTTACAATAAAGCTGTAACAACCAGGAGAGTGTGGAATTGATGACAGTCTCCCCACTTAGATCAATAAAACAGTAGAGAGTCTGAAAATATACCAACACAAGTCAGGTTAACTGACTTATGTAAAAAGCATGGAAAAAAATTCAATTGAAAAAGAATGGTATTTTCTCCAACTGGTGCTGAGAAAATAGAATATGTATATATTTTTTAAAAACTGTCACATATTCACATCTTATACAAAATTATTCCAAGTTGGACCATGAATGTAAATGTAAAATATTAAGTGGTAAATTGACAGAAGAAGATGGAGGAAAACCTGTATGAGTTTGGATTTGGAAAAATATATTTTAGATATGACCTTAAATACATGATTAAAAAAGGAAAAGTTGCTATATTGACTTTCAGGAAAAAAAAATTGCTCTTTGAAAATAATGTAAAATAACAAGTCAAGCCAGGCACAAGCTTGAAAATATTTCAAAATCACATATCATAGGAATTTACCAGATTTGGAATCTATTTAGAATATATAAGGAAGTCTAAAAACTCGGAAATAAGAAAACAAACCACCCGATTTTCAAAATTGGGCAAGTGATCTGAACAGGCATTTACCTAAGAAAATACATGAATAGCATATTAGCATATGAAAAGGTGTTCCACGTCATTAGTCATTGGAGATAAACACTGTAACCCCCATTTGGTCACATCTCCACATCTATTAGATTGGTCAAAATTAAAATAAAAATAAAAACTGATAAAACCAAGTCCAGTGATAATGCAGAGAAACTGGACTTACAAAACAGATGTGATTATAAGGATTCTATACCTCATCTACCTCTTGGCAGGTGAGGCCTTACAGTGAAATGTTAATTTGAAAATTAATATTAATTGTATAGTGAACTATTAATTTGAGTTAAATCTCAGAGTTTGTTATGTAAAATTCAGGCTTACTGTGGGTCACAGTGATGCATGCCTATAATTCCAGTGGCTTGGGAGGCTGAGGCAGGAGAATAGAGGTTTCAAAGCCAGCATCAGCAAAAGCAAGGCACTAAGCAACTCAATGAGATCCTGTCTCTAAAAAAATAAAAATAAATAAAAAAAAAATTAGGGCTTGGGATGTGGATCAGTGGTCAAGTGCCCTGAGTGTTAATCCTTGGTAAACCAGTCCCCATCAAAAAAAAAAAAAAAAAAAAAAAAAAAAAAAAAAAAAAAAGGCTTACTAAAGCACTAACTAGTTTTATGATCAGAAAAGCAAAGACCATTTAGAAGAAGGCAGCAGGGAGATACAGAAAGAGGTAGAGCTCGTTATGGAGATGGAGAGAGAGGATGCCTTTTCACAGAGGAGAATAATAAGCAAAGGCGTTAAATGTGTTGTGAAAAAGCTTATACAATTTTGATCAGTCATAATAATTTCCTTGGCAATAATCACTACTCTGATTTTACAACAAATATTTCCATTCCAAGACTGATTCTGAAGCTTTTTCTCTGATGTGTTACTGGTGATGCTAGACTTTCAATGGCAGCTACCACTTACATTACAATTGATTGCATTAAAAAGGCTTTGCTAGGCAGAGAAATTCAATTTACTAGCCATTTACTCCAAGAATGTTTTCCCTAGCAAGAAAAAAAAAAAAAAAAAAGTCAAAAGGTTTCTCATCACTGAGAAGATTAAGAAAGTGTAAGGGCCTAGAGATGGGGGAGGGTTGGGGTAGGAGAATGAGGAGGGGTGGTTGAATACAAAAAGGGGAACAAGAATCAGAATCAGAAACTACATTTTTTCTGAAGAGCATTTCTGTATTGTCATTGAGGACTTTTCTTTTCCTAATCACTGTTGATTGTTCAACATTGCTAAAGACTCTACAGTTCCAAGAAAAATAAATAGCAGCATGACTGCTAATACACTTGTTTGGGACTGTACTCGGTTTTTGATGCAGTCATGTAATGTATACTCTCCTAATTGTTTTAATTTTTCTGAATCTATGCTTAAAATCAGAAGTTGTTTTTTTAATTTCTGAGGGAAAATTTCTTGTAATAAGTTCATTTCAAAGTTAATCTATAATTAATAGTCCTTTTGTTATGAAATGGTATATTGTGCTTGCATACTACAAAAAAAGGATATTATGTGCATTTTGTTATGTTGTTAAAAGATCATTCAAATAGATTTTATTATGTTTCTAAATCTCTCTTTTGTCTGTTTCTGTATTTTATTTTAAATTTTCTCTATTAAGTAAAATAATACATAGGACTAGGGATTTAGCTCAGTGGTACAGCACTTTATTAGTTTGTGCGAGGGCCCAGGTTTAATTTCCAGTATGCCTCAAAATTAAATTTTAAAAAATTGGGGAGTGGGTACCAGGGATTAAACTCAGAGGTACTGGACCACTGGGTCACATCCCCAGTCCTATTTTGTATTTTATTTAGAGACAGGGTATCACTGAGTTGCTTAGTGCCTTGCTTTTGCTGAGGCTGGTTTGAACTCTCAATCCTCTTGCCTCAGTCTCCTGAGCCACTGGGATTACAGGCAAGTGCCACTGTGCCCAGCACAAATATTTTCTGTATTAAATAAAATATTGTATTTTATCACATTTATTTATACATTTATATTTCTATTGTAAGGCCCCCAAAAAGGAAACCCCAACTCTGTCCCATGGATGGATGGCAACCCCAATCAACTGCAGGAGGCGTCACTTGATGCAAACCGCAAGAGGTGTTTATTCCAGCGCGCTGGGACCCAACTCGAGGAGTCGAGTCCCTAGCAGAAAATCTTGTAGGTTTATAAAGGCAGAAACCACACATCGGGAGGGGTCACACATGAAAGGGGGAAAAGGGGGAACAAAGCTGCCAGGAAATTTCAAAGGGGGTCTGGGTTTGCTGACAACATGTTTCACAATGTTTTACAACAGGTGTAGATTCTGGTCAATAGTTTCTGGTAATCCTACTGTTTGAGCACTATCTGGCTATCAGGCTCAATTTACTCTTTTACTGTCTGTTTGGGGCTGTTTCCTGGAACAGCTTTAAGGGCTTTGTTCCCATTACTGGGAGGGAAACTTTAGGGAGTTGAGATAAACCAGACAGCTTAAAAAAATGTCCATTCTTTCACTATGTCCACATATTTTTATTTGTGTATATTTATGAATCAAATATATTTTATTTAACAATTTCTGAGTTGTTGGATACATACTGCTTCTAGTATTTTATTATTAAAAAGTATTTAGATAAATATCATTGGCAATTAGCTTTTTTGCAATTAGATATTACCTCATAAAATTTCTATAGACAGATTCCAACATTTGTAACTACTGGTTTAAAGTACTTAGAATTTCTTGAGGCTCAAGTGGACGTGAAAAGAGGTATTGTTTATCACTCCAATGCGTTAGAGTGATTGGATTACAGAATACTTGGTAACAACATTTAAGTTTTTTTTTTTCTTTTTTCAGATTCATCCATGGAAATGCTGTCATTATTTTGTACGACTATATAATACAGAATTTATGTCTTTTAATTTTATTTTTCTATATGCTATTTTTGTCAATCTATATTGATTCATAAGTTTTTACCCATTTTAATTGATAAATAAGTGTATCATATCATATGATATAATCAATTTTTTGTTAAATACATGTCTGCCAGTTTTCCAGAATAATTCTCTGGAGTCTCATTATATTATGTGTATCAGTAGTTTTCCTTTACTACTGCCAAGCAGTATTCCATTGCATGGATTGGCCAAAGTCTATTCAAATATTCTTGCATTGAAGGATGTCTAGGCCATTTCATTTTTTCTACCATGAACAAAGCTGCTATAAACACACGTGTACAGACCCTTTTGTGAACATGGGTCGTTATTTCTCTTCAGTAAATGCTCTGGAGTACAATTTCTGGGTTGTATGGTAGTTGCATGGTTTTTTAAATTAAAAAAAAAATTTTCAGGAACTGCCAAAACATTTCCTAGTGCCAAATTTTATCACATTTTCATCAGCAATGCATGTGTTCAAGTTTCTCAAAATCCCTCCCAGCATTGGATGTTGTCAGATAATTATTTTAACCATTCTGTTGAGTGCTTTATTGTAATTCTATTTTGTGTCTCCCCCACAGCTAGTCATCCTGAACACCTTTTCAGGTGCTCACTTACCATTCATACATCCTGTTCAGTGGAATCTCTCTTCATGTCTCCTGTTTGGGTTGTTAGGTTCTTACTTTTGAGTTTTAGTAGTTTTTCATTCAAAATTGATAGTAGGGCCTTATTGGATACTTGGCTTGCAAATACTATTTCCCCACTCCATCCTTGGTCTATTTCTTTATCCCACTGACTGGGGCTGCTGTAACACAAAAATTTTTCAGTCTTGAAATAGTCCAATTTATCAAATTTCTTGATATGGATTGTACCTTTATTGTCATATTCGACATTAGATGATTTCCTAGCGTAAGATTCCCAAGATTCCCTTGAGAGTTTTCTTTCAGTTTGTTTATAACCTTATCTTTGAAACCTAGGGCAATGACCCACTCTTATTTAATTTTAGAATGAAGTTTGAGAGCCAGTCAAGATTTATTCTTCTACCTATGGATATCCAATTGTTCTGGTATCATTGGTTAAAAATATCGTCATTCATACTTTTATTCAATCAAATGCTTTTGTACTACCCTCAAAAATCAATTGGTCTGATATCAGTCAAAATGGCAGAGGAAGAAACTCCAAAAATTCTCTCTTCCAAGAAAGCAAAGAGAACACCAGTAAAATTGTCAGAATCAAGTTTTTCAGAACTCTGGAAATTAACCAAAAACTTGGAGTAATTCAATGAGCATTTATTGAAGAAAGATAGCAGGATATTGATAAAGATAGCAAGCTATGTGGCATTTCAGCTTGCCTAGTTTCTATCCTACCTCTTCAGTTCCAGGGTACCCCTCGAAAGAAAACAGCCTGGCAGCCAGCAGAGAAATCAGAATGGGGTTCTTAACTCCTTCAAAGCCTCGTTCCCAGTAAATTTTTTTTTTTAATTTGTCTAGTGATTCTCTATAAGAACCAATGGGCAAGACGGTCTTTATTTGACCTAACTCAAAGTTCACACAGTGTGAAAAGTCTTCACTTTTTTATTTTCAAAAACAATCACAGGAAAAAAAAAAAAAAAACGATCACAGGAAATTAACTTTGCAACTATTTCTGGTAGTAGTTGGTTGTGAGAAAAATAGTAGGCTAATCCAAAAGTCTAAAATAAAAAGCTGGGGAATGAGATGTCTAGGAACTCTGAAAAACTCTGTCATATTTCCAGGAAGAAGGAAGCCATACATATGCACAGATTTGTTTGCAAGCTCAAAATTGTGCCCATTCACAGGGAAAACATCAGAAGGCTTTCGGCAGGCTTACAGCTCTGGCTGACTTTACCTATGCACATTCAGGAAACAAAAGCTAAAGCAAAGTTCTCAAATGCCTGGCTAAGTGTTGAAGGTTAGCATATAATATTCACAAAGCCATTTGGCAAAGACTGGAAATATTTGAGTCCAAGCATTTTAAGAAATGTCTACTCAAGCATTAGCTGACCAATGACTTAACTGAGCAGATATTTCATTAGCTATGAACAAAAAAGAAAATAGAATAGCAAACAGATTTTACAAAATTAGTTCAGGAAATTCACTGATCAAAATGAGTCAATATAAAACTCTTGAGGAGTGTGGAAAATATTGTCTAGAGATGGTACATTATATTATTCAAAATACCATTTTATTTTTTATTAGAGTTTTATATTTATATATAGTAATAAAATACCCATCTTAAACAAAAAGTGAAAGACAGTTAAAGAAACTATATATATATATATATACATATATATATATACGCATGTGCATGCCATATATACATATATATGTAAAAATAAAAAGAGCGAGCATATGCAAGAAAAATAAATACATACAACCTGTCCTTGGAAAACAGATGGTAAACATACAAGAGCAAGACTTTGTTTTTAAAAAAGCATTTTATATATGTTTATATAATTAATGGAAATTATTTTGACAGAATTAAAGGGAATTATAAGAACAGTATCGTATCAGATAAAGAATTGTAAATAAATAAAGACATAACAAATCTGAAGATGAAAAGAACAATAATTGAAAGGAAATAAATCACTGCATGTTTTTCAGTTTCAAATTTGAGCTCCCAGAAGAAAGAATTAGCAAATTTGAAGACATAATCATTGAGATGAGCCATTCTAAGGAAGAGAAAGTAAAAAAAAAAAAAAAAAAAAAAAAAAAAAAAGGAAAGAAAAAGAAAAAGCAAAAAAACTGGAAAGATACAGGAAACATAATCAAGCATATCGATACATACAAAATGGAATGTTAGAAGAAGAAAGAGAAAGAAGTAGAAAGAAAATTTTAAGGAATGATGACCTTAGATGTCCCAAATTTTACCTAAAGATGTTAATGCAAATATGCAAAAAATTCCAAGTAGGATAAACTCAAAGAATTCCACACCTAAATTTATCATAATCAACCTATTAAAAAAACCAAATCCAACAAGTGAATCTCAAAGGTAGCAAAAGAGACATGATTCATAATGTACTAGGGATCCTCAGTAAGATTAACAGCTAATTTCTCATCAGAAACCATGAAGGGTACATGGCAGCGGTATGACATATATCCAAAGAGACAAAGAGAAGCCAAAGAAGAATTTGATATCTAGCAAACTATTCTTCAAATCTGAAGAAAAAATTGAGACATTTAGCCAAAACTAAAATTGAGAGAATCCATCACTAGCAAGTCCAACATATAAAGAGATAATACCACAGGATAAAATGAAAGGATATAAGAAAATGATTTAAAATGTGAGGACATAATGAGAACTAGTAAGGTAAGATAGATGCACATGTATGTGTAGAAGAGATAACATAAGCTTTAAAAAATACATTTTGTGTCCTGACTTAAAAACATAGAAGAATAATTAAAAATCTAAATTAAGGAGCACTAAGTATATAAATCATTTGAATGGCAATAAGAACACAAAAAATGGGGGAGAAAAGTTGTAATAGAGGGACAACTTTTTTTTATAGGACTACAAGTAAGTTCATATCAATTTAGTCTAGGTGCAATAATTATCAATTAACATGTTAATTTTAATGTCCTGGATCATTGCCACCATTAAGAAAATAAATTTTAAAAAGACTAAAATAAATGAAAGAGAATTCAAATGTTGCATTAGAATTTGTTTACATAATACAAAAATGTGACCAAGGCATACAGCAACAACAAAAGATCTAAGAGGTATAGAAAACTATCAAAAGACTAAACTAAATCTTACTGCATCAGTAAGTGCATAAGTGTTAATGGATTTCACATTCCAAATGAAATGCAGAAGTGGCAAAAAAAAAAAAAAAAGCTAAACATGGTCAACATGGTGTCTATAAGAGAAACCTTTAAGAGTCAAATAATTTCTTTGAAATTAATGGATAAATAAAAATCACAATGCAAAAGTAATCAGAAGAAAAGTAAAACAGCTACAATGATATCGGAAAAATAGAATTTTAAGAGAAACATTTTGTAATATTAAAGAATGAAATTTTATAAAGATAAAATAATCAAGAAACCAGGGAGATATAATAATTATTAACAAATTTGCACCTAATAATAAAACCCCTATTCAGTAATAATAGACAGTCTTCAATACCCTAAACTTTATAATGATTGTATGACCAGAAAAAATCAGCAAAGAAATAGAAGACTGCACAGCAGAATAAGCCCTCTAGACTAGACAGATGTTTCTAAACACTTTATCCAATAACAGTAGAATAATGTTCTCCTCAAGAGAATGAGGAACATTCTACAGGGCAACTCATATATTAGCTCACAATAAAGACAAGAATTTGAAAGTACTAAAGTCATAAAATAGTAAATGCTCTAACCAAAAATGGAAGAAAATTAGAAATCAATACAGAAGGAAATTTGAGGAATTAATAAATATATGGAAATTAAAGAATATAGTCCTAATAACCAATGAGTCAAATGAGTTACAAGGAAAATTATAAAATACTGTAAAAGAATGTAAATGAAAAAAATGATAAAACTTATAGAACGCTGCTAAACCACTACAGAGGGAAATATAGAGACAAATACCTTTAAAAAAAAAAGAGGAAGATAGGTCAAAAACCTGACCTCCAGTCTTAAGAAACTAGAAAGATAAGAACAAATTAAACCCAGAGCAAGGATATAAAAGGAAATAATAAGATTAAAATAGAAATAAAACAGATAATAGAAAAATTATGAAGAAAACTAAATAAACCAAATGCTGTTTTTTTGAAAAAGTTAATAGAAAGGATAATAATTTACCTAGACTTACCAAGAATAAAAGAAAGAAAACTGAAATTGCTGAATTTAGGGATGAAAGAAAGAACAATACTACTGACCTTGCAGAAATAAAAATGATTATATGGGATTACTGGGAACAACTGTATGCTATTAAGTTAGACAGGCTAGATTTTAAGATACAAATCACTAAAACAAACTTCAGAGGAAATGGAAAATTGAATGATACCTATAGCAGGTAAAGACCTTGGGTCAGTAATCAAATTTGCCAGTTGAAAACCCAGAAGTAGAGATCTTACTTGGTAGAGTCTACAAAATATTTTTTTAAATTAACATCAATCTTTCACATATCTCTCATGAAAATCAAAAGGAGAGAACACTTCCAAATTCATGCTATGAAGCCAGCATTATCTTATAACCAAAACCATACACAGACAGCACAAGAAAACTTATGTCACTTATGATGATGTCACTTATGAACACAGATAGATGTGAAGATCCTCAACAAAATGCTAGGATATCTAATCTGGCAACATATAAAAATAATTATGTATCATGACCATTGGTATTTATCAAGAAATTTAAGGTTGCTTTAACACACAAAAATTAATGTTTACAATATACTATTAGTAGAATAAGGGAGAAAAGTCACATGATCATCTCAATGGATAGGAGAGGCATGTGATAAAATCCAACACACTTTTCGTGATTAAAAAAAATTATTAAAAAAATTAATTAAAAAAATTATTAAAATAGTAATAATAGGCAAATCTTTAACCTGGTTAAAAAAATTACAAAACCTCACAGATAACATAATATTTAATTGTGAAAGATTGAATGTTTTCTCTCTAAGGTCAGGAATAAGATGAGAATATCTTATGATTGACTGCCACTTCCAATCAAGATCCTATTCGAGGTTCATGTGAGAGCACTATTTTCAGAAAGGAAATAGAAAGCACCCAGATTAGAAAGAATCAAATAAAGCTCCATTTGTAGACATGACATGATCCTCTCTATATAAAATCATGTGGCATACAACTAAAAACTGATTAGAACTAGGAAATCAGTTCAGCAGGTTTGCAGGAATTAAGATGCAAGTCAATTTTGTGTCTATCTGATAGAAATGAACAATCCAAAATAAATTCCATTAACAATAGCATCAAAAAGAATAAAATACTTAGGAATAAGTGAATTTAATGAAAAATGTGTAAAACTTGTACTGTGCAAAATGATACACTGAAATGTACCAGTATGCGCAGTCTGAACCAAAGAGGGGAAATAGGAAAAAAAGAAAAAAATTGAAGAGGCCTCGAAGACAAAATTTTTTCTTTAAATGTCCAAAAGTATTCTGTTTCCAGCAAACTCACTTGAAACAAAAGGTTACAAAGAAAGAGATATACTGGGGGAAAAAAAAAAAGAACATATCTTGGAAATAAAATTTATGTCAAGAAATTTCATAGACAAAAAAATATATCACATTATTTTTAAAAATCTGGAAGAAGATATTACTATTTTGAGCAGATGCACCTAATAATATAGCCTATTAATGTATATAGCAATACTGAATTGAATTTCAGGATTAATAAATAAATTAACAATTTCCTCACTCCTTTCAGACTTTAAAAATAAAGCAAACAAAAAGAAGAAATAAAAAAAGAAACTTTAAATTATATAATTAACAAACATGAGCCAACAGATCTACTTTGAATACTATCTCTGCCATAGAGAGATTGCATCGACTGTAAGGTATGAATTATTTAAGCCATAAAGAACAAGCTCCAACAAGACAGGGATGCCCTCTCTTACCACTTCTATTTGACATAGGCCTTGAAACTCTAGCCAGAGCAATTAGACAGATGAAAGAAATTAAAGGGATATGAATAGGAAAAGAAGAACTTATACTATCACTATTTGCTGATGACATGATTCTATATTCAGACAATCCAAATTTTGTCAGAAAACTTCTAGAACTAATAAATGAATTCAGCAAAGTAGCAGGATATAAAATCAATGCCCATAAATTTAATGCATTTCTATATATCAGTGATGAATCCTCTGGAAGAGAAATTAGGAAAACTACTCCATTCACAAGAGCCTCAAAAACAAAAACAAAAACAAAAACAAAAAAACTTGGGAATCAATCTAACAAAATAGGTGAAAGATCTCTACAATAAAAACTACAGAACACTGAAGAAAACCTTAGAAAATGGAAAGATCTCCCATGTTCTTGGATAGGCAGTATTAATATTTTCAAAATGGCCATACTATCAAAAGTGTTATACAGATTCAATGCAATTGCAATTAAAATTCCAATGTCTTTCCTCATAGAATAGAGAAAGCAATCATGAAATTCATTTGGAAAAATAAGAGACCTGGAATAGTCAAAGCAATCCTTAATAAGAAGAGTGAAGCAGGAGATATCACAATACCAGAACTTAAACTATACTACAGATTTATAGTAACAAAAATGGCATGATATTGGCACCAAAATAGGTAAACCAATGGTACAGAATAGAAGACACAGAGACAAACCCACATAAATACAGTTATTTCATATTGGACAAAGGTGCCAAAAATATGCAATGGAGAAAAGATAGCCTCTTCAACAAATGGTGCTGGGGAAACTGGAAATCCATATGCAGCAAAATGAAAATAAACCCCTATTTCTCACCCTGCACAAAACTCAACTTAAAGTGGATCAAGGACCTCGGAATTAGACCACCTAATAGAAGAAAAAGTAGGCTCAAATCTTCATCATGTCAGCTTAGGACCAGACTTCCTTAACAAGATTCTTAAATAAAATCAAGAATCCATAAATGGGATGGATTCAAACTAAAAAGCTTCTTCTCAGCAAAGGAAACAATAAATAATGTGTAGAAAGAGCCTAAAGAGTGGGAGAAAATTTCTTTACAACATGCACATCAGATGGAGCACTAACCTCCAGGATATATAAAGAACTCAAAAATCTTAACACCAAAAAGCAAAACAAAACAAAACAAAAACAAATAACCCAATCAATAAATGGGTGAAAGAACTGAGCCGACACTTCACAGAAGAAGATATACAATCGATCAACAAATACATAAAAAAATGTTTAACACCTCTAGTAATTAGAGAAATGAAAATCAAAACTACCCTAAGATTTCATCTCACTCTAGTCAGAATGGCAAACATCAAGAATACAAACAACAGTAGGTTTTGGTGAGGATGTGAGGGAAATGGAACACTCATACATTGCAGGTGGGACTGCAAATTCATGCAACCACTCTGGAAAGCAGTATGGAGATTCCTCAGGAAACTTGGAATGGACCCACCATTTGACTCAGCTATCCCACTCCTTAGTTTATACCCAAAGGACTTAAAATTAGCATTCTACAGTGATGCAGCCACATCAATGTTTATAGCAACTCAATTCACAATAGCCAAAATATGGAACCAAACTAGATGCTCTTCAATAGAAGAATGGATAAAGAAACTTGGGGTACATACACAATGGAATATCACTCAACCTTAAAGGAGAATAATTATGGCATTTGAAGTAAATGTTTGGAGTTGGAGAATATCATGCTAAGCAAAATAAATCAATTCCAAACAAAGGCCAAATGTTTTCTCTGATATGTGTGGATGCTGATCCATATTGGGGTGTGGTCAAGGGAAGAATGGAGCAACTTTGGATTAGGCAGAGGAGAGTGAAGGGAGGGGAGGGGGTCTAGGGGGTGGGGATGGGGAAATGAGATGGACATCATTGCCCTAGGTACATGTATGATTGCACAAACGTTATTACTCCACATCATATACAACCGAAGAAGTGAAAAGTTGTGCTCCATTTGTGTACAATGAATTGAATGTATTCTGCTATCATGTATAGCTAATTAGAACAAATAAAATTAAAAATTAAAGAAAAGGAAGAACAAGCTTCAAAGCAGTTTCAAAGAACCAATATCATGCAGATATTTTTTTATTTTTAGCCAGAACTGGGGATTTAACTCAGAGGTGCTTTACCATTGAACTATATTATTCTCAGTCCTTTTAATTTTTTATAAATTGCCAAGGTTGGCCTCAAGTTTGCAATCCTCTGGACTCAAACTTCCAAGTAGCTAGAATTACAGGCATGTACCAATCTGCCTGGCCAGATTATTGTTTTAAACATAATAAAAGGTTCTTTCTAAAATCTTCCATTTCAAAAAAAAATTGTATTTGTGATTTTGCTTTCAATTCATTTGCATTTACCATAGCATTTAAAAAATTATTGTTAAATAAAAGTGAAATTTGTATATACAATCCAACGAACTTTCATCAATTGGTTTGTATAACCACAATTAGTACACAGGATAATTCTGTCACCATTTTTATAGACTGAATGTTTGTTTATACCCCCAAATCTATACTGACATCCTGATCTACCACATGACTGTGGAGAGGATACTTTAAGGTAGTAATTAAGGTTAAATTAAGTAATGAGTGGGACGCCAACTCAATAGTTATTGTCCTCTTAAGAAGAGACAAAAATGAGTTTGCTCACTCCCTTTCTCTTTGCACACATGTTGAGGAAATGTCCCATGAGAACACAAAGAGAAGGGAGTCATAGGCATGCCAGAAAGAGCCCTTACCAGGAACTGATCCTGCTAGACCTTAATGTGGGACACTTAGTCTCAAGAGTGTTGTTTCCAATTGTAAATTTTTATTGTTTAAGCCATGCAGGCTATGGAATTTTGTTATGGCAGCCTGAAGAGATGAATGCATTATCCAAAACTCCATCTCTGACCCCTACTAAACACAGATTAGATCTCATTTACCATGGTTATTTTTGAAAATGTCATGTAATTGGAGTCATGTAGTATATAACAAGAATACTCTTGCAAATTTTACTCAGCATAATGTCTTTGATGTTCATCCAATTATTCAGTGTATCAGTAACTAATTTCTTTTTACTAGTAGGTAGTATTTCATCCAGTAAATATAGCATAGTTGTTTATTCATTACCTATTGAAGGAAATGGAGTGTAACCAGCGTTGGGTTATTCTGGATAGAGCTACTATACTAAGAGGGCTGTTGTATGAAAATACATTGAAAATACATTTTTATTTCTTGAGAGTAAATACCCAAAAGTGGAGTTGCTGATTTAAAAATTAATTGTATCTATAGTTTTTTTTTGTTTGTTTGTTTGTTTTTTGGTCACTGTGACCAAAAGACCTGACAAGTACAATTTTAGAGGAGTAAAAGTTTATTTGGGACTTGCAATGTCAGAATTTCAATTCTTAGAAGGCTAGCTCTATTGCTCTGTGCCCAAGGTGAGGCAGACATCATGGCATAAGAGTGTGGTGAGAAAAGCAGGTCAGGATATGACCTCCAACTAGCAGAGAAAGTCACTGCAAACCAGGGACAAAATATACATGCCAAAGGCACACCCCCAATGGCTCACCTCCTCCAGCCACATCCTACCTGCCTATACTCACCACCCAGTTAATCCCTACCATGGGATTAATGCACTGATTATGTTAAACCTCTTTAAAACCAATTATTTCACCTCTAAGCTTTTTTGCATTGTCTCACACATGAATTTTAGGAGACCTCATATATGAACCACAACACAGGGCTATTACATTTTGCACATCCCCATACCATGTCTGATAGTTTCAGCTTCTCTGAATCATTGCAAGTATAATTTTTTAAAAGATTTTCTAAATGTTGAGTAGTGATCCACATGTGATTTTAATTTCTATTTCTTTATCTCAATGGCTAACAAGTTTGGGTGAACATATTTTCATGGCCATCTATACTCTTTGGCAAAATATTCAAGATATTTACCCCTTTTTAATGAGATTGCTTGATTTATTACTCAAGTTTCTTTGATTTTACAACTTATATTCTGGATTTTTCATGTATGTGATTTGCAAATAATTTATCTTTTTAATTTATTTTTAAAAAGTTTATACAGTAGAGTATATTTTGAAATATTTTAAATACATAGAATAAGTGTAATTTGTTCCAATTAGGATCCATTCTTGTGGTTGTACATGATGTGGAATTACATTGGTCGTGTATTCATACATGAAAATAGGAAATATATGTCCAATTCTTTCTACTGTCTTTCCTGTTCTCATCCTCCCTCCCTTCCCTTCATTCCCCTTTGTTTAGACCAATGAACTTCGAATCTTCCCCTCCCTTGTTGTAGGTTAGCATCTACATATCAGAGAGAACATTCCGCCTTTGGTTTTTGGGACTGACTTACTTCACTTAGCATGATATTCCCCAGTTCCCTCTATTTACTGGCAAATGCCATAATTTCTTTCTTCTTTAAGGCTGAGTGATGTTCACTGTGGATATGTATCACATTTTTTTTATCCATTCATCTGTTGTAGGGCATCTAAGCTGGTTCCATAGCTTAGCTATTGTGAATTGAGCTGCTATGAATATTGAAGTGGCTGTGCTACTGTAGTGTGCTGATTTTAAGTCCTTTGGTTATATACCAAAGAGTAGAATAACTGGGTGGTTCCATTCTAAGTTTTCTGAGGAATCTTCATACTGCTTTTGATTGTGGTTGCACCAGTTTGTAGTCCCACCAGCAACGTATGAGTGTATCTTTTTCCCACTTCCTTGAAAACATTTATTATTATATTTTTGGGTGGGAGGTGGGTACCAGGGATTGAACTCGGGCACTCGACCATTGAGTCACATCCCCAGCCTTATATTTTGTATTTTATTTAGAGACAGGATCTCTCTGAGTTGCTTAGTGCCTTGCTTTTGCTGAGGCTGGCTGCAAACTCATGATCCTCCTGCTTCGGTCTCCTGAGCTGGTGGGATTACACGCATGCACCAGCCTGTTGCTTATCTTCTTGATAATTGCCATTCTGACTGGGGTGAGATGGAATCTCAGTGTAATTTTGATTTGCATTTCTGTAATTGCTAGAGATATTGAATGTTTTTTCATATACTTTCACCATTCAGTTCCTTATTCCATTTATTGATAGAGTTATTTATCATTTTGGTGTTAAGTTTGCAAATAATTGATCCTGATGTGTAGTAAATCATTTCAGTTTCTGAAGCAGTCATTTCTTAGAATAAATGTTTACAATTTTTATTAAGTACAATTTGTCACTTTATAATGGCTTGAATTTTTGGTGTCATACCCACAAATTCTTTGCTGAAACCTCAGATCATGAAGATTTTTTCCCGTTTTCTTCTAAAAGTTTTTATAATAGAAAATTTTAAGTGTATGATTAATTTTGAGGTAGATTTTGTGTGAGTTATTCTGTTTAGTTGAGGCATAGTTTTGCATATGACTGTGTAGTTGTTGTTCTTTAATTTTTTTTTTTTTTTTTTTTTAATTTTGAGACAGGATCTTGCTAAATTGTTCAGGTTGGTTCCATACTTGCCGTGCTCCTGCCTCAGCCCTCTGAGTAGCTGAGATTAAGTACATTCATCACCAAGGCTAGTGACAACAATCTTTTGTCCAGATTTGCTTTGGTAAATTTCTACGTACCATATTTTGTCCAATAGTTCTTCACCCATAAAATACCATTTAAGTTAGTTTACTATGAGTTTGTGGTGATGCTAAAAATGTAGTGAGATTTCTCCAACTTTATTCTTATGTTTAAAATCATTTTCACTGTTTTATTTCCTTATTCTTTTCATATGAGTTTTACAATAGCCTGTGTTTATGCACAAAAAAATCCTGTTGGAATTTTCTTAGTAATTGAATTATACCTTTATCAATTTGGAAGGAATACGCATATAAATGATGTTAAATCTTCTGGTCCATAGCATGGATTTATCTTGTTTTTATTTCTTAGTGTTTTATGGTTTCTAGCATAAGTATCATGTGCCTGTTTTGTTCCATGAATATAGAAATGTTGTATTTTCACAGGTACTATAATTGGGATTTTTTCCTAATTTTTGTTTTTAATTATATATTGCTAATGTAGAAAAATATGATTGAATTTTGGTATAATGATATATCATGTAATATTGTTGGATTCATTTATTGGCTCTAAAGTTGCTCATATAGATTCTATGGGATTTTCATTTTTTTCAGCTTAAAGTAATTTCTAATATCCATAGATGTTTACTCTATTTCATTTTTTAAGATAAATGTTATTTGATGCTTTTATTTACATACATTCTTATTCTGTTACTGATTTCTAATTTAAACCTATGCTCAGAGAATATATTTTAACTTTTAACTTTCTAAACTGTCTTTAAATATTGAGGACGTGGAACGAGTATGCATTCTGCATTTTGAGGGTGGAAGGTCTTATAAGTGTCAATTATCTCCAATTGGCTTAAGGTGTCCTTGAATTCTATATCCTTACTGACTTTTTGGTACTTTTCTGTTAGTGCAAGAGGAACATAAAAGAGAAGTTTAGATTTATTTCTCCTTTAAATTCTATCAGTTTTTGCTTCATGTATTTTAAATCTCTGCGGTTAGATGCATGCACATTTAGGATTATAGTTCTTCTTGATGATTAAAATTCATTATCACTATATCTTGTTGTCTTTATTATTGGAAATTTCTTTTGCTCTGAAGTTTACTAATAAAGTCACTCTAGCCTTCTTTTCATTGTGGAGTGTGTATAACATATTTTCTTACATCATTTCACTCTAAACCTATTTGTGTCTCCAAATTAAAAGTTAGCTTCCTGGGGCTGGGCATGTTATTTCAGTGATAAAGCCCTTCCCAAGTGTGAATGAGGCTGTGAATTTGATCTTCAGCACTATGCTGATCAACAAAAAAATAAACCAACAAGTTAGCTTCCTGTAGGCAGTGCATTGTAGGATCATTTATTGAGTCTATTCTAATAATCTCTTTCTTTTAATTTTTGTGATAGACCATTTACACTTAATATAAACATTGATATGTTTGAACAGAGTTCTATCACTTTATTATTTTTCCTTTTTACCTGCTCTACTTTTATTCTGTTTTTTCTTTTAGCCTTCTCTCGGGTTGTTTGCACATTTTTCTTTTTGGTATTCCATTTTAAGTGGCATTTTAATTTCAAATATACCTCTTTGTGTAGGTATTCTTGTAATTGTTCTAGATATTACATTATACTGCACTGTTCTATTATTAGAATCTATTCAGAATAAAAACTTCACCTGTTCAAGTGGAATATAGGTGACTATCCAGGTCCTTTACCTTAATTTATTTTTGGTACCTATGTCTTGTATATTTTCTGTGTTCTACAAGTCCATTTATTGCAAGGTATTACTTAATTAATTCTAGAAAATTTATTCTAGTTTACCACATAACTATTTACCTGTTTTACCCGCACCTGTGGTACTCCTTTTATCTGGATGTTGTTATTTGTATCTACATAATCCATTTCTCTTTGCTTTTCCTTTACATATTACCTCCTTATACTTTAATTCTGCCATTGAGATGCCTTCATTTGCCATTTACATTTTGTTTATCCATTTTAACACATTATTTCTTAAAACAGTCGTTTGTTTCATGACTAATTCTTCATGAAATTCTTTTTTACATCTTCTTTTCCATGCTTCTACTGTTTTCTTGTTTCTTTGGTATACTCAGTTTGCTTATTTTTGCTTTCTTGTTTCATCCTTTTTAGCAATTGCACTTCATGTGGAAAATGTTGTCCAGTTATTTCTTTTAAATTCTGGGCATACTTTTTGAATATCCAGTAATTTTTTCAGGAAGTTCATATTCTGCTGTAGTAGCAGCTCACCTGGCTGGTGAAGGTTATTGGAGGAAAGCTGAAGGCCAGACCTCAGGTTGTATACTTCCACATGTTTTCTCACTGTCAGTTTTGGTTTCGTTGCCTTTAATTATGCACTTTTTTCTTACACGGGTTTACTTTAGTTATTTTTCTTATTTTTAATAACATTTTAGCATAAAAATACAATACCTTGTACATAGGAATCAGTAATTTTTGTATCATAATGACAAAGTGATGAACTTTTTTCAAATACACCTGATTCATTCTTACTTTAGGAACTTGGAACTTTGTATTTTTTCTGTTTCTCTACAAATCTCATAGTGAACTTCTTCCATGGCTCAGATTTCAGTTTAAAATCTGTCTCCTGAAAATTTCTTTTTTTCCATTCTATTTATTATGACTTTTCTTAAGTAATGTTATATTGCTTCCTTTTGTTTTTATTGCTGGACCTATCACTTTTTGAAATTATCTTATTTATTTATTTTTTCCTTATGTCTCTTCCATTAGAATATAATCATGGTTTGTTATCACGTTAGCTACCATTAGAGCTGGACACAGAGCCTAAGCCAATCTAATGCTATGTGTATTATTGTTTTAAAAATGTGTGCATATTTCTTTAATATTACTTCTTGGGTTTCACAGGAAGTTTTTTCACTAATTAGACACAATTTGAGAACATATATGATAAATGAATTTTAGACCCTAGCAATAATTTTGAAACTTCTATTTTATCCTTCTTTTTTTTTTTCAGGAATGCAGTCAAAGAACATGGAAAACTTTATGCCATTTATGAAACCAGGTAATTCTGTGATACCTATGTTTTATTATTTAAAGATTTAAATCTCTTACTGATGCTAAAAGTATTCATTGTCATTGTATTATTAACTTGTAAGTTATCTCGCTTTTTGAATTTTGTTTGATACGTCTACCAAAATGATTCTAAGGGTTACATAGAGATTAATTAATACCAATTATAAATTAACAATACCTTAATTTATCTTTTATAATTTTGCTATGATTTAAAATACAATTTCATTGAATTCTAATGGAGTATGTAATGCTAGGATTTATGTATCCAGGTTTAAAATTGAGTGGGTTAGCACTAGAGGAAGCTTTAGAAATCTTCATCTGAAGTATTTGAAAAGGTATCCTAAAAAGTTTAGACTTGCCCAAGATGACACAGCATGCCCCACATTATCTGGAAAAAATACTTATCCAATAATTTTGTATATATAAAATCACATTCTCCAACTGATATTCTGTTGGAAAGGAATGACTCTGAAAACAAAATTTTGCAGTGCATCTTGTGAAGCCATCTATTTAAAGGAAACTAATTGTGTAATAATTCTTTTTTGTCTTTAAAGATTTAGCTATAATACGACTTATCATTTAAAAATTCTTTACATATTTCCTGTTCTTAACCTGCACACCCAATTAGTTAGCATCCGTATTTCATGCTTCTCTGGTCCCACTATTTATTTATGCTTAAAGCTTTTCTGTGTAAAGTACTAGTGGTTTCCTCTCTTCCTTACTCCCTTCCATCTTTATTTCCTTATATCCAGATTCTAAGTACTATAATATTATAGTGTGAATTGTAGTAATTGGTTGATGTTTTGGGTAGAATTAACAATATGTTATCAAATACATTATGAAACAGCCTATTAATACAAATTTATTATTAAACATAAATTCATATACTTATTAAACATTATTCATCAGGTAATATAATTTTAATTTCTCGATGTTTCTTTAGGACAATTTCTTTTTACTTTTCTTTCTTTTTTGTGGTACTGGGGGTTGAATCCGGGGACTCCCACATCCTAGGCAAGCAGTCTATTACTGAGCTACATTCCCAGCTCTTTTCTTTTGAGACAAGTTTTGCTAAGTTGCCCAGGCTGTTCTTGAACTTGTGATCCTCCTGTCTCATCTTCCTAAGTAGCAAGAATTACAGACATGTGCCACCATACCTAATGGGACAATTCTTTGAAAGTAGAATTTTATGATGAAAGAATAGAAAGTGGTAAAAATCATTTATATGTTTGTGCAGAAGTATGCTTAGTCATCATTATAGTGCTCAAGTACTTACAGATAAACACCCATGTAATCTCCAGGCAGGTTAGGAAATGGAATATTAGAGGCAGTCAGAAGTTTCATCCCATCCTATCCCAGTCTTCCCTCTTCTCTTTTCCAAAGGTAACCAATATCCTGACTTCTCCCACTATCTGTCTCAGGATGGGGTTTCTTAGAAGCAATATTCTTCCCAAGATGACGATTCTTTTGTTAGTGATTTATAGTGGGACTGCTCTTGGAAAAAGCATGTGTGGGTGAGAAAACAATGGAATATGACAGGTGAATAAAATGCAGGAAGATGTGTTTTTGAGAAGTCTAGAAATGATAGGACAAAGATCACCACTTAGAAACCCAGAAATTAGACATCAGCACCACAGACTCTTAGCAAAGGACTGCCTTGGGGGAGGAATATAGCTGCTCGGCATCTCCAGGTGAGGCAGCACCTAGGAAGATTCTGAAGAATGGTGCAAGTTGATGTGATTAGCACCAACAGTGCATCTGAGAAACAGCAAAGGAAATAGCACCAGTATTGTACAATGTAGTCCATGCTTTTCGTTATGCAAATTCATTTCCTTCTCACACCAAGTCTCCTCTATCAGGTCAGTTTCTCAAGAATTCTGAATGGTCACAATTTCTAGGAAGGCTTAACAGAAGAAGTTTTTGGGACATATCACAGCCCACATTGCTGCACTTATTCCCAAGGCCATAACTGATATGAATCATATTCATTCTCCACCACTACCTACCTCACTGCCACCTCCGCTGAGTCACAGAATCTGAGGGGTCTGAGCCCCTGTTTATCATGAACATGTCAGACCATTTGTGTTGTTCTTGTTAACTAACAGTTAAAATTGGCACGTGAGCATCAAGAGATACTCCAATAGGTCATCATCAAATAAAATGTGTCTGAAATCTTCCTCTTCATAATGATGTTGGTCAACTCTACTGCCAATATGGCAACACTGTTTTTAGCTCACCGGTTTTCTGGCACCAAGATCCCAAAGTAACCAGGTAGCAATCTTATCTTGAAGCTTATTGAGGTTACTAATTTTTCTACTAGTGGAAATGTTTGTTCTCTGTGGTTCAGGACATGTCCACTCATAATATTCCATAGTTTGCATTGTTTCACTCTCTTTTGTATAGCTTATGGGTTTTAACAAATGCATCATGAATCATGACATATATTTTTCATTAGAGTATCAGAGTAGTTTCACAGTTCTCAGCCTTCCTCATCCCTGCCTCACTTTGAAAACCACTGATCTTAACTGTCTCCATTGTTTTGCCTCTTCCACATGCCTCGTGCTTAGAACCAGTCGGTGTGTAGCTTTCTCAGTGCGGGTCCTTTCACTTAGGTTGTTCAATATCTTTTTGTGACTGAATCACTAGTCCCTTTTTTTAAAAAAAATTTTTTTTGAGAGGTGATTTCACTATGTTGCTTAGTTTGGTCTTGGCCTCTGGGACTCAAGTGTCCCACGTCGGCTTCCTGAGTAACTCAGAGCACACAGGTACATGTTACCATGCCTGGCTAGCTCATTCTTCTTTTATCTTTCAATAATCTTCCATTGTATGGATGTACCCCTGTTTGTTTATATTTTCACCTATTGAAGTACATCAAGTTTTGACAATTATGGGTGAAACTACTAAAAATGTTCTTTGCAAATTTTTATGTGGACATGAATGTTGGTCTCAAATGAGTAAATATGGAGGAACAAAATTGCTGAATCAAATGGTAAGAGTATGTTTAGTTTTGTAAGAAACTGCCAGTCTTTAAAAGTGACTGTACCATTGTGTATTTAAGTCAGCAATGAACAAGAGCTCCTGTTAATTCACATTCCAGCCAGCATTTAGAGCTGTCAGTCTTTGGACTTAATCATTCTAGTAGGTGTATAGTGACATCTCATTGCTGTTTTAATTTGCCATTCCCTGAGGATATTTGATGTTGAACATCTCCTCAGATGCTTATTTGTCATCTGTATGTATTGTTGGGCGAGGTATTTGTGCAAGTCTTTTGTCTATTTTTAATTGAGCCATTAACTTTTCTATTGTTGAATTTAAATAATTTTTGTATCTTTTTAATACCAGTTCTTTCCCAGACAGGTTTTACCAAGATTTTCTCCCAGTTTGTGGCATATCTTTTCATTCTCTTAGCAACGTCTTTCATTGATCAGAAATCTTTTATTAAAATCCATTTTATTAAATTTTTTCTTTCATGGATTGTGCTTTTTTTATAAAAAGACAACATCAAGGGCAGGGTCATTTATATTGCCTCCCATGTTATTTTCAAAGAGTTTGTATTTTTGCATTTTGTACATAGGTCCATAATCCATTCTTAATTTTTTGAAAGACCTATTTGTGGCATATGGATACTATTTGTTTTAGTATCATTCATTGAAGAGACTGTCCTCTCTTCATTGAGTTACATTTGCTGTATTGTTTAAGGTCTGTTGATCACATTTATGCTTCTGTGTAGGTCTATCTATGGAATCTCCATTCTCTCCCTTACTCTTCCACCAAACACCACATTGTCTCAATTACTATGGTTTTCAGTAATTCTTCAAGTCATTGATGTCATCCACTGACTTTGCTTTAACCCTCAATATTATGTTGATGATTCTAGTTCTCTTACTTGTCCATATAAACTTTAGAATCAGCCGGGTGTGGTGGTGCACACCTGTAATCCCAGTGGTTTTGGAGGCATAGTCAGGAGGATCAGGAGTTCAAAGCCAGCCTCAGCAATGTAGCAAGGCCCAAAGCAACTCAGTGAGACCCTGTCTCTAAAAAATTACAAAAAAGGGCTTGGGATGTGGCTCAGTGGTTGAGGGCTCCTGGATTCACTTCCAAGTACCAAAACAAAACACCAAAAAACAAAAAATTAAAAAACGAAATGACATCTGAACAATGAGTCTTCTACTCATGCACATGAAATATTTCTCCATTTTTTTTTAGATTCTCTTAAACTTTTACCATCAGGTTGTAATTTGTAGTTTTCCTCATATAGCTTTCATACATATTTATTCCTACACTATTTCATATTTATGCTAATGATTGAGTAGCTTTTTAGTTATTCTATTCTTTTATCAATCAATATAGAAATTATAAGGACATTCTTTAATTAGTCTCATAGGAAATATTTTTCCACTATCCAGGCAGTTATTATCATTAACTTTAATTATATGTACATTTAATATCCCATAGTTATTATTGTTATATTTGTATTAGTATTATGTTTTACTCATTTGCTATTTATTTAGAATTACCTATTTACTAGATATGTAGCTTTTAATTCTTTCTACATGACCATGTTTCTCTTAGCAGTTTTATTTTCTCTGCTGAAAATGATTCCTAGTATATCTTTTACTGTGAATGTGCTGATGATTTCCCGAAAGTTTTTTTTTTTCTCATATATCTCTATTTTTCCTTCAAAAGTGAAGACTATTTTCAATGAATACAGAATTCTTTGTTGGCACCTGTTTTCTTTCATCATTTTAAAGATACCCTTTCACTGTTTTGGTTTCCTGTTTCTATTGAGACGTCCATTGTCAGTCTTATTGCTGCTCTGTAATTTGTCCATTCTGGGGATGTGTTTACAATTTTGTCTTTGATCCTGATTTCCCAAAGTTTTATGATGATGTGTTTAAGTATGATTGTCTTTTTGTTTTAACTGCTTTGGTTTCACAGTTTTTGTAACTCTAAGGCTCAATCTCTTTTACCAATTTTAGAAATGTCTTAGTCACCATCCCTTCAAATATTGACTCTTCACCCTTAGATTTGTTTTCCTCTTCTGGAACTTTAATTATGACTGTGTTACGCTGATTTTTACCATGCTTTACATGCTTTCTTTTGTTTTCTGCTCTTTTTTCCTTCCTGATTCCATATAACTATTTCTTATTGGTCTATCTTCCAGGTAAATATTTCTCCCTTCATCTTTCTGTTGTCTGTTATTTGACACATTTCAGTTTTAGAATTTTCATTTATATTATATTTTAATTATTTTTTTATTGGTTCTAGATCTTGGAATGCTTTATAATTTTGAATAAGGCCAGATGTGTGTTTCAAAACATAAAATTCTAAGATTATTATTCTCTAATAGAACATTCCATAATGATGGGAACATTCTATATATATGTTATTCAATATGATAGCTATTAGACACATGCTGTTATTTAACTCTTGAAATATGATCTGTGTGCCTAAAGAAGTAATTTTTTTCATTTTTTTATTTTTAATAAATTCAAATGTAAATGGCCACATGAGGTGTGTGGCTAAGATATTGAACAATACAGTTCTAGATAAAATTCTTGCCTACCATATGTGTTGCAAACATTCTATCTGGTATTTCTTCCAGAGAGAGATAGAGTAGGAGCTCTCTTTAATGCGGTCAAACATGGGGTTGAATTTCATTGTCTTTGTTCTTTTTCTGTTCACCTTTTGTCTTAGTTTGTGTTCCTCCAGGGTCAGAAATGAAAACCCAGTGTATTCACATTGACATCTCCAACCCATCTGGCTCCCAAATTCAGTTTTTGCCTCCTCAGAACGAGGAGAGTCCTGGTAGCCGTCTGTAGCCTGCCATCCTGGTGCTACCTGCTTACACTAAGCTTCTCTGGCTCTTAGTCTATGCTGTGTAGGAACTAGTGAATGCCCTAGGACACTAATAGGTCACACTCTTAGAACAGCTTTCCTGTGCTCCTCTCCCCACCCCCGCCCCCAGGATCTTGACCTCATAGATACTGAGCATGTGGTAGCTCTGATCCTTAGTTTTTATGTCATCAATTCTGTGAGGTGTCTAAAAGCTCTTTTCAGCCTATCCTCCCCTTTAACAGAAGCTTTCTCTTCACCCTCACGGTCTTCCCTGCCCCACCACACCAGTTGGGCTACCTAATGACCGATTTTGAGGTAAACATTAGAGTAAAAGAGATGTATTTGGGGGATGCAGGGAAACACTGATAGTGGCATGGGGAAGTAATAGAGAAGGGAAAATTTAAAAAGTTCTATCATTAAGCCAGTTACCACTATAACACTGTAAGCGATTAGAGCTGAATCCTTCAGGAAAACTCTAGAATCTGATGTAAAATACATTTTTCATTTGTATCATATTCAATACCTGAGGAATTTAACATGTTTTTAGATCAACTTCCCAGGTTGACTTTGGGGAAAGGCAGCGTCTGTATTTGCCCCCACCTTCATCCCATGTCCTGCTGCCACTTAGCCTTTTAAGGTTCCCAAAGCCACTGTCAGACACTGACTGCACCTACAGGCCATTGGAAGTCTGATGCAGCACACGGAAAGGCTGACAGAGAAAATCAACATGGCACAGAAGGTTAGGTTCCCTGCCATGAATATGTGTTCTTTTCAGAATTTAGGCCCCTTGAGTCCTGGCTACCTTAATAGCTCTCAAACACCCTCTCACACATACATATTTTCTATTTTTATCCTTTTTTTTTTTTTTTTTTGGCTTCTTCTAAGTGGGAGGATTGGTCTGAAAGCTGGTCAGTTTAAGTGACAGTGGAAAGCTAAGTTGTTGTATCTCAGATACTAAAAGTATTTTACTGAATGATTTATGTGTCTGGACACTAAAATATCTTTTTATTGATTTGGAATTTGGATAACTGTGACCTGATTGGTACCAGTTAAGGTATTTTTAGAGACCATCAAGCAATATTTAACAAATATGGATTTGCTGGAAACTCATTTCCTTACCTGAGTGACATACTGGTGTGTGCTCTTTCAGTTAAAAGGATTTTCTATTGTGTTTGTCATTTCTTCATATGTGGTTACATATGAAAAATGAAAGAAACAGTAGAAAGTACTTGTCCAATATCATCCTTCTACACATTTCATTGAGGGAATTACTTTGAAAACAAAATGGAAAATGCTAAGTAAGAGGAAGATTTCACCCTGGTCTATATTGTTTATGCTTGCAGAATTTTAATGTTCTTGGGCTTGGTTCCAGACCAGAGCATTGCCCTGTTGCTGAAAGATCCTGGCCTCTAACTTGCTGAGAGCTCAGTTCCTCTTTTGGGTACTGCGGTTGGTGTCAATTCTCAAACCAACTGAACGTTTGCTGCATCTTGGCTGAGTTTTACCACTGAGTGTCGATGCACATCTTCACTCAGTGCTCATGAAACTCCCCACTTAGCTACTTCCCTGTTCCCCAGATAGGCTGCCCATCACCTGGGTTGATCCTGTGAGCACAGAGCATGCCCAGAAATGGAATCAAAGCAGAGAGTTTCTATTTCAGAGGCCACTGTGCAGCAGAAGGACAGTTGCCACAGTGGCAAGTTCTGGGGATGAAGATTAAGGAAAGAGAAATTTGGTGGACCAATAGTCACCAAGCATTTCTGATTGCACACACAGTCAGTGAAAATAATTCAACACTGCCCACATACACACTATCCTTTTTGGGAAAAACATTCACGTAGATAAGATTTTTTTTTAATGTCAAAAAAACACTCTATTTCCCTCCCTCCACGAGACCATAATACTGACTTCTTATGGAAACCATTAACCTACAGAGGAGAAGGTTGGATACTAGAAACCCAAAGGCACTGCAAGTAGAAATGTGCCATGGCAGGGGCAGCCAAGGTCAAGTCTCGCGATGAGGGTGAAGACAGGCAAAGTTCCTGAGGATACAGTCACTGAACTAGCTTCTCCCAGGATAAAATCCAATTTCAGAGGAGCTTAACTTAGTCCTGTAAGCAGAATGGTTAATGAGCAGCTTTGAACTGAAGTGGAATATTTAGGGAATTAATGTTTTTTGCAGTGAACAAAACCCAATAAATCCCGAGCTTGTGCTGAGCTTCTTTGACTTCAAAACCGCTCATGCAATGCAATACATCTTTGACTGTACAAATACATTTGTATCTGTTGTACAACAACCAACTACATGTGGGTGAATTTATTTTATCCTTTATGATGTAATTCATTCTAATTTTCCTTATAGCAGAGATGAAGTATAGCATGACTTTTATGTTACATTGTTTGGATTGAATGAGTAAAATTCTGACATTGGCTCTTATAGTTAATGTTAAATTGGGAGACAAATAAAGCTATGCATGATAGTCATAAATATTAGAGTGGATTTCTGTGGAAACCTTGCATGTATGCAGCTATCCAGTGCTTCTCATATCATCCATCCTTGGCAGCAATAGCATCAACAGAACTAATATTGTGAAGGTCCCACTAATATATGCGCTACAATGAACCACAGTCAGAATCCAGCATAAGATCCCTGTAGGAGGAAATGTTAATAAGGATTCTTGCAAATATTTTTATGGAAGAGATGCACAATATTGCATTCTGCCACATGATTCTTTTCTCATTAAGTTTGAAGGGAGAACATCAGGTAGCTTCTGATTTATTTACTTTTATTTCTGGTGCTTATCTATTAATACCATTCTCATGACAGTTTCACCTCAGCAAGATCCTGCAATGAGAAAAACTACAAGTATTCTCAAACCAAAGCACTGGAGCCATGAGAAAGTACCATGTGTTCAATTCATGGCTGTGTATGTCTGACATATCATGATAAGATTCATGAGAAAGTTTGGTGTCAACCTTACAGAAGTATATTTTATTCTGGGAGTCTCTGCTTCCCCAACTTCAAAGTATGTATACATATGTTGTTGAGATTAAATAACATCTGTGATTATTCCAAGTTTTGTATCTCCTTTTTTCCTACTTCTTATCCACCTGAAAATTTTTCACCAGAAGATTTGAATATGAGAGTTGTGTTTAGTTCAAACATTTAAGAACATTGGGAAATGAGCCACAGAAACACATCAAGAGATTTGAGGTTCTGCATTCAATCTCCCTATGTCACCTGATCTGTGCCATCTTAGGAACATGAAGGTGGGACAATGATGGAGATGTTTCCAACACGGAAGCAGCCAGGGCTATGCTGAGCAGCAGCTTGTCTGTACACTCTACTTGGGATCTTTGATGGGCTCAGAATTATGATCCCCAAGAAAAGAGAGCAAACAAGAAAAGCTTTGTAATCACTGAAATTTCTACCCAGAGGTAACAAAGACCTTGGCATTGGAAAGGAGAATCCAAAGGCAATCTGGTAGCTTTGCAAAGAGGAAGAGTGGGAATGGGAGATCAGAGAGAGTGAGGTTACCTGAATGTGGGGACAAGAGTCTCAGAGGGCCTGCAGATAAACAAGGAGCTTCAGAAATGTGGCTAGAGATGTATTTGAGTCTCTGGTTGAGTACCATTCTGCACACACTTGAGGTAAAACTCCATGTGGCCAGCCAAAGAAAAACTTGAAGAAAAGACTAAGTCCTGGGGGATTCTAAGTAAAAAACAAAACAAAAAGCAAAATCCAAAAGTAGGCAATGGCGCACACCTATAATCCCAGCAAGTGGGGAGGCTAAGGGAGGCTAAAGAAGGAGAACTGTACATTCAAGGTCAGCTTGGGCAACTTAGAAAGACCCTGTCTTAAAATAAAAGATAAAAAGGGCTGGGGAGGTAGCTCAGTGGTAGAGTTCCCCTGGGTTCAATTTCCAGTACTGAAAGTCTTCAGAGATCACATCGGATCAAGAATCATTTGAATTCTAAAAGCCAGAGTAGAGAATCCTCTTGGATACATGAGGTATTAGTTTACCCAAGAAAGATAATGTTGGCTAAGCCAGACTCAGAGGAAAATCCACCCAGCTCATCATGAAAATAGTTCAGAAGCACGTGTCAAAGGCATCAAACTTATTCACTGAATCCAGTCAGAAAGTCCAATCAATCTTTATAGGAATACAACAAAGCTATAACTCAAACATGTAAAATTTGACTGGAGTTGTAGCTCAGGTGTAGAGTTTATGCTTAGCATGCATAAGGAAGGCCCTGGTTAAAAAAAATAGAAAAGGAAGAAAAGAACAAAATAAAATTCACGGTATGTACTATATCACTGCATGTAAATTATTCCTCAATAAAAATTGACTTAAAATGAAGAAGTATTTCATCTCAACAAAAATTTTTTTTAATTGGTAGAATTTAAGGGGCTGTAACTCAGTAATAGAGTTTGTGCTTAGTATGCTCAAGGTACCAAGTTCAATCCCCAGCACCATCAAAAACTAATGGAAACAAAATGAAAAAATTTAATACCTGCTCATTTAAAAAAAGTACAATTTACTAATAAGACATAGCTTCTCAAGCCCTATATCTCTACTACCATCATAGTTAATAGTGTAGAATTATAAGCATCCCCTTTAAATCACTAACACCTGCTACCAGTATTTATGTTTAACTGAATACTGGAGTTCCTAACCAGTACTAAAGAAAGAAATTAAAGATAAAGTGCAATAAGATGAAACTGTAAGACTCTTACATAGTTATTCTCTACATATAAAGTAACACATTAATAATAGCAAGGCTTGGTTCACACCTAGGTATTCTAACTCTGGAGTATTTGAATTTCCCAGCAGCAACTAATTGGAATATTTAACTTTTAAGGAAAGCTATGGTTTAAGGTAACCAAAAATCCCACCAGAGCTTGTGTTAATAAGCACATTTTTTTTTTTTTTTGGTAACACCTGAGAAACAACATCATTACTAAACACAGGTGAGACCTTAGGGAAAATATTAAAATTTCATTAAAAGTTATAGAGAAGCTCTAAATAAATGAAGAGATATGTGAAATCATAGAGATGGCATTTCTCCTCAAAAGAAGTATAAATTCAACATAATTTCAAGTATTCCACATGACTCTTTGTGAAACTTGGCCTGTTGATATTATAGTTATATGAAGATGTATGCAATGAAGAAAAGATGAGAGAACTGGAGAAGTGGAAAGTATGGACCTAAGTCTTACAACAGTACAGTGCTTACATCAGAGCTATGCTAAATTAAAAGCAATACAAAACAGGTAATAGGCTGATGCACTAGACTTGAAACCCTAAGACACAGCAACAGGAATGCATAAATGTAGGGGTGGAAGAGGTGATGTTATAAAGCAGAGAGGATGGCTTGGACTTTTTGAGACATGACGCTGGGATAACTGGTTACATACACGTGGAACAATAACACTGGAACTTGACTTCACACCTTCCCCCAAAACTAACACTAGATAGAATAAAGACATAAAATTAGGAAATAAGTTGTAAAACTTAAATAGAACAAAATAAAGGAAGGACTGGGGGTGGGTGTAGCTCAGTGGTAGAGCACTTGCCTAGCATGCTGGAGGCCCTGGGTTCAATCCCCCAAACAACAAAGAAAAAAAAAAAAAACAAACTTGAAAACAAAACAAAGGAGAATATCTTGATAATAGGAAAAAAATAAGTTTCTTAAATGAGGCAGGTGTCAAAGAACACACGATAATTGAGAAACTTGATCAAATTGATTGTAGCAAATATTACTATTTCTAAATGAAAAATGTGAAAAGAAAGCCCACATTAGCTGAGATGTGCAAACTTCGGTGAGCCTTGAGTAAAAGTACCTAGACACTTACACACAGACACACAAAATCTTTTTGTGTCAAAATGAGCAAAAGGTAAGAATAGTGAGCTTAGAAAATAAAACAAATTCTAATAACTATAAGCATTTTTATTTAATTATGTTTAACAAATATGAAAGTAAGTGCAAGTTGAACGGTAATGTATTACCAGTTTCTACACACTTATTTGCAAAAATTAAAAAAATTAAAAAAAAATTAAGTCTGATAATGCCAAGAGTGGTGATGAAGTAGGGAATATAGTAGTTTATAATTTATAATAGGTTATACTTTATAAATAGGTACAACCACTTTGGAAGGCAATTTGCCATTGCTAGCCAATTTGAAAACATATGTAGTTAACAAATCCATTTCTTGAGAAATGTTTACCCACCAAAAATTATGTACTAGAATACTTATTTCAACAGCATGTAATAGTGAAAATTTTAATAAAACAAACAGACCTTCTCAAATCCTAACTCTTCTTGTAAGAAAAATGGATAAATAAACTAAGGAAAATGCATAAGAACACCATGGTAAAAATGGAATAAGTAGGGGCTGGGGCTGTAGCCCTCAGGTAGAATGTGTGCTTAGTAGGCACAAGACCCTAGGTTCAATCCCCAACACTCCAAATAAATAAACAAATAAACTGTGGTAGAAAATTGACATCTTTATGTTATTGAATCTTTCTATGTAGGAAAAAGATGTGTCAACCTATTTCCTTTCCTTTAGCCTTTGCTTTATGTAAGTTTAATCTTTGTAGTTAAGTTTATTCCAAGAAATTTTATATTCTTTATAGTTACTTTTAAAGTGTAATTTTTTTCTATTATATTTTCTTGTGTTGTACAGGAAATATTTTAGTTGTTTTATGTTAACTGTTTAATGTGGTCACTTTCCTCCCTTCCTCCCCTGTCTTTCTTCCTTCCTTCTTTTTATTCCTTCTTTCCTCCTCATTTAGTTTAATTTATTGTTCTTTTAAAAATGTTTTGACTTGAGTACTCACTTAGTTCCCAAATTTCATTCTTTCTTATTGTCTAATAAGCTAATTCAAGGCAATAATTTTTATATAAATGAGGGTCTTTGGGGAAGAGGCAATTTTCTGACAGTTTCTTCCTTCTAAATATTTAGTTATTTTAGCTTTTATTTATTTTAGAAGTAGTTTGACTAGTCTTTAATTGTTAATATGTATTGGGTACTCTACATTGATTCTGATTTTTAAAACATATAGATGCTTCCTTTTGCATAACACACATTCAGTTTTTGTGACTAATCTGCGTGTTTGCATAAATTTTGTTGCTTTCCATACATACATAATTGTATTGAATTATTTTTTTCCTCCAGATACTTAAATTTGTTATTCAAATCTCCTATATTTTTATTTATTCTAAATGAATTGTATTACAGTTTCCCAATAATTGTGTGGACCTGTCAATTTTTCCTTACATTATAATTTATCTTTGTGTTTACTTTATAACACTCTATGAACATCATTACAGAAGTAAAACAGGAATCGGAGTACATGTTATAAGGGAATGTTGGTGGCGAATCATTTCCAAAAAGTGTATATTTTCTTATGTTTTAGACAAACAGTTGGTGATCTTGGAAATAAGTCCTACATTTACCCTAATTAAAAAACATTTGAAGTAAAGGACTAAAAAGCAGAATGGTCATGTTAAAGAGTGAGATACAAATGTATATATCAGATTAGAAAAAATTCATGGTATGAAAGTATTAAATTTACTTTTCTCCAGACACATAGCATAATTCAAAGATTAGAAGAACAGAGGTGGTTTTCTTCTTTAAACCTCAGCTTTGTCTCCTGTATGATGGGTGTTACAGATGCAACCCCCTTGTGCATTGTTAGCAGGTTTACTTGGGGTGAGATCATACATAGGAGAGAATATGTCAGTGCAGGATATTCTGGATCCCCCTAGTAATAAGCATTACTCATTAATCCTGTAAACTAAAGTATTCAGTATGAAGATTTGACTTGAAAGGTTCTTACAAATCAATAAAAGAAATACAAACATATCAATAGAATCACAAAGGAATAGCAATTCACAAATGAAGTACAAATGGAGAAATGTTTGAGCAATAAATATGTAAAAATAGACGAATGAATACATTTAAAAATAAGTATAATAATACACCTTACATGTTATATATATAATAATTAAAAATCCAACTAAAACTAAAATTAAATTCTACAGGCAATATATGAAATGTACACTAACAAAAAGGGTCATCTTTTGTTTCTAATGTGAGCAGGACACACATACACTTGCTGTTTGAGGAAGAGTAACAGTCAGCCGCCTCCTGGGGTATCAAGAGAGTACCTTCTGGAAGTTTCACAAGAGACACATCATTTGAACTCACAATGATGGTTTCAAAATTTCATTCCAAGGAAAAAATATACAATATGAATATAATATTTTTAAAGTAACAGCATCGTGATGTGGTAGTTATAGGGAAGAATTTGAACTGAATTGTAGATCCAATCATAGGATATTTGGAAGTATATTGTTATAAAAGAATTACTATTTAGGTATCAGTAATGATTTTGAAGTGTGTTAATTTTTGGAAATATGTTAATACAGTTTTGTTTAGTTTGTTATGAAGCCAATTATAAAATCTCATGTTTCCCAATCCACACAAAATCCCTTATCATTAAGAATAGTTTGTATATTGAAAGAGTACATTGAAAAAAATCAAGGACATACCCTCAGTATTATTCTGTGTTGGAAATGAAAGCAACTTTATACAACTTACTTTCCAAAATAATTCTTATGTCATACTTACTACTTCTATAATCCAAAAAGATTAAATAAGGGCAAGATTATAGAAAAAGGGTAACTATATACATTGTTAATAGTTGGTTTTAATATGATATTTTGCCCTATATTTTGTCCTTCAGTTATAATAAATGATATATATTTGAAAATGTGAACATACTTAGGTCACTGGCACATAATACATGATGATTACAAGAATAATACTAAATAGTCACATTGATATTTAAAAATTCAGCTATGAGCTCAACTTGAGATTAAACCAAGATATAAAAATGTGAAAAGGCTATTCTTAAGAGAGTATAAGCTGATTTGTAGATCACTTTCAACTAAACAATATATTAGAGGTGGAGGTGTAGGTCCGTGGTGGTAGAGCATTTGCCTACATGCATGAGGTCCTGTGTTTAATCCTTAGCACTGAACCCATAAAAAAAGTGTACCTTGATATACTGAGCTGTATAGTGTCCTCTCCAAATTCATGTTGGCACAGAATCTCAGAATATGAACTGCTTGGAAATGGGGTTTTACAAATGTAATTAGTCAAGAGAAGTCCATGCTGGATTTGGGTGGATCCTTAATTTGAAGATTGATGTCCCTGTAATAAGGATTTGTGAATACTGGGCACAGAGACCAGAGACTTTGCTTAGGGAAACTGGCCAAACTTGTTCTCTAAAAGACTAGAATCTTCAGGTGGTTCCTAACTTCTAATGATTTTGGCTTAAGGGTTGGAGAAAGTATTTCATTAAGTCTAAAGGGATGTGAAAATTATAATACCACCTCAGTTAACTCACACAACTGTCCTCATGATGATCCTCTAGAGAAAAACACATATTTTACTACCTTTTCAGCACTCGATTTCAATATCTAATAAATAGTGTTAGGATGTACTTCCATTTTCAATTTAAGCAGAAGTATTTTTTTGTTGTTGTTCAATGCAGAGAATTGAACTCAGAGCTTCATGCATGCTATAAATGTTCTACCATTGAGCTACAGTCACAGCAGAGCAGAAGTGTTAGTACCCTCTTGATTAAGTCCAACATTATGAATGTTATTACTTATATTTCAAAAAACATTGCTTATATAAGAATTTTGGCTGTTTTATTACTATTATTATTTCAAACAGGTAAGTAAATCTAGTCTCTGCTATGCAGAACATCACCACAAAAGATAAATCTTAAAAGCAACCAGGGAAAGGAAAAAGATTGCATGAATCAGAGCAAATTCCAAATGGGATAAAACCAAAGGAATCCAAGGAAAGACACAGAGTAAAATAATGATAAACCTGAAATTAGTTTTCACAATAGAAAAATGAGGCTCAGAGAAAATGAACTAAGATCATCAGACTATTAATAGAACTAACTAGCACCCAAGAATTCTATGTTTAGTTAAATAATATTCCAATTTAATAGAAGTTAGAGCTTACCACTATTGTTTCTCACTGAAAAGGGAAATAAGTAAGGGAGAAATAAAGTGAGAAGAAAGAATAGGAATGCAAGACATATGACCACAAAGAAGCTGTTCAATATAGCAGTAATTCTAAGCAATTATTGCCTTTAATATCTGTAATAATAAAAGTTATATTGATATGTGAGGCATAAATTAAAATAAAATCATATACTATGAAAAATTATGGTTTGTGTCAGGAATACTAGAATGATATAACATTGGGGAATTTATTAATGGACTGAAAGTTAAACAAGGAACGTTAAACACAGGTATTTATCTTCCTTATTTACTGTCCTCTTTGCAGGCTGAAATGACAGAAATATTTTAAATGTTTCACAAAAAGAATAAAGGACTGGGTGTGGTGTGCACGTCTATAATTCCAGCAACTCAGGAGGCTGAGGTAGGAGAATTGCAAGTTCAAAGTCAGCCTCAGCAACTTAGTGAGGTTCTAAAGAACTTAGTAAGACCCTGTCTCAAAATAAGCATATAAGGGTCTAGGGATGTGGTTTAGTGGTTAAGTACCCCTGGGGTAAATCCCTGATTTAAAAAAAAGAAGAAGAAGAAGAAGAAAAGAATAAAGGAAGGGAATTAAAATACATACTATTTACAATGGAGGCAGTAGGATTTCCTATTCCTCCTAAGTAAATCCCAAAGGACTAGATGTTAGAGATATATGTGAAAACAGACATAGAAGGCATTGAAAATTGGAGAGAAAAATTCAGATGGTCCAGGGAGCTAAGGAATGATATGGCAGTGAGTTATCTGTTTTTTCTTTAGCTTTTATATGTCAGATTGAGTAGTATAGATGCTAGCAATCCGGAAATGTTTGAAGGTGCAGACAAACAAAAACAAAAACAAAAAAAATGAAACAACAGCAAGAAAAGCCTACCCTTTTAAACAGAATATCAGGAGAGAGTTCATCTTAGACCCCAAACTTTAAGGCATAACAATGCTATTCCAGTCACTTACAACAATGAAAACTGTGGACCCCCACCTCACACCTGCCTTCAGAGGCTGAGTGTCTATACTAACACCTTTGTGGAGGAGAAAAAGGAATCCAGTGCTCCCCACAGGACAGAGGCTGACTGGGAGATCAGGACCTTCATCCCTACCAGATAATAACAAAACATCTTTAGAACCTTCCTTGTCATTGGAGACTGTGGGGTGCACGAATTTTCTTCCCACCTTGTAAAAATGGGGCAATCCTTCCTTCTCCACAGGAATGGTGACAGAGAAGGCTAAAAGTCTATGGAGACTCTAAAGTCCCTAGTGGAGAGTAAAGGTTTTCACCACCAGTCACATGTAAGGAAGCCACGCTGAGTGTCAGTGAAGGCCACGGGAGGGGCACTATTGAGACACACACTTCCTTCTGCAAACTATAATCACCATAAAGCTACAGAGAAGCCTGAAATTCTGCTTTCACTAGGAAGGACCCCTCACTACTCTGGGTGTCAATAAAGATAATGAAAAACCTGGAATTCTACCCCTGTCTGGCAGCAATGAAGCAAAGTCCCATTTCTCAGCCAGAGTAGAATTGTAGGAAACTAGATAAAACAGAGAATTTCTACAAGTTCTAGATTTTTGTGACATAATATACAAAATATGCAGGTTTAAATAGAAAATTACTTATCATACCTTCAGAAAATGAAAGATCTTAAATGGAATGAAAATTACCAAATAGATGCTAGAAGATGGCAGAGGTGTTAGAATCACTTCACAAACATTTTAAAGCAGCTATCATAAAAATGTTTCAATAAAACAATGAACACACTTGAAATGTATGAGAATATAAAGGGTATCAATAAAGAAAATAGAAGCTATTGAGAACTGAAAAATACAGAAACCAAAATAAAAGACGAAATAGACCTCAACAGTAGCATGGAGAAGAACAGGAAAAAAAAAAAATGATGAATTTGAAGATAGAATGAAAAAGAGTAGAATGAAAATATAGTTAAATGGTGATATTAATCCCTATCAGATGAACAATTCCATCAACTATATAACAGTCTAAATATACTAATTAAAAGATGAAAATTGGGTATAGTTTTAAAATTATATAAATATATGCTGTCTACAAGAAACTCCAACTATAGTGATATAGATGGAAATGATATACCACACAAACTCAAATCAAATGAAAGTATGGATAGATTTCAGAGAAAAGAAAATTTCCAGGGGTAGAGAGTGACACTGCATAATAAGAACTTTTAGAACACTAAAGTTTTACATTACAAAAGGGAAACTATCTCAAAATAAATAGTCTAAACTCTCACTAAATTAGAAAAAGAAAGGCAAAATAAGCCCAGAACAACCTCAAGGAAGAAAATCACAAAGAGTAGATATCAATAAAATTGAAAATAGAAAACCATAGGAAAGATACACCAAACAAAACCCAATTCTTTGAAAATAGAAGTAAAATTGAAAAACCTCTACCAATGTTAACAAACATAGAGAATGAAGATATAGGAAAATATTATGCGATATAGGAAAATATTATGCTAAGTCAATTAGGTCAAGCCCAAAAAACCAAAGGCCAAATGTTTTCTCTGATAAGTGGATGACTGTATATAATGGGGGAGGTGGGTTGAGGGGAAGAGAAGAATGAACTTTGGATGGTGTAGAGGAAAATGGGGTGGGAGTGGGTGAGGGACGGAAAGATAGGAGAATGAAACAGACAGTATTACCCTAAGTATATGTATGATTACATGAATGGTATGAATCTACATAGTAAAGAAAAGTTGTACCCCATTTGTGTACAATGAATTAAAATGCAGTCTGTAAAAATTTCTAAAAAATTTAATAAAAAAAAAATCCCCCCCCCCCAAAATAGTGGAAAGAGTGAAACAAGGGATGTCAATACAGGTTTAACATATATCAAAAAGGTTAAAATGGAGCACTATGAAAAACTACACATAATTTGAGATCTTATACAAAATGAAGAAATTCTCTAAAACACTACCAAAACTCACTTAATGTAAAACAGGAAATTTAAATAGTCTTGCAACTATGAAAGAAGCTTAATTCATGACCTAAAAATGACCAAGAAAGGACTAGCCAGGCCTGGATGGATTCACTCTGAAATTGTTCCAAAAATGTAAAGAAAGAGCACAAATTCTACACAATCTCTCCTAAAGATATAGAAGATGAAGGAAGTGTTTCCAACTCCTTTCATAATGGTAATATTGCCTGTGGCTAATACATAAGCCAGAAAAAGATATTATCAATCAAGCAAAGCAAAATAACTAGACATTAATATTTTTCATGCTATAATTTAGATTTGGAACATTCCCCCAAAACCCAGGTATTAAAGGATTAGCCCCCAGTTTGGTGACTGAGAGGTAGTGGAAACTTTAAGATGTAGGGCCTAGTGGGAAGTCCTTAGGTCATTAAAGGTGTGCCCTTGAAGGGGACCCTTGTCTTCTCTTTCCAAGTTCTGATCATTAGGTGAGTGGTTTTGCTTTGCTATGCACTCCTACCATGATGTGTCACTGCAACATCAGAGCCAACCAATCGTGGACTGATGTCTCTTAAACCCTGAGCCAAAATAAAGCTTTTCTCTCTACAGGTGATTATCTCAGATATTTATTATAGTAATGGGAATTTGACTAACATACTTCATAAATACAGATATGACATGTTGAGTGAAATAAGCCAGATAACATAAGTGAAGATTCTTATCTTCTCTCTCATATGTGGAAACTTGGGAGTAAATGTTTTGTTTTATTTTTTCCTCTTCTCTTGGAATCACATAGAGGACTTAGAAATTTCAGCTTCAGTGACACAAAATTCAACTCCAAAGTCTGCTGAGCACCTTGGAGAGAGCCACAGGTCAGGAAATTCTAGGCAGAAATGGCAGAATAGGGCTGGGGGTGTAGCTCAACGGTGGAGAGCTTGCCAAGAATGCATGAGGCCCTGAATTCAATTCCCAGTTCAAAAAAAAAAAAAAGAAAGAAAGAAAGAAAAAAAGACAAGAAGAAAAAGAAAAAGAAAAAACAGGGTAAAGATGATCTTACATCTTATGCAAAAAAATCATGGATGAATTATAGATTCTTAAATGGAAATTGAAATCATAAAAATTTTAGGAGTTAACACAGGAGAAAATCTTCAGAAGCTAGAGATTGATGAAGAGTTCTTAATCCACTAAAAATTGGTTTCGTCCATCCTTTCACTACTATAATGAAATGCTTGAGACAGGTTAACATTTTAGTGAAAAAAGTCTTATTTAGCTCACATAGTTGAAGCTAAAAGGTCAAAGAGTATGGTACAGGGTCTGGTGAAGTCCTCATGGCAAATATGGAACACATGTGGAGGAAGAATCAATCTTGAAAGAGGAAGCCAGAGAGAGACCTAGTTGCATAATTCCTTTCAAGAACATGTCCCCGATTAACTAAAAGACTTCCTACTAGGCCCCACCCCTTAAAGAGTTCATCTCCTTCCACTATTGCCACTCTGGAGACCAAGGCCTAAACACATGAAACTTTGTGGGGACAAACCTTATCCAAACCATAGTATAGATGGATACAACTATCTATTAAGTTTTTAAATTTTCTCATTGAAAAAATTCTGAAAACTCAATCTTAAAAAAAATTCAATTAGAAAATGAAAGACATGAAGATATATATACCCAGTGGATATATACCCAGTGGATAACTAAAATACAGGAGAAGGTTTTCAACATTGCCATCCATTAGAGCACAAATTAAGACCACAATGAGATACCACTGCTGCCTATAAGAACAACTAATTTTAAAAAGAAAAATTATTATGTATCAATCAAAAATAAAACATAAAAGGTAGTGACAATATCATGATGGAGAGGATGGGGCGAAACTGGTTCTCTCATTGTAGCCAACATGTAAAACGGTATCACCGTTTTGGTTAAAAGTTCAGTAGTTTATTTTAAAACTAAACATGCCCTTACAACGCAGCAATTTCACACCTACACATTAGTACTTAAAGGAAAATTTATGTACACATAAAACCTGTATAGGCATGTTCAAAGTATATTATTTTGTAATAACCAAAAGCTGAAAGCAACCAGAATATTCCTCAATACATAAATGATTAAACTGTGACATACCATGGAATCCTGCTCAATACCAGCAATAAAATACTAGCAGTGAAAATGAATGAATTTGGATAAACTTCACTGCATTATGTTGGGTGAAAAAAACCAATCAGAGTTTGAGTACACATTTATATCATATCTAAAATTATAGGGATGAAAACAGATGGGAAAGGAGGAAAGGAAGAAGACAGTTGGAGCTATCAGTGTTTCATATTGAATCTCTATGATGGAACTGTTCTGTATCTTGACTTTGGTGATAGGCAAGCAAACCTACTCCTGTAACAAAATTGAATAAAATTAAACACACACACACATATGTGCACAAATTGTGCACGTGTAAAGCTGATGAAATAAGAATTAAGTAGACTTATAGTATTAATAGCCATTTCCTGATTTTGATACTACATTTATGTTGTATGTAAATAAACACTGGGAGAAACTGAGTGAAGATTGACAACAGCCCAGGCAACATCAATCACATGGTCATTCATTCCAGGTCCATAACATTTCCTTGGGAATTCTCAAGGTAGGCAGCTGAGTTGGGTCTCTTATCACACAAAATATTAGAGATGACCAAATTGGTGGCAGAAGTTAAGCTGATCTTTCACATTTGCTTTGGTTCCTTACCTCTTGTTGTCACATTAAATCACTAAGTCAGAAGATATGGTACCTTCCCCACAATACCTTTGAGTGCCACAAGAAAATGGAACAGTAAGCATATCAGCCTATTGTATAAGAGCTTTATGTACAGTTATATTATTTTTCATTTGCAATTGCGATATAAATATCTTCTAACATAATAAAAAATTCCATAAATTTGGTTTGCCTCTTTAACCATTCTCTAAAAGATTTTAAACACTCTTTAAAAAGGGATAAAAGATTCAAAATGCTCTAGAAAATGAAAAAAATAAAAATAAAAACAATAAACAAATAAATTCAGTGTGGATTTTTAAAAATAAAAAGTAGCAGGGATGATCACTGATACTACTTCAATGTAAGAATAATCAAATCTGGAGAGGAAATATTGATAACATTTATACTCTGTATACTTACTTTAAATAGGATTATAAACTCTTACAAATCTAATAACAAGATGAAAATGTAGAAAATATAAGTTGAAATATCCTAATGTTTGTTACTTAATCAAATAAAGCTACAATATTGCTTACGTAGAAATAGAAATTCAAACATTTTTAGAAAATGAGAGGAAACAATTCATAATACAGTACAAGAAAAAAAATTCATGAGAAGTTAATGATGTACAAGAAAGAATACATTAAAATAAGCTGAGGGAAATTATTATGGGTTGAGGTGGATCTCAGTGGTAGAGTATTTGCCTAACACTCATGAGGCCGAGGTTAGATTCCTAGAGCAGAAAAAGAAAAAAAGTGAAAGATTAAATCCTACTAAAGTAAACAAAAGTCTCCATTAGAACAGACAAGGGATTCCACCGTTACTACCCCTAAGAAATGACAGCAGTAATCCCGCAAGGTTAAAGTGGGAGAGTCCACTGCAGTCAGGCATGTTGGAGTGGGACGATAACTCGATCCAGGACCTGGAGGTCAACCTGGGGGACAAGCACAGGGAGACCCTGTTTTTTAAAAAAATGATTAAGTGGAAACAATGAGCAGAGATCTAAGAAGTAAATTTCAAATGAATGAAGCCTGTAGCATTAAAATCAGGAAGAATAATAATGCCAGATATTAAGTGAAAAACATTTTTACTGATATAGGGTATCAATGAAAGAAGTACTTGTAGAATAATTAAGTTGTATATACTTAATATAGAAAGGCACAGTGCTAAAAATATTTAGGTAAAAGGAAAACAGGATGATAGTACATTAGCAATAACAAAAGTTTAACAAATATTTGCAAAAGCACAATAAAAATTTTAAAGTTATACATGAGAATCACATAATCAGTAGGTTTTTGTAGAAACTTACAAACTTTGATAATCTAGAAACATTACCAAACTCCTTTCTAAACTCCCACGAGGTATTTTCAATTGTTTATATATTAAAACACACAATAAAGTGAAAATGACAGAAAATTATTGACCCTATTTTCTGATTACACTGCAAAAATCTGATAAATAAGTACATCATATTTTTAAAATTTTTAAAACATGACAAAGTAAAGGGCTGGGAGTACAGTGTGGTGGAGAGTGGATAAGGTTTAGCATATGCAAAGCCCTGAGTTCCATTCTCAGAAACACACACACACACACACACACACACACACACACACACACACACATGCACACAGAGTGAAAACCTTATCACTTGAAATTTTTGAAAAATATTTTGGGTCAAAGATAAAATAAAAACATAGGATTGACAATCATAAGGTCCCACTGAATACTGGAAGACACTAATATAGCCCAAGTGGATTCAGAAGAAAATTCACAGCCTTAAATGCAAAAAAAAAAAAAAAAAATTATTTCAGCATTTAAATTAAGAAAGGAAATATAATAACAATTGCACACAGTGAGAATTAAATTAATAAAAATAAAATAAAAGCATAACTTACAAATTGAGAAAGCAAATGAAGACCAGAAATTCGGTATTTTCTTTTGGGAAAAGAGTTAAGAGGAGAGATAATATTCTAATTTCTTAAAAAGGCACAAATACATGAAATTACAAGTAGAAACACTGATTTATTTGTGGTTCATCATATAGAAATCTATCAACTGATGAAATATTGAAGGTAATTATGAACATTTGTATATTTCCCCAAATTATAATTCAAGATTCATCAAAGATTTTTAAAAACAGAAAACATAATAAGAACTCAATGGAATGGCAATTACTTAATATGTTAGGTAATAATCATTTATTTTACTTATTTAATAATATTTAATCTTAACATGAAGAGTAATAGCTCTTCTATGTTATCTTTGTAAATAGCAATAAACTAACTGTTGACAAGACTGTCTACAGTTATCAGTAATGTTTAATACTGTTTTATAAATTTTATGCAACACAAAAAAGAAGAGCTAAATTAATATAGATTGAGTATCGCTAACCTAAAAATCCCCATATCCAAAGACTCTGGTGTCCTTACCTTCTTGAGTGCATGCCTATGATGATTACATAGTTTCAGATTTTTGGAATTTTGGATTAGGGATGCTCAACCTGTAAAATCTACAGAAAGAGGCCAAAATCTGAACAACTTTGAAACCTGGTCCCAAGTTTTTCAAATGTTAGCCTGTATGACACATAAACAATTGAAAAAAAAGGACATGGATTTGCCTTATTTTCCATTTTATATATATTCAACTAAGACACCACAAAAAATGTATTTCAAAAATATTTAGAACTAAATGAAAAAGTTCAGCAAGCTTTGCATTTCAAAATTAAGTTAGGGTCAGTAGTTTTCTTTTAGACTTCTGTACTTTTAAAAAATATAATTGGAACTGGGCTCAGTGGCTCCTGCCTATAATCCCAGCTACTTGGGAGAGGCTGAGGCAGGAGGATCATGAGTTTGAGGTCAGCCTGGGCAACTTAGTGAGATGCTATCTTAAAATAAAATAAAAAGGGCTGAGGATGAAGCTCAGAGGTAGAGCACCTGCATGATACATGCATAAGAACCACAATTCAACTGCCTTATATATGCATAAATGGAAGCTACAGTCTAGGGACGGTTGGTGTGGGGACAGTGAGGAGTGAGGATGAGATTAACGGGTTAGAAATTTTTTTAGATGGATGAAAATGTTCTAAAATGTTTGTGGTTTGGTTTGTAAAACTCTGTGAATAACCAAAGTTTAAGGAAAATGAAAGAGGAATAACAGGAAAAATCATGTAAAACATTCTTGCAAAAAGCAGCATGTGATGATTGATAATGCACTACCCAATAAGAAAAAAAAAGATGTTTCTTCTTATCTGAGGGTACATAGGTATGAGTGGTCAGAAAATATGAAAAGATGTCTAAAATTACAAGTAAACAGGGAACTGCAAAGTTTTACCACACTAATTCTTCTTTTTATAACACTTTGGCAAAGATGTAAGTCTTGTATTACAGAGAATTAACAAATACATAGATGAAAGAAAAGTTTCAGTATCTGCTGCTATAATTAAAAATTGATAGAGTCATTTTGGAAAGTAAGATGTCAATGTTTAGTAAATGTGGAGATGCATATATTCTTTGACATGATACACTTATTTGTGTGCTTGAGTAAATGGACTGGACCTAATTTGTTAGTCGGGATAAATCTAAAAATCAAAATCAAAAGTAGGAGTTCTAATAATATGTAAAACCATTTGGTTACCTGGGAACCGTCCCCATACACAGTAGTGTGTCAGTGAAAACCCTTTGTAAGTGGTCTCTCATCCAACTCCCTCCCTCTTGTGGATGTCACTGATCATTAACTAGCACCCTGCACTTGAGTGATACACTGAAGTTACCTGTGTATGCGCTCCTGTGCAACTTGAATTCCTCTGATAGGTGTGAACGGGGCAGTGTAGGAGGGCTGAAATGTAAATGTCTGTTACTCTGCAAGTCAGATTTGGCTGATATGGGGAATATGGCGTGGGAGTCCTTCCTCCCTCACTGCCGGGTTGACTTTCCCTGGCGCAGAAGTCATTGCCCTTAATAATGGGTATAGGACATCTGCAGCTCTACTCAGCTGGTTTATCTGATGATCCTTCTCTGTGTGTGCTTCGGTAGGGTTCCTGTGTTAACACTTCTTTAAAGGGACTCCCAGTTCTTTCTCAGTTCAGTCCCAAACCATTTTTGTGCTTCTCTTGTTCAATCTCCAGGAAGGAAATGCTCTCTGCATGGTCTTACCCAGACTAGAATATTTCTATATATCTCAAGGTACTAAAAAGAAAGAACTCTGTTCCATTCATGTTTTTGCCTGATACATTTGTTATCACAATGTCTAGGATAAGGCAATTCTCGAAAAATAATTGCTGAGTTTAAATGGTTGTTTAAAATGAAGAAAGAAATCTAAACACCCTCAGATGTGCTCTTAAATAAAAATTTCGGATAACATTAAAAAAGGTATTTGCTTAAATTATATATATTTCACAAATTTCAACATTTTATTCTATTATGTAATAAAAGAATAATAAACTATAAAGCTTGAAAAAGCAGTTCATGTTCTTAATATACTTAAAAAGTATTATATTGTGTATTGTATATATGCATTTATTAAAAACATAAGCTGTTCTTTTAAGACCCCCAGTTTACTTATATTGTATCATCTAATAACATAGAAGGTTGAAATCCGCAGTGCTTATGATTTCTGTATTAAACTTAATAGTATATCAGTGGCAGAGCACTTGCCTAGCATGTGTGAAGCTTTGGGTTAGATATTCAACTTCACAAAGTAATCAAATGAAATGAAAAATAATTTGTCAGTTTCCTATTCATATGATCTCAAAGCATTAAAACAGTTATTAATTTGGCCCATGTCTTCATTGTACCCAGTTTATACTGGTGAGTATTCAGTCGTCTCTTCAGTGTGTCTAATCTTCCTTATTATACAATCAGGTTAGGAAGGTGATTCAAATAAAGAAAAGGTATTAGAAAAGAAAAAGAGGACCATGACATAAATCTTAAAAGAAATTAATAATGGTTTTGAAAAGGATGATTGATTAATAGATTTTTAAGGTCATTGTTTTTCAATACATTATGATCTAAAGTAATATCTCAGAAATACACATTATATTATCATTAATTTTAGGCCTTTCCATTGGTGTTTCTTGAATAAATAAAACCTTAGAATACCTTCTCGTAACCTTAGGAAGGAAAAGTTTTCAGGTTAAGAGGAAAACTACAAACTGTATTATTTATTGACTAAAAAACGTTTTGCATTATCATGGATAATCCTTTTTTCAGGGCAATTCTTGTCTTCTCTTTCTTCAGTTAATTAAAAACAAACTTCAGCAGGTCATATTTATTTTCCTTTTTCCATTGACATTTTAGGAACTACTAGTTCTAGGACAAAATTTTCAAAATACCTTTTCTAATTGGGATGTTATTATGGGCATAAATGTACTTAGGATATATAAACCTATTTTGCTAGTAAACTTATGAATTAAGTGGAACACTGAGATAAGTGTTTTGCTACTTTCAGATTGCTGTCCTGATAATTCTTTTTTCTTTTTGTACCAATGATTGATCTTAGGATCACTCAACCCCTGAGCCACATCCCCAGCTCTTTTTTTAATTTTTTAAATTTTGAAACAGTTTCTTGATAAGTTGCTTAGGACCTCACTAAGTTGCTGAGGCTGGCTTTGAACCTGTGATTGAGCCACTGTGATTACAGGCATGTCCTACCTGACTCTCTTTGTAATTCTAATTGGCATTTTCCTAAAATCAAAATCAGCTTAAGGTTTCTTCTTACAGTAAAAAAATAGTAAATTCAAAATACTTGCTTTCTTACCAAAAATGACTAGAAAAACTGAACAAAATCTGTGAAACAACCACATTTTGTCACTAAGCAATAAGCAGTTCTGTACTGTGATGTCCTAGTGAGGGAAACCAAGAGCCCAACAATTGACTGGATGCTTTACTTGGAGTCCTTTACAGTTTACAGTGTAGTGAAACCAGGCAGAATCACTAGAATGAGAAGACAGAGATTCAAATTCTGAGAGATTGCAGCAATCTCAGTTCAAGACAACCAAATAAGGAAGCAATAACAGTCTTGGACATCAGGAATAGGTTCTTGTTCCCCTGGTGTTGAAGATTAGACATCTGAGAAATGGTGAGCAAATGTTATTTAAGAAGAGAGATAGTGACAGACTTCTCTGAAGAGAAGGGGGTCCAGGGCTGGAAGTCTGCAAGAGTGGTGTGTCTTGTTCTGCAATAGACCCCAGGCCCTCCCACTTCTCTTTCTTCTCCGTGTACATGCCTAAGGACAAGAAGGGGCAGGCCCACAGAGGTTAACCCTTAGTAACCCATGGTGCTCAGAAGTGGGGAAGCACCATGCAGATTAACAGTCAGCAACCCATTGTCTTTGATAACCAGTTCTCCTCCTCTCGATCCCCATCATTCATTATCTAGACTGACTGCCAGGCCTTTGCCTCCTGCCTCAGTTTGTTGAGGAATGTGACACATCCTGTCCCCTCAGGCCAAGCAGGGCTGCAGGTAGATTGCTTTTGGGCAAAGAAAGCCTGTGTGTGTGTGTGTGTGTGGGGGGGGTGTTTAGTCAGCTCAGTGGGCTCATTTTATAGAATTATCCTCTTAACCTCATGTTCCCACCATCCTCATTTACCTGTTCCTGTACAGAAGGAGAATGTTAGAGAGAACAAGTGAGTTCCAGATATCTGGGATTTTTTGGCATCTATTGATGAATACTGAGCTGTGCTATGTCTATGGGATAAATATCACAAATCTAAATTCTAAATAAAGATCAATCAGGGACTTGTAAGCTATAAACTTTTCAGAGGTTACACAAACCTCGATGATATTGTGGTACTGGGGATTGAACACAGGGCCTTGTGCTAGCAAGGCAAGCACTCTACCAGCTGAGCTATCTCCCCAGCCCTGATATTCAAGTTCTAACTGCCAGAAGGGAGAGTTCTTGTCAAACACCAAGGGCATTCAATGGATATCCCAGAAGGGTAATTCTTTAGTACGTTGAATAAGGGCTACTTTAGACTTTTCCTTTAGACTGCTTCAAAACTACCTTTGAAAAGATAAGCACAGAATTTAACTGCTGAACAAAGATCAGCACTCTTTAAAAGAACATAACAAAATCCAACACATAACAACACAAAATTTATGATGGGCACTGTTCAAACAAGAACTATTAGCATACTACAAATCAGGAAAACATGACACATAAGCAAGAAAAATATCACTCATTGTAAATAGTCCCAGAAATGAGAGAAATTGTTGCATAAACAAACAAGAAAGTGCTAACGATACTATTAGTTAGTTTAAGAGTTTAAAGAAAAAGTGAACACAGAGATGGCAACAATGGAACATATAGAAAAGAAGCAAATGGAACTTTTAGAATTAAAATATAATTTCTAAAATGATCACCCCACAGACTTGATTAAAATCAAATTAGACACTGCAGAAGAAATATAAGAGAACTTGAAGACATAACAAAACAAATTATCCAAACTAAAGCACGATGGGAATAACAGACTGGTGGAGGGGGAGGAGAGAGGGATGGAAGACAGAGTGAAAGATAGAGGGAGAAGGGGATTCAGTGACCTGTGGGACTATATCAAAGTGTCAAGCATACATATAATTGAGTCCTGGAATGGGCCAGGAAAACTAATTTTGAAATATCAGAGAAAATTATTTACACAAGATGAAAGCTATAAATACAAAAATCCAAGAAGCTCAAAGAATACCAGGACGGTTAAGCTAAAGGAAAAAGCACACTTTGCAAATACACAATTAAAGTTGATGCTAAACATTAAGAGAAGAAAAAAGTCTTAAATAAACCCAAAAGGTGCATATAAATATATCATGTACACAAGAACAGAGACAAGAAATTTTACAAACTTCTTAATCAGAAAGAAGTCAAACAATAACAGAATACTATTTTTAAAGTGGAAAACAAAATCTGTCAACTTAGACTTTCATATTTTGAGAAATAACCTAATGAAAATGTCACTAAAGATTTTCAGACAAACAAGAGCTAAGAGAATTTATCATTATCAAATGTACACTAGTAGAAGTGCCATAGTAAGTTCTTTAGGCAAAAGGAAAATGATACCAGATGGAAAGTTAGATTTGCACAAGGGAATAAAGAGTGCTACAAACAGCAAATGTGTAGGTAAATATAAAAAATGACATTCTTTCTAAAATGTTGCTTAAAATATATTTTTAGTCATAATAATGTTGTGTTTTATAATATAAAAGTAAAATACAGGGAAATGACGCAAGGTTTGGGAATGGTGGAATTGCCCTGTGGTAAGTTTCTTACAATAAACATTAAAGGGTATTTGCAGCATTTGATGATAGATGGACTAAAGATGAATGCTGTTAACCCTAAACACTAAAAAATAAAAATAAGAAGGTATATCTAATAACTCCAAAAGAAAGATAGAACTGAATGCTAAAAGAATTATCTGATATTCTGAAAGGCAGAAAAGGTGAGAAATAGCAATAAACAGATGGGACAAACAGAAAATGAATAAAATAATGCTAAGCTTAAATCCTTTCATTTCAGAAATTACATCAAATAAAAAGACTATACTTACACTGTGTAATATGGTAACCATTAGCCACTTGGGCTGTTGAGCACCTACTGAAACATACTGATTCCAAATTAAGATGTCCCTCAAGTGCCAAGACCTCTGCAGACTTTGAATAATTACTATGAATTATATATATATATAGTAAATTTATATATAATATAAATATACTATAAAATTTCATTTACATTTTTACACTTATTTAGGTTGAAATACAATATGGATGTATTGGGTGGGCTAAATAAAGTACACTGTTAAAGTTAATTTCACCCACTTTTAATTTTTAATATGGCTATCAGAAATTTAAGAAAACTAAATGTGTGGATTATGTTAAATGTCTGTTTAACAGCTTTGAACTAGATATTCTAATTAAAAGGGAAAATTGTTAGACTACATGGAGAAGCATGACCTGAGTCAATGGAGTCCCCAAGAATGATTTCAATTAGGAACAGACAGGTTGAAGGTAAAAATAAAATTTATTGTAAAACAACTGCACTCTATTTAAAATAAGAGCAGATCTCAATCAAGTATACTACCCTCAGTAAAAAGGGACATTTCAAAATATAAAAGGGGCAATTCATCAAAAAGATAAAACAATTCTGTATGTTTATGCAGTTTTAAAGGATGTGTACCAAAAACTCACAGAACTGGAAGAATAGACATCAATACTCCCCTCTCCATAACTGATAAAGAGGAGTAAACCAGAGACAGGAAGACAAAAAACAACAAGTTTCAGATAGGATGTTGAAGAAAGGAAACTCTCACACACTATTGGAGGGAATGTATGTTAGTATAACCAGGATGGAGAATATTATGGAGGTTCTTTAAGAAGCTGAAAATAGCAAGATATGGTGGTATATGCCTGTAATTCCACCAATTCCAGACTAAGGCAGGAGGATTGCAGGTTTGATGCCAGCCTGGGCAGCTTAGTGAGATTCTTTCTAAAAATAAAGCAGCTCAATTCACAATAGGTAGATTGTGGAACCAACCTAGATACCCTTCATTGACAAATAGATGAAGAAATTGTGGTATATATACATAATGGAATATTACTCAGCTATAAAGAAGAATAAAATTATGGCATTTGCTGGTAAATGGATGAAGATGGAAAATATCATGCTAAGTGAAATAGACCAAGCCCAAAAAATCAAAGGGGCAGGGGGGGAGAGAAGAATGAAGGAACTTTGGAAGGTGTAGAGGAAAATGGGGTGGAAGCGGGTGGAGGACAGAAAGACAGTAGAATGAAACAGACGGTATTACCCCATGTATATGTATGATTACATGAATGATGTGAATTTACATTGTGTACAACCATAAAAATGAAAAGTTGTACCCCATTTGTGTACAATGAATCAAATTACAGTCTGTAAAAATAAAAAAAGATTTTAATAAAAAAGTTTAAAAGAAAAGAATAAAAAGGGCTGCAGATATAATTCAGTGGTAAAGCACCCGTGGATCAATCCTTGGTACTATAAGAGAAACACTGAAAATAGATCAACCATATGATCCAGTTATCCCATTTCTGGTAGTACACCCAAACCCTTGATGTCAGCATATCAAAGAGATGCCTGCACACCCATATTTGTTGCTGCACTATGCCCATCAACAGATGAATGGATAAAGAAGGTCTAGGACATATGAAAAATGCAATATTATTTAATCTATAAAATGAACATCCCTCTATCATTTGCCACAAAGGGGATAGAACTGGAGCATATTAAGTAAAATAAGAGAGACACAGAAAGACAAATACCACATGTTCTTTCTTTTATGTGGATGTTAAAAAAGTTGATCAAAATGTATAATGGTGATTATTGGAGACTGGAAACAGTAGGAGTTAACCGGAGAGAGACACAACCTCAGATAAAGGCTATTCAAACAGTTAGGTAGAGGTAATAATTTCCAGTGTTCTAAAAAGCTTGCACAGCTTTCCTTTAAATTGGAAAATAATAAAACAAAATTCTGAAAAATTAAAAAATATTCAGAAATTAAATAGCTTTTATAAATAAATCATGGTTAAATAAAAAAACAAAATAAAAGTGAGAAAACACTACGAACTAAATAAAAATGAAAGTATACTTCATTAAAATGTTTGAAAGTATCATTAAAGCTGAAAGGCATATCTTTAAGTGCTATATTCAAAAAGAATATTCAGAATCATTAGTGTAAGCTTCCATCTGAAGCTAGAAAAGGGACAACAAAGGAAACTCAAGGTAAGCAGAGAAAAGGAAATAAAGATATAAGCAGAAATCAATAAGATACAAGGCAGATAAGTGATAGAGCAAATCAATAAAACTAAAAGTAGATTATTTGAAAATAAATCAATAAAAAGCAAAACCTCTAGCTAGAGGAAACATATATAATAAACCTGAAAATTTTAGTAAAGGAATGTTATAAATATTTTTTTTAGTATTTTTATTAATAAAATTGAAAATAGATGAAATGGAGAAACTTCTTTCAATACATAAATTAGTAAAACTGTTATGAGAAGTGGATTTCTAAATAGGCTGTGCCTCCTAAAGATATGGTATTTTTACTGAAAAATTAGAAGCTCAGAGGACTTCATCAGTGATTTTGGAAAATGTTTAGAAAGAAGTAAAACAATCCTTCAAAAAAAAAAAAATCGCTGGGTCGGGTGGCACACACCTGTAACTCTAGTGGCTTGGGAGGCTGAGGCAGGAGGATGGCGAGTTCAAAGCCAGCCTCAGCAAAAGTGAGGCACTTAGCAACTCAGTGAGACCCTGCCTCAAAATAAAAATAAATAATGGGGCTGGGGATGTGGCTCAGTGGTCGAGTGTCCCTGAGTTCAATCCCTGGTGCACCCCCACAGGAAAAAAAAAATATCTTTGAGTACTTGGCCTGGTGGTGCAAACCTGTAATCCCAGCAAATCAGGAGGTTAAGGCAGAAGATCTCAAGTTCAAGGTCAGCTTTGGCAACTCAGCAAGACCCTGTCTCCAAAAAACAAAACAAAACTAAAGAACCTGGGATGTAACTCAGCGATTGAGCATGCCCCAGTTCAATCCCCAGTACCAAAAACAACAACAACAACAACAACAACAACAACAACAAAATCTTTCAAAAATTAATAGAGGAACGAGCACATATGGATCTTCACTTTAGGAAAGAAATATTGCACTGATATAAAAGTCAAACGAGAAAGAAATTATACACTAAAACAATCATGAGCATGGATACAAAACTTTCTAAACACAAATATTAGGAAAGTTAATGGATCAGTATGTAAAATTAAAAGCAATATGGCTAACTAATATTTATCCTAGGAACAAAGAGATTGCTTGACATTTGAAAATGAATGTCATGTATCATATTTACAGAATAAAAGAAAAAATAAATATGATTCTCTCTAGGGAAACACAGACACAAAAAGTAAAATGCAACACTGTTCTTAATAAAAACTTTCCAGAAAACGAGGAATAGAGGGAAATTCCATAATGTGATAAAGGGCACCTAAAGAAAATTTCTTTTGCTTTTTTTTTTTTTTTTTTTTGATATGTAAGTATTCAACCCTTGGTGTATACTGTGAACTCAACCAATTGTGGATTGAAAATATCTTTTAAAAATTGCTTATTTACTGAACTCAGGCGACTTTTTTTTCCTTATTATTTCCCGTACAATAGAGTATAGCAACTATTTATAAAACATTTACATTGTTTTAGAAATATAAATAATCTAGAGATGTTTTAAAATGTTTCATTTAAATGAAAGTTTGTGTGTAGGTTATGCGCAAATACCAATTCATTTCAATATAGGGGGCTTGAGTATCTGTAGGTTTATGGAACCAAACCCACACAGACACATGTAGTAACTGTACATACACACACACACACACACACACGCACACCCACACATACTATGTTTTTATGTTTTTGAAAATCATTATTTCACACTAATACTTTCTATTGCAATCTCACACTGCATGCGTTATTTATCTCTCATAGTTGTACCTCCCATCATTAACAGATAGTTCCTATTATCCTTACCATTAATATATTTATTTGATCAATCCTCCACTATGTAGTCAATCTTCTCTTAATGCTTCCATCTTCATTCCCTGTGAATATTCTCCTCTCCTAATGCAAGTTCCAACTCCCTGTTTTGAGTCATCCCTATTTTGATGCCTTCCTTACTTCTCTTGGCCTGTTTTTCTGATAGATTACCCAACCACATGGATGCCTACCTTATCCTCTCATCTTGCACACGTCCATCCATGGGAATATCTTCCTAACACTGCTGGGATTCTAATTTATTATTCCAGGCTGGGGCATCCCGTGTGGATGTTTTTCCCCTCCTTCTCTGGCTTAGACCCTCACATAGGGCAGTTTCCATGTATGGAAACTCTCCTTAGCCTCTGAAACTCTGACTTCTAGACCAAAGTAACCCTCCATGTGCTGTCTTCATCATTTTGCTTTGGTTATTATTTCAAACTCAGGCCTCTTGTCCACAGTAATTCCTCCACACCCATGCTAGACTCTCAATCCCCTTCTTATTTCCTTTGTTTTGACTGTGTTATAGTTTGGATCTGAAATGTCCCCCAAGGGCTTAAATGTTGAAGACTTGGTCCCAAATGCAGCTATGTCCAGAGGTGAGACTTTTGGGAGATTATCGGATAGTGAAGGCTCTAACCTCATCAGTGGCTTAATCCGTTGGTGGGTTTATAATTGAAAGAATAATTGGAAATAGGAGGAAACTATAGGAGGTATGGTCTTCTTGGAGGTAGAAGGTCACTGGAGGTATGCCCAGAAAAGGTATATATTGTCCCCATCCACTTCCTTACACTCTCCCTATCTCTGGTTCCTGGCCACAATGAGGGAAGCAGCTTCATTTCACCACCATATTCTCCACCACCATCTTCTGCCCTACCACAAGTCCACAGTGATGGGGCCGAGTGGTCATGGACTTAAACCTCAATGCAAGGTAGAGGAGTCATAGAATGTTTTAAACAGAGCTTAATGAATGATTCCAGTGGGAGCACAGAGACCAGAAGGTTGATTTGAATACACATAATATTGACTGCACATGAGGTTTCAGATGGAAATGAGAACTCTGCTGAGAACTGGAGTAGAGGCTATTCACACTACGTAGTGGCAAAGAACTTGTCTACATTTTGTCTAGGCCCTGAGACTTTGTGAGAGGCTGAGTTTAAAGGTGATGGGTAAATTACTCTGGAAGAGGAAATTTTAAGACAGCACAGCATTCAAGCTGTGGTGTATTATATTGATCCAGATAGATTAAAAAGGAAGGAATAAAACGGTCTATGGTCACACATGCCAGGCAGGATGTCTCTTAGATATAATACTAATGAATCTACCAACTCTATGAAAATACCAAGTACATTGAACAAAGTTGTAGGATGTAATGATGTACAAAAGTCAATCATATTTTCTTATACTAGCAAACAACAAATGGAAACTGAAATAATGAAAATACCATTTACAATAGGATACAAATACAGAAAATAGGGATAGATTTTATGAATCAAATGTAGGATCTCTACATGGGTGTTTTTGTCAGCTTTTTCATTGTTGTGATCAATATACCTGACAAAAGCAACATAGAAAAGGAATAGTATATTTTGGCTCATGTTTTCAGAGGTTCAGTTAATGGTCTACTGACTCCAAAGTTCTGGACCCAAGGTGAGGCAGAACATCATGAGAGAAGGGTGTGGCAGAAGAAAGCAACTCATGACATGACCACCAGGAAGGAGAAAGAGCTTTACTTACCAGGAAAAAATCAAATGCCAAAAGGACACCCCCAGTGTCCTACCTCCTCCAGTCACACCCTATCCACCTATAGTTATCACCCCAGCTAATCCATGACAGTGGATTCATTTCCTGATTAGGTTACAACTCTCATAATATAATAATTTCACCTCTGAATATTCTTGCCTTGTCTCACACATGAACTTTTGGGGAACACCTTATATCAAACTGTAACATTCTATCTCTGGCCCATAAAAGTTCATGTTTATGCATAAGTTCACGCCCATTTCACAATGCAAAATACATTTAATTCATTTCCAGGAGTCCCCAGAGTCTTCAGAATTCCAGCATTACCCAAAATTCCAAGTCTAAAATTTTCTGACACTTAAGGCAAATTCTCAGCATAAGTCCCTGTAAAAATCAAAAGCAAAAATGAATGATATGGGCACAGAGGAAACATTTCCATTCCAAAAAATAGAAATAGGAGCATAGAAAGAAAGAATGAAATCAAAGCAAGACTGAAATCCAACTGGGCAAACAAGTCCTATGTGTAGCATCTGGGGCACATGGCATCCTGGTGTTCTCTCCAAAGTGCTTGCATAACTTCACCCTTATGGCCTTGTTGGTTTCAGTCCACGTGGTCTCTCTCTTGGCTTGTCTCTGCTCAATTCCTGCAGGTTTCCTTGATGGTCAGTTCCATGTTACTAGCATCACTTAATTTCATGGGTCTCAACAGCAGTTTCAGCTTCCTTTTTGGATCTTCATGCATCACTCTTCAAGGGGACACCCACCAGGACTCTGACCCTGCTGCACTTTGCCTAACCTTCCAGGTCTTCCTTTGAAATATTAGTGGAAGCCTTCACAACTCCCTAACTCCAGCATCCTGCATTCTGGATGAAAAAACACCACATAATTTATGTCAAGTTCTGCCACCATCTTGAATAATAATCAAGTTTCTTGGGATCATGGCTGCATCAGCCTCTGAGTGGCTGGATGTCTGAGCACATTTAAACAACTTTCCAGGTCCCACCCCTTGTGCAAGCAGAGTGCTCCCATGGTCTCTTCTCAATGAAATTTTCACTTTTATACCCTGAGCTTGAGATAGGTGTGGTCTTGCAAATTCTTGAGATGCCTTCAAGTCATCTTTCCTATTATTTCTGAATAAAGCACTTAGCATCTCTTTAGTAGATGTAGTCTCATTAATACCCACACCTTTCTTAGCCCCAGTTTTACTCATATTTTTCTGGCCAAAATTCAAGTTTTTCAAATCTTTCTACTCTTCTTTATGTTTCTGATTATCACAGCAAATTTGGCTAAAACCCACTACCACCTGAATGCTGTGCTGCCTTGAAATTTCCTCCACCAGGTTAATTAGTACATTAGCTTTACATTCAGTCTCATGGAAAGTCTCAGGACACAGGTGAAATGTAGACATATGTAGACATATGTAGAATGTGACATAAATGGCCTCTAGATCAATTTCCAGTAGAGTTCCTTTTTAATCCTCCAAAACTTCACAAGTCCAGTCTTTGCTTTTCACAATCCTAATGGCAATCTGGTCTTCTGACATCCCCTTGAAATTATCCACTAAGCTCCACTTACAACATTCTAACATTTTTCCAGCCTGCAACTCTAAACTTTTAAAAATTCCTCTCCCTGAAAACCAGCTTCAAATGCTTCTGAAACTCATGGTCGGGTTAGTTACAACAACAGCTCCACTCCTGTTACCAACTTCTGTTTTAGTCATCTTTTTTATCACTGTGACCAAACAAACAAACAAACAAACGAAAATCTGACAAGGACAACATAGAGGAGGAATAGTATATTTTGACTCATGGTTTCAGAGGTTCAGTCTATCATTAGCCAACACCATAGCTCTGTGCCCAGAGTGAGGCAGAACATTATGACAGAAGGGTGTGGCATAGGAAAGCAACTCAGGACATAGCCACCAGGAAGCAGAGAGAGCTGAGTCCATCAGGACCAAATATAAACCCCAAAGGCACATACCCAGTGACCTACCTCCTCCAGTCACACCCTATCTGCCTAAAGTCACCCCACAGTTTATTCATATCAGTGAATTAACCCACTAATTAGATTATACTTCTCATAATCTAATCATTTCACCTCTGGATGTTCACATTAATGAAAACTGTATGGATGGGTGTAAGAATATACATATAAATCAATAAAACCGTATAAATAAAAGAGTAAAAATTCACCTTGCATATATGAGATCAATGAATTTAACAAAAATATAAGGGTAATTCAGTGTGGGGATTAGGGTTTGGATATGAGATGTTTTCCCAAAATTCCTGTGTTAATGCAGGAATGCTTGAATGTGAAATGATTGAATTGTAAGAGTTGTAACCTTGAACCCTAGGTTGCTAACTACAGGCAGGTGGGGCATGGCTGGAAGAGATAGCTCATGGGGGCATGCCCTGGAAGAGTTCATCTTTCCTGTGGCACTTTCCCTTGACTTTTTCTGCTTCTTGGCCTCCATTAGCTGGGTAGATTTCCTCCTCCATGCCCTTTGTCACCAAGTCCTGACTTGCCATGAGCTCAGAGCAATGGAGTTAGCAACCATGGACTAAATTCCATAAGCCAAAATAAACTTTCTATTCTCTAAGTTGTTCTTTTCAGGTATTTCAGTGACAGTGATGAAAAAGCTGACTAACACAGGGGAAAATATAATGTTTTCATCAAATTATATTGAAGCAACTGGACACCCACATGGAAGAAAAGAACCTTGACTATTGTCATATCATTAAAAAAAATTCCCTACAACACACCACAGATCTAAATATAAATGCTGGCTTTTAAAAGAAAATAAAAAGAAAATCTTCACTTTTTAAAAAAGAATATCTTAACTTTTGATTAGGCAGAATTTTAAGATGTAGAATAATAACAATTTCTAAAGCATAAAATAAAATGAAGAATGAATTGAACATCTAAATTAAATTTTTATTTTCTTTGAAATACATTACTTAAAAACGAAGCAGGGAGGTCACAGAGAGAAAATATTCATATTACATATGACAAAGGACTTGTATTCAGGATATACTAAGAATTCTTCTATCTCTATGAAAAAGATGGAGAATACAATTAAAATATGCAAACAAAAATTTTTAAAGAGAAGATATGACCAATATGCAAATGAAATGTGCATTGTTAGGTACTTACTTGCCATCAGTAAAAGATATGGTTTACCCACAATGGCCTACCACTCAGTAGGGGGATAGAGAAGGTGTGATTCAGGCAATTCTTAGTGCATTGTTGGTGAAATGTAAAATCCTTCCAATACTTTGAAATATTTTGGCAGTTCCTTATAATGCTAAACATGCACTTGCTCTGTGATTCAGTTACTCCACTCCTAGGTGTTGATCCAAGAGAAAGAAAACTGTATGCCTATATAAAGACCTGTTATATGACTCTATTAATAATCATTAAGACTTGAAATTTCCATCAACAGATGCACCAATAAATAAGTTGTAGAATAGTCATACGTGGAATACTATTCAGCAATAAAAAAGAACAAACTATGGAGGTGTAACAATATAGGTAGACCTTAGAAACATAATGAAAGAAATCAGACATAATGTTGCAAATATTTCATAATTCTACTTATATAGAATTCTTAGTCCAAGGAGAGAATTAAAATCTAAAATGAGAGTGCTTATATAGAACTTGAGGTGGCTTGCAGGTTAAAAGTCACACAAGAACTTTGGGAAAGATAACAATGTTCACCACTTTATGCATTTGTGTAATATTTTTCACATATGCTATACCTCAAGTTGAGAGAACTTTTTTTCAGCACTGGGAATTAAGCCTATGGCCTCACTCATGCTCTTCGATTGAGCTCCTCCACTCCAATCCTTTTTATTTCATTTTGAGACAGAATCTCACTAAGTTGCCAGGTTGGTCTCAAACTTGAGATTCTCCTACCTCAACCTTGGATGTAGCTGAGGTATTGGCCTGTGACCATTCCTAACTTGAATAATTTTTTTAAAGAGTTTTAAACTATATAGTTAGAAACTTTAATAGTGTTGATAAAAACCAGTTCACTATATAATTGAGGGGCAATGTGACTGAACAAAATCAGTTTGGTTCAAGGCATTTGGGTCATCCCAAAATGCACAAGCATAGGCTAGGTAAAGTTGATTATGTGCTAACTCCTAGTTATGTGCTTCTTTCTTCCTTCCTATCTTAAGAGCTGACATGCTAATTTGTTTTGTTACTATAACAAAACCCCTAAGGATGAGTATTTTATAAAGAAAAGAGGCCGAATGTTTTATCTCCTATGCAGAAGCTAATTCAAAATAAGGGGGTGGATAGGGAAGAATAGAGTTACATTATATTAAGTAGAGGGGAGTGAAGGGAGGGGAAGGGGTATGGGAGTAGGAATGATAGTAGTGTGAAACAGATATTATTACCTCATGTGCATGTGTGACTGCATGACCCCTATGATACTGCAATATGTATAATCAGAAAAATGAGAGATTACATTCTAATGTATGATCTATCAAAATGTATAAATGAATTCTACTTTCATGTACAACTAATTAGAACAAATGAAATTTAAAAATTATAAAGAAAAGAGGCTTATTTAGTTCACAATTCTGGAGTTTCAAGGACATGGCCTATTACTTGCTCACATCTTATGAAGGCCTTGTGGTGGATAACATTGCAATGGTAGGAGCACATGTGAGAGGAAGAAATCATATTGAGAAGTAGGGAGCCAGAATGAGGGGAGGTGGCAGGATCACTTTTTTCTTTCTCTTCTCTTTCCTCTTTTCTCTCTTTCCTTTTTTCTTGGCTGCGGTGGGAAGATGTTGGTGCTGGGGTCAAACCCAGGGTGTTGCATGTACATGCTGGTCAAGTACTCTACCACTGAGCTATACCACCAGCGCCTAGGCTACTCTTTAGTAACAACTCTTTCCAGAGAACAAACCATGTCCCATGAGAACTATATTAATTCCTGATGAGATTGATGCATTAATAACCTAAATACGTCCCATTTGTCCCTAACTCTTAAAGGTTCTACTACCTCCAACTCTGCCACAATGAGGACCAAGATAACTCAGGAACCCTTTGGGGAGCAAACTACATCAAAGGCATAGAAGTGCAGAAAAATTCTTCTAGCTGGTTTAATACAATTTTATGGCAAACAAAATGATATTCACTTCTCTTTTCTTCTACTATGAATATTTACTCATTGTGGACACCTAGAGTCTTTTTTTCTTTCAGTTGAAAAATGAATAAGAACTGAATTAAGTTTCCTGCTGAATTGACAAATACATAATCACCATCTCATTAAAGTATGGAAATATTTTTGGTTTCAGTAACCCTGGTAAGAGAGGGGAAGGATGTGGGTGCTTGGTGTGCAGTGCTCAGCAACCCTCGCAGATGACAGCCTATGTGGCAGGGAGCTGACACAGGAGTGGGTGCTGAGGAGTTGCGTGTCTAGCCTTTATTGTGGGTCCATGCACAACTTAGGCAGTGAGTGTAATGAGGAGTATACCACTATGTGAGGGCCTTAGAGCCCCATTCATCTGGACACTAACAAGTTCTTTTTTTCTTTTACTTTCCTATTTAAAAAAAAAAAAATGCTTTCTAAGTCATATTTTAATGACTTGCCAGTTGATTCTTAACTTAGCCTGGGTTACCCAGAAGACATAGCTAAAGACAAAATGTAAGTGGTGTGCAATACTAATAAACAAGGAGTGAAGAAAAAAGGGATGGAGGAATGGAAAGAGGGAACAGTGGAAAATGTGTTAGCAGACAGGCCAGTGCTGAGGATGAAGCACACCTGATGGAGCTATCTCACAAGATCATCTTTAAGAGACTAACAGCTACTGTCTCTCAGGACACTTCTTAAGAGCAAGTACTTAGGGAGAAGCTTTTATCCACTGACTCCCATCTTTCATTAGACAAAGATCCACCACATGGGGTTCTAACTTGCTTGGAATTTTAGATTATACATACATAGGTACTGAGCAGGTCCTGTGCCACCTTAGATCTCTATATAAGTTAAGAGGGTAGAGGCAAGCAATATGGACATGAGATGAGCCATGAGGGCTTGTTCCCATGTAAAACTTATCAGAGCTTCTGCAGAACTGGGTGCTGAGGAAGCAACTGGTGTGAAATGTAAAGACAAGAATGAGAGGGAAGTGAGGAGGGAGACCCAAGCCAATAAGATCCAAGGTAGTGCACAGCTGGATAATAACACTTGTAATGTGTTCTTCCAAGTCTTAGAGCATATAAAATAGCAATGAGGGGGACAATTCTTGTTATGTTATTGGGCTTTATTCAAACACCTTATTCTCATTGTTTACCTTTGACAGTTATGATCTCCAGCAGGGGTTCCTATAAAAGAAGCACGTGCAAACAGAAGAAATAGATGAAATCATGAATATAGGTGTGTGTGTGTGTGTGAGAGAGAGAAAGAGAGAGAGAGAGAGAGAGAGAGAGAGAGAGAGAGAGAGAGATAACAGCGATATCATTTTGCAGATAATTTCATTGTACATTAAAAGGACACAGAATACAAAGCAGTTGTGAATAGACTTTTCCAGAAAATAATTATGGAGCTATATTTATCTCTGACTCTTTCAGGTACTGCAGTCACATTTGCCATTCCAAAAATAAAATTGCTGATTTTTAGAAAAGGCAAAGATATTTAAAATTAATGCATAGAAACATGCCAACTTGAGAATGAAGGTCTAGATTTGGATATTTACCTATATAAAGTCACCATGATAGAAAAGAAAAAAAAATATAGAAAACATTTGTCTATACTGGGAAGTAGTTATGTATTATTAACTGTTCATTAAGTCCTGGAATTGCCTGAAGAAGTCTATAGAGACCAACATTGAGCTTGATCTGTGGCTTTTGTTGGCTGACCACAGTTGGAATGAGTAACCGTCTTCCTCAGTATTAGCAGTCTCAGGTACAGAGAAACTGTATTGAGAATCATTAACTAAAGAAAAAGAAAAATAAACAACCTGCGGCCATGGGTGAGAAGGCACCCCTTCGGCACACAGTGGTGATACACAGGTCAGGTTGTAAACTAGTGTGCACTAGTCTGTTTCTTGGCCACTATGCCAGAGGTTTTTTAATAAGAGCTGAAGGATGGAAGCCTGTCATAGGGAAAACGAGGACTCTGGTCTTATATTAAGAACCATGGACAGCTCCGGTCGCTGCCGAAAAAGCACCTTATCTTCCCATTCCTAACACTCCAGAGTCTTGAAGAGTGATTTGGATTCCAGTTTACTGATATCAAAATATGACTATTCAGCTCTCTACCATTCATTTTCATTGTATTTATTTGAGCAGGAAGAACTCAGGGATCTTGTGAACTGTTTAAGAGTGAGGGTGAAAGGACAGTTTAAGGAACCGATTTTTAAAGCATGGTTATATTTTATAAATAAATAATTGGGCCGCCATGCAAGGGGCTGGAAGATGGGTCAGGCGGGAAAGCCCGGGGGTGGGGGTAGGGGCGGGGATCCCCACGTCGTCGTTTGAATGCTGGGTGACTGTAGGGAAGAGTGGATCCCACCCAGGTTAGGCCACAGGAGCAGCGCCATGTGCTCTGGGCTCCTGGCCCTCCTGCTGCAAATTTGGCTTTCCTGGACCATGGGGACCCAAGGCTCTGAGCCCCGCAGGTGAGGCGGGGGCTTCCCCGGGGTTCCGCAGCCTCCCTCCGCACGCAGGAGCGCATAGATCCGCAGGCAGAGGCGCAGTATGGCACCCAATGGCTCTCGGGCTGTACTGCCACTGGTTGGGGGTCGGGGGTGAAGGGATAGGAATGGGGTTTGAGGGATGCGGGTAGCATTTCCCTAGCTGCGGTCGCCCGCGCGGCGGTAGCTCCGGTCCCCTCCCTCGCCCTGCCGCAAGGAGCCCAGAAGAGCTGGCTCGGTGGCCGATTCCCGGCCCCGCCAGGGGCCGCGTAGAGCGGCTTCCGCCCGCAGTGTCCCGCCCCGGCCTGCCGCTACACCTTATAGTTTCTGCGCTCGGGTCCTGCGTGGCGGCTGCTTAGGTGGGAGAGGGCGCCTAGGGCCCGGGCCGAGGGGCAGCAGTGAGCGCGGGGGAGGGCCGGTGCTCGGCGCGGCCAGCTCCGCCTCCGACTCGTCCTGCCTCCTCCCCCTCCCTCCGCTCCCGCGCCCGCTGCTCCTCCCCTCCCCGCGCCCGCTCCTCCCCCTCCTCTCCTCCCCCTCCCCCTCCGCCCTCCTCCGCTCCCGGCCAGCGCGGCGGCGGCGGCGGCGGCAGCAGCAGGAGCAGCCCCGGCTGCGGGTCGCGACGGCGGCGGGGCGCCCCCTCCCCCGTGCCTGGGCGCGGCGGAGGGATGTGGGGCTTTGCGGGAGGAAGGCTTTTCGGCATCTTCTCGGCCCCGGTGCTGGTGGCGGTGGTTTGCTGCGCCCAGAGGTAGGGTCGCTGGTGGGTTGACGGGAAGCGGGCCGGGCGACGGGCAGGGCGCACCGTGTGCGCGCCGGGCGCTGGCGGGTGAGCCACCGCCTGACCCTGCTTTCTGTGCCTCCCTCCTTCTTCTTCCAGCGTGAACGATCCTGGAAACATGTCCTTTGTGAAGGAGACGGTGGACAAGCTGTTGAAAGGCTACGACATTCGCCTAAGACCCGACTTTGGGGGTAAGTGGGATGCGCGCTGCCGCTGCGGGAAGCGCAACCCACCGCGTTGGCGGCCTGGGTAGAGGAGAGAGGCGGGGGCCGCATCCGCTAAGCTGCAGCGGAGTGTGTGTGGGGGGGTGGGTTGTATTTCACCTGCGCCCCCTCCCGGGATAGTCCCCCATTCTTAGAGCCACCAGCACCCCTTGCCGGAGCCTGGCTGATCACCGTGTGGTGCGCTTCCCGCAGGTCCCCCAGTCTGCGTGGGGATGAACATCGACATCGCCAGCATCGACATGGTTTCTGAAGTCAACATGGTGAGTGCCTGCCCTTCCCAAGGCTGTCTCTGAGCCCCTACTCCTCTGTCTGGGCCCGCTAGCGTCCACAGTGCTGGGCCAGAGGCCTCCGGAACCCGGCGGAGTTTTCTGGGCCCGCGGAGGGAGCCTTGGGCCTCTTGCTAACCCGGCTCCCTCCACATGCAGTGTGTGTATGGGGGGCGTCGCAGGCGTTAGAGCCGTGCGGAGGGCGCACCCTGCCTGCGGAAGGGGGTCCCGGGCTAGCCTAGAGCTCCGCTCTCACAGCCGCCCTCGTGCTGGTAGCTCCTCTAACGGGTTGTCACCTGGTCTCAAGGCTTACCAAGTGCCGTCTAGCCTCCTTAGCAACAGGCGCTGGGGAACCAGGGAGTGAGGCGAGATGTGGGGGTGGCTCATATATTCTAGGTAAGAGGTACTTAAGGTTTCCTTTGTTGTCATTTGGAAAGAAATGCTTGAGAGGATGGGGGGGAGAGCAGTGGCTTGTGTATACTAGGTGTGACTCAGGTCAGTTCCTGGGTCTCAGCTTCTTTCCTAAGTTAGGCAGTCTTCTGAATCCTGAGAACCGGCCTCCAGCTCCGCCGGTCGCTGTCCAGGGTGCTGACGGAGGCCTGACTGCCCAGAGAAGGAGAGGGCCCGCGCAGCAGGCTGTCTTTAGGAAGGGGCAGTTCTGCCTGGAGAGTTCAAAGCTAGTGTTCTGTGTATCAGTTAGGGCTTATGTGAATGCTGGCAGGATTCAATATTCTGAGCTGTGGAAAGCAGAGGTCAGTATCCCAAGGTACAGAGAGTGTGTCACAGACTTTTGCTCACAAAACTTTAGGGCACCAGGGAATAGAGATAAATGACACCTTTCATTTGTTACTTGAGCTGAAATGGGATTTGGAAACAGGTTTGATTTTTGTGCTCAGTGGAACTTTAAAAATTTCAAGAATAAGCGTTTGGAGAAAAAAATTTTTGGAAGAAATCATTGGCAACTTTTCTTTTGAAAATACAACATTGAGAATATCATGAGGCATGGTTTCAGACCCATGGGTTTCTCAACTCGGGTGTACATCAAAATCACATGGGGACAAACTTGTCTCAAATGCGTGTCTCTGGTTCTTCACTCTAAAGGATTATGACATAGCTGGGCTGGAGTCTTCAGGTCCTGGCATTTAAAACTGGTGCTTCAGATTATTTTGAAGCTGGTATTTTGTGCACAGTATTTTGAGAAATATTGCAATGCAATGTATTGAATGAATGCATTCAAATAAACTAAAGCTGTTATTTTACATAGACTTTAATGAGATATATTTTAAAATTTATACAACTGAGTATTTTACAGGGTGAAATCCTTGACTACATCAAAATATTTTCTTCACATTTTCACTCTTAACCTAAATTTTAAAAATTACAGTGTGAGGGGCTTGGGATGTAGCTCAGTGGCAGAGCACTTGCCTGGCATGAACAAGGCCCTGAGTTTGATCCCCAGCACTGCAAAAAAGGAAAAAAAAGTTTGTTTTGTAAATTATACTTCTTAGGACATTTATATATGAAGACAGTGTAATAGTATAAGTATTAGCAAGAAACATGGAAATAAAGTTGCTAACTTTCATTAAAAATTAACATTATGTATATTTCATTCATTGATAATTTATGAAATTAATTCTGTTCAAAAGATATGTTTTATGATTTTAAGGGAACAAATTTATATATTCACGATTCAGTCTTTCTAAATTGGTTTTCTTAGTTGGGGATATCAAATTCTCTAGAGAAAAAAATTTAATACAATAGTTAATGGATATTTAGTGGATTTTTTGGTCAAAATTATTATATTGGATGTAAAATGGAAAAGAAAATATATTTAGTGACTTTTTAAGAACCATATACAATAAAACAACCAGGAGAATGTGGGATGGGATGTATTATTGCAGGTCATTGTACATTTTGAGTTACTTTTAAACTTAGTTATCCAATTGTTCTGGCATTGTACTGAGAGTTGGTACATTTCAAAACTTTACTAATATGTGCCTTAATTTATAAACCATGATTTGAGGTGTCCCAGTTTTCTGTGGGCTCAATAATTGAAAGACAAATTGAACATACAGGCCATGATATTGAATAGTCTTTAAGTGTATACCCTATAGCAATCACAATGGATAGCGTATATGTATCCTTGTATTCAGTTTTTCTTTTGCCTTCTCATAGTAGTATTTTTTTTCTAGCTCTCTAAACATACATTTATTGTAAACAAAAATTGGGGCTTAATGGGATTGGATACTGAAGGCTCTTAGAAAGATGTGACCGACAGCCATTTGAAATGTCTTCTTCCTCCCAGAAGCAGATTAATCAATATCAGGCTCTAGAAAATTCTGATTTTCCTTAATATATTTGTGTATGATAATAGGTGTTATCTGACCTGATATTAAAGGAACCTCAAAGGTAGCAATTGTTGAGTATCACTTTGGAGAGTCACATTTTTATAGGGACAAAAACAGAATATTTGATTGTAAGATTAGAACTGCCACTCATGTTGTTTGACAACAAATTGTTTTATTAGCTTCTGTAATTACAAAAAAACTGTTATAAGTTACAAATAAAGAAATGGTTACTAAATAAGATATGATTTTCCTTTAAGGGTGTTGTAACAAAAAGTAGGATATGGAGAATCCCATTTCATTAGAAGAACAGATGAAAGCAGCACAAGGGAGGGAGAAGGTGGGAGCTGGGAGGAGAAAAGAAGTCTTGGGAGAAAATTATTTTGATGTGGAAATCTTCAAGAAATGAAGTATATTTAAATTCAATGAGGGAGAGGAATAGAATTCTGACTGGCATAGGAGGAGGATATTCTAAGTTAGGAAAGAAAATGGTAATGAGTAAATGGATGAATGAGCAGGATCAGAGAGTGTGAATGAGATAGTTAAGAGAAGTAATGGGCAAAATAGGACAAACGTATGTACACCTGAACCTTTCTCCATAATGCCAAAGATTTCAGACAATAATTTTTGGACAATAAGAAGTAAATGTTTTTAAGCAGTGATTTACAAAATTTGAGATGTGCTTTAAGTTGAATATTTTGGTCAACTTGTAAATTTAGACAGAGGAGTAATGATGGCAAAATTAAAATAGGGATAAATGATCATGGAAGTGGAACTAGGGATCAAATTGAGGGCTTCCTGCCTTCTAGGCAAGTGCTTTACCATTGAGCTACATCTCCAAATCCCATAAATTTATTTTTGAGAATCCTATGTAATGAAAGTTTTAAAAATTCATAGGTTTCAAATAAAGATATTGAAAAGCATGTATATCTCAAGATAGGAGAGATATGTATAAGCTTGTCTTGAGATTTTTGGGGTGATTGCAAAGAAGGATAACAAATATTGCACAATAGTAATAGTGCTGCTTTCTTCTTTAAGTAACTATAATGTGCAGTCTTTACTGGTAGTGTCTCTAGATGATGCGTTGTATCTTAAATAACAAAAAGAGAGGTAAATTATATATACATGCATATCTCATCATTCATCTTGGTGTTTTGTAAAAATAATTTAAGAATGGATTTGAACATTTTAGTATACAGCATTGGTTTTGCTATAGCTTGCTTCATAGATAGTGGACATATTTCACATTTTCACTTTTTTTCCCCTAAAATTTCCAGTTCTCCTTTTCACGTTCTTCTTTTTAGTTAGCTGACCTCATAGTGATCCAAAACCATTTTGTTTTACATAACCTATCTTGTTTCTCTTAACCCCTGTTTGAAAATTTCCTATAATCTTTTAAAATTATGCATGGTTACATAATTATTGAGATTTAGTCCATTGATTTTAAGAGAAATTATGTATGTGCAAAGAATATTGTTTCCTGAGAATTGTTGTACATTCCTGTTGTTATTTTGGTGCTTAGCAGTGGTCCTAGTCTATAAGAAACATGTTGAATAGACAGATGGAAAGATGAACAAATGTATGAAAATTATTGAAAATATAAGATACATCAGGAAATATTGAAAAACAAAACAGAACAACTTAAACATGATATTTTAAAATGAGTTCTTTGTTATTAGAATGAGTCATTGATTTGTTAATTCAGAGCAGAAACTACATGTACTTACTTTTTGCTTCATTAACTAAAACATTGAGGACATAAAAGTAGATTTAAACTCTGGTAATATTAATTCTAATTTCTATGATTTAACTAGCAGTTTGTTATTACTTATATTTAATTACTCCATTAAAATTAACTCAATTCTAATGAAAATGTAACTACAGGATTATTTTTCCTGATTTCATGCATATAAATTATAAATTATCATCCATTTTTAAAAATTAGCATTCCTTTAAGCAACATTTGATGTATATCCTTAGTTGTTATGAGCTATATTCATCCTTTTTGGTAGTTCTATTGTATTCATTTCTCACTTGTTGCATTTTCTTCTCATAAAATCTGTATTTTTGTTTAGGTGTGAAATTAGTGTAGTATATAAGAACCTAGTTTTAGCATATTTTAAAAAGTAGCTTTGGAGCACGTCATTATTGAATGGATACAATCTACTGGTACAAAATCACGTTCACATGGGTATGTGTATGAAAGCACACACATATATTTGTGCTGTCATTTTATATCTTTGTCCTTTTCTGAAGGAGGAAAGCTCATATTCTTGATTACAGTAAGCTAGGATGAGAGGTTTGAAAAATTCATCTTTTAGGCATTTTTTTTTTTTGACCAAATTTACACAAATCAACCTCTCCTCTCCCAGTTCAGAATCTAGAGGTTGCTTTCCCATTAGTAAATGCTGAATGCGTGCCCAGCCTGTCCAGCAGCTATCCAGGTTCTTAGGCAAGAGATGCTGAATCCAAGCACCAGGTGGTATACTTGAAAATAGTCTAGGACTGAAGCTATGGGTTCTATTTCCAAGTCTATGGCAACATTTAGCCTTAGGTAGGTAACTTAATCATCAGTAATTCCACTGCAAACTCCCAGTCGCTCCTGTGGTATGTGCAGATAGATGTCAAAGCCCTACCACATAGGGTTTAGCTCTACAGAGAAAATCAGTAAAGAAGCAGCAGGATCTCACCTTAGAAAGTCTTCCTTCACTGATTTCTTCCGTAGAGGGATGGACCATTTTCAGTTTGCATATGAATTGTTATTAGCAATTTAAAAGAGGGAAATGAATGTGCTTATGCTCTTATTACAAAGCAAGCTGGGGGATGACTCAGCAGAAAGGAAGAATGTTTTGCTGACCCAGTTGGGGGTTGGAAAACTGCTTACATGGAAGGTACTCCTGGGGTAAGGTCCATAGAGTGTGTGGTGTTTGGTTCCACATTGCTGCGTTTGGGAGGTAAGGTTGTTTATTGAGGACATTACTTTTCACTGGCAGTATGTTTCATGCATAAGTTATGATCATACATCAATGCCGAGGCACTGATAAGAAAGCGTATAATGAACTTCAGAGATGGATGACAACAATACCTTACATAATATGCTCTTTATGAAGAGAGGTTTGTGTTTAATATTAGAACAAATGGTATAGAGAGCCCAAAGCGAATGCTTTTTGTCTTTCCCCTAAGGGAGGCTGTAAAGCTTATATTGTTACATCTCTTAAAAAAATGGATCTTACATTTTTTTGCCCTGTTGTGAATGTTCTCTTTCTTGAGCCTGTGTGGGGCTCAGGATTCTCATGTGTGTTGCACATAGAAGATACTCAGTAAGTATTTAGTTTGAAGCGATGGTGCAAATCTGCTTATTTACGTGGAGTTAAAGAACAATTAAATCTGGTAGGAAATTCAGTTTCATTTGACAAATTAGGACCAACTTCTGCTTTCAACTCCGTTTGGTCTTTCCAAAGACAAAAATATATTGAATTTCCTTAGATGATGGTACATAAAAGGAGTTAGAGAAATAACTGTGCTTCTTGAGCTATTTGACAAATGAAGGCAGCTTATAAATTTGGTACTTGTTTAAAAGTGGCATAGATGTTAATAAAGAGAGTTGTGTTCTTTCCATTAAATGTGTACAGAAGCTAAATAAATGCAGAGGCTAGAGTGCAAGTGTAGAATACTCCTTGTCTCTCTTGGAATGTAAGTCTCAAATTTGGGACTGCAGATCTCATGATTTTCACAAGTAACAGCCAGATGGATTCAAAACTTGATTTTCCATTGTCTGATATCTGTGCTATAGCAGTCCTTCCATAGGTAAGGGAACACTTTTATTAAAAATGTGGCTCTGTATCTTACAAAGCATACCGATTTTTGCATTTCGAAGGGTACCAAACACTTTGAATAAATAAATGAAACCTACCAAACATTTTAAATCTTTTACATTATTTTAAAATACACATTGAAGTATAACTTGTTGAGTTGATAACTGAAAGTTTTACACACTGTCTTGAAGTTTTTGACCTGTTGAAGGCATTATGTCATATTTGATTATCAAGCCTGATGATCAAGCTGGTTAAGTAGGCAATATAGGTGTTAACCACATCTCCATTTCTCAGATGAGAAAAGAGACTCAGAAATAGCACCGATATTCTCACTGTCACTAAGTTGCAGAGAGGTGATATTTTCATCACATCATTTTGCTAGCGGGTAACAGAGATGTTCTCTCAGGGCTTTAGGGGATTTTATCTTATTCTATGACCTTCATTCTGCCTAACTTAGGTCCCTCTTTTTGACTTCCCCATGAACCTCGTTCTTTTCTTATAACATTTATCACAGTTGTAAATATTATTTGGGTGGATGTATTTGCTAAACCTTTCCATTTCTCAAACAATCTAAGAGAAAGGACTGTATCTATGAGCAGTACTTGCATAGGTATATTGATAGGTACCTATTAGATGTTTGTCAAGAAAGAATATGAATGAAGAGGAAATGAATGAATAAAGACAAATGCATGGATATATAAATTTACAGTGAAATATTTTCACAATTAAGAATTTGAACTAATGATTGAGAAGAGTCCTTTAGGCTGAATATGATGCATACAGTTTTTACTTCAGGAGACTTAATTCAAGCAAAATTTGTGTAATTGAACCCACTATAATACCATCAACTCTATAATATTCAGTAGCTGTTTCCCCCTTCACTGGCGAGGTTTATTTATTCTGATTTCAAAGCAGGAAGAAGAATAAAAGATTGCATTGGTCCTATAAAATTCAGCTGATGTAAGGGTTAGTGTGGATATTCTAAACACCAACCATTCGTGCTTTTTTTAATTCAGAATTTTGTGTCTACTTGAAAAACATATGTGGATTGAGCCTTTCTGTATTATATAGGGAGTTCTGAGCATTCTTTTCATTGGAAGTCACTGAGCTCTGTGTTCCCTTTCCATTGACCCATTAGCAGCACAGTGGAGCTGTGGTAGTTTTCAATTGTTTGCTAGTTTTACAGGCTTATGTTTCTGGGCCATTTATACCAGACATTAATAAGATTCTCTAGCTGCAAAATTTGGAAAAATAGGGATATGATAGGTCTTATCTTTTGGTGATTTGCTCTGTGTCATCGTTCAAGACAGAGTTAGCCTCTGATTTATGTGTCTTGGGGACAGAACTTTCCCTTATATCTTGGTTGTCAGGAGACAATATTAAATACAATTCATTGTAAGCATTAAATACCATTTTCTTTTTTTTTTTTTTTTTTGGTACTGGGGACTGAACCTCATGTGTGACAGGCAAGCACTTTATGATTGAGCTACATACCTAGACTTTCCTCTTTGTACTTTCCAATGAATTTAAGTATCACATGGCAGCATTTAAAACAATTAAAATTTGAGCATACATGATGCTAATATTCTTATTCAGGTGAGTGAAAATAAAATTAAGACATGAAAACATCACATCTCTTTAAATGCCCTAATTTGTGCTTTATTGAATTTGGAAGAGGATACAGATTCTATTAATTACATCATCATATTTTATCCCAGTTGTACAATAAGATAATTCCTTTTATATAAATTCTTTGCAAAATCTACATGCTTTGATTCATGATATAAAAGCTTTTTGCCTTCTTTTATTTCATATTAATTGTAAAGGATGAAAGTAGACTGGTTTAAAGTTATATAGCTCTGATTGTGTTTGACACAATCAAAATATTTGTTAATTATTTGAGTATCACAACAATGTTCTTTTAAAATTTAATTTTAAATAAGACTTTATGATTGTTAATTTTAATGGGTAGAAGAAACACGTTTTCTAGGTCACCCGCTATTTTGTTTTGTGTGTGTGTGTGAATATGAATCTGTGCAGACCAAACATTGTAGAAGAAACAATTTGGGTAATTTCTTGTAATATTATTAGTTGTTTTCCAGGCATATTGATTCTAAATGTCCATCTGAGATACAAGCCCCTATGTCAGTCAAAAGTACACTAGAATGGACATCAAACTCAGTACCAGGCACATAGGATTTTCTTTGTAAATATATGTTAAATGAATTTTTGAAACAATCAATCCTTGTGTTGTATTGCAGAGATTTTCTTATTTGGGTGTGTTTAGCCTATAAAATTAATCATAACTTTAAACATGAGAAACTCTGTCAATTTATCACAGAGAAAGCATCTAAATTATGGAAAACAGGGTTGTTTAGATCATTGTTTCCAAAATGATGGACCAAGAGTCCTGGTGAGGGATTGGAGTTTTTGCAAGGATCCCAGGGCTATGTTCTCTCAGAGCACAATTTCTCACCATTGGTGTATTCTGAAGGTGTAGGGTCTGCAAAATGCTTTGCCTTTTCAAAACAGTACACTTACTAGAAAAAGGCTGGAAATAAATGTTGGAAGAGCGAATTGATTGTACTAATTCCTTTATATGCTTTTAAATATCGTACAGAAAACTCACTGGTATGAGGGCATATTTGAATATGCCTTTGATTGAGTTTTCATTTCTGAGTCCTTTCTTTGTTTTGGCCTTGGGCACAAAAGTTCCTTGTGAGAATGCCATTTCTTATGGTACAAGTTAAAATAATGGTTGCTTTAGAGAACTGTTCTATAGAAGGTTAGTGTGTTCTCCTTAATCAAAGTGTTTCTGCTCTAATAATATTGAAAATCATGTTAAATAGATAAATGTTTTTCTTTGCTTCAGGAATTGTCAGGACCTTTAATATGCTAAAGATTTTGTAAATCTTCTTTATAAAGATGAAGAGTTCAACACTTTCCAGATATATTTGACTGGAGGGAGGGGACCTTATTGAGATTTCCCCTTCCTCCTTCTTTTTATTCCCCCCTCCCTCCCTCCTTTCTTTTTCTTTCTGAGATGCCAGGGATTGAAACAGGTCCTTATGCATACTAGGCAAGTGAACTGCGTTCCCAGCCAGATTAATTTTGGTAACAAAATACAGCTCCTTGATGCTGTTGGGCTTGGTCAGTATTTTCTAGACAGAAGTATTAGAAACCTGGAAATTACTTCTTGGGACTGAGCAGGGGGAGCTGGCAGTGTTCTGATGTTGTATTCCACTAGGTAAAGTCTCTTTCTATCTTCGAATATATTGTATTTCATGTACAGATTGTACGATATTTATGAGGTTGTGTATTATAAGCTATGGTTTGAAGTGTCCCCTGGAATTCATATGTTGGAAGCTTAATCTTTAAGACAATTGTGTGAAAGGTGGAACCTTAAAAAGGTGATTAGGATTAATTATTTTATAGCAGGAATGTGTTCCTGATAAAGGATGAGTTCAGCCTCTTCTTCTTTCCCCTCTATACTCCTTCCTTCTCCTCTCCTCTTCTTTTCTCTCCTCTCCTTCTCTCTCCATGTGATGACACAGCACGAAGGCCCCTGCTAGATGCTGGTCCCTCGATCCACTGTGGACCTGTACAGGGTTCAGGATTGTTCACACCTGATGATAAAGGGCAAGTAAATTGAAGTAGATCAAAAAAATGTAAATAAATTTAAAAATCTTAATTGCTTGCAATTGTTTTGTTTGTGTATTTATTTTTCACATTTAGAAATACAGAAAACTGGTTTTAAAAATGCGGGCTAGGGCCTGGGTGTTGTGGCTCAGTAGCGTAGTGCTTGCTTAGCATGCTTGAGAACCCGGATTGAGTCACCAGCACTAGTAGAAAAACAGAAAGAAAAAAGGAGAGTTTTTATTATGGAAATTATAGTGTTCATCTGCCTGTGTATCTCTCTATGAGTTTCTATCTATGTATTTATCACTATCTCTATCATCTTTCCTTTCCTCCTATGGCCACATGCCTTTGTTAGCATTATATTATATTGCTGCAAAACTTATCTTTATTTTATGATTGAAAAATGACTCTTCATGCTTGAGATTTTACTTTATCATCATTAACTGTTCAGAGTTTTAATTATCTAGGGAATTTCCTCCACACTTGAGGGTATTTTGCCTTTAGAAACCTTAGGGAGTTTAACTTGCAAGATTGCCCTTTGCAGTAGAAAAAGTTTTCAATGTACTTAGATACCGGGGAAGGATTTGCATGAACTTTGACAAGGCATTCATACTCTGGGCCTCTCAATTTGATCATCTGCTTTAATAAGATTCTGGAATGTATATTTTCTAAGTTACCTTCCAGTTTGGATTTTGTTTTTGTTTCTTAGAGTTGGTGAGCAGTTTGAAACATAAGGGAACTTTCTGTTTGCCTTCTACATACAGCTATTTTTTGTCATTTGATACTTCCTGTATTTTAATCAGTTGTTCAAGTGTTGGTAAGTGGTACTGAGCTACTCTAATCTGGCAGTTTACAAATTTGTTCTCGAAGGATGGCCAGTGTGGAACCTGAGAGCCATTTTTTAGTCAATCTATGCTGTGTGCTAGGAGCCTCAGACATTTTGTACATAAACAGCTAGGACTTAAAATATGCATCCAGGCTCATTAATTTTCAGGTCTCAAACAAACTAGTGTTAATTATGTTTTGGTCTGAATTGAGAATTATGAATTCATGAGTGAAACCTGAAGTGGACGATTATAATGCTTCTTTTGTATCCAAAGCATAACCTTTCTGTTATCACTTGAGAACCACCCAAAATCCAGAGATGTCTGAGTCAATGCTGTTGAGTGCCAAATTGTCCATATTCAGATTTTAAAAAGTTCTACATAAATTTAATTCATGTACCATTTTTTTCTGTGGTGTATCACTATTATCATAAAACTTCATCATTTTAACACTGAGTTCATAAATCAGTCCCAAACAAAAAGATGGTTGTTGTCATCTACACTGTCAGTTTTGACCAGAATGACTACTCTGCATTTAAAGACGCTAACAGCTTAGACTTCAAAGGTAGACTTTGCATATTACAGCATCTCGGCACAAAATAAAGTTTTACTATGTCATAATTATTTTTGTCTCAGTAAAAGAGAATTCCATATACACAAAATGGAAACAGTTACCATTGTGGGTGTAGGGATGAACATTTTGGCTAGCCTGTACTAAATATATGCAAAGAGATAAGAAAAAGTGTTTAATTTTATTTGCTAAGAAGAAAATGTGTATATACAAATTCTTACACAATTAGGAAGCTACCTATTTAAGATTATGTAGATTAAAATGAATAGTGTGATCCAAACTTGGAAGTAGTCAGTGACCTTGTCCAAATAATAATGATAATGATAATAATTTCAAAATGTTTAGGTCTTATTGTTCTTTTTGCTTTTAGATGAAATACTACTAATAGTGGATGTAATATCTTGATAGAGGAATATTTAGCACAATCTAAAGAAAGTAAATAAGTAATTTCCTAACATGACACTTTGAAATAATTTGTCTGCATAGTCCCCCCTTATGTACCCACATACATGTTATTCAAGGTTTCTCTCTCCAGAAGCAGGAGGAGTATGATTGGTTCTTATAAAGTTCAGACATTAAAAGAAGTAGGCATCTTTTCCTAAGGGTAACTGAATTAGGACACCTAGGGTAGAGCCAACTCTGAGAATCTGTGGGTGGGTGCAGATCACAGGCATTGGCTGGTTTACAGAGATAAAGGGAAAAAGGTCAATTAAAGGGGCAGATGCCCTGTGTGGTTTCTCAGCTCCCTACCTGAATGACTTTTATCTTTCATTAAGAAATAAGCAATGATGATTTTGCCTGCTACTTTTGTCACCAGGGGTGGTCTGAGGAGGTCTCTGACAGAGGAACCTTAACTCATGATGTTTGGGTCCTTGACAAATAGTGTAGAAAAGAATTTCTAGATGTGCTGAATATTGAGGCACAGAGGCTATCCTGCATGCCTACCTCTGTTTTCTCTCCTAGTTGGGTATCTTCAGAGGCAATTTGTTTCAACATTTTTTTTCTCCTTTTATTCTCTCTCTCAGTTTCTAAAAGAATTAAGGAAAAATTTCTTTTCTCAGAAGAAAGCAGATGGAATTTGTTAAACAAAGGCTGACAGGAGAGCATGCATTTGTTAATTGACATCTAATCTTCTGGTATATCCACTTTGTCCCAAGACTGGACTTGATTATGCAAAGATATACACACAGCTCGAAATTCGATCATGCTACAGTGTTAGTAGAATCCTCCAGTTAACCAGTGGAAGGACTCAGAAATCAGTCTTTCATGTCACTGAACTAATTTATGTGTTATTATTGATAAGTGAGAGTATTTCTAGATCACACTTCCATGGTGATTTTTTGGGTGTGGTTACCTGCATTATAATGAAAATTGTGGAAGCAACAACAGTCACCACAAAACTCCAAAATACAAAACAAAACTTGATAGAATTTCACTATACCTGTTGAGGCTTTTGGAATGGTAGAGAAAGGGGACAGAAGAGACTGGTTTGGGAAATATGTATGAAAAGACACTATTTTTGATGCTTCAGAGTGAAGTACTGTTAGTAATTCACTCTTATTCTAACAGATTGGTCTGAAACAAGCTGTATACATGGATTTAAGAAATTCCAGCACCTTGTATTTTGTAAGTTCACACTGGCATTAGCTAGAGGGAGGTAAAGCACTTTTCCTTTTATAATTTTCAAAATAACTGGTATCACTTAGTAATTAGCTCTTATATTCTCCTTTTTTGACTTGACTTTTTAGGGTAACTGCTCTATGATGACAAATGTGTTCTTGTGCTGCTTCTCTCCTTCATCCTAAACCTGTAGATTTAAGAAGTGGCTTAAGTAATATATAACTGCTCTTATAACCAGGTGTGAGGTCTTGAATCATAAATTCAAATGATGATAGCTTGGGATTTTCCATGTTTCTCTGATTAAGTGCACCTGTACAGACTTTGCCTAGGTCACTGCAGACTTGCCACACTGATGAGTTCTCATGGACACAAGGAATCATTGAAGAAACACATGAAGAAGCACATTGAAGAAACACATGAAGAGGATGCTTGATGTTAGCCCAGGAATGAGTGAGTGACCAGTGAGTCAACTGAGGAATGAATGAGGAATGAATAATATCAGGCCATGGTTGCAGTGATGGTAGGAATGAAAAAGTGGGGAGGAACTGATCGTTGGGCATGGAGAGAGGAGAGATATACATTCAGTCATTTCTGCAAAGCACCTTGGGAGAAAAACAGATAAGGATCTTAGTTCATTTGGGCTCCTATAACAAAAGATCATAAACTGGGTGGCTTTTCAACAACAGGAATTCACTTCACATACGTCTGAAGGTTGGGAAGTCCAAGATCAAGGTGTTGATAGTGTCCATGTCTGGTGAGGTTTCCTCATTCGTGGACAGAGCCTCCTGTTTTTTTACATGGCAAAAGGCACCAGACAGCTCTTGATTCCTGTCTTAAAGGGACACTCATCCCATTTATGACGGATCCCATCATGATCTAGACATCTTCCAAAGACCCCACTTCCCAATACCTTTTGAGACCTTACCTCTCAATACCTGAAAATGAATTTGGGAGGGCCAGGCACACAATCATTCAGACCAGAGAACTAGAAGGAATGGAAAAGACTTAAGGGCACTATGGATGGGATGGGATAAAATTAGGAAAAATGATACAATTATTATAACCAACAAGGATTTTATTTCCTTACATATTTGGAATACTGGAATACATTACCATGTTTATTTAGAAAATAGATATACAGTTGTCACTTCAGTGTCTATGGGGGGAATAGTTCTAGAAGCCTACAGATACCAAAATTACGGATGCTCAAGTCCTTTATACAAAATGGTGTAGTATTTACATATAGCCTACACATAATCCTCCTGTATACTTAAATTGTGTCCAGATTACTCATAATACTAATTATAATGCAAAGAATTTGTAAATAGTTGTTACAGTATATTGCTTGAAGAATAACGACAAGCAAAATATCTGTGTGTTTGGTTACAGATGCAATTTTTTTCCTCCCTGAGTATTTACTATCTGTAGTTGATTGAATCTATGTATTCAACTGTGAACACAGAGGGCTGATTATATATTAGTTTGTACTTTGCAAATCATTAAATTCTGTGTAGTTATTCACTTCTTATGTTTACCTTGATAAAAGTGGAACTTCTGAGAGTGTTGAACTCCCTGAGACAGAACCCGTTGTGTTCCTGCTGGCAAGCACCTCTGGTAGTCTCTACTAGTGTTACAGTCTGCAGGGAACCTATACTGAAATGCCCAGTTGTTTTCAGAGTTGTGAAAGTTACATGATGCTTTGGTACATGTTTGTTTCAGTTGTGTTGGGAGGGAGGAAAGCAAAAAAGAAGATGGCTAAGTAAAAACAAAGGCAGAAATCCTTACCTGGCTTTGAACTTTCTGAATGCTGATCAGCATTCCCATAGGTTTTTACAGTATGCACACATGTGACTTTACAACAGATTCCCATATTTGACCTTGAATGAAGTGTCAGAACTTTTCCCCTGTAAAGAATGTTTTTGCATTTAAGTTGTGAAATAAGACCCACCTGACTGGAGTTGATAAGGTGACCATTTATGATGAACTTTGGTACTTGCTACAACTTCACTACTTTTACAAAATTGTATTTATTATTTTCCAAGACTGAATATGTTATTTTCCCACCAAGGAAATTTGAGGATATATAGAGACTATATAGAGAGAATTTCTGCCTTCATTTTTACTTAGCTATTCTCCTTCCTGCTTTCCTCCTTCCCACCATATCTGAACCAAGCAGGTACCAAAGCATCATGTAAGTTTTGCAGCTCTGAAAAAAAACACCTGGGTATTTTAGTACAGGATGTATTTCTTTAAGTTTTTCAAGCACATGAAGTATGCATGTAATAATATTAATATACTGTAGGCACAAGTTACTATTGTTAATACTTTTTAATATGATTTTATATTATAGATACTCCCAGTCTATTGAATCCATTTTACAAATATTTTAAAAGCTGTATAGTATTCTCTCTCCCTCTCTCTCTCTCTGTACTATGAATTAAACCTGGGGGGTGCTTTAACCACTGAGCTACATCCCCAGTTCTTTTTATTTTTTATTTTGAGACAGGGTGTCACCAAATTGCTTAGAGTCTTGCTAAAATGCTAGGCTGGCCTTGAACTTGTGATCCTCCTGCCTCAGCCTCCTGTGTTGGTAGGATTATAGGCATGTGCCACCATGAATGGCCCTGTATAGTATTATTACATGGTTGAAGAATATATATTACTTGATTTTTTTCCTACTATTGGTTATTTAAGTTATTCGCTCTGATTTGCTAGACTGAAGTAATGTTTGGATGATGCAATGATTATTGTTTTATATATTATATCCCTGAGATATATTTCATTATTCAAAATACTAAATCAAATGGTATGAAATCTTAAAGGTTTTTGATACATGTAACCAAGAAACTTTCAAGACAAGATCTCTCTATTTGGGTTTCTGTTGAATTGCCTAAAAACAGACTATATCTATAATTCTAGAGTTATCAAATTCTGTTGATAAATGGAAAGAACTGTAGCCCACAAACTGTTAAGATTTAAAGCCTAAAACTGAATGGCATCTCCAAACCTTTCTTAATTTTACCATTATTAGAACACAACTTCACTAACAATAAAAAAAAAAAACAAATAATTTGGTTTTTACTAAAATTGTCTTTATCTTAATTTTATATTTGGTATTTTGCTAGGTGTAAGGAAAAGAGTACACAAAGTCAATGTTCTGAATGAGGTAGAATTAATGCAAATTCCTGAAATATATTTCACACAAGAAAGTAAGAATTTCCTTGGAAATAAGGCCTAAAAAGTTGGAAAAATTATTGTTAGGGGCTCTGATGTCACAATTGACCATTTTTATTCTAGAGTACCAGATTCTGCCAAGACTTTTTAATCTCAATTTTATCCCATATTTAATCTCAATAACTGAGTTTAGACTTGATCCTTTGGATATTGGAGTAGGTGGGACAGCTGATAAAGAAGATATGGAGAAACTGAGGACTCAGTCCGCATGAAGGGTCATCACTACTAAATGTACCTCTAGGGGAGAAAGAGGTCCTGGTGGGTGTCAGTGTCATGGTCTTTGTCAGGAAGACAAAGTGGTAAAGGTGGTTTCAAGTGAGCGTGATGATTGATGGGAAGTGGTGTTTAACGAACCATGAGTTTACTTTGTCTACATGAGTAACATTTTAAGGGACAATTTTCCATATAGTTAATGAGAAAATAAAAAGTCAGACATCCTTTAATATGATCCAAAGTTTGGTCCACTGATGCAGAGAAAAAAATGTTAAGTGCCCATTAACATCTAATTAGAAAGGGAATTTGGATGAAGTTGGATTTTTCCACATTGAATATGAGATGAAAGGGTAACCATTTTTCTTTACTACCCTGAATCTTAGTCCTTATATTATGCTCAAAAACAGCATCACCTCATTTCCCCCACTTTTTTAACACTGAGATCACATATTTGACCCAAGGTGTTATTTATTTTGCTTTTAGAAAACATTTTTTTTTTCCTAGTCTGGTCACTTTCCCTCTCTCCCACCTTTACTGTTACTTCTGCTGTGTTGGAAGCTTTAGTTTGACTTGTCCTTAAACTCCTGACTCTGCCTCCCAACCTAGACCACAAAGAAATTCATTTCAAGGACTTCTATCCCCTTAAAATCACGGGCATATGCAGTTCTGTCCAACCTTCATAAAGATGTCAATGTGTGCACCATAAGCAAACCCACCCACTGAAAGAAAATGGTCCCTGACTACAAAATGTCTTCAGAAAATGGGTATGTTATTTAATTTTCATTGTCCTCATCACTCAGAACACTCTCTGTCTTTAAGACCATTACTGTGATTTCTCATCTTTCCCGATAGTTGTTAAGCTCAAATTTTGTTTCCCTTAGAAGATGAAGAGATTGGTTTAGTTCTCTGCCCTGTAACCCACCACACCCCAGCACCTACTTGTTTCCCAGATAAAAATCTCCTTTTCTTCCTATCTGGAATGCATCTTTCTATCTATGCTCCATACTTTGACTTTTTTGTCTCCTTTTTAACATGGTGTCTTCTTCTCCATTAGGTCTCTCCATTTAGTCTTTTCTTTTTGCAGTCCTGGGGATTCAATCCAGTGTCTCATGCATGCTAGGCAGGTATTCTACTACAGAGCCACATCCCTAGCCCTTTCATTTAACACTCATATGAGAAGTAGAAAGTGTGTACTCAAGAGACATACCAAGCCCTTCACTTGACCATGTGGCCCCTAACTGTTGAATTCTTGTGTTACAGCCCCCTTTCTCAGCTATTTTTGAGACCACTCTCAACCCACAGCCCTTGCCTTTGCCCTTCCTAGTGGCTAGGCTCCCTAAATTGTGCCTCATCTTGTTATCCTAAGAATGACTTTCATCCTTTTCCTTTTCTCCAAAATATAATTATTTATCCAGTTTTTTCTGATGATTTTGGTAAAATATGAAGATCCATCCTTTTTTCCCCATGGACCTAATTTGGAGCCCTCAAGTGCAATAATTTATGACATATCTTTATTCTGTGATTCCCCTGTGTTCTGGTTTCCCTTTCACAATAATTCTACTCTGTTCTTCCTATTGTTTCTAGTTTAGAAATCCCTGGAAAATGATAAGAATGTGAGGTGTTAGATATGTGAGTTAGCTTGATTTAATCCCTCTATAATGTGTATATATATCAAAATATCATGTTGTACACCATAAACAAAGTCTATGGTTTATCTATGGTTTTTGCATTCTTGGATTGGAACAACTGTGGATCAAAAATATTTGAAACTGGGCATGGTGGCATATGCCTGCACTCCCAAGCTTCTTGGGAGGCAGAAGCAGGAGGATTGCAAGTTTGAGGTCAGAGTGGGCAATTTAATCAGATCATGTCTCAAATATAAGAAATACAGAAAAGGAATGGGGATGTAACTCAGTGGTAGAGAGCTCATGCTTGAGATCTTAGGTTCAATACAAAATAAATAGCAGTTCAAAAATTTAAAAATACAAATTAAAATTTAATTTAAAATCTATTTACATAACATTTGCCTTATATTAAGTATTATGAGTAATTTAGAAATTTCTTGAAGTATATAGTGGAATGTATGTAGGTTATATACAAATATCTCTTCATGCAAATTTCAGAATCTGGAGGGATTGTCTTAGTACTAATCCCCACAGTTACTGAGGGATGGCTTTATGTTAAATTTTTGTCAATTAAAAAATACATCATTTTTTGAAGACCTTTACTTACTGAAGCAAGCAAACAGTGAATGGTTTAGAAGTGATTTTATAATTGTGCCAGTTGACAGAAAGGGCATCTGCAGATCCCTGTCTGTTTATTCATCACTCTCTCACACTAGGTAACTGCACTGTTAAAAGGAACTAGACAAAAGAGGTAGAGAACTTAGTATCAGAAAATAGTCTCCTGGTCTGCTTGCTAACTGACACTAAGTTGTTGAGTGTTTAAAAATGTTTACTTACTGGGGTCCTGGGATGTCATCTTAGCTAATGGCTATTTATTATGTACACCTCCTCCTTGTCAAACACCCATTAAAAGTAACATTATTTAGTATATCTGAAAAACAGGATGATGCAGTTGACTGAGTGTGATTGTGATGCAAGACTATTGCTTTTGTTCCTGAAAAATGAAAATCTGAAATTAGCTAGAGAAGGAACAGACTTAGCAATATGAAACCTAGAGAAGTAAGGACAAGATTTGTACTCTGACCAAAATTCATTTCCTGGGGGGCTGACTCAACAGTGGCACAAGGCACCCAGGAAAAGTGGCAATGAGTTATATATGTCATGGGTATTTTCCACAAGTTGCTTTGAAGATATTGGGATATGATAAAAATTAGGAACCAAGTACCAAATTTTGAATCAGAAACTGGAGGTGGAAGGGGTTAGTTTAAGATCCTTAACATTATGACCTTGCATCCTTCTACGTGTATAGAGAGAGTTTTTTTTTTTTTTTTTTTTTTAAGGGAAGAAAATCTGATCAGTACTCTGTTATTATGGTTGGGCCTTGTTCCAAGATTTGGAGACCACAGACTTTGGAACAATGCAGTTCTCCATCTGCAGTTATTCTGGACACATTCCTGTGCATTTCTGGTTTGAATTTCCACAATGAAATTGTTGCCAGTGGATGTTTAAAAGGTTATTATTTTATTTTAAATATTTGAGTAACATGAATTGTTAAATGTGCTCTGTTAAAGAAAGGAATCCCATGATAGCATTGCCATCAAAAACCGTTATCCCACCCAAGATTCTAAAAATGAAGTATACAGAAGCTTAGATTTGGGAGAATCCTTGAAAACATGCATTATATACATTTCAACAGTAATGGTCCTTGAATCTTTCATAATCTAGAAAGTTTCTGAAAATCTAGAGATTTCATTGTTATAGATGCTAATTATATTTTATAATCCAAAATCTTAGAGGTGAAAAGGGTCAAATGCTGCATTATTATTTGAGGAACTTGGAAAAAATATATAGTTAAATCCTAATGAAATATTTAAAATAAATAAACTTCAAAAAATTTCTATTAATTTCTGATATTTCTGAATTCTAATAAGTTCTCAGCAAAAAAAAAAAAATAAGGTACTTTTAAAAATCACTCAATATCACAGCATTACTTTGACCTCTTTTCTGGTCTGCATTACAAGGTTGTCACATTTGTGACCATTTTCTACATTTATGAGTTAAGTATTTCATGAAATGAATTCCATCAAAAACTACGTTTTCTACTGGATAGAGGTATTTTACTATAAAGCAAATTTTTGTTTTAACTTAATCAACTGTATATTCTTTAAATCTAATGTAAACACATATTTTAGTTAATCTCAATTCATTTGTCTCTCCCTGTTCTGCCTGATTCTTCTTTATTTAATTGAGCATGCCTTAAAGATAGGTACCATGCCAGCTGGCTCCTTTGCTTAGCACAAAGCATGGAAAAATTAAAAACACAATATATTGTTTCATAACAAAAAACAGTTGCTATTTCTATGAATGAGGTCTAAGCCTTCATGTTCCCCAATTGCTAATCAAGGACTTGGGTTGAATGGATAATGAACACCCACAGATTATTGAAAACCTCATTTTAGTAGGTAGCATACACTTCTTTCTTCACTGAATCTCTTCCAGAGTTGACATTGAGTAACAAAATGGACCCATTTGAATTCTAGCTTCTTCTGTTTCCCTGCCTTCTTTCTGGTAGAGATGCTAATAAATCAGAATACAATCCGAAGTTATAAAGGCAGAGGGTAAAATGAGATGGAAAAGAAGAATTAATAGAAACTTAAAAAAAAATCTAAACAGATTTCAAAATTCTGCCAAAATGGAGAAGTGTGCTTCCTCCCATATCCTTCTTAAAACAATGGCAACAACAAAAATGATGGGCATAGCACAGAAAGTAAACCTAGATAGAATCTGAAGGTCAGAAAGGGCATACTGCCCTGTGACCTCAGAACTTGAGGAGGGAGGTTCTATTGAGTTCTTTGAGTTTTCTTTTTATCTTTCATGTGTCCCAGACTTTGCACTGGGAAGTTGGCAACCTGGAACTGCTGACAAAGAGAGAACACAAATACAAAACTCAGAAAAAGTCCAGCCAAAATCAAGGAACCAATGGCCTCAAAGAATAGAAATCTTTTTGATTATCCCTCTCCTACTCAAGCCAAACACCAATAAAAAAAAATACACATACTTCCTTCCGGTGGTTGGGCAGGGCTATTTTGGGAGTTGATCTTCCACTCACCACCCAGTAGAGCATTTCCCAGCAGAAACCATATTCTGAGTCATAAAGCAAACCTTGATACATCTAAAAAAATTCACATCATATAGTTTGCTTTCCAAGCTTAATGGACCCAACCAAGAAATGAATGACAGAAAGACAATAGGAAAATCTCTGAAAGCTTGGAAATCAGACAGTAAACTTTCAAATGACTCATGGGTCAAAGAGGAGGTCTCAGAGAAAATAAAGAGATCTGCAGTATTTCATGAAAAATGATAAACCAGCATATGAAAATTTGGAGAACACAAAACAGTGCTCATACAGAAAGTTACAGTAATAAATCTTATTTTTTAAAAAAAGAAAGCTCCCAAATTTAAGTTCTCAAACAGTAGAAAAGGGAGATCAAAATAAACCCCAAATAAGTAGATGTTAAGAGCAAGAATAATTGTGATTGAGGGGTTGTAGCTGTAGCTCAGTGGTAGCTGTGTGATGCCAGGTTCAATGCCTGGCACCAATACAAAGAAAGAAATTGTAAACAAAAGGAGCAAAAAGAAAGTAGAGAGCAGCAACCAAATAAAAATTTGCAATTTCAAACAACTCATTTAACTTGATAAAATTTGGACAAAATTGGAAAGATGAAAGATATTACCCACCAACTACAAAAATGAGCAGGAAGTACCACTATGCATCCTGCATGTGTTTAAGGAATATAAGGGAATACTGTAAACAACTTTACTCAAAGAAAGTCAGCAATTTAGGAAAAAATAGATCCATTCCTTAAAAAGCACAAATTACTAAAACACTCCCAAAATGAAATAGATAATCAGAATAGTCCATTAATGACTAAAGAAATTGAATTTGTAATTAGAAGTTCCCAAAAAAGAAATCTCTGGGCACAGATAATTTTACCAGAGAATTCTAAAGTACATTTAAAGAATTAACACTAGTTATATACAATCCTCTCTAGAAAATAAAAGAGGAGGGAATCACTCCCAACTCATTTTAGGAAGCTAGCATTACACTGATAACACCACCAGACGAAGACAGTGCACAAAAGGAAACTATTAGAGAACAAAGATCTCTCAAGAATGTTAGCACAAAAATCTGGAACACAATAATATTTTCAAATCACATCCTGCAACATATCAGTGGAATTATACACTGACTAAATATGATTTATTTCAGGTATGCAAGGCTTGTTCAATAAATGAAAAATCAAACAATGTACCTACCATTTCAGTAGGCTTAAGAAGGAAAATCATATACACAGAAAAGACATTTGAAAAATACAGTACCTATTCATGGTAAAAATTCTCAGCAAACTAACAGAATTTCTTGAATTTGTAAAGAGAATCTGCAAAACACTTATAGCTTATTGGTGAATGACCAGATGCTTTCCCCGCAAAATTATGAACAAGTCAAGGATTGCCACTCTTAACTTTCTTATACTAGGCACTATTGTAAAGCAAGAAACTGAATTAAAAGACATACAGATTGAAAAGGAAGAAATAAAACTTTCCCTTGTATGCAGATTTCAGGGATGGTAATCTCCACAGAAAATTCCAAGGGTTACATGAAAATGTTTGGAACTTATTTCATGAAATTTGACAAGGTCAAAGGATCCAATATAATCACAAAAATCAGTCATATCTACATACTAACAATAAACAGGTGGAAACCAAGGGTATAGTAAAAACATAACATTTCACAGTCACTCCAGGAAAATGAAATACTTATGTATAAACTTAATAAACATGTACAGATCTTATATACTGAAAATTACAAAATGCTGGTGAAAGACATGAAGAAAAACCTAACCAAAGGAGAAATCACCTGTTTTCATGAATTGGAACACTTGCTGTAGTAAGACACCAGTTCTGCCCATCACTCTCAGTTTTATGCAATCCCTATGAAAATTGCAGAAATTTTTTTTTTTTGTAGACCACAGGCAAACATTCTAGTATTTGTGTGGAAAATCATAGATTTCAAGTGTAGTTAAAATAATCTCCAAAAAGCATTTTCTTTTTGGGGAAGGGAACACTATGCAATGACTTCACTTACTGTAGAACTAGAGTAATCTAGAGGGTGTAGTATTGGTGGAGGGGTAGATGTAGATCTGTGGAACAGAACAGTGAGTCCAGAAATAGATCCACACAAGTAAGTCCAACAAATTTTTTAAAAGGTTCAAAAGCATTTCAGTAGAGGAAAACTAATAGTCTTTTCAACAATGGTGATGAAGTAAAGAAACTTTGACCAAAACCCCAGACTTGAACACAAATTCACCCAAAATGTACTTAAGTGTAAAAAGTATATTGCAGAAGAAAATAGAGAAGAACAGTTTTACAACGAAGGGCTAAAGGAGGAATTCTTAGACTTACTACTCTAAGCATGTATCATAAAAGGAAAATTGATAGGATTAGACCTCATCAAAATTAAAACCTTTGCTTTTCAAAAGATTGTGAAGATGGAACAATGAACTGTGTACTCAGAGATCATATCTGTAACTCATGAATTTGAAACAGGATTTGGATCTGGGATATATAAACAAGTCTCCAAATTTAGCAGTAACAAATAATTCAATTAAAAAATGGGTGAAAGAGGGTTGGGGATATAGCTTAGTGACAGAATGCTTACTTAGCTCTCATATGACCCCGGGTTTCATCCCCAGCACCAAGAAAAAAACAGGCTAAAGATAGGAGCTGACATTTCACAAAAGAGCAAATACCTGTGGCAGATAAGCACATGAAAAGATGTTCAACACCATTAACTACTAGGAAAATGCAAATCAACCCACAATGAGATATTTCTAAGCAGGTATCAGGATAATTATAATTTTAAAAAATGACAACATTCAATGCTGGCTAGAATGTGAAGAAACTTTATCACTTGTAAATGGCAGGAGGAATTGTAAAATGGCACAGCCACTTTGTAAAATAAGTTGACAATTCCTTATAAAATTAGATAGGTGATTTCTTTACAACCCAGCAATTATGCTTTCTGGTATTTGTACCAGAGACATGAAAACCTATGGTCACATGCAAACCTATAAAAAAATGTTCATAAGCATCTTTATTTTTAACAGCCCAAATTGAAAACAAATCATACATCTTGCATCTGGAGGATTTTTATTTTTTATTTTATTTTGTTTATTTATTTTTTAACCAAATATGGTACATTCATACCATGGAATACTACTCAGCCAAAAAAAAAAAAAAAAAAAAAAGGCAAGAACTATTAATGCAACAATAACTTGGATAGATTTCAAAAATCATGCTAATTTAAAAATGATAACATCCAAAGGTTATATACTAGATTTTAGTTACATAATAATTATTAAATGGTAACAACAGAGAGAAAGAGAGTACATTAGTGGTTGCCAGTGGTTTGAGATGGTGGGGTAACAGGTGGTGGTGGGTTTGGTATGAATAGGTAGCAGGAGGGAGCAGGTGGTGGTGGGTTTGGGTATGAAGAGGTAGCAGGAGAGAGCCTTGTGCTGTTAGAACATATCTGTAGCTAATTCTAGTTACAGTAATCTCCACATATAATAAAAGTACATGGGCCTATGACTACCCACCACAAAGACAAATATATGCATGCAAAATTGGTGAAATCTGAATAAGGTAGTGGATTGTACTGCTTTAGTTTGATCCTAAATATCCCCCAGTGGCTTATGTGTTAAAGGCTTGGTTGTCAGCCTGTGATGTATTGGGAAGTGATGGAATCTTAGCAAGAAAATCTTAATGGAAGGAAGTTAGGTCACAGAGGGAGGGTTGTGCCTTGAAGGGATTATTGGGAGCCTGGCCTCTTCCTTTTTCTCTGCTTCCTAGGTAGCACAAGGTGAGCAGTTTTCCTTTATCATGCAATCCCTGACATGATGTACTGCCTTCAAACAGGCCACTAAGAAATTGAAACCATGCACCAGAATAAACCTTTCCTCCTTATAAGTTGATTATCTCAGCTATTTTGTCACAGTGACAGAAATCTGACTAACACATTTACTGATGTCAATTTCCTTGTTTTCATATTATATTAAGGTTATATGAGATCAGAGAAATATGGGTGAAGGGTACATAGAAATTCCCACTTCTTGTGCATCTACTTTTATTTTAAAATAAAAAATAATCTGAAGACCCAAACACACATGCAAACTACACACATACAAACACATAAGTATACATATATAAATAAATATCAGTAAATGAAATTTACCTGGAAAATATAATTTGAAACTAATTTCAGTGTTATGAGTTTGATACTAATTATTTTCATGAAAGCTTTTGTTATTGTTGATGTGTTAAGTTGAAAATAATTTTCTCTGTAGTTGATAGCACTATTTAAATTTCAAAAAATTGTAAGAAAACATAGGCTATGTGGGCATTTAACTATTTTTGTTACTCCTATCTAATTTTCTGAATTACCTGATATTTTTTATGCTTGATCTTAGTATCAAGTGCAATTACTCAAATGCTAGACCCTTATCTGTACCAAATTGCATGGATAAGTTCAGTAGATGGTTCTATTTTTATGTGCCCCATTCAGAAAAATCTCACCCTGTTGTAAAACTGGTTCTCTTTAGATTATATTGAGCTTGGCTGGTATTTTGATGGGAGGCATAGTCTTGATCACACTGGGAGGGGAATTAAGTACATAGAACTTTTTTTTCTTTTTGTGATTGGCTCTATTTTCTCCCTTAGCTTTCCCATCTGTAAATGCATTCTCTTTTCTAATTAGTGGGGAGAGTGAAAAAGGATTTTTTTCCCCAAAGAATCCTGAAATATACTTCTCAGAGATGAATGCTCAAAGCATACAAATTACTGTTGATATTTGTTTGCATATTCATTATGTCTGGTGATCAACCCAATCACAACTTTGAGTCAGTTGCTGTTTGGATAGTAGAAATGGAAATGGTACAAGGTAAATGTTCATCAGGAGGAGTGAATTGGCAAATGGAGGGGAGAATCATTGTGATGCCAAAAATGTCCTTTTCTTATTAAGACTGTCATACTGCATTTTGCTCAGTAACAAAAGAGGCAAAAACTAATGGGATGTTCACTTTCCTTATAATTTTGGGTTTTCTTTGCTCTGGAATAGAATGTTCATTGATCTAATGAAACCTTTATGGGAATACCTATTTATACTCTGGTGTCACTCTGAATTGAAAAACATTAACGATACATATCAATAACCAAGCACCTACAATATATATCAGGTAAAAGACCATATAGTTAAATATCCCATTATCTATCACAGTAGGAAACTCAAAGAGATTGTATAAGTTCCTCCAAGCCACATGGTTTGCATGGAACCAGGTTTCAAACCCAACCTGAAACCTTGCCACTGTGGAATTGAGTGAGAGCTGTGGGTTAGGGATGTGGGCTGAGTAGAGATAGGAGGCAAAAGGAAAAAGAGTATCATCCATTTCACGTGTACCAGTTTCATGAAGAAAATTAAGTCCAATGACAAGGTAATGATGGGATGGGAAGGCTTGATATTGTATAGCTCTTCATCATTCCCCAATTAATATGTAACTAATGAGTATTCTCAACTGAAATCCTAAGTTTTGGCAGGGACTTGATAAATTAATGAAGTTTACTTGGCAGAATAAATGGGTGAAAATAATAAAATTTGGGAGAAAAATTTTGATTCTGAACTTTGTTTATGAGGTATTTAAAAAACAGTTTGGAATCAGAACAGGGGAATCATAGCAGGTACAGGCATGTGCCTAGCACACACACGCCCACCCACATCTGCTCACTCATTCCTCTCTCAGCCCTTTGAGGTTAGCACTATTATCATCAGTAGTAGCATCTTTTATGGTGAAGAAACTGCAGGCACTCTTAGTTTTTTGTTGCTCCACCTGGAATCTGGAGTGGATTCTACTGGGTTTCTGCTATCTGTACTTTCTGTGCATGTCCAAGAAGGCATGTGTGCATTGTGTGTGTTGTGGAACCTGGGAAGATTCATTATTGCTTATTATTTAGACCAAGAGACTTTTGAGAGTAAAAGAGGGCATTATTAGTGCCTAGCAGGGGCAAGTAGGAAGAGCCCAGGCTTGTTTAGATGAAGTGGGACTATAAACAACTATCGTTAAAGCAGGTGTGTATTCACTTGTCAGATAGCCAATGCATTTCACAAAGGCAGACTTGAAAACATCCTGTGAGGATTCAAAAGAGGGAGTGTGGGGGCCCAGGAATGGAAGGAAGAAAGCCTTTGTTAAATGCCCAGAGGGTACAGCATGGTCTTTCTGGAAGTTTGATGCTGCACAGTAGAAGCGAGAGATGGCCTTAGAAGGAGACCTCATACTTGGAGGCTGTCCTGGCTGTTGTGGGTGTCAAATGCAGGGTGCTCCTTTGCCTTTACCTAATGACATTTCTCTTCCAGGAAATCAGGCCTCCAGTGCACAGAACCTGTTATCTATTTGGGGATGTCCTTTGATCCTTGAAGAACCAACCTGCCTTCCCTATTTATGGTGACTGATTTTCTTCTATCCTGTTGGCCCCGGAACCCCGCATTTACCTCAGTTGCACTTCCACAATTTCTGAGGAGTGTTGTCTCAGGAGTGTGTCCACTGCTGAACTGCCTGCTACTGCAGGATGGACACCTCAGGTAGCCTCCCTGGTCCTTCAGCTGAGCCTGGGACCAGAACACAGCGAAAATGGTGAAGGTGGGGACATGAGTCATTTACTTAGCCCTGGGAGTCTCCAAGTATTTGAGCAAGAATTGAAGAAACCAAAACTGGCTTAAAGGAAGATGATTTTGTTGGCAAAATGATTAAACACTGGGGGAGTGATTAAACACTGGGGGAGTGTTGGAGGAAGAGATAAGTGAGCATCCTGTGCAGGTATGGGACAAGAGGTCACACAATCTGAGTTAAAGTATTGGTTGGAGGACTACTTTTACATGTATCTCCTTTTATTTTCTAAGGATAAGAGTAGGTTTTATTTTAACTCCATTTCTACACTATTTTATAAATTCCTTTTAGTCTTTTCCTAAAATTTCTGTATTTCACTTTTCCAAATTTATGGTCTAAGCACACCAAGTAATTACTATTTAGAAATGCCTGGTCTATGAGAAAAGGAACACTCCATCCCATCAGCTGCTTCACCCACTCATTGCAACTTGACCACCTACTTGGATAGAAAAGGGAATTAATTAATGCATTAGCTCATTCAACTACTATTTATTGAATACCTACTGACTCCATAATAGATTTCTATTTCTGAGTACCAATTTTGGATCAACCAAATTCTGAGAAAAAATTAATGCTTTCTGTCAAGAAGGATAAAGCTATGTTGATTTTTTTTTCTATTGCAGTGCTAGGGATTAAGCCCAGAGACTTGTGAATGTTAGGGAAGTTCTCTACCACTGAGTCACACACCAGTCTTTACCTTGATTTAAAAAAAAAAATCATTCTTTATAGTTCTCACTTTTCACACAAGCAGACACAAGTATATCATTCTTAAAGCTGTGATTATGTGCTCAAGCACTGTTGTTGTTGCTGTTTGAGAACAAGCCTATGTGGATTTCTATAGATGCTGTTCTGAGCTCACATAACATAAAATGGTAATATGGCTCCAGTGGAGCAGGACAGTGCTGGATCAGGTGAAACTGAATGGAAGTTCCCTGTCTGCCTCTCTGAATCAGCTGTGCTAGCACCATGGAGAGCACCAGCACTGGACACTGATGAGCTGGGCTACCTTGGGATTAATTCCCTAAGCCCAAATCTCAACTCCTAGCTTTGATAGTTACCTATCAGGGTATCAGGATTGTTGTTAAAAATCAACTAAGTAGGGCCAAGCAAGGTGACATTTGCTTGGGGCTCCACCTCCCCAGGAGGCTGAGGCAGGGGTATTACTTGAGCACAGGTGTTCAAGGCCAGCTGAGGCAATATTGCAAGCCTCCGTCCTAAACAAACAAACAAAAACTAAATAAGACATATCACTAAAAGTGAATATTGCATGTGCTGAATACATCCTAGATTCTTCTTCCTCTTCTTTTTCATTTACCTTTTCAACTGTGAAAAACCCAACTTCTCTTTCTCTGTTATGCAGTCTGCTGTGTTTTATGAAGTTGTAGCTTAATCTTTCCCAGGTGAACACATCTAACTCTCAGGACATCATAGCTCTGGTAGTTAGGAAACCTGGATGGAGAGAGAGCATTGGTTCTTCCCAAAGACTGAGGTTCAGCTTCTCTTGATGGCAGCTGCAAAGTTCCACCTTGTTTATAAGTGGGGAATTCCAAGATAGGGGCAGAAGGTGGTAACAACAAGCAGGGTCACAGAGTGAAAACAAATACGGTAGAGGGAATGCTAAGGGGCATTGGTTGCTGTCAGAGATTCAATCCTCTCTGTGAACTCCATGTGCAAGAGCATTGTTTAATACTTACTCCATGCAAATATTTTGTATTTTTTATTGATGTCTTTTTAACAATTTTTAACCCAAAAGGAATTATAATTCTCACCAAAGAAAAGGGCCAAGGACAGAGCTTTCTCAGTAGTACTTAGTGAATGACAAATCCATACAATTGATCAATAAGTTGAAGACCTTAAAAAAGATGGAATCATTTTTTTAGTGACTTTTCTTTCAGCAACAAAGCAGAAACAAACTAAATGGTCAATGAGTAATGTGCAGGTAGAAATGATAGACACCTATACAGTGATAAAAACTAATGTCTTCAAAACTATTTCTTGATGGGAGAATGCTCAAATATAGTTAAGTAAAAAGAGTAAAATATAAAATTGTATGAACATTTTTTTCTTTTTTTTCACAAAATTTTGTTTTTATTTTTATTATTTTTAATTTGTTCTTTGTAGATGAACATGACAGTAGAGTGTATGAACATTTTATGAACAGAATGATCCTCCAATATTAGGGTATATATATCTTACGTGTATGTGTATACATATATGTGTATATGTGTGTATTTATATAGTATGTGTGTGTGTGTATATATATACAGATAGAGGGGGAGAGAGAGAGAGAACTAGCTGCATGCCAAAATATGGACATTTTTGTCTGGATAGATTGCAGGAAATTCTTTTATTCTGTATACTTCTTGTTTTTTTAATCTTGTGAAATCTATTTTTTCTCTTTCCTGTCCAACATCTACTCATTAATCACACACACCTTTGCAGATGCATGAGAACTGACCAGCAGAATCTTTTCTCCCTAGCCTGCAAAGTTCATTTTAATTTTCAGTTTTTATCTTGATGACAATATTTTCATTCACATAGCCAAAGAAACAAAACTCATTTAATTTCAAATCATTTCAGTGACTAATTTTGTAATCCTCTTATGTTCCATGTTCAGTCCTGTTGCACAGAGTTTTTTCCAGAGTGATCAAGTCATCACTGCACTGGAGGCCCCAGCCTTTTGAAACCTACAACAGAATCACAGAAATGGATTGCTTTTGCAGTCAAATGTGTCACAAACCAGTCAGGAGGGGTCTGGTGGCCTTAGCTGCATTCACAGGAAAAGGTGTTCCAGGTTTCCCTTCTCCTCTGGGAATGAGACAGCACTTTAGAGAGGGCACTGTTGTCCCTGGAGGCCAGGTGGTGACACAGAGGCTAAGAGAAAATTGAGAAGGTTAAACCCGGAGGGAAAAGGCTGTGCATTGCCAGTTGTCATCTTTATTGGAAAATACGTATTTCCAGACCTAATATAGCACTGACAGATTGTTTTTCTTTTAAGGATATTCCTTATCCACCTAACCTCTTCAAACCCATTCTCTTCCTTCTCAGTCAAAGCTCCTTGTTGTTATCAGTTCATTCACTCGGCATTCACTGAGCGCTTGCTGTCTGCTGATCCTCACCAGAATCCCCACTGTGTGAGGCTGAAATGGCAACACATGCTAGCCATATGCTGTGAAGAATGTTTGGGCTGATGACAGACAGAGAGTAAGAAGCAGGTGCTTCTGCAAGATTTTATTGCTTAGTGATGTGATAGCTCAGTTTGTGTAACATTAAGTGACTCAGGACTGTGACTACTTTGCTTTAGGTCACAAAGCTGCCTTGTGCTCCTGAGCCACAACTCTGTGGTGCCTCATCCCATGACAGCTCAACTATTGGCCTTCCCATAGAAGAATTGGCCTTCCTCCCTGAAGCCCAGGGCTTCTCCATGCAGAGGGGTGGCCCATAGAGTGTCATTGGCAATATGCTTTCATCAAACTCCAGATGAAAGGTGCCTGATCTGAACATTTAGCTAAAATTTCAGAAAGTGTAGTCCTCAAGACAGCAATTTCTGTCATGTTTTATTATTTTCTTCCCTGTAAGCTGTTGGGTAAAGAAAATTTCCTCTACTTCAGGTTGAAACAGCATAAGGTAGGACTTAAAATTTTATTGTTTTATTAAAAGGTACATTTCTTATCTCCCTTATACCAATGGGAGAATTAGTATGTGATTCTGCCAAAGATACTGTTTCTATTTTCGAAAAAATAATTTATTGTTGTGTTTGGTTAAAAAAGGTAAAACTTACCTTTTCATCTTATGAAACTGAAACTCTGTACCCATTAAACAATAACTTCCCATTCCCCCTTTTCCCCTAGTAACCACCATTCTACTTTCTGTTTCTGATTTTGACCTCTAGGTACCTCATATAAAGACTGTCTTCTTTTACTTAGTACAAGGTCCCCAAGGTTCATCCATGTTGTAGTATAGAGCATATCAGGATTTACTTTTTTTAAGATGTGAATAATTATTACATTGTATGTCTAGATCACATTTTGTTTTTCTGTTCAACTGTTGATGGTCACCTGGGTTGCTTCACCATTTTAGCTCTTATGAATAATGATGCTATGAACATGGGCATAAAAATACCTCTATACTTCCTGTTTTGTTCCAAGAGTGTTATAATACAGGTCTTAACATATAGGTCATTGATCTATTTTGAATTTAGTTTTGTATATAGTGTTTATGAGGACCTAAGTTTATTCTTTTACATGTAGATATTCAGTTTCCTCAGGACCATTTGTTGAAAATACTGTCCTTTTCACAACCTTGTCAAAAATCACTTAACTGAATATGCCAGGGTTTATTTCTGGGCTGCTCTATTTTATTAGTCTGTATGCCTGTCTTCATGATAGGATCACACTTGTTAGATAACTCTTGGTCTTGAAATCAGGAACTGTGGGTCTTCCACCTTTGTTCTCTTTCAAGATTGTTTTGATTATTTGAGGTCCCTTGAGAAGCAATGTGGATTTTAGGATGGGTGTTTCTATTTCTGCAAAAAATGTCATTGGGACTTGGATAGGGATTCTACTGAATTTGTAGGTCATTTTGGGTAGAAGTGACATCATAATAATAGTATTATAATTCATGAATATGAGATATTTCTATATTTATGTCTTTATTATATTCTCTCACCGGTATGTCATAGTTTGTGTGTGTGTGTGTGTGTATGTGTGTGTGTGTGTGTGTGTGTGTGTATTACTGATTATGGAACCCATGGTGCTTTGCCTTACCACTAAGCTATATTCCAAACCCCCTGCCCTTTTTGAGACAGGGTCTCTCTCTGAGTTGCAAGGCTGACCTCAAATTTGGTATCCATCTGCCTCAGCCTCCTGATTAGCTGGAATTACAGATCTGTGCCACCATATCCGGTAATGCATTATAGTTTATATTATGCAAAGTTTTTAACCTCCTTGAATATTTCCTATGTATTTCTTTTTTTATGCTATTGTAATTGAAATTATTTTGTAATTTATTTTTCTGAGTATTCATCATTAGCATATAGAAATTAAATTGACTTATGTGTTGACTTTGTATCTTGCTATTTGTTGAATTTGTTTATTAATTCTAGCAGGTTTCTTTCTTTCTCTTTCTTTTTCTTCTTTTGGTGGACTTGTTAAGAGTTTTCTACATATGATTTCTACATATAAGATCATATATCTGCAAACTGTGATAATTATATTTCTTCCTTTGAAATCTGGATGACTTTTATTTCTACTTCTTGCTGTATTTTTCTGGCTAGAACTTCTAGTACTATGTTGAATGGAACATAGTGGCAACATCTGGCATCCTTGCCTTGTCCAAAATCTTAGATGAAAAGCTTTCAGTCTTTCACCAGTGAGTGTGATATTTGTTGTGGATTTTTCATATATGACCTTTATTAAGTTGCTTCTATTTTTAAAACTCTTCAAAAATGATTGACATCTTTGTGCTAATGACTCATTATTCTAGAAACTAAATTATGAAAAGAAACATAGCTTATGGGTGTAATATATGTGCAAATATGTATGAATTTATGTCTCTCTGGCTACTCATCCCCTCCTCATCCATTCATCTTTTTACCTATCAATTGATTGATCAATCAGAACTTGATTTCATCTGATAATTTATTAAATTTTCATATTGACCTTTTTACCAGGAAATAAATGTAATCAATATGAAAATACCATTAATTTTCCATTTTATCCACCTTATTTTTTAACAAGTTTGTTTTTTTAAAACAGTAAGTGGTATTCAGTGTTTACTTTTTCCTGTTTGCAACTCCCCAGGACATCTCATCCCTGTTTGATGAATTTTGACATAAACTCTTTGCAATTAGTATCATGGTGTGTGATGTTACATGCAGAAATAAAGTGTAGACTACGGGAATTGAAATGTGGAGAGAGGCCATTATCTTATGAGATTTCTGTCCTGGTGTAGCTGAGTTTCCTAAGAGGTTGAAAAAGAGGCCACTGTTGGTCCCCATGCCCAGTTTAGCATACCTGTGTGCATCTGTGTCCACCCTGCATCCCATGTGTTGCCAGCAGGAACCCATGAAGCTGAACCTTTTTGCATATATTCCCAAGTGAAGTACAGGGAGCCAGTGAGGCCCCCAAAGGGTTTTATTCTACTTGAGATTTCAGCAGGGATATTATTCTTGCGAATATAATGAAAAGTAATTTTCTCACTAGTGGGAAGAAGTCTTCTGGAAATCCCAGTTGAAATTTTTCAATTGAAATGCTCGTTGTAAGCAAGTAATGTTTGTTTGTATGTGCCTACTGGTTTGTTTGCTTCTTGATGTTTATTTTTTATTGTATTAATGTTTGGTGATCTCTTTTCATTATTTTATTTAAAAGGTTGCATATGTCCAACAAATGATCTCATCTTTTAAACAGGTAGATCAATGATTCAATGTCAATTACAAACATAACCTTTGAATGAAAATAGTGTCATCAATTTTGTTCAGAGAGAGACAGAGAGAGAGAGACAGAGAGAGAAGAATTGTGCCACTCATATTGGAGTTGCTGAAAGTAAAGGAACTTTGCAGTAGCAGATAAAAAGAACTACCTATAAGGCTAAATGTTGAGTCTGAGTTTTATTCATGACTACTTATGGTCCTGTGTGGAAATTATTTTAATATTAATGCAGCTTTATAGGTGAAGAAGTATAATTGAGTTAAGTAATTTGTTCATTATTGTATGGCCAGCAAACAGTAAATGATTTAAAGTTGGACATCTGCCTCCAATTTTGGTTCTCACCTCATATATCATACTACTTATTAGGTCATTCATTAATACTTGTAAAAACTGCAGGGAGAAATTTCAGAGAAGTAAAATGACCTTAAAATGTAAGGGAAGAGCAATGTCAGGAGGACTCAGCCCCCGCTTGTCATTTATACATCCATGGTCTCTGCAACTCAGTTTCTTTCCCTCCATAGGTAGATGTAACTGTGTGTACCCACAGGCCTGTGGGATGCTGTGCGCATGTACTGGGAAACTGTAGTTTTTATTTAGTAAGTCTTGTTGTCTCAGGTCTTCTTGACTACTGAATCTGGATCTCAAAATTCCAGGAGATGGGATACAACTAATGGAAGAATAATATATTTTCTCAGCTTGGATTGTCAAAGAAAATATTTGCTGACCGCCTGAGGAATTCAATATTTGAAAGCCAGACCTATTCTAAATTCCTTTTGTGTACTTTGGTGTTCCTTACCTGAATATAGTGGCACACCCTTATCTGCATGGAATACTTTCCAAGATTCCTGGTGGATGTTTAAAACCAAAGACAGTACCAAACCCTCTATATACTATGTTTTTCCTATGCATAGATACCTATGATTAACTTTCACTTTTTTCAGTTAAAGGAACCATTTTATGACTTCTCTTTGGCTTATCTGAATTACCAGCACCAATACTCATGTGTTTAGAAGATAATTAAGTAAAATAAAGATTACTTGAACAGAAGCACTGAGATGCCATGACAGTCATTGTAATAACTGTGACAGCTAGTGAGTGACTGAAAAGTGTCAGATTTCATCAGGCTACTCAGAATACCGAGCTATTTAAATCTTACAGATTGTTAATTTCTGAAATTCTCCATTTAGTGTTTTCAGACTTGTTGATCATAGGTAACTGAAACTGCTGAATGTAAAACTGTGGGTAAAGGAAGACTACTGTTTAAAGTCAATACACCTTTTGCCTGATATGGCCAGGCCACTTATGTATCCAGCATCCATTTTACACTACTTAATGAGCACCTCATGTGTCAGAAATTGTTCTAGGTACTGAAGTTACACCAAGATATGGACTAAAATCCTTGCCATGCTGGAGCTGACACTCTGGAGAGACAGACAACAAACTCACATGGAAGTAAAGACCTAGTGTACTAGAAGCTAACACACTGTGCTGTGGAGTAGGTATGGATTGCAGGATCAGCAGTGATCAGGGAAGGCCAAGTAGAGGGACTTATGCTCAGTGGCCTCTAGGAGCAGAGCAGTTTGAACATGCCATATTACATACTTGTTTGCAGGTCTGGTACCCCAGTGGATGCTGAAAATTACAGAGTACTCAAGCCTATCTACTATGTTTTTTTTCCCATACGGGCATAACTATGATAAAGTTTAGTTTATGTATTAGGCACAGTAAGAGAGTAATAACAATAATTAATAATAAAACAGTGATGGCAATATTAAGAAAAATTATTTAAGAACTTATGAATTGTCTATTTTTGGCATTTTCCATTTAATATTTTCAGACTCACCCAAATTGTGGACATTCTACACGATTTCTTGCCTGTCATCCTCAAAAGTGTCAAGATCATGAAACAAAAAGAGTAAGGAAGTGCCCAAGATCAAGGAGACTGATAAATAAATGCAATGTGTGATCTTAGTTTGGATTCTGGTCCAGAAAGGAACTAATATGGATTGATAGATGAAATTTGAATAAAATCTCTAAATTAATTAATAATATCCTGTAGTTGCTATTGTTGATTTCCTGATTTTGATCATTTTATTGGTCTGTAAAATGCTAACATTTGAAGAAGCTAGACCAATTGTACAAGGAAATCATTGCACTACTTTTGCAGTGTTTTTGTAAGCTTGAAATTGTGTCAAAATGAAAAATTAAAAAAAAGAAAATTTGAAATAGTTCATATGTCATCATTATTGCCAATCACTTGCTTTAAGCTGAAAATTGAGCTCTTTATTTTAGAGTCATAAACTTACCCAGATACTTTGCCTAGTGCCTAGAAAGAGAGCTGAAGTTATAACTGCTATAAAGTTTTCTGGGAAAGTGTTTCATCAGTTGAAACCCCTCACAAGCCTTTGAAAATTCACACATAATTGCATGTACCTGGGGAAGAAGGCACCTTTCCCTAAGAACCAATTAATTCTTCAGATGTCTGTTGAAGGCCCCTTCAGAGAGAGGCATCCTAAGGGACAGGGATGAATAGGAAATGCATCTGTCCTCTAGAGGGTTGTGCTGTACTGATTGCATTGGCAGGTGTAACCAGATTCAACATAGTGTGTCGTGTGCACTAAGTAGTTGTGTACAGAATGGCCTGTGACAACTTAGACAGAGAAGAACCATTTATATTGTTAGATTCATTTGTATGGAGAGAAGATGAGTTTCAGAATAAGTGGCATTTCAGGAAGACAGGAAACATATCCCAGGGCAGACGTGTGTTGTGGGTGAAGAGCTTTCCATGAGTAAAGAAAAACAAATACAAGAACTTGGCCTGTTCAGGAATATCTATGAGAGCTGAGGGCTGTGCATGTTGACTGTAACAGCAGATGAAATATTGTGGGGCGGGGCTCATTTTTAGATGGTAAATGCCCTGCTGAGAAATTTGCTCATTTGAGGGGGGTGGATTTATCAAGTTATTATTCTTGTTTCTAACATTCTTTCTTATTGAAAAGAAATTCAGGGAACAATGGTACAATTATTTTATATCTGTCATTGAATCTATTTCTTAAATCTGAAAAAAAAAATCCATGGAGCATTAGAAACCACAGGCCTGGAAGGGTGGAGAGGATTGGTGATGTCCTCCTTCCCTAGACAGACATTTCTGTTTAGCAGTGTGTTCCTCACACTCCTGGTGACCTACATCATTTTCCAAGCAAATCTTAAAGGTTTCCGACTGACATTTCAGAATGCTTTGGTCAGTGAACTGGAACACTGAGGAGAATTCATGGGAACAATGACGATGGCTGTGAGGCCAGGTGTTTGTCCACATTTGCACAGTCCACTTCCTACCCATGACTGTTCAGTGCTGCATCTGTAGGCAGAGCTGCATTCTGTCTCTGTGTGTGGAGGGAATTATTCATTTAAATTAAACCTGTAGCACATTGGTTGTAAAATTATGGCCAGATGAATGCCAAAATGTGATATTTCTTAGTGTAAAAAGAGTTGCCCTAGGTGGGGATTATATTCTAAGACAATCCATAATTATCAGAATGTATGAGGAGAAGGAATGCCCACAGCAAAGCAGAGCACACCATGGAGAAGGCTCAAGTTATTTTTATCATATGACAGGCTAAGCGATGTGTATAAGGTTGTTAACTGTACACATAATTTTATATTGTAGTCTTGTGAAGACATTAAAGATAAAATGAGTTTGACAGATTTCTTTTGCAACTGGAGTACAACTTTCCTATGAGTGTTCTCTGATTTCTGTAAACTTCAAGACCTCTTCCTCTCACCACCTGATTTATGTGCTTATCAGGAGCACAGAACTGGGAATCTTCTTAATTGAAGTACAGAGGCCCTTTTGAGTAACATTTTGGAAGTGACTGTAAATGTCTTAAGGTTGAAAGCTTTTGTATTATTAGGAAAATGAAGTTATTCTCTGGGGAAATAAATGATATAATCTAACAGTGTGAAGCTGATGGGTGCCTGAGGCAAAACAATGAGTAGTGAAAGAAAATAACAATTATTGCTGAACAGAGAGACCCAAAGGATAGGTGAGACTAACTGGCACACAGAACATAAAAGGTGAAAACCTTGGGTTCAGTGAATCATATTTGAAAGCACAGAAGGTGAATTATAGAAGGAGTCAGAAAACCCAGATTCCTATGACTTTTTCTCTGCCCACGTACCCATAGTACTCCTAAATGAATTACTTTGCCTTGGTTTCCCCACTTACAAACCAAATGTCTTGACAAGAAGATATGTAGAGTTTTCGAAGCTGTCAACCTTGAATTTCTGTCCAATTTCAAGGCCTGAAAATTAATATAAAGTTAGCAAATAAATTGCCTTATAATTCCCCATTTCCATTCCAATCATGAATAAGAAAAGAGATAAGGCCAGTTTTGATTTTCATACTGTGTCATATGGTTTATATCCTACCACCTTGTATATTTTACCAAGACCCTAACTGACCCTGAATAAGAACCAAGCTGAAGTTCTTGGTGTCCTTGAAAGCTTTTCATTCTGATTCTCAAATTTTGTCTCTTATAAATGTTGAAAATAAAATCAAAGTAGTCAAGAACAAAGAAAATTGCATTTATTTGGGGCTAATTAGGATTGCAGTCTGGGAAAACAGATTCAAACAATCTTGAAAATGTACTCTGAGGTTTACAAAATGGCAGCTATATTTATAGCTTTAAACCCCAGGAGGGTTGAAAATTACATCATTTGTTAGTCATGAATTGCAGTTGGTGTTGGCAAAAGTTAAGGTGTCTTATAAGAAGGGAATGGGTGAAAAGTGTCCCTGTCTGGGCAGTTGAAGGGAAGGACTGCATTGCATATGTTGTAGGGAAAGTCAGCACAAAGTCAGTGTTTCAGTGGTGAACTTTCAGTGGAGGAGGGGGTATCTGAGCACAATTCAAAGATTCATCTGAGGACATAGCTGAGATCTGATTAACGGTAGCCTCCTGACTTTTTTTTAAACTGCCCTAGAACAATGCTACTCCATTTAATTATTTTCCTTGACATGAAGAAGCAATCCAAACAGCGACCCAGACATCCAGATGACATGGTGCTGAAGTCTCCATTCTTTTGGAGAGTTTTGCAGTTCCCAAATCTTTTTAGAAGGGATTCCAGTAGGTCAGGGTGCTCCCAGACCAAATAAGTAGCCTTCAGCCTTTTTAAAACTCTCCAGATTATCTTACTGAGCTGCCTGTGTTTAAGACTACTGTCCTAGTTGGAGCAAACTATCTGAGTCATGAGAATGAGTGACATTAAGTGAGTAAGATAATGTTGGATTCTTTGAATGGGGCCTGCATAGATGTGGAGCTCATTAAAAAAAATAGATCGCTTTGCATCGGAATGCAAAACTCTTCCTAGTGCTATTGAATAGATGAAAAACTGAGCCTGTGTGAAGCTGTACCTAGGAAAATAACCTATGACTCCATCTTAAAGCATGAAGCATTAAGTAAACCACTCTACTGGCCCTCCACCATTTTTTTTTTTTTTTTTTTTTTTTTGGTGTTCATAGATGATTCTACTTAGTCCTCCAGGCAAGGACAGTATAACTGAAAACTACCAGTCTGGGCTCTTTCTTGGGGTTTGGGCTGGCTCCTCATGGAGCCTTTGTGTAATCAGATTGATGGTGTCCTTTAGGGAGTCCTGTGGACTTTGGAGATGGCTGTGTTGTGTTTGTTTTTGGGATGCGAGCTCTTTCGCCCATGTCAGGAATGCAGGGAGGAAAAAAAAAAAATCCTCTCTGTCTTTCTTCATGGCTCTTAGTTGGAACAGACCCTTACAACAGACAGATAAACAAAAAGAAAACAGAAAATTATAAGGTGTATACCACTTGTATCCCAGGGAGATACTCAGAGAAATAAATAAGTGTTGGAGAGGTATCTCAGAATTCAGGTTTAAATCTTCAACTAAAAACAAAGAAGGGTGTGTTGTGGGGAGGCAGCTTTGTGGATATGATCAGGAAAAGCAATAAGTAAAGGCAGAATGAAACTGGTGCCCTCCCTACAGCCTCTTCTCTAGGGTTTTGGAACCCTCTTCTGGTGCAGAGAGGGAGACACCCTTACGAATGGAGATTTCCTTTATATTTGTGAACTCTCGTAGGAAAGGGCTACTTCTTGGTTTCCAGAACTTCTCATGTATGTGCCTGCAGTTGCTCAAAATAACCAGCTCCAAATCATCCTTATGCTACAGAGGTGTATTTTGGGCTTCTACAGGAGGCTCAGCCTCTCTGGTCCTACCTTCTGAGTCCAGCAGTATTCCACACTGACAGCTTTGCTGCCCCGCACTTCTAGATGCCCTGAAGGAGAGCTGGGGTTGGGGTGGGGGGCTTACCTCTCAGTGGAAGGAAGGAGAAAGCTTCAAAAAATGTAGAGTTTACTCAACATTTGCAATGTTGGGATATTTTCCTCCTCAGCAGGATCTTGTCATTTGTATCTGCTTTTGATTTTTTTTTTAACTCAATGATGAAAATTGACTTTTAATATTTTAATGAAACAAAGAATTGTTGGAATATCAGCATGTCACAGTTCACTGAATTTATAGTTTCTATGTTGCAGCACTTGCATTGTATCACCCAATTCTTCCTCTAACTTCTTCTATTCCACTTTCCATTTTGAGGAATCTTTTTTTCTTTTGAAGTAACTGGAAGGTCTTTTGGGATTGGGTACTTGGCTCTTGGTATGTGTACACAGAAGTCTTAAGAAGAAGTAAAATAACAAGCCAAAAATCAGAGAATACTCAGTATTCCTAAGAGAAAATATTTGTGGTTTAAGTAAAAACTGATGTCTTTGTGGGAAGTGGAGAAGAGATTCAACAGTGCCAATTTTTAAAACTGTTACTCTGGGTGTTTCCATATTCTGAATGGTTCCCACTTGTACCTGTCTCCTCTTCCTAAGTGACAACACATTTGAATCTTCATACTGCTCTTTCAGACTCCAGAGTCTACCATGCTATGTGATTGATGTAGTGATCAGATAGCCAGGAGAAAAGTAATGACCAGTAGCAGCTGATACAGGTGAGAAATAATAAAGTTTTTGATGATCAATCAGGATTGGGAATAACAAGTTTTGGTTATGGTATCAACTATGGGGTTGATTCTTCAATTTAACCCTTTTCCTTTCCTTTCTGACTGTCTGTGATTCCTTGAACTGATTTTTGAATTCCATAATCAGGGATAACCATTCTGAGAGTAGCTGCACCCAGACTGACAATCTGTCACATTTTGTGACAAACAGCTGTCAGTATGGGGCAATAAGACACAATACAGGGATCAATGTGTGCACACCTTGAGGCAGTTTAAAACACTGTGTTTGAATGATAATAAGTGTCTGTTAACTTTCACTGTCAGTCATTCAAAGCTGAATATTGAAAACTTAGCTTTTACACAGGAATGTTGCAAAATTGAGCATATTAAAGTGTGAATAAAATTAGGATATTAACTCTCTTAATAATGTCCAACAATTGTTTGAATCATCATTCTATGGATTTTTCATATAATGATTTTATGCCTGATTTGAAGTGTGAAATTGAAACCAAGCACATTCTGTTTGTAGGTTTGTCAACCTAAGTTTCTAGAAAGAAAGGCATACCTGTCAGTGCATGTGGCTTCCTGGAAAAACCCTGAGTAGAGTCATTCCTCTGGTCTTCATTTGGTCCTTTACCTGTTCAGCAAACACTCACAGAGTCCTACCAGGAGCCTTGCTGCATGCTGCATGCTCTGCATGCAGAATAGTGACCAGGGAGCTAACAGTGCTGCTGTGGATTCAGCAGGAAACATTACAATCAGGACTGGTGTATGTGTGTCTGTCCAGAACTCAGCATGGTGCCATGTGGGCAGTGCATAAGAAAATGCACTCACCATGCCTCAGAGGCAGGCACCATGAGGAGCTGGACCCAGGGGCCTGGTGAAGGGGAATGGAGAGGGCACCTCAGCCAGAGGAAAGAGCTTGTCACTGGGATGTAAGGTGGGCAGCCTTACTGCAGGGGTTGCAGGGCAGTGTGGGGAGAGGCAGACTAATGAGGTGGGTCAGCTCCCTTCACATGGGGCTTACAAGCTGTGCTCAGGATGCCACACTTCAGCAGTCAGGAAGCACTGAGGTGTGCAGCTTCAGGAGTAACGGGATTAAGTTGGCATTTTTGAAAAATCATTCTGGCTACCTCATGGAGGATGACAGATGGTGGGTGGTGTTCTGAATATTTGAGATAGCTACAAACATCCAAAGACTGTTGCCAAGGAAGAAAAGCAGATTATCTATGCCAGCTGGGTAATATCTATAGACAAGATTACTAATAAGAAAATAAAAACAAAAACACATCAAGCATCACATTAAACCTTCATTTGTAGATGAAATGTTTTGCAGTGTTAGCATGGGTTCTTATAAGCTTTAAGAGAAATATGCTATGAAATTGTCACAAGTGGTCCTTCACTCATTTTTACCTTGGACTCGGTCATTACAGGAATTTCCTGTTAGTTTTTAGGTATGTGTAGCTTTGAGGAAAGATCACCAAACATGATGCAGCTATAGATAGGTTATTATAAGACAAAATAGGCAAAAGTGAAAGAATGAGACAAAACTAGAGAAAACTGATTGTAAACATATGAAGGCCTTGAATAATTAAGAACTCCCCTTCATTCAAGATGATTAGAGGAGTAACATCATTTAGAGGGACTGAGATATTTCTTCCTTTGGGCTAAGATGCAAAGGGCTTTGGTTTGATTGTACCTATCCAATAAATGTCTGCTTATGTTCTTGTTGGTAGAGGCCAAATGCTAGACTGGCAAGAGTAAGATCTAGTCTTGCTTGTAAGATGAATCTATTCTACTTAAAGAGAAGAAAGCTGTAGGATTAGGGAAAACAAAATAAATAAACAGGGTGAAGCATGAAGCATTACATATACCAAGGCTGGGGGTATAGATATCCAATTAGCACATTTAAAAAGCCAACCTAAAAAATATTGGAGCCAGTTAATGGAGCTAGATAAAAATAGTGGAGCTAGACAGGGTGGTACTTACCTGTAATCCCAGCCACCGGACTTGGTAGACTGAAGCAGGAGGATTGCAAGTTCAAGGCCAACCTGGGCAACTTAGTGAGATCCTGGTTCAAAGAAAAAAAAAAAAAAAAAAATAAGGGGGCCTGGGGATTAGCTCAGTGTTAAAATGCCTCTGGGTTCAGTATCTCTCTCTTTCTCTCTCTCTCTCTCTCTTTCTCTCTCTCTCTCTCTCACACACACACACACACACACACAAAGTAGAGTTCTAGTCCTGGATGGGTCTTGTCTGATAGACATGATTTAGACAAGGAGAGAATTCAGGGTGGAATCTTCTGTTAGTTGGGTGTATCCCCCAAAAGTTCAATGTTTATAAATTCCTAAGTTTATATTGGAGATGGGGCTCTTGGGAGATAAGTACGATTAGATGAGGTCATGAGGGTAGGCTCTCCACAATGCATTAGTGGCTTTATAAGAAGAGGAAGAGAGGCAAGCTAGCACACTCCGCCTCACCATGTGATGCCCTGTGCCACGTCAAGATGCATCAGGAAGGTCCCTACCAGATGCTGAGTAGATGCCACTTCTGTGCTGTTGGATCTCCCAGTCTCCATACCAGAAGCTAAACAAGCTTCTATTTTTTTTTTTTTAATAAAGGACCCAGGCTGTGGTATTGTTATGGGAGCAGAAAACAATGACAGCATCTTCTGCTCAAATCCTCAGCATGGTAGTGGTGCTGTGATGAGTGAGTAACCACAGTGCAGGGATGTATGGTGTTGCTCTACACATGACCCACTTCTACCAAGTCTCTGGGAATTTTGAAGCTTGGGGGTGATATCTTCAGCATTGGCCAGTCATCAGAGGCACATTATCAGAGACGAAAGGTTCATGTGGTGTCTGTGAGCAGAATGGACTGAGAGAAAGAATTGGCTGGTGATCCAGATAGTTGGATGGGCCTTTAGGAATTCATGGTGGCAGTGAAAACCAATGTGTGGGCATCCAGGGGAAATTGGATTTGCAAGTTGATGTGAGATGGGCTGCAGGAAGATAGTAAGATAGTCAATAGGTTTCAAAGCTGGAGCTTCAGAAGTGTGGTTTAGTCTTGTACGCTTGGGACCTTGGACAATTTACCCAAATTCCCTGAGCATAAATTCTGCATGGCAGTTGTGAGGATGAATTATAGTCACGTGCCATTTAATGACAAGGATAAGTTCTGGGAAATGTGTCATTAGGTGATTTTGTTATCATGGGAATATTATAGGACTGCTGCATCTCTCTAGACCATATGATCTTATGAGACCACCATTGTACATGCAGTCCATCACTGTTTGAAACATTCTCTGGTGCATGACTGTGCTGGGTTTTGGATGGTAAAGGAGAGCAATGAGGGTTGGTTCTGAGTGACTCGGGTATGTATATACCATGTACAGGAGGAGAGGACTGAGTTTGGGTTTCTAGGGGCTTGTGGCTCTCTCTGTAAATACAAACTGGAGCACACCTTCCTCTGCTGCATAGAGATCATTATTGTACCTACTTTGATGGATTCACTTTCTTTAATGCTCAGCATGGATTTTCACCTCCAGCCTTAGTGTATACCCCCTCACACATAGTGCCACATTCAGTCTGAAGATTATGAGCATATTGTATTGGGTTGCTGAAACCTATTTTTGCAGTTTGTACCCTCTGGATCTTTAGGAGGAAAATCAATCACAGTCTTAACATTTTGAAGATGAGACTTTTCTGTTACCTTCTCATGAGTGGAAATATTGATCAACTGATATGTAACTTGAGTTGAATGTATTTGCCTAGGAGGTGTGGGGAATTCCTGCCCAGTGCAGCTTTCCATTCTAATTGAAAACCAGCCTCTGCTTTCACCAGACCTTGTGTTCTTACCAGGGCTTGTTCCCCATGCAATTTTCTTTTTGTGTCAGAAAGATGTAGCCAGTCTGCAAATTTTAGAGCAATCTATGGAATGTTGAGGTCACATTCTATATATTGTAAATGAGCTGCAATACAGAATGCTGTGTGCCAAATCAGACATATTATTAATAGTTTACTAACAAAGGAACCAATTTTTCATGAGGCAACAGAGAAATCATGCCATGTTCATGCTGTTAGGGTATTACATATTATCACAGGACCAACACAATGAGCTTCATGCACATTAATAACATATGTAGCATCTTACTATTTATATTTTCATCTCAAGATCACTTTCTATATGTTTAGGTCTGGTAAGAGAATAAAGTTTTTAAATCATTCTTATTTCATAATTTGTTCAACATAATTACCAAGTGCTAAGTCATATTTTTCTAGTTCCTGACTTGGCACAAAAAGACTTATTGTCATAATTTGGCATCTTTGTGCAAGTCTTATTACATTGTGTGGGTTTTCTTGCCTCTGTCTTCTGGGATGTAGCACATCCCACACACAGCTGCAGGGAAGAAAAATTCTCAAACATGGTATCTGTTGCTCTCCTCCCTGCTTGGTTCTTGGAGAGGCTTCTGAGAACCTTCCAGACTCAATGTTGACTTTGCAACCCAGAAATGGTGGCTTCAAACAATTGGCATTTTTCTGCCTTTTCTCAGACTTTTCTGATGTCTTTTAAAATTATCTCATCTTCCACTTTTCCTCCTGCCTTTGTCCAATGAAGGGACAGTTGTGAAAGTTTGCTGATCTTGGAGAATAGTGCTCTCTCCCCAGCTCACAGGAGCACATCCTCCAGGCTCAGTTTTCAGGGAACTTCCCACCCATCCTCCACTGACTACTCCTGCTCTCTTGTCTGCAGAAGGGTCTGTTAGTGTGTGTGTGTGTGTGTGTGTGTGTGTGTGTGTGTGTGTAATATAACTGACACCTTGTTTATTGCCCTTAACTGCTATGTGACTTTGTGATTTTTCACATGCTGCTCTTTTTGGATATGTATTATCACTCTGAGTCAGGTCATGGTTTCTTTCCTGTGTTCCTGCTGTGTCCTCTAAGAACTTAGTATTCTACATGGACTTCAGATTTGTATCCAGGTTGTGTCTGTCAAATATTTTCTGTGAACCAAGGATAGTCCTGGGGGATTTTCAACAAATTTTTAGTGATTGCTAACTAACAGTGATGATGATAATGACAATGATGATGATACTAATAAAAAAAACCCAATAATACTAGATAGTTATTGGGGAATTATTCTACTTCAGACACTGTACCTAGCAGGTTGCACACGTCATCTCACTCCGCCCTCATGATGGCACTAAAGTTGGGACTATTCTGAAACTCTTTTTTACATGCCATGCTAAGGTTGAAGGAGCTAGGCAGAGGTTGAAGGAGCTAGGCAAATTATTGAAGCTCATACATGTAGATATTCTGCACATCCTCTTTTACCAAGTTTTCCATGGGTTTGAATTCTCTTGATCTTTTTTCATGTTGCTAGCAGGAGTTGGAGTTTCCTTCTGGATCAGAGCTCCTCTCAGTGTAGTCACATCAGCCCCGCCATGGCAAGACAACCTGTTGGCCTTTCTACTGTTTCACAAATGCATGACATTTGTGTCCACGCCAGGGTTTTTGAACTTGTGCTTCTGTCTTCCCAGCATGCTTCACCCCTGATATGTACCAAGTGCTCAAATCTATGTTCGAATGACTCTTCCTCAAAGAACCCTTCCTGTATCTAACCCAGCTTTTCCTTCATCCAGTAACTCTCTTACCTTACTCTGCAGGAATTTTCTCAGATTGACAAGGGACAAGATTGCATTATTTAATCTTTTTTTCTTTGTATTCTTTCTCCCATTACAATATGATTTACCACGAGAGGTAGTTTATGTGGTCATTGCTACCATGAGAAAGGAAAGGCTTTCTCTATACTAAATGGAGCTCAGAGAATTCCAGGGAGGAACTCAGAGTTTCTTCCCACACTTTGCAGCTCAGACTGACCAGCCTTGCTGTATTCATGGATTTTGTGCCCTATGACTCAGAAGAATGTGGGGCAGGCGGGGGATGGGATGTGGGAGTAGTGTTGGCAAATTTAGACAAGAGTCAGTCAAAATTGCCCTTCTGCAAAACACAGTAGAATACATTTATAATAAGGAATATGAAGCAAATGAAATATGGTTGAGAAGTATAGCTAGTGAACATGCCACAACTGTCATGAAGCTGTAGTGTGTGTGATAAACTTAATACTTTCTAAGGTGTCAGAGAGCCAGCATAAAATGGGAAGCACTGCTATATGACAGTGTCTTTAGGGAAATGAAACCTAATAGTCAGGAAATGTATGGTCATTGCTGATCCCACAAGCAGTGAATATCCTTATAGACAAGGTGGTTTTTTTTTCCCCCCCATATGAACAATGTACTCAAAACATCTTTAAATTAAACCTTTACGTTTTCTTGGCCCTTCCTCATTAACATTGACTAGTGGCATCATCCCAAAAGGATGCTTGATAGAATCCATTTGCTAGAGGAATTGGCTTTATAATGATCTAGAGTTGTCTTGGAATACATTTTCTTAAACTTAATAGAATATATCAAAGAATTATAAGATATTGGCAGACAACAACCAGAGGTCATGAGATATAATGCGTACTTGGATTAAATAAGATGACAAATACAGTCTCCCAAGAGAACTGAGAGATGCAAGAAAAAATGAAAAATGCTATCTATTATTATGGTTGGGATATTAAATATCCCCAAAATCTGATGTGTTGTTTGCCAGCCTGTCATGCTTTTGGGAAGTTGTGCAACTTTAAGGAGGCAGGGCTTCGTGTGAAGAAATTAGGTCACTGAGAGTGTGCCTTTGGAAGATATATTGAGACCTGTCCTCTCTTCCTTGCTTTCTGCTTCTGAGCCACTGTGAGGTGAGCAGCTTTGCTTCACCACATATTACATCCTTGCTATTCTGCCTCACCACATGCCTGAGTGGTGGGGCCAAACAACCATGGACTGAAATTTCTGGTACTGTGGACCAAAATAAATCTTTTCTCCTTTAGTTTGATTATCTCAGGTATTTTGTAATAGTGACAGAAACTTGATTAACACATCCATTATAAAAATGAAAATTCAACCCATTTACTGGGAGAAAGTATTTTTAAAGCCATGTATCTGATAAAGAATTTGTGTCCAGAAAGAACACTTATACCTCAATAACTTCCAACACAACCTAGTTCAAAAATGGGCAAATTATTTGTGTTGGTGTTTCCCCAATAGTTTGGCAGTATTCAAGGTTGGCAAGCATGTGTACAAACTGGTGGGAATGTAAAATGGTGAATAATTTTGAGACAGTTTGACAGTTTCTTAAGAGCTTAAGCACAGAGTCACCATATGACCTAGCAATTCCACTTCTAAGTTTCTTCCCAGGAGAAATGAAAATATATGCCCACACAAAGACTTCTATGTAAGAGTTCTTTACAGTGTTATTCATAACAGCCCCAAACTGGAAATAACCCAAATATCCTTCAACTGGTGAATAAATAAACAAAATGTCTTATCTGTAAAATGAAATACTATTTGGCAATAAAGGGAATGTACATGCAATATCGATGAACCTTGGGAACATGATAAGTTAAAGAAGCTACACACAGATTATATATTATATGATTCCATTGATATAGAAAAAGTGAATCTATATAGAGAATTATCAGATCAGGGCTTGCCTGGGGCTGGGGGTGAAAGTGAAGAAAACCTGCATATATGCATAAGGCAACTTTTTGTGATGACAGAAATTTCATAAAACTAGCTTGTGGGAGGATTGTTGCCTTACTGTATGTTTACAAAACATTATTAAAATTATTCTTAGAATGGGTGGTTGTTTTATATGTAAAACAACATAAATTCTTTTATAAAAGTAAAAATATCCATATGTGCTTTTAGCAAGTATCAGTATTTTAATTTTACTTAGAAAAATAGTGCAAAATTTCAAAATACACAATGATAATAACAATAACAGCAACTAACACCTACTAGGTACATACTGTCTTTTTAAACCATGTTATGGTTTGAATCTTTAATGTCCCCCAAAGCTTCATGGGCTAAAAGGCTTAATTGCCAGCCTGTCTTATTCCTTACTCTGCCTCACTGCCTAGCATCGTGCCTGGCACCTAGTAGGTGCCTTTTTCCTGGCACTTGTCTGATCTACACCTGTGCTTAGCAGGAGTTAGTGAACAAGTGAGCTTAATTATAGGTGGTTAGTGTCATCGATGGATCTCGACTCTCCTTTTGCATTATCCTCTCTGAAGAAGCCAACTGGGGCATGATACATAACACATGCTTCTTGAAGGAAACTGTCATATAGAACAATCCATCATGCTCTTTAGATTAAACTCTAGAAGAACATGAACATTTCATTTTTCATAGAACATCTTTAGGAAAACTAATATTCAAAGGATTTTTTGGAAGTTCCAATATGGTCACATATTCTGTTATTTTCCCAGGGACATTCTTCTCTTCCCCTCTTCTGTAGTTCTTCCGGTCAGTGTAACTTCTGCCCTCATTATTAAATGGAAACTTTTTTGGCTGAAATTGTCCCAAACCACATACTTGCAAATCTAAGTACATATTCAAACTGTGTACGACTGGAGCTCCTTGCAGCACTTGACATCTTAGTCCATCACTGTGAACCCTAATTACATCTGCAGCTGAGAAATATGGGTTGCTCTGTTTGTCTTAAAATCTCAAATGCACCTCATTCCATCATAAATGCAGTCTTTTCTTCCTCAAACTCTGTGTTCACCTTAGGTCATGGAAAGTCCCCTAAAACAGAAACTCAGGCTCATCCTTGACCTCTTGCTTTTCCTTCAGCCTGTACCTATAATTAGACATTCACTCTGAGTGACTCAGTATCCTAGATGCTTCTGAAGTCTCTATCCTCTTTTCTATCATAAATACCACTATTTTAACTCAGCAGCTTGCCATTTCTTATCTGGACTGTTGTATTAATTTTCCAGTTAGTTTCCCTGTCTCTGGTTTCCCTATCCATCTTCCATGCTGACAATATGATCTCCTGTTAACACTAATCTTATCTCATAACTTTCTACTGTGATTGAATGTGTCCCTCCAAAATTCATGTATTGGAAACATAATCCTAAAAGTCATCTGGTGTTGGTTCTTGAAGGTGGAACCTTTGGGAGAAATTATGATTAGAGGAGGCCATGAGTGTGTGGCCTCTCTGATGTCATTATTGGCTTTATAAGGAAAGAAAAAGAAACCTGAGGCAGGATGCTTGCTCTGTCTTATCTTGTGATGCCCTCTGCCATGTTATGATGAAGAAAGAAGGTTCTCACCAGATGCCATGCCATGCTCTTGTACTTCCTAGCCTCCAGAACTGTGAACTAACTAAATTTCTATTGTTTATAAATTACTTGGTATTTTTGTTATAGCAATAGAAAATAACTAAAACATTAGATTACAAAAATTTTAGGAACACACTTGTTTATCCTGTACTAGGGAGCCTTATCCATAATTTTTCAGTACAGATGCCTAATTCCCCACAAAGCTTCTCTGGCTTTCACAGATACTTTCTCTTCTGTGATCCCAAAATATCTGGCACGTTTTGGTTAAAACATTTATCATATGTGTATAATTGTGTATTTCACTTCTTGTTCCCCTTGCTGTCTTTGCTTCCTGGCTATGAGGTAAGTGGCTGTGCTCTTCCATACAATTCTGCCATGATGTGCTGCTATAGCACAGGCCTAAATTGGGCCAACCAGTCATGGAGTGAAACTTCTGAAACTGAGCTAAATCAATTATTTTTCTTACAAGTTGATTATCACAGATATTGTTTATTGTCATGGAAAGGTAACACCATCCAAACTTCCACCTCCACTGCATCTCCTCACAGACTCACTATAGGTAAAGGAAAATTGATAGAAGCCTAGAATCCCTTTTGTTTTCATGCAGAGTATCTCTGGACACAGACACAATGCATACTAGCTTAAAAAAATCTTTGTGGAATGAATGAATGAACAGATGGCAAAATGAATAAATGAACATGACATTCTTTCTCCCAGAATACTCTGTTGATGACTCCACTTCTCTCTTGCTTTGAGGTTCTTTGTGTTTGATATTTATGTTTATTCATGGATTTACTCTTATTTTCTTGTTGCTTTAACTTTATTTCAAAACATTGTGTCACCAGAAAAGGGAGCAAACAGTTTTTCTTCCTCATTATAATTAGCACATTTCTTTGTGTACATTAGGTGCGAAATGAATGTTTGGCAAAGGAATGTAACATATTAACAAAGCATACCATGCCGTAAAACAAATAGGAACAGGGGAAAAAAAATCAGTTTAAAGCCCTATATGGATATTGCCTAGATTTTTGGAAAGGACATCCCAATATGAGTTTCAAAGGAAAGTTTTCTAGGTTCTTGTAATGTGACAATTTGACAAGTATGTATATTCCTCATATCTGAGTTGCTTCTGTCCACATGAAGGATATTGCCTTAACAATGGTTTCTGACTCAATTTTTGTGCTGAGAACCTATTAGTTTCCAAGATGGATAAACTGAAGCATCTTTTGATTGAAATTCACTGGTATTGAGTAGAAAGTGACATTTTTTGTTTTGCTTTAACATCTTTCTTGTGCGGAAACCAAGTATTTTGTTTTGTGTTTCCAAGAACTTGAGACATAATTGACATACATAGATTGTGTGTTTAAATGACACCATCTGATGAATTTTGACATAAGCATACACCTGCGGAGTCATCACCACATTCAAGGAAATAAACATACCCATCACCCCAAGATTTGCCTTCTGCTCTCCTTTCCTCTCCTACCTGTCTACAGTGTCCTCCCTATCACCTGCACTGATTGGAGCTTCCTATATGTTGTATATATGAAGTCATGTTTAAAATCTGTTGTTTTTCTGTGTTTTTGGTTTTGGGTTTTTTTTCCTCAGTATAGTTTTGGAGATTTATCCATGTTTGAGTATGTATCAATTATCCATTCTGTTTTGTTGATTAATAATATTTCATTGTATGGATGTACCAGAGTTTATCCATTAACCTGTTGAAGGACATTTAGACTGAATTATGTGACTCCTCCAAATTGATTGAGATCCTAACCCCCTGATGTGATGGTATTAGGAGGTAGGCTTTTTTTTTAAATTGTAAACAAATGGGATACATGTTGTTACTCTGTTTGTACATGGCATAAAGGCATACCATTTGTGTAATCATAAATTTACATAGGGTAATGTTGTTTGATTCATTCTGTTATTTTTTCCCTTCCCCCAACCCCTCCCACCCCTCTTTTCCCTCTATACAGTCCTTCCTTCCTCCATTCTTGCCCCCCTCCCTAACCTTAACTCTAACCCTAACACTAAGCCCTCCCTCCCCCCATTATGTGTCCTCATCCACTTATCAGTGAGATCATTCGTCCTTTGGTTTTTTTGAGATTGGCTTAGCTCACTTAGCATGATATTCTCCAATTTCATCCATTTGCCTGCAAATGTCATAATTTTATCATTCTTTATGGCAGAGTAATATTCCATTGTATATATATACCACAGTTTCTTTTTTTTTTTTTTTTTTTTTTTTTTTTATTGTAAACTAATGGGATACATGTTGTTTCTCTGTTTGTACATGGCGTAAAGGCATACCATTTGTGTAATCATAAATTTACATAGAGCAATGTTGTTTGATTCATTCTGTTATTTTTTTCCCTTCCCCCCACCCCTCCCACCCCTCTTTACCCTCTATACAGTAGTTCCTTCCTCTATACTTGCCCCCCTCCCTAACCCTAACTCTAACCCTTCCCTCCCCCCCATTATGTGTCAACCTCCACTTATTAGCGATATCATTCGTCCTTTGGCTTTTTGAGATTGGCTTATCTCACTTAGCATGATATTCTCCAATTTCATCCATTTGCCTGCAAATGTCATAATTTTATCATTCTTTATGGCTGAGTAATATTCCATAGTATATATATACCACAGTTTCTTTATCCACTCATCAATTGAAGGGCATCTAGGTTGGTTCCACAGTCTGGCTATTGTGAATTGAGCAGCTATGAACATTGATGTGGCTGTATTTCTGTAGTATGCAGATTTTAAGTCCTTTGGGTATAGGCCAAGGAGTGGGATAGCTGGGTCAAATGGTGGTTCCATTCCAAGTTTTCTAAGGAATCTCCACACTGCTTTCCATAGCGGCTGCACTAATTTGCAGCCCCACCAGCAGAGTATGAGTGTACCTTTCTCCCCACATCCTCGCCAACACCTGTTGTTGCTCGTATTCTTGATAATCGCCATTCTAATTGGGGTGAGATGGAACCTTAGGGTGGTTTTGATTTGCATTTCTCTTATTACTAGAGATGTTGAACATTTTTCCATATGTTTGTTGATTGCTTGTAGATCTTCTTCTGTGAAGTGTCTATTCATTTCTTTAGCCCATTTGTTGACTGGACTGTTTGAATTCTTGGAGTAGAGTTTTTTGAGTTCTTTATAGATTCTGGAGATTAGTGCTCTATCTGAAGTATGATTGGCAAAGATATTCTCCCACTCTGTAGGCTCTTTCTTCGCATTGCTGATAGTTTCCTTTGCTGAGAGAAAGCTTTTTAGTTTGAATCTATCCCAGTGGTTGATTCTAGCTTTTATTTCTTGTGCTATGGGAGTCCTGTTAAGGAAGTCTGGTCCTAGACCAACAAGATGAAGATTTGGACCTACTTTTTCTTCTATAATCTGCAGGGTCTCTGGTCTGATTCCGAGGTCCTTAATCCATTTTGAGTTTAGTTTCGTGCATGGTGAGAGATATGGGTTTAGTTTCATTCTGTTGCATATGGATTTCCAATTCTCCCAGCACCATTTGTTGAAGAGGCTATCTTTTCTCCATTGCATATTTTTGGCCCCTTTGTCTAGTATGAGAAAATTGTATTTATTTGGGTTTGTGTCCATGTACTCTATTCTGTACCATTGATCTACCTTTCTATTTTGGTACCAATACCATGCCGTTTTTGTTACTATTGCTTTGTAGTAGAGTTGAAGATCTGGTATTGCGATACCCCCTGTTTCACTCTTCCTGCTAAGGATTGCTTTAGCTATTCTGGGTTTCTTATTCTTCCAGATGAATTTTATAATTGCTTGCTCTATTTCTGTAAGATATGTCATTGGGATTTTAATTGGAATTGCATTGAATCTGTATAGCACTTTAGGTAGTATGGCCATTTTGACAATATTAATTCTTCCTATCCAAGAACATGGGAGATCTTTCCATCTTCTAAGGTTTTCTTTAATTTCTTTCTTTAGTGTTCTGTAGTTCCAAATGTAGAGGTCTTTCACCTCTTTTGTGAGATTGATTCCCAAATATTTTATTTTTTTCGATGCTATTATGAAGGGGGTAGTTTTCATAATTTGTCTTTCTAAGGATTCATCACTTATGTATAAAAATGCATTGGATTTATGAGCATTGATCTTGTAACCTGCTACTTTACTGAATTCACTTATGAGTTCTAAAAGTTTTCTGGTGGAATTTCCTGGTTCCTCTAAGTATATAATCATATCATCAGCAAATAGGGATAGTTTGAGTTCTTCTTTTCCTATTCATATTCCTTTAATTTCTTTGGTCTGTCTAATTCCTCTGGCTAGCATTTCAAGTACGATGTTGAATAGAAGTGGTGAAAGGGGGCAACCCTGTCTTGTATCAAGTTTTAGGGGGAATGCTTTCAGTTTTTCACCATTTAGAATGATATTAGCCATGGGCTTAGCATAGATGGCCTTCATAATGTTAAGGAATGTTGCCACTATCCCTATTTTTTCTAGTGTTTTGAGCATGAAGGTGTGCTGTATTTTGTTTAATGCTTTTTCTGCATCTGTTGAAATAATCATGTGATTCTTGACTTTAAGTCTATTGATATGGTGAATTACATTTATTGATTTCCGAATGTTGAACCAACCTTGCATCCCTGGGATGAAACCCACTTGATCATGATGCACTATCTTTTTAATATGTTTTTGTATACTATTTGCTGAAGAGGAGGGAATCCTCCCAAACTCATTCTAGAAGCCAATATCACCCTGATACCTAAACCAGACATAGACACATCGAGGAAAGAAAATTGCAGGCCAATATCCTTAATGAACATCGACGCAAAAATTCTCAACAAAATTTTAGGAGGTAGATTTTTGGAAGGTTCTGACCTTGTAAATTGGATTAGCACCCTTATACAAGCGAGATATCTTGCCCCCTCCATAATGGTATGTTTTTGCAAAAAGTTGGTCCTTTATGAATCAGAAAGTTGCCCTCATCGAACATGAAATCTGTTAATGCTTTTTAGCATCTACAACTGTGAGGAATAAATCTCTGGTATTTATGAGACATTGAGTTTATTGTATTTTGTTATAGCAGCCTGAATGTACTAAGATAGACTGTTTCTAGCTTTAATTATTAAAAAAAGACTGCTGTAAACATTAATGCACAAACCCTTGTATAGAAAGACTTGTGCATTTCACTTCTTGTGGGGAAAACCAGGAGTACATTGGCTGGATCATATGGTAAGAATTTAAATTTTTCTGAAACAACCCAAATGTTCTCTATGGTTACTGTTTTATGTTCCCATCAGTACTCTGTGAGTGTTCCAGTTCCTCTTTAACCTTGGAAACACATATCATCAGGTTTTTTTCATTAGTTTTACTTAGTTATATGTGACAGTATTATCCATTTTGATATAATTATATAAGCATGGAATATATCTTATTCTAATTAGGGCCCCAGTCTTATGGATATACACAATGGTGAGATTCACTGTGTTGTATTCATATATGTACATAGGGAAGTTATGTGAGATTCATTCCACAGTCTTTCCTTTTCCTATCCCCACTCCCTTCCCTTCATTCTCCTTTGTCTAATCCACTGAACTTCTATGATAGCTATTCTCAGAAATGTGCATGGTTCTAAGTTGCAGGTTCCTAATGACAAATGATATGATTATTTGTTGAATGTATATATTTTCTTTTTCTTCTTTTGATGCTGGAGATCAAAACCAGGGCCTAGTGCGTGCTGAACAGTTGCTTTACCATTAAGCTATATCACCAGTCCTTTTGAATGAGGTGTCTTTTCAAATTCCAGCAGACAATCTTCTGGGGTTGTTTAAAGAGTTCTTTATGTATTTGGCTAAGTTTTTTTTTATTAGGTTAATGCCTTGCTAATATTTTCTTCCATCCTCTTAACAGTCTAATAGTATGTTTCAAAAGACCAGTATTTTTCATTATAGCAAAATCTTGTTTGTCAGTTTTTTTCTTTTAAGACTTGTGTTTTGCTGTTCAATCAATCTTTGCCTGACCTAAGGTCATAATGCTTTTCTCCTGTTTTTACTTACAGAAATTTGTAGTTTAGGTTTTACATTTAAGTCTATAATCTCTTTTCACTCAATTTTTGTATAAAATACAAGGTATGGATTGAAATTCTTTTATCATATAGATATACAGATATTACAGCACTATTTGTTGAAAAAAATTTTCCAATGAATTAGCTTTGTCAAAATCAGTGTTTCATATACATTTGGGTCCATTTCTGGACCTGATTCTATTTTGATGATTGTGTTTGTCTCTGTTTATGCTAATACCATAGTGTAATAATTATTGTAGTTTTAAAATAATTCCTGGAATAAGGTAATGTTATTTTTATGAATTTTGCTTTTTGAAAAGTCGTTTGGCTCTATTGGGTCCTTTGCATTTCCATATGAATTTTAGAATATATTTGTCAATTTAAAACAAAAGTCTGTTGAGATTTTGATTGAAATTGCTTTGAATACCTAGGTCACTTTGGGTGGAATTGACATTTAGCAATATTGAGTTTTCTAATCTGTGTGCATGCTATAATCTGTTTGTTTATATCTTTAAAAATTTCTCTCAGAAATGTTTGGTACTTTCCACTATATAAGTCTTTCACATCTTTTGTCACATTCATGTCCACTTCTAACTTATATGCTGTCATATATGGAAGATTCTTCATGGCAGTTTTCAGTTGTTTACTGTTAGTGTATAGAAATAATATTGTGTGTATTGATCTTGTATCCTACAGTCTTGTTAAATATATTTATTGGTTCTAGTAGTTTTCTTTTTTGTAGTTCCCATTGGATTTTCCCATTGTTGCTTGTATACAGCAATAAAATTTTTTTTTATATTGATCCTACAATCTTGTTAAACATGTTTATTATTTCCGGTAGCTTTTCTATAGATTCCTTGGATTTTCATGTTATTTGTGAATTAAAGTGTTACCGAATTCTTCCCTATTTGAATGGCGTCTATTTCTGCTCCCTCCCTCCTCCCCTTATTACACTGGTTGGAATCTCCTGTTCAGTGTTGAACTGAAGCAGCAAGAAGAGTATCTTTGTCTTGTTCCTGCTTTTCTAAGAAGTCAATCTTTTCACTGTTTGTTCTGTTCAATGTAGTTGTTTCATATATGCTCTTCATTAGGTTGCAAACATTCTTTTCTATTCCTGGTTTGTTGAGGTTTGAAAATGAGTACTGGATGTTGACCTTTATTTTTTTGTAGTTGATGAATTTGTTCATTGCATCTGAATTTCAGAGTGTGTCAGCATAAAGTTCTTCATAATATTCCCTTTTTTTCCTCTTTTGACATATATAAACTCTGATGTGATGTTACAGCTCTCATTTCTGGTGTTGGTAATTTGGGCTTTCTCTCTTTTTTTCCCCCCTTATCTATCTGATAAAGGTTTATTGATCTTTTTAAAGAACAAACTTTTAGTTTCATCGAGTTTTCCTATATTATTTTTGTTTTTTATTTTGTTGATTTCTAGCCTGATCATCATTATTTTCTTTCTACTCTTTTCTTTGGATTGAATTTGTCATATTTTTCCAGTTTCATAAGGTGGAAGCTAAGAACATTGATTTGAAATCTTCTTTTCTAAAAATAGATATTATTGGTTATAAATTCTCTTGAGTTCTTCCTTAGTAGCAGCTAACAGTTTTGTTATGGTGTATTTCTACTTTCATTCTGTTCAAAAAGCTCACTAACTCTGTATTTTTCTTTGAATTTCTCTGTTTTATGTTTTGTGTAGTTTTGATTGCTAGGTCCCCAAATTTACTTATCTCCTGCAATATCTAGTCCATAGCTATTCCCTTTCCTGTATTTTTCTTTCTTTCTTTTTCTTTTTTGTTGGGGATGGAAGCTAGGGCTTCTTCTTGTGTGCTAGGCAAGTGCTCTGCCAGTGAGCTACATCCCCTGCTCTGTGTATTTTTTAAATACGGATATTATAATTTCCATTTCTAAATATTTTTTAAATGTATTTCATGTGTCTAGGTAACTTCAAGTATATAGAAGAGGGTTATAATAACTTTTTAAAAGTCCATGTGTGCTAATTCCTAACACTTTTTAAATTCTGCGTGTTCCATTTTGATTCATTGATATACTTTATTATGGGTTGTATTTTTATTTTTCTTTGTATGCCTAGGAATCTCTGTTTGGATGCCAGACATTGCAATTTTAACTTGCTAAGTGCTAGATATTTTTATCTTCTTATAAATATCCTTGTGCTTTGTTCTGGGACACAGTTTAGTTACTTGGAAGCAGTTTTATCATTTTGAGTCCTGCTCATATCCGTTAGCCAGGACTGGAATGTTGCTCTGTCCAGGTTTAGTTCTTCCTTGTTTCTGAGGTAAGACCTGTGTTCTGTGCCCCAAGTCTATGAATCCTGTTCTAGTGGGGACATCCTCTGTTCCTATCTCTGGGAGTTTCTTTTCAAACTGTGACAAATATTCCTGTAACATTTGTATTTCTGCTTCTTAATTGACTTTTGCATCTACTTATGCTTTTTTCCATTGTTTTAAAATATTAGCTTCATATGAACTTTATCACACTGTATGAAAAATGACATTCCTTTTTTTCTTAGCTTTATTGAAATTCTAATTATTTAATCTAAATTTGACAATTATGCCACAATTACTAGAGGTTCAACAGAGCTCATTCAAAAATAAATGCTGTGTTTTTGTCATTTTTGTTGTGGTTGTTGAATCAATTTACAATATCAGCTTTTTTTCCCCTCAGTCCTCAAAAACTAACATTTTAACAGATGAAGTTTCTGACAGCTGAATGCAGGAGAATAAACACACATCTGTTAACACAAGCTAGGCGGGAGTCTTTGGGGATCTATGGGGGAACGGCAATAATGAGCTTGAAAGAGGGAGAATTAGCCCCATAAATATCTCTCATATCTCATCAGACGCTCTTCTAACATCTCTCCTCCCCTCCCTCTTCATTCCATTTCATCATCTCTTCTTTCTTGGATGTATTTTTGTTTCCATCACTTTTTAAAAAATTCTTTTACTATTTTTATCCTTTAGACAGTTTAAGTCTCTCTTCTCCTTTTTCTTCTTGTGTGTCCCTTGTCAGTAAGTTGCTTATATTCAGAGAGCAGTACCATATAAGTGTGTAATAATTGTGATTCCCTGAGCATGGGCACACAACACTTAATTGAATTCTAATAGATTTCACTCTGGCATTCACCTGTACTCTACAAAAGAAAGGAAGAATATGTAATAAATAATGAATAAATATATCTTTTAGCAAGAAACAAGCCCAAATATTACCCCATTCTAACCTCAGTAAAATCTATGGGTGCATATTTTTTTATTTTTCTCTGTGTTTCTAATTCCTAGAGGCAAACAAGCTAATGACATTAGTCACGTCAATCCATCTGTCCCCTTTTCCTCTTGGGGTATAATCAGTTGACATTTCTTTGGCAGTTGGGGAGGCTAACCTGGCAACTTCCTTTGCATCTGTCTTCTCTGCGTATTGCATGGAGGTTACCCTTGGCTGGGTGTCTTTCATGGAGGCTTGCTTAGCTGAGCTTGGACTCCTTCATTAGCTGTAAGGTAATGAAGGAGGTGAGGTGAATTGCAGTGCCAGATGACTTCTAAATTCTTTCTTACATTTGTAATTCAATAGAAAAATAGAAACAGTTTATGACACCTACCTTAATCAATGCCCTGAGCCGCTCTGGGAGAAGCAGTGGGTATGGAGTTGTAAATGCAAGCAGAGAATTGTTGACTGGTCTTCAAGGAGCTTATATTTACGACTAATTTCTTCCACTAGGGTTTATAGGTCAGTGGCTTGAAAGATGTTTGTACTGGAGATGAGGAGAGATATTTTAATCTCTTTTTTTGAACTCAAGGGAACAGACTGGATTTTCTGAATATGCTTGTTGAAGCTCTGAACTGGCGGGGAAGGGAATTGTCCAGGTGAAAGTGGGTGTAAGTTGGGGTATGTGCTCCTTATCACCTACATCCTACTTCCTGCAGCATTTTGAGAAGTGCCTGGAAGAGTGTAATAGGATGGAGAGAGAGAGAACGACCTCTCCCAACAAAGGAGGGAGGTTTACTCTTGGTACCTAGGTTTGAGAACTTAGTTGGTGACTGAACAGATTGTACTGTATAAACTTTGCTACTTCCTATACACATTTATTCTCAAGTAGAAATCCAGTAGTGGGACTTACAAAAAAAAAAACAAAACATACAAACAAACAAACAAATAAAAAAACCAAAACAACAACAACAGAAGCACATGTAATACTTATTTCCAAGGAATTCAAGTGAAAATAACATTATTTTAATAATAAGGGAAAGCTTATGCATCAAGAATAGACCATTATTTAAGTAGGATAATATATTTCTCTAGAAACATTTTTACCAATCTTCTGCTTAAAAATAGAAGGAAATATTAGAATTATACTTCCCATGGATTTAGTACTCTAAAGAATCTCTGACGATCTGAGAACTGCAAGGCTATCAGTAGGTGGAAGTATCCCAAAGGCCTTATGTATCACAAGAATTTTGAACATTGTGAGTGGGTTTGGATATAAATGTGTTTTAAGTACAAGGTTTGTTGTATCATCTTTCTCTCTCTTTTTAATCTCCCAAATTCAATTTTATCACTTCTGTTGACATTCCCTGAAATTCACTGCATTTTGGCCATTTTCTAGGGTGCAATACTGTAGTATTTGAGTGCTCGGCAGACTTCAGTTTTTTTCTTGGAAGCATCTGGACACTTGAATCTTCCACTCTCAGTGTAATTCGGGTTCACATTGAGTATGGTGAAGGGGCCATCCATGCACAAGGAAGTGTGGCTGCTGGTTGCTAGGAGGATAGAAGTAAGATTGCCTCGAGCTGTGCCAAGATAGGCCTATGTGGATTCAGGTCACTGTTTATCTAGGGTCAAGGTGAGAGTGTGTACAGGTGTGCTACCTTGCATATCCATTCTGACTGTCCACATAAGCTTTTACGAGGCATGAGACATTTCCATTCCTCAGAGGAGATGCATTATTCTTACATGGGACATAAGATTTCATGTCCCAGAAAGTGGGGTGGAATCCTACAACTTTCTAGCTCTACACGTTTGAGCCTCCATTTACTCATCATTCAGATGACAATAATAATTGCAGTACTGATACCACCTTAAAGGAGCTTGTGATGTTTATGTGGGAAAATGTATATAAAATGCTTAGCAGAAGCATGAGGAAGTCTTGACTATTAATAAAATAGAAAATATGTATACAAATTGATTCTTGCATACCCATAGCAGAGTGCCAGAGTGTACACCATTTATTTTATCAATATATGTGCCTATAGAAAGGAATTAGAGGAAGGAGGGAGGAAGAGAGGACATCCATAACTGAGCCTCCTAAGAGTTCATTATGGGAGGAGACCTCAAATAGTGTCACATTCTCACCTTAGGGAAGAATAACTGAAATTTCATAACACCATTGCTTTTGTTTCAGTATCTATTTTGTGTGGTGGTTTCTTGTGTAGAATTTACTTACTACTTTGTTAGGAGTGTTCATAAGCATGGAGAAAAGACAATATTTCCTTTCAGGTCCTGAAGATGAGACCCTTGGATTTATTGTATCAATGTCCAAAAATAAAGGAATCTCTGCTGTCTGTGAAGTTTCCAGGATGCAGGAAGAACATCTGGGATGCATGACCAATTCACTTATCTGTAAGCTGTAATAGCTAAATCCATTGTTGCTCTTATTATTGTGAACAGTTATGTGTTAAATCAATTGAAAGTAAGAAAATAGGAACTTTTATGTTACCATCACTTATTTCTTTTGTAATGCTCTTACTTTCTTTATGTAGATCAGAGTTTCTGATTTGTATCAATTTTCTCTCTGAAGAACTTCTTTTAACATTTCTTATGAAACAGGTCTACTGTCAATAAACTCCCTCAATTTGTTTAAAAAAAAAAAAGTGTGTTTCTCCTTAGAATTCGAGATTATTGGTTCTCCTTCTTTTAATAATTTAAGCATTTAATTCCATTCTCTTATTTTTATGATTTTTAAAGAGAAGTCTGATGTAATATTTGTGTAATGATATTACCATTACACGTACAGTAAACCCTTTATAATTGTCCTGTGGTTCTTGGATATTCTGTTCTGTTTCCTTCATTCTCTTTTTTCTTTGATTTTCATTTTGAGAACTCTCTATTGACATATATTTAAGCTTGCTCTTCGATTCCTCGGCTATGTCTATGAGCCCATCAAAGGCATTCTTCATTTCTGTTACAATGTTTTTGGTTTCTAGAATTTTAATTCTTATTTAGAGTTTCCATCTCTATGCTTACATTATCCATCTGTTCTGGAGTGTTATCCACTTTTCCCATTACTGCCTCAGCATATTAAGCATAGTCATTTTAAATTGCCTGTCTGATAATTCCAATATTTCTGCTATGTCAGAGTCTGATCCTGCTTCTAGCTTTGTCTCTTCATACTCTGCTTTATATCTTTTACCATATCTTATAATTTTAGGTTAAGAGCCAGACATGATGTATTGGGTAAAGAAAACTGAGCTAAATCAGCCTTTAGTGTAAGATTCTATATATATCTGGCTATGAGTTCAGCTGTATTTACTCTGCTGTAGCTGTAGATGTCAGAGGCCAAAATTTTATCTAGTGTTCTTGTTTTTCTCTCCCCTGTTTTCTTGGGATTTCCCTAATCACTCCTTCTCTTTTTTTGCCTTTTTTTTTTTTTTTTTAAAGATGGGTCTTGCTGTGTTGTTCAGGCTGCTGACCTTGAAATCCTGGGCTCGTCTTATCTTTCTGACTCAGCTTCCTGAGTAGCTGGGACTGCAGGTGTGTGCCACCTCACCCAACTGATCACTCCTTAGAGTCTGTGCCTTTCCATTGCAATCCACTGTTATTGCACAAGAACCCCATTAGGGTGATGGTATGGTGTTAGGGGAGGAGAAGAGTTCTGTAATCCTATGATTAGGTTTCAATTTTTTAGTGAGCCTGTTGCTTGTATGTTATGACCCTCACCAGTGCTCAGATTTTTTTCTCCCCATAAATGAGACAGGAAGATTAGAAGGGTCTGCAGTTGGGAGTTTCCCTTCCTTCATATTTGTTAGAGTCTGGTAAAGTAGTTGTCCTTGATGTTTGGACTTTGTTAAGTAGAAGATTGTCCCAATGGTGTATTTCAATATAGTTCCCCACCTCCTCACCCTGCTGGAAACCAAGGAGATTTTTCTGTAATCTTAACCATGAGAACTTGAAAACCTGATTATGATGTAAACTCAGCAGGTGTGGGTGTTGGGGCTTTTCTAGGTTAGACCTCCAGTAGATTTTAACTTTCAAGGTAGACCATGATTGATCTCTAGCAATAAGTCTACACCATTTTAGTTTTCTCAGTAGGTGCAGACTACAGTGGCAGTTTCTGCTCCCAGTGAGCTGTAATCCTCAGTATTCATCTGTCTCTCTATCCAGTTTTCAGGCCAGTGGTTTGTCCATGGCCTTACTTCTTGGATGAATCTAATAAGAATTGTTGGTTTTCAGTTTATGCATGTTTTTCTTGTGAGGACCGTGTTGACTTTTAAGCTCTTTACAGGTTGGAGTGGAAAGCAGAAACCCTCTGTGGGTGGTAGATTTTTCTCCAGGGGAGTGAAAGAGACCTCTCATATGATAGGAATACTGCTCTGGTAGACCTACCTTTCATGGACCAACATGGGTACCTGAATTACCTGTGCCTTTAGTATTATCTCAGAGGAAAAAATTGCTTCTATTGCCTTTTTTTGTATTCTGTTCCTGTTTCATTTTCCTGTAGAAGTTTGGAAACTGTGCTAGGAGATTTGGGCCACCATTGAGCTCTGTCACAGTAGACTCAGTGAACTCAGTAATCTCTGTATTTTGGGTTAACTTATCTCAGAAGACAGTTATGGGTACTTTTGTTCTTCCTCTGATTGTGATGAGAGTCAGAGTAAACAATACCCAAATGTTCTTCACAATGTGAAATCCCTGGCCATGGATTTCTCTGCACTAGTTTATTTTGGCAAGGTGGAGCTATCATGACATAAACTGCTCATCATTTTGAAGGCAATCTTCTATCTGTGCCTTTCAAACAATACCTTCCTGTGCAGTTCTGGTGTGGCTGGACTCTCATTTATGCATACATAAATTGTCCCTCAGTATCTACTGAGGATTGGTTTCTAGAACCCCCCCCGAATAGATACTAAAATCCATGGATGCTCAAGTCCCATATGTAAAATGATGTAGTTTGTATATAACCTACTGTGTAGTTGTTATGTTACATTAAATCATCTCTGGATTATTTTAATATCTACCACTATGTAAATAGTTGTTATACAGTATTATTTAGAAAATAATGACAAGAAAAATGAAGATTAACTTGTTTACTATAGCCCTAAGTTGAGACAGAACATCGTGGCAGAAGGGTGTAGTAGGGGAAAGTTACTTCATTCATTGTTGGCCAGGAAGCAGAGAGAAAGGAGGTGGGGAAGCAGGGAAGGTGAACTCTTCCAAGGCACTCCCCTTGTGATCATCCTGTCCTGCCACACCCCACCTGCCTACAGTTACTACTCAGTCAGTCTGTTTGAACTATGATTGACTGCTTATGTTACAGCTCTCATAATCTAATTATTCCAAATCTGAATATTCCTGAATTAACACAGAAACTTTGGGGAGACCTCTCATATCCAAACCATAACCTCTTATTTTTAGTTAATGTTGAAATACACTTCAGTTGGATACTCTTTAACCCAGACTTTAATTAACCATGGAAGGAATCATCTCTGAGAAGAGAAAGAACACCTCTATTAGATTTATTCATGTTGGAAAGCATAAAAGATATTTGGGGCTTAAAGCTGGTTAATATTGAGTAGAACAGTGAGGCAGAAATTCAAGCAGAAATTAGAGGTTGGAATGGATTGTTCATTTGGGTAATTTCCAACTCTGATTTCTTTTTGTAATTCTCTTTAATCTAATTCCCTATGAACTAATTTATAGTGAACTACTAGGAAGAATCAGTAAGTTCTAAAGTAGCCACTGACCTTGGGTATAAGGCTTCAATGAACAAATTACATATAATAGATGTGATGTAAATAGTATAGTTTTATTATTATTCATAAAACTGGAAGATACACCATATATTTATAGGATTCTCTTCCCTTCATTGATGGATCACAGTATACAGTAAGGAGTGGGTTGTGTGAGCATATTCTTGTGTCATTAGCAAGGCTTTTGTTTGTTTCTGTTTTTCACCTTATTGAGAATTTGGAAACAACTTTCTCCTAAAAATTGTGTCCTGATATCATTCAGTCAGAAATTAATTAAGTAGAGGAGCTAAAACCCAAAGGAATAACAGATAAGTAACCTTGTTCCCTCTTAATTCCTTTTTCATAGAGATGAGGTCATTACACAAACTGTGATTAGTTTCTTCTTTCTTCATCCCCTTCCCTGAAGAACCTGGCTGGAAAATCCCTTCGCCATGGGTCATTTACTTCTGATCTATCTGCTCCATTCTGTGAGGCTGCCAGTTGAGCAGGAAGAGCTGCCTGTGTGCAGAGAGGATGTAGTGAATGGAAGTGATACCTGGTAGGACTGCAGGTTCCCTGGGGTGGCTTTTTAAAATTCAACCATGTGGAGCTCCCTAATCCTTTTCACTGTCTGTTGTTCTGACTTCTTTCTTCCTTTTCCTTCCTTCTTTGCCTTCTTCATTGTTCTTTCTTTCCCATATTAGGAACATATATAACTAAATTCTCTCTTTGTTCTGTGTTGTCACAAAATTCATATAAAATGAAGAGTTGATCTCATAGAAATAGAGAGTAGAGAAGAGATTACTAAAGGATAAAGACTAGAATGAAGGTACTAAAGAAACAATGGATAATGATATCAGAATACAGTTTGAGAGGAGGAGTTAGTTCTAATGGTCCTGCTATAGTTTGGATCTTAAATGACCCCCAAGAGGTGAGGTCTTGAGGTCTTTGGGATTATGTCCTTGCAGGGGATTGGGAGACCCCAGTTTCATCCTCTTTCCCTGTTTCACTTCTTGGACCATGAGATGAGTAGTTTTGTTCTGCCATGTGCTTCCACCATGATGTGTTACCTTAACCAGGGACTGAAAGCAATGGGGCCAATCAATTATGGACTAAAACTTCCCAAACTGTGAAATAAAAATAAACCTTTATTCTTTATAAGTTGATTTATCTTGGGTATTTATTATAGTGATGAAAAACTGACTAATAGTGCTCAGTAATTACAGTCTACAACATTTTGTTATGTATTTCAAAATAAGTAGAAGTGTTCAAAGGTGTACAACACAAAGAAATGACAAGTGTTTGATGAAATGAAAATGCTAATATACTAATATGATCATTATACAATGTAGACATGTATAAAATTATACTGTACTCTACAAATATGTACTAATAAGTGACATCCACAGATAAAAATAAGGGCTGGGAGTATAACTCAAAGTACTTGTCTAGCACGCACAAGGCCCTGGATTTGATACTCCTGCGAAGAAAACAAGCAAAAAAAAATTTTTTTTTAAAGAAAAGAAAATAGGGGAAAAGACATGAATCTAAGAGGAACACGAGGGATGTGTGAGAAGATGTAAAAGAGAGAGTGGCAAGAAAAGGCTGAAGTCTGACGTCTTGGAGAAGGTTGATGGCTAACCAGTGCTAACACAACTCTGAAGAGAGAAGAATGGGAGGGAAAGGGATAAAGAGTGGGCAGGGAAAGATACCTTCAGAAAGAGAAGAAGGGAGGAGGGAGAGTGAGACCTGGATGGTGCTGAAGGCTGAGAGGAGAACCTTGAGAACAAGCAAGACTGGCCAGAACTAGTGGGTTCCCACCAGTGTGATCATGTGTCTTTTGATGATGGGTTTTATATCATCCCACACATCAGAGATTATAGTTCTCGCTTTGTTCAGCTATTCACTTCACTTGACTCCCTTGAAAGTTTGCATTTCATTAACATTTTATCCCAGTGTTTGTGCTGATACCAACATGCCAGGGCTGAAAGGTGATTTGTACTTGGCTCAAGACTTCATCTTCTTGACACTAAGGAAATCATTTCTTTCTTGTTTGCCTAGAGTGAAACGATTCATTTTTCTTCCAATTTGTTTGTCCCCAAGTCTTTGTAACCACTTATGCACACGAATTTCAGTTTACTCTCGCATTTTCCAGATTAGCAAAAATGAGAGCTGCATCTAATGGGCTATAGCTGATCCTTTTTTAGACATCACTGAGAACTGCTAGTTTTAGGTTAATTGTGCAGGATGGTGAGATGGAGCAGATATGCTTTCCAGTTTTCCTTTGGGTGTTTATAGAAGCATTTGAGGTATCAGTAGTAGCCTGGGATGGAGGTCATAGGAAGGGCAGTGGAGGAGACCTGGACTGCCCCGTGCTGGGGTTTGGGAGAGCTTGGTTCTGACAAACTGTCCTGGGCCAATCACATTAGTTACAAACCACTGAACTCACTATGTCAAGAGGCCTCAGGATTCAATGACTCCATCCTCATTCCATAGGCATGTGGTGTGCACAGAATGAGCTGTAATTCCTATCAAAATTTTTAAAGAAAGATAATTCTTTGAGCATGATTCTTGCTTTATAACTTGCTTAAAAAAATGAGACTTAAATAAACCTGATGACCAAGAGGAAGCTGAAGTTTTCTGACAAGCTGTCCTTTGCCATCTTACCAACAGCTTAACCAGACCCCAAGGAATGCAGTAGCCAGACAGATTAAATGGTCTACCTAGACCATTTTAGGTTCTTTGGGTTAAATTGAGATGTTCTACATCAATAGCCAACCATTAGTGCCTCATTTTATAAATCATGGGAATTTCTCAACTACTCATAGTAAGTATGGGTGTAATTCTCAGCCCAGCGAGCTGAAGCAGTGAATGTCTTTAAATGGTATGGTTAAACCTGGATAGAAATGAGCAATAACTTGGGAGACAGATCTTAGAAACTGAACAAATGACATCAGTGGCACACACCTATCACACTCACCATTTATTGATTCCTTTGAGACATGGTAAAAGAGTTTTCTTCTTTACTTTCTTCATGCTCCTTGACCAAAGACATATGAAACAAAAACAATGATAAACCAGCATGGTCATAGAGCCACAGAAGCTTGTCCATGAAAAGGTTCCCACAAGGTACTAGATCAGCATCTCATATCAGATAGGTGTGCCCATTGAGACTTGGAGAGGGAAGGGCATGGCTTTGAAGAGCTGGTGAGTTCTGGCATTGGTGTGGAATGTAGCCCTGATTCATATAGTGCATGTGAGAGGCATTTACTCCACCTGTCTAGTTAACTATGGCTTGTATTTCAGGCTAATGTTTGCACCATGTCTAGCCCAACAGTTTGTCTAATAATCAGGATTTGGAGGGTAGGTTTTATTGGGTACCTTTAATTACCTTTGCATTCAAGTGATACCATATTTTATTTTAGTTTATAATAAGTACTTAGTTTGAGCTTTCTACTTATCTCACTAGTCTTGTGGTCTTTAGGTAAGAGAGAAAACTGCTTTTCCAATTTTTTTCCTTTTGAATTTTTTTGACTATAGATGATATGTCATTAAGTCAGGGAGTCTTCTTCAGTGATAGATTGTTCATTGGACATAGAAATAATGTTCTGAAAAGATGAAACTTTAATATTTAAAATAATATGTGTTTATTCTAGGTGACTATTTGGTTTGAAGCAGAGCTTCTTTTAAATACACATTTTCTAGTCATGTAAAAGAATAGTCATCAGAGAAATACTTATTAAAAGTCTCAGCCAGCAGGTTTAAACAAACAGGACCAGACCTCCTGCAAGGTAGCAGAAGCAATTTTGTATGAAAAAGGCAAGACCTGTTAACATTTTACTCTTGTCAGGCAGACTTTTATTAGTTAAACGAAAAGCAAAAATAGGATGCAGTGGTTGTAAATATTTTACATGGTATCATTTTTTGTTTTTCTGAGAAATACTTGTGAAAGATAGGTGTGGGGGGAGGGAGGAAGGAAGAAGGAAAGAGAGACAGTGAGAGAATGCAAGACAGGGAGGATGAGAAGAGAATAAAAGAAAACATTAAAAATGAAAAGCGATGCTGGGATAGGTCAGCTCACTCTCTTGTGGGGCATTGCACTTAAACTTTTCCCGTTAGCCTTTTCCTCCTTTTGTAAATAGGGACTACAAGCTATTATTCGTATGAACGAATCCATGATTTAATACAGTCCTTTGAAATTTTAACATCCTCACCAAATTCCAAATCCCACATACACACACGTAGGTAATCATATTCTCTCAAAAGGTGGCATTGATGCATTTCACGTGAAGTAGCTTCAAAAGGAATTTTGAAAGTTAATCTGAAGGAGAAGGCTAAGTATGTTAGTATTCAGTCTGGAGGCATCTGAGGGCAGAGTGGAGTCATGTGACAGTGGGAGGGAGGAGGAAGATAAGAGCGGTGACAGGGTCAGGATGAACCTCCCCTGGGACACCCACAGAGATCCATCTCATCACACAGCCTTGCAGTGTGGCGAAGGGAATTCCCTCAAGCCTGAGAGCCAGCTCATGGCCCCAGCGTGCTTCTCAGGGCAGAGTCGTGCGGTGCCCAAGAGTTGGCAGAGGACTGTGCAGTCATCAAGTCTGTGCCTCTTTTGCTGAGGTAGTTGTTCCACATCAGTGCTTTCCCAGATGCATTACTATTGATAAAAGAACTTCCACTTACTAGTGAAGGGTGATACTCCATAGAGAGCTTTTATTAAACATATTCTTTCCCATGAAGGTTTTTGCAAGTTGGTCCACAGCAAGTCCTAGGTGGGATCCGAGGCCAAGCTGTCCTGTGGTCCAGTGGCACCGATGTGTTAGCATGTTAATGATCATGCATTTCCACACTGTTCCTGGAGCACTGACAGTTGCAATATGAAGTAGCACCACTGACATACTATATAACCTTATGAAAATCTTTTGATTGAGGTATAGTTTTGTGAGTTATAAAGTTGTTACCAAATTAGTTATTAGGGTGCAGGGATATAGCTCAGTGATAGAGTGCACAGTGCTAAAGCCCTAAGTTCAATTCTCAGCATGCATGTGTGTGCGTGCGTGTGTGTGCACACATCATTTAAGCCAAAGTATGATTATCTGTGTGTTCTGGAGCTGCCATAGTCCATTTTTGCCTTCTGATAGAAGTTGTATGACTTTTAGAGATTTCAGTATAATAATGAATTTCATGCTTTGGTATTTATCAGTGTACACAGTTTTGCTGAGGGTGCTAGATTATTCTCAACAACAGCAAAAAAGTGAAACTATGCCCCAAACTTCTGTGATCTTGCCCATTGGCAGTACATTTGTGAGTCATTCATAGCAATAATTTTGACAAGTCAGAGGTCTACTCCTACTATTGCTAACCTTCTCTAATAGCTTATTTTGCATAATCTTTCTCATACATGTATTGAGACTAATGTTGAACCCAGTTACAGTTACCCCTTGGATTTCTGTAGAAGATTAAATTCCAAATACAAAGTGGTGTAGTCTTTGCCTATAACCCATGCATATCCTCTGTATACTTTAAATCATCTCTAGATTACTTATAGTACCTAAAGCATTGGTAGCACTGCATACATAGTTGTTATACTGTATTTCTTGAGGAATAATGACAAGAAAAAGAGTCAGAACATGTTTAACACGGGTGGTGCAACCATTATAGGTCTAACTACGTAGTACACGATTCTTGGTTGGTTGAATCCTTGGTTGGTCAGATACTTGGATGTAGAACACATGGATTTGAAGAAAGGACTGTATTTCATTATTCAGAAATACCTCTTGAGATAATCTCATTTTTTTGTTATCTAATATTGCATATCAGTTTTTGTAAATCATGTCTTTTAAGCTCATTTACAGGGTAACACAGACACGTATTTTCACAAATATGGGAAATACACCAAGATTCACTTTTCTCTTTTGAATATTTATTTTTCAGACTTGGATCATATCTTTATATCTTCTGCCATGCTATTCATTAATCATCCATATATTTGTTCCTTCATTACTAACTCTTGGTGTTGCAAGTTTCCTTAACTCTAATATTCATTTTCTTAGTTTGGCCCCTTCCAGAAGCAGACCCTGACAGAGGGATCTGAGAGTAAATGCTTTTTTGTGGTGATGGCTTTGAATGCAGGCAGAGAAGTGGGGCAGTGATACTGGCAGGGAAGGCAGCCAAAAAGTCCTCATTATTAATCCACTTACTACTGACTGGAGCCTAATCCCATGGGAAATGGTGGGAAAAAGTATGAAGTTCATGCCTGAGCATCCTACCACAGGAGAGATGAGAAGGTGAACACTACACATGAGACACTGGTAATCATGGAAGGGTTGCTCTGAGGAATAAGAGCATCATTATGTGGTAGATGCTTTGAGTAAATAGGACCTGGCACATGGCAAAACTCTCAATATCTTCCAGTTATCATGATTTGATCACCATGGTATGTGAGCTGTTAGGAGAGCAGTACATATTGATCGAATGCCACTATAGACTAGCACTTCATTAGATCTAGGCTGCCCAGATGAATAACATGTGGTCCCTATGCCCACTAAACTTACAATTTAGTGGAGAAGTAAGCATATGAAGAGACAATGTGGTGACCCTGAGGACCAAGGAAGTGTGACATTCTGTCTGAGTGAGGAATCCATTCCTCATGGAGACCTGGGGCTGACAAGAGGGAGGTTTTCACAACTTCCCAGAGAAAGTCAACCAGTGAGCCTGGTAGGACTGAGGAAAGGCATATTCAGCTGAGAATACTGCAGAACAAATAAGGAAGTGAGGAAAGGATGGTTAAAGCCAACAAAGCTTTAGTCATATCTGGAGCAGCAAATTTGGAAAACTAAAGAAAAATGCCAACTTCAAGTATGTGTGACCTGTATTTGGAAGGACTCCAACATTTGATTTAAAGCTCTGCTTTTAGCGTCTTGAAACTCTTAATAATGTTTGAATGAGAGATCTTGCATTTTAATTTTTACTGGCCTCTCGTAAATTGTATATCTGGTTCTTCAGAAGAGAGTTAAGTGTGGGACAGATAATAAGAAGTCTTATAAACCTTCTGTGTTGTTAATTGTATGTGTTAACTTGACTGGGTCATGGGGTGCCCAGATATTGGTCAAATAATTTTCTGACTGGGTCCATAAAGATGTTTTGGGATGATATTAACATTTGAATAGATAAAAGTAAGTAAAGCACATTGTCCTCCCTGGTTTGAATGACTCTCATTTAATCATTTGAAGACCTGTCTGGAACAACAATTCTGGCCCTCCTGTGAGTAAAAGGAAGCTCCTGCCTGTTGACTTGAGTTGAGACTTCTTCTCCTTTCTTTAGACTTGAACTTAGACATTGGTTCTCCTTGTGTCTGGAGACTGTATCTTTCAGAGTGGAACTCATAGTACTAGATCTCCAGTTTCTCAGACCTTTAGGCTCAGACAGAAGCTATACAGTCAACTATGGATTTGGGAATCTCTCAATTCCATAATCTTGTGAGCCATTTTCTTGTAATAAATATGTTTATGTGTCAATATCTTCATCCTGTTGGTTTTATTCCCCTGAAACACACCAACTAATACCTAATATATATATGAAGATGTGTTTATAATTTTCTGTAGGAAATGTGGGACCATTAAAGGTTTTTTGGTATGGAAAAGTGACATGTGACCTAGATAAAAATGCAGTGCATTGGGAGGATGGATCAAATCAGGAAGCTCACTCAGTCATACAGAAAGGATATGACGAGAGCTGACATTTATGTCCCATGGTGGAAAAGAAAAGGAAAGAAATTGAGAACTATTTCATGTGCAAACTTATAAGAACTAGTCGGGCCAGTGATGAGAGAGACTGAAGACAATGACACCAAGAAGACTTAGGATACCGAATCCCTGGTATATTTATTTTGTCTTCCCATATATGATGATTCATCTTACACCCCATTTTATTCTCTTTACCTGGCCTGCCTTTAACTGCATTTATCTGTTCCTACCATGTGTACACCAGACTTTCACCCAGAAGATGTGGAGGCAATGTAGGGTACTCATATTGGTCATTCAGTGTCAGTTTCCATCCTCATGAGTAGGGTCTTTATGAGACCTCCTGAGATTATTTCTCATTCCCTTTCTTGGGTTGCAAAATGAGAGTTTGAGGACATCCATGTAAGTAACTCTATTTACTTAAACATACATACCCATTCTAATCAGAGTAAGATGAAATCTTAGAGTTCTTTTAATTTAATCTAAGATTTCATCTTATTCCATTATAATGGCTATTATCAAGAACACAAACAATAATAGATGTTGGCGTGGATGTGGGGAAAAAGGCACACTTTTACGTTGCTGATGGAGTTGCAAATTGGTGCAGCCACTCTGGAAAGCAGTGTGGAGAATCCTCAGAAATCTTAGAATGGACCCACCTTTTGACCCAGTTATCTGACTCCTTGGTTTATACCCGAAGGACTTAAAATCAACATACTACAGTAACACAGCCACACCAATGTTTATAGCAGCTCAATTCACAATAGCTAGATTGTGGAACCAACCTAGATTCCCTTCAACAGATGAATGGATAAAGAAACTATGGTACATATACACAGTGGAATATTATTCAACTATAAAGAAGAATAATATTATGACACTTGCAGATAAATGGATGGAACTAGAGAATATCATGCTAAGTGAAATAAGTAAATCCCAAAAAACCAGAGGCTGAATGTTTTCCCTGATAAGTGGATGATGATATATAATGGGGGTGGGTGGGTGGGGGGTGAGATAAGAATGGAGGAACTTTAGATTATGTAGAGGGAAATGAGAGAGAGGGGGTATGAAAAATGATGGAATGGGATAGACATCATTACTCTACTTATATGTATGATTACCCAAATAGTATGAATCTACATTGTGCACAACCATAGAAATGAAAAGATGTACTCCATTTGTGTACAATGAATCAAAATGCAGTCTGTAAAAACAAAAAAAAATTAAAAAATAAAATAAATAAAATACATCACTTAATCTGCACCAAAAAAAAAAAAAAATACATATCCTATAGTTTTACCTACTGTGTCTTTTTCTTAATCTCACTCTTAAAAGTTCTGCTCTGGTTATTTGTTCTTGTTGGGCATTTCTGCCCACATAATAATTTAGTTGCATGTGAAAAGTTGGAGGTGGACTTATACCCTCCTCCTTCTAGTCCTGGTATGAAAATACCATAGCACTCTTTGTGCCTTCCTAGAGAGTTCTTTCATCCACAAGTCTCTAGGAAGACAGACAGCATTTTGCCTACCATTATTTTCTTTCTCATAAGCCAACTCAGTACTCATAAGTGTATAAATTTATATGATTTTATCATGGCTTACTTTTTTTCCTAAATATGGGGTGTTTGGTGGGGAAAACCATAAAGTTTTTTTTTCCCCCAACTCTTAAGTACGTGCTCCATTCTGGCTTCCTCCTTTCCTGAGACCCCAGGAAACAAGGGTGGAAGAATGTCTTCACACATCAATTAGGTTTTCTTGGGTCATTATTCCTATGGCAGTTTGGCATCTAGAGGTTGGCACAAAGTTGGCAATCTTGTCCATGTACTCATTTGCTCACACTTTAAAGCATTCAGAATACGTCAGTAATTGGGCAAGGAGCTGGCGACGAGAAAGGGACGGATTGAGTTTGCATATGCTTCTCACAACCATTTATCATGCAGCAATGAAATGTTTTCTACCAGGACCTTTGTTGATGTGGGAGCTCTGAAACACCAGGTGGGAATTTCATCTTGAATTAAATCCAACCCTCAGTTACCTGGAGGAAGTCCTAGCTCATGTATGCATTTAATGTTTTCATTATTTCATGATAGAAGGATATTCTTGACAGAAGAGGTATTAGAAACCATGACATGCAAAACACATCCAGTGTTGGCACCCGGTGGCCTCGTTGACCCAATGCTCTATTTTGTAGCAGCTTTCACCATGTTGGGAACATCTTTTGAATCAATGGCCTAAGTCTAGTCCTGATACCCAGGACCCATTGAGTCCACCGTCTGGGGCAGTGGGGGAAGGCTGTGCTCTTTGGTGTCTGACTGAACCCTGTAAAGGCCAGATCAAAGGTCACATTGGCAGGTGTTTTGGTCCTGTGAGATGAGCTGCGGGCTGGCCTATCAAGTCCTTGTGTCACCAGGGTCCCATGGAAGACTGACAGGAATGTCTGTATACTGTCGTGATGGGCCTGAACTGAAGGACAGCCACTCCTATAAATCAAGGGCAAGGGACTATCCTTTGAGTACTGCACATCCTTCCACCTCATGGTCTGAAAATACTAACCCTCCAGGGATGAGGGAATGTGATCTCTGATTTGATAAAAATCAATCACATCAAATGCATTAAGGTATAAGGAAACAACCTGCCCTAAGTTACCCTGCCAGTTAGGGCCAAAGCTGGGACCCAGAAGTCATGATTCCCTCCCAGCATCAGGCTCCTGTCAGAAGAAGAGAGAGTTCTCTATCACATTGAGTTTATGCTCCTTCATTTAGGGAAGAGTTAGGAGTTGTCTGAAGAGCGACTCAGCATCAGTAGGTCATGTGTTAGGTGATGCCAGTTCTAATCTTTTCATGGAATGTGCCAGTATTTCATCTTGTTCTATGGTAAGATTTAGTGTGCTTTCTGTCAGAAACTAATGGGGAAGCTTATGGAAACCTGCTCAATATCTCTCTCCAAAATAACAGTAAAAAGGGCCAGTTACACTAGGAGAGGGAAAGGAGAGGAAAGTATTGAAACACTAGGTCTAGAATTGCATATGAATTTTATTGAGGGCATTGTGAATATGAAGGTGAAAGTCAGCTTTCATGTACTACAGATGAGTCATTGCTGCCCCAGCAAGATATTACTGAAATACAAGAAACCAAAGATCAGATATTAGCATCAGACATTAAAAGGACAAACCCAAGGGTAAAACATTTGAAATCAACAATAAAAAGCTTCCTTAAGAAAAATGCAAGGACTTGGAAAGTGTTCAGGAAAAACAGAAGCAAGGTAGCATGTCATCTTGAGGTTATTTTCCAAATTCTGTGATAATTTTATATTAAAAATTCTCTTTTACGTCACCAGAAATATGTTTCTAAGTTTACAAGTCTTGAGGACGTCGGGCTCTCTTAGAACCAACACAGATGTATGATTTCTGTTGTGTAATGTGGAGAATTATGTATATTCATACTCTGAAAAACAAACAAGGATCCATCCTCTGTGATAAGAATTGAGACAAAAAAACTTTCTCAAATATTCTGACTTTGCATAGATACCACACAAATAGGAATCACACATACGGTCAGTTGTAGCAACTTGAATCTGACAATGTGTTCATCTTTCCCATATAGGGAGGCAGAATATCCCCAGCTTAGATATTATTTATGTTTTCAGTAATCTAATTTGGAGGGAGAAATAATAGGCATTTATAATCTTACATTGATTTTTCTCCCTGAGTAAGGAAATGGAGGGTAAATATATCATGCTTTCATCTTAATTCATTTTGAGACTAAGTTCTGAACCAAATGAAGAATGAATCCAGGATGATTAGATCCAGAACTGCTAATATTAGACATGCCAATGGTTGGTTGGTTTGTTTATTTCACATTGTGTCCAGAAGATTTAAGGCAGCTTACAAAAATACATAATGAGCAGTAGGATTTTTTATAAGGAAGAGATTTAAAATCAGGCCAAAAGGAAAACAAGGAAAAGATAAGTGATATGAAGCCCTGGGGAAGGTTAATCTTAAAAAATGCATGCATTAATGGATGCTTCAACTGCAAGAGGAAGGACACAAGTTTGGCTCTATTCTTTCTAACAAGAAACATAAAGGAGGAGACAGGGAAGTTATTTGATGAGAATGTGGGTTTCTTGGACTTGGGCCTGAGGAAAACTATGGGACCTCAGAAATGAGGACAGTGTGCTGGGTTGAGGACATTCTCTGTGCCATCACCACATACAGTGTTGAATCCTCTTCCTGGTGGTATTAGTGATGTGAATAACCATGCCCACTTATTGAGCATTTTCCCTGCCCAGTTCTAGGACAAATGAGCCATGTGGGGTGAGTAGTGGGTAGTCAATGATTTGGCCTCCTGTCCATCTGACCATCAAACCCTGGCTGTTATGTACCAGGCCATGGATGTGAGAAAGAACAAATTTGGAACATTTTACTTGAAATCAAATGTCCCCTATGCCAGAAGACATGTTCACCAATAAATGCATGCGTTCTTTTAGTCTACAATAGAATTAGATACTTGAATCAGGAAGGGTCAATTGTATGACCAGGCTATAAGGCAGTTGCGGCATACAATGCAGGGTCAAGTGGACAGTTCTTCCTGTGGAAAGACTCAGTTCCGTTGTACTGTTAGATAGGGAGAAGAGGTGGTGAATATTCGGGGAACCATGCATCAGCAGTCTCCAGTAGGATGCTTACATGTATATAGGGAGATTTGTTTTAAGGGATTGGCTCATGCAATTGTGGAAGTTGGCAAGTCTGAATTCAAAAAGGTGGGTTGGAGACCCAGGGAAGAAATGATGCTGCAGCTAAGATCCAGAGATAGTCTGGAGAGAGAATTCCTTCCTCTTTGGGGCATTTCTGTCTTTTAAGATCTTCAACTGATTATACAAGACCTGCACTCATTATGGAAGATAGTCTGTTTTACTCTAAGTCTATTGGTTTAGCTGCTAGTCCCATCCAAAAACTATCTTCAAAGCAGCATCTAGATTGGTGTTTGAACAAACATCTGGAGGCCATCACCTAGCCATGTTGACATGTGAAATAAACTATCATAGTGTATTTTTAAAAGAATGAAATGAAATGAAAAGGCTAAGAAAGTTGATCTGTGGAGTAAACTCTACCTGGCCTTGGATCCAGGCTAATTTTCTTGATGTATGTTTTAAGGGTACCTTAGGGAGTGAGGAGTAGATTCATGCTATGGGTTTCATAGTGAGGAACCTGGCCCAACTAGTGCCAGCTCCAGTGGGTAGGTCCTTATTTGACATAGGGAAGAGCAAGAAGGCCTGATCATGGGATGGTTTGCTTTCCACATCTCTGGAAGCTTCCTAGAACTAGTGAGATCAACTTTGGGTTTTGGTGGAGGGAACTCTTCCTGGATCTGGGATGGTCCTAGGTCTAATTCTACCTAAGTACATGTTTACCTTTAGATTTTGTGATTATCAACAATTCAAGTATGTCTTCCTTTCCAAAACAAACTTAAGTATACCAAAAATGCAAATATAATTAGGTCAAACCTGAACTTAAAAGTGAGGAGGAAGAGGAGTGAGATGGAGACAGACAGGATGATAATACAATTGACACTGTATCATAAGGCAATACCTTAACCAGATCAGAGCAAAACTTTAATATGTATGTGTGAATTCTCAGGAGCAGGTAAGTGCGATTCTCACTGTTTTATTCTGACAGCTTGGGAGGATATTTTAGAAACACAGACGTCAGTCGGTAGTCTCCTAATGAGGTCAGAAGAAAAGGTGGACAGTGTAGCCACATTGAGTGAGGGGTTTAGAAGCAATTCATGGGAGAACTTTCCCATGGGAAAGAGTTTATATTTTTATTATTTAAAATATTTAAGGTGAAGTGTTGGTTGCCAATGATACAGACAGTATTAACACTGGGTGTAGATGGATACTGGAAGTCTTGGGGCCAATTCTTGGCCTCATGTTCCCTACAGACCCATGGAACCAGTGCCTGGGGATAATCTGCCCTGTGAGTATCTGCAGAAAGCAGCCTCCATCCAGCTGTGCCACTCACCTTCCTAGCTGAGGTGGTCTTATCCTTCACAGAAACATACACTAACATTTCATGGATTTCCACATACTGGGCTCCTGTGGTTCTTTAACTGAACGTGAACTTAGTGAGGCACAGTCTCATATGAGACAGGGGAGCAGTGTTGCCCGACTACCTCTGTGCCTCCAGTGACAAGGACTCTGGTAAAGTAGTTTCCCCAAACCTGCATCTTGGCTGTTCTTCTGATTCTGCCTTTAGGGTAGTTTGAGGGCTTGGATCACATCAGGGTTGGTTCACAAGTAATTCTTTTAGACTATTTCTTTCTTTGTCTTTTGCTCCATGACTCCATCTCTCTGACTCTGTCTCTCTGTCTCTCTCTTCCAACCCCACCCATGTCTCTCCCTCTAGGTCTCGCTCTCTCTCTTTCCTTCTCTCTCCACCCCCCCCACTCCCTCCCTCCTAGTTTTCTCTTTCTTCTCCTCTCTTAACACTCTCCTACCTCTTTCTTCCTGTCTTCTCTGTCTATCTGTCTTTGTCTCTCTTGCTCATGCTCTCCCTCTCTCTCAAAAATAGGTTCCAGGAAGCAGGGAAGGGCTGGGACCTGGGCAGGGTGTTGCCAGAATCTTCCTTCCTCCACTCAGCAGTCAGGTTTATTACCCACACTGTGATTGTTTAACGCTGGGAAAACATCATTCCCAGGAGCCTGAAGGAGGTACCAGGATGTGAACTGATTAATTTAAAGCAAGAAATTGTCAGCAGAATAAGCATAGCAGTCTACACAGCCAGCTCATTCTCTCCCTGAGAAGCAGATCATAATGAGAACTTTGCTTTGGTGAGTGAAGATGAAAATCAGAAGGGATCCAGTGGGTCTTATAGAGAAATCTGAAGGGAGCTTGAGGGAGAGTTTCATTCTAGTCCCTGCATAATTGTGCTCTCACTATTGTTTTGGGTTTTCTGTGCTGCCATGTCTTTTTTGTTGTTGTTGCTTGTTTGTTTGTTTGTTTGGGGATATGTCACTAGCACTACTCAGGTTGCCAACATGCTTCACCACCCAGCCCAGTTCTGCATCATGCTCTCCTTGGTGCTTAATTGGAAAAGTTCTTGACTATTCCCTTTTCACACAGTAGTTTAGGCTGGTAGATGCTTTTTTGGAGCCCCTCATTGCCCTCATATGTGCTTATATCAGGGTGAAATTAGGAGGACAATTTTGTTTCCCTGATCTACCAAATTCTTATGGGAACTTCATTATATCCCTCAAAGACTGACAAGAAAGGAACACAAGCTATTAATTATTAAAGCTGTTTCAAGAGTCAACTTCAAAGTAAATAAGCAAGAATTTAGAGCAAAGAGAGAGTTCAAAAATATGATTCTCTGTATTAATGTACTATTGCAATTTTGGTTTACTTTATACTGAAAATTGCCTTCTTTCCCCACTTGGAAGATGTAAGGAAAACTGTTCCACTTTTTCTCCTTGTTTTGGATCTCTAGAAATTTGGTGGTTTGAATCAAATTCAGTTTTGAGCCTTGGAATTCAGGAAGTGCCTGAGTGGAGATCCAGGGTTGAAGAAGGGACAAGAAGAGGTCAGAACCCTTGGCCTCCTGTCTTTAGGCCTTTTAAAAAGGATCTAATAACTCCACTGTCTGAGATATAAGTGACTGAGAAGACTTATAGAGTAAATGAAAGTAAATGAAGAGTATTCATCTTATCCTTTCTATTGATATTTGCATTTAAACAATTCATGTTCTTGAAATGAACCAAGAGAGTGATGCTCTAAGTGGAGAAGTAGGGCATCTTTCCGCCAGATATGGGACATATTTGGGGGCAGAACAGATTTTCTCTCTCTAAAAATCACCATTTTTTTTTCAGTCCTGGCCATTTGAATTAAAGGACTTTTAAAGATGAACCTGAAGAAAAATGTAATATAGGGCTGGGATGTAGCAAAGTGAGAGAGTAAAAGCATGCATGAGGCCCTGGGTTCCATTCCCAGCAACACACACACACACACACACACACACACACACACACACACACACACAGAGAGAGAGAGAGAGAGAGAGAGAGAGAGAGAGAGAGAGAGAGATACACAAACACATCCATAGAGTAATATAGATATCAAAAGAGGCAACTGGGATTAAGCCTCAAGCTAATGGGCATGAGCCAGTTCTCTATTTCATATTATTTACTAAATGTGTCTTCAAACCAAAGTAACCATATATAGTTTTAAAAATGTAAGATGTAGCCCAGCACTGTGACTCATGCTTGCAAACTCAGCAGCTCAGGAGGATAGCAAGTTCAGAGTCAGCCTCAGCACCTTAGTGATACCTTAAACAACTTAGTGAGACCCTGTGCCAAAAAAATAAAATAAAATAAAATTGAGGATAAGGCTAAGTGGTTAAGTGCCCCTGGGTTCAATGCCCACTTCCAAAAGAAAAAAAAAAAAAAAAAAAGACATGTAAGAGGTAAAAATAACATTAATTGAAAAGATATTTAAATACAATAACTGGGGTTTTGTGGAAGTCATAATCATTTATTTTGTCTTGAAATGATTATTTGCTTAATACAACTCAAGTGTAAATCTATCATGAGAACATAAAAGTATAATGTAAATGATGGTATTAACAAGATTTATTTATTTTAAGCCTGTTGGGGCTGTCCAAGCATGGAGAATTTAGGTGAGAATGCCTAAGAATTTGAAAGTTAAAATGCCAAAATGGAAAAACACACAAAGCTTAATTCCTTCTTCTGAGCTTAGTAGCTTGAGCTTAAAACCCATTGCTGGCCAGGAATTTAAACCTTATTAATGAGGGACAGTTATACATGTATGCATATGTGCATGTCAGTACGTATGTACATGCATGTACTTGTGAATACACCTGAGCCCACACAAGCACAGTGCCTTGAGTCTCTTTCATCTATCCACATAGTAGTTTTAGTTCCACTGGACTGTGTTTGGCGGCAGGGTGTCCTGTGTCAAATCTAGGCAAGAAACCATCCACTCTGTGTGGGACCAGTCTCATCTTAGCAGATAGACAGATGATGGCTGAGAGCCACAGCTGTCCATCAACACAGGCTTGGATAGACAAGATCAGAAATGAAGAGAGAATATTTTAAACATAAACATGTTTTTAGAAATTGGTGTTTATGTAACTCAATCTAGTACTAGTCACAAAGAAAAGTGAAGAACTGTTGAAACAAATAGTTGGAAACAGGGACTCAAGACTTTGTAGCTTTACAAGATGCCTTCTATGCTATGGAAGCAAATGTAGAGAATCTCACAGTGACTTTTTTTAAGTGGTGTAATTAATTATTTCAATTCTTTTTAAAAAATGTTTTCCATATTATCTGTGCTGAGACAGATTCTCTCTGTGACCAAACTCTAATCAGGCTCTTCCAAATCTTTTCAATTAGGCCTGCACTTTTGGGCATCAGTGCCATCTCTGCATATTCAATTTAAGCAAGAACCTTGGCTTGCTAAGTCAGTTTAACCAGAACTCCCCACCCACGATATCTCCTTGAGATTTGATCACCCTGACCTGTCTTCAACAAGAGTACTGTTATGTCAGCTTAACAAGAATTATTATACTGCAGATATTTTCTCTTAGCAATTTTTCCATTCACTGACTTCCCCCACTCTGCACCATGCTATACATTTTCACTTTTCCTTGTTGGATTAAGAGTTGAACCTGACATCTTTCTCTTTTCCTGCAAAACCCTGGGGTCCCTGCACCTATGGTGAAGGCTTTTAAGAAATTCAGCCTTAATGTGCCTTAATGAGTTACCATGGGTTGTTTACTTTAACACACACACAAATGTGTACACACGCACACATACACACACACACACACAGGGTTGAGAAAGGGTGTTCAGTCTTTTCATCTTTCAGCTGGTTCCTGCTTGAGTTGCTTTCTTTTGGAGGGGGCCAGAGGATGGGATTGAAATGCAGAGGTTGTGCTGTAGCTCTCTCCTGTAGTCCACTCTCAAGTAGAGTGGGATACTGAACTAAAACAAAAGCTTTGGTTTTATAAGTTGCAAAAGATCTTTAACCTTTTTTGTTGTTGTCGTTGTGTTCAGAAAATTGGGAAAAAGAAACAGCAGTACCAAGAGAAATCAACTCCACAATTTCAACTGGACCCAGGGCTCTTGAGTGTAATTTAATATTCAGTGCCTCATTAAGAGACCCAAGGACTCCTGAGACTTTAGAAACCACAAGTAATTATTTCACAGGAAGGCCCGCTAGCTTGATCATTTTGATCCTACCTTCTCAGGGAGAAGGAAGGCAGATGCTTAGATTACACAAGGTTAACACTTTATGGCAACTTGGTTTCACTTGATGTATTACTGTGCACAGAGCAAACATGGCATGATCTAAAATTGAATCATCAATTACATACGTTATGTATTATGTCTTTAAGAGAGAACTTTGTGCAGGAATGCAATTTTGGTCTTGTAAGCTTTGCCCTTTTTGAAGCCGTGATCTCCTGTTGACATCTTTGATCATAATTTTACAGCTGCTCCCTGGTTCTAATTTCATCATTTTGGGTTTGTGTTTGAGCACCTGTCCCCAGGTCTCTGCTAAAAGGTATCTCTCTAGAGAGACCTTTTGATATTATTCTTTATCCCTTCCCACTCTTCTGTTTTTCTTCACATCACCCATCAGTCTCCATCATTACATTATAAACACATGCATTCATTTGTTCATCATCTCTTTCTAGAAACTCAGTGCTACAGAGGAGAGTTTAATGTTCCTCTTTGCCATGCCCAGTGTCTAAAACAAGATTTTAGGAAATACTAACAAACAAAAGGATGAATGAATGACTGAGTGCATTAATATGTTAATGGGTATTAGTGTACCCACTCCTGGAACTTGATTTGGCATTTGCTGCCAGATAACATGCTTTAAAGATTAAGAGTCATGAATATATGTCTTTAAGAGGGGACTTACGTAAAACTACTGCTTAGGTGAAAGAGAGATAAAGAAATCTGCTTTAATGTGGAGATTTCCCTATAATGGATCATTAATTAACTTGTCACTTTCTAACTATATTTCATTCCAAAAAATAAAAGCTTTGGACAGATTTTTCAGCACTCTGGTGTCTTTTTAGATGCATTTGTATGCACTGGGCATCTGCTATGGGATGACTATGTGGGCCTGACCTTCCCTCCTGCCTGTCACCTGGAGTCTTCGTGTGATACACATAGCTGTCTGTTTTGTTCTGGTAGCCTTCATGGTTATGGCTTGCAGGGGCATCCTTGTGTTGCTGCTGAGTTCTGAGAATTGAAGAGTAATTCTTTTCTCAAGGGGTATCATGTGGCCAATGACACCATTCAGTCGGAGTCTGGGTTTGGGATTACTGTTACCTGCCATTAATTCAAGTGCCTTAAGGGATAAATCAGAATTAGGTAAACAGGTGAGAGTGCTGGCATGTCCTGTCACTAATAGAGATAAATGTGGTAGCCACAAGAATTCACTTTCCTGAGAGAGAATGTGAAGAGAATAAATACACTGAAGGTCTGGATTCAGCTGTTCACTCCTATGGTTTAAAATAATGTGTTGAAAGAACCTTTGTCATCAATTTACTTTCATCGACACAAAAAGAAAGAAGGAAAGAAAGAAAAACAAAGAGTCACACTTTTGATTTTTTTTTTTTCCTAGCAGTATTAATGGATGTCGAATTTCAGAAGACTCTTGAATTTTAAAAAAATGCCCATGTTTGTTTGGTGTCCAGTTTTTTTTTTTTTCAAAATGAGATGGAATTAGTCTCAACAAGAATAACCCCAAGAAAACACTGAATGTCAATTTGTAGGACTGTTCTAACACATCCTTATTATTTTTGCTTGAATTGTAAATTCCTCCATTTTGTGTACTAACTTTAGATATGCAAACATGACAAACCTTATAATTTTTGGCATAGAATTTAAGTCTGTATGACATCATTATTGAATCCTATGAAGAACTATTTTTTTATTGTTCTTTCTTAGTATTATTTTCTCTTTAATGCCATTTTATCATTCTTCCCCATCAAATATTGTTCATCTATCTTCATAAACGTCATGTCTCCACTCAAATCACACTTTTTGAGAATTTTCCCCTTTATGAAGACTTTTAATTTCTGTGTGTAAAGTGGGAAGGCTTGCCCAGAAAAAAATTAAATGGCATTGGATCGTATAGGGGAGGAAAATCTTTCCTGGTGTCCTCTTCAGCTTAGTGGCTGGAGGGTTGGTGGGGGAAAGGGAACTGTGAATTAAACTGACCACACATAGATAAACAGAAAAAAACAGCACCCAAATTCATTGTTTTGAATTTTATGTGCACAGAGGCATGACTAGAAGTGAATACTCAAAGGAGAGGCAAGTTTTGAGACCTTATATCTCACTTTAATAGAGGAGAGACAGAAGGATAAGGAAAAATGCATGGGTCCTTAGGAAAAAGAGGGGACACAGGTTGTTTGTGACAATGCCTGTCCAGATATGGTGCCCAATGCACCCCTCCCTGACTGTTCTCTGGTTGATGAAACTCTTGGAGAGGGGCCTTACAGTTGAGCTGTTTTAGGGGGATCTGTTAGGGAAGTGTAGAGAAAGCGTCCTGTATTCGTTGATTTTCAAATGTTTTCATTTATTTGTGAGTAACACTTATGTCATGGGGCACATTCTGGATTCCTTCAGTAGTCTAAAAAATCCTAAGTGTCCAAAGAAAAGAAGTAAATGAGACAAGGGAGGAAGCTCTGTTGCAGAACTCTTTTGTAGCATGCTCAAGGCCCTGGAATTGAGCTGTAGGTCTGGGAATGAGGGAAAATAAAATTTAAAAACTTAAATGAAAAACAATCTTGATACAAGGTAATGATTCCAGATTTTTTTTATTGGTGTGATCCCTCATTCTACAGTGAAACCATTTGTTGATATGTATCAAAGTGAATTTGCAAATTTATAGATGTGAAAATGAAAAATAACACCCCCCCCCCCCCCCCCCCCGCCACCTTGGATCAAATAAGATCAAACTCTTGCAGGCAGTGTGACTGGGAAAGAAGAGAGAATTTCTGGTGTACAATCTGCACAGTGCTTAGAACCCTCACTACCCTGTGTCCCTGTGGCATTAGGGAGGAGACAAGAGAACGGAGCATCTACTTTCCAAAACTCATTTCAGTTTTTTAATAGTAAAAAGTAAATTGAAAACATGTCAACCATAAAATTGATGAAACACAACAAAGTCATTCCGAGATTCTAGCAGTAAAACCAACCCAAATTAATCAAATAAGGAATTTATAATTCTTTAATATGACTCATCCATAGAGCTTTCCCAGCATTTATAAAGCACACAGCTCTATTACAATTTCTGTTGGTCTCTTGATGGATGTTTAAAAAACTCTCAAAATAGCAAAGAAAAAGTGCAGACTTCTTAGATTCTTTTTCAGCAGTATTGGTTTAATCAGAGAAGTGGGAAGAATGTGCCCCTGATTCAACCTTAGTGGGTCTTCCTGCCCTTCCTGGTATCACAGAGAGAAGCCCCTGGAAGCACTGTGATACAGCACTTTTTCTCAGATGTATTTGAAAGAATGAATTTGGGTTTTGATGTGAATTTGTAAGATGCCTGAAAAACAGAATGAATTCTGTTTATTTCAGACAACTTAGCAACGGAAATTTCTTCTAATTTATTTTATTATGGAAAAAAATTTAAAATATACCATGTACCTGAAAGGAGAATGATCAATTATTTAGACTGTTCTGGGGATGTTTCTAGAAATAAAGGCCCCCTCCCCCCCCCCCTTTTTTTAACCTCTTCTTGATGGGTATGTTATTGGGAGAATTTATATTTTCTTGTATTCATACAGTGCGGCATTTCTTACTTTATTATGTGACTTTGGTCTTATCACTCAGCAGTCAGGTATCTCATAACCTGATAGGGACTTGGTAATATAGGGGCAGAAAAGGGTAAAACTTTTCCTCATCCAGCATAAGGGTCATGGAAGACACTCCTATAAAAGGCCAAGTTACCAAGAAAAAGGCACAGCAAATTTATTTAATCACAGTTTTGTGTGACAGGGAAGCCTTCAGAATAAAGATGCAAAGATAAAAGGGAAGTTATCTGATTCTATGCTTGGTTTTAGTGAAGCAGGAACAGCCATGTATAAAGATTGGATAAACAGGGTGCACACTAATGGAAACAGACTGAGTGGGGAAACCCAGCATGGTCTCTCTTTGTCCTGATCCTTCTTGGACCCTCAGCTGCATCCTTGTTTCATCCTGAATATGCAGCAGGACCCCTCCAGAATAAGGGTCTTTATTTCTTTATTTTTAGGTGTTATACAAAAAAGTGGGGAGAGATTAAAGTAACATTTTTTGATTTTATGGCTGGATTTAGAAGAAAAAGATTTCAGTTTCTACGACTTGCCTTGGGTCATAGCAGAGCGACTTCCAGTTCCAGTAATTTGCCTTGTGGGAGTTATGAGGAACAAGAGGCAGGAGACAGATAGGAGGGAGACTGCTTCAGAGGCCTTGACCTTGAGGTTCCTTTCTTAAGTCCCAACAGTAATGAAAGGCCTTTGGAGGGAAAGGCAAGAGCTTAAAAGAGAAAGGAAGGCAACATAAGAAAATCCAGTATAAAAGAAATTTTCAAAATTCCATGACTGTGCCTTGAGTGTGGTTATGTCGGTTTCATCAAGTTTCTCCCAGTGTGGTCACTCTTACAGGTTTTTCAGTCTCAATAGTATTATCCTGCTAAATCCTGTATTTTAATTTTCTGATGGTGACAGTTATTGGAACAGTGGCAGACTGGGGGTCTAGTAATCATAGCCACAGAGTCAGCTCTTGTTACTGCATTGTGGTTTGGGGAGCTGGTCTGTCTTGCAGTCCTATGGTACTGCCTTGTGCATGGCCTTCTGCTCTTCTCATTCTTTCTGACTTCCTGAGGCAGCCTGCCAAGCTGTGCCTTCTTGACTGCCTCCATGCTCACCATCCCCGCCTCTTTGTGCACAGCCAAGATGGGCCTGCTGACATCAGACTTGCACCTGCACCCTCCTGGGGCTCATCTGGCACTTCTGCCAGCTGCCCAGAGGCAGCTTGACTCAGTGTGTGGCAAGATGCCCCAGACAGGGTCCAATCTCTTTAATTCAACCTGCCCCTACTGCCCCAGGCTCTGTCCCAGGGGCTGCTGCCTTCTTTCTTCTGCCAACCCTTTCTTCCCTTCCACTTTCGCCTTGAGAGTCTGCCCCTCTCCTGGACACCTCTGCCTTGGCTGCTTCCTGTTGTGTCTACACCGCTGTCCTATTCCACTCTAATTCCAGCTGGGCTGCTGCCCTACATTTTGTGCAGAGTAGAATCTCCATGCTTACCTGGCCAGGTGCTGCTCCACCTGAACTGAGCACTCATACTTTTCCCCAGATTTGGTTCAATGGGAGTCTGCTTCTTTAAGCCAGAGCACTCTGCTGTGGCTAGGCAACCAAGTGAATGAATAAAGTCAAATAGTCTCTTTCTCTTTCTTTTTATTGACACAAAGTAATTGTACATATTTATGGGATATAGTGTGATAATTTGATAAAGGTATACAATGCATGGTGATCAAATCTGGGTAATTAACATTTTCATCTTAAAATAGTCTCTTAGTTATTAAAAAAAAAAGGCAAATGTGAGCAATCTTAAATCAGACGTTTTTCAAATATTTGCTCATTCAAGTGTTGCCCATATTTATTTAGCTTTAGCCATGTGTATAGTGCATGCTAAGTAATATTCAACAAGGCAAAGGAAAGAGAAGATCAATTCCTACTCAGAGGAATTAGAAACAGCCCAGATCATCTTCATTTGCTGCCAAAACATAAAGAAAAGATTCATATGAGTTTTGTTTAATATCTGTTATTATCAGTATAGGCTTCAAACCTACATTCAAGGTTACAGGATTGGCAAATTGCAATTGCTTGAGTATTGCTTATATAATCTATATTTTTGTTTATATAATTAACTTACTTTATTTTTCCTAGACTACATGACAAGTTCTCACAGAAAACCTAGAAAGTTGGATTGATAGGTAATACTATCTCAAATCTGTGTGTGGAAAATCAACATAAATTTAATCATTCAGTCCCAAATGAAATCTTTTCAGGAAGATGAAGCATTTAGGAATAGGGTTATATTAGGATGAAAGTTTTAAAACCAAGTTTTATGAGAAACGTGAAGAAGTTCACTTAAATAGAGTCAATTTAGATAGTGTTTAGAAGTACTTCAAGCTTATGTGCATCTCGCCTGCGGCTTCTCTGGAATAAAGGGAGCTGTGGGTTATTGTAATACAGTTTAGGAAAGTGTAAAGTTTATTTGGCCTTGCTGCCAAATATAACATAAAAACTCTAATAACATTTTGTATTGCAAAACCTGTTTTGTCTTTGTATTTCAGGTTTCTCCAGAGAGATAGAATCAGCAGGATGTGTAGATATATATAGATACAGATACTGATACAGATATATGAGAGGGGATTTGTTAGGGGAATTGACTTCTGTGATTATGGAAGCTTGAAAATCCCATGACAACCTGTCTGCTAGTGGGAAAACTAGAGAAGACTGTAGCATGGTTCAGTCCAAAAGCCTCAGAACCAAGGAAGCCAGAATATCAACAAGGACCCTGCAATGATGATCTCCAGTAAACAAATAAGGAAATTGAAGCTTGGGAATGCCACATGCTTAGCACACTTACAGCCAGGATTTGAAGCCCAGCTGTCTAAGTGTTTATGACACTTTAACTAAGTAGTAAGAACATCATGGAATTTTGAGAAAAGTTTTATGTTGAGTAAAGGGCAAGATTCCATATAGACATAGAGCGGATATATTAGAACAAGTAAAGAGCATTGGGAGGTGAAGAGGAGATAAAGAAACCAAAGAACAGAGGGAGAGCAAGGCAAGGGGAACAGACAGAGACAGACCAAACGACCTGCTAATGGACTAGCAATGGTCCTTGCTGTGGGGAATCTGACAGTTGGATCCCAGTACTCTAGACCTGCCATCACCATCACTTAAGTGAGGAGGCAGGGGCAGTCACTGCCTGGATTCACACCCATCCGTATCCTGTGCATCATGGTTTAATCAAGATCTAGTCTTGCTTTTCACTCAAGGACATTCTGAAGGGAATGTGCTCGTTTATGAATCAATCATCCATGCATTTGGCTAAACTTTGTTTACATTTGTTAATTTATACTCCTGTAGAACCTTGGGGACTATGGAGTTTGATATTTTAAGTACCTGTGTGTATAGTTTTTGCAGGGTGAGATTTTATTTCTCAGATGAACCATCATAGAATTCACCATTTTTGACTAATGAATTCTACTTTTTTTGTTTGGTTTGAGATGGGGTTTCTGGGGATTGAACAGAGGGCCTCATGCATGCCAGGCAATTACTCTGTCATTGAGCTATATCCTATCCCCTTATTTATATATTTTTAAATCCTAGCTGTGTATTATTTTATTGAATAAACATTAGTCCTTCAAAGCATTGATCAAAGAACTATCTCAAGAAGAGAATTGATGGGGGAGAGATTTATGGATCATATGCTCTTAGCCATCACCAATATCCAACTCATAGATAAAACACATAGAAATGGCATCCATTCTATCAGGAAAACCATATATATGAAGATGCGGGTTCTCAAAGAGCCAATAGAAACTGGTGAGTCTTGGTGGGACTGAGTCAGCCTCTGCTGCTGACTGTGTCAGTCCTTAAAGGACTTTTTGATCTGTTCCTAAATGTCTCTCTGCTAGTTGAAATCCTGTCTCTTTCTCACCTATGGCTTCTGCCTTCCCTCTATAATTTTTAAATCTGTTTTTTAGTGTACTTTCAAGGTCTGGAGTTCAGATGCACCCTTGGGTTCCAGGGATTGCTTGGAAGAAGACTGCTTACCAAAACTCTTCTCTTAGAATCAACATAGTTAAATGCTCCCATGAAATGGAATTCCATTATTGGAAGTAGAAGACATAACTCTTATTGCAAAGAATGTAAGGCAATAATAAGTTTACTGTAGCTCACAGTAAATGCTCATCTGCATGTGATAGTATTTTGTGAGATCAAAATGAAAACCTTGCCTTTAGAAATGAACACAAATGAAAAACCCATAAAAAGTCATATAGTAAGATCTTATACAAATTATAGTAACAGAATATTTATTTTCTACTGATCATAACATCAAGTGCTATTTTCATATTTTCCCTGATACATTAAAACATTTTGATTTCAATTTACTTTGCTAAGTTAAGTAAATTTGATTTATTTTGAGTAGGTGTTTTCCTTACTTCCTTGTTCACTTGCACACAAGGAGAACCTGGAAGCATTTACACTTCACAGTTATGGAGATTGAGGCTCATGGAGGAAGGTCCACATGGCAAGACAGTAGTAAAGCTGAGAGTCTCCAGACTCTCACCTTAGGGAGATTATAGAGACTACAATCTTCAGACCACTGTAAAACAGGATACCTTGTTTCTTTTTTCTAGAATTATCTTTCTCAAATCTCATTCCATCATACATCTAGTACAAGGGCTTGGTCTACTGCTTTTCAGTGTATTCCTAGCCAGGATAACTGCTTTGCTTTTGCACTGTTTTTGCTTCCTACCTTGTTACACACAGGTGACAGCTGGCCTGCCCTATGCTAGGCCTGCACCTGGACTTCATGTGTCATACTGGATTCTCCAGACCAACAATTCCCAAACTTTAGCATGCATCAGAGTGCTTTGGAGGGCTTGTTCAAACACTGTTGCTGAGTCCCTCCCCTACAGTTCCTAAATATAACATTTGCAGTGAGACCTGAAAATGTGCATTTCTAACAGTTTCCCAAGTGATGCTGATGCTGTTGGTCTGGAGATATCATCTAAGAATTATTGTTTTAGACCATGGCCACACAAATTAAAATAAAACTCTTTCAACTAAATGAGAGTGGTGGTCACATTCTTAATACCAAAGAGAATATATAGTGAATTTCAGAATCTAAAATAAATCTGATAGAATAATACCTTCTGTAGAAGACTGATGCAGTTTTAAATCACCAGTGCCAACACTGTGTCTATGAAGTCTACACATTCCTGAGGCAACTGTGTCATGCTGCAGGAGATTACCATTTGGACAGGTCCAACATGGTGGACTCTGCATTCTATCCAGTTGCAGCTTTGTTAGTCAGAAAAGTTATGGTAAAAGGAAGCAGGTAAAAATGTCCTGGAGTGTTTCATGCCCTAGATTCTCCTAGAAACAGGAAATATTCATGGCCAACATCCACAGTCTTCTGAAGTCCTAAGGGGTTGTACTGCTTATATACTGCTTGGGACTCTTGTATTGTAGGCTTTGGCTTGGAATCCTGCTTCTGGTCTAACCCAGCTGTGAACACTGCAACACTGACCTCTGTTTTCCACCATTATAAAATGTGAACCATAATACTTATTACTTTAGGAGACTGAAGTGGGATAATGTTCATGAATCATAGAGCACTGTGCTTCAGGTCAAAAACTGTCCTATTATTTTCACATTGAAAGCAAAGTTATGCACTGGGGAGGGGGAATCGACATGAACTCTAGACCTGGCTGAGGTCATTTTCAAAGGAGATAAATGGCCCTTTGGCCTCCTTGGGAGAGGGAAGAGATGAGTGTTCTGGCCTAGAGGTGGCTCTAATGGGAATAGTGGGTCTTGATCCTCCTGATTGGTGCTTTCTGGGCTGAAAAGTGACTGTCTCTGGGTTTCTTCTTCCTGATTTTCCCTTTGAGGGAATGCTTACTCTGCACAAACCCTTCTTCCTTCAGGTGAGGGGGTTCCCTAAACTTTGAATCCACATCTGCCCCAAGTCCTCTAGCTGACCTAGTCTTGTTAGTGTCAGAGAAATCCCTGAGGAGGCACTAAATTGCCTCCCTAGTGCCTGTTCCCTGGCACTACATTTGACATGTACCAATGATTAATGATATAAGTAACAACTGTCAGGCTCTTGGTGACTTGCAGACCATTTCACATCCTTCCCTATTAGCCTGTTGCTTCTGAAGTGCCTGGTGTACAACAGCAAATGGCCCATGACAAGCTGGCAGGGTCACTGTAGCCCTCGGCCTCCCCCTATTTTTCTATCCTGAGTGACTTCAGCTCTGCATGTACAAGAGGCCCAGTATGCTTCTGGTGAATGGAAAATACATTACCTCTAACAAATTACTTTTCAGAAAGAGTTGCAATAAAAATATTCAGTTCTCACTTCCCATCTGCCATGTAATAGAAATACACTACTCAGTTGGTGCCTTAAAAATTGTTTGACCATAAGTAATATGGTACTTGGGTAGAATGGAGGAGTAATGCTTTCATCTGAACAATTCATTTTCCCTGAAACCTAAAAATAGCATCACACTTGGATAGATTATGGAGGAGCTTCACAGAGGCCATTTTTCAGTGCTATTGTACTTATGTAAGCATGCTTTCTTCCAGGCAATGGCTTCAGGCTGAAAAGCAACTACGTGCATGTGTGTGCGTGTGTGTGCTACAAAGGATTACAGTCTAAGGTCAGAAGGTTTCCACTTAAAATTATCTGAGATGGAGAAGGGTTTTCTATTCGTAACCTGCACCTGTCTCAGTGGCTTACCATATAAGCCACTGTTACACAAATGCATGCCTTTTATTCTCATTCATTGAGAAGAGTTATGTTTATGTTTTGTGAAGACAACTATACAGTTTTTCCTAATTCTATCTTATAAAGTATTTCATTAGCACTTTCATGAAGAAAAAAAAGAACATCTAATCAGTCTTGTGTGGTTATCTGATAAGACTTTATTATCTCCATTTTGAACATTAGGACACTGTGGCCCAGAAATAGGAAATGACTTTTCAGAAGTTCCCAAAAGATTCATGTGGGTGTTGGTGTGAGCATTTGGGGGTCCTCTTTTATCTGTCACTACCCTCTTTTATTTTATTCCCCACTTTTCCCCCTTGTCATATATGTAAAACAGAAGGTTACCCTCTGTACTAAGAGAGGGTAAATCTAAAAAAAAATTCACTTATTATTACTATTACAACAACTACTACTACTGAAACTAAAAGAATACTTTTAGTTTTTTTCTTTTTAATCCCAGTTCCTTATTATTATTTAATCCCAGTTGTATATTATTTTCAGGTTTTCAGTAGTACTTTGAACATGTATACATATTTTGTAATTTGTCAGTATGATTCTGTTTTGCATTTATGAGAGAAGAGGATTCAATTCTTTGGTCTTTAAAATTTCTTCCCAAACTGAGAGAGCTGTACTACTAAGAGAGAGTGAATTAATACATGGAGAGTAGGCTTCCAGTTCCACAAAGGGGTGGCTTCCTGTCCTCTCTCTTATAACTAAAGCTCCCCGAAATAACAGCATGAAGCACAGGAGGACTCTGAAGGTGGGCAGAAAGGCAGTCTGCCTCAGACCTCAGACCTAGGAACAGCATTGCATGAACAGCATTGATTTTTGGTTGTCTGTTCTATATCACAGATGCAGTGCTGGAAAGACTGCAACACAGATGTGTCAATAAAGAAAGAGCTCCAACTAAAGCAAGGGTCCCTGGGCAGAGGGCCAGGAAAAGGTGGCCTAAAGAAACAGAAAATATTTTTGGTCGTGCCCACCTGTCTTTTCCACTTCCATGCTTAGTCACTGGAGCTGAACTAGGGGGTAATCATCAGTGTGCGCCCAGTGCAGCAAAAACAGGCAGTAACACTTAAATTCCTCCACCAGGCGGTGTTGATGAACTGATCAGGGAGCTGATCTTCCATCTCTCACCTGACTGGGCAGACTATTATGTTCCTAGTTCCCTGTCAGGGTGATGTTGATGGGCTCCGTGGAGATAATGCCTTTTTCTCTTATTCCCTTACTAGGGTAATGTCAGTAAAGTTCAGTAGGAATCTAAAGTGTGCCCTGACTTTGCAACAAGAAAAGTAATCACAAAAGATCCGTTATCTACATTAATAGAGATCCAGAAGAAAGATGTATGGGGCTGTAAAAAAATTAACAACAGCTGGGGGCTGAAAAAAAATTAACAAGAGCTGGAAAATTTCTCAAATTTGGCAAAAGACATAAATCTACAGATTGAAGAAGCTGTATATATCTTGAACAGGATAAACACACAAAAATATTCACATCAAATATTATCAAAATCAAATTTCTGAAAAGAAAAAAATATAAATTGGGAAAGCAGCCCGAGGGAAATGGGGGACCCACCATATGAATGACAGTGAATTTCTTATTCAAAACCATGGATAGCCTCATGTTAAGACACATTTTTCAAGTGGTGAAGAAAAGAAATGCCCCCTGTGATCCTGGTCCAGCAAAACCATCCTTTAGGAAGGAAGGGGAACTAAAGGTATTTTAAGATGAGGGAAAATAAAATAATTTGTCCCCAGAAGACTTACCTTGTTCTTTAGAATGTTTCCTTTAAGTAGTTCTTTGAACAGAAGGGAAATGCTAATAGAAGAAGATAGAAGAATGAAATGAGAGCATGAGGGATAAATGCAATAGTCTACTCTTCCCTTGTGAGTTTTTGGACACTATCTTTGAAGGTTAATAAAAAATGAAGGCTATAATTTGATATGGTACTCAATGAATTTAGAGGAAATTCATTAATTTCTATTTTAAAACTAGGGAGAGTAAACATACTTAAATAATAGAAGTAAGGTTTTTCATTTTGCTCAAAATGCTAAAGTGCTGATGCCAGTAGGATCTTGATATGTTATTCATATGTACATTAAAACTTAATTGTCAAAACATATCACTGAAAAATATACAGAGACATCATCAAAAGCAGTATTAATAAATCAAAACAGGTTTCTAAAAAAATATTTATGTAACCTATAAAAAGTCAAGTAAAAGGAAAGGGAGGGATGAAAAGCAAGATAAACATACAGAAAATGAAATCAATTGGCAAGCTTTAATCCAAACCTGTTAATATTTGTTTTAAATATACAAGATCTAAACAGAGGATTGTCACAGTAGATAAAAAAAAAAAAAAAAAAAAAAAAACATGGTGTAAATACAGTGCATGCTTTCTAACAAACTTCAAACATAACAGCATAGGTAGTTTGAAAGTAAAATGATAGAAAAAGATATATCATTCAAGATTTACTTTTAAAAGGCAGGCATGAGCCAGGCGAGGTGGTACATGCCTATAATCCCAGCAATTTGGAAGACTAAGTCAGGAGGATTACAAATTTAAGGCTAGACTCAGCAACTTAGCAAGGCCCTAAGCAATTTAACAAGAACCTGTCTTAAAATAAAAAAAATAAAAAGGACTGGGGATGTAGCATAGTGGTTAAGTGCCCTTGGTTCAATACTCAGTACCAAAAGAGAAAAAGAAAGAAAATTAAAAGCAGGCATGACTATGTTTATATCAGATAAGTTAAAGAGCAATAAATAGAGGGATATTACATGACAATTAAAAGATCAGTTTACTAAGATGACATAGCAATACCAAATGTGTTTTCACCAAAGAACATGTAGTTCATGAAACCAAAACTAACAGAACTGAAAGGAGAAATGGACAAGCCTGTAATTACAGACTTTTAGCAATCTGCAGAGCTTACTACAGATTGTAGTAATTATCTTACTTTTAGCAGTCTGTAGAGCTGTTAGGCAGAAAGTCATATCACATCTCTAAAAGTAACAAAATTCAGAAGTTGGAGAACACATTAGTCATTGTTAGAGGTTAGGAATAGTGGTAGGGGAGGCTGGTGTGGGTTTAAAGGGGTCATGAGGGAGACTTGAGGCTATACAGCAGTTCTTTTTCTGATTGGGGTGGTAGATAAATCACAAATCTACACATGATAAAACTGCACAGAAACATACATACACACAACTGCATGTAAGACTGGCGAAATCTCGTAAGTTCTGTGGATTGTAACAAGGTCAGTTTCATGCTTTTGATATTTGACTAGAAGAATGCAAGATGGTATCATTGGGAAAATTGGAAATAGGATATTTGGGGCTCTTTTTTTTCCTTTTGCAACTTCCTTTAAATCTGTAACTATTTCAGAATAACTTTAAAACAAACACAGTAAGTGGATGCTGATACATAATGGGGGGGGGGGTAAAGGAAGAATGGAGGAACATTGGATTGTGCAGAGGGAAATGAGGGAAGGGAAGGGGGGAGGGGGAAGGAAACATGGTGGAAGGAGACAAATGTTCATGTGTGATTACATGAATGATAATCACATAATGTGACTCTATATCGTGTACAACCAGAGAAATGAAAAGTTGTACCCCATTTGTGTACAATGAATCAAAATGCATTCTGCTGTCATGTATAACTAAATAGAACAAACAAACAAACAAAAGAATATTTTCAGTGAATTCACAGGACTGTGTGACCATCTTTGCCATTGGTTTTGGAACATCTTAATCACACCTGGGAGACTACATACCCTTTTCCTCTCGAACCTCCAGCCCCAAGTAACCACCAATCTACTACTTGCTATCTCTATGGATTTGCCTATTTGTGGCATTTCATATAAATGAAACAATAAACAAAAAACAAAAATAAATAAACAAAGGATAAATGCCAGCACCACAGGATGCCGGGGGGGTTGCTGGAGATGCATCTGTGTTTTCAGTAGTACTTCAACTGTCATCATGGGAATACATTCCTCTTTCTTGACCTGACTTGGGTTGAGGTTGTAATGACACTGCCCTGAAATGTACTCATCTGTTCTGTGGTTTATAAGTGAAGGATCTTCTCTGTGACTGCAAAGGCAAAGCTGCACAAGGGGGGTTCGGGGCCAGGGGCACCTGGCTTCTGAGGCTGTCCTCGATCATCTATAGAGAGGTACCATGGCAATAGAGCTGTACACAGTAATTAGGCCTAATTGTTGTGAGGTTTTACTCAAAGCACCAGAAGCTAAAAATAGGTCCATTTGTTCCCTGATGCAGGTGTAGCAGCTGTGGAAGTGCTCCTGGCTGTGAAAGGGGCAGCATAACCCAGTGCTGAAAACATGTGGTTGGATGCATCTATTCATGGAAGTGACTATGGCTGAACATCCCCACTTGGACCAAAATTCTTCTGTGTCCAACCAAATAGAAAGTCAACCATTTATATCTGCTTGGCTCTCTTTTAGAACTATCTTTGAAAGCATAGAACGTTTGAAAATCATAGCACGCCTGCTTATCTGTGGTATAGAAATGCCCATTTTCTTTGCAAAAATGTGGATAAAGATTAAAGGGCATAAGTAAATCAACCGGGGAGATACATTTCTGGCAAACATACAACTTTTTATGTGTTCCATAAGTTCTAAAGCTTCTTTTCATTCAAATGGATTATGTTTTGATTTGTGTGTGGGGGGGAAAGGGAGGTGCTGGGAATCTAACCCAGGGCCTTCTGTGTGCTGGGCAAGAGCTTTACCATAGAATTACTCTCCCCGCCCAATAATTTTTAAAGATGACATCTAATTAAACACAATGAAGATTAGTCATTACAGAGGTCATATTTTAAATCAGTCTTGTCATAAAAGAAACATCATGATTGTAAGATGTATATTAGTTAATTTGACTATCTTGGCTGAATTTATTTGAATGCTCAATATCTATTGTGTAATAGGACATTTTTCATGTGGTTTGTAGCAGGTAGGACCACACATTAGGTTTAACAACTATGTTAAGACTTAACAACAAAGTAATCAAATACTTTCCCAGTTAATACATTGGCATAAGGTTGGGAAGCACATGTTTTCTGGCTGCTCCAAGCTGGTACAGTTTCACATCTTGGTGTCCTTTCCCTCTGCTAACCCTGCCCTCCATCTGATCTGATGAATAACTGCCTGCATATCCCCTCTCATGCCATCTCTTCACTGAGTGGCCCCAGGCTCATCTTTGCTGCCTCCTGTATGCATTTCCCTCCTCACAACTGAAGTCCCTTATTGCTCTTGTGTGTATAAGATTCCCATGAATTGTGCCTACTCTGAGAGCACAGAGGGGCTGCTTTTGTCTCTGTTGCCCAAGTGCCTGGCAGTGTACCTTACCCAGAATAAGTGCTCAGCATGCACTTGCTGAGTGACAGGGAATAGAATGATTAGAGGTGTTCCCTGTGGACATTTAGGAGTCTTGCATTATAGGTGCTCAGAATCTAAAGGAAACTTTGATTTGGCTTGGACCTTAGGTACCATTTAACTCTGTACCTCACTTTTAAAGAATGTACAAATAATCAGGGGAAGGCAAACAATCGTATATGTGTGTGTTTGTGTGCACCTGTGTCAATGTGTATTTGTGTGTGCATATGTGTTTTGCGTGCAGATGTGCATGCAGGTGTGTGAGTGTATTGTGTGTGTTGGTGTGTGCATGTGTGTTATGGTTTTCTTCTGAACATATCATTGCTGAGGATTGAACTGGTAATCAGGAAACTTGAGTTTTCTTCATTGTGATTATCTCAAACTCTTGAATTTCCCTGTTTGCTCCTATACTAATCATTAGTGAGGGAATATTCTTTTGAGTGCCTTTATAACTCTATCATTTACTAAGTCTGATCATTACTCCGGCATTTGATCTTAACATCAGATATGTGTGTGGTGGTCTAACAAGCCCTGTTTTACTTTGCATGTTAGGAAACTGAGTTTCAGGATTCTGGCTAAGGAAGGGGAATCTAAAACCAGAATCATTTGCATCCTGGGTACTTTCCTTAAAAATATCCCATACATTGTGATTTCTAGGTGATTATTTTCCCCCAGATAAACAGGTCTGAACTTTTGCCAGATTTGGGGAATAGTTTTTACTGTCAAAACATTTTGGTCAGTTGCCAATTTTCTTTCTAAATTAGGCAAATATTACTGGGATATATTTACTTTATATAGAAGTTCAGAAAGAAGCCTGGAAATTGACTTGAGGTTTCACAATTCCCTGCCCATCTGAGATTGGGGGACTTGAGCCACAATAAGGCAAAGCTGTGTGTTATACAAATTCAGTTGCTATGGAAATACTTGGAGTTCTTGTAATCAACTAGATTTTTGGAGGGTCCTAGTGTCCATATGTGCCTTTTCCCTTTTGAGGGTAAAGCTCCCTGAAGTAGACATTTTAAAGGGATTCTTTAATCTTCCCTAACAGCGCTGACAGCAAATTTTCTTTTTTTTTTTTGGAGGTACTTGGAATGGAATCCCCATACATGCTAGGCATGCACTGTACCACTGAGTTACATCCCTTCCCCACGAAGGTGCTTTTATAGTGGGCTTTCTGTGACCTACTGTGTGCATCCTTTCCAGGGGATGGCCCTGGTGCAAGCTGGTGACCACTTTGGGAATACTAGAGTCATGCTGATTAACTTTTCTCCCAACAAAGGGGATACATTTCTTCCTCTTTTCCAACTCTCTTTCCACCCTCTCTATTAAAATTACCAAGTGAGCATGTTTGGAAGATGTGATACTTGAATCAGATTTGTAAAAAATAAAGTCAAAAGATTGTTCACTTTTTACTTTGCCATTATCATGATACTTAAATTGTTTTAAAATAAGTTATATAAAAAACTGAACATTGAACTAAGGAACAGCCCGAGGTGTGAAACATATAACATGGGCCCCTTGCTTCATCCAGCAGCCTCCAAGTTCCACCTCACAAGTAATCACTCCCATGTCAGAAGAGCAAATATAGAGTGCACAGAAGCTCTGTATTGATGTGACCTAAAGAGAAAATGGAAATAAATTCGAGGCACTGAAACGAAGTTGCTTGCAGGACCAATTTCATCAATTTATATTAGTACACTGTTTTCTCACCTGTAATCTATTGTCCAAACTGGTGTCTTATGACTTCCTCTGTTATCAAATTTTAGTTTTGAGTGCTCTGGTTCAGTCAGTAACACAGTAGTTCTGGGGATGTTTGAGATTAAAATGGCCAGTTCCCATTCACATGCCAGTCTACAATGTATGGGCAGAGGAATTCTTAGTCTTAAGTCACAGATGTGGCAGTATTTATACAAAGCCTGCAGATGTTGTACATGCAGTGTCACAGCATGTGAGGGTCATGGGCTATGAAACCAGATAGATATTTACTACTTCAAGCATCTATAATTTAAGAAAATGCTTTTAAGTTAAGATACCTATGAATTGGGGATGATATCCCCTGTTCTTTGTTAAGTCTGCTGTCAGAATTTTTTTAATTAAAAATCATAAATTTACATAGGGCAATGTTGTTTGATTCATTCTATTATTTTTTCCCTTCTCCTCACCCCTCCCACCCCACTTTCCCCTCTATACAGTCCTTCCTTCCTCCATTCTTACCACCCTCCTTATCCCTAACCCTAAACCTAACCCTAACCCTAACGCTAACCCCTCCTTGCTGTCAGAATTGAATGAGGTTATCCACATTAAGTACCTAAGACAATGTCTAGACATACTCTCTTCCTGGTCTTCAGCTCATTGTGTTTATTTTCTGGGATTTTATTTGCATGTGTATATACTGGGTGGCTAGCTTGTCACCTAACCTTCATTCCCTAGATTTTCCTCTATAAGTCTGTATTACCAAACCAGGACTAGTGACTGAAGTGTTAGGGTTTCATTGTCAAAATCACTTTGGATTTCACTCAACTCTTGGGTTTCAAGTCATATAATTAAAAACCATGGACTACCAGTTTTCTCTGTGAACTTTTGAAAAAAAAAAAAGAGGAGAGGCAACTCACCATTGGATACTAACAGCTCAAGGGGGATGACTGTTTGGTTAAATTAAGCACTAAATAAGATGTATGTTGCCACAGGAAACAAAAGGTCAACCACAAATGAAGTACAAGAGGGTGGTCTTAAGCCCACCCCTGCCCACAACAAATTCCTACTTCTAGTATAAATTAAGATGAAGGAAGAAATCATTTTATTTCCACCTGAAACCACAGTGAAAAGGCCAAATAAATTCAAAGACTATAAATCCCTAAATGGTGGATTATGTTTCTCTTCTTCCTAAATACAAAAGGGGAGGGTGTCACTTTCTACTGTGAGACAGATCAGAGCTACTAGGTAAGAGCACTATTATAGAGTTTTGATCTTTATTTGAAACACCATTTGCTGGGAACTAGACCAACAAGGACGTGAAAACCCAGAAGATAAGAAGATAATCCTTTTTTGTAAAATCCTGTGCTCCACAATACTCAGAGTAAAATTAGCAAAGATTAATCAAGTTCAAGGTGTTTAAAGGAAAATCCTAAGTTTATATCAAACAAATCTTGCCCCTCTGGTTTTGTGAGAGATCTGATTTTCTAAGTGTCATTTCATTCTTATTGACAGAATTTGCTATTTGTGAAGTTTAGGAAGGTTGAGCTGAGTTTTCTTCTTGTACTGAAATCAGTACACAATTTATACTTTCAGAGAAGGTGGGGAGCAGCTATAAGGGATGAACAACTTTCTCCCTTCTTTTACAGATGAGGAAACTGAGGCCCAAGCAGGTGAGTCACTTAGGACTGGCAGCACTTTAATCTCAGCTCAGGGATGTCACCTCTGCCAGGATGCTAGAACAGGCTGTTAAATTTGATGACTGTTAAAACATGCATGTCAAAAGTCACAAAGAGAAAGAATAAAGATAAGACAAATGAAAAACTGACTTACCAAAATATGTTAGTTAGAGGTTGGTTCAATCACCATAATATACAAAGAGTACTATGGTAAGAATAACCACAACTCTCAAGGGAAATCTAGGTAAAGGGAGCAGTTCCTCTACTGGTGGAAGAGGAAGAAAATGTGCTATTTACCTGTGGATAGTAATAAGAAAATGCAAATGAAAACAATAATGAGCTTTCCTTTTTGTGGAATAAGTAGACAAAATATGCAGATGCCTGGGGGGGTGAAGCCAGACTTTGTCCTGGGTCCAGACAGATACCTAGAACAGACTCCAAGTGATTTCAGTGATAAAATATAAGTTCATTTCCAGTATGCATTCTGCAGAGTAATAAATGAATATCTTTATGAAGGTATTGATCACTACATTATTTACAACAGTCCAAAAGGGAGTGATTTACATACATTTCATTATGTTCATGTAAGATATTATGCATACTAAAGATCTTTAAAGAATTTTATGTTATATGAAGCACAAAGTGTTCAGCATAAGGGTGATCCCTAAAATATTAAATTGTTTCACACATATAACATAAAAATGTGAAGCAATTCACCAGAGTACTAACCAATATTTATCTCAAGATAGTGGGATATTTGTTTACTTTTTCAAACTTTACACAATAAACTGGAATTATTTGTATAATTAGAAAAAGGAATGCACTCATTTAAAAATAATTTGCAAAGTTAAATTTAAATTAAACACATTTTTAGAGTACCTTGATTTGCTATAAATTTAAAGATTTGATATCAGCAAATCCCCTGTGTTCAAGATTCATCTTTTGTAGATCACATGAAATAGCTGCCTCATATTTCATAATGATGTTATTATTTGGTGTTCTTTGAATTTAGGATTTATTGTTTTAATATTCCGGCAACTTATTCATACCAAAAATAATCTGTTTAAGTACTTTTCCAAGCTGCTTCCAAATTTTCCAGGAGCCTTGAAAAGAGGAACAATCTAAATATACATACTAGAATTCATTCCTTCTCAGTTTTCCAATGTTTATTTGAGGTACTAAGGACTTTATGTGCCCATTAGTCCATTTTTCACTACCATACTGCAATGCCCTAGGCAGGATTATATATAAAGCAAAGAAGTGTATTTTGGCTCATGATTCTGGGTCCTATGTCAAATGCCCAAGTCTGGTAATGAATTTCCTGCTGGAAGAATCTCCAGGCAAAGAAACAAGGAGCATACATGTGTCTGGTCTCTCTCCATTTTCTTATAAAGCCACCAAGATTCAATAGTCACCTCCCAAAGATCCCTCTTCTAAAATCTATAGTGGGATTACGTTTCTATCCTCTTCGTACCTCATAATGGGGTTTGCAAATCAGCAAAAACCTTGGGAGTCACTCCAACCATATGCAAGCTACAGCATGTGACCTATGCACTGTCTTTAATGTATATGTCTGACGTCTTCCTTCTAAGTTGCCACCCTTATCCGAATCACTTGCTCGTGGCTGACTAGCTAGCTAACACTTCCACTTGAGGGAACAGTTTCTCTTTGCTTTGTAGGGTGTTTATTTCTCAGAACTATGATCCTGGAAGGAGGCAGTTCATATCTCATGAGGTGATTATTCTGGCAGAGGGGGTCAGTCTCATCATGGGTGATCTGCCTGCAAGGCGCCACTGTTCTTAAGAGGTTTAGGGCAGTGACTGGATACTTCTAGGAGCCACTTCATCAGATTGTAAAGGCTGGCAGTTGAATATCCCTGCAGGGCTTACAGATACCTTAGTTATTCTTATCTTTGTGTCTTCAGCCTTGAAGCAGGAGGATTATCAGCTTCAGATGATCACTTCTTAAATGGTTAACATGTCTCTGTGCAGAGTTGAGCAGGAGTCTGACCCAAAGTTTAAGGTAATAAAGGAGATAGATACAAAGGAAAGTCAGAGATGCCAAGCTTTATCCTCTTTTAGTTATCCTTGGGCAGAATCAAGTGAAGAGTCATTGCTTTTAGTAAAAGCAACTTTTAATTCTGTGTTATAAGTACACCTTCTGATTTTTATTAGCAAGGAACTGAATGCATTGGAACAATACTGACACTGATATTCAAGGGACCGTTTCTGTTCACTTCTGAAAATAGGGGTCTTCTGAAAATTTGCTTCTCTTTTCCTAACATCTAGGCTTATGATAGCATTATACAAATATTAGTAAAATTAGATGGAGTGCAGAGTCCTATTTTCAATGTACATTTCTAATTAAATGCACTGATGATGGAAAATATGCTAAGTGAATTCATGGGTTGGAGGGTGATGCAGGTGCAGTGTTCTACAGAGTAGTTGATGGTCTCAAAGTCCCAAATCCATACCTTAATTTGTTTTCTGTGGTTGCTGCTTCCTCTACAGAGTCCTAAAAATTGACACCCACCTCCAGGCAGGACTGACATGTGGGAGATAGAGTTGATAGCCCTATGGAGATTAATTACTTAATGTAGCACTCTATGGAAATTCACTCCATTGTGGTAAAAGATGTGCACTGTTGCAGTCCTTTAAAATGCAGATTAGCTGGGAGAGAGAAAACACACACACACACACACACATTCACAAATATTTGCAATATTTGCATTGGAGTTTGCATGCAGGATTTAGGAAGATCTTCGGGGTTAGGAATTGGAAGGAGGAAAATACAAGGGGAGGAAGTGAGAGATCTGCAGTCCCTTAGCATGGGAACCTGGGACTGATGCCCGTATGGCTTGTGTACATGATCTGCAAAAGGCTAAGCCTGAGGGTAACTGCTAAGGCAGGGTGGCACCTTCAGCTCCTGCAGGTGGGCTCACTTAGGTCGGCAAACCCTGAGCCTTTGGAAGAAGGGTAGTGGGAGAGCACTTGTCAGAAATGTTCAGAGTAACAGATTGCTCTAGGATGAAAATGATGAGGCGATGAAAAAGAGCATAAAAGTGGCTATAGGGAGAATTACGTATAAGGAACAAGTGACAGTGCTCACACTTGGATCTGATTTATCAGACAGATATCTGGCTTGACTCAAGCCCTCCAGCTCTGCTCTGGGATTCTGAAGCTCCTTTCCTGGGTTGCGAGTTGTAAGCAGGTTTGCCAGGCTTTCCTGACAGATTCCTGTGGGCTTATGAGGATCACCCGAAGAGGCTTCCACTGCCACGTGGTCCTGGCTCAGTGCAGGATGGCTTTGGGGAAGGTGACATCTCCCTCTAGCAGCACCAACTCAGAAACACTGTAAAATTTTTTAGAAATTTATTTTAGTTGCTGATGGATACAATACTTTTATTTTGTTGTATATTTTTATGTGGTGCTGAGGTTGAACGCAGTGCCTCACATGTGCTAGGAAAGCGCTCTACTACTGAGCAGCAACCCCAGCCACTCAAACTTTGTAGATTCTTGCTTGAGCATTATTTGATCATATCCAATTTCTGTGACCAGAACTGGAGTCCTCACAGAAGGTGGTCCTTGGGCCTCAGTTTCCCCAGCCTACAAAATGAAAGTGTTGAACAAGACACTAAGACCAGTGGTAGTTTTAATGGTATAAGTGCTTTCAGTGGGAAATAATCAAATCATTTCAAGTATTCTGACCTTTTTTGGTTTTTGTTTTGCATGAAGAGTTTGAAAAATACTGGCATTCACTGCAGAACACAGGAAAATGGTTCTTGTGCTCTTTTTTTTTTTTTTTAATTGAATTTTCTCTTTTTTAGCTTCCTGTTTTAGGAGCCAGTGTTGGAGAAAGATATGTCAACGTGTTTAAGAGCAATTCTGCTCAATGTACCTGAAGAACGTTAGTTCTTAAATGGAATAATAATTATTTGCTTTTTACCTGTGTGTTCTAATTGAGCACACTGAATATAGTTCTTCTTTGAAACTGTGATTCTCAAAGGATTTTGAGCAACTCAGTAATTTTTCTATAAATTGCTGAAGCAAAGGTTCTTTTTGTTCTGAAGGTCTTCATCTCTGTTAAATATAAAATGCTTAATGATTAAACAGTTGCTCAGTTGAATAAAACTTTGAAAAGGTGTAGTGCTGCTTCCCATTGTTGAAGTTAATCAAATTATTATCCCTTAGGAATAATAAAGACAGGGATAAAATGATTCATTAGCCCTGTTTGGTATGATTTGTTGTAAGAAAGCATTATAAAATATTGTCATTATGACAATACTAGCATATTTAAAAAATACTTGGTCCCCTCAGCCAGGACCTTTTCATCACTTAAGGAAAATGACATGATCAATTAGTGCTTGAACGTAGCATATTTGAGAGTTGTGGGTGTGAGAGGGAACTTGCACCACCTGGCCAAAAGTGGACTGGGCTGGCCAAGAGGTTATAGGAGAAGAGAACCTATTATTCCCCTGCTGATTCTGGAGGAATCCAAAGAAGCCAAGGTGTTTCACATGTTTAGGTCTCAGGTCTGGGGTGAATGGCAGGGCTGCACACAAATCAGGACAGGCTGCCAGAGGAGTCAAGGGGCATACATTTAAACAGTGTTCTGAGAAGGAGACTAGGGCTTTGACATCAGCCGTTAACCTTTTCACTGGGCCTTGATTTCCTTCAAGGAGGAGTGTTTTATTCGGCTTGTACTGCTATACGCAGAATACCATAGACTCGGTAATTCATAATGAACAGAAATTTATTGGCTCACAGTTTGGAGGATAGTCCAAGATTGAGGGGTCAGCATCTGGTGAGGGCCTTTTTTTTTTTTTTTTTTTTTTTTTTTTTTTGTCATCTCATAGCAGGAGGGCAGAGAGTGGTGTGGGGATGATGAGATACCATGCACTCTGAACTTGCCCCCTTATAACGAACTCATTTCCACAATAATGGCATTAATCCCATTCGTGAGCATTGAACCTTCCAAGCTAATTACCTCCTAATAGTCATACTTCTTAGTACTGTCACAATGGCAATTATATTTCATCATGATTTTGTTGTGGGAGGGGCAGGGATGTTGAAACCATAGCAAGGAGGTTGTTTATGAATACCAAAGGTGTTCCATGGATGCCCTATGGTAGGTAAATCTGCCTTTCCTGTGTCCAGAGAGGTGGCAGAGCTCCATGGGAAAAATGTGCAAACCTTAACATACTGGTGGCATCCTGGGCAGAGCTACTGCTGGCTTCATGTCATGGGGCCTTGCCTCTGTTCGGTCTTCAGTGTCCTCCCAGCTGCTTTCCTTCCTCATGTAGAAATTCCATCTTGAGGTCATGCTTATATGTCAAGAACTCAAATCCAGATCTGTCAACTTCTCCTCTCAGGCCTGGGTGTCCTAGTGCCCCTCTGGCCCCTCCCTTTGTTCCTTTAGGATTCTTATCTCATTCAGGTTGAAATCCAGAATTCTCACACAGTCCCCTCAGCCTCACATGATCTGGTCCTGTTCTATTGCATATCCTACCCTTTTACTCTCCTGTCAGTCCCATTGACTCTTGTCTTTGGATTCACTGAAACTGCTAAGTGTACTCTTGTCTCAGCACCTTTCCCTATACTCTTTCCCTGGCCTGGAATATCCCTTTCCAGCATCATGTGATTCTCATTTGTGCTTAACTGTTGCATTTGCCCATTCCATCAAAAATAGCATTCTTCTGCATTGTTACTCCTGATTCTTTGCATTTTTCTTTAAAGCTAGTGACACATTCTTTAGTTCTTTGTTTTTAACTTGGCTGTACAACTGGAAGAGGGTCTTCATTGTGCTCAGTCTATTTGTGTAGCTGTGCCTGTCCTACAGGGCATCTCAACAGCCAGTGGTTAAATGAAGTATGATGGGTTTCCTCTACATTATGTGTCATGACTTTTCTTAAAAGTGATGCTTACACCATCTTCTCAGCTCATTTCTGTCTGGTTCTCCTAGATGTAACTACTTCCCTTTCTGCTATTCCGTTGTCTTTTCCCTGAATCACGGGCTCTCTGAAAGGTTGGCCAAGTGACTTATAGGCATTCATTTGCTCCAGTGGTCACTATTTCTTTAAAATCCACTCTGTCCTGTTGGAGTGCCTCCCTATTCATAGCTCTGCTGCTGCCAAGCTCCAGAGCACTTTTCTGTGTTTTCTTCATTGATGCAGGACCAAGCCTCAGTTATCCACTTGTATTCTGTTCATGTTAGTAGCTCCCCTCTGGAGCTTCCAGGTATGTCTGCAAATGCCTTCATCAAGATTCCTACTCTATTGTAGAATTGTTCAGGTTTATCTCCATGTTAACTCCTTGGCAGTACACATTCTTAACTCACCAGGAAACGGGCCAACTTGGTCTGGAAGCTGAGGAATCAAAGGGGCTTTTGATTGACTTTTGTTGTCCCTCAAGGAGCTTTTAATGTGAAATAAGCCAATTCCCAAAAAACAAAGGCCAAATATTCTCTCTGATATGTGTATGCTAACACACAAGAAGGCGATAGGGAGAATAGAAGTTCATTGGATTAGACAAAGGGAAATGAAAGGATGGGGGGGGATGGGAATAAGAAAGACAGTAGAGTGAATGGGACATAACTTTCCTATGTTCACATACGAATACATGACCAGTGTAACTCCACATCATGTTCAACCACAAAAATGGGAAGTTACACTCCATGTATGTATGATATGTCAAGATATACTCTATTGTCATGTATATTTAAAAAGAACAATTAAAAATAAATAAATAAAAATAAATAAAATTATAATAGAAATAATAAATAGGAGCTCTTAGTTCAACAGAACAGAGTAGAATACAGAAGAAAAGGATCACTACTCTTGCAGCATTTAGTAGAATGTGATTGAAATTAATGGAGGAGCCTAGCTGCTTCTGAGGCCTGAGCAATTCAGCAGATCCTATGTGGGTGGATGTGGCTGGTTTGCTTAGGGACCTATGTGGGTCCTGATAGGGTTTTAGAAATTCTCTTCTAATGGCTTTAGGCCAGAACATGAGTATTGCATTTTTACCAACGATAGGGCTAGGGATATAGCTCAATAGTAGTGTGCTTGCCTAGCATACATAAGACCCTGGGTTTGAGCTCCAGCATTGGAGATAATAAAGGAAATGAAACAAAAAACATCCAGGACAGCACACGGGCATGTAGTCCACCAAATCACTAGTTAACAGGTTCAGGGACCTGGAACTAGGAGCCTTTGCAACTCTTTATTCAAGAAAAAAATGAGGAGGAAACATGGGGTAGATAGCTCACCTGTGGTTGAACTAGATTCCTCAGATTTTACTAAAAGTAAAGATGATTTTATAGTATAGAGTCAGAGTAAAATCTATTTTTTAAGGACAGAAATAAGGAATTATAAATGTAATACAGGCCTTCTATATTGAGATATAGACATATTGCTCTATCCCACCTTGATGAAAAAGCCATTCTTGGCTCTAATTTAGTCTGGACTGGGTACTTTCCAAAGAATGGCAATGGTATCATGGACACAAAATACTTTATGTGGAGGAGAATACAAAATATTTGTTGTATTCCATTGAGGGATCCCACAGCCTTTTTTATCAAACCTGATGGGTCAGGATGATGTTCCTCAGTGTGTTTGGTCTCCTGTGGCTCTACCAATTATCTTATATGGCAGGGCTGGCATTTGTGGATTCTGATGGCAGAAGAATAAGGTCCCTTTAAGATGGAATAATATTCAACTGAAGAAATTTTATTAATTTTTAAGTGCAGTCCTTTATTCTGAGGCTCATGAAACCATAAGTAGTTATACAACTTTTTTTTTTAAATTACATGATGTCATGAAAAATGTCAGGGTTTGAAAATAACACTCATAACATAGAACTTTTTATTTTTCACTGAAATTGTAAATGAAAATATTAAGGTTTTCTTTTCTTTCATTAAATTGTCATATATAGTATATACATGCACACATGTAATCTATTTATATGCATTATATATTGCACACAATGTATATGTACATGCTATTTTACATACACACTGTGATATGTGTGACTGGGAAAAAAAAGTTTGTCTGCTCTTTTTAGCTGCTTGAATTAAAATCTGTTCTGTCAGTTTCTTATTCAAACACCAATATGTTTCTTCCACATACACTGTACAAAATATAAAGTTCATCTTCTGAACATGCATCACCAAGTCATGTTAGATGAGCCAGGAAACTTAGCAGATCTTTTATTGTCTCTTGGGATGTAGCCAGGAGGAACATACTGGATTTTTCCTCCCAGCAAAGTCACTGGTCACACATTGATGGCATTTATTGGCCTAGACAAGAGCCAGAAGAGTGGATGGTTGTACCATGAAACGTGACCAAGGAAGACTGTGGGACTTATTTTTGCAAGGATGAATTTGAGCATGTTTATAAGCAGAGGAAAGCATCCAGCAAAAAAAAAAAAAAAAAAAAAGAAAAAAAGAGAGAGAGAGAGAGACTCACAGCCACAAAGAGAGGGGCAAGAGACTGGAGGAGTGGTTTGACTATCTCTGCTTCCTCTCTTTTGGTCGGTTCCTATACCTCATTTACATTTTAATACTAAACATCAAAGTGGATGACTTGCAGATTACCTGATATCTCCTAGATTTTCAGTTTCATCTTCATCTGCTGTATGTCAGAATGCTCACTGTCCTTCAAAGCTCAGCCTAAATGCCACCTTTGGAAGGTTCCCTGATGCCTCCACCTAGGAGCCTCAGTTTCTTTGCTCTGATCATCCTTAAGCCTGTGTCTCTTTCAGAGCAGTTTTCTTTCCTGCTGTGTTGTATAATTTTTTGTGTCCTTCACATAAAACCCAGTTGATGATGGAACCACTAACGTGTTATTTGTTTCAAAATCCAGCTCAATTTCTGCCTCCTCTCTGGAGCATTCTGAGCTTCCCATATCTGCATTGTTTTTGTCTTTTTCTGACTCTTCTAAATGTATTACTTTATAAAATAATGAATTGCTCCCTTCTTTAGTTACTGATCACAATGTTCTACAAACTTCTGAACTAATGGATGGATTTTAGTAGAGGACTTCTCTCAACATAGATGTGTTAAAAAATGCCTTCAAAGATCACTTTATTCATGGGGTTTTGTCTATTGTTCTAGAAAGAGCAGTAAGCAACTTCCAAAACCAGATACCTTCATTATTAAATATACTTTAAAGAATCCACAGCAGTGCCAGATTAAGTGATTAAAAAGTAATCAACTGTGCTAGAAACCTAGGACATGTTAGTTTCTATATATCAGTATGTGTGTTTATTATCCATGATATTCATAGTGAAAAAGGAAACTTTTGTCTTTAAAATGAGTTTCTAAGAAGTAGTACTGTTCTGTTTTAAGAGAGACACAGGGACATACATTTGAGGAGGTAAAGGTCTCTATGTTTCTCTTCAGTTAAGTAATTGAATACTATGGTATTCCATAAGAAATCAGAGTTGTCCCCTGCAATTCGTACAGTCTCAATAACACCTCAGAGCTCTTCGGGACTGTTCCACTGCTACACAGAGGAAGAAAGGTTCTATTTGGGACCTCAGTATAACAAGAATGTGCTTTAGAAAAATGGGTGTGTCCTTGTTTCTATTTTGAAGGGATTGTATAGATTGTGTCTATATCATAGATAGTTGCTTTGTTCTTTCTGCCCCTGTTTTAAATTCAATATTTTTAGTTGAATTCAAGGAAACAGAGTAGAAGGGTATTTTCCAGAGGTTCTGGGGTGAGAAAATGTTAGACAATTGATCAAAGGATAACAGACTTTCATTTATCAGAGATGAATAAGTTCTGGAATGTACCACATGGTGACAGCAGTTAATAATAATGTATCATATACATTAAATGTGATTACAGTATATGTGAAATTTTTGTACTACACATACAAAAGGATAACTGAGAGATGACTGATATGTTTATTAGCTTGATTGTGGTAAGTTCACAATGTATATCAAAACCTCACACTATACCCCTTGAATACGTACATTTTTAATCTATCAATTATACTCAATAAACTGGAAGAAAATGAATGAATCCAGCATTTTTAATACATTAGCAGTGCCTCTGAGTTTCCTCGTAGTAATAACTGAGCATCTATTTTAGACTAAAAACAATGACCTTGAGTCTTTGGAAACATTGCAATACTTCTTAGTCTCATCAAGAATGTAAAAATACCTATAAAAATATTTTGGTTTAAAATAAATAGATGAAAGAGACTATATGAAAGTCCCTCTGTGTGTCTATGTGAGGACTCAGTTTTCTTCCTGCTTTTTTTTTTTTTTACTTCAAATACAGAGAGAGGTGAAATTATTTTTTTGTGTTAAAAAGGAAAAAGGATATTATACTTTTACAGACGCTGAATCTGAAAACTGTGTTTGTTAATTCATAATTTGTCCTCTTCCCCACAAAATGTTTCACCCTGGGGCTTTGCGCTGTTCTGAAGACATCTGGAGCTATGATGGCCTGTGTCCTAGAAAGCTTCACACCAGGAACCCACAGGGAGCTATAAGCTTAGTGGAACCCAGGCTGAATAGAAATGATTTTTCATGAGAAGACTGCTGCAGTTACACAAATGAAGTGTTTTGTACCTGGCAATAGCTGTGTAATGAAGGCTCAGGCAGGAAGTTTTCATATTTCATGATATACCAGAGAGGGGCAGGTGACAGGTACTCAGTGGGATGCCTACTCCACCCTTCCAAGGAGATATAGAGCAAAGAAGAGAAGCCGGTCTGCACACTCTGCTTCTTATATCCCTGTGTACCTGAGGTTCTGCTGATGATCATCCTAGAGTCCAGGCCACCTGATATCACATGATGCTCTTGCTGCCTGGGTATTGGCAAGGTTCACCATCCTTGTGAAGAAACCTATGCCTAACTCTTAAAATAGTTTTCTGTGAGATTTCTGTGCCAATGCAAAAAAAAAAAAAAAAAAAAAAAAAGTCACATATGCCTGGCAAGAAAATTAATGCAAAACCATCTTATGGGAAACTTGGAAATACTGAGAAGCAGTCACAGGATAGAGGAAAAGTATAAAACACTCTGTTACTTCTACTTTAGGCACAGGATCAGACAGCACAGAGACAGCACTGATGGGGACCGTAGTCTGTGCAGAAACCTGGAGGCTAATCCCTATGACTGGATCCGGGGCAAGACACTTCTCCTAAGTGTGTCCAGGATTCATCTGACACATATTCTCCTAATCAACTTCTCAGGCTAAGAGTGAGAATCAGATCAGATGGAAAATAAAGAAGTTTTTGAAGAAACACAGAATTGCTATAAATACTAAGAACATAAATTATAATGATTCTGATAATGGATGAGATGAACTAACAAGAATGAGATTTGCTTTTGTACCCGAAAGAACCAATTTTCCTGAGTGTTTTCTTTTTTTAACCCTAAAAAACAAAATATAAAATATATGAAACAATAGTGTTCAAAACACTGGGTATCAGATAACAAATTATTGTGATCCTCAGAGATAAAAAATAAGCAAATGAGACTCTAATAAGTCCCCAGTTCCCTGCCTTTGGCATTTTTGGGATATGGTACAGGAGTGGGAACCCATGGAGGGCCTGTTGCTCTCCACATGTGGAAAAGACAAAGCCGAGTGTCTGGGGAGACTAAGACAGCTAGAATTCACAAGAAAGATGACCTGAGGGGAGAGGGCGCTCAGAGAACCCCAGAGATTTGCAGTGTGTCCTCTTCTAATAATCAACAGAATAGTCAAATCAGTGCCAGTGTTGAGGAAACTTACAGAGGCCAGGGGTAGAACAACCCTAAAAGGGCCTGCCAGCTCACACAGCATTAGGGGCTGCCTAGCCTGCCTGCCAGACTGGCAGCTTCTTGACATATGGGGCATGGGGAGGAGTATCATTCAGTAGAGAAGATGGAGAATAATGGATCATAGATTGCGCCACACTCTGGTCTCATCTAATAAATCTCTTTAAAAAACACTTTTATGGGTACTGAGGACTGAACCCAGGGGTACTTTCCATTGAGCTACATCCCCAGCCCTTTTTATTTTGAGACAGGGTCTTGCTAAGTTGCTGAGGCTGGTCTTGAACTTGTGATCCTCCCAATTTTCCCAATTTGCTGTGATTGTAGTCATAAGATATTGTGCCTGACCAAAAAAAAAAAAAAATATTTTCTAATTTTTAGCTTTAATCTAATAGGTCTTAAAAATAGGATCCAAAAGAATATTTCCAAAATAAATAAAATGTGTCCCAGAAAAAGATCAAATATTAACAAAACTATATAGCACCTAGCAATGTAAAATTTATAATATTGGGAATTTAATTAGAATTTTCCAGCCATACACAAAAACCTTAAAATTGAACCAGAAAAAAAGAAAAAAAAAATCAGAATTTCTTCAGGATTGAAAAAAAATGTTAGGATTAATAATTGAGTACATTTAAACAGTTATTATAGGGCTTCTGGTTCTGGCTGGGATGGAGAACTTGTTCCTCCCAGGTTCTCATCTCTCACAACTAAAAATTCCTGGATATAGTACAAAGAACATAAGTAGGAAAGCTTTGAAAGAGAGAAGAAAGAAGTAGTGCTGTCTGGGGATCATGAGCAAGGTAGTGGTGGCAAAGACTAGTTGCCACTCTGCTTCTCCTCATTCCCCAAAACTGTCAGTGGGGTCCACCAGGGAGCTGGATTCCCACTCCTACCAAGAGCAATAAATCAGTATGAGTTGCTGCTATGGTTCGAAGGTGTCCCCACAGTTTGTGTGTTGGGCACCTAATACCTAATGCCATCGGGGTGGAACCTTTAAGAGGTGATTAGGTCTTCAGGCTGGATTAAGGCTATTATTGCTGGAGTGGCTTAGTTTGCATGAGTGTGGATTTGTTATAAATCAAGTTTGGCCTTCTTGCTCTCTCTTGTGCATGCTGTCTTACTTTTTGTAATGGGATGACAGCAAGAAAGTCCTTGTCAGTTGCCAGCAACTTGACATTGGACTTCATAGTCTGAAGAACTGTAAGAAATAAATTTCTCTTCTTTATAGCTCATTCTGTGGCTTTCTGTTATAGCAACACAAAATAGGCAAAGACAGTAACCTTTTGCCCTTTACCTACCTAATGTCATTGGAGATTGTTATGGTTTAGATGTGATGTCCCCCAAAAACTCATAGATGAGACAATGCAAGAAGGTTTGAAGGAGAAATGATTGGGTTGTGAGAGTCTTAACCCAATCAGTGAGTTAATCCCCTGATAAGGTATTAACTGAGTGGTAACAGAAGTGGTAGAGTGTGGCTGGAGGAGGTAGGAATCAGGGTGTGGCTTTGGGGTGAATATTTTGTATCTAGAGAGTGGAGCGTGTTTCTCTCTCTCTCTCTCTTCTCTCTTGCTCTCTCTCTTCCTCTTTCTCTCTTTCTTTATCTCTCTCTCTCTCTTTTTCTCTGCTTCCTGATGATGTGAGCTGCTTCCCTCTGTCACACTCTTCTGCCATGATATTCAGCCTCACCTCCAGCCCTGAGGAATGGAACTGGCCTTCTATGGACTAAAGACCTATGAAACCATGAGCCTTCAAACAACTCTTCCTCCTCTACAGTTGTGCTGGTTGGGTCATTTAGTCACAGCAGTGAAAAAACTAAGACAGAAATTGCTACCTAGAGAAGTGGGGTAGTTGCTATGACTAAGCTGACCATGTGTTTCAGAAGATTTTGGAGCTTTTTGGAATTGGTGTGAGGAATTTTGAAATGCATAGCAGTGCAATCTGGAAATGCCTGAGATTGTTGTAAGAGGAAATTAATGACTGATTCTGGTGGGAGCTTAGAAGATCAGAATGGCGAAAGGACCATGATCAGTGAAGACCTGGCTCAAGGGGTTTCAGAAGAGGAGGACTCTACTGGAATTTGGAGTAGAGGCCATTTGTGTTATGGCTGAGAAGTTGTCTGAATTTTGCCTGTGTCCTGAGACTTTCTGTGAGGCTGATTTTAGAAGCAATGGACTTCTAAATCTGGTGGAAGAAGTGTCTAGGCAGCATAGCATTCAGGCAGTGGCATGGATATTGCTGACAGCTTTTAGCCAAGTATATTGTGATAATCCGAAGAAGAGCAGAAAGTTTTGGAAAAAGTGAACTTGAAAGGCTGGAATAAAACTAGGGCTAAGGAAGTTGCAGTTTTTAAAGACATTACTGCCACTCAGTAATGCTAAAGACTTTGCCAAGAGACAATAAGAAAGATGGCTTGAGGATATCTCAGGAACTGGCAAGACCACATCTATCTCAAGCTCAAGGGAATAAAGGTGAAAATTCTCTTGAGAAGAGACCTGTGGAACACCCTTCTAGCATAAGGGGCCTAGGAAAGTTTTTCAACATGCTCAGCCACCCAGACACTCAAAGGCTACTGCAGCAAGGATCTCTGGAGGCTTGGCTACTGCTCGAGATGACAGCAGGCCTTGGCATCAACCACGTGGTCCTGATTCTGCAGGAGTGCAGGATGCTAAAGTTAAGGGGTCATGGAGGCTTCCACCAAGATTTCAAAAGACGGTCTTGGAGGCCAGGCAATGTGCAGCAGAGTTGGTGTCCCTGTGGGCAACTCTGGGAAGGCAAAGTGTGGAGATTTGAGGAGGAAGTCAAAGCTGCAGTGGAAACCCCTAAGATTAAGAAATGCCAGTAATGTGGGACATCTTCCTTGGAAAGTTGCAGGAATTGAGTAGAGACAAACCAATAGCAAGTCCACTTGGGCTGCAAGCAATAAGGCCACAGGCGCAGAGCTACACAAGCCCTTTGGAGAGAAGATCAGGATGCCATGTACCCCAGGTGCCAGACATGGAGCTGCAGGACCTGTTTCCCCAGCTGGATTTCAGTCTTTGGTTCTATCCCTTCTTTTTATTTCCCTCTTTTTGTAAATGGGAATGTTTACTCAGTACCTTCATATGTTGGATATTTGTAAATTTCTTTTAATTTTATAGGAGTTCACAATGTGAGAATGCCTTGAGCCTCAGGGAAGACTTTGGACTTGAATTTTGAGAAATCTTGGAACTGTTGAGAATATGGGGACTCTTGGGAATGGACTAAATGTATTTTGCATTGTTGTGTCCCCCCAAAACTCACAAATGAGACAATGCAAGAAGGTTTGAAGGAGAAATGATTGGGTTGTGAGAATTTTATCCCCATCAGTGAGTTAATCCCCTGATAGGGATTGAGTGGTAACTGAAGTGGTAGGGTGTGGCTGGAGGAGGTGGGAATTGGGCCATGGCTTTGGGGTATATATTTTGTATTTGGAGAGTGGAGACTCTCTCTCTCTCTGCTTCCTGATGATGTGAGCTGCTTCCCTCTGCCACACTTTTCTGCCATGATGTTCAGCCTCACCTCAAGCCCTGAGGAATGGAGCAGACCTTCTATGGACTAGGACCTCTGAAACTGTGAGCTCTCAAATAAACTTTTTCTCTTCTATAATTGTGCTGGTCAGACCCTTTTGGTCACCACAGAAGAAAAGCTGACTGTAACAGAGATCATCAGGATTTTCATCTTATATCCTAACTCAGAAGCATTGGGATCATCCATACCCCCTTTTCCCCAAGAAGGTTTCAATGGTACCAAGGAAACAGCTGAAACTTCCACCCCAATCCATCCTCAATGAGGCAATATCCCTGAAAGCCCCACTTTTATGAGGTTAATGTATGTGGGAGCCTTTGGGAAACTGAACATTCACACCTACCTGGCCCTCCAGCTATACTGCAACATGGGGACTGTGTGTTAGGAAAGAAGATTAAATGGGAGTCTTACCACAAAAATTCCCTAAACTAGCAGCAGATAATCAAAAAGTTTCTCGTAATACCAAGAACCAGGAAAATCACAACATGGATGAAAAAATACAACTAACAGATACCAATACCAAGATGAATTGGATGGTATAATTATACAAGGATTTTAAGGCAGCTGTTGTAAAAGTGCGTCAATGCACAATTACAGGCATTCTTGAAACAAATGAGGAAATAGAGGATCTAATCAAAGAAACAGATTTTTTTAAAAAGCAAAATTGTAGAACAGAAAAATATAATAACCGAAATAAAATCACACACACATTCTTGCTGAAGTGACTCAATTGTAGAGTGGGGAAGACAAAAATAGAATCAGTGAACTTGAGGACAATGCAACAATATTTACCCAGTCTGAGCAATAAGGAGCAAGTATACTGGGAAAAATCAACAGTGTCTTAGGGACCTATGTTACAAGGACAAAGGAGCTAACATCAATATTATAGGAGCTTCCAAAGAAGAGAACAGAGTGAGACTGAAAAGTATTTGGAGATGTGATGGCTGATACTTCCTAAATTTAGTGAAAGGGATAAACATGAAGACTTAAAGAAACCAAGTCAACCCCAAATAGGACAATTTCAAAGAAATCTATGCCAAGAAATATCATAAACTTCTGAAAACTTGAAATAAAGAATAAATCTTGAAAGCATCCAAATATGATATATATTCAAGGGAAACACTTATTCCAATGACAGAAAAACTTTCATGTGAAACCATGTAGGCCAGTAGAAAGTAATTCAATTGTTTTCAAGTACTGAAAGGAATGAATTTATCAATGGTGAGTTCTATACCCAGTGAAAATTTGGAGGAATAAATACAATCTCACACAAAGGAAAACTAAGAAAATTTGTTGCTAGCAAACATACCCTTCCAGTATGATGAAAGGAAAATTTCTAAATAAAAAGGAAATGATAACAGAGGTCTTGTACACTCAGAAGGAAAAGATCGTTAGAATACATTAAAATAGAGAGAAATATAATAGGTTTTTTTTATTTCTAATACTACCTTGATTCATACTAAAGGGTTGAAGCAAAAACTCTAACCTATTTGGTAAGATACTCAATATATGTAGGGGAAATGCTTTTAAAAATTCTTCTCAAAAGTAGGAGAATAGAGACTTTTAAATGAATGTAAGACTTTTACATTCCACCTGAGATGGTAAAATGTTGATACCAGTGACTGTGGTTGGTTATATTTGTATATTGCAATATCTAGAACAACTACTAACCAATCAATACAAATAAATACAGATAAATCAGTATAGAATCCTAGAAGTTTCAAACAGTTCACTGGAAATTAAACAAACAAGTAGATGATAGAATCATGGGAAACAGAAAATAAATAATAAAATGAACAACATAAGCTCTACCATGTCATTGCTTCCTTTCAATGTGAGGGATAGAAGGAATTTACCTCAATCATAAAGAACCCATATGAGAATTCCAAAGTCAGTATCATAGTGAATGAGGAAAAGTTGAAAACATTTCCTCTAAAATTAGAGCACAATAAGAATGTACATTCTCACCACACTTATTTAACATAGCACTAGAAATTTTAACCAGAGCAATTAGGTTAGAGAAAGAAATAAAAGGGATGTGAATAGGAAAGCAAGAAGTCAAATCTTCACTGTTTGCAGATGGTATGATCTTACAGTTAGGAGATCCAGAATGTTCCACCAGAAGACTTCTTTTCTAGAACTGATAAACAAATTCAGCAAAATAGCAGGATACACAATCAACATACAAAAATTAATAGTACTCAATATACCAATAATGAATCCACTGAAAAAAAGCAAAACAGTTCCACTCACAATAGCATCAAATGCACAAACAAACCCTAAGAATAAATCTAACCAAGGAGGTAAATACCTCTACAATGAAAATTATAGAACAATGAGGAAAGAAATTGAAGAAGACCCTAGAAGAAGGAAAAGACTCCCATGTACATGGATAGGCAGAATTAATATTATTAAAAGAGCTTTATTACCAAAAGTAATCTACAAATTCAATGCAATCCTCATCAAAATAACAATGAAAAAAGCAGTCCTGAAATTTGTTTGGAAGAATAAATACCCAAAATACCCAACAGCAAAAGCAATTCAAACAAACAAACAAAAAACAAAACAAAACAAAAAATCCCCATGCTGGAGATATCACAGTACTAAGACTTCAAATTGTATACACACTTTTCTCAAGTGCCCACAAAATGTTCCTCAAAATAGACCATATCCTGGTCCCTGAATTAAACCTCAGCAAATATAAAAGTATGGAAATTATACAGAGTATGTTCTTTGACCATAGTTTAATAAAACTAGAAATCAATAGCAGGATGAAAATGAAAAGAGAAAATCAACAAATACTTATACATTTATAAATATACCTCTAAATAACCCTTGAGCCAAAAAGGAATTCTTGAAGAATATTTTAAAATGCATAAAGCTGATTAAAAATCTAAGTGTGCCATATCAAATTTGTGAGATGCATCTAAGACAGTACAAAATGGCAAGTTTATAGCCCTAAAAACAATTAACATTAGCAAAGAGGAAGTGTCTCAAATAAAAAAATAAGTTCCTAGTTCAGGAAACTAAACAAAGGAAACAGAAAAAATAGACCCAAGTCAAACAAAATAGGGCAATAATAAAAATCTGAAAAAAAAAAAAACCTCAATGAAATAAAGAAGGGGAAAAAGAAAATGAGCAATAAAAAGTTGCTTCTTTGAAAATAATCAATTAAATTCATAATTATTTAGAAAGTGACAAATAAGGAAAGAAGGCACAAACCATTTAATATCATATATAAAGCAGGAAATATCAAAACAGATCTTGCAGCTATTGAAAAGATAATAAAGACGTTGGAGAGTTAGCTCAGTGGTAGAGCACTTGCCTAGCATGGGAGCACATGCCTTATGTTCTATTCCCAGCACAGGAAAAAATAGAAGAGGCTGAAGAGAAGGAGGAGGAAGAGGAAAAGAAGGAAAGAGAATTGATAAGTGACCTTGTTATTCCTTGAAAACTACTAAAACTCAACCATGAAGACCTATGGAAAGATTCTAAGCAAAGCAAATCCTGTTCAAATTTTGCCCAGGAGTGCAGACAATGACATGGCATGGAGATAGATGTATGTTCCTGGCAGTGAAGTGAGATGTTCTGGGATGGGAAAAGTCTAGGTAGAAATGCAAGGGACCTAAACTGAGGAATTAGAGAGAGGAAGGAAGTAATTGGAGAAAACAAAGGCAGTTGTTTGAAATTGTGTTTGAAGCGAGTGAGTTTTCAGCTTATATGATTAGAAAGATGCTACTGATTAACATGACGAACTCAGGAGGGCTAGGCTTAGGGAGGACATTGGCTTCATTTGTGGGTGGATTGTGTTTTAACTGTAGCTCAGGTGACCAAATTATATTTGCTGGAGTCTGTTCAAATAGGAGCTGAGCACTGGGAAAGATCAGCATGGACTTATTACAGGTGTCTGTTTATACACTGTGTCTTAGCATCATGGGTCAAGATTAGCAACAGATTGGCTTAGTTCACTTGGCATGATATTCTCCAGTTCCATCCAATTACCAGGAATTACTATAATTTTATTTCTCATTTTGGCTGAGTAATATTCCATTCTGTATATATACAACTTTTTCTTTATCCAGTCATCTGTTGAAGGGCACCTTGGTTGGTTCTATAGCTTAGCTATTGTGAATTGGTCTGCTATAAGCATTGATGGAGCAGCATCACTATAGTATGCTGATTTTAAGTCCTTTGGGTATACATACTCTGAGGGGTAGAATAACTGGTAATGGTGGCTCCATGCCAAGTGTTCTAAGGAATCACCATTCTGCTTTCCACAGTGGTTGCACCAATTTTCAGTCTCACATGCAATGTGTGAGTGTATCTTTTTCCCCACATCCTCACCAACATTTATTGTGACTTGTATTCTTGATAATTCCTATTCTGACTCAAGTGAAATGAAAGCTCAGTGTAGTTTTAATTTGCATTTCTCTAATTGCTAGGATGTTGAACATTTTTTCATATATTTGTTGACCAATCTTATTTCTTCTTCTGTGAAGTGCATGTTCAGTTCCTTTGCCCATTTATTGAATGGGTTATTTGTTTGTGTGTGTGTGTGTGTGTGTTAGTTTTTTGAGTTCTTTATACATCCTGGAGGTGCACAATAAAGGGCAGGGGTAAGGAAGAATAGAAGTACTTTTGATTACACAAAGGGGAATGAAGGGAAGTGGGGGAAGGGAATAGGAAAATAGTAGAATGAATTGGACATTACTTTCCTATGTTCATTCATCACCAATGTAATTCCACATCATGTACACCCAGAAGAACACTACATGTATGTATAATATGTCAAAATACATTCTATTGTTATGTCTACCTAAAAAGAAAAACAACAACAGAAGTATATGTAGCAATGGAGTGAACAGAACAGGGATTGCAGCTAGTCTATCCATCTTTAAGTGCATCCCAAGAAGGGGCTGAGATGGAGCCAAAAGCACGGTTATAGAGCCTGAAAAAAGAGTCAATTCCATGGAGCTGTGTTCAGCAGAAAAGCTCATCTGAGAGGACCAGCAGAGATGTGCCTCCTCTGGATTTGGCTGTGTGAAGCTCAGGGTTTCTGCAAGGGAAAACAGAGGAGGCTGGAATAAGAAGTGGAATTATCAAGTTTCAGAAGCTAGTTGGTCAACGCACTAGATTGAGAAACAAAAACCTTTGCCTACATCATAAAGTGAAGGATGCTGCTCTCGCTCCTGCTTTCATCAACAGAACAACAGCAACAGTGAAAAAGCCTCAGTGGACTGCACCTTTGAGGATAACCCCACACACAGCCTGTGCTTCATCACACCTGGGACAGTGGCCCTCTGAACTTATTTTCATTTTCCTTATGTACAGAATCAGGGACTGCTGATGCCTTACAATGTCAGGCACATTCAGCTTGGGTCAGCTCATTGCCCCCTGGCCTTCTGCCAGCTTGAGTGTCCTGGGAAGGGGTGGGCTGGAGAGGGCCTCACCCTCCTTTCTGTTTGCAGCCTCAGTATTTTTCCTGATGACCTTGCAGCCAGACGTTCCCTCTACCCAGAGCAGCATTCTGCCCTTCCCATAATGTTCTTCCTTTTCCCTCTTTCTTGCTTTCTGGACCTCTTTCACTAACCTTTCTGCACACCCCTTTCCAGCCCTGGCCCCTCTTGCCTATTGACATTTTGTGCTTTGCAGGGGAAACTTCTCCAAGTCCTGTGGTTACTCTGGGTGGAACTGTATGGGTTCTTCCCCTATGACTTCAGAAAGAGCCAGGGGACACACAGACCCAAAGGAGGCCAGACTGCTCAATTAATTAAACTTGTTTCACTAATTGGACCCTTCTTAGCATCTTGCATGCTGATGCACTCTGTGCTCTGGAGGTTGGTGGCTGACTTTCCCTGTGTGAAGGGGATTTGTCTTCACTGCAGATAAGGGAGATGGTGAATGAGGAGACAATTTCTACACAAGTGCGGAATTAAGATTATAGGAATAGCTGCTCATATAAGAGGCTTTTTTTTTCCCCTTGCCCTGGGGCTTTACTTCTTCACCCGTAAGACAAATAAACGAGCAGCTAATCATACTGACTTCATGTTTAGAACATTGAGGACTATCAGCAAATAGCAGAATTAAACATCAATTAACCTCTTTAATTATTTTAACTGTGAAATTAAGAAACCTTCTAACCTGTAAAAGTCTTTTGTTTTAAATTGAATGTGTGTTCCCACAAACACATGCACACACACACACACACACACACACACACACACACACTCACACATAGGTGTACATTCAGCTAAGTATGATGTAGAGCCACAAGATAGCTTTCTAAAGTGTAGATCCCCTCTTATTTTGTGGCTGTATGTCATACTTTGAAGTACAGTTTAGAAATGTCAAGCAGCTTGTCACCAGGCAGTCAGTATGATTCAATGATCTCACAAGCTCTCCTGCCCCTCATAGCTACTTTTATTATTTGTCTAGGTGTTATTCATCCTTTCTTTCTCATTTTTACTATTAAATCAATGGAATAAAAAGGGCTCATGGTATGAGCATATTTCATACAAGACACTTCTCTTAGTGATTTGTATGCATTCTCCTCAACAACATCCATCTGAAGAACTAAGTGATCAGTGTTAGCTTTTAGCCAACATCATCCCCTTTCCCTTTATAATTTCATCATCAAATCCCAATTTTTTCTCTTTTTTATTTTTTAACTTGTTCTGATTAGTTATGCATGACAATAGAACACATTCTGATACACTGTTCACAAATAGAGCATAACTTCTCATTCCTCGTGGTTGTACATGGTGCAGAGTCACAGCAGTCATGTAATCATACATGTATGTAGGGTAATAATGTCTGTCTCGTTCTACCATCCTTCCCATTCCTACTGTCCCATCCCTCCCCTCACTCCCCTCTACACAATCCAAAGTTCTTTCATTCTTTCCTCCCACCCCCACTTTGGTTCATTTATTACCCCTAGATGAGGAAACAATCACCTTACCTCAGGATTAAATTCTGAATAGTCATGACACTCTATTGTCCTTGGCAGTGCTTTGCTGAGATGGTATATTAGGCACTTTTTTTTTTTTTTTTTTTTTTTTTTTTTTTACTATAAGAAAATACCCGATATGGGCTACTTATGAAGAAGAGGTTTATTTAACTCACAGTTCAAGGTTCATAGTCTAAGATCTGGCAGCACCATCAGATTGGCTTTCAGTGAGGGTGGTGGATGGTGGCACATTATGGTAGGAGCTCACACATGAACAAGTGACTGCAGTTTGAGCAGGAACAGAGAGAAAGAGAATGAGTGGGATTAGATTTGTTCCTGTTTTAGCAGCCCTCCTGAGAACTACAGAAGTGACTTAAGAATATCCCCAGTTACCAAGAGCCTCCCCATACCCCCCAAATCCCAAAGATTTCACTACCTCCCAATAGTGCCACCCTGCTGATTGAGTTTTCAACCACAGTGGACCCCTGGGAGACATTCAAACTACACCCTACCATAGCATGTAATCCAGTTGTGGCCAGAAATGAGAGCAGTCTGATGGGTCTTCTGGGACATCTATCCTTTTAACATAAATCGTGAGGAATACATGACACTGACGGTGAAATTGTGGCATGTTATGTGTGATGGGATGTGTTGCTGCCCAGCAGGGCCATGTTACAGCTGATTGGATCCTAGTCTGAGGAAGAGACAACTTCTTCTTGGAAAGAAAAAAGAAATAGTGATCCCAGGTGCTTATGACCCTTACTGAAACAATGCTGAAGTAGTCCTACTTCAAGACTAATGGCCGGAGATATATCAAGTAGCAATTGCCACCAATATGCGGAATAACATTCTTCCTAAAATACAGTATTTTCAGCTTCACTGGTCTGCAAGCTAACTGGGGTTGATTGATTTAGACTGAACCCTGGAAGATGTGACTCCCCATTACAAATTGGGTCCAGTTTTGCTCTATGTGTATTTCTTCCTCTGGTCTAGTGGGCTTGCTAGGGCTTGTGAAGCCAGAAGTGCAAGAGGGCAAGCCCAGCCTTGTAAGTACAGTGCAAGTCTTTGCCTGCATGATGTCTTCTAATACCCAGAGAAAGCGAGATCTCTGGCCAGACCTTGCATCAACTGGCAGATGAGCACCCCTGGTGGAAATCTGTAGTCATGGGACAAAGGATGTGAAAGCAATGAGGGATAAAAATTGCAAGCAATAACACAGTCTACCAAGGAGATAATTTTCCTTATTGTTTAAACCAGTGTAGACAAGCTCTTATAGTTGGAAGAAATCCAAATAAAACCTGTGTCTTAAAGCAAAAAAAAAAATAAAATAAATAAATAAATAAATAAATAAATAAAAGCATTTGAACATTATCAACAATAGGGGTGATCTTAGGACGTTATTTAATAAAGATAGTATTTTAAGAAAACTAAACATGAATATATTATTTAGGCTTAAAGTATTGAAAGAGGTTTCCTACTTTAGTTTGGCCATAAGAAAAATCAAAATGGCAGAAAATCAGGGCTCTGCTCTGAAGTCTTGAATGGGAGATTCCAGCCTCTCTGACTATGGCCTCCCTTTCACCTTCTCTCTTTTTCAACCCTCTTGGGTAACCTTGTCCTCCTCCTCAGTTCAGTTCTTCTCTCAGTGTCACTGTCTCAGCCCAGTTTCCCAGATCTCAGAATCTCTCACCTGTCCAGATAGAGCTAAGTGCATGCAGCTTGAGGTAGACTCACTCAACTCCACCTTACAACTGCTGTGGAATCTTAAGCAAGTTCAGTGACTCATGTCTCAGTTTTCTTTACTGGGTGTGATCAAAATGTGAGCCCTGAAAAGAGATAATGTATGCCAAGCATGCAGCATGGTTCTGGCCATGAACTGTCTCTGATATGTAGAGTCCTGACATCCTGATTAGTCTAAGCTAGGTGTTGTCAGGCTGCTGAAGATAACTGAAAGAAAGCCACATAAACTTGCTGACTGGCTCTACTACAAAGGTACAGTTTCAGTCTCTATCAGATTCTCAAAACTGCTCAACATTTTGTTTTGGTTTTGTGTCCCATTATTTCTAAACATTGAATTGGGCAGTTTTATATCACCACATTTTGTGAAAATTTGGAAATTATAAAACACTATTAAACACTAAAGTTAAAAACCCATAATCCCATCCCCCAGAGATAATTGTGCTCCCATGTTTCCACATTTTAATGTATTTTTCCATATCTATCATCTATCTACACATGTATTTATCTCTATCTGTCTACCATCTATCTCTAATTTCATGTGTACTCACATCCATATAGCTATTTTGCTTTCTTCTATGAACTCAGCAAAATTTCCCTCTTCTTTTTCCCTGTGGTAGCTGTTCTACAACTGACATGGCCCTTTAAGCTGCCACAATTCATGCCTGTTTTGTCCATTCCTACTGATAAACAAATGATCAAACACTGGGTAATTTATAAATAAAAGAATTGTTTTTTTCAATGTTTGGGAGGTTGGAAAGTCCAAGATCAAGGTGCCAGAAGATTGTGCTGTTTGGCTCTTTGCTTTCAAGATGGCCTCATGTTGCTGTGTCCATTAGTGGTGAGGAAAAGAGAGATGACTGCTGTGTCTTCACGTGCAGAAGAGATGGAAAGGCAAAAGGACCTAGGTGGTTCCCACCTGTGCTTTTATGAGAGCATTCATTCCATTTATGAGGCTCTATCTCGCTTTACCATCACATTGATGATTAGGTTTCTTTTCTTTCTTTTTCTTTCTCTGCTACCAAGGATAGCAGATAACCCAGGGGAGCTAACCACTGAACCACATCTCAAGCAACACCCCCCCCCCATCTTTTTAATTTTTAATTTTGAGAGTTGTTGCTAGGGCCTTACTAAGTTGCTGAGGATGACTTTGAACTTGTGATCTTCCTGCTTCAGCCTCTTGAGATGTTGGGATGACAGGTATGCACCATTGAACCTGGAAATTGTTAGGCTTCAACATGTAAATTTTGAAAGGATACATACATTCAAACCATAGCAATGCCCCACTTACCAAAGATTCACCTTCTTGTTCCCTGAAGAATTTGCAGGGAAAGAAGCAGATGTTACTAACTACTTCCCTGTCTACCCAGAACTTCTGTGTCTTCTCTCAGAACTTAGCTGTTTCACTCTGAATAGTTTCTCCTTCTCTATTTTCCTTTTCTGAGATTCAGTTCCTCCCACTACCTCCTCTTCAGCACCACTAGCTCCAATTTCTCTCTGGTATCCCACCACTCATGCTAAATATTCTCCTTTCTTTCCACCCAACTGTTGCTCAAAATTCCAGCCACTGTCTGTCCTTCCCTTCCCTACCAGAGAAACTGTGGTCTCCACATTCACAATTTTCTGTCCTTCCCCAAAAGTGCTTCCTTGGGCATCTGCTTAATGGTTCTGCAGATACTTTTCTTGCTAAACTTTCCTGTGACCCACTAGCTTCCCAAACCAAAGAGAACTTTCCAGACAGTCTGATCTCACATTACCTGTCACGTAAGCTCATGACTTTCTGTGATTCCCCACTGCCTTGTTCTCCTGCTGCTTTCTCTGTGTGCCTGCTCAGTATTTTTTTTATTGATGAATTCTCCTCTGCTCTTCCCTTAGGGATCAAAAGGCTCTCCTTCCATACCTTCTCCATGGTTGTTTCATCCACTTCAAATCCCCCACTTATTTTAATTTAAAACTTTAGATCTTTGCTTCTACATATATAGTAACTGCTTCTCACTGCCCTGCCCCACAGACACCTCCAAATTGTGTATACAGCAGAAGATTCTGACAATGTAATGTTATTCAACCTTATGAAAGAAGGAAGTTCTGACACATTCTACAATACAGATGAACTTTGAGGACTATACTAGGTGAATGAAACCAGATACAAAAGGGCAAATATTGTGTAATTTTACCTACTAGAGTAGTGGAATGTCATAGACACAAAAGTAGAATGATGGTTTCCACGGCTAAGGGTGGAGAACTGGAGAGTTGCTGTTTAATGAGAAGTTTCAGTTTGGGATGATGAAGGGGTTCTGGAGATGGAAGGTGGAGATGGTTGAACAACAGTGCAAATGTACTTAATGCCCCGATCTCTACACTTGAAGATGGTTAAGCTGGTAAATCTTGTAGTGTGTATTTAACCACAAATGGAAATAAAAAAGTCAGATTTTTTTTTCTTTTTACCTGACTAGTGTAGCTGGGAGTGGTCACAATTTTGAGGACACCCTTGCCAGGTTTGACCTGCCCAACTTGCAGCATGGGGGAACTGCGTACTTGTCCGCAGTGCTGACCCAACCATACTGCTCTGGGATCCAGCCTTTCCCTACAACCTCTGCAAGAGTTGGTTTCATCTTTTGAGGATGACTGCCTCTTCACTTTCCCCTACATTCTGTACTTCAGATTACCTTCTTATAAATTGAAAACAGATAAACAACAAAAAAAAATCCAAAATTATGCCCACTCCTCCAGACTTCCTGGCATTGCCATATGCACTTCTCTGTACTGGGAACCAATGTCTTGTCTTCTTTCTTTGACAAGCAGATTTACAGAAACATGATTTTTACATAGAGACAAACTAGACCCTAGACCTCAGTGTAAGTGCTGAAATGTAAATGTAAAACATTTAGAAAAAGCAACCTAGGACTAAATCTTGCTGAACGTGGGCTCAGCACTGTTTCTTAGATATGACATCAAAAGCCCAAGCGATAAAAGGAAACACTGATAATTTGGACTTCATCAAAATTTAAAACTTCAACTCTTTGAAATACTAAGAGACTGAAAACAGTCCACAGCCAAGGAGAAAAGTATTTGCAATGCATATAACTGACAAGGGAATTGTATTCAGACTCCATAAATAACTCTTACAACTTAATAATAAGCAGAAAAACAAATCATAAAAAATATTGGCATAGGATGTGAATACACTTTTCTCCATAGAAGTTACATGAATGGTCAATAAGCAAAGCAATACCAGTAGTCATTAGGACAATGCAAATTAAAAACTATAATCAAGTGTTATTTCATACCCACTGAATGTCCATAATAAACAGACACACATGCACACTAATAAACAAAACAAAACAAAAACACAATAAACAGAAAATAGTAAGTGTGGGCAAGGATGTGGAGAAATTGCAAAGCTTATACTTTGCTGGGTGTTATGGTTTACATGTGTGTCCTCAAAAGCTCATGTGTGAGACAATGCAAGAAGGTTTAGAGGTGAAATGTTTGGGTTATGAGAAAGCCTTAACTTAGTCAATGAATTAATCCCCTTATAGGAATTAACTGAGTGATAACTGTAGGCAGATAGGTTGTGACTGAAGAAGGTGGGTCCCTGGAGTGTGTATTTGGGGTATATATTTTGTCCTTGTTGAGCAGAACTCTCTCTGCTTCATGATGTGACATCCTGAGCTGCATCCATCTGCCACACTCTTTCCACCATTATGTTCTGCCTCACCTCAAGCCCAGAGGAGTGGACCCAGATGTCTATGAACTGAGACCTCTGAAATGATGAGCCCTCAAATAAATATCTCCTCCTCTGAAATTGTTCTTGTCAGGTCTTTTTAGTAAGAGCAGTGAAAAAGCTGAATAAAACACAGGGTTAAATGTAAAATGATGAAGCTACTTTGAAAACAGTTGTTGGTTTCTTGTTATTTACCATCAGACCTAGCCATTCTACTCCTAGAAAGAAAAGAAAGAAAAACATTGTCCACAGCAAGACTTGTACATGAATGTTTATGTCAGAAACTATTCAGAATATCCCAAAAGTAAAAAATTAAATGTTCACTAACTGGTAAATGCAGGAATAAACTAGTTTATCCATATAATGTAGTGATCTTTGACAATAAAAAAATAAATGAGGCACTGATTCATGCTAAATATAAATGTGCCCCCAAAATATTATGCCATGTGAAAAGAAGCCAGGCACAAAATATCACATATTTTATGATTCCAGTTATCCAAAATGCCTGGAAGAGACAAATCTATGGTGACAGAAAATGGATAGTGTTTACTTAGGATGATGAGGTGTGAACAGAGAGTTCCTGAAAATGAAGATATGTGTTTTTTTTTGGGGGGGGGGATGATAGATGTTTTCTAAAATTAGACAGTGCTGAAGAATGTTCTATTTTGTAAATTTACTTTTAAAAGTATCTAATTGCCCTTTTAAAATAAGTAAAAAAAAATTATATGTAAATTATACCTCACTAACACAGTTAAAAAATAGATCTCATTATTTGGTTGGATATGATTGTAAAGTGGAAAGAAATTTTAAATATATTCCTAATTAAAATACCAGGCATGTTGAGAATGTTCAGTTTCTGTTGACAAGTCATTATCTTGGGATGCACACACACACACACACACACACACACACAGAGTCACACAAAAGACTTTTGACTGGAAATAGTAGACATTTTTTCATTGTATCCTTTCAGCTCATTTTAAAAGTTTTGCTACCAATGTATAGATTAAAATATTCTTTGAGATTCTTGTGTCCCTGAGATAGAATTGCTCCCATTATTGACCAACCTTCTGCTAAATGCTTCTAACCCTCAGCCCATGTGCCTATAAGAGAGCAGATACAGGTACTGTGTGTGTGTGTGTGTGTGTGTGTGTGTGTGTGTGTGTGTGTGTGCACATGTTTTCATGTACTGGAACCATGAAAACCCCACTGGTATTTTATGCATGATAAAATTTCTCTCAAACACATTCACATTTCACTCTTGCCAAGACCACCCTCCAGAACTGTGACAATATCTTAGTCTGCTAGGGCTGATAGACAAGGTAGCTTAAATAATAGAAGATTATTTTCTTATACTCTGGAGGCTAGAAATCTAAGATCGAGGTTTTGGCAGGACTGGTTTCATCTGAGGACCCTGAGGGAGAAATTCTTGCAGGCCTCTCCCAGAACTCCTGGAAATCACTGGCAATCTTCAGCATTCCTTGGCTCATAGAAGCCTCAGCTGGATCTCTGCCTCTTTTTTCATAGGGTGTTCTCCTTGGGTGTGTGTCTGCCTCCAAATTTCCCCTTTGTATAAGGACACCAGTCATACTGGATGAGGGCCCACCCTTATGACTTCACACTAACTTAATCACATCTGAAATGAATGTATCCCTAAAACAAGTCATAATTTCTCAGGTATACAGGGTTAGGACTTCTACATATGAGTTTATAAGGAACACAGTTGAACCTATAATAGGGGGTTGCCTCCATTTTCCATGTAGCAGTAAGACATTTTTGGTGCAGTTTCAACGTATGGTATAGCTTCCTTCTGCTTTTCATACACACAAAAAAATTCCTCTTAGAATGTATAATTCTGAAGTAACAATCCTGCTGTCCTTTTCTGGTCTGAACATTCACTCCCCAGCTTGTGTTCGCTTCCCTCACATCTTGCCTTGGATGTCTTCGGTTATCCCTGTTCCAGAAGTTGGCTGATTCCTCATCCCATGTCTCATAGTGTGATGTTCTTATGGATATTTGTCAATGTCTGACTCTTCCACTGGATTTCACAAACCCCCACTGTCCATTGCCTGCAAGCTAGAAAATGCTAAATAAATACTTGTTGAGTGAATGGAGGATTTGCAGTTTACATCTCTGCATGCTTTTTTTTTTCTTTTGTTAGAACATGAACAAGACCCCCCAAATATCTTTTTGGGGGGAGGTACCAAAGATTAAACTCAGGGGCACTCAACCACTAAGCCATATTCCCAGCCCTTTTTTGTATTTGTTTAGAGACTGGGTCTCACTAAGTTGCTTAGCACCTCACCATTGCTGAAGCTGGCTTTGAACTTGAGATCCTCCTGCCTCAACCTCAGGAGCCACTGGGATTACAGGCATGCACCTCCGTGTCCAGTCCCCCAAAATATCTTATTTTCTTATTTCTCTTTGAGTCTAAATCCACTCTCCCACATATTAACGACAGCATGCAGTAGATGTCAGGGCTCAAGAAAATGATAACCCCAAAATTGCACGTGGCTTGTTGAGTACTTTCAACTGAAGATGGAAGCTCAAGATATCTCTGACCTTCTCCCTTCCCTTCCCTCATATCTCACCCTCTTTCTGTCCCAAAGCATGGGTAAAGGGATTATTCCAATGTTCCATTATATGACTAAGGGAATTCCCCAGGAGAGCAATGATCTTGGACCACCTCCCTGATATCTCATTAAACAGAGAGGATTAACTTATGGAAAAAGGAGACAAAAAAATCTGATACCCTGTCCAGAGAAGCTTCACTGCTTGCAACCACCTGTTTCCTTAAGGACTATTATTTGAAGGACTTAATTGGGATAGCATGACAGACTCTGTCCACAATGTGTTTCCTATTCTCACTTCCCATGACCCGTAACTCCCTTGAGAACCCCAGGCTCCTGTTCCATCCTGTCATCACCGTCCTTCACAAGCCTCTAGTTCCTACTTCTTTCTGTAGCTCAGAATGCTATTGAAGCTTCAACCATATGGTACCACTTTGAGTTTTCATACTTTGTGTGACTCCCACGTACTTACATGTTAATACATTTGTGTGCCGCTTCTCTTGTTAATATATCTATTGTCAATTCGTTTTACAGACTCGAATTGTTGAAATTTCAAGTAGTGGTAAGAAAAGGTTCTTTTTCACCTACCATAGGTCATCAGTGATGTTAGATAAATAAATGAAAAAGTGATAGGGGATGTTTGTACCTTGGAGTTTAGACTGAGGTCACCCATACTGCTAATCCCATGTAAGAATCAATGGGGTGATTCTCCACAATAAACACACACACACACTGTCATTAATCCAATAGAATGTGTGTTGGGTTGCATATTTATTTTATCACATCCTTCTCTGTTAAGAGGGAATGGTGATATAGTGGCATCGCCCTCTATCTACTGTAAGGGAGTCTGAAGACACCACAGTGTAAAAATTACTCCTGCCCACGGTTGAAGACTACACTTTGACTGATGCCCACTACTGCTATTTGCAGAGTTTGCTCTAATAATTGATTGTGTCCTTGAGGATTTGAGGTTGCCTATTGGATATATTCAAAATAGACCACTCCCCCTTTGATAGCTCCTTGGTGCTTTGCATTATTTGCTCTTCTCTTTTATACCCTCTCACAATCCTGAGGCTCTGTTTCAACATGTTTTCCATCTCTATCTGAGACAAGTAGAGAACTTGGTACTTTTTACTTGTTAAAGTGTTATATAGGGCTTGTGCTGTTTTAGAGAATGATAAGATCTTATGGTTGAGGAGTCTTGCCAATCATTAAGAGTAGCCTTTCTGTTTTAGGTGAGGAGTTGATCAAGTCCACATTGGAAGATTGATGGTCAGGTTGTCATTTGTGGTGTAAGGTCTGATGGGTAAACAAGAAAAAAGCATGCAGATGAGCAGAGAAACCCAGAGGCACTCAGACAGACTGTATTCATGCATTAGAGAAACCAACCTCAAAGCTAGTGTGGGGGTCTGACTTTATAGTTCACATGATGGGCATGAGAAGAATAGGTTTCCAGCTCTGTACTCTATGAAGTAATTTACAGGTGTAGGACAGGTCACTAAAGCAGGATCCTCTTTTCAGAGCATGGGAAGCACTGAGTGAAGGGTTCCAGGAAGTCTCCAGGCACATTGGGGACACCAGGGGAGGACAATCTGTGGCTGGACTGTGGACATACTCTTTGCTATACTTCAGATATGAACCCAGAGTGAAGTAGTGTTGATTAGCAAGGACTAGAGATGATCTTAATAAGGTGGCCTGGGAAGGGGGGCCCATTGTCTTTTGCACTGCCAGAGTGTGAGGTAATGAGGGTAAAAAAAGCAAAGGAAAAGTTATACCTTTAAAAGATTTTGATGAGAAAGAAGGTAGGGTTTGAAGAGAGTGTCTGTATACAATTTCAAATACCTTGTGGACTGACCCCATAGCATATATTTGTTTCTAAGATATACCAAGTCTGTATATACTTGGTAATTAAAAAATGAATAGAAAATGATAAAGGAACAAACATGATTGAATGATTTGAGTTCATGAATAAATGATTTTGTTTAATAAATGCTCGACCATTGACCGCTCATTGTTCTGACAAATAACCCAAAATACTTAAAAATTATTTATCAGTGCATCTGTGATGGCTGTGAGGCATATGCATAAACATACACATATGTGTGTGACTATACACAGGCAAATAGATACTTAGATGGATATAGATATAGAATAGCAGTTGAACTATTGAACAATAATTCAAAGTGCTCTTTATGTTTCCTATTCTTTTACAGGCTGTGCAAGAACTACAAAGCTAGGACTTAGGCACAGAGCTTATCATACATGTTTTCCTTTCTATGAATTTGGAATTGGATATGTTTGTGTGTATACATATTTGTGTGTATACAAATATGCATTTAAGTATATAAATATGTAAATATTTATATATTTAAATATCTGTCTATATGTAATTTGTTTATACATATAATCAACCTTCCATATCTGCAGATTCAACTAATCATGGGTTGAACATATTTGGAAAAACATTGCATCTGTACTGAATATATACAGACTTTTTTCCTTGTTATTCCCTAAATAATACAGTACAACAACTATTCCCATAACATTTACTTTATACTAGGCATTACCTATGTAATCCAGAGATGATTTAAAGAATACAGGAGGAAGAATGTAGGTTATATGCAAGTACTGTGCTATGCATTTTGCATTCACAGATCTTGGAATTTTCAAGGGTCCTGGAACAAACCCCTTTTGGATATGGAAGGGCAATGATATGCACTCTATACTACAATTGTATATGCACATTTATGCATCTGTATTTTGCATACATGTTCCCACTCTTCTTTATTCTGCTGCCACTTCATCACTGCAGGACACTGCAGCTATGTATTCACAGCCTAGTGGCCCTGGCCCTCGCCCAACTATGAATTGGTAAACTGTATCAGCACCTTAAGTGGTTCAAGGTAGTGCTGATGAAACTGACCAGAGACAGATGTAGTCTTCCTGTCAAGTTCAGCAGCTTTAGTCACAAGCAGTTCAGGGACAAAAGTGTAATGCTGGAATCCTTAATTCCAACCAATTCTAACCAGGAGTTTTTATTCCACAAGAATGCCCACCCTGTATTTCAGTGTCCTTGGCTTTAGGCATAATGTTTGAATCTTAGGTATAACAGTTCATTCCCTTTCCTCTTCTCTCTCTTTCTGTCTTCTTCTCCTACCCATGTATGTGTAAGCATGCTGTCCTTGGATCTATCTAGAGGGAAGGCATCCCTGGGAAGTAGGTGGAGAAGCTTGTTGGCTGGAGCTGTCAAACTCCCAGGAAGTCTCCAAGCATTTGCTTCAGCTCTGGAAAGTCCTAGCATAAAGTGGTCAAATTCTAGACATTGTTTCTCTAGTTCATGTCCTGCAATGGAAAACAATCAGATCACTGCAGGTGAGTTTGGTCAAGGGCTACAAAGACTAAGAATGGCATCAATGGATCTTTATAGATGTCTGTCTCTCAGTACTGTTGTGTTTAACCTTGACCAAATCTCATTAGGAGATGATGTTGGATTTTGAGTCAGAACATACCAATAGACAACTCAAAGGACTGTAGCTTTTGTGACATCACACCCTATACATTTTATGTGATGACATTTTTAAAGGTGAATGAAAACCAAGTGAATCATGACTGATTCAATTACCACTATTAATTATATTTCTAGTTCTAAATCATAAACTCTAATTCTGATTAACACAACAGCTAATTAATTGACATATTTGGTTATGTTACAACTGAATCTGGTATGCACTTTCCAAAGGGGAAGAAGGAAATGTGCCTAAAAGCTGCATAATCATTCAAACAGTGGCTGAATCCTAGCTGCATGGCTCCTGCCTAGCCTGCAAAGGGATGGGAAACATAAAGGACACTTTGAATTATTGTTCTTACACTAAAAATAGTCTAACTCCTATCCAACTTGAGGCAACTCATATGGAAAACCTGTATTTTAATATTCAACATTACTCACAAAATCAGGAAAATGTACAATTAGCTTGATAGTTGATGCTCTAACCAATGCTTTGGTGAATAGGGACCTTTTGCTACTTTAAATCACCATCTGGATGCTACATAAAAGTGTGCTTTCAAGGGTCTCCAGTGGAGTTGTCTTGGTTGGTCTAGGACTCTGCGTCATAACCCCTTTGAACTCATTTGAATATGAATAGCATCAGATATTACATTTAAGTTTAACAATTCCACAGCTCCCAGCTGGGGAGTTCTCTTGGTTTATTAAAATTATGCTCCACTTTTTGACTAATTTAATAGTCCTTGTTTATTTACCAGTTTTCTAACCAAAATATGGGCACTACAATAGTTGAAATCATCCATTCCTGATTTCTGTTAACACCATAGATATTTCACCTCATCTTCATGCACTAAATCTTCTACCTGTGTAGGTGTCATGTCTGCTTCAGCATGGAAAGGGAATATTAGAAACATCTGATTACATTTACCAAAACACATATTAGAGAAATCAAAATAGGCATAACCACCGCTCATCAGCCTAAAAAATTAAACATACAAGAATATCTAAATATCATGAAAATAATGGATTTCTATATGAATATAGCACTATGTGAATATACTGTTGGATATAAAAATCCTTTATGACATGATATGAATAAGCAAGTTATCATGTAGTATTCTGAAATTTTCATTTTTATTCTGTGTTTTACTGAAACAGCTACTCAGTGGGAAGTTAACAGTAAATATTGTGTTGGTGGTCATGGTTATTTATATTAACTGGCGCTGGAATGAGGAACAAGGCAGGTTGCTGTTCTGATACTGAACTCCAACACCTGTGTGGTAGTGAGCTGAGAACCTGTGTTGCTAGAGCTGAGTCCTGTGTCTTCCTACTGTCATAGCAGATGTTGCAATGGAGTGAACAGTTTCTGTTGAGACCCACTTGAAGCAGTTTAGGCAACACCATGTTGGCATCCACTAGAGTCCCAGAAGCAAGTGGAAGACTGTGTTCTTGCACCTCACTCAGAACAGACTCTTCCTCAGATTGTAGCAGAGCATGGTGGGAACTGTTCTTCTGCCCACATTTCAGTACACATATGCATGTTTTCTAAAAATAGATGGTTGATTATAGGAAATAGAGTTTTCTGATTTTTGTGAAGCTGAAAGGCTTAAATCAAAATAGTAATGTGAATATGTACAAATGATATTATACCAATGACAAGCAAAATTAAGCATCACAGATGCAACTTTTAAAAAACACCAGCTCTGGGCTTCGCTTCCTGTGATTCTGACCCAGTGCAGCTGGGGTGGGTCCTATGACTGGATTAGGGAATAAAATGAGACAAAGAGCAAATATTACACAGAGACTGAAAAATAGAGCTGTCAGGAGATCAGTTGGATAAGATATTAGTGCTCAAGGAGGTCTCTAGTTTTCAGTTGGAAATGGGAATTGTCAGAATGTAGATTTTGTTTAACATCTTAGGAATGGATGGGATCACCTTGGAAGTGAAGAAGGAGGAGAAAAGGAGCAAGGATCAAGCCTGAGGGCAATCTAACATTTAGACATAGATAGGAGTCCTGCACACCCCAGGACCTCCAAGCAGAACAGTAAGTACAGTACAAAGGCAAGAACAGTGGGTGTCTCAGAGGCAAAGCAGAAAATAAAGGGAATGTGCTTTTGTTACTGTGGCACTTGCCCAGATACCGATTGAGATGAGGATAGAGGAGTGTCCTCTGGAGATATTTGAGATATTTGGGTGACCATGCTGGGACTAGGCTGGAGACAGAACTAACTGCTTGGCAGCCTAATGAGTGATGCGGACTTCTGTGTCCAGATAATGTAGCTGGCTAGAAATTCTAAAGAACTTTCTGTAGAAAGCCTTTGGAAATGGTGAATAAACTATTTATACATTATTTAAATATATCACTCTATTCATGAGAAAAATTTTTAAAAATCCTAGGAGCCACACAGAAAGGATAGAAATTCAGAGAGAATGCTGAAAATGAAAATGTTGTAGTGTACACTTGTAAAGTAGAAGGCCTGGAGTCATCTACCCTTGTGGATTTGAATTGCCAGTCATAAAAAGAAGACTGGAGAACTGGGGAACTCCACAAGGCAGAGGGTTCAATCAAGGCATCATGAAGTGGGTGCACTCATAGGACTCCACAGGAAAGGGTATCATACAACAGAAGTCCTCACTCATCAAAGATGATAACAAGGAAATATGTGCCTCCTCTGGGCTTCGGGTAGACAAGCATCCTCTGTGAGAATTTATATCACACACCTGTTCTAATCTGGATTTGAGGTTTTATTTTATATCGCAGAAAAATTTTCACTGAAACTTACCCAAGATTAACAACCAGTCTGGAACACTTAGTGAAAGCATATTAAGACATTTTCTAAAGAGACAAACCAGTTACCTAGCTTATCCAGAACCTCTACATTTATGCAACTCCTGCACTGTGCTAAGTAGGCACTGTCCGTGGTGCTAAAGATACTTGTGAACTGAAGAGATGGAAGAGAGGACCTCCTGCAGGCATGCAGCTAATGCTTTCAAGGGGAGAAAGGAAAGAAGCATAATAAATATGTGCAATAAGTAGATATATTATTTAGAATGTGATTGGGGTTTAAAGGATGAGGGTGCAGAGGGTGAAGTTTTATATGTCCAGGAAAGGCTTTTTGAAAAGGAGAATTTGAGCAAAGACTGACAGGTAAGGAAGTCAGCCAGAAGAAACAATTAATATAAAGACTCTAAGAGAGGAGGATGTTTGGGTCATTAGAGGAACAACATAAAGTGTATGCTGCTAGAACTAAGTTAGCAAAGACAACGGAAGCAGAAGATGAGGTCAGAGACATGGTGGGCCTGACATGTCAACTTGGGCTTTACTATCCATGAATAAGAGAGTCACTATATGGTTTTGAAGAGAAGAGTAAATGATGTGATTGTCAATAAATCTCTCAGGCTGCTCTATTGATAACAAGACTCTGGAAAAAGGGATGTAAGGAATCAATAGGAGGCTAGGTAGAGTAGGGAGCAGGAAAGAAAGGTGGGCTAGATCAATAATAATAGTGATGGGAAGAGATGGATTGAGGGATTATTTTCAATGTGGAGTGGATGGAACCTCAGATTAATTATTGGAGAGAAGGTGAGAGAAGAGATGAGTGGGAAAATGATGCTGTGGATTTTGGTTTGAATAGCTTCAAGGACGGAATTCTATCATGTGAATTGGAAAGACTGCACTGCATCTGTTTTGAGGATAAGATCAACGGTTTGATTGAGATGTGATTATGGAGTTGAATTTAAGTATTTGGTTGAATATCAAACGTGGGAATTTTAAACATAGATGGACTTCAAAGCCATGAAGCCAGAAGCAATCATTGAAGGAGTAAGTGCAGGTACAGAACAGGTTGGATTTGATCGAGTGATTGGGTTGTTTCCTCTAACATTAAGAAGAAAAAGAGCAATTGAAAGGAGCAGAAAAGAAGATAGGCCAGTTAGATCAGACGAAAAGCAGGAGAGTCTTTGTCAAGAGTGTCAGTCTTATATTTTGCCCTACTTACAATATAACATGCTAGCTTGCCATGGTTTCATGAATGGTGGAAGAAGATCTCATGGGTCAGAGTGAAAGGACAGTTCACTACTCACACCAGACATAGCTAAATAATTTGTAGGGCCTGGTACAAAAATGAGAGTATGGGGTGATTTTTCTTTTCAAAAAACAGGAATGAAATGCCATTGCTCTCTGATCAAAGGGTTAACATTTGTGTTTCTCACTCTTTCAGCATTGCACTCAATTAGGTTTACAAAAACCTGCATCCCAGTTTCTTTCTGACTATCCAGGTTTGATTACAATATCCCAGAGGATAGGACTACTTAATGCAATTCCATGCTGAGATGCCAATTCAACTATTTCTGCTGAAGATAAAAATAATTCAGAAAGAATAACTGTTAAACTAATACTTTTTAGTTTTATGAAAGGTACTATTCTTAAAATTATAACTTAACAGCAATATCCTAACAAGTTTTGGACTGTAACCAGAAATAGACATGATCTCAAAAATTAATGGGCTTGCTGTCTAAAAATAGCACATCTTCTTAGATATTGAAAATCCTTTAAAACGTGTGGCATCACTAATCCACATGATTTATCTTTGAGGTGAGGAAATTCACTGAAAAATTCTGATATAAAGGTACATAGTACCAGGGCAGTTGAATTTCTAAAGTGTAAGTGGAGAAGAGGGGTTTTATTTTAAAGCAAAAGTATTCACTATTTTATGATAAATAAAGGCTTTTCTTTCTGTATAAGTGTTTTTATGTTTTGTTTTGGTTTTGCCTTTCCTGCTCTTTTTAGGGATGCAAAGAGAATAATTCGAAGTGATACTCAGTTCAGCAAATCTAGCAATGCAAAATCTGTAAACCATGTAAACTAAGAGATAGCATTCACTATTTTAAAATGCAGAATTCTTAAACTCATGATCAACTGCAGGTATTATGCTTAAGCAAAGGATTAGCACAGAGGCATGGATTGTCTATGTTGATAGATCCCACACAATCATAATGTGGGCAAGTCACTCACCAGTCTCCAGTTGTAATGTTCTCCCAGTTACTCAAGTATCTTTATAGGAATTGAATTCCCCTTGTCTAAGCATTATGCTGTTTTTCATAGTCAACTCCCAGAGCACCTTGGGATAAACAATATAATTTGGAAACCACTGCATTTCCTTTTGAAAGCCTACTAATTGAAGATATTTGTTGGAAAATAAAAGTGTATCTGATTAGACACACATACATGTACACATTATATAGTGATCATTGTTCACATAAACACTCATTTAAAATAAAGGATAATATGCAATGACTCCCTGGTTTACTAGCACATTCCAAAAGTTCATTCATTCAGTGTTTGTGTGGCATTAGAATATATGCTTCCATATAGAGCATGAGACATCTGATTATCTGGTATATTGTCTTGTTTATCCCATCATGTATCTGAGGTCTGGTGTTAGATCTGGTGTGCTCTAAACACCATGGCTAAGTATTCCTCTAGTATGCAATTTGGGAGTTCATGAACTCCTAATCTCTTATCATGATGACATCAACAGAAACACTCTAACCCTTGCTGCTGCTACTGCTGACCTTCTGATCTGATTCTAGATATAGAAGACTTTCGAGAAGTTATATCAACAGAGCATAGCAACTGAATTAATGTTGAAAGTTAGGATGAGAAAGAAGGAAAAGACCTGTGTACTGCTTCTGTTTTTTGTTTGGTTGAGTGAGGGGGTGGATAGGTACATAATGGAGAACATTTTGGGATAGAAAGGTAATGAGTTGATTTTGAACACACTGAACTTAGGGTGCTCTGGACAAAATGATTCAGGGAACATCTGTATCTATTCATGAAACTCTCAGGAAAGTAGAATGAACCAGTGACACTGATAAAAGAACAAAGCTCTTGCTGTGGTTTGAATAAGTGTCCTCAAAGGCCCCCATAGTAAAAATCTGGTTGCTATCCTGCAGTGCTACTGGAAGGTGGTGGAACTTTTAGGAGGTGGGGCCTCGTGGGAGGAAGTTTGATTATTAGGCATGTGCTCTTGAAGGGTGTATCGGGACCTATATTAGTCATCTTCTGATTACTGTGACTAAATGCAATATACATGAGAAACACAACTTAAAAAGAGGAATGATTTATTTTGACTCACGGTTTCAGAGATTTCAGTTCATGGTAATCTGACTCTTATTTCTGTGGACCTGAGGTGAGATATGTCATTGTGGTAGATAGGATATGGATGTGGTGGAGCAAAGCTACTCACTTTAGCAGCTGGAAAACATTTAGAGAGGAGAGAAAGAGAGAGAAAAAAAACGGAAGAAGAATAAAGAAGAAGAAGAAGGAGGAGGAGGAGGAGGAGGAAGAGAGAGAAAAGAAGATGGAGGGAGGGTGGGAGAGAGGGAGGAAGAGCCAGGAGCAAGACATAGTCCCCAAGGGCATACCCCCAAGGACCCACTCTTTCCAACTAGGTTCCACCTTCTATAGTTCCTGTCACTTCTCACAGTCCATTAAGCTATGAATACCTCAATGTATCAATCCATTTATGAGATCAGAACCCTTATGATTTAATCATTTCCCAAATCCCTACCCCTGAACCTTACTGCACTGGGGACCAAGCCTTCATCACATGAGCCTTTGGGTGACATTCCTGGTCCAGACCTTAATAGGTTCCTAGCTCCTTCTCTTTCTTTTGCTTCCTGGCAACCAGAAGGTGAGCAGCATTTTTTCATCTCATGCACCCACCATAATATACTGCTTCACCACAGGCCCAAAAGCAGGCCAACTGACTACAAAACGAAATCTCCAAAACTGCGAGCAAAAACCAAAAAAACAAAAAACAGAAAACTTTTCCTCTCTAAAGCTGATTTTTCTCAGGTATTTTGTCACATTAACCAAACTCTGACTAACACATCCCTGGAAGGTGTTCGGGAATACAAAAGGGGGTATTTCCTTTCGCCCAGCTCCTTCATTTCTGGTTTAGGAGAATAAGTAACCTCCTTTAAAAGTCTACAATAGAATTCCAACTTATAATTAAAGGAGGCTGCAAAAGTAACATCTAGTGAAAAATGTTTCCTAAATGGAGGGGTCACTTGACTATAAAATTGTCTTTTCTTAAGATTTAGTGGGGAGGTAAGTCTTGGAGCACTGGAAGGGTGGCCCAGGTTAAGGTCAGCCATAACCATTAGGACCGAGAAGGATGGCTGGAGGTATTTTCATTTTTATTAATGTTGTAGCGATTGTAATTTCTGCTTAATTTTGAGTTATAATTTCAAAGTAATTTCACTTTGGATGGTGTAGAGGAAAATGGGGTGGGATAGAAAGATAGTAGAATGAAACAGACAGTATTACCCTATGTATAGGTATGATTACATGAATGGTGTGAATCTACATTGTGTAAACCATAGAAATCAAAAGTTGTACCCCATTTGTGTACAATGAATCAAAATGCAGTCTGTAAAAATAAAAAAGATTTGGATAAAAGAAAAAAATAATTTCATAGCAAAAAAAGCTTTTGAAAGATCTAGTGACCTGATAGGTCTGTGAAAACAAGATTGTACCCAGGCTGCATTTGGATATTGAGTAGAGATGAATCAAAATGCAGTCTGTAAAAATAAAAAAGATTTGGATAAAAGAAAAAAATAATTTCATAGCAAAAAAAGCTTTTGAAAGATCTAGTGACCTGATAGGTCTGTGAAAACAAGATTGTACCCAGGCTGCATTTGGATATTGAGTAGAGATGAACTTGGTACTTGAGAGCAAGGGATGGAACCTCATTCAGATGGTATGAAGAATTCTAAGGTGTGAGGCTGAGTTTTCTTTAGCCACATCTTTTCCTTTGTAATTTGGTGTGTACTTGGTGTGGGACAATGTACTTGGGTGCTTTTACTGTGGGTATTGGAGGGGCATCTCTCAGGGGTGACTGTCTCTACTCTAGGATAAAGGAAGGGAGAGTAGAATTTTCCAAATGCCTATTCCGAGTCTAGCATGGTGGGGAGCATTGTTAGCTCAATTAATGGCTAGAGCACTTTTGTAAAATGAGCATTTTCATCTCATCTTTATGCAAGAGGTTGCTGAGTCTCTGAGTGATTAGGTAACTTTCCCAAGGAAGGCGCATGGCAAGGATGCCAACTCTGCCAACCCAGTGAGTCTGTCACATCCTGTTCTACCACACCCTGCAAAGCTGGTGAACCAGCACCTGTTTCTACTGGAGGGTTTATTTAGCCAAGGGTATCTCTTTTACATCTTCCTGATTCCTTAGGTTGAATTCTCCTAACTTCTTCTGATAGTACAATTCATCCTTTGAATGTAGGTCAGTACATTTTGGTTTTCAAACTCATTTAAATCTAGAAAAATCTCTGCAGAACCTTTTCATACTTGTAAAAGGACATTTTTGAAATAATTCCTATCCTATGCAGATTGACTGTAGGGGACTGGGAGACATTTATTTTCACCAGCCCTTATAGATTTCATACAGCAATAACTAGTTCATCCTATGAATTTATTTAGTATTTAGATGGATAAATAAGAGATAGACTATGACAATTTTGGCGGGTATAAAGGATACAGGAAGATTGAAAATCTCAGTGACCTTTTTCCCCATTTTCACACCCTCCCCCTTGCCAATATGCAGAAGAATATATTTAGAGCACTTAAATGATACCTTCAAAACTGTGAATCAAAATAAATCTGTTCTTAAAAGTTTATATTCTCGGGTATTTTGTCATAGTAACAAAAACCTGATCACCTGGAGGTCGGTCAGGGCTTAGTTAAATGCCCCTTAACTATACATTTCTTTTGCATTATTGCACACTTATTGCCTCATCATATTGTGGCCTCTCTGAGGCTAAACACTTCAGAATATGTAGCAGGCACTTTTACCAGTTAACAGTGACTAGACTCAGGAATGAAGTGTGTAAGGGTGGAAAAGGAGGTGATCCATTTCCTGCCTATGGTAAGGGTCATGGCTGATACTCCTATAGCAAAAGATAGGTTAGCAAAAGAAAAACATAACAAATTTATTGGACTATAGATTTACATTCCACTGGAGTCTTCAGATTGAAGACCCAAAGACCCAAGGTGAACTGTCCTTTTTTATGCTTAGCTTTGATAAGGTATGGATGGTTGTGCAGAAATATGATTGGATGAAAAGAGAGTGAATTAACAGAAGAAGGGAAACCATCAAGGCCTAGAATCCAGCCTAGAATCTGAGCCTAGCAAGGTTCTTCTTGGCCTCTCTTTGCAGCATTCCTTCTTTCTGGTTATGGGGTAGAACTTTTTCTGAAATAGGGCTTTTCAGACCTACAATTAAAGAAAGGAGGTCAAAGAAGTTTTTATGGCTAACTCTTACACAGAAAAGTGGGGGGAAATTAGAGTAATATTTTTAAGTTTTATGACTCTCGGAGAACAGTGGTTCTGGTTTCTATGACTCACTTTGGGGAAGAGGAATTCTAGTTTCCAAGGTTCACCTCCAAGGAGAATGAAGCGGGGAGATGGGAGAGCAGAAGAAGGCCAAAGAGAGATGTGACTTCTGAGGTCCTTACTTTGGGGTATCCTTTTCTGAGCCCCAACAGGTAGCCCCCCTTGTTTTCCAGGACAATAGGAGGCTAATTTGATACTAAATCTCTTACTCTTAATTACTCTCATTTTCTTTGGTTCAATTTTGTGTCTCCCCCGCACCTCAGATTGTGAACTACCTATCTTGTCTTCCTTATCTTTGGGCACTGAGCCTCCAGTAGGTCTGTTGGTCTATGAATCCTTGGAACAAAAAGGGAGGAGGAATAGAGGGAAAGAAATGTACGATTGGAATATTAAATATTCATTTTAAAATAGAATAGATTGGAATTTTCAAAACACAGTTTGTTAATAGAAATGGAATAATTTTCCTAGCCTAAACTTAGTCTCAGGAATGCCTATAAAGGAAGTCCCCACCACCTAATGCTTATATAAGCTGCTCTGAACAATTTCCCATCTCCCCTGACCAAAGAATAACTTACCTGCAAGGTTTGATGTCATAAACTTGAAGAATCAGATGCAAATGCAGGTGTCCTGTGGTTTTCACAGCTGCAGTGAAATATTCAAATTTGGTTTAGAGATTGCATTTCTTTCTCAGGAATAGTAAAATTTTTCTTCATTTCCTGTGCTGAGGAATTGAGTCAATTACTTAATTGCAGAATAATGAACAATATTTCCACTTCCAAATATGTCTTCTTGTCATTTTTATATCATCAATGCCAAGAGATTTGTACAAGAAGGAAGAAACTTTGTGGTTTATGTATCATATTCCAGTTTATCTGTGCTGCTTGAATTATATACCTAAAGATGAATGGAGTTTTTATTTTTCTCTTTTGCTATTGTTATTGCAACTTGTATATTCTTGGGAGATTTTGACAGTTACTTGTGTATAAATGCCTGATTCGTGGGTGGCTCATATTCAAGAATATTTACTCACCATCCGCAGCCAGCAGGGCTCCTCCAGCTAGGAGAGCTTGGCAATACTTTTCTCAACTCCCCACGTTGGATCTCCCATCAACCCTGCCCTTTCCTAGGTCACCTACTCCAAGAGAAAAATCCTTGTTCCTAACCACAGAACCTGGATTAGGCCTGGTGTCACATTCAGGAACTAGATCTAACTTTTACAGAAAATAGAATTTTGTAATCTGGGGTGAACCCTAATAATTCTTTTGTCATATTTCCTTGAATGAGGAAAGAAAAAAACTGCACAAAGGCAAATGATTTACCAATTTGTGGAAATCTCCTCCTTGGTATTGGTACCACTCTGTGAAGATAAGTGGGAAGCAAGTGAAAAGGTGTGTCCTTTGAAAGACAGTGTTTCCTGTTGACTGATTTGATATGCAAACAAAAGACAGAGAGAAAGAAGACCTGTGGTTTCTTTACATTACCAAAGGGCTATAGGGTTTCTAAAAGAAGCCCAGAGAAACGAATGATCATGGATTCAAAATGATTTTGTAAGGTTCTTTTTGAGAAAGAACCCTTGTTTGTTTGGATTTTGCATTACTTGAATCTTTCTTTTTCCTGCTAATCCTAAATTCTTCAGAAAGCTTTATAAAACTGAGAGGTAATTGACAAGACTCTTATCTAATGATTTTTGATGATGTACCATAGCTTAAACCAATCATAATTATCTGAAATAACTAGTAGTTATACAGTATAATCCAGAGATTTCCACTTCTCATTGGACGGAGAATGCTAGATGTGGTCACTAGGGTTTTCTTCCGTGGTGCCTGAGCTCTTGCACTGGGATTTCAATCTCATGGCTACAGTGTTCACAGGAATCCACCCAGGTGTACACCAGAGAAACCAGGAGGTTTTCTGGTAGGGACAACTCTTAGACATCAGATGGGCCTTGGAGAGCAATGTCCCAGAGGAGTGTCAGCAGGTATCCTGGTTCAGGATTCTCACACCACTTTCAGGGGTCAATAAGACTGAAATGGGACAGTCTACACCATTGGAAACCTGGCCAGGGATTCCAAGCAATCAGGGAGGATTATGGTATGTAGGCTTCCCTGGCAGCATTCCCCTGGGTGAGGATCTGGGTTTGGACCACTAAGTGAACAGAGAAATCTTGGGATAGAGAGGTTCAGGTGCCAGGAGACTTGTGACTTTACTGAATACTTCCAGTTATCTGGTGTCTGCCCCATTTCAGTGCTGGCTTGCACCTTCACCTGAAGCCAAATATTCTTAAGGTGCGCAGGACTTTGAGAAGGCTGCTGGCAAAACGGGTGAGTCAGTATTCATGCACATTGCTCTTAATGTGTCAATTAATTTATAGGTGGGACGTTTTATAAATGCTCGAATGGCTATAAATCTCAAACCTCCCTCGAACCTTCCATAATCAGGTTATATCAAATCATAATCAAAATAAATTCTGTGAGGCTAGAATTCAAGCCAGAGCTGAAGAATTTCTGGTGTTGTCAGGAGTAGAGCATTAGTCCTCTTTAATCTGTAGGGTTTCCCCCCACAGCAGAGGAGGACTCTGAGTCTTCTGCACACAGGTCCTGGGCTCTGCAGCCCCATCGGCAGCCACTACTTCTGTGAGCTCTGACCTTTAGGCCAGTACCTCCTCCTCCTTCTGCCAACACATTGTCTAGATGTGCTGATATGGCTGGTTGTGCCCCAGCCAGGAATCAGGGCCAGGAGACAGCCTGTCTCATGCTAGAGCCGGCTAATCTAATTAGGCCTGCCCTCCCAGTGTGAGGTTCCAGGAACCTGCCCCCACCGCACAGGGGGGCGCTTGATGCTCAGAAGCCCACTCCTCCCCTGGGCTGCCTCTTCCCTAAGCCCCCTGCCCATGCCCTGTACTCCTGACTTTTACTACTACCCTCTCCTCCCCTCCTGCTTCTCCTGGTGTCCCTCCCTTCCACACACCCCATTTGCCCCCACACTCAGCTCCTTCCTGATGCCTACTCCCAGTGCCATATCCTTTCCCGCACTCTCCACCTTAGGCCCTGCCCAACCCCATACTCAACTCCTCCCTGAGGCCCACTGCTCCCAATCTATTTTTCTGTGATGTAGGACACCAGGTGCTTAGGCCTCCCCTTTTCAGGGCAGAAGTGGGAAAGGAAGCTACATTTAGAACTTCCACAATCCTGGGAGAGGCTCTTGGTGCCTCAGGGAGTTCAGTACCCTCAGGTACGTGAAGATTCCACCTTGTGAATCACCCATTGCAAGTGCATGGAACCACCCCTGTGGCATCACCACCAGACAATTCACCGGTACAATCAGTTCTGATTTCCAGAACCCTGAGAGCCTCAGAAACCTCTTCCTTTGGGGATTGTCTTTTCAGGGCCTCTGGTGTGTTCCCTTCTTTCCCTCTAGGGGCTTCCTTGGCTCCTGGTTTTTGGAGTGACCATCCCAGGGAGAAGGAGAGTTGCTCAGACAAAACTGTGAAGCCGCCTCTTTCTATGACTTGTCCTCTGGCAGCGGGCTTTGTGAAGATAGCTGTGATGTTAGTGACTATCGGGATCCATCTTATCGAATGTCCAGACTCATTACCTCTTCCTCAAAGAGGAAAAAAAAATTCTTTTTACCAGGAAACTGGCCTTGGTTGTCCTACCCAGAAATAATGGTGTTTCGTGACTTCTATATCACTTTGTGTTTATTAAAGTACTTAATCCAGATTGCTTTTGAATTGCTGATACCTGCAGTCATTTCCTCTTCGAGATGGCTAACTCCTTGGAGCCCAAATTGCATCTAGTTCTTCTTTACTTCCCAGATGGTAGGCACTCAACAAGTATTTATTGAATGACTGAATAAATATCTGAATAAACAGACATATCCTAGTGCAGCCTGAGGGACTGACAAAAGAGAGGGCTTTATCAACAAAGTTGGTGGAGGTTATGGGCTGATTCTATGAACAGTGTTGTGTGTCTGCCTCATTTGGTGTCTACTGGTACCTCCCCAAACCCCTTCTCAGCCACCAGCAGGCACCCTGGCAGCAGGGGTCTCATGCCTTACCAGGGTGGTTTGCCTGACTGTTCTTTGAGTGGCCTCACCTTTACCAACCATTTCCTATCTGCATACCCAGGTGTCTCCTGATTCTACCTTGAGCTTTTAGGTTAAAGAATAAAAGCTTAATTCTCCTTCTTCATCTTGTCTTCTGCAAGGAGTCCAATGACCTTTCCTTCATCCTTTACAGCCAAGATTGTTGTTAATTCCTGGAGCTTTTATAGTGTCAAGGTGTCTTTTGTTGCTGGGAATAGAATGGCCTCTTCTTGTGGCTGTGCTCCTTCTTTCGATCCAGGCCACATCACTCCATATGTGAAAATTGGCAGCTTTCTGAGATCCCTTGGAAAAATACTTCTAAAAGATATGCGTGTACAGTAGCTGTGCTAATGCTTGTGGGGATGGGAGACATTGAGGATGTCATGCTTCTTGTTTAACTTGAAGAACACCTCCAGCGACTTGATCCTCCACACTCCAAGACCATTGCAAGCATCACCCCACTAAGGTCATTCCACTTTATTATGCAGAACTGCTTTTCTCCCCATCCCTTAGAGTTATAGCCCTTGAGGGAGGCAGCTCCAACTTCAAATCTCATTTTCTCCAGTAACTCATATTTAAAGGGTTGAGGGATAAGCAGAGGAATGACAAATCAATTCTCTAATTTTTTATTTCCTCAACCATATGGGTTAATAATAGTAATAAAGAATAAGACCTGCTTTATATTTAATAAGATGGTAGGTAGTATGAGGCCTGATGTAGTATTAGACAAGATCAAAACACATGTGTGGCTGCCTCCTAAGCTCAGTGCTTATGACTCTGGAGACAGGAATTTCTGACCTAGTGATGGGAGAAACAAACTGAGGCAAATGAACACCAATGTATAGGCAAGGCTATAGGTGGGGGTCTTCACCTTGATGAGAAGGAAAACAGCACAGATTGAGGGGAAAGTCAGACTGGCCCACAAACAAAAGAAGTGGGCAAGCTTTGATTCATGTGTGTGGATTGCAGGGATGGGGATTTTTCCACTGGTCATGGGAATGAATGGTTAGTTTATCCCAGAAACTTCCCTTTTTGGTGCCACCACCTTGCACAAGCATCTTGGCCTCATGATAATATCAGGCTGCTGGAGCTGCTGAGGGAGCTCATGGGTGTATATGGAAGAGGAACACCTGAGGCTTTTAAATAGTAAGAGGTTAAGAGCCCAGGAGTTTGTGTCCTTTCTGCCATTTTGTGGTGATCCCCCACAGTTTCACTCTCTCATCTAGTCTATCCTTGGAGACATTACAGCAAAGCCTTCCTGGTTTTTATGATGCACCCAATCTCCATTCATCAATCAGATTTTTTGGCAGGGTGAGGGGGTAGGGAAAAACACGTGCCATGCTTTGGATGGGTAAACACTCATGAGTTAAAGCTTGGTGGTACATTTGTTCTTTGTTCCCATGGTGGTCCCTGACTGTCTCGCTTATCAGTGCATATCACAAGAGGCAGCAGCATGGCTCCTTGACAGTAAAATCTTCCATTCACTGCCTGGCAACTGCACAGAGCAATGAGTGGAGATGTGGACATTTCTACTGTCCCCTTCCCTTTGCCCATCAGTGTCTGAAGGGGAAGGAAGTGGGTTTCTGATGAGCATCCCCATGGATGTAATTGTTGCTTCCTGTCAAGGCAGAGCAGAGATGCAGTCGGTTTCTATTTGAATACTATTTTTCTTTCTTCTCTCTGTTCCCTATGCTCTTCCCCTCAACCCACCCAAGTCACTTCAGCAAATGGAGAAGACCCAAACTGAGAGGTGCCGCTGATGGTGTGGAGAGTAAAACCATCCAAAATAAAACCCCAAGCTTTGGAACTGCGAATGACAGCTGGGTTCCCAGTGCACACTGATATATTCTTCTTTCTCATGGAAAGACATGTGAGGGCCTGTCTGAAGCGGGCTCTGCCAAGAGTGCTAGACTTTATGACTCAGGTGCCAGGAGGTGGGGCTGGGAACTAAAGAAAGAAACAAGTGAAACTCTTCTGTTCCATTAAGAAAATAGGTTGGAGGGTTATATTCAAAGAGGAAATCCTCTGGTTGTCACTGCTAATTTGTTCTCATCTTTTTCATGCCACCATGACTTCATATGTTTTAGTTGAAGGGCATTGCCCACTGTAAGTCAAGTGGGTGATGGCTGGGTGTGACTGCACTGTGAAGGTTCACTGTTGGTCAGATGTTCTACATGAACCTTCTGTCTGTGAACGTTTCAGAACATGGCTAGCTAGGAACCCTCCTCCCTCCTGTTCTCCCCTCTCCTCTACAGACAAGCACTTTTTGCTTCACTCAGGCCTTCTTACCATTGTCCCTTTTACCCATTGAAACTGCCATGGCAAAAAGGACCTTTCTTCTCCCTGCTTTGTGTTTTAAGAGATAGACTTTACCTCTGAGATATGGTGAGGCCCACAGATCAGGGGCCAACTGCCATTGAGAGGATAGCTGACTCCTCACTGTTCCTCAGAGGAGGGGAGACACTGCACCCTGTAGAACCACACACAGCATAGGGTGGATCAGGAGGCACAGGAAAGGGGAAAGGACTTACTGTGGCTTCTGTGGGAAGGAACAAGTGAGATGGGGTAAGTGGGCTCAGGATTGGTAGTTGCAGGGTTCTGGGGCATAGAGACTATTGTTAGTTCTTTGGTCTGCATATCTGGGTCCTGTAGGGTAGTGAATATTGTCTTAGCTAGTACCTCTAGGGTCAACAAGGCCCCAGATGTTAAAATAGCAGAATGCAGTAAAAAAAGACACATGATTGATGTACTGGGCAGGATCACTTTGCTATGCAGAAATTGTCATTGGCTTTTACTGGTTGTTAAATTGGCATTTGAGTCCACTTTCTGGTCACTGACTTGGAGTGCAGTTCTGTCTACCACTCCACAAATCCTATATTCCAGCAAAACGGCACTCTTCAGAGTCCATTGGTATATAAATTCAAGATCCCCTGACTACTCTCTAGCTAACGGAGGCCTATGTTTAGTGCCACCTGCTCTGTTAAAAACTTTAATTGACGGTCGGGGAGGCGGTGAGCATTCACACAGGTTTAGCAGGCACAGAGCTCTGCCCATGAAGCGCCTGAAAAAAAACTTCCCCGCTCTTCTCATCTACTCAAATGATACCTCCCCTTCAAGGTGCAGATAAAAACCTTCATTTACTTTTTATTTTTATTTTTCATGGTCCTGCGGATTGGATCCTGGGCCTTGCACATGCTAGGCAAGTACTCTACCAGTGAGCTTACTGCCAGTCCCCAGATAAAACCTCTCTTAAAACTCCAGCTCATGTGGATTTTCTTGCCTCCCTCTCTCCTGATATTTTGGGCTTTATAATTTTAAAACATATTGTTTAGCATGTATGGGTTGTCTTACTTCCTCTTGCTGTGCACAACTTTAGACAAGGTTGACATCTAATCCTTGTCATTCTCTAACCCTCTGTACCCACTGTTGAGAGCAGTAATAAACTATGTTCTTCGAATAGCCACACCTAGAGTTGCATGGTAAGACACTGAAAAGAGTGTTGAATGGGCTGTGGGAGGAAGTTCAGAATGGACTGTTGAACTGATTTTCCATGCACCTCTCACCATCCATAAAGTGAGGGCATTTGCAGCTATGATCTGATAGTATGTGAATTCAGAAAACTCCTTACTTGGAACAGAGGAGAATTTTCCTTCTCTGACTAGAGAATTTACATGCTTGCCTTTCCTTTTTCAGCTTGGATCTTTCCATAGTGGGGTTCAGAATGTCCTGTGACTATCAACAGATTTTCCAGACTTGATTATCTAGAATTGAATAGTGATTGGCAACAGAAAAGAGAAGAAAGGGAAAATAAAATTTTTTTCTTTGCTCAGCATCTTACAACATCTTATTTGCCCTTTTCCCACTTTCTTTTCACAGAGCCACCTGTCATGCCAAAAAATGAAACAAAACAAAATAAACAATCAAATGAAAACAAATGTCAGGTCATCTGAGTGTGTATTTGCTTGTACTATTGGTCAATGTGTGAAGAAGCACCTTGCCCATCTACCACGTCCCACGTTCTGCCCTGGCTTCAGGTTCCTATGTTCCCCACCCTAATATGTCATCATCTCCAGGTTAATGTAGAAATGGTCATGGAGATTTGAAATAAAAAGAAAATATGATAGACAGGCATAGAGACCTCTAATGGACCATTTTGTCTCCAGTGCACGTTTATGGAAGATTTGTATTTATAGCCTTCACAGAAGGCAGAGCAAGAGAAAACTGGCTTCAATTGTACACACACACACACACACACACAAAGAGAGAGAGAGAGAGAGAGAGAGAGAGAGAGAGAGAGAGTTTGTAGAAAGAGCTCATCTGTCGTGGGTGGTTAAAGCACCTGTCTGCCTAGTGAGAGATAGTGCACTTAGGGGAATGATCAGATCCCCTGCCAGCAACCTGATTTTATGGTCTTTTCTGTTTTCCTTTATTTCTCTGTGGCTATCTCTTAAAAGGCAATTTGTCTAATCTCCTTCCTAACTAAGTAAAACAAGCCATTTATATGCATGACACACATCTGTTCCAATACTGTACCCATTATACCTGGTATTTGCATTCACAAGAAAACAACCACTGCTTCCCACCCTGTCTAAAATAATACCCATTCCTCCTGGATATTCATTATAGAACTTAGATTTCAACCTAAATTTGGCCAATCATGGAGGAATTACACCTATGGATGGGCACAAACTAATCTTCTTTCTTTTCTTTTTCTTCTCCCCAGGATTATACCTTGACCATGTATTTTCAACAATATTGGAGAGATAAAAGGCTCGCCTATTCTGGGATCCCTCTCAACCTCACACTTGACAATCGAGTGGCTGACCAGCTATGGGTGCCTGACACATATTTCTTAAATGACAAAAAGTCATTTGTACATGGAGTGACAGTGAAAAATCGCATGATCCGCCTTCACCCGGATGGGACGGTGCTGTATGGGCTCAGGTCTGTCTGCCTCTTCAGGGACAGTTTTGCAGTTCCATGGTGCAATGGCATTGAATTTCTCACTTGAGATGATTATAGTAAGTGAGGCTGTGTCCTCATATTAATTAGGAAACATCCATGAAACTCTTTGAACTTTGCAGGAAAAAAAAAAATCTCATCACCCCAATATTCTGGGCATTACTGTTACTATAAATAGTCATCAAACAATTGCAAAGCGGCCTCCTTGAGTGGATTGTATATAATTGGGTTGCCATATCTAAGAGCACAGATTCCCTTAGGATGGATTTCCCATATCACAGCCACAAAGGCCCATAATTAATATTGCCCTGACATTGCAGAGGCTTTAATAAAAGTTTTTTTCAAAGCTATTTGCACAGTTGCAAAAATGTCTGCTGTGCAGATTATAAGGTATATTCTCCAAGGAGTTTTATTGAGGTGGTGCCACGAATATTTATGGGAATGACTAACTGAGAAGCTTCCTGATGAGAAATCTCTATCTCTAGGTCTTATAATGCAATCACTCAAATCAGGAAAGCAGGCTGCCTTTCTGAACATGGAGGAGCCGGTCCTGGGCTTCCCTTTTTGCCCTGGAAACCAGGAGATCTTCCCAGGGTGTTCCATTATTGCTGGGGGTTAATTCTTTTGAATATCACTTTACTAAATGGTGCTCTTACAAACGTTTGGTTTCTTGCATTGATTTTGCACTGATTTTTGTTTTATTTTAGAGTAGTAGCAATAGCAGTAGTAGTAGTAGTAGTAGAAGTAGTAGTAGTAGTAGTAGTAATAGAGTGTGTGTGTGTGTGTGTGTGTGTGTGTGTCTGTGTGTGTGTGTGTGTTTCAGTCTCCTCATCTAAAAGTTCCTCTAGTGGTTCACAGTTCTGAGTGGAACACCTGGAAAACTTGGAGTCCAGAGCTTTTTAAGTAGACTCCAGAAGCTCAATATGACATCATAAAAATAAGTACTGAAATTCACACCACTGTGACTTTTAGTGCCTCAAGATAAGTAAAGTGAATTACTTAAGATTACCTTGAATAGGAAATGTTGAATGACTTTCTCAAAACCATACTACTACAGTGGATGTTGGGTTTCTGCCAAATCAGACTTTTTTAACTTTAAGAGAAAAAGCGACACATGTCAACCAAGCCATGGTATTACTTTAAAAAAAATGTCTAGCAGCTGGATGAGGTGGCACATGCCTATAATTCAGCTTCTCAGGAGGCTGAAGCAGGAAGATTGTGAGTCCGAGGGAAGCATCAGCAACTTAGCTAGACCATGTCTCAAAATACAAAATAAAAAAGACTGGGGATGTAGCTCGGTGCTATAGCACCCCTGGGTTCAATCCCTAGTACCACACACATACAAATAAAGAGTCTAGCATGAAGTTACTCTGAAAGGTCTTCAGCATTTTATATTTTTGCCCCAAAATGAGAGATGTGAAATTATGGAAGTTCTGACAAGTATATCAGTTGTACAAAATATTACACAAGTCTTGTGAACATGAAATAAGGAGTCATTTACCTGCCCCATAGTTCCCCAAAAATATTTAAGCAGAATAAACCGTATGTGTGTGTGTGTGAATGTGTATTGTTCATGTATGTGTGTGGGGGGGGGGGGTAAGAAGCAAATGTCAAAAATTAATCTTCATTTTTGACCTTTAAAGCAAAACTTACTATTTGAGTTTGCTCCATTTTTATTTCTGCATTCTTCATTTTCATATCAGAAGAAGAGTATGTCAGTATGCCTTTGTTAAAAGCAAAGAGCTTGAACTCTTTTTGGATAAAGTTTTATAATATGCATGAAAGTGCTGTAATAAATTCCCAAATTTCATTTGAAAGTGTTGGATTTAACACCACAAAACAGGTATGAAAAATTTTATCTCTAACACTTGGCTCGTAAGTTTACATGTGAAAGTTAAATCATAATGGAGTAGTAAGCTATGGGAAACTTTTAGCAATAGACTTTGTACAGTGACCCAACAAATAATCATTCTAGTCAAGTTTACATCCATTATGCCTCTCAAATAACCTCTTAAATCAGAAAATGGGATCTCTAAATATGTAGTTATTTTTATTTAAATGTAATCTTAATATATGCCTTAGATCTTTATTTTGAGCCTCATATTTCTGAAATACTTCTTCAGGTTTCTGGGAAACTGGACAAACTGTCACAAAGAAACTCTTCACCATATTCTGCAGATGCTCAGCCTCCATACTGTCATCTGACTTCTTAGAAATTGGCTAACAAAGAAATATCTGGCTTAATATCTAAGAAAAACTATATATTATACAGATTAATTTGAACTTCTGGACAAAAAAGCACATCGATAATTCAAAATACTGAGAATTTTTAAAAATTCATATAAACACATTCATTCTATGCTGTTTTGTGTGAACTTTAGTGATATTTATGTATAATACAAATTTTATGTTAATACACACATAACACACACACACACATCATGGTTTTTGATAAAAAATTAGGTGTGATTGCTCACATTGATGGGCCACACTCTGTCCTATCTTTGGCCCCAGAGCCAACTTCTGTTTTTGTTTGTTTACTTGCTGAATTATGCTGGTGACCTGGCAAACCAGGGCTGGGCCAATGTAGGTAACTCAACATCATTTTGTATCCTTTTGGTAAATAAGTACAGACATTCCTCAATTGGCAATAGGGTTGTGTTACCAAAAACATTCCATAAATTAAAAAATCGTAAGTAAAAAATGCATCAAATATGCCTAACCTCCAAAACTTCTGAGCTTTGCAACACAGTCCTATTGCAAAGAGTGTCAGTGGTTTCCCCTTCGCACAGACTGACTGGGAGCTATGGCTCACTGCCATGGCCCAGCATTACCACAGACTCAGACTGCACACTGCTAGCCTGGAAAAGGATCATGATGCAAAATTTGAAGTAAACGCATACAGCTTTTGCACCATGGTAAAGCCATCAGTCAGGATCATATCCACTGTGGCCTGGTCCTGGAGGAGATTGGGTACAGCTGAGAACACTGAAGTTAGACTCTCCATTCTGCAAGGATTGTAGGCACTGGGGTTGCTACTGCTGTTTTCCTTATAAGAGACTCCTAAGGAAGAAAGTTCTACTGAACAGAGATTGGTTTCTGGCTAGTCATGGGCTTGAGTTGGATTACCTGAATTTCTGAGACCTTAAGGTTGGATTTTTTTCACCACTGCATACTGTGCTTGACCTCACCCTGTCTTTCTGTAGTAGTCTGAGCTGCTAAGTCAGGTTCCATTTAGTTTCTTTGGTCTCTGCTTCCTATACATGCCCAGCCTTCACAGTACCAGGATCAATGAGGGCTTTTGCTTTATCTAGGACAGATGAAGATCTTTGGCTGTGGATGAGCCATCCATGACGTAGGTTCATACGTCAGCTCGGCCTTATTCTGGGAAATCATTGATCCTTAACTCTGAGGACTGCAAAGTAGTCCCGGACTGTTCACGCAGATGCTTGAGAGTGATCGTGTTCTTATAGAGATAAAAGGTCATTGTAAATCATGAACTGTTTTTTTCCCCTGACTCTTCTATCCCTTTAAGCTTGAAACTTGGGCCAATACTAGCTTGTGCTTACCACTTGAACTCCGTTGATCATGATGATGAACCAAGTCTCTGGCAGAGGCCCAACTCACAATGGGAGGCCAGAGGATGCTCTGCATAGAACCCGCGCACCTTCTTAACGCAGAATATAAGTTCTCTGAAGGTTCTTGGGCAGGAAAACCCTTTCAGGGACCAGGAAGTTCGTGGTTGACTAAGGGACTCATGGGCCTCACCCCTTTCCACACCATAGCTGCTCTGTTTCCTCCTGCATGTCAGTTTCGTTCTCTCTGTGAGAAGGGGATTGGGTATCAGTCCTTTATCATTTTCCTGACCTCCTTTTTTAGTTCCTGATCCTCCAATGTCATTGAATATCTCACTTTGTGCCATTAAGTATGTTTTATAATGTGGTATTTTTTTCGTCTGTCTTCATTCATTTCTCTGATGCTAGCGAGTTGGCAAGAGGGTCACAAATATAATTTGATTTGCTCCAGAAAACACTGGGGAGCCTCAGGTTAAGTGATCTTCATCAAAACAAAGTAATTCTTATTTTGTCTGAGAAATTTATTGCAAAAGCTGTTGGAAAATATATTATAATGTTCCTGCTTGATGTTGAAAATTGCTTAAAATTGTTGAAGTTGCCATTCCTAAACTTAAAACGTTGAATGCAACATTAAATTGAAACTAGAACTTACTTCAAAAGATTCAAATTAAGTCATCTAATGGGTTCAAGTAGTGCCTTATTCCAAAACTGTATTTTATACAATCTTTCTTGTCAACTACATTTTTATGGCAGAAAAGATGTAAGCTCACAGGGCATTTGGGCACACCTGACTGAGTGCAGGGGTGCTCGACTCCTGAAATACCTGCTTGGTTGCTCACAAGTACTTTTTTTTTTTTTTTTCCTTTTTTTTTTTTACAAGTACTTTTATGTAATTAAGTAACATACTGACAAATTGCTTTTCAGAGGGATTATGCAAATTTATGTTCCCAATAGCAAACAAGCAATATATTAGTGTTAGGATTGTGACACTTGAATTGGGATTTATGATCATTTAGATGAATGTAAATAATCTATCCCTTTTCCTCATCTCTCAAGACTAGAGAAAATCCCTTTTCTCACTTTAAATTCAGATTTGTACATTTCTCCCCCCAACTCCCAGCATGTTCCTTCTTTCCTTCTTTATGAGAATTTTTGCACTTTTTCTTCATACTTCTTCCTTTACTCCCATTCAATGTGTTATCTCATACTTTAATTGAAAACACAGTAATTTCTTCATCTTCCCCTTACAGTAAGTCCATCTCGTGTGCTTATTTCTCACTCTTTACCTCCTCTCAAAATGGAAATGAGTCGTTCAGCAGTTCAAGGGTCAACTTCCCTTCTTGGCATCCTCTCCCTACTCAAGACTTCCGATTCTAACCTTTCCCTTGTTACAATGATTCTCCCCTCATCACACTTCCAGTATGTGAACTTTCTTTCCACTCCTCAGAAACATCAAGGATGTTTCTTTCTCAGTGCCTTTGCACATGCTCTTGGCTGGATGTAGAATACTCTGTCTCTAGATGTTCATGTTTGACATCATTATAATGTAATTGTGTAGTTGATGACAGTTCAGGTCTCACTCTCATAAGGAGAACACTTCTCTAATCATCTGCTCACTTTCTATCACATCACATTGTAAGATTTTATTATAGGATTTATCCAAATTCAACATTATCTTGTCAATTTATCACATGTTCTCATCCATGATGATGGCGAGCCATATGAAAATATAAACTCTCTAAGACAGCTGTTTCCATCTTATTTATTGCTGTCTCATCAAAATCTAGAGTACTACTGGTCATGTGGTGCACGCCTGTAATCCCAGCAACTCCAGAGGATGATGCAGGAGAATCACAAGTTCAAAGCCAGCTTCTGCAACTTAGTGAGGCCCTAAGAAACTCAGTGAGATCCTTTCTCTAAATAAAATCCAAAAAAGGACTGGGGATGTTGCTCAGTAGTTAAACGCCCCTGGGTTCAATCCCCAGTACCAAATCAATGAATCATTCATTCAATCAATCGATCGATCAATCTAGAGTATGAAGCACTGCTTGATGTTTAAAAAGGAGTATCCCATAAGGGTCAAATTAGAATTCCAATTTTTTCTGTAATTCTTGTATTTTTATATTTTCTATTTAGAGTTTTACTTTCTAGGACTTTATCTTGGTGCAGAATGTGAGGTAACTATCTCATGTTTTCCTCACATGGCTAGTTCTTTGTTCTAATACCAGTTTATTCTTCATATGAACTTTAAAACCATCTCATGTTTTATCAAATTCCTTATAATATAGCTTGTGATATTTGTTGGAATTATGCTCATTAAACATTAATTTTGGAAGATCAAAAACTGTGTTCATCTTTTCCTACATGAACATTGCCTGTCTAAATTCATTCTTGTCTTTGTTTATGACTTGTAGTGAAGTTTTGTCATTTTCTCATCTGACCACCCTTTTATTTCTTGATAAGTTTCATCCTATTTTTTTAAAGTGTGGTACCATTAAGAATAGGATCATATCCCTCTGTTTTTCTAGTTAGCTTTCTCTGGCATGTGAGAAGGTCATTGATTTGTTTATGATTATTTTTATGTATAAATCTATCCAAAATCATATTTACCCAGGCTAATATACTTCTCTTTCCAACAGTTTAGTTAATCCTCCTAAGGATTTTACTTTTACAATCATTGTTTATAGTGATGATTTTTTATCCCTCCTTTTAATAGTTTTTGTCACTTGTTTCCTGTTTCATTGCTTTGACTTCAACCCCTAGATCACTGATAAATAATAGAGAACAGTGTCAGTATTATCTCACTCTTCATCATAAGTAGATGTGCTTTTTGTGTTCCACCATAAAGAAGGACTTGTGCTTTTAGTTTACTGTAGCGATACCTATTCTTTAATTATGTGTGTGTGTGTGTGTGTGTGTGAAGAGTAAATTGGTTTGTGGAAATGTTGTCATTGATTGAGATATAATGGTGAATAAAACATATCACCAATTTATGGCATTTATATTCATTAACTAACTATAAATGATATGACTGACCCTAGCTTATTTTAGATTATTTTAAAAATATTAGAATTAGAGTTCCTCACTTCAATCTGTATTTATAGGATCATTTTCCATATTTGACTTAATGATAATTGTGATATATTAATTTCTACTTTCACTAATTCTCTTTTAATTTTTGAATTTTCATTATAAGTTGAAAATTTATAATTATAATAAAATTTATAATTATACATATTTGTGAAGTATAAAGCAATGTTATGTTTTAGGAATACAATGTAGAATAACTAAATCAAGCTAGATAACATATCCTTCACCTCAAATGCTTTATAATTTTGTGGTAGGATATCTGAATTCTCTTCTCTTAGCAATTTTTGAAAATCACAATACTCTATTATTAACTATTCTCACAATAGATCTCAAAAATGAATTCCTCCTGTCTGAGATGTTGTACTCTTGGACTATCATATTCTCATTGCCCTGCTGCTCAGCCTCTGCTAACCACTGTTCTGCTTTCTGTTTCTATGAGTTCAGTTGTTTTAGAGTACACCCTAATAAGTCAGAACACACAGTACTTATCTTTCTGTGCAAACTTATTTCATGTAGCTTAATGTTCTCCAGGTCCATCCATATTGTCACAGATGATAGAATGTTCTTTTTTTAAAAAGCTAAATGTTATTAATTTATGTATTTATATAGCTCACTTTCTTTATTCGTCTGCTGTTGGACATTTATTTGACACTATAACTTGACTATTGTGAATAGTGCTACAGTGAACATGGGAATGTAGACATCATTTTGACAAACTGATTTCCAATCTTTTAGGTAAATATTTGGAAGTGGGATTATGGATCATTTGGAAATTTTACTTTTGGGATTTTTTGGGGGGAACATCCGTACAATTTTCTGTGATGATAGTTCTATTTTACATTCCCATCAACAGTATATGTGGTTATCTTTTCTCCTCTTTCTTGCTAATATTTACCTTTCCTCTTTTTGATGTGAGACATTCTGACATGTGTGAGATGGTCTGCTATTGTGGTTTTAATTTGTATTTCCCCTGGTGATTAGTGATGTCCACATTTTTCATATATCTGTTAGCCATTTGTATGTCTTCTTTTGAAAAGTGTTTGTTGGGGATCTTTGCCTGTTTTTGATAGTGTTTTTTTCTTGCTGTTGAATTGTTTGAGCTCTTCATGTATTTTGGATATTAACCCCTTATTGAATGTATGCTTGCAAAGATTTTCGTCATGTAGGTTGTCTCTCTGTATTGTCATTGTTTACTATGCTGTGCAGAGGTTTTTAGTTTGATGTAACCCATTTGTCTGACTTTTGTGGCCTGTATTTTTTGAGTCAAATTCAAAAAATTATTGCCCAAACCAATATCAAATATCAATGTTTTCTTTTAGTACTTTTCTAGTCTTATCTTTAAATCTTTAATCTGTTTTGAGTTGGTTTTTATATATGGTGTGAAATAGAATCTTATTTCATTCTTGTCCATGTGGATATCCAGTTTTCCCAACACCTATATTGAAAAGACTAACCTTTTGCTGTTTTTTTATACTTGGTGCCTTTGCTGAAAATCAGTTGTTTTTACATATACAGGTTCTTTTCTGGATATTTTTTTTCCATTGGTTGATGTACCTTTTTTTTTTTTCAACAGCATGCTGTTTTAGTTATTATAGCTTTTTATTATCATGTACTACAAAGAATTTTCCTTGGTTATTTGGAGTTTTTTGACTTCCATATGAATTTAGGATTTCTTTTTCTATTCCTTTGAAAAAGAACATTGGAATTTTGATTATGATTATATTGAATCTGTAGACTTTTTTTGTGCAGCATTATTATTTAAATGTGAGGTGTCTTCCAAAAGCTCATGTGCGAGAAAGTTCAGAGGTGAAGTGATAGAGTTATGAGAGTCTAACCCTAATCAGCACATTAATCCTCTGATAGAGATTAACTGAGTGGAAACTATAGGCAGGTAGAGTGTGGCTGGAAAAGAGAGATCACTTGGGGTGTACCCTTGGGGTGTGTATTTTTCCCCTGGTGAGTGGAACTCTCTCCCTGCCTTCTTGTGGCCATGTCCTGAGCAGCTTTTCTCCTCCACACTCTTCTCCATGATGTTTTGCCTCACTTGGGCCCAGAGCAATGGAATTAGCTATCTGTGGACTGAAGCCTCTGAGACCATGAACCTCAAATAAACTTTTCCTGCTCTACAGTGTTCTAGTCAGGTCTTTGAGTCATAGTGATGGAAAAGCTGACTAAAAAAGACAGTATGGACATTTAAAAAGTACTAATCTTTCTAATCCATGAACATAAGATGTTTCCCATTCATTTGTGTCTTCTTCAATTGTTTCATCCACATTTTATAGGTTTCAGTCTTTCGCTACCCTAGTTAAATTTACTTCTAAGTTTTCTTTCCCCTTTTTTAGCTATTGTAAATGGGATTGCTCTTCTGGTTTTTTTTTTTTTTTTTTTTTTTTTTTGTAAATTCCATTGTTAGTGCAAAGAAATGCTCCTCATCTTTTTCTGTTGATTTTTTACCCTGCAGTTTCGCTGTGTTTGATTTTTAGTTCTAGCAATGTTTTGGCACAGTTCATGGGAATTTCTATATATAATATGTCATCCATCGCAAAGAGTGATAACTTCATTTCTTCCTTTCCTGTTTAAATACCCCCCCCCTCTTGCCTAATTCCTTGCCAGTACTATGTTGAATAGAAGTGAGAAGAGTCTGAATGCTTCCATGTTCAGGTCTTAGAGGAAAGGATTTCAGCTTTTCACCTTTGAGTATAATATAGCTATAGGCTTCTCAAATATGGGCTTATTGAGGCACATTCTTTCTATACCTAATTTGGTGAGAGTTTTTATCATTTAAGGAGGTTGAATTTTGTCAAATGCTTTTCTACATTTAATAAAATGCTCATATTTCCCCTTTATTCTGTTATGTTAATGTTTTGTATCACATTTACTGATTTGCATATATTGAACTATCCTTGCACCCCAGGGATACATCCTACTTGATCATGGTGAATGATTCCTTTACTGTGTTGTTTTTGTTAAGGATTTTTACATCTGTGTTCATTAAGGATAATTGCCTTTAATTTTCTTTTCTCCCAAATGTCCTCATCTGGCTTTGGTATCAGGGTTTCATAGAAAGTGTTTGGAAGTGTTCCTTCCTTTTTTTTTTTTTTAAAGAATTTGACTAGATTGACTAAGAAAAACAGAAAAGACACAAATAACAAAAATCAGAAATGAAAACAGAGGTATTACTACCAAATTAGATAATCCAGATGAAATCTACAAATTCCTATAAACACACAACTTACCAAAACTGAATGATGAAGAAAACAGAAAATATGCATTTCAGCAAAAAATGTTCTAGACCATATGACTTCTCTGTTGACTTCTACCAGGCAGTTAAAAAAGAATTAATACCAGTTTATTAAAACTCAAACTTTTCCATAAAAATGAAGAGAAAGCTTCCTTCACTGTTCTATGAGGCCAACATTATCCTCATACCAATGTCAGACAAAAATACTACAAAAATAACAAACCATTAATTTTTAATGAATAATAATACATGAATTTTCAGCAAAACATTAGCAATTTGAATTCAGCAACATCACCTTAACCAAGCAGTAGTTATGTGTGGAATGTAAGGATGATTTAACATGTGAAAGACAATTAATGCATATACCAGAGTAAAAAAATTAAGAAGAAAAAACCATACATGTTTGTATCAAGTGATGTAGACCAAACAGTTGATAAAATACAATACACTTTCTGGATAAAAACACAGTATGCCAAGAATAGAAGAAAACTTCCTAAACATGATAGAATTGTATGTGAAAAACCTATAACTAATATCTTATTCAATGGTGACAGGCTGAAGTCTTTTCCCCTCAGATCAAGAACAAGACAAGGATGCTTATTTTTGCAACTTCTATCAAAATTGGAAAGGAAGGAGTAAAATTACCTGCTCACAGATGGCACAAGTCTATATAGAAAACCTAAAGTTATACACACACACACACACAGAGTCTATGATACTTAAAAAAATATATTTGGCAAAATTGTAGCTTACAAAATCAACACAGATAATTCAGTTGGACTTCTATATAATAATAATGAACAATCTAAAACAGAAATTCCAAATGCAAGTCCATTTGTAGTAGCATCTAAAAGGAAAAGAACGTTAGGGATAAATTTAGTAATGGAATCAAAAGTCTTGAACAATAAAAAATATAAAACACTGTACCAAGAAACAATTTGAAAAGGCCATTAAGTGGAAAGACATCCTGTGTTTATAGATTGGAAGATTTGATATTTTTAAAATGACGACATGGCCAGGTGCTATGGTAAACAGCTTTCCCAGTGACTTGGAAGGCTGAGTCAGGAGGATTGTAAGTTCAAAGCCAGCCTCTGCAACTTAGCAAGACCCTGTCTCAAAATAAAATATTAAAAAAAAGTTGGGGATGTGGCTTGGTGGTTAAGTGCACCTGGGTTCAATCCTTGCTACCTTTAAAAAAAAAAAAAGAATGATGTTGTCCAAAGCAATCTACAGATTCAGTGCAATCCCTACCAAAATCCCAATAGCACATTTTTTTATTGGATAGGAAAAACCCGCCTTAAAATCCAGGTAGAATCTTAAGGGACCTCAAATATTCAGAAGGGTTTTGTAAAAGAAGAAATTTGGAGGTTTCACATTCCCTGATTTTAAAACTTACTACAAAGCTATGGTAATCCACACAAACTGGTCTTAGCAAAAGAATAGACATATCATACAGTGGGATAGCACAGAGACCTCATAAACAAATTTGTCATATATAATCAAATGATTTTTGACGTGATGCCAAAGTATTCTGTGGATAATGGACAGTCTTTGCAACAAATGTTGCTGGGGAATACTGAAAATCCACATGTAAAAGAATGAAATTAGACCTATGTCTTTTAACATATCAAAAAATTAACTCAAAATGGACCAAAGACCCAATCCTAAGAGCTAGAACATGAAACTCTTAGAGGAGAAATAGTAGATAATCTGTGTAACATTGGAATTAGCAATGAGTTTTAGATATGCCACCAAAAGCATAGCAAGAAAAGAAAAAAAAAAATACATGACATAGACTGTATCAAGACCAAAGACAGCTGTGCATCAAAGAACACAACCAACAGAATGATTGATTAACCTATAAAATGAGCAAATGTATTAGGAAGTCTTATTATTTAGTTAGGAATTAATAGAAAGTATATAACGATCTTCTGGAAGTCAACAATAAAAACCACAGTTCCAATATTGGCAAGGTACTTGAATATGCATTTTTCCAGGAAGATATAGAAGTGGCCAATTAGCACATGAAAATATGCTCAACCTTGTTAGCCTTTAAGGAATGAAAATCAAAACCACAATAAGATATCATTAAACAGACATTAGCATGACTATTATTTTAAAAAATTGGTAAAGAACAAATGTTGACAAATTTATGGAGAAATTAGAATCCTTAGAGATTACTGGTGAGAATTTAATATGGTTCAGTCACTGTTGATGTGGTATGATGGTTCCTTAAAATTTACAGATAGTTAGCAGATGATTCAGCAATTTCACTTGTAAGTATATGCTGAAATAAACAAAAATGCCTGAAAGAGATACCTGGATATTAATGTTCATTGTGGCATTACTCAAAATAGTCAAAAGTTAAAAACAACCCAAATGTCTGTCAAGGGATGGATGGGTAAAAAATGGAACATTATTCAGTCTTGAAAAGGGATGGATACATGCTAAAATATGAATGAGCATTGAAAACAACACAGTAAGTTAATTAGCCAGGCCAAAAAAAAAAAAAGAACAAATACTGCATGATTCCATTTATATAAAGTATCTAGAATAGGTTAATTCATAGCAAGAGAAAGTAGACAAAAGATTACCATGGCCTGGAAGAAATGGGTAATTAATGTTATTATTTAATGGGTTCAGTTTCCATTTGGATACTTGGTGATGGTTGCATAACAGTGTGAATGTACTTAATGCCACTGAGTTGTACAATTAAAAATAGTTAAAACAATACATGTTATGTTATATATATTATTCCAATTAAAATTTGCTTATTGTTTTATATTTTATTTATGCTTTTTGGCTTTGCCCAAATAAAACTCAGTTACATACCCATTTCATATCCTTTGTATCAGTAATTTTCTGTTTTCAAAGCTTTGTTTTCTTTCTTGCTTTTGTGGAGGCTATTTTAAATTTTTCCATATCCTTTCTACTCAAAGTATGTTCCCCAGGACTACAGCAACATCGCCTGGGAACATTATCTGGGAAACTCAGAAGTATTGACCCACCCCACACATTGTGAATCAGATTCTGAATTTTAACAAGATCCCTCAGTGACTTGTGTGTCCATTAACATTAAAAAGTCTTCCATATCGTTAAATAATTTCCAGCACTGTCAGTTCTGTCTTTGTCTTCAGACACGTTTCCGTTCAACACTTGTGGCTGCAGTTACTTGTATTCTCTCTGTTATAGCTTCTTCCATCTTTCTATGCCTTCATTTCAGGCTGTTCTTTCAGTACATTCCCCTGTTCTGGCTTTGAAGAGGCTATAGCCATTCAGATAGTTTGGTAACCAGACATATCTTCCACATTGTTCAACTTTTATTTTCTGTGCTTCCTTATGGTTTCATGGGATCTTTCTTGGTTTTAGTCTCATAGTGTTTATCCATAGGTGAGATAGTTCCAATTGGACAAAGTGATCTTCTAGTGACAATATGGATATGATGATCTTAGCCCTTTCAGTCAAATGTTCACATTCGAGATTTCAGTCTCTAGGGTACGAATCAGAAGATCAGGTTAATGTGCTCCATTTGTTATGCTTAGCTGCTATTCACTTAGGGTATGTCTTTCTCTCTGACTGCTAGGTCAGGAAGTCAGACACGGTGTGTGGTATTTTGAGTAGAATCCTGAGTGACATTTTCCATTCCAGTGTGCAGGGCTTCCTCTAACTGTGAGGACTTCTTTAAGACTCTGTGTTGCATGTGTTAGAGTATATCTACCAAGCCACTTTGGTCCAGAGATTTGTATTCCCTAAGGTTAGAGAAACAGAGAGAGAGAGAGAGAGAGAGAGAGAGAGAGAGAGAGAGAGAGAGAGAGAGAGAGAGAGAGAGAAGAAGAAGGAGGAGGAGGAGGAGGAGGAGGAAAGAGAAAGAAGAGAAGGGGAGGAAAGAGAGAGAGCAAGAGCAAGTAAACTATTGCTCTAGCCCCATCCAAAGGCACATTGTGTGGTAATGGAGGTAGTCTATAATTTGCACCATACAGTAATATTTGGTCTTGGAGCTATTGAGAATTTGAACTGTGGCTAGTACATCAGAGGAGCTGCATTTTTAATTTTATTTAATTTCAATTATTTTAAAATGTAAACATATACAGTCATGTATGGCTAAGTGACTGTCATTTTGGGTAATACAGTTCTAGAAGGTAAAGTCCTCAACTGCCATAATTAGATCCAGATAGTTGGGATGACTCAAAGTACTTTCCTGATTCTTCAAATTGTTTTCTTCTTCAGAGGGCTGAACCTGTGGTGTTTTCCTTAAGAACTTCTGAAATCCATCCATTCAGACAATTCTTTCTCTGGCAGGTGCTCTTGGATTCTAAACTATTTGTTTTCGTTTGAGTTTTTAGCACTGTTGCCAGTTTGAGCCTTTGTGTAACTCTATCATCATATTGCTTGCATAATGAGAGAGGGTATGTTGGGCCTGTCTCATTTGCCTAATATGACTGCTCATTTTACAAAGATGGCTATTCCTAATTCTTCAATAGAAACAGATGTTCCTATTTTAGGAAAATGCTATCTATTAAGGGTTTTGCTATATATGACATTAGCTTGGAAGTATCAGGTTGATTTCTATATATTTTATGATGATTTATGTTCTGTGTATATAGTTACTCATGTTGATTATTGTACTAGTTATCTGTCATTTCAGCAGTGCTGTGTAACAAACAGCTGGAAGCTTCAGTGCATATAATAAGTGCTCATTGCTCATATGTTTGGGTGATTAATGAGCATCTCTGCTGACTCCGGCTGGCTCACTCAAAGACTGGGTGTGAGTAATCTATCAGCTCATCAGGGTGATCTCTGAGATGATGAGTACTCACCTCAGTCTGCCCCTGTGTCCGTTCTCCTGCTAAGACCAGCAGATTGACCCGTGCATGGCTTTCTCACAGCAGAGGGAGAAGAGAAAATACCAAAACAGAATGTTTCTTGGGACCTAAGCTTGGGACTGCCACACTGCCACTTCTGTCCATTCAGAAGGATAAAGCAAGTCACAAAGTCAGCCCAGTTGGGGGTGGGAAAACAGATAGCACCTCTGTAGTGAAAATAATTGTAAATGATGTGGCAAAGACAGTGAGTCCTGGGAAGGGAAAGGCATGGGCTCTTAACATACTCAACTTTTCATAATCATTTTCCAAGCAACATCCTTAAGTAGTCTCCATAGCAAAGACCTTGTAGACTACTCTATAAATGTGATTTCTTATATATTTCAGAAATATATAACAAATATATAACAACAGAAATTTGGGACGCTGAAACATTGGCCCATACCCTGTCACTTCTCCGCATTTTTCCAAAATATCTTGCTTAAGAAAATGCTTGGTCTGAATTTTTGATTTAGATACTTAATGCTAGTATCCTATGCTTGAAAAAAATGATAGCTGCCTCTGCCACCCAATGCACTTGGTCTCTGGGAAACTAGGAATGAAGATGAGTGTGAGTTGCCACAGAGAGATTGTGAAGAGCTGAGGGTTACATATAAGTCGGTAGCCTGCCTGCAGTGTCATGCTTTGGTCACAGATAGAACTATTTCCCAGAAATGTTGAACACTTGGGAATCCAAGTGCAACCCAGAGGTTGCACTGAAGGTGCCACTAAACTGCTCCCAGTTCCTATTAATTTAACGAGATTGTGATCAGAGAGCCAGAGCTTCCATAAATGGTGCATTTCACTGTAGTCTTCATTGCAGCTAAAGCTATAAAATTCATGGCCTTGACACTGTATTTGATGCTGAAGGATTTAATTCTTCAGATTCATTCTTCAGGACTGAATCGTGTAGGATTCAATTCTGCAGCATAAGACATCAGAGACCACGTGGCCATTAAAACAGGGAAGTCTCATATTTAAGTGTTGTTTAAGTGTCTTGACAGCCCACAGAGGCTTTCAGAGAGTCAGTAATCAAGAAAGGCCAGAGGTCCTATTGGGAAAGCTTGACAGAGGAAAGGTGGCCCTGCTGACTTTAATATTTGGAACCTTAAAGACAAGAAGGAGCAAGCTACCTCTTCCTCTTGCCACATTTTGCTTGAGCCACACTTTCTGCCTATGGTTAATCAGTCCTTGGATCTCCAAAGTTATTTTTCAGTGAATATTTATAGGGTACTTGCTATAAATAAAGCCCTTGGTAGTGTTCTAGGCATTGAGGAAATGGCTGTGGACAGGAAAGGCAAAGCCTTACACCATGAGTTCACATGGGGGTAGGCAAGGGGTCTAGTCAACAAATAATTGGATGCTTCCATTTGTAGCTGGGGCTACAAAATGAAAGCATTAAATGGGGCAAGGTGAGGAGAGGTAACTGAAGATAAGGTAGGAGAGGTAACTGAAGATAAGGTTCTTTATTTCTGTAGACCTCTAAGAGAGCTGACCAAGGATCACAAAATCAGGGACATTAGAATGGACCTTCGCATTTCACATCTTAATCTGTCCTCTCCAGTATTTACGGTAAATCCAAAAGATTTGATGTATCTAAAAGATTTATACAAATGGTAAAAGAAATTGTGTGCTTTGCTCTATTCACTGTAAGTGTAATCCCAGACTTCACCCCTATTCAGCCTTTCTCAGCCACACCAACAAGGAGGACTTTAGTACCTGGGCTAACAAGTAGATATTTCAGACATATGTTCCTTGGAGTAAACATGTTCCTGACAGGCATTTCCACAACAGCCTATGGGCTGGTCTGTAGAAAGATTTGTATTTGTGCAACTAGATGAAAAATTTGCATCTTCCCTTATTATGATTTTTAAATTGATGTGTATTTAAAAATCCAAGTGCTGAAACCAAAGTGTATTTCACAAACTTAATACATTTAAGACAATGAAAATCCTTCAACACGCTGACAGATACAGTCTTAACTTCCTTGGCTCAGGCTTCCTCACTCAGCTGTGCAGGGAAAGGACACTAAGTATAGTGCATAGACAGTGTCTGAGGATCTGTATCTAATAATGTGATTTCAAACTTGCTGGATGTGTTCTCCTTAGAACTTTCATGTTAAGTCCTTCCATTTCCATACTTCTTTTAAGCATATCTTTAGGCACGTACTTTTTATAAAGGTGGGATAATCTAATTAACTGTTCCATAATGGATAGGAAGCTGGATTAAATTTATTACATTTACTGCAGGAGTAATATGTAAAATAGGTATTTTTTTCTATACTTATATGTCATGCTTGTCATATTTAATGAGAATATTACTATATAAATATAACACATATATGACCCTAATATCCTCATACATATGATCCATGTGTATCTGTATTTTTATCTCTATCTCGCTATCTATCAAAATTTTTCTACCTTATTGCTTTACATGTAAAAGAAGAACCTCTTGTGCCTGAGTAGACCTTGGTGAGTTGAATATATTTTGTTCTTTTAGGGTAAGAGAGGTGTCAAAGACATGGTAGGGTGTAGAGTTCAAACTGCTGGGTTCTGAAAGCGACACCTGCCTTCCAGTGGCATTGTGAATGTGCCCAACCCCCTTACTCTAAGTCTTTTTTACTTAACTGCAAAATAGGAATAATAATAATAACAACAACAATAATAATAATAATACTTCTAGGTGGTTGTTGTGAGATTAAATGTATGTGTGTTAATGTGCTTGGTACAGATCTAGGCACTGAGCAAACACTGAGCTCATATTATATAAGGTACAGATATGGCTGGCTGCTATCCTGGACAGCAAGAGGATGAATCAGCACCCATCTCCACAACTCTATCCAACCTTCTACTCATTGTTTCTCTCTCTCTCTCTCTCTCTCTCTCTCTGTCGGCTTAGTTTTATGTTACACACTCAGCATCCTCAAAATGTGCTTATTTGCAAGAAATTCATATAGAATATAGATGTCTTCGCCACCATTTGGCCACAACTTTCTCTGCTTTTCTATCAGAAACACACCTTGTAGTCTCTGAACACTGCTGTCTCTCAATCCAAAAACAACATACATCAATGAAAGATCTACTGAACTACTGAAAAATAATACTGCAGAGATCCTCATCTATCATATTTTGATTCCAGTTGTTAGTTTCATCACTATTCCTTAGAAATATTAGTGGAGTTCTCAGATTACAGAGGACTATGGAAGTGGAGCTAGGCGTTGGTTATAGTTTCCTCTTGGGACCCACAAAAAATTATCAGGCAAACATATCAAAATGTGTGTGTGTGAATGTTGAAGTTTCCACACATGGAACCCAGACATCTCTGTGGTTTATCTATGGCATGTCATTTCCAGTTACCCAAGCCTTCCACTCTGGATGAGGGCTTTGTGGCTCAGTCAGGGTTCTGGCATGCTGCAGAGTTTTCTGGGTCTCTCTTTTTGCTCCCACATACTCTCCTTTTCATGTCTTTCTGTCCCAGTGGCCCAGCAGACCCCATTCTTTCTTCCATTTGTCACCTGTGTACTTAGTTTTTGTAGCATGTGCAGGCTTTTATATCATACTCTCCACAGTGACAGGATTTTCTAAGTATTTCATGCAAAGGAAAAAGAGTAGTAAAAGCATGTCTATACATTATTCCTGAAGTAAATAGAAAGTGTTCCAATTTATGGCATTAGTATACTAAAATAAAGAAATGTGCACAAGTCCTGTATTGTGAGAAATAACAGTAGTTGGTGAGAAGAAAGGAATAATCTAACCAATTATTCTAGCTTCCTAATTTCCTTTCAACAATTTCTATGAAACACTCTACACAATATACCAATAAATTGAGATTGCTGCATCAAGTACCTTCAAACTATTTCGGCGTGTTTATGTGGTGGTGGTGTGTGTGTTTTAGGGATAGTTTGAGGAAGAATGAAAAATAAGAAAAAATTAATAATAAAAAATAGCAAATAATAAGAAATAGTAATCTCAATTATTTACTGTTCAAATGAAAAGTCCCAAAACATGTAGAAAATTTTGAACATTGTAGGTAAGGTCATTTTCTCTTTATAAAAATTTACAACTTTAGCAGAATTTTGTTCAGATTTTACCTTTGTAGACATCTTGTGTAGAAGCTGGTTGTCAGGCTGCCATAAAACATGCCAGAATTTAAACGTGCTAGGCTGGAATATCAGTTGACTGGGAAATCAGATGCTGTAGAAAAATATACCAAAGAGCTATGTGGTTTTTTTTTTTTTTTTGCATTATAGAATGCAGTGCACTTCTTTGTTCTAAGTCAATTGAAGTGTCATGACATTTGGAGGGGGAAAAAAACCCTCAATTTTCCCATTGGTATAGGTTATATGTTATATTTCCATATGGCACATACATTCTATTTGTACAGAAAAAAGTTTACATTGAGCTGCTTGTCAAGTATGTTGGTGTTCTTCCTCATTGCTCCTCTTAGCAATTGAAAAGTAAAACCTTCCTAAACCTGCTGCTAAATCAGATGCTAGTAGAAGAGCATACATTTCTCCATTATGCCCTTAGGACCTGCCTTTAGGTTAAATGATAAAGTCCTTCAGAACTGGCACATGCTTGTTGTTTGACAGGTGTTTAGGTTAGGGTGTGTAGATAGAACCAAAGCTTGCTCATGTTGCCCTAGGTATTTTCAGTTTTGTTGTGAAAATTCACAATGATAGCTGGCCAGAGAAAGGTGAATACTGGGGTTCAAGAAAGGTAGAACCTGGAGGGCATCTGGGGATCCAAGATGACTCTTGATGTCTCAGGAAAAGGCATTAGTACTTCTTCCTTCTTATGACCTCCTACTGATTGGGCACAACCAGAACTGCTAGTTGCTCAATTGCTGCATAAACTTTAAAAATGCTTCTTCCTGAAGATGTGGAGTACTGGGTTATGGCTACTGCTGTCTCCTCAACTATGTACTGTGTAATTTCTGTACTACTATTATGCTTTTGCATACTTTGCTCATAAGCCTCTAAATCCTGGCTTTTAGGTTCACTTCCACTCTTACCTTTGCAGGTTAATTTATTTCCATGAAAGAGATTCCTTTAGCTCTGTTCTGCCTTTCAGCTGAGGCCATTGGTTAGCTATCTTTGGTTCAGGTCTCACTCAGTTCAATCAGTGGTGAGGAAGTATTGAGGTTCTGAAGAAATATAGCATTATAAAACAGAGAATGTACTTATTTCTAGCTGTATTGTTTCCCATTGTGTGGTTGGTTTAACCATTGCCCAGTGGAGGATTCACAATCTTGGGGCCGTGGTGTAAATTCTTTCTTTGGCTTTAACAGTCCTCAGGAAAGTTAACCCACTGAATTTTGATTCATAATCAATAACAGAGAAAGCAAATAAATGACAAGGTAGATGATAACATGGTGAGAAAGTCTACTAGATATTATAATCCCTTCCAACACACAACTATAATGAAACAAGAAAAAGCAGCTTTGTTCAAAGTTCCAAAGTATCATCTATGGACATGTAACTACTTTAATACTCCATGTGGAAAATCAAAGAATTAAATCTTAATCAGTTTGTCCCTCACATAAGTTCTCTCAGTATTGAAGGGGTTAGAGAACTGATAGACAAGGAGACAAAACAAAAATTAAAGGTAAGAACTTCCTTGAAAACCATTGATTATCAAAAGTCAGAAAGATTCAATGACTAATTTCAGTAGGATTTTAGGTTTTTATTACAATATCATGTCTATAGCTAATAATGTATATGTGAACATTGCTGAGAATAGATTTTGAGTATCCTCACCACACAAAAAAATAAGTATATAAATACCTCAATTTAAACATTTCACAATGTATACATATTTTAAAACATAATGTGTTAATACAACTATTAATGAATTTTTATTTGTTAATTTAAAATATTAAAAGAAAATAAAATGGTAGTTTTTGTTTTTCTTGATAAACTTATCTATAGTATATTCAAGAGTTTGTTTTGATTCACATTTGTATATAGTGAAAGGTGTTTAGTCAGGTGTACTCTGGGGAAGGGGGTCATAAATGGGAGTAACTCATGGTCATCTAGAAGCAGTTTTCCTGTTACATTACTCAGGCCATCTTTAATATCTCTCCTTGCTCTGTGTATTTCAGAATCACCACAACAGCAGCGTGCATGATGGATCTCAGAAGATACCCACTGGATGAGCAGAACTGCACTTTGGAAATAGAAAGCTGTGTGTATCTGTATCTGTGTCTCTTTTTCTTCCAGTTTGTGTTTTACATCTTTTTGTCATTGTTTAGTATCTTTTCCAAGGCATTGATAATGTTCTGGGCATAATTTTTAACTATCTTAAAAATTAGAGATTTAACTCTCCATTCTGCAAATTTCACAGTCATAACAGAGAGAGAGAGAGAGAGAGAGAGAGAGAGAGAGAGAGAGAGAGAGAGAGAGAGAGAGAGATGAGAATTAGAGAGGAAAAGGCCAAAGAAATACAGCAAGATAGAAACAGAAAGAGACAGAGAGGGAGGAAGATGGGGGTGGGGGTGCTTAGTATAAAAAGAGTTCTTCATTCTAATCTGATTAGGAGAGTCTGTTTGCTGTGCTGAAATATATATATTAAAAAAAAAAAAAAAAAAAAAAAAAAAAAAACAAATGTTCCTCATCTCGGTCCATTCAGAGAGAAGAGAGCAAACACTGAGATGCAATTTTCTTAAAATATGTTTCATCATGCATGAGTGGCTATACTGCTGCAACCCTGGGCAGTCAGAGTAAAACTCATTTCCCATCAGGATCTGAGCTTTACAAGCAGGCATTTCTGCATCTTGGCAATTTTCTTCAATTTGAGGAGTATTCAGATGCTTTATTGGTAATTCAGTGTTGAGTACTTCTATGTCAGGGATGAGTGCCGCATCTGTAACATCTAACAAGCAGATGTCCCCCCTGCTACCTGAACCATACCTCCTGGCATATCAGGATGTTTTGGCTTTGATCTTGGCCTATCACAGACTGGTTTATTTTTAGTCTCAATTGGATTGAGGCTTGTCAATGCTCATACTGAATTTTGGTGATTAAGTGACTTTGACTTTGTGTGTCGCTTGATGCAATTGTGATGCAAAGGAAATGTCCCTGCACAAACGGATGGAGAAATTGTGTAGGGGAGGTTAATGTCCAGGTTCTGGGTAGGGCCAGCCACACTGAGTCCCCTTACTTCCACACTCCATCATTGTCATGGTTTTTGAGAGCTGTGCTTTCAGAGAAGATGAAAGACATAAAATCATGTCAAGTGATGCATAATTGAATTATCTGGGGACATTTACCATAGAGAACAGCAGGCTCAGGGGAAGGATGATGATTTCCCAACAGTTGAAGAATGAGTCTAGGAAGTTAAATGAATTCTCTGTGGCCAGAGGGCATGACTCCAATAAGACAGTGGAAGTTTCAGGAAAGCAAATTTGGGGTCCAAGTTAGGAAGCAGTTTCTATTCCAATTGCCTGAACACACAGTGAGTGACTTCTGAGAGTTGGCTTCACAGTACAATGTGTGGCTGTGGGGAACAGTAAGCAGGAAGATCTGCTATAAAATGATTCCCTCAGTGTGTGAGGACGCTCCCTTGCAGAGAATTCATGGTTAAAGCACTTGAGTGGAAGAGGGGATTCTTCCGATTTTCTGGTGACTCACTATGCATGTCTCTGTGTTGGGAATGGAAGGAAAAAAACATAGTTGTGCCTTTTTTTCCTAACATCAAGGCAAATTCATTGACCCATGAATTTATTCAGTGAATCCTTAGAGTACCTAACTCTTCACAAGAACTGTTTTTTAAAATTTTTGTTTTATTTATTTATTTATTTAGGTACTGGGGATTGAACCCAGGAGCTCGTGCATGCTAATTAACCATGTGCCTCCCACTGAGCTATATCTACAGTCCCTATGCAGTCATTATTGTAAGCATGGGGATATATAAAGAAGATAGTCAAAATGCCTGTCTTCTTGGAACTTATGTTCCAGAAAAGACAGAAATGATTAGATACAAAACAAAACATGGCAGATGCTTTTAAAAAAAAGGTTGTGAGTGGTTGTGAGTTTGCTGGGGAAGTAGAATCTCAGGAAGGGCTTCTACAAGAAGGCTTGAAGTTAAGATGCAAACATGGGAAGAATGAGTCATGTGAAGGTCTGGGAGTAGGTTCCTGCAGCAGGCACTGAAGCCCTGGGTACAGCAGCAAAAGAAAGTCTGTGAGGCTGGGTGAAGAAGGGAGAGGATCCCAGGAGTCAGTCTCACAGACTCATGAGGGCCTCATAAGGAACTTAGACTTGTTTTGCCAATTGCACTGGGAAATGTTCAAGGGATTTAACCATAGGAGTGATGTGGTGAACTGTGTGTTTTATTAAAAATTGTCAAGGCTTCCAGGTGAGAATGATTCCAGAGGAAAGGAATTTGCAGAGCAAGGACAGCATATGCAAGGGAGATGGCATTAGCTATGGACATGGTCATCTCATGGCCTTGGTCCTTTCATTTAATAGCAAATATCGAATGTTTATCTTCTTTGGTATATGTTCAAATCCAAAAATCTGTTATATAGAAATAGTTTTCTTCAGATTTGTATTTTAATTGAACTTATTTTAATGAGCTGACCTAATCTTCTATGAGACAACTAAGTGTTAAAAAATAACATTTGGACTTCATTTATTTATTTACTCATTCTCAAAAGCATTGATTAATTACCAAATGAATGTAAGCTCTGGGCTAAGAACAGCAAATGATCAGTACTCTTTCTGATGAGAACACCTGTGTAGATCCCAACAAATGGCATTTCTAAGATTGGCAAATATCATGGTCAGAAAGAGACCACAAAATTATCCAAACATGCCACAGAGAACACTGCTTTTGCTTTGAGAATTCATCTAATCCACCACAGATTAGTCAAATTTGCCATCGCCTTTCAACCTTCTAGTAGTATTGGAGAGGAAGTGTCTCTCCAGGATTCTTCAGACTTGAGTTCTCATCTTTTACTACCATCTTATCTGCTGCTGTTAAGAAGGGTTTTAAATTCACTTCCATATGATGCCCACACCGGTTCTAAAGTTAGACTTTGCCAACACAACATTGTTTAGAGTCCTCAAACAACCTGGTACAAATCAAATAGCAGGGGTAACACAAGATTAGTTGAAAGTTAGTTCTTTAGTGACACTTCTTAGAGACAAGCACATTAAAACAAATATTCAAATATGGCAAGGCCATTACTTCCATTGTATTCAAGCTTCTTTAGCTGTGCACTCATACAAAATGATATCTCATATGCACCGTGTCCTTTCATTTCTCTCCTGGTAGATGGCTACACCACGGATGACATTGAATTTTACTGGCGCGGCGGGGACAAGGCTGTCACTGGAGTGGAAAGGATTGAGCTTCCACAGTTCTCCATTGTGGAGCATCGTCTGGTCTCCAGGAATGTTGTCTTCGCCACAGGTGAGCCCTGTGTCTACTCACAGTCTCTTCTGGACACTGACTGAGTTGCTGTGTTAGTCTTCTTATGAAACATGTGACTGCTGACTAATAGCACTATCATCAGCAATTTACCGTCACAACTCCTTTGATGGATATCTAAAGAGAATTGATAAGCTTTGATGGGTAGAAAGGATCAACTATGAGTGAGATATTCTCTGGGGCTTACTGTTGAACAGTTAAAGTGAGGGTGAATGTAACCAGCCAAGGTTTGATGAGAAGTGCTCATGCTTAGGTAGATAAGAGCATTGATGGAAGGGTAAAAAGAAAGACCAGAGAGATGGCTAACTCTCCTCCTAGAAATTAGCCACCTTTTTCTGACCCAGGGTAGCCATTAGCCTTGATGGTCTAGGAACTAGAGCCAGGTACAGTTAGCCTTGCCTCTTTATACATGATCTTCTTAGCCTGATATTATCTGGTTAAGGTTGTCCTAACTTGGGAATTCATTGTTGTTTTTATTTCAACTATCCAAAGATGGAGACATTACCTTTTGCTCTTCTGTCTATTCTTGCTAATGTTTTATTAAATTATAACCATGTATCTTTTACAATGGGCAGTACTTCTTTGGTGGATTTATATTCTTACTGAATGCTGTGCATGGTAATTGAGATAATAGATGAAAGTGCCTTGCAAACTATAAGGTATTTCCAGGTCCACAAACTCTGGGCTGAAAATACTAAGTAAAGACAGAGCTGTCCATGTATTGAACAATAATGAGTGGGTAGAAATTAGCCCTGGCTCTGTGATGGTACTTATGAAACCAGGTGGTCTATGGCCCATTGCCTGTAATTTGAATGTTCCTAACCCATAGCCACTTACTGCCCCTCTGCCTACCCAGGTCTGATTCATCTCATCTTGATGCCCCTTTTGGGAGTAAGTCTTTTTGATTTTTTCCAGCTCCAAGAGTTCTCCAGTTTGGGTTAGGTGTTGCTCTGTATCTCCACAGTGCAGCACCAGCCCCATTAACCTCTGTGCACAGTTCACTATGCCTGTGACTGCAAGGGTACATCTCTCCAGGAGGAACCTGTCTTGGTTATGGTTTACTTCCTTCTTGCTCTCAACTTGTTTAATGCTGGACATTATAGCAATAGACATTGAGTTAGCAAACAGTGGTCAAGGTCATCATCCACATCCCTGCCTCTTAGAGCCAATAGACATGCTAAGTGGAGAGAAAAGCTTGGATTTTTAAGACATCAGTCATGTCTGTTTCTCATCAAGTGTTGCTTTATCCTCTGTCAAAAAAGCTCTTGCAAATATCCCTGCAGCCTCTGTAGGGGTCACACTGAGTTGCTCACCTCAGGTGGATGGTGAGAACCAGTAGGAAACTCAGGCTTAGCATTAAGGAACTGTGTTCACAGCAAAGAAATAGCTCTATTGAAATATTGAACAAAATTATTTCTTTCTAAAACTGGAATTTAAGCTGTTCTGTGCTCCCAGAATTATGAGCAAAAGTTCTGCTCAGAACAGAGGGTTAGTATTATGAAAGAGGAATAATCCTGACCATGCTTTTGTCTAGGAAATTGTAGTTGTGGCCACGAGGGTGCTACCACTGATGATCACTTACTGCATTTTCATGCAGCCTTATCAGAATACCTGCTTCCACAGGACACTGCAGTCCCTTAGAATGGCCTTCTTGAATCCACGAGCTACTACTTGGAGCCTCTCTTTTGTAGGCTTGGCCTCTGCCTTCTGTTTAAGCATATGTAGCACATATCCTAAACATGTCTAGAGAAAATATACACTACATATGAGGGAGAATTTTTAAACTATCTGTAGACCCAGGAGGTGATCAGAATGTAACCAACATGTTCTGAAGTCCTATGTTTGCCATATGTAGCACAGAGTTCTGTATCAATCATTTTTGAAACCTAATCTTCTAAAAGCTAATGCTTTAAAATTATTCTAATTTTCCCATACATGAAGAAATGGCATAAGCCTTGTCGTCTTAAACTATTTTAAAATTAAGTGTTATGTGAGTTAATTTTTCTTTCCATGATTGCTCTGAATTAATGAGATTTAGATCAGCATATGGAATTGAAGGATTTGCTAGCCTGGGAAAGAACTGTCATAAAAAATTAGGAGAAAACAAAAGCTCTGGAAGTTTATTGGGACCAGGAAGGGTGGACAGTGAAGATTTTACCTGATTCCATCCCTTTCTGTTTTCCTCGTGGTGTAAATATACAGCTACTACACCCAAATTCCACATGATGGTTGGCAGAGGTTGGCAAGGCTGAGAGAGGCAAGGGAGGCAATGGGCTTGCAAAATTTCAGGGGATGCTTCTTCTCAGAGTTATTTAAGGAAGATTTGATGCCTCATGCACTTCACCCATGTGTTATTCCTTTGAGGACTTAGTAGGGGCCACTTGCTGATTTACTGTGAGCAGCACCTCTGATCTACCTTTTGGGTAACATGGGGTCACAGGCTATAAGGCAGAGAACACACATATAGGTGAGCCATGAATATTCACTCAGCAACTGGCATGAACTAGGGTTCAGGCCTTAGGAACAAAGAGGGGAACAAGAGTGTCATGTCCCATGGTGTTTCTCTCTGGCCCTTCCTGGGTTCAGAAGATGGCTTCTTGTCCTCTCTTACGTAAATAGCTAGTTGGCAGGAAGTAAGTCACAGTGGGATAACTTGCCAAAATATGTTCAAGAGACAATACGTAGACTTTAAAAACTTAGACCATGAGGCCAGACTGCCAGAGTATAAGTTCTAAATCTGGAACCTATTAGCAGTGTGATCCACAGCTGGTTTATGCCATTTGTCTGTAAACAGGGATATCAGTAGTGTCTATTGGATAGGATTTTTGAGAGGGTTATGTGAGTTAGTATAAATACAGAGTCTAGAACAGTGTCTTGCCCATACTAAGCACTAAGAACTAGTATCATTTTAAATGTGCAGGACCGTAAATGAGACACATTATGAGGAGTCTGAGAACAGATGACCCTAGGAGTTTATTAGAGCTTTGCATATTAGGAAATTATGACATTATTCTCTGGGATTAATGGACATCAAGTGACTGACATCTGATTGCTTGTGGGAGATAAAAATGGGGTCAAGATGACACCAGCCTTACTGGACACACAGCTAGTGAGGCAGCTTCCCAATCTGGCCACCTTCCCAATCTCGCCACCTTTAGAGTTCAAGTTCCCCTCCAGACTCTGCACCAAAGCCCCCTGTTCCTGCCCTCTGAAAAAGGTTCATTGCCCCCAGGTTTCCATTTCCCCTTATCAGAAGGAGCTCTGGAAATTCCTGGACTCAGAAGAATACCAGAAACCCTGGGATTCTCACCCTGTCCCTGCTGCAAGCAGGGGCATGTACCCCCACAGTGGACTCAAAAGAAGGGTCTTCATTAAGAATAAAGATGCTGGGGATCCTTGCTCCCTCTGCTGGGATCATGAGTTGCATGTGGGTTTTAGGAATGTAAAGCTCTTGAAGCAGTTCCTCTGCACCCATGCAGGTATCATCTTCAGTGCTTCACATACAGGTGTCTGTGGGAAGAAGCACGGGAGGTTGACCCAAGTCATCCAGAAAGCCAGAGGTCATGGTCTCCTCAGTTACCACATTCCCCAGGTGGAACCCTGGGACCTTGTCTTCAGTGCATCTCTTGGCTATGTGTCTGCTATACCTCAAGCACCCCTCCTCCCTAGTTTCAGGTGACCCCTGGTACCTGCGGTGCAGCTGGAAACAGCCACCAGAAAGATAACTGGTGGGGACTCTATCAGGGCAATCTCCTAGAAGAAAATTGCCCCCACCTGAATCAATGTCCAGGTGCCCCTCACCACCTGCTGAAGCCTCCTGCACTGTACCTACCAATCCCTCCAAAGGCTCTCTAACTGGGGAGGGAGCCTAAGAGATTAGGAGATAGTGCCTAGATTACGTGATGGGATATTACAATGTTTGGTGACCAATGGCAGACCCAAGAGTTGTTGAAGGCCCATCTGAGGCTGAGGAAGGACGGTAGGATGTGTATAGGAAGCCCCAGCCCCTCTGTCTTAAGTAGTTGTGCTCAACTGTTCTGTTGTTTCAAACTTCTGCCAACTCAGCTTTTCCACGATGAAGCTGCATCTCCATCTCTGGGGAAAAAAAAAATCAGAAACTGTTTGGAGTTCACATTTGTATCCTTAATATTTATCCTGTTACCTAGTTCACTCAATAAATAGCTTGGTAAATGAAATGAATAGCCACTGAATCAAGAGTAGAAATCTAACCATTATTACTAGGTATGTATTCAATCAAACAATTTCTGCAAAAGAGATAATATATAATTAAATGACATTATGAACACAAACATTTAACATATTCAAATATTATACATGAAAGAAAAAGTTGCATAAAGCTACCCTGAGTGGAAATTAAGTACACCTTTACTCAGGAAGAGGGAGCTGCAGTCTATAATTGTGTTTCAAAGATGTGAATGAACTAGTTGAGTTAATTAATATAAAAGGAAATTATTCTGGTCCTACCATGATTCATTAAGTAAGTTTGGAAAAAGTGTTTCCACTCATTTAGAATTCCAAAGAAAATGAAACAAGACTGCATTACTCCTAATTTCTAACCAAAATAATGGCATGGTATATTATAATTTTATAGCACCTTATTTTAAATGCTTGTTTCCTAATATCCTTAAGAGGCTGGTAGTTGAAAAATGCATTAGCTTAAAGTATAAGAAAATGAGAGGCTGAGGATATAGGGCAGTGTGATAGTACTTGCCTAGCTTGTGTGAGAAAGAAAAAAGAAAGGAAGGGAAAATGGAAGTGATGATGATTTGACCACATTTACATAACAAAGCTAGAAGACATTATTTTTCAAGGTTCCTGATGCATAGGAACCCCTGCTACGTTTTTTTTTTTTTACAAAGAGTTCAAAAACTAGTCTCTCTATGCTTTCAGTGATAATTTTGCACACTTCTACATACTCACATTAGAAGAGTTTTTACAAAAAAAGTAAATATGTAAATATTTTAGGAAAAAGTGTAAAAAAAATTAATGCTGAGATGGCAAACACTGTCTGTGGTTCCCTGTACAGTACCCAGATCCCTCCCTCCTTTGCAGTCTGTGTTAATGAGTCACATAATCTGGATGAGCTGTGCTATCGTGCAGATTTCTAAAACCTGACACATTGGGATTGGAGGCCCCCAAATGCTAACTCAGGGTCCTGGAATTTCTTAATCCAACACCAAAGAGTCACTGGGACAAGAAACCTTCTGCCTCTGACCCATCCTCCATCCTGCAGCTATTAGGAACCACACTACCACATGTCTTAAACCGTTACCCAGCTGCAAACCTTTGACTACTGCCCTTTGCCTGCAGTATGGGTCCCTGTTTAACTGCATTATCTCCTCTTCAGTTTAGTTCATAAAACCTTTATTGTAGTTGCTGCATTTAATTCTTCTTCTCTCCTCCAATCATTCACTCCTGCATTCTGTCCCCAAATTTTTCTTTCTGTCCCAGCCCCCATTTGATATATTTTCTCTCTCTTTTTTTCCTATTCAAACCCAGTCCATTCATCAGTGAATGGTTCAAATGCCAACCCCTTTGCTTACCCCCTGGGACATTAATGTTTGCAAATACATCATCTTAAATCATCTTAAATTTTTTGAAGTATGAGAAAATGAGGACCTGGCGATGTAGCGCAGTGGTAGAGTGCTTCCTGGTACATGTGAAGCTCTGGGTTCCATCCCTGGCCTGATAAATAAATAACTGTAAATAATAAAAGAGCTTCTCTGCCAGTTATCTTTTTGCTGTATGAAGCTTTGAAACTTATAGGGTATCATTTCTTTGTTACCTATATTCTCATACTTAACATATATCAGATATTCAATAAATATTATTTGAGTAAATATATTTGTTCATAACCATGTGCTCAGAAGTCCCACAAAATAGCCACACCAAACACAGGTTCTCCTTGCAAGTTAAATCAGAATTAGAAAAAAGGTAATGGATTATTTTTAATTAGGCCCATTTTATATCATTCACTATTTAAATCTACTGGGTTGTTTGGGAAATCCTGGATTCTTACCAATATTCATTCTTGACCCAGAACTATATTTTTTAATGGAAGTGCTTATACAGTGAGTAGTTAGATGATTCTTTGGTACCTACATCCTATAGGATTGATCCAAACCTATATGTGGGTTAGAGTTTCCAAGATAAAACAAGGATGGATTGAAAGGGATTCATAGGAAAAAGAAAAACAAGGAAAGAATAGATTCTTTCTTTTCTATAGCTGACCAGTACCTATCCTTGAGACTACATGATATTTCATTTTGCTTTAATCATTTAAATAAAGAATATATTCATCATTGTGTTAGTTACCTCTTCATCACTGTGAACAAATTCCTGACAAGAAAAACTTAGAGGCAGACAAGTTTATTTTGGCTTATGGTTTTACAAGTTCAATCCATGGTCAGCTGGCTCCATTGCACTGAGCCTGAGATGAGACAGAACATCATGGCAGACCAGAAACAGAGGAAAACTGCTCAACTGGGAAGCAGAGAAAGCAGAAAGAGCCAAAGACAAAATATAATCCCAAGGGCACAACCCCGGTGATCTTCCTCCAGTCACACTCCACCTGCCTACAGTTACTGCTCAGTAAATTGTTAATGCATCAAATGGATTAATTCACTGACAGGTTACAGCTCTCATAATCTAATCTTTTCACATTCCTGCATTGTCTAGCAGGAGTTTTGAGGCGCAGAGTGGAGGCACCTTATATCTAAACCATAACAACTCTAGTCAGTAGATGTCAATGTAATGTGATCCACTTCTGTAAGCTCTTAGGGATTTGTGGGTAAGTTTTCAGGAAATAGAGAAAACATTTTTAAAGTAAGTGCAAATTTAGATTAACCTACATCTTTGAAATTCTTTTTATTAAAACCTAAAGAAGTATTGATTTTTTAAATGAACTTTGGGAATATTGTAAGAATCTTGCTTACTGATTTTAACTTTTAAATATAATTAGTTAAAATTATGATCTGAACATTTCTCTCAGAAAAATATTTAATAAAGCAAATATTATATTACTATTTTATCATGAATGGAATTTAAACCAATGTTTCAAACAGTAATTTCAATAGAGGAAAATTTTTTATTCTTTTGTGTGATTTCTGTTTAATTAAACATAAATGTACACATTACTAAAGTATTTGGAATGTGCAAAAAAAAAGTGATGTCTCTAAAGCAAACTGATTCCAATTTATTTTAAAAAGTAAGAATCTTAAGTAAATTGTCAAATCTAAAACCTTACTTGATGAACCTTCTAATAGTCTCTAATTAAGCAAGACAATCCTAGGATGGATTAAAATTTTTCTCATGCTTTAATATTTTATACACAGACTTGTAAAAGGAGGTATTTATAACTTTATATCTTTATAACTTTTCTGTATGTGCACATATGGAAAAATGTTAAAAATACAAATGTACAGCTAGTGAATGATCAGGAAGTTAATAATAATGTAACTACTATCAAGGCAAGAAGTAGAACACCTTGGTTTTCAAGGAGTCCCCACTACAGTTCCTCCCAATTTTCTCCCGACTCCTTTCCAAAAGCATCCACAATCTTATTACCCTCTAGCTAAGCTTCCTGGTTCTGAGCCTTATTTAACAGTTTGGATTATGTTGTGACTGCCTTCTTTAACTCAGTCTTAGTTTTTGGAACCCATCTGTGTCTCTGTGGTTTGTTTATTTTCCTGGTTCTACTGCTATTTAAATAAGTCACAGTTTATCCATTCTGCTACTTATGCACATGAATGAATCATGGTAAGATGAATATTCTTATACCTATCTTCTTGTAAACATATACATATATAAATGTTAAATATATACCTAAAAGTGAAATTGTGACTCTTCAAATTTAATCCTATATGCCAAACCATTTTCCAAAGTGACTGTACCAAGTGACACTCAGAGCAGTAATTCATGAGAGTTCCCTTTACCTCTCTTCCTTGCTAACGCTTGATGTGGGGGTCATCTGTGGGGGGTTGGGTGCTATCTTGTGGTTTTAACTTCTACTTCTGTAATTACTAATAAGATTGAGTACTTTTCCTGACAGCCTGTTTGGAGATACTTTTTTGTGAATTGCCTGTGCAAGCCTCTTTGTGAACTGTCTGTCATTTTCTTAATAACTTATTGGAATTATCTATACATTACATATGGAACTTTATTATAGGTTATGTATGTTACCAAAATATACTTCAAAATTTTTTTATTTGTTCTAGTTTGCTGTACATGACAGTAGACTGCATTTATACATTTTGTTAAATCATACATAAATGGAGTGTAACCTTACATTTGGAACTATTATCCCTCTGAAATTTATTTTTTTGTGAATATTGTGTAGTATGGGTCAGTTTTCATTTTTTTTCCTCAAACATCATTGCTCTGTAGGCAACACCTTTTTCATAATTTTATGTGTACGTATGCATTTGAACTTTCTGTTCTGAGCTGCTAGTTTATCATCTTTGTACGTTATGGTGCTCACTGCATTATCTTCTTTAAGTAGAGCAGATCCTTCCTTCTCTTTTTATTTATTATGTTTATTTGAGGCTTCTTTATTCTCAGTCTTTTTCATTTCCCTAAACATTTCATAATCGGGTCATTAATTTTTATGTAAAAATGATTTGGCATCATATTAGGTTAATTTAGTGAAAAGTGACATCATTATAATTCCTCCAATTTGTTCATATTTTCTTTCTCCATTTATTTAGGTCTTTAATTTGTCTCAACACCATCTTATAGTTGTCTGTTCAGAAATCTTACACATTCTTGTGAAATTGTCCCAGATATTTGCTATATGTGGTGAAATATCTTAAACATAATTTCTTAGTTTTACATATTTATAAGAAAACAGTGATTTTGTATTGAATGGTCTTTCAAATGTACTTTTTACTTCTAATAATTTCTTCAGCATGAAACTTTTACCCGTCCCAAACAATGTAAGGACCAGAGTGTACTTTCCATCCATATTTCCTCATTCTAATTCCATTTGCTGTTGTCATTCTCTATTATAATTTAAGTACATTTCAGAGCCCACACAATATTATTGTTAAATGTAGTAAATGTTCATTTAGACATAATCGTGTGATTCTTTGTTATTTATTCTTTCCTTTTTCTCCAATTCACTCTGAATGTGTTCCTTCTAAGGAAGGACATTTCAAGACTACTTTTATTAATATGAATCTATTGGTAACAAGTTTCTCAAATTTCTTAGTTTGTTTGTTGTTTATTTTGTTTGTTTGTTTTTTCTTTTTTAGTCCTGTATAGGTTTGACCTACTATAATTTTCTCATGTAGGATTTGCTTGTTGATGATAGAAATTTATGTTGGCATGTTCTGTTTGTTTGTTTCCCCATTTGAAGATATTGTTTCTTTGTTCCTCGAGTCCATCATTTCCATTGAGAAAATACTTGTAGGTCTAATTGGTGCTACTTTGAAAATAATCTATTTTTATTCCCTTTCTAGATGTCTTCATATTTTTTTCCTCTTTGGTTTTCATTGGCATTATTATAATGTCCAAATCACAGTTTTCCCTATAATTATTCTTCTTAGGGTTTATGGATCTTGAATCTTTGACTGGAGGTTTCTCAGCAGTTTGGGGTCACCTTTAGTCAACATTATTTCAAATACTGCATTTGCTTCATTCTCTCCTCTTCTTCTTTAATTCCAATTACACACACGTTAAATCTACTCTATCATCTATATGTCTTCCTTTCTGTATTTTGCATTTTATTTTCTCATCCTTCACCCTGGGAATTTCTTGCTGACATCTTTCTGAGAGAGGTATCCAGCATAAGCTTCTTCACCCCTTTCTGGGACTCAAAATAATTCAAATTCAGCCTTTGTATGTATCTGAGTTCTTTTGCTTTATCTTTACATTTTGAGCAGAACTCTGTGTACAAGTGTAACTAATCCAAAGTATGAGGGGTTTAATGTGGCTCCCCTTCTTCATGACCTCTGCCTCCAGTTTTGCTGGAGTCTATCAAATATTCTGCTGAGCTTCTCATCTTCCTCTTCTAATGCTTCTGGTATCCCCTCTCAGTTTCCTTTCTCTCCCAGATTTTGGTACAGATTTTTTTACTGGTTTGTTTTCTGCCCCATGACTTCAAGGAGATGTATTTTTAAATTTGCCCACATTTCCCAGTCATTTCCAGCACAGTCAGATCTTCATATTTGTGGGTTCCATATCTGTGAATTTAACCAACCAAGGATCAAAAGTATTCAGGAAAAACAGCATTGTACTGGACATGTAAATACATTTTTTTGTCATTATTCCCTTAACAATACAGCATTGGACATCAGGAATAATCAAGAGAATATCTAAAGTATACTCAAAGATGTGTGTAGGTTCTGTGTAAGCACTACACCATGTTGTGTAAAGGACTTGAGCATACACGGATTTTCATTTCTGCGAGGGTTCAGGAACAAGACCCCCAAAGACATGGAGGACTGGCTGTATGTGAGTTATCCATTTCACAACACCTAAACAGTATGCTTTGATTTTTCACCATCTTTATTTTTCCAGAAGTTTATAGTTATTTCAATAGCTAATTCTTATTTAGTTGGGTTATTAACAAATGAAAGTAAAAAAAAAAAGAAGAAGAAAATTTAGGAAGCATTTCTTATATTCACATTTCAGGAAATATGAATCATTTAATTCTGTATTTTTCTGACAATGTTACAAAGAGGAAGCTTTTTTCCAGAACAGTGTGCTTTTAAGGAAAGTACTTTAAAATTCATTATCAGGAGATCTGAGTCTTTGGTTGTAATGGTAACCAGCTGTGAAAATGTGTGCAAAGCACTGGAATAGAAGACAGGTAAAGGGATCAAATTAAAAGAAGTACTGAATTAAATTTATTTCAACAAATATAAACAAATATATAACAATTGATGAAACTGTTAAATATCACTGTGGACATGTGGAACACCAGATTGGAATGTGGGTTTTGTACTGACTCTGAATGTGCGACCTACAGACCAGCAAAGTCTGTGATGTACAGTTTGTGCCAAATCCAAAGTTGACTCCTAACTTTTTATCTTTCTTTGAGTCAAAAGATTGCAGGCAAATGGATGAAATTGGAGAATATCATGCTAAGTGAGATAGGCCGATCTCAAAAAGCCAAAGGACGAATGATATCGCTGATAAGTGGAGGATGACACATAATGGGGGGGAGGGAAGGGTTAGAGTTAGGGTTAGGGAGGGGGGCAAGTATGGAGGAAGGAACTACTGTATAGAGGGTAAAGAGGGGTGGGAGGGGTGGGGGGAAGGGAAAAAATAACAGAATGAATCAAACAACATTGCTCTATGTAAATTTATGATTACACAAATGGTATGCCTTTACGCCATGTACAAACAGAGAAACAACATGTATCCCATTTGTTTACAATAAAAAAAAAAAAGATTGAGGCTTTTACAAGAGATACAGAGACCTGATCATTTAATATGTTTATTTAATTATGTACTATTTCTATTTCTCTTTCTTTTTTTTTTTCTGTTGTACATTTGGATAATAATATATTTTGTTTCAAAATACTTTTGGCCAAGATTAGAAGAAAGGCCAAGAAAAGAGTCCAACATGACTGATGATGAAACATTTCAGTTAAGAGATATGAATTTTCTAGTATTTGAAAATCAACTTTCAAATGCCATTTTTGCTTATTTACTAGTGAATATGGAAAATTATGCATTTTTTAGAGTTCATCTATCCCACCATTAATTCATGAACTTAAATTTCTCTTTAATAGACCATTCATGAATACTAAAGTATTGTGATAAATTGTTGCCCACTGGTCCTATAAAGAAAGACATTATAGGCATGAATAAGATATTAAATGGTAAAACAACAACCATTTGCATCTTATTTATAATTTATTTTAACCTCAAATTCTAGAGAGAAATCCATTCTTTTTTGAGGGAAAGTGTGGGAACCAGGGATTGAACTCAGGGGCACTCCACCACTGAGCCACATCCCCAGCCATTTTTTGTATTTTATTTAAAGATAGGGTCTCACTGAGGGCTTAGTGCCTCGCTTTTGCTGAGGCTGGCCTTGAACTTGCTATCCTCCTGCCACAGCCTCTAGAGCTGGTAGGATTACAGGCATGCACTGCCATGCCCTTGGGTAAAATCCATTCTTTTCTCCTATTTTTCCCTATTTTGTTTTGTTGGACGATTCTTAGAGACCCTTCACCCATACCTCTTAGCCAGATACTGCTCTAATCCCTTTATTCAAAATGGCAGACCTAGATCATGCTGCCTATAAAAGAGCTTAACTATCTCAATTTGTTGCTGTGAAATCACTGTAAGAGTTCCCGACACAGGTCTCACTACAGAGGACAGAGTTGAAAGAAAATTTATTGCCCTATATCTTCACAAAAATAATTCTTATCTACCTTAAAATTTGGAGTTACCTTTAAGACCTGCATGTTTTAAAAATATGTTCCATGATGAGAATACACTGATTATAGAATTCTGAGTACAGAAGGTACCAAAGAAGGAGAAAAAGGAAAGAAAGAAGAAAGGTGCATTTTTAAGCATGTTTTCATTTTTTGACTAGATAATATATTTTGTATTTGATATGAATTATGTCTAATGATTGCCAGTAGTATATATGTAGTAGGCATTTTTCTTTGTAAAAGATTTAATGAGATATAATTTACATACTAAATAATTTACCCATTTAAAATTATACAGTTGAATACTATTTAGTGTATTTACAGCTTTGCAACCATGACCACAATCAATCTTAGAATATTTTTATCACCCTGAAGGAAATCATGTACCCTTCAGCAGGCATGTCCCTCAACCTTCCTTCTCCGTGGTAGAGAACCATTAATCTACTTTGTTTCTGTGGGCTGGCCTGTTCTACATATTTTGTATCAATGGAATCCTATTACTTAGTCCTTTGTGACTGGCTTCTTTTGCTTAGCATGATTTTTTCAAAGTCCATCCATGGCGTGGTAAATACTAGCCCTTCATTCTTTTCTATGGCTGAATAATAGTCCATTCTATGAATACACATTTTGTTTATCCAATACAAATACAAATATAAATGTTTTGTATGAATACACCACATTTTTGTTTATCAGTTGGTGAACGTTTGGGTTGTTTCCATTTTTTTTTAAACTGGCAGGAATTTCTCTCAGGAAATGAACTTGTGCTTTGTCATGCAATTGCTGGATATTATGACACTCCAACTTTTGGGGGAACTTATCTGATGGCATGGCGCCCTTTTATATTCCCAACAGCAGCATCTGAGAGATCTCATTTCTTCACATAGGCACCAACACTTATCTGTCTTTTTCATTGTAGCTATCCTAAAGGGTATCATGGGGTACATATTATTGTGGTTTTAATTTGCATTTCCCTAATGAATAATAATATTGGGCTTCTTTTCATGTGCTTATTGGTCATCTGTCTATCTTCTTTGGAGAAGTATCCATTCAAAGCCTTTTTCCATTTTTTAATTTCTTTTTATTGTAAGCATTTTTTATGTATTCTACATGCAGGTTTTTCATCAGATATATGATTTGTAAATATTTGCAAATATTTTCTTTCTGTGAGTTGTTTTTCTTTCTTAATGGTATCCTTTGCAACATAATAGTATTTAATTTTGATAAATTGTAACTTATCTATTTCTTTCTTTTATCACTCTTTGAAGTCTTTTTAAAAAATTATTTATTTCGATTCATTATACACAAATGGGGTACAACTGTTGTTTCTCTGGTTGTACATGAAATAGAGTTGCACCATTTGTGTAATCATACATGTACATAGGGTAATGATGTTTGTCTCATTCTGTTATTTTTCCTTCCCCCCACCTCTCCCACCCCTCATTTTCCTCTATACAATCCATCCTTCCTCCATTCTTGCTCCTCTCCCACCCCGTTATGTATCATCATCCGCTTATCAGAAAGATCATTCGTCCTTTGGTTTTTTGGAATTGACTTATCTCACTTAGCATGATATTCTCCAACTTCACCCATTTTCCTGCAAATGCCATAATTTTATTCTTCTTTTGACTGAGTAATATTCCATTATGTATATATACCACAGTTTCTTCATCCATTCATCAATTGAAGAGCATCTACATTGGTTCCACAATCTAGCTATTGTGAATTGAGCAGCTATGAACATTGATGTGGCTGTATCTCTGTAGTATGCTGATTTTAAGTCCTCTGGGTATAGGCCAAGGAGTGAGATAGCTGGGTCAAATGGTGGTTCCATTCCACATTTTCTAAGGAATCTCCACATTGCTTTCCAGAGTGGCCGCACTAATTTGCAACCCCACCAGCAATGTATGAGAGTACCTTTTTCCTCACATCCTCGTCAACACCTATTGCTGCTTGTATTCTTGATAATAGCCATTCTAATTGGGGTGAGATGAAATCTTAGGGTAGTTTTGATTTGCATTTCTCTTATTACTAGAGATGTTGAACATTTTTCATATATCTGTTGATTACTTGTAGAACTTCTTCTGTGAAGTGTCTGCTCATTTCCTTAGCCCATTTGTTGATTGGGTTATTTGTATTCTTGGTGTAAAGTTTTTTGAGGTCTTTATAGATTCTAGAGATTAGTGCTCTATCTGAAGTATGAGTGGCAAAGATTTTTCTCCCACTCTGTACGCTCTCTCTTCACATTGCTGGTAGTTTCCTTTGCTGAAAAAAAGCTTTTTAGTTTGAGTTCATCCCAATTTTTGATTCCTGCTTTTATTTCTTGTGCTTTGGGAGTCGTGTTGAGGAAGTCTGGTTTAGGACCATGACTGACATGATGAAGATTTGTACGTACTTTTTCTTCTATAAGGTGCCGGGTCTCCGGTCTGATTCCAAGGTCCTTGATCCATTTTGATTTGAGTTTTGTGTAGGGTGAAAGATAGGGGTTTAGTTTCATTTTGCTGCATATGGATTTCCAGTTTTCCCAGCACCATTTGTTGAAGAAGCTATCTTTTCTCCATTGCATATTTTTGGCACCTTTGTCTAGGATGAGAAAATTGTATTTATTTGGTTTTGTGTCTGTGTTCTCTATTCTGTACCATTGACCTACCTGTCTAGTTTGGTGCCAATACCATGCTGTTTTTGTTACCATTGCTTTGTAATAGAGTTGAAGTTCTGGTATTGTGATACCCCCTGCTTCACTTTTCCTGCTAAAGATTGCTTTAGCTATTCTGGGTCTCTTATTCTTCCTGATGAATTTCATGATTGCTTGCTCTATTTCTGTAAGGTACATCATTGGGATTTTAATTGGAATTGCATTGAATCTGTATAGCACTTTTGGTAGTATGGCCATTTTGACAATATTAATTCTGCCTGTACAAGAACATGGGAGATCTTTCCAACCTCTAAGGTTTTCTTTAATTTCTTTCTTTAGTGTTCTGTAGTTCTCACTGTAGAGGTCTTTCACCTCTTTTGTTAGATTGATTCCCAAGTATTTTTTTGAGGCTATTTTGTCACTCTTTGAATTCTTGCCCTGAATTTACACACAAGTAAACAAAGGGACTAAGAGGAAGCCCTGACTTGGTAAGACTTGTGGTCAGGGGCTGTGCCTCTGCCCTTTGGCTCAGCATTTTATATACAAGGAAACACAGGGTGTAAGAGGATGGTCCAAACAGGAATATCCCAAATAGAGCATGAGGCTGGATTGTTCAAACACTCTTTTCTTTGTTGCAATGTCACGTAGTTCATCATTCTGGTCTTTACTGTGGAAGATCAAAAGGAGATACCTTGCCTGCTTGAGATGTGTTTTAGCTCTAATTCTGTGTGCAGAGCGCTCTCTCTCTCTCTCTCTCTCTCTCTCTCTCTCTCTCTCTCTCTCTCTCTCATCTATTTTATATGTTTCTTTTCCTTCACAGATTTTTTTTCAACATATAATGAAGTATCTAGTAATGGCAGTGAGAAAATCATTAGCACTATTTATTAATTTTAGGCTGCATTATAAGGTATAGAGTACATTATTAATGAATACAACAGCATGATAAAGAACCCCAAGAGTGTCACTGAGAGCTTCCTAGGCAATGGGAGAGAGCCCCACAGCTGCTGCCTTGATGGGAAAGGGTTGTGTGTGCATAGGTCAGCTCTGCAGCAATTGCTAAAATGTCAGCTTGTTACTTTAAGGATACACTGGAGTGACTCTTATCACTCTGCAAAGCTGGCATGATGCTCATTGTGCACATTTTTAATAAGTCTTCAAAAATATTAATGCCTAGAGAGTGATATAAATTTAGGCTGAATTAGAGATCCAGAGCCTGGTTTTTGGCATAACTTTCAATGCATCTGGGGAGAAAAGGTTGAGATCAGCATCCTCACTAGATAGTTTTGCCAAGGAAGTCCTGACTTGGAACGATACTCTTGTGTTCAGGGTCTGTGCCTCTGCCTGTTGGCTCAGCATCTACTGGGGTTCTGGCTACATCTGCATTGCCACACAGGCATTAGGATTTCTGTGCAGTCTACAGTAATTTTAGAGTTTCTGTCTTGAAGGTTATGTCTATGTATAGCTGACTCATCACTTCTCAGATTTAAAATATTAGACACTAACTATAGTTTTTTGGGAGTTTTTTCCTTATAGATATAGCATATGTCAGGGTATTGCATCTTGCCAGCACTAGGATGTTCTTTAACAGAACTACAAAAAGACTTCTATGTACTCTTTAAGATGCTTAGCAAGTAATGAAAAGCCTTTGCATAGAAGAATCTATTTCTCTGACACTTCTGGTCTTTATTCACATTCTGAGTTCTCTCTCTCTCTCTCCCTCTCTCTCTCTCTCTCATGGCTTTTCTGAGTCCTTAACATTGGACATTCTTCTTCTTCTTTGCCTGAAGAAATCCTATTCCACCATGAGCATCTCAGTCCATAAAGGTGAAACCTTTCCTACCCATTCATTCACGTGCCCTAGAATATAATTGTATTCCCCATATAGCACATATATATTCAGCTTTACCGGGGTGGTATATGAGCTAGTTGAGAGCACTGATTACTCTCTCATTCCTCCATGTTGCTTGCTATACTCACTCTACTAACTCTTCCCACCTCAGAATAAGATCTATGGGCACATGATCAATGCCTAAAAATTTAACCAATTTGAAGTGGCATTTTACTTTTAACCAATGGAATGTGTCTGCCAATCACAGAAGAAAGTGGCACATTTTCTTAATTCTAAGTTCTGTGCCATGAGTATGTTGGCAAATTTCCAGAGTCACATGTTTTTGAATTCGCATGAATGTTCTCTTCTTAAAGGTCTTTAACCACTTACACATGTTTGGCTATGTCTGCCTTTATCTCCCATGTTCCAGGGGCAAGTTTCCCAATAGAGAGTCAGTGGTACTTCATGGGTGTCAAGTTTGGCTTTAATTGGAACAGTGTCACTGAATATGTACTTTGAAAAGTGCTAAGAAACATGACTTGGAAAATGGAAAGTTGAGAAATACAGTCAGTTTCATTCATAAACATTTGTTGCTTTTCCCTGGGAGAGCATTAAACATCACTGATAATATAAGGATCGACAATAAGACTTGCTCTGGCCAATGGAATGTAACAGGAAATCTGTGTAGCACTAAGATGCAATAAATATACTGAATATTTTGAATGTATTAACTCAACTAAAGAGTCACATAAATAAACTACTTCTGTTTTCATTCTTTAAGTATATGGGTATATTAGTTCATAACCCATCATGGCTTAGGCATTTACCTCAGCATTGCAGTATGTGAAAAAAAATACATTTTTTCACAAATTCAGCCCTCAGAACTATACAGCTTACTAAGGAAGATTTTTACCATCATTTATACTAATAATTATACTTTTAATAAGAAAGAAAATAATTCAACAAAGTAATCATTGACATTTGGAGGGAGGAAGAGGAAAGGGATCTTGGAAGGTGTAGCATTTGACGAAGGCCTTGAAATATGGGTAAGAGAAGACATTATTTTAAGAACAATGGGTTTGAATCAGTAGAGGCAAGAGTCTGGGAAGACAGTGAGTGTCAATGCTGTGCTTCTGAAACGTGTGGGCAGGGCAGAGTCAGGGGCCTAGAGTTGGCAAGAGTCCTCAAATAGAACATCATGCCAATGTTCCATGTTCACATGGGATAGAACATGTGAACAATAGAACTGTAGAACAATAGAACAATAGAGCTGTACTAAATCCATGCAGAGGGAAGCTTTATTCCATTAATGGTGTTTGAAAAATCAGTCATTTATGGAACATAAAATAATTCTATACTTTTACCTCATGTCAAACTCATAACTGCCAACCCTCAAAACAGGTTTGTGGCTAGATCCCTGTTGTAAATTAATTAATTAATTAATTGTAAATTAATGTAAACCTTAAAACAAGTTTTAAAAATCATAAGGAAAATAGTGAGATGGATAGATGCAGTGACATGCAAAAATTTAAGCAATCTATACAGCCTCCACTCAAAGCTGTTACAAGATTTAAAATGAACAACTGGGAAAATACTTGCAGATGATACAAACAACGATTAGTATGTGAAAGACTAAATACAGAGGACAAGCAAAATATTTAAAGAAATTAATTGAAGGGACACATTTGTTTCTCATGAGAATTAGCAAAATTTAAGAGATGTACATTGTTGTCATGTTTATAAGGCAAGATAGGGGCTTTTATAAAGTGCTGATAGTGACTGTGTACATAATGATTCTTTACAAAGAAATTCTTTAGAATGTGTGAGAGCCTTGAACACTGCAGTGCTTAGCAAGTCATCTTTTGGCATATTCATCCTAAGAAAAGAAGTCTAAATGTATCAAAAGAGCTCTGCTTAAAGGTATTTATAGTTTTGTAAAAATGGAAATCACCTAAATCGTTAGCATTGAGGGATTGATATTTATAAACTATAGATTTCATCTGCATATATTTGATGGAAAATTTGAAATTGTGTTTACACACAGTTTGTGACAACCATGAAAATATTTATGTGATGATGACAATGTGATATATGCATTTGATCAGAGCCTTGCAGAAGAAACTACACACACACACACACACACACACACAAAGACTGAAAGAAATTCCTCCAATCATTAAACTTTGTTTTGAGTTTATTAGGTGATTTCTTTTCTCTTTTAAGTAATTCTTGCTGAAAGTGTGGTTGATTAAAAAAAAAAAAATAGGAAGCCAGGGTATAAAACCATTCATCTTCTACATAAAGATAATAGTTATATAAGTGAATCAGACTGCTAATGAAAAGAACGCAGGGACAATCACAGACAGGGACATGAAATAACATCTGGAAAATGCATGCATTGGGGACAGGAGGAGAATAGGAACCTGTCAGTTGTACAGAAGAAGGAATAAAAAGGCAAGGTCTCCTGAAGCTTAGAATAGGGGCACTCTCAGGAAGAGTGGACCATTCATCAGTGAAGGAGATAGGGGGGTTAAGGAAGTTGATAATTGGAGAAACCCACTGAGTTTTCATGGAAACTCATGGCAGTTTTGTTAGAATCCAGGAGATAAGAGACAAATATAACATTAAATTGGCATCCCAGTGGTCATTGTTCTCACTCCATAATGGTGGTAGTGGTAGGATTCCAAGATGTGCCTATGGAATGTAAACATCTGAGGTATATTGCTGGATTCTGCAAATAAGAAAATGGACAGAGGCTGGGGATGTAGTTCAGTGGTAGAGTGCTTGCCCAGTGTGTACAAGGCCCTGACTTTAATTCCCAGAACCCCCCAAAAGAAAGAGAAAAGAAAAAGAAAATGGACAAGTATTTCTCTGAGGATCTCTTTAGTGCCTTTTCTGCAGTCAGAGCAGAGCATCTCAGTGTACCCTGTTGCTTTCTATGGAACTGAACTCTGCTCCTCCAGTCCTCAGAGTGTCCTTGAACTACCTCAGTAGGACTAGGGTCAGTGCTTCTAGTACCTATGCTCAGAGTCCTCTGGATGACTGATAAAAGTTGTTTTGCCCATTAAGCCTTAAGTTTTATCTCCCTTGTCAACAATAGATGAGAAGGGGATAGTCATCCATGAAAACATAAGATATTTGGCACTATTCTGTATTCTAAGTTAAAAACTTCCCCAAAGTTTTCCCAGGGTCAGTTCCCAGCTGAGCATTTAGCCTTAGAAGAATATCCTTAATATTATCTTTAAAAATAGACTGAAATACACTCCCCTCTCACTTCCATAAATACCTTTAGGCAGACAGAATCAAACCCCAGGGGTGTGGATTGACACTCAGTCCTTGGGCTTTCTTGATGCATGCTGCTGATCCGTTGGAGTCAAAGAAAACCCGTATCTGTTCAGTGTGGTATCCTTGTCTGTTTACTACAGGTGCCTATCCTCGACTCTCACTGAGTTTTCGGCTGAAGAGAAACATTGGATACTTCATTCTTCAGACTTACATGCCCTCTATACTGATCACGATCCTCTCCTGGGTGTCTTTCTGGATCAACTACGATGCATCTGCAGCTAGAGTTGCCCTCGGTATGTGCTGCTTTTACCCAGTATCTAAACTGCGAAGTGACCATGTCATTACTATATCAAGGGGGTTTAAAGGCTATAGTGCAGCAATGACTTTTTGACATCCTGACACCAGTCTTGCCCATATAGTTACTTTTTTATCTTGAAACACTAATTTCATGCACGATTCCCTTGATGTGTTAATTTAATTATAAGGCTCAAATGTGAATTTTCATGCCCGTGAAAGGGAAAATATGCTTGCAGAATATTTGCATAATACAACTATTTTTGACACTAATTTTTAAAGCTAGGATTAACATATCCTGCTCAAAATTATTCCATGGCCCAGAAAGCAGACTTGATTAATTGTGTATTCTTTTTTAAGTCAGAAAAATAGTCAAATACTACAGCATATAATTGGAATTACACAATTTAATGAACATTAGAATAGGCAATTAGATTCTGAGTGGTTCCCAAAAATCTTAGTGACCTTTTCTGATCCTTGGTTTTTGGAAACTGAATGATTAGCTGATGTACAATATATCTTATAGGTTCCAATATTATTTTTAATATATATTTTTAAGGGAAGGCTTACATTTTCAGAAGCATTCTCTATTCAGCTAATTATTATGAAATGTCTTGAACAAAATAAATATTTGAATACATTTTAGGTAAGTATAGAACTGATGAACAGTCTTCTGTCTGTTCATCCTTTGGGTGGGGTTGAATTTAATTCCTGAAAGTGAAATTAACAGCAGTACTTTTGAAAATTGATGGGAAAGAATTATCAACATTCTTGCTGGTAAAGAAGTTAACAGAAAAGCATAAAAATTCAGGGTTCATATTTTTCCATCTTGCATTCATTTTCCTGTTTGTCAACATTCCCCAGGACCTTACACTGATTATCATTTTTTTCTAAGAGAATATGTGTGCATGTGTGTGTGTGTGTGTGTGTGTGTGTGTGTGTGTGACTGTATGTGTGTGTATGACTGTCCTAGACCCACAGCTATGTGACTTGCACAGTTGTCTTGAAAATTAGACTTTGTCCCCAGGAAATAGCATATAAGTATAGTTTAAGAGAAAACTCAGGTAGCTTTTCCTGAAGGTGTTTAGGAATTAAAAAAAAAAAAAAAAAAAGTAGTTTAACAATAAAGTATCAAAAAACTAAGAAGAACCTTTTATGAATTGTCATGTATTTCTAATGAATATGGCAAGCAAAATTCTCTTTAAAAACTCTCAGGTATTTCTCTACAGCCTGAAGAGATTGCCCTGTAGCCTCAGTCTTACGTAGGTATTACTTGTTTTTCATTTTAATATTTCTAGAGTACTCTATTAAACTATTTTCATTTTTTCTCATTTGTAAAAGTCAGAGATACAATGAATTACTAGGAGCAGATCCAAATTTTGTGGAACTTTTTGTTTATACAATCTTAGGTTGGTCCTTTTAAGAAAAACAATACAAAACATAAAAATGCAAGATTGCTGGGACCCTCCCCAGAGGGGAGCAAGAGGCCTTAGCAAGTGGAGAGCTGGCGCTGAAACTTCCCTAGCTTCAGTGTGAATCTCTGCAGGGAATTTGTCATTAACTACAGACATTAGAGAAATATGAGCACCAAAGAGCCATAATTATCTGGCATCATCTGGGTGAGGTGTACTGAAAGTGTCAATCTCTAAGTTCCCAGCTACTACAAATTCTGTACCTTCTAACTTATAAAATATCATCTTAGACAATATGAAACATATAAAACAGGTAATCTATGGAAAATGGATTGTAATAAACCCAACCTCATTATGACAATAAATTCTACTTTTTCTTGACATAGCATTATTATTTTAGGCCTAAGTCATGTGCCTGTGGCTTTGTGGGGGTGAAGAAATGTTCTGGATAGAGTTTCTAAGGTTTCTCCCCTAGAGTACTATCAGGTTATTCCAAGCTAGAGATCAAGGAGGCAGGCTAAAATGCAACAGTGAGTAGGTATTTATGAGTCATTGACCTGAGGCCCAGAGGTCACAACAACAGCCATGGTCTCAGGGCTGCAGAATCTGTCCAGGTAAGAGCCCAGCAGATCCAGGGTCCTGCTCTCAGCCTTGGACAGCACACTTATCCCCTCTGTCCCTCCCACCAGCATAAGACCTGTCTTAAATCTATTTGCAGGTATTAGTTAACTCAACTGGCTAAGGAAAATTATGTCATAAGGTCATGAACATGGAATAACAACAACAACATCATCATCATCATCATCAAAACAACAGCAGCAAAGAGAAGACAGAAACTTACCAAATGCATCTGTGTTGCATTCTCTGCTAAGGCTGTTAGTATAGTCACCTATTCTACAGAACATACATTGTAACAGAGGCAGTATAATTGCTCCCATTTTACAGAACAGGAATATGAAGTACGGAGAAACTAAACCTCTGGTATGAAGTCATAAAATTACCAAGAGTCAGAAGAGAGATGTCAGTCCAGTTATTCTAAATCTAGGGCTTAACCACTGCATGTGCCCTTGTCCCCCCCTTATCTTTGTTTCCCTTTCTGCAGTTTGAGTTAGCCACATCAACTATGATCTGAGAATATTAAATTAAAAATTCCAGAAATAACAATTCATATTTTAAATAACTTTTATTATAACATATTGCTATAATGGTTCTCTTTTATTATTAACTATTATTGGTAATCTCTTAGTGTGCCTAATTTATAAACTATATACACACTGCCATCAGTGTATATATACAGGAAAAACATAGAGGTCAGCACTATCCATGACTTCATGCTTCCACTGCGGGTGGGTCTCAGAGTATATCCTTTGTGGATGAGGGGTACTACCATAATTCCTAACGTGCCAATAGACACAGCATGGAAAAGTTATTTGGTCTACTGCATCACAAACACTGTGGATTTTTTTGAAGGAAAACTAAAGCTAATCAAGCATTATTATTGTTATTGAGGTATCCCTCCATAAGAGGATATGGCCATCCGGGCTAGAGTTGTGGCTCAGTGGTAGAGTGCTTGCTTGGCATGTGAGGCCCTGGGTTCCATACTCAGCGCCACATACAAGTAAATAAAAGAAAAGATCCATTGACAACTAAAAAAAATTTTTTTTTTTTTTTTTAAGAGGATATGGCTCTGGTTAGGAGGGTTAGGGTTGGAGAAATTTCCATTCTCCCATCTCCTCCCTGATCATCTTGTCTTGTATCATACTCATTGAAATACTTGGAGTGCTGTTTGCACTCATCCCAGAGGCTGCACTATGGTAAATACGTCTCATTTCCAAATGAGATCATGACAGTGCAGCGTCTGCACAGGCAGGGGTGCTTAGCAAAGATCTCTATGGAATGTCTTCCCTTGGACTCCAGGCACTGCAGGACATAGGACTGATAGGTGGGGGTGAGGGGCAGACTGGAGGTCTGTTCTAATGTTTCCAGCTGTGCTCAGCTGCTCTATACACTTCAGGACTTTATGCTTCTGTTGTCCAGGGTCTGATCCCTAGAGACATTGAACTGATAGTGTTAGCAACCACCACACTGTGGAACATTGTCATTAAAGGGTCTCCCTCAAAACTCTGAAGACCAGTAATTGGCAAATAACAGTATCAGTGTTTAAAGAGTGGAAATGTATAGTAGTATAATTTAGGCCACATTATTTGGATCAGAAGAAAAAGAAATAAAGTGTTTTGATTATATGATGCTCATAAATGCTACTTTTATTCATAGTTATCTTTGTAAATGAAGTTTTTTTGAAATACAGTATTTCATTAGCACAATGTAAATGAGAAATAAATTGAGGCTAACAATTAGGGGAGAAAAATCATAATAGCCTGATGAATGTACAAAGAACATGAAAGTCACCACTACCCAGCCAGTGCTCCAGACAGATATGTCTGCTTAGAAAGTAGTTCAAATTAAGGTTAGGAAACCTAAAAGCCACCAAAGAATTGTTTTTCTGAAATGTTGTTGGTATTATGCCCATTACCATTTATTAGGACATAGCCAATACTTTTTAGACATTGTCTTTAGACTTCCCAAAAACAACTGATAATTGAATTGGAGTTAGTTGGACTTGGGGTTTGAGCCATGTCACTGTGCTCTCCAAGCTGTGAACCACTATAATATTTTACTCTCCACAGTATCTTAGATAGGTAAAACACAGAAGAAATTTGTAAATGCAAACTAAGCATTCACATGAGCCCAAAGTGGAAAGTCAGGAGCACTATATTAGTCTTCCATTGCTATACCAAAATATGTGAGGCTGGGTAATATATAAAGAAAAGATATTTATTTGGTTCAGTATTTAGTAAATGTTTAGAGCATGGCATCACCTGCTCGGCCCTGATGAAGGTTACCTTGACAACCTCACATGGTCGATGGCATCATGGTGGTGGTACATGAGAGGAAAAGATCACATGGACAGATGGGAAGCTGGAGAGCAGGGAGAGGTCAGTTCTGCCCTTTTATAATGACCCACTCTCTCAAGAACCAACTTGAGAACTACTTAACCCCTTCTGAAGTCAGTGCCCCAACCACCTAACAAACTCCCATAAGGCCCCACCCCTTAAAGGGTCCACCATTTCTCAACAGTGCCATGCTGGGGACCAAGCTTTCAACACATGAAACTTTGGGGGTATGTGTGTACAATCAAGCCATACCCAAACTATAGCAACCATTCAGTACAGAATCTCATTATTAAGATACTTTTAGACTGTGCTGACAAGCCTAGGGCTGGGCCCCAACCCATGTTCCTCAGGGTCTCACTGACCTGGCTGAGAGCCTGTGAGATGTGCTGACTTGTCCTCACATAGGTTTTCAGCCCATTCCCTAGTGACATCCACTGAGGCCTGTGTACACATTCCCATTCAAAATTGTCAGCTGGAGAGGCAGAGTACCAATTAAAGCAAAGCATTCAGGCTTCCCAAATCCATTTGGAAGGGGGAAAAAACAGTAGTAGCAGCAACATTACAAAAATTTTGAATAATGTCAAGAACGCTTAATTTTGTAGCATTTGCATGGTGTTTTTTTCATTTATTTGTAAACTGTAATTATCCCATTGCCATATTCAAATTTTAAAAAGTCCCCAGGTGCACATGAATGTGATGTTAAAGGAAACTCTTAAAATATTCTAACATCTTAGATTTCCATACATTCCATAAGCAATCGTGGCTTGCAGTTACACACAAAAATAGCTTCCCCATTCTTCAGTTCTCTTCTCTGCTGTTTAGTAGCAGTTCAGAGCTCAGTGGAGAGAGAGAATGTTGGCGATAAGGATTTGGCTGTCTTCCCTGCTCTTCAGCTCTTTACAGGCGAACCGAGCTCTGCAGTCTCAAGGTCCTCACATGGGACACAGAGGCTGAGAATACAAGCCTCTGAAGATGGGATAGGAATCCACAGGGCTTCAAACTAAGATGAAGAAACAACAAATCTGAACCCTCCACTGGGAAGTGGGCTGTGTGTAGAGTGACCTGAGCGCTGACCTATTGGGCTTGCACTGCCTCTCACCTCAGTTACAACAGTTAATTTTTAAGTTAGAGGGGATAAAAAAATCTATTGCCATGTGAGGGAGAATAGCAAAATATGGCTCTTAGGTTTAAAAACTAAACCAAGTTCCATTAGGGAAACAATGAGATCATTCACACAATACTATACAAGGAATTCAGCAAAATGAGAAAAAAAAATATTAAAGGAGTTGATCAGTTGTCACAAAGTATGACAAGATTCTGTAATAGGAATAACACCAATACCCCTTGATTTAAGCAAGCATTTTCTGAGCAGGTTATGTGTAGTGCAAACTCTTGGTTAAAGAGGGAAATTAATAACTATGAGATGCTTGGTCCTCAGGAACTTTGCCTGACTGCTTCCTTATCTTTGAGCTGAGAACTGGACCTCCTCCTTAATGACAAAGAAAATAATAATAATTCCTTTCCTCATTCTTCCAGCCATTGACCACCTCCTATTCTTCTTCCTAGAGCTTTCTTATCCAGACATTTACTGCTTTATGTTAAATTCTGGATGATTTTCATTTCTTTGAACATTCATAAGGAGTATGTTCTTCACAGCTGCCTTACATATCTATCTTTTCACTCTCAAACACCAATTCTCTTTTTTGGTAAGGTGTGTTGGAGGTGATACCCCCACACGGTCTCATTTGCCAAGAGTAGAGATGTCACCCTGCTGTTAGGAAGTGTGACATGCTGCCCATGTGACACAACTGCAAGCTCTATTGGTTCCAGTTGCCCAGTAGCATTCAGTCATGTTCTCCAAGTGCTTTCAGCTATTTGAGAAACTATAAAACGGAAGTTAAAAGGGAAGACCAGTGCAGCAAAACCACACCCACTCACAACTCTGTTTATTTCCTAGGGATCACAACTGTGCTGACAATGACAACCATCAACACACACCTTCGGGAAACTTTGCCCAAAATTCCCTACGTCAAAGCCATTGACATGTACCTGATGGGCTGCTTTGTCTTTGTGTTCCTGGCCCTTCTGGAGTACGCCTTTGTCAACTACATTTTCTTTGGAAGAGGTCCTCAGAGGCAGAAGAAGCTTGCAGAAAAGACTGCCAAGGCAAAGAATGACCGTTCAAAGATGGATAGCAACCGGGTAGGCCCTCTACCTTCTGGACATCTACCCCCACCCCTGCAGCACATCAGTTACTGAATTTATGTGCATGATCTCTGAGTGATAGTTGTGTGGGCCTGTCAATCATAATCTGAAATACATTTTTGTGCAAGGCACGGAGTTCACATCAAACCAGTGTTAGTACAGATGCTGGAGAAGCTAGCATCTTCCCAATTTCCTATAAAAAGGACAGAATGGGTGGGTCCTGGAATGAATGAAACTCTGAGGCATGGGGCCCAAACTTAGGGAAGCATCTTTCCAGAATGATGCAGTATTCTTTTAGTTGTACAATTACCAATTTGTACTCTAGCCTTCTATGATTTTGGGCAGTGGAGTAGGCACACATCTCGCTTGTCACCCTTCCTCTGGCCACAGTTGCCTGGAGAAAATTCAAAGTGCAAAATGAGTCGGGGGGGCAGAGTCCAGGTGGCTTTGGGGAGGAGCTGGGTGTGTTCTGCAAAATGTTAGAACTGGTTGTACTTCAAGAGCAGTAGCCAAGGAGGTGGAGGAGGACGCACTGCCTTGGGAAGCCCTGGGCTACACACTCTAACAGAGCGTCAGAGCACAGGTCTGGCACACCTCCTCTGCCCAGCTCATCCTTCTGATCACAAAGTGACTTTTGTCATTAGAAGTCTCTTCCATTTATTTTCAATAAAAGCCAAAGTTTATTATAATTGTAATTAATATCTTAGTGAAACCACATTGTAGATTCTAGATAATCTTTCTAATTGATCATTGCACCTCTTTCATCCCCTCAAATCCTCAAAAATATATTTCAACCTGTTTATACAGATTGGCCTTGTTCCTTGATTTCTTTTGGTTTTTAAAATTCCCCTTGTTAAACCTTCTATGTCTCAAGACTGTGGAGATTTCCCTGCACTTTCCCATGCCATGATGGGTCCGCCCCTCACAGGGGAGTGAGCAGCTTTCTTGGAGTATTGCCTGTGCCTGCAGTGGCCTAGAATAGTCCCCAAATGTTCATGAATGAATGGAGGCATGTTAAATGAATGTAAATGGCTCCTTTCCTTTCAGCAAAACATAAATAGAGTTGGTCCGAAAAACCCAGGATCTGTGAATAAAACTAGGCTTTCTACAGGCAAAATTATCTTGAATTTCTTACTGGAAAATATACTCAGTGCCATACTGCTATGTTTCTAAAGAGGTCTGCATCCTACTATGAATACACAATTTGCTTTGGCCGTGCTGTTTCCAAGGAAACTAGAATTCATCACATCATTATTGTTTCCATGACAGAGGCACACATACACACACATACAAATACAATGCTGTTTATCCAAATTCCCTCTTTATTTAAACAAATTACGAATTTGTTTCCTTTCTTCCAAACTGAAATTGTTTAGAATGGTCCAATTGTTGTGCTGCAGAAATACCTTTTTAAGTGTGAAACACAAAGTTTTAAACAAAAAGAAAAAAAAAATAACCTCTAACATCCACTGAGAAAATTAGCAGAATGTAGACAGAATATATTATAAATCAGATGCAAAGGAAATTTTTTAAATATATTTTTTAATTGTCAATGGACCTTTATTTTGTTTCTATGTGGTGCTGAGAATCGAACCCAGTGCCTCACACATGCTAGGCAAGCACTGTGCCACTGAGCCACAACCCCAACCCAAAGGAAATTTTTGATTGACTCATGAATCCATTTTTGTTGTTTTTTTTTTCAAAAATTTTGTTTCTCTTATTTTCTCAGAGGTTTTGATAAACCCTTTACATGTTCATATTTTTCAAAATTGGTAATTGTTAATCAGTTCCTAAGATGTGAAGTCAATGTGAAAATGTATGTATCCTAATTTCAGATGCATATTTAGTGCTCTTAACAATAAGGATTAAAAATTATCCCTGACTCACCTAAAAATTTGTGGTAATTTTTAAAGTAGAAATTAATCACCCAAAAATTTATATCAAGTCATAGGATGAATTCAAGAAAAGTGAGATAAGTATCAGAGACTTTATACAAAACAAAAATATCACTATATATACAGGAAAATAACTTCAACAGTCTTTTGCAAATATCGAGTCATTAATTTTTGCTCTGACACTTGGGGTTTTTATCAGTGTGGCCAACTCTAGCCTGCAGCTTTCCCCTGACAGCTACTAGCTCTACAGCAGGGACTTGGCTTATCTCTGTCTTTCCTGAGACCACTGAGGCATGTCAGGGGGAGGAAGTGGCCTTAGGGCACTGAAGGCTCCAATAAGGAAACTGTACCACCAGTAACTGCCTCTAGAACTGTAAATTAATTGACCCTCCTGAGAGACCATGAGTAAATTTTTCTTATACCTAATGGTTATGTCACATTTTAACTCAATAATTGATTCATAAATGTTTGAAATGTTTGCATATTCATGTAATTCCTCCTCAGTCCAGTGGTCTAACATAAGCCCCAACTTTAATTGATTTGTTCTTTCTGTGTATTTTTTCCCGAGTTGTTTCTGTATCCAAAAATTAGTCTTTGGTTACGATGCACACATTATAGTTACAAGCCTTGTGGTATTTTGCAAGTTGTCCAATTGGTGTTTAAATTTCATGAGATGGCAGAAAGTCAAAATTCCTGTCAAGGAATCAGAGCCACAGACTCAGTACCATTCCTACTAAACAGCAAGATCTCATTCTTTACATGTCAAATCCTGTCTTATTCTTCTAAAACTAGAGTCTTCACTGAAACTGGAAGGTAAGTAGAGACTGAGAGAGCCATTATATGGCAGTCTAGTGACATGTTTCAGGAAAATGTCAAAGACCCCTCTGTGTATTCTGGATATTCTGGATAAGATATTAGTTGTTTAAGATTTGTACCTGTCAAGGTCATGGAGCAGGAAGAAAAACTTCATTGAAATCAATGATTCTAATTATAATAGATATGAGATGGACCCTTGAAAGTAACAACTATTCATGAAATGTTTTAAATTGCAAGTCATTTGTCATTCTATACAGGGAATTACAGACTCATAATTCACCACAGTCACTTATTTCTATTTTAAGACTTACATTCTAGATGATAGAAAATGATTAGCATCTCCTTTGGAAATGTTTGTTTAAAATGATTATTTTCTAATATTTAACACATTTTGATAACCCTTTAATCCTTTTAGAAAAACAATTTTGCAGATAATTTTGGTGTGGATTTTCTATACATTGGTTCACTTTTTAATGAAATCATGTGAGTGTAAAAGTATAAGGAGCCAAACTGTTTTTCACTAAGATCTTGTGAGTTTAGTATACATTTACATTTTTTTGCACACTAGAAAAAGGATTTCCTGCACTATTGTTTCCAAATATCCACCTACTCTGAAATAAGAATAATATAAAATTGCAATGGTTCTTGAGTGTTATAGCATATGAGACAGTTACGGCATATGAGACAGCTACAAAGTAGTCATAAATGTTCAAAGCATCCAAGAGCATTTTAGTTTTGCAATAATTAGTGATATTCATAGGGAAGTGGGTGTGGCTTCCCTCAGGCTAGGCTTCCTTCACTAGAGTTCAAAGGCAAAGACAGATTTCTGCCTCCATGAGGTTATTTCCCAATTACACCCCACAGGCATAAGGTCCTGGGACATTGGTCCACACAGATTTATCATTGAATCTTGAAAACTCAACCCAATATTCAACTGGCCTCATTTTTATGTGTTCTCTGCTCTCCCTTTATAGTGTCTGAGATCATCGTGTACATTATTATCTCTTTGCCAGCTGTTGTCCCATTCTCTCTACCCAGAACATCTTTCTTTTTGTCTTCCTCTCCTTCAAGACCTAAGGCAGATATTCTCCTTCATGGCATTTTCCTTGATTTTTCCCCCTACCACTTATCTGAATCCTGCCTGTCACTTCCCAATCCAAACACTGACTTTGTTCCTGTTCTCCCAACTTCCAAGACACATTCTCCGTGCCTGTGAAATGCAAATCACTTATATCCCTTTGTGCCCACCAAGCCTTCCAGATTTGGAAACATCTAATTCCTGGATATTAAGATTTGTACCTGTCAAGGTCATAGAGCGGTGTAATTCCCATGTGGCAAATGCTCATGTAACATGCATCCATGAATGAGTGACACCTGGTTCCACCTGACTGGTGGTGTTTTGTTTTGGTTTTTTTTTGTTTTTGTTTTTGTTTTCACTTTCCTAGTGCGAAGAGATAGGAAAACTCATAAATGTCATGATTTTGGGTTTTTTAAGTTACTTTTTTAAGTTACTTTTTTTTTTATACTGGGAATTGAACATTGGGGTGCTTCATCTCTGAGCCACATTCCCAGCCCTTTTTATTTTTACTTTTTAAAGACAGAGTCTCACTAAGTTGCCTAGGGCCTTGCTAAATTGCTGAAGCTGATTTTGAACTTACAATCCTCCTGTCTTGGCCTCCCCAGGCACTGGGATTACAAGTATTTGCTACTGTGCCAGGCTAAATGTCATGTTTTTAAAGCCAGGTGAAACTGAATCATGAGGATCATGAAAGTACATCATACCTTTAAGAAAAGATATTTCCTTCCTTGGTATTTTGTTGCACAAAATTGTTAATTTGGATACCTTAGATTTTGTTCAAAGAAGGTTTTCATATGGTATTTCTGAGATGAAGGTGGCATTTATAAAAATGTATGTAAAGGGCGAGATGCAGTCTTTTAAAAAAATGTATTTGTTTATTGTTCAAAGTTCTCACCTGCTTGACTCCTTAAGGGTGAGAACCTTCTCATATTCATCTTTGTGGTCCTAAACCTAGTCCGTGGTGATGACATGTAGCAGTGTGCAGTGTGCATGTTTTGCATGAATTATTCTGGAAAAGCCCAGGATTTTCATGTGCATGTGTCCAGTGAAGTGACCTCCTGAAGTGAACCCTGGAGCTTTCATCTCATAGTTTTGTTCTTTGAAACATAAAATAGGAAAAAGAAAACAGTTTTCTAGATCTAAATAATGTTTTCTGTTTTTTTTTTTTTTCTGTCTCTCCCTTGAAGAAAACAATTTACGTTTTCTGAGATTCCAATGAATAATATTGTTATTATTGAAAAGAATTAAGTTCAATGTTTGTACCTTAAAATTAAATATTCATCTTCTATTTGGAGTTATCGTCTGATTCAACCTCAGATACATACTAGTTTTAAGCATATCAGCTTATCATTTAAGGAGATGTGTTTAAAATGTTGGAGACTTAAATAAAATCAAATTGAGTTTGTTTAGTAAATGAGCTCAACTTATTCATTTTCATTAAACAGTAACCAAAATCAGATATTTTGTGGAATGTCACCCATATTCATTGCATTAAACTGAAGTAAAGGAGTAAACTGAATTAAACAGAATCCAGATAACTGATTGACTTTCCGTTCCAACCCCTTATCCAAGACAAGAAGCTCAGTGTGAGTCAACAAATTCATTCCCTCACCATCCAATTCACTTCTTTGTGGCACAGAGCAAGATGGAAGATGCTGGAGGGAAATAAAGACTAGGGAAACAGGTTCTCTCCTACAGAATCTTTTATTTGATTCACCTGTGCTTGTACAAAGGCCATCTCGTATGTCCATGTCCCTTTTCAGTGTCTTCCCTCTTGTATCCAAAGCAGGTTCAGGTCACCAGAATAATTTCACTACCTTAAGGTCTGTACCCTTAACTGCACCTGAAAAGTTCTTTTGTAACCTATTCACAGTTTCTGATGAGTTAAGTGTGACCTTGCTGAGGGCCACATTGTCCTGATGCCCACACCTCACCTTTCCTAAGCATATTTAAGTGACCTTTAATGATATTCTCAAACACATTGTAATTCACTCAGCGTCTTCTTTGGTGCCCTTGTGCCAAAACCTGAGTGGCCCCCAGGTGTTTTCAGCACTTCCTGAGCCCCAGCCACCATAGTTTCTGGAGTCATCCCACATGGGGTCCTAGCCCTGCTCCAAGCTTCACACAGACCCCTATCTCTCCCCAGTACAGGAGTAATGCATGAATCCTCTCTACTCACTTCAACACCTGCTCATTCAGGCCAATGCCTTTATTGAGATTAAGGGCTAATAGAAGGTGGGAAGACTCAAATAAATGTAGTAATAAATTATTCCTCCACAAAATAACTAGGAATGTATGGAAGAAGCCATAGATGTTTATTCCAGTACTAGAAGAAAGGGTAGGCATTCCACAGACAAAGAAAGGGCAAGGAAGATGGCCCTCTAGGTAAAGGAATGGAAGGCATGTGAGAATGGACAGAGCATGCTGGAGTGAGTGCCCAAGGAACAGTGGCAAAGACTGAAAGGTCATGGTGTAGCACAGTTCAGATAAAGAAGCTGCAGTCTCATCTCAGCAAGGACTCCACCAAAGACCCCAGCTTTGGGATGTTTCACTGCAAATTCCATGGCAGACCAGTGAACAGACAGACCATTGGCATTGTCATGAGAAGTATGCAACTATATTTAGCGCAGAATAAAATGTCATTTTAAAGTTTGGCTCCACGGTAGAAAGAGACTTTAATCTGCTTTAAATATACCCTATAACAAGAGGCTTCCTGCCAGGACCAGGTTCAGGCAAGGAGACTACCCTATCTATTCCACCAAAGTCACTAGGAGAGCCCTTTGATCACAGTACGATTTGCTTGCTTTTCCAGAGTAATTTGGCAATTTGATATTATCAGAAGAGGGACAAGCAGGCAGGGAGTATAGCTCCCTGTTAAAGTGAAGGGCATGCTTAGCATCCACAGGCCCAGGGTTCTATTCCCACTACCCTAAAGAAGAAAAGGGGGAAAGTTGATTTCCAAAGAAGAATAGATGGGTATACAATAGTCACTTTTATACATGGAGGATCAAGAGCCCTAGTGAATGCTTGAAACCATGGATAGCACCAAAGTCTGTACATACTATGTGTTTACAATACATATATAACTATGATGAAGCATAATATATAGATCAGGTGCAGTAAGAGACTCACAAAAAGTAACAGTAAAACAAAATGATATACTCAAAGTAAGTTGAATGTGGTCTCAATATATCTTATTGTCCTGTACGCACCCTCCTTCTTCTAGTGGTGATGTGAGATGACACAGTGCCTGCATGATGAGGTGAAGTAAAGTTGATGACATCGTGATGTAACATTAGGCTACAGTTGACCTTCTGACCACAACTTCAGAAGGACTATTGAGTCATAAGAATGCTCACTGAACTGAAGTTGGGGGGGATTGTGGGGCATTTTAGTTTCTACCCAGTGTATGCTTAAGTATGAATGGTTATAACATCTGTCAGGTATTGATCTTGAAAAGCATTAGTGCTTTAATTTTCTCTTCAGTAGCACTCATATCTATAATGTGCATTGCAATTTGAAAACATCCTCTCCCCTTACTTTCTCTAATCTTCTTTGTGAACATTTTTCTTTCCTTTTCATCCATCCTTCCTTCCTTCTTTCCTTCCTTCCTTCCTTCCTTCCTTCCTTCCTTCCTTCCTTCCTTCCTTCCTTCCTTCCTTCCTTCCTTCCTTCCTTCCTTCCTTCCTTATTGTTGTTACCAGGGTTTGAACCAGGAGTGCTTAACCACTAAGCAACATCCCCAGCTCTTTTTATGTTTTATTTTGAGATAGGGTCTCCCTAATTTGCTTAGGGCCTTGGTAAGTTGCTGAGGCTGGTTTTGAAGTCGTGATGCTTCTACCTCAGCCTCCCAAGCCACTGGGATTGCAGGCATGCACTCTGGGGCCTGGCTATGAGAAATTTTTAAGCTAAGGAAATAAAATATATATGCTGCATTTAAATCTCCAAAATGACATTTTCCTGATTTTGACAGATATACAATTTTTCTTGGATATACAACATGATTAGGTGACATTCTCTCCTGGGTTTGCATATGGAAATTAGATATGTGGGCATGTCAACTGCCTCACTGTGTGCATTTTCTTCCAATTAGGTGGATGCTCACGGAAACATTCTGTTATCAACTCTGGAGGTTCACAATGAAATGAATGAGGTTCCGGGCAGTGATACCAGGAATTCACCAATGACCTTTGACAACTCAGGAGTCCAGTTCAGGAAACAGAGCATGGCCCGGGAAGGGCATGGGCGGTACATGGGAGACAGAAGCATCCCGCACAAGAAGACCCACCTACGGAGGAGGTCTTCGCAGCTTAAAATTAAGATCCCTGATCTAACCGATGTGAATGCCATAGACAGATGGTCCAGGATCGTGTTTCCATTCACTTTTTCTCTTTTCAACTTAGTTTACTGGCTGTACTATGTTAACTGAGTGACTGTACTTGATTTTTCAAAGACTTCCTTTAACACTGAGTGAGATATTACCCTGCCTGTCAAGTTTTTATACCTGTACACACACAAACACACACATGCAGACACACACATATATACATACGCAATTGTATATATATGTGAACTTTCTCAGCATATATATAAAATACACGTGTATATGAGGATGTATGTGTATATGTTTATACACACAGGTGTGAGCACCCACGTGTATATCAAACAAATACACATACATATATACATTTTGCAGCTATGGACAATTTAACACAGGATGCATATTAAAGAAAGTCATAGTTTTTTCCTTTTTTAATTGAAATGGACAAGTATCATCTAAATATTTTGCCTTGAGAATGAGGGCGTGAAACACAATATCATCCCAGAGTGTGTCTTTTATTATCATAAGTTAGATGTTTTAGTTTAAAAATCAGAAAGAAATCCTTAGTTAATCTTCAGAAACTCATACAGTGGTATCTCTAGTTTAAAACGAGTCACACACTTCATATCCTCTCTCTCAGTTTACTGAGTGAAGCCTGTTGGCTTTTCTAGTGATGGGGTTTGTTTTCAGTGGGTGTACTTTCTCTGTCATGGTTTAGTGGATGAGGTGAGTCGCTGGCAGCGCGCTTACCTGTTGTCTTAAACGTAGATAAGTCCCATGTTGATGTCTGAACATCCATCTTTTGAAACCCATTGGAAGTAAGTGCATCTCATTGTAAGTACTCTGATATCCAGCATGTGTGGGTTTTTCATTGTTGTTGTTGTTCACTCGGAGTGGATCCAGCTTAACTGTCATGTGGGAACACGGTGGCACGTTTTGGCAATGACATTCTATCACCGAAAATGTGCTCTACATCTCCTACGGATTTCTAGGCCTGATATCTAACAGAAAGCATAGACGTCTCAGGTTCTTTGTTACTCTAAGGTAAAACCATCTAGGATGATTTTCCCCCTTGCAGTTACATTATCAATCATTCTTATAACATTGTATGTTAATATAAAATATATTTGCATAATATGCATACATATGTATATTTACCAAGGTTTTGTTTCTTATGCTTGCTATCATGGCAGCATGCAATGTCATATTTTTCATTATGTGATGTAACTTCTTTCTGTTAACTAGAAATTAAGACTGAAGCTAAAACACTTCTACTGTTCGCTTTCAGAAACTAAGAAACATCTTCATGCCTTTATTTCTGTATCTGACATGTCCTCATAAGCACATCCAACTACTCCTAGACTGACTAGGATTCTGCAGGAACACTACCAGTATACATACGCATCACCCAATAACCCATGACCGTTCTCTGAGGCAAAAGAGGGCAACCTGACAACAAACACAGTCACTTTTGGTTCCTTCTGATCCACAGCCTCATCAGTATTTGGACTTTTTAAAGCTCGTAGAAACAAGACAAGGTGCACCGGTTTCATAGACGCAACCTTAACTTACTATTTAGATGAGATCTTTCTAAAGAAAAAAAAGATGATATATTTTTTGTAAACAATATTTCTATCACAGGCATCCACAAACTGAAATGACTACAGTTGTGCAAACAGGTGTCACAGTGAAGTACAGCATTTGGAGGACAAAACAAAAAGCAAAACATGCAGGAAAGAACTGCTAAATTAATACTTTATCCCAAAATGCCACATACTCCTCACCCTCTCTGTTCTGTCCAAAGTGAATGACCAGAGTCTGGTCCAGAGCTCAAATGGCTGGTGCCAGCTTTTTCCAAATAGGTAGAGGCACCACCCTCCCTGAGGATGGGTGTGGTGTGAACTGTCACCATGAGCTGACCATGACTTGATTTATCTTTGGTGGCCATAGCAATCTTTATTTTGTGGGAGTCCGTGACAGTTCCAAACCCACCATCAGAGAAAACATGATCCACAAAATCTCATGCTAGAGGCAATTACCAATTTTTATACCTGCTTCCCCCCCTTCATTCCTTTCTTCAGCGTCTTCTCCCAACTGCTGCTCTCTGGTTTTATTTTTGTTTGGAGATAAGCCAGTGATTTCTTGATCTTTGGCTTCTCTCTGGCAATTTTTTTCATGGGTTACAATGGGGGAATCCTAAAAGTTCAACAGATGGGGGAAAACCTTGTAAGTGGCCTTATCATTATTAACATGTTAAAGAAAAAAATTTGCAAAGACCTTATCCCTTTCAATACTTCAGGTATCTTTTTCTGTATCCAGTAATTAAAGGTGTGAGCTATACATGAGGAAAAGGGACCCCAAGTTGCAAAGGAACCTGGACAAAAACAGTTGATGGTTGATTTAAGTGTATAATTTATACTATTCAGAACTGTGACATTGATTCTTTCTGGGAGAAAAGATATTCAAACTTTTTTTGATGCATAGTTGAGGTACCCAAATATCAAAGGCAGAGACCCCATGGGGCTCAGAAGAGCAGCAGTCTACTTCCTGAGGTTTTCTGGATTTAAATTTGCATGGTATAGTCATAATAGCTTTTGAGCTTTTTATATGCATTTGGCACCAAGACTGGGATCCACAACTTTGTAGACACTGCGATGAAGTTAACATAATAGCTATACTATAAATAGTGTTTGTAACTACACACGCATACACACACATACATACATATATTCTGTAAGAAAAACAAAAACAAAAAAATCCAACTTTTTAAGACACTTGGGTATGTGTTTGCTTTACTCCATTTCAGAAGGAAATTACTTTTCTTCTAATGAAATTATTTTATAGCTTCTCCATATTTAAAAGTTGTGAGAAATATTGAGAAGAGAACTCTGTTTGTGTTAACAGAAAAGAGTTGAATCTGATTCTCTGTTCTGTTAAAAATGACCTCTCATTACTCCACAGTAGGTATTGGAGCCAGCGAGTGACAGTGTTAAGGAGTTCTGAACCCGGACCTCTGACATTAAAGTGAGGTGGCTGTTACCCCACACCCAGACCTCTTGAGTAAGGAGAGAAAAGTTTAATTTGGGAACAAATGAGATTTCTTTCTCCACAACTGAAAGGAATAAACTGTTAATTTTCTCAGTAGTCCTGTCTCCAAAATGCTTCACAGGGGGCTCGAAATGTACAGAGGAATTTTATGGTGACAGTTCCCTATTTCCCATATTCAGATGTACTAGAGACAATTCAAGAGCCCTCCTACATAAATCCCTACAGAGAAAGACTGATCAGACTTGAGTCATCTTCAGAACAAGTGTCATTCCTGTTCACCAACCCCAGGACTGTCGAGGGGTTTCACTGTCTATACCATGACACACTCATTTCCCCCTGAATCTCAAATGAACTAGAAAGTATGTCATGATAATATTCCCATCAGGTTTTAAAGGGACATGTCCATCTGCAGTATCGTGTGTTTCTAATGCCAGCACTGGAACTTTGACATCTCTGTCACTCCTATCAAAGGCACTTCTCTCCTGTCCAAACATGGAACTGACATTTCCACCAAGGAGATCATCTCGAGGGGATGCCAAACAAGTTTGGCACAGACTTTAAGGGGACAGGCACATAGCAGTGGTAGGTGTTCATGTTTCGCATCTAGTAGTAATCCATTGTTGTTTGTCCCATCAGGGTATGTTCCAAAAAGAGATGTTTCCAACTTTAAGTCTCGTGACTTGAAAGTATAAACCATTCCATCATTCTTAATTTAACTCTCCACCTGAAACCAATTCCTACTTCTGGCCATTTTATGAAAGCCAAATTTAAAAATTGGTGAAATACTTTGTTACTCTTGAATCTAGGCTGGCTTTCATCTTAGTGTGAGCCTTCCACGTGAGTAACATTGAATTTGGGGCAAAGAGCTGCCCAGGTGGAATAAATTTTCCCAGGACACTAGCTAGTGTGCCTTGGATTGATTACCTCTTCTACTGCATTGAAAGGTGCCATGTTTTCCTGAAGTACTAAATTCCCAACACCTGGGTAAAACAGCGGCCTCCCAGAGAGTGGCTCAGGTACCACGTCTCTCCCTGGGGACAGCCCCATGAACACGTTTTGTCATTCGTGTCTCATTTTTCTACTTCAGAAGTCAGTGAGTGTGTTCAAGGTAAGTACAGGATTATTCTAGTAGGAATAGACGATTGCTGTCATGATCAATTCCCATGTTGATTTCATTTCATTGTAAAGATAAATTTAAAACCGGTTTTTGCTTAAGCACATTGATGTAATTTTTGGTATTATTTGACATGAAAAAAACAGCAAAATTGAGTGATAGATACAATATGAAACTTGTTGATGAATGAATTCAAATTTATTAAAAAAGGACTAACTGACTTAAATGTGAAGACTGATTTTTCTTTTCTTCCTTGGCTATCTCCTGTTGAAGTGGTATGACTATTTAATCCTGGTCATCCTCAGTTGTGCATACACGATGGGGTTATGCTGAAAGTAAAAGGAAATGAGACTAAAATTGACTGCATGAGAGACCAATTGAACTACAACTCAAAAAAAAAAAAAAAAAAAGAAGGTTGTGTTTCATTTTGAACTTCAAAGGACAAATAAACAGATAGACACAGACACAGAAATATCTAACCTGTCCCTTTCTTCAAGTGAATGTTTTGAGAAAAATATTTTTAAATTAAAGGTCAGGGAACAAGTCTATCAATAACCTCTGGCCAAGGTGGTATTGATTGTTATCTTTAGTTTTTTACTATTGTAAGACCATTTCCTTCAGTTATTTTCCAGTAAGAAAGCAAAAAGCAATGTTTTGGATGAATGAATGCATTTGTTTACAATAAAAAAAAAAAGAAAGAAAGAAAGAAAAAGAAAGAAAGGTATTAATTCAGATTTTTGGACACCTCAGACTAGACAAACTTCTGTTAAGAAGGCTCCCAAATTGTTGACTCATCTTCAAACATTTCAAGGAGAAATCTCCCCAAAGAGGTTTAAAGTCTTACAACATGCACTCAGTCAATTGGAGTTTAATACCAGGTTTACCTTCAAATTTATGTACTTCAAGTACTTGTTTTTGTTTTCAATTGTGTGAACAAGCCTTTTGCATTCATGATCTACTTTGGGACCCTGACTTGAACATATCTCAGACTATTCCTTTGTCTACCACTAGAACATAACCACAGAGAAACTTTTCACCCACTTCACTGGGCTAAAACTCGTCCATCCCAGATGACGAGTTTAAGTGACCAATAACTGCAGAAGAAAGGATTTTCAAATTCTGACTGAATTTCATCAAACTTCTAAAAAGCATCCTTCTTTTGCCCTCTGGAGGAGGCCTTCCTGAATGTAAGGTCCAGTTTTACCTAGAGAACTGCCATCCAGATTGCTCACTTCCCTGGCCCATGGCTGACACGGCCCACATTCACCTTTGGCTGTTTTACAATTCTTGCTCTAACTTCCTTTTTACTTGCTTCTAATGGGTAGAGACTGTCAATTCTCCTTGGAATGGGAATATGTTCTTCAGAAAAGATTGACTCTCTGAAACATATGATGTATTCTTGAGATAGAACCATTTAGCCTCATGAAGGACTAAACCAGCAGCAGTGATGGATTGAGGAACCGCAAGTGTTAGAGGGACACATGCCCCATTTCCGTTGCTTCTGAGATGAACAGGTTCCAGTTAGAATCAACAGGGAAAAAATGTAGAGGATACAATTAGGTAAAATGCTATGAACTGAGAGGTTGGAGTGTGGCTCAGTAGTGGGTCCAGTGCATGCACAAGACCCTGCATTCAATCTTGGGGAATAATAATAATAATAATTATAAATTCACTGAAATGGGAGACCACAACATGGTGAGTGTCAGTGTGTGTGTCTTAAAACAAAAAGGGAGTTAGGTAGTGACCCTGATAGCCAGCTGATGATAAGACAATGTCTTTACAACTTAAATCTCCATTTCTTATTTTTTCTAGGCTTACATACTTTCTCTTGACTATCCATTTTTATTTATTTTTCTTTTTAATTTACAACATAGTAATAGCACATATCTGTGAGATAGAGTGTGCTATTTCAGTACATGTATGAAATCTGTACCAACAAAATAAGGGCAGCTAGCATTTTAATTCCCTTATTATTTCTTCATGTTTGGAGCCTTTGAACTTCTCTCTTTCAGTTTTTCATAGTCACCCTACTATGCTATAGAACATCAGAATTTACTCCTTTAATCTAACTATATTTTGGTAACTGCTATCCAGTCTCCGTCTATACCCATTCCCCGCTACCCATCCTAGCTTCTAATAATCAATACTCTACTCTCTTCTACTTTGAGACCACCATTTTTAAGTTCCACATATGAGGGAGAACATAAGGTCTTGGTTTTTCCATGTCTGGTATATCTCACTGCATAGAATGTCCTCCAGTTCCATCCATTTTGCCACAAAATTCATTCTTTTTATGGCTTAATAATATGCCACATTTTCTTTGTTCATTCAGACACTGATGGGCATCTAGGTTGATTCTATATGGTGGTTATTGTGAAAAGTGCTGCAATCAACATGTCATTCTATTTTTATATACAAAAACTAACACCCCATCCTTTCCTGTATTTCTCTTTCTCCTTTTCCATTATAGCTACAGCTATATTTTTCCAATGTCCAGTTTGAAAATATTTATACTCTGCCTGTAATCATATAACTATGTGTCTGCATTTAATAGTATGTTTACAGATTGAAAGTTGAAAACTAATGAACAACCCACATTTTTTAAATGTACTTTATTGTTTTATTTTAATTATAATTATTCACATATTAGCTGTACAAATTAATGGGTTTCACTATGGCATTTCCGTACAGGTATCTCTTGTGTTTTGATTGTATCCACTCTCCATAGTAACTTATCTTGCCCTCTTTCTTTCCCCTCTCTCCCCTCAGTTCCTTTCTTTTGCCTTAATATCCTGTCTTCCACTTTCCAGTCTTTTTATCATTATTATTATTGTTTAATTTTTATGTATGAGAGAAAACACGTAACACTTATGTTTCTGGGTCTGACTATTTTCCCTTAACATGATGCTCTCCAGTTCCATCCATTTTCTTGCAAATGACTTGATCTCATTCTTCTTTATATCTGGATAAAATTCTATAGTGTATAAATACCATATATTTTTAATCCGTTCATCTGTGACAGGGTGCCTAGACTTATTCCATATCTTGGTTATTGTGAATAGTGCTGCAGCATAAACATGGGCATGCAGGGGTCTTTTTATGATGAATTCATTTCCTTCATTTATATGCCCAGGTATGATATAGAATGAATTCAATGGCAGACATATTTTTAGATTTTCCAGGAATCTCTGTATTGTTTTGCATAGTGACTGTGCTAAATTATATTCATACCAGTGATGTATAAAGGTTTCTTTGCCTCCAAATTGTCTCCTGTATTTGGGTTTTTAAATTTTTTTATAATAGCTATTCTGACTGGGGTGAGATGGAATCTCAATAAAGTTTTGATTTGCATTTCCCTGATGGCTAAAGGCATTGAGCAATTTTTCATATATTTGATGGCCACTTGTACTTCTTTTTTAGAAGTGTTTGTTCAGATCATTTACCCACTTATTAATTGAATTATTTGTTCTTTTAACTTTTTTGAGTTCTTTATATATTCTGGATTTTAATTCTCCATCAGATGAATAGCTGGCAAAGATTTTCTCACATTCTGTAGGTTGTCTCTTCATTCTGTTGATTGTTTCCTTTGCTCTGCAGAACTTTTTAATTTGATGTAATCCCATTTATCACACATTGCTTTTATTTCCCAAACTAATGGAGTCTTATTTGAGAAATCACTGCTTGTGCCAATATCTTGCAAAATTTCTCCTGTTTTACTCTAGCAGAAGTTTCAAAGTTTCAGGTCTTAAATTAAGGTGTTTGATCCATTTTAAGTTGATTTTTATACAGGATGAGAGGTAGCAATCTAGTTTTAATCTTCTTCATGCCATTATTCAGTTTTCTCAACATCTTTTGTTGAAGGGCTATTTTGTCTCCAACATATGTTTTGGCCCCTTAGTTGAACATCAAATGGCTATAGATGTTTGGGTTTATTTCTGAGTCCTCTGTTCTATTCCACTGGTCTATGGGTCTTTTTTTATGCAAATGCCATGCTGGTTTTTAACTGTAGTATATTTAGAAATCAGGTATAGTGATGCTTCCAGCATTTGAGCTATGCTTTGCAAGTACAGTTCCAAGTTTAGTATTTTGTTTAAATATGTAAAGATAATCATTAGAAAAATGGAGAAAACTCCCAGATAATGTAGTTTCTCTGGTCAGAAGGTGGGATCAGTTGATGGCCTGTGAGACAAGGTTGTCCAGTCAGCTATTACTGCATGGATGATGCTGATGGTGTTTACATTTCACAATCTAACCATACTGCAGCCTGGAGGAGTTTATGTAGAGGTTAATTCTAAAAGTTGAAAACCAATTCACAACTTTTGTCATCAAAATTATATTAAAATTATTCAAAGCAGGGGTAGACAATTTGCTTTGTTTCCTTTTCCAGTTTTAGAAGTCCAATATCTCAATCTTGAGCTATTTGAAGACTATTCCTAAGGTCCAAGTCACATGAATTACTTTTTCGTACATCCTACATCCTATCCAAGCCACATAGCACTTATGTTTGTATCAAGAATTTCCTAGGTTTAATTCCTCTCAATCACCCACCAATACACATTCTGGTGTTTCTAATTTCCATTCTTTTTTTTAAGTGAGAAAAGAATGATATTTTTTCTTAACTATGTACATAATATTGTATACCACTTCAGTCATTAAATTTATTTTTGGGAATCTTTTCTAATTTCCTTCACAAAGATATTCTTCTTGGTGTTGACTCACTTCCCTTCCATTGGACTTCTGGACTACTTCCATGATTTTTTTTCAACTAGCCGATGTCTTTCCCTTTTCTTATTTTATCTCTTACATCACCTCAGTTCATTGTCAGTTAATATTCCAATAAGGTTGTATGTGAAGGAAGGTTTGTGAGGTTTTATGCCTATCTAAATTCTTTCTTTTGTCCTATAGGTTTAACTGAGAGTTAGCTAGTTATTGACTTGTGGGTGACGGTAATTTCCCTTGAAATTTGAAATCATTGTATCATTGTATTTCAGCACGCAGTGATACTGATAATAAATTTAATGTCAGACTATCTTTGTTACACATAGTTGAGTCACCCCAGCTCCTCACTTCCCTATTCCCCCACCACTGTTCATGGCTAAAGGGATATCTGATGATATATTTCTGGTGTTTCATAAAGTGAATCTTTTCTTTATAGTGTTGGATCTTGAGTGAACCTCAATCTAAAGAACTATCTCTTAGCTCTAAACATTTTTCTATTATTTTTAAGAAATTTTTATCTTTTTTCATGAGCTCCTAGTCAGATTTTGTACTTAATAGTTTAATCCTTGTCTTAATCTGTTTTCTATTGCTGTAACAGAATACCCAAGGCTGAGTAGGTGATAAAGAAAAGAAGTTTATTTTGCATCACTGTTCTGGAGGCTGGAAAACAGAAGTAGTAGCATCTTGTGAGGGCTACATGATACTTCAACTCATGACAGAATGGAAGGAAAAGTAGACACACATGAAAGAGAGGAAAGGGGGTCAAAATAGATAATAGATAATCCAGTCCATGGAGAAAAGCATTAATCCCTTCACGAGACTTTCACCCCATGACTCAAACACTTTCAGTATTGGCCCTACACTTCAACACTGCCACATTGAGGAGCTAGGCCTCAATGTAAGTTTTGGTGGAGACAAAATATCTCAATCTATCAATTCATAGCAGGTGGTCTTTCAGTTCTATTCTAGGATTTGTTTTATTTTGTTTTTCTTTTAGCTGTGGGTTCTGGGAAATTTGTCTTTTAACCATTCTATTTCACTCACCAAATTTTCATTTTGAGTTATAAATTACATAAAAATTTCACATATTTAAAGCATATAATTGAATAAAATTTGTCATGTAAAATTATTATCACAATAAAAATTGTGAACATATTCATCTAAACTCAAAACGTTTACTTGTGCTCCTTTCTAATATCTACACCCCACTTCATTCCTGTCCAAAACAGAGAATACTGTGCCTGTAACAAGTAGTACACTAGATTAATTTCTCTAAAATCTTATATAAATGGAATCAAACACTATATAATTTTTTCTCTTGTCACAGCATAAATATTTTGAAATCTGTTCATTTTATTGTGCAGATCAATAGAAAATGCTTAGTACTGATCTTTTGTGTGGATGTGCCACTATTTGTTGATCCACTCATCTGTTGGTAAATATTTGGATTGTTTCTGCTTTTTTACTCTTACACCTATCGCTACTATGAACATCCATGTAAAAGTCTTTACATGAACATATATTTAATTTTTCTTGGGTAGTGTTTCTTACCTAAGAGTAGATACTATGATGGTGTATGTCTCAATGTTTATGAAACAACCAATTGGTTTCCTAAAGTGATTTCATCATTGTACATTTCACCATTTGTGTACAAAAATTTCAGTTCTTCCACATACTCTCCAACATTTGGTATGGTCTGTCTTTATAATTTTGTCCATTCTAAGTGTTATTTCCTTTTGTTTTTAAATGAGCACTTTCTTATTAACTACTGATGTTGAGCATCTTTCCTTGTGTTTATTTGTCATTTGTTTGTCTTCATTAATAAAGGGCTTGTTTAAATCTTTCATCAATTTTTTAAATTGGTTTGCTTTTTATTGTATTTTTAGAGTTCTTTACATATCTTGGATACAAATCTGTATCATAACTATGCATTGTAAATATATATCATAAATACACACTGTGACTCTTTTCCTAGTCCATGGCTTGTCTTTTTATTTTATTGGCAATTTTCCAGAGAGCATTAAGTTTTTAAATTTAACATAGTTCAATTTGTCTAGTTTTTTCTTTTGTGGGACACACATTTGCTATTGTATCTAAAAAACATTTGCCTAAAAATGTTAAAAAGATTTTCCCCTTTGTTTTCTTCTAGAAGTTTTATACTTTAGATATTACTTAGACCCATGATTCATATTGAGTTAATAATTGGGTATTGTGTGGGGTATACTTGAAATTCATTTTCTTTGTAAGAATATCCGTTTGCTCTGCCACCATTTGTTGAAAGAAAAACTATCGCCATTGAATTGCATTCACATACTTGCTGAAAACAAATTGTCTATATCTATACTATCTCTTCTGTTCCACTTGTCTGTGTTGAGGTCAATACCACACAACTTGAGCACTGTAGTTTTATATAATGAGACAAAATCATGCAGTGTTAGTTTATCTAACTTCTTTTTTTTTTTCCAGAGTTACTTTGGCTATTTTACAACTTTTCCCTTTTCATATCAATTTTAGAATTGGCTGTTTAACATAAATATAAAATAAATGAAAGTATTTGGGAACCCGATTGGGGCTACAGTGTATGTTTTAGATCAATATGTGAAGAACAGACATTCTACCCATGATGAGTCTTCTGACTCATGAGAAATATGTGTCTCTATCATGCCAGGGTTTCCCATCCTTGGCACATTGATACTTTGGACACTAAATTCTTGGTTTTGGGGAGCTTTTTGGATGCAGAATGTTTAGTGGCATGCTTGCCCTCTACTCACTTGATCCCAGTAGCATAACCTGCTTTTCTCCCACACTCGCTCTGGCTTGCGGCAACTAAAAGTGTTCCCAAACATTGCCAAATATCCCTTGGGGTAGGAAATTGTTTGAAAAAAAGCTGTTTTAAGTCTTTCAAAATTTTTCCAAGCAATAGACTTTTGGTTTAAATGTAGAGGCCTTGCACATATTTTGTCAGATTTTTAAAATTATTATTATTTTTATTTAGTTTTTAATTTTTTACAAACTGCATTTTGATCCATTGTACACAAATGGGGTACATAATTTCATTTCTATGGTTGTACACAGTGTAGATTCATACCATTCATGTAATCATACATGTACATAGGGTAATGATGTCTGGCTCATTCCACCATTTTTATCCCATCATTTTATAATTTTGGATGATAACATAAATGTTACTTTTTTAAATTAAATTTCCAATTGCTGCTAGTATGGAGAAATGCAATTGGTTTTTCTTTGTTGACTTTTTTATCCTAACACTAAACTCAATGATTTGTACTAGTGGCTTTTAAAAATAGATTCCATCAGTTTCTCTATAGTGTCTCTAAACCAAGAGAATTTTACTTCTTGCTGTAATCTGGATGCCTTTTATTTTTATTTCTTCTGCTATTGCACAAGCAGGAGCCTCTAGTATAATGTTGAATAGAAATGATAAGTCGTGCTTGCCTAGTTCTTGATCTCCACAGAGAAGTGCTGAGTTTTTCATCATTATGTTGAAATAGGTTTTTCGTAGATGTCTTTTATCAGATTGATAAAGTTCCCTTCTATTCTTAGTGTGTTAAATTTTTCATCAAGAATGGATATTAGATTTTGTCAAATGCTTACTTCTCTCAGTAGGATGATGGTATGGTTATTTTTACATATGATGAATTATATTGATTGAATTTGGAATATTTAGCCATTCTTACATTATTAGGTTATACCCTACTTGTTTATGATATATTATCCTTTTTCCATATCTTTGGATTGGACTTCCTAAAATTAAAGAAGTAATCATCTATGCCCATAATTCATATATGTCTGTAATTTCTTTTCTTATAATTTTTTTTCTGGCTCCAGCAATAGGCTGATAGTGACCTCAGAAAATCTGTTGAAATTATTCTTTCCTGTTCAATTTGTTTTCCTTAATATGTGGTAGGTAAAAGCCATCTCATCTCTTGAATTGTGTATATATGTGTGTGTGTGTGTGTGTGTGTGTGTGTGTGTAGTGGGGGAAGTTTTTGAACTATGACTAAAGTTCTTTCCTAACTACAGCACTAGTTAAGTGACCTACTTCCTCTGGAGTGAGATCTGATAGTCTGCAATTCTCAGGGAATCTTTCTGTTTAATACGTTGCTGAGTATTTTGGTGTGAATTTCAAAAAAAAATCCCTTGATTATCATTTTAATATATGTGGACTGTCTAATGATATTACATCTCCCATTTCTTTTTTTTTTAATTTTTAATTTTAATTAAAAATCATAAATTTACATAGGGCAAAGTTGTTTGATTCATTTTGTTATTTTTTCCCCTTCCCCCCTCCCCTCCCACCCCTCTTTTCCCTCTATACATTCCTTTCTTCCTCATTCTTACCACCCTCCTTATCCCTAACCCTAAACCTAACCCTAACCCTAACACTAACCCCTCCTACCCCCCACCCCCGTATGTCCTCATCCGCTTATCAGCGAGATCATTTGTCCTTTAGTTTTTTGAGATTGGCTTATCTCACTTAGCATGATACCCTAAAATTTCATCCATTTGCCTGCGAATGCCATAATTTTGTCATTCCTCATGGCGGAGTAATATTCCATTGTATATATATGCTACAGTTTCTTTATCCATTCATCAACTGAAGGGCATCTGGGTTGGTTCCACAATCTGGCTATAGTGAATTGAGCAGCTATGAACATTGATGGGGCTGTATCTCTGTAGTATGCTGATTTTAAGTCCTTTGGGTATAGGCTAAGGAGTGGGATAGCTGGGTCAAATGGTGGGTCCATTCCAAGCTTTCTGAGGAATCTCCATACTGCTTTCCAGAGTGGCTGCACTAATTTGCAACCCCACCAGCAATGTATGAGTGTACCTTTTTCCCCACATCCTTGCCAACACCTATTGTTGCTTATGTTCTTGATAATCGCCATTCTAATTGGGGTGAGATGAAATCTTAGGGTAGTTTTGATTTGCATTTCTCTTATTACTAGAGATGTTGAACATTTTTTCATATATCTGTTGATTGCTTGTACATCTTCTTCTGTGAAGTGTCTATTCATTTCCTTAGCCCATTTGTTGATTGGATTATTTGTATTCTTGGTGTAGAGTTTTTTGAGTTCTTTATAGATTCGGGATATTAGCGCTCTATCTGAAGTATGATTGGCAAAGATATTCTCCCACTCTGTAGGCTCTCTCTTCACAGTACTGATTGTTTCCTTTGCTGAGAGAAAGCTTTTTAGTTTGAATCTATCCCAGTTGTTGATTCTTGCTTTTATTTCTTGGGCTACGGGAGTCCTGTTAAGGAAGTCTGATCCTAAGCCAACAAGTTGAAGGTTTGGGCCTACTATTTCTTCTATAAGATGCAGGGTCTCTGGTCTGATTCCGAGTTCCTTGATCCATTGTGAGTTGAGTTTTGTGCAGGGTGAGAGATAAGGGTTTAATTTCATTCTGTTGCATATGGTTTTCCAGTTTTCCCAGCACCATTTGTTGAAGAGGCTATCTTTTCTCCATTGCATATATTTAGCCCCTTTGTCTAGTATGAGAAAATTGTATTTATTTGGGTTTGTGTCCGTGTCCTCTATTCTGTACCATTGATCTACCTGTCTATTTTGGTACCAATACCATGCCGTTTTTGTTACTATTGCTTTGTAATAGAGTTGAAGATCTGGTATTGCGATACCACATGCTTCGCGCTTTCTACTGAGGATAGCTTTAGCTCTTCTGGGTTTCTTATTCTTCCAGATGAATTTCATAATTGCTTGCTCTATTTCTGTAAGGTACGTCATTGGGATTTTAATTGGAATTGCAATGAATCTATGTAGCACTTTTGGTAGTATGGCCATTTTGACAATATTAATTCTTCCTATCCATGAACATGGGAGACCTTTCCATCTTCTAAGGTTTTCTTTAATTTCTTTCTTTAGTGTTCTGTAGTTCTCATTGTAGAGGTCTTTCACCTCTTTTGTGAGATTGATTCCCAAGTATTTTATTTTTTTTGATGCTATTGTGAATGGGGTAGTTTTCCTAATTTCTCTTTCTGAAGATTCATCACTTATGTATAAAAATGCATTGGATTTATGAACATTGATCTTGTAACCTGCCACTTTACTGAATTCATTTATGAGTTCTAAGAGTTTTCTGGTGGAATTTCCAGGTTCCTCTAAATATATAATCATGTCATCAGCGAACAGGGATAGTTTGAGTTCCTCTTTTCCAATTCGTATCCCTTTAATTTCTTTGGTTTGTCTAATTGCTCTGGCTAGAGTCTCAAGAACAATGTTGAATAGAAGTGGTGAAAGAGGGCATCCCTGCCTTGTTCCAGTTTTTAGGGGGAATGCTTTCAGTTTTTCACCATTTAGAATGATATTGGCCATGGGCTTAGCATAGATGGCCTTCACAATGTTAAGGAATGATCCCACTACCCCAATTTTTTCTAGTGTTTTGAGCATGAAGGGATGCTGTATTTTTTCGAATGCTTTTTCTGCATCTATTGAAATAATCATGTGATTCTTAACTTTTAGTCTGTTGATATGGTGAATGACATTTATTGATTTCCGGATGTTGAACCAACCTTGCATCCCTGGGATAAAACCCACTTGATCGTGATGCACTATCTTTTTAATATATTTTTGTATGTGATTTGCTAAAATTTTGTTGAGAATTTTTGTGTCGATGTTCATTAAGGATATTGGTCTGAAATTTTCTTTCCTCGATGTATCTCTGTCTCGTTTAGGTATCAGGGTGATATTGGCTTCATAGAATGAGTTTGGGAGGGTTCCCTGTCTTCTATTTTATGGAATACTTTGAGAAGTATTGGAATGAGCTCTTCTTTAAAGGTTTTGTAGAACTCGGCTGAGAACCTATCTGGTCCCGGACTTTTCTTTGTTGGTAGGCTTTTGATGACCTCTTCTATTTCATTGCTTGAAATTGATTTATTTAAGTTGTGTGTATCTTCCTTGTTCAGTTTAGGCAATTCATATGTCTCTAGAAACTTGTTGATGTCTTCGAGGTTTTCTGTTTTGTTGGAGTATAGATTTTCAAAATAGCTTCTAATTATGTTTTGTATTTCACTCGTATCTGTTGTGATATTTAATTGTTCATTCCGAATTTTAGTAATTTGAGTTTTCTCCCTTTTTCTCTTTGTTAGCATGGCTAAGGGTTTATCAATTTTATTTATTTTTTCAAAGAACCAACTATTTATTTTGTTAATTTTTCCGATTGTTTCTTTTGTTTCAATTTCATTGATTTCAGCTCTGATTTTAACTATTTCCTGTCTTCGACTACTTTTGGTGTTGATCTGCTCTTCTTTTTCTAGGGCTTTGAGCTGTAGTGTTAAGTCGTTTATTTGTTGATTTCTACTTCTTTTGTTGAATGCGCCCCATGAAATAAATCTTCCTCTCAGTACTGCTTTCATAGTGTCCCAGAGATTTTGATATGATGTGTCTTTGTTCTCATTTACTTCTAAGAATTTTTTAATTTCCCTCCTGATGTCTTCTGTTATCCATTCATCGTATAATAGTGTATTATTTAATCTCCAAGTATTGGAGAAGTTTCTGTTTTTTATTCTGTCATTTATTTCTAATTTCAGTCCATTATGATCTGATAGAGTACAAGGTAGTATCTCTATCTTCTTGTATTTGCTAACAGTAGCTTTGTGGCATAAAACATGGTCTATTTTAGAGAAGGATCCATGTGCTGCTGAGAAGAAAGTGTATTCGTTCTTTGTTGGATGGTATATTCTATATAAGTCGGTTAAGTCTAAATTGTTGATTGTGTTATTGAGATCTATGGTTTCTTTATTCAATTTTTGTTTGGACGATCTATCCAGCGGTGAGAGAGGTGTGTTAAAATCGCCTAGTATTATTGTGTTGTGGTCTATTTGATTTCTGGATTTGAGAAGGATTTGTTTGACGTACATGGATGAGCCAATGTTTGGGGCATAGATATTTATGATTGTTATGTCTTGCTGATTTATGCTTCCCTTAAGCAGTATGTAATGTCCTTCTTTATCCCTTCTGACTAGTTTTGGCTTAAAGTCCACATTATCTGAAATGAGGATGGATTCTCCAGCTTTTTTGCTGTGTCCGTGTGCATGGTATGTTTTTTCCCATCCTTTCACCTTCAGTCTATGGGTATCTCTTTCTATGAGATGGGTCTCTTGCAGGCAGCATATTGTTGGATTTTTCTTTTTAATCCAATCTGCCAGTCTATGCCTTTTGATTGATGAGTTCAGACCATTAACATTCACCGTTATTATTGTGATATGATTTGTATTCCTATTCATTGGACTCACTTTTGTTTTTTGACATGATTTGGTTTCTCCTTTATTTGGCTATTCCTTTAGGCTAGTTCCTCCCGTTGCTGATTTACATTGTTGTTTTTCATCTCTTCCTCATGGAATATTTTGCTGAGAATGTTCTGTAATGCCGGCTTTATTTTAGTAAATTCCTTTAGCTTTTGTTTATCATGGAAGGATTTTATCTCATTGTCAAATCTGAAAGTAAGTTTTGCTGGGTATAAAATTCTTGGTTGGCATCCATTTTCTTTCAGGGCTTGGTAAATGTTGTTCCAGGCTCTTCTAGCTTTTAGGGTCTGGACTGAAAAATCTGCTGATATTCTTATTGGTTTTCTCCTGAATGTAATCTGATTCTTTTCTCTCGCGGCCTTTAAAATTCTGTCTTTATTTTGAATGTTAGGTATTTTCATAATAATGTGCCTTGGTGTAGGTCTGTTGTAATTTTGCATATTTGGAGTCCTATAAGCCTCTTGTACTTGGTTTTCCATTTCATTCTTGAGATTTGGGAAATTTTCTGATATTATTTCATTGAATAGGTTGTTCATTCCTTTGGTTTATTTCTCTAAGCCTTCCTTAATCCCAATTATTCTTAAATTTGGCCTCTTCATGATATCCCATAATTCTTGTAGATTCTGTTCATGATTTCTTACCATCTTCTCTGTTTGGTCAACCTTGTTTTCAAGATTAAATATTTTGTCTTCAATATCTGAAGTTCTGTCTTCCAGGTGATCTATCCTATTGTTTATGCTTTCTATGGCGTTTTTAACTTGGTTTATTGTTTCCTTCATTTCAAGGATTTCCGTTTGGTTTTTTTTCAGTATCTCTAACTCTTTATTGAAATGTTCTTTTGCTTCTGTTATTTGCTCTTTTAACTGTTGATTAGTGTGTTCATTTAATGCCTGCCCTTGTTCTTTCATCTCCTCGTTTGCTTCCCTGATTGTTTTAATTATGTTCATTCTGAACTCCCTTTCTGACATTTCTTCTGCTGTGCTGTCATTGGGTTTTATTGATATAGTATCTAGGTTTGTTTCGGACATTTTCTTCCCTTGTTTTCTCATATTGGTCAGATGTCAGTGGGACTCTGTGATATTGTAGATTTCCTCTATTGGCTTATAGTGACCCTGTAGATTTCCAGTGTATCACCTACCAGCCTTCAGTAGCCAGAAGTCTTGGATTAATTTGATAATGCAGTGCTTCCGAAGAATGCTGCCCCTAGTCCGCTACCGGTTCCAGGGAGAGAGACCTGGAGAGGTCTCTTGTTGCACAGCCCTGGTTCCAGAGGCTGGTTGTAGGTCGGAGGTCTCCACTGGCTTGGGGACTTGTGGCTGGCTCTGTGTAGACAGGCTCTCACTGGGTGATTTGCCCCGAGAAACTAGCCTAGAGAGGCGCTTCCAGCTGGAGGGGGGCTGGGCTGCTTGGGGAAGTCCCTGGCGCCCTGTGCTGGTCACTGAAGCAACCTGTGGGCGGGCTGTAGCTGGCAGTGGGGCGGGCTGGAGCTGGCTGGGGCGGGCCAGAGCTGGCCGCGCTTCTTCTGTGCAGAAGGGCTCTCACTGGGGGGCCTGTTCCGAGAGGCTGGAGAATCTGTCCCTGTGGGCGGAGCCCACTGCCAGACTGCACCGAGCTGCCTGGGGGAGACGTTATCTGCCCTGTCCCACTCTACTAAGCCACTCGAATCCGGGCCTGCCACCCAGCTGAGCTTCGCTGGGTCGGGGAGACTCACCCCGTGGTTCTATCTTAGTCCGAGTCTCTCAGTGCCTCCCCTTCTTGAATCCTGAGTTCTGGGGCGACTGGAGATGCAGTCACCCTCTAGTCCGCCATCTTGGATCGCCCTGTGGAAAAAGCCTGCAGCTGGAGGGGGACAATGCTGCCTGGAGAGGTCTCTGGCTTCCCAGCCCTAGTCCCAGAAGCCGCTTGCGTGTCGAATATCTCCACTCTACATCTCCCATTTCTGATGTTAGGATCTATGATTTTTCTATTCTGATCAGTCTGGATAGAGATTCATCACTTTTTTGATTTTTCTAAAAAATGACTTGTGGTTTTATTAATTTTCTATTAATTTTTACTTTTCTATTCCATTAGCTTCCTCTTTAATCTCTATTATTTCTTTCTTTTATCTTTGCACTTATTTGCATCCCCCAACCCCTAGTTCCTTAAAGAAGAAGTCAAGGACAGAGATGAAACTTCTCTTTCCTTTGAATATAGATATTTGGAGTTACGAAATTTCTCCTAAATACCACCTGAGTAGCATCTCATACTTCTTGTGTACTATATTTTAATTTTTGTTTACCTCAAAATATTGTCCAATTTACTTTTCAGTATCCTTTTTTAATCTGAGTTATTAAGAATTTGCTTTATATATTAGACAACTACTTATGCACTTATGGATCTATTTCTTAACTATAATTCCACAGTGGTCTAAGGTCATATGTTAATATGACTTTGAACCTTTCAAATCTATCAAGATTTATTTTATGACCCAGAATATGTTCTGTCTTGGTCAATGTTTCATGAACACTTGAGAAGAATGTGTATTCTGTTGTTGAATAGCACGTTCTATAAATGTCAATTAGGTCATGTTAGGAGATGTATTTTTCAAATCTTCTATATCCTTACTGATTTTCTGTCAACTTGTCTTTGTCATATTAAGACAGCTGCCTAGAAATGTGGATTTGGCATGTGTTTCTATTAGCATTTGCTTCATGTAATGTGAAACTCTATTATTAGGTGCATAAACATTTAAGATTATTACAACATCTTAATCAATCACTTGTTTAATATTATGAAACAGTCTTTGGATCTTTGCTAATAATTTTCTTTGTTCTGAATTTTGAAATGTTTCTTTGCTCTGAATGTTACAATGACTTGCCAACTCCTGCTCCTCTTTTAGTGTTAGCACAATATTTATTTTTCTATTTACTTTTAACCTATGTGTGTCTTTATTTTAGAGGCACATACAATTTAAACTTGTAGGTATGTAAATTGCTTTTTAAGATCCAATATAACAATCTATGTCTTTTAATTTGGATACATAGATCATTTACATTTAAAGTCAATATGTGGATATTAGGTTTGTGTCTACCAATTTTCATTATTTTTTCTTATTATACCTTTGTTACATCATTCTGTACTTGAATTGCATATTCTACATTTTCTTAAATTACTGAAAGAATAGTAAAAGTTTTTTTATTATTGCAAACAAATGGGATATATGTTCTTTCTCTGTTTGAACACGGAGTAAAGGCATACCATTTGTGTAATCATAAATTTACATAGGGTAATGTTGTTTGATTCATTCTGTTATTTTTTTCCCTTCCCCCACCCCTCCCACCCCTCTTTTCCCTCTATACAGTCCTTCCTTCCTCAATTCCTGCCCCCTCCCACCCCCCATTATGTGTCATCATCTCATTTTCAGTGGTCCTTCCTTCCTCAATTCCTGCCCCCCTCCCACCCCCCATTATGTGTCATCATCTCATTTTCAGTGAAATCATTTGTCCTTTGGTTTTTTGAGATTGGCTTATCTCACTTAGCATGATATTCTCCAATTTCATCCATTTCCTGCAAATGCCATAATTTTATCATTCTTTATGGCACAGTAATATTCCATTTTATATATATATATATATATATATATATATATATATATATACACCACAGTATATATATATATATATACACCACAGTTTCTTTATCCATTCATCAATGAAGGACATCTAGGTTGGTTCAACAATATGGCTATTGTGAATTTTTTTTTAATAAAAAATCATAAATTTACATAGGGCAATGTTGTTTGATTCATTCTGTTATTTTTTCCCTCCCCCCACCCCTCCCACCCCTCCCACCGGTCTTTTCCCTCTATACAGTCCTTCCTTCCTCCATTCTTACCACCCTCCTTATCCCTATCCCTAACCCTAACCCTAACCCCTCCTACCCCCCATTATATGTGCTCATCTGCTTATCAGCAAGATCATTTGTCCTTTAGTTTTTTGAGATTGACTTATCTCACTTAGCATGATATCCTCCAATTTCATCCATTTGCCTGCAAATGCCATAATTTTATCATTCTTCATGGTGGAGTAATATTCCATTGTATATATATGCCACAGTTTCTTTATCCATTCATCAACTGAAGGGCATCTAGGTTGGTTCCACAATCTGGCTATTGTGAATTGAGCAGTTAGGAACATTGATGTGGCTGTATCTCTGTAGAATGCTGATTTTAAGTCCTTTGGGTATAGGCTAAGGAGTGGGATAGCTGGGTCAAATGGTGGGTTCATTCCAAGCTTTCTGAGGAATCTCCATACTGCTTTCCAGAGTGGCTGCACTAATTTGCAACCCCACCAGCAATGTATGAGTGTACCTTATTCCCCACATCCTCGCCAACAACTATTGTTGCTTCCGTTCTTGATAATCGCCAATCTAATTGGGGTGAGATGGAATCTTAGTGTAGTTTTGATTTGCATTTCTCTTATTACTAGAGATGTTGAACATTTTTTCATATATCTGTTGATTTCTTGTAGATCTTCTTCTGTGAAGTGTCTATTCATTTCCTTAGCCCATTTGTTGATTGGATTATTTGTATTCTTGGTGTAGAGTTTTTTGAGCTCTTTATATATTCTGGAGATTAGTGCTCTATCTGAAGTATGAGAGGCAAAAATTTTCTCCCACTCTGTAGGATATCTCTTCACATTGCTGATAGTTTCCTTTGCTGAGAAAAAGCTTTTTAGTTTGAATCTATCCAAGTTGTTGATTCTTGCTTTTATTTCTTGTGCTATGGGAGTCCTGTTAAGGAAGTCTGATCCTAAGCCAACATGTTGAAGATTTGGACCTACTTTTTCTTCTATAAGACGCAGGGTCCCTGGTCTGATTCCAAGGTCCTTGGTCCATTATGATTTGAGTTTTGTGCAGGGCGAGAGATAGGGGTTTAATTTCATTCTATTGCATATGGATTTCCAGTTTTCCAAGCACCATTTGTTGAAGAGGCTATCTTTTCTCCATTGCATATTTTTGGCCCCTTTATCTAGTATGAGAAAATTTGTATTTATTTGGGTTTGTGTCCGTGTCCACTATTCTGTACCATTGATCTACCTGTCTATTTTGGTACCAATACCATGCCATTTTTGATACTATTGTTTTGTAGTAAAGTTGAAGTTCTGGAATTGCGATACCCACTGCTCCGCTCTTTCTGCTAAGGATTGCTTTAGCTATTCTGGATTTCTTATGCTTCCAGATGAATTGCTCTATTTCTGTAAGGTACATCATTGGGATTTTAATTGGAATTGCATTGAATCTGTATAGCACTTTTGGTAGTATGGCCATTTTGACAATATTAATTCTGCCTATCCAAAAACATGGGAGATCTTTCCATCTTCTAAGGTTTTCTTTAATTTCTTTCTTTAATGTTCTGTAGTTCTCATTGTAGAGGTCTTTCACCTCTTTTGTGAGATTGATTCCCAAGTATTTATTTTTTTGATGCTATTGTGAATGGGCTAGTTTTCCTAACTTCTCTTTGTGAAGATTCATCACTTATGTATAAAAATGCATTGGATTTATGAGCATTGATATTGTAACCTGCTATTTTATTGAATTCACTTATGAGTTCTAAAAGTTTTCTGGTGGAATTTCTGGGTTCCTCTAAGTATATAATCTTGTCATCCGGAAATAGGGATAGTTTGAGTTCTTCTTTTCCTATTCATATCCCTTTAATTTCTTTGGTCTGTCTAATTACTCTGGCTAGAGTTTCAAGGTCGATGTTGAATAGAAGTGGTGAAAGAGGGCATCCCTGCCTTGTTCCAGTTTTTATGGGGAAGGCTTTCAGCTTTTCAACATTTAGAATGATATTGGCCATGAGCTTAGCGTAGATGGCCTTTAAAATGTTAAGGAATGTTCCCTCTATCCCTATTTTTTCTAGTGTTTTGAACATGAAGGGATGCTGTATTTTATCAAATGCTTTTTCTGCATCTATCGAAATAATCATGTGATTCTTAACTTTAAGTCTGTTGATATGGTGAAGGATTTCCGGATGTTGAACCAACCTTGCATCCCTGGGATAAAACCCACTTGATTGTCATGCACTATCCTTTTAATATATTTTTGTATGCGATTTGCTATATTTTTGTTAAGAAGTTTTGTGTCGATGTTCATTAAGGGTATTGGTCTGAAATTTTCTTTCCTCAATGTGTCTCTGTCTGGTTTAGGTATCAGGGTGATATTGGCTTCATAGAATGAGTTTGGGAGGGTTCCGTCCTCTTCTATTTCGTGGAATACTTTGAGGAGTATTGAAATGAGCTCTTCTTTAATGGTTTTGTAGAACTTGGCTGAGAACCCATCTGGTCCTGGACTTTTCTTTGTTGGTAGGCTTTTGATGACCTCTTCTATTTCATTGCTTGAAATTGATTTATTTAAGTTGTGTATGTCCTCCTCGTTCAGTTTAGGTAATTCATATGTCTCCAGAAACTTGTTGATGTCTTCGAGGTTTTCTGTTTTATTGGAATATAGATTTTCAAAATAGCTTCTAATTATGTTTTGTATTTTACTCGTGTCTGTAGTGATATTTCCTTGTTCATTCCGAATTTTAGAAATTTGAGTTTTCTCTCTCTTTGTTAGTGTGGCTAAGGGTTTATCAATTTTGTTTATATTTTCAAAGAACCAACTCTTTATTTTGTTAATTTTTTTGGTTGTTTCTTTTGTTTCAATTTCATTGATTTCGGCTCTGATTTTAACCATTTCCTGTCTTCTTCTACTTTTGGTGTATCTCTGCTCTTCTTTTTCTAGGGCTTTGAGCTGTAGTGTTAAGTTGTTTATTTGTTGATATTTTCTTCTTTTGTTGAATGCGCTCCATGAAAAAAATTTTCCTCTAAGTATTGCTTTCATAGTGTCCCAGAGATTTTGATATGATGTGTCTTTGTTCTCGTTTACTTCTAAGAATTTTTTTACTTCCCTCCTGATGTCTTCTGTTATCCGTTCATCAAATAATACTGTATTATTTAATCTCCAGGTGTTGGAGAAGTTTCTATTTTATATTCTGTCATTTATTTCTAATTTCAATCCATTATGATCTGATAGAATACAGGGGAGTACCTCCGTCTTGTTGTATTTGCTAACAGTAGCTTTGTGGCATAAAATATGGACTATTTTAGAGAAGGATCCATGTGCTGCTGAGAAGAAAATGTATTCACACTTTATTGGATGGTATATTCTATACATGTCTGTTAAGTCTAAATGGTTGATTGTGTTATTGAGATCTATGGTATCTTTATTCAATTTTTGTTTGGAAGATCTGTCCAGTGGTGAGAGAGGTGTGTTAAAATTGCCTAGTATTATTGTGTTGTGGTCTATTTGATTTCTGGAATTGAGAAGGATTTGCTTGACGTACATGGATGAGCCAATGTTTGGGGCATAGATATTTATGATTGTTATGTCTTGCTGATTTATGCTTCCCTTAAGCAGTATGTAATGTCCTTCTTTATCCCTTCTGACTAGTTTTGGCTTAAAGTCCACATTATCTGAAATGAGGATGGATTCTCCAGCTTTTTTGCTGTGTCCGTGTGCATGGTATGTTTTTTCCCATCCTTTCACCTTCAGTCTATGGGTATCTCTTTCTATGAGATGGGTCTCTTGCAGGCAGCATATTGTTGGATTTTTCTTTTTAATCCAATCTGCCAGTCTATGCCTTTTGATTGATGAGTTCAGACCATTAACATTCACCGTTATTATTGTGATATGATTTGTATTCCTATTCATTGGACTCACTTTTGTTTTTTGACATGATTTGGTTTCTCCTTTATTTGGCTATTCCTTTAGGCTAGTTCCTCCCGTTGCTGATTTACATTGTTGTTTTTCATCTCTTCCTCATGGAATATTTTGCTGAGAATGTTCTGTAATGCCGGCTTTATTTTAGTAAATTCCTTTAGCTTTTGTTTATCATGGAAGGATTTTATCTCATTGTCAAATCTGAAAGTAAGTTTTGCTGGGTATAAAATTCTTGGTTGGCATCCATTTTCTTTCAGGGCTTGGTAAATGTTGTTCCAGGCTCTTCTAGCTTTTAGGGTCTGGACTGAAAAATCTGCTGATATTCTTATTGGTTTTCTCCTGAATGTAATCTGATTCTTTTCTCTCGCGGCCTTTAAAATTCTGTCTTTATTTTGAATGTTAGGTATTTTCATAATAATGTGCCTTGGTGTGGGTCTGTTGTAATTTTGTATATTTGGAGTCCTCTAAGCCTCTTGTACTTGGTTTTCCATTTCATTCTTCAGATTTGGGAAATTTTCTGATATTATTTCATTGAATAGATTGTTCATTCCTTTCGTTTGTTTCTCTAAGCCTTCCTCAATCCCAATAATTTTTAAATTTGGCCTTTTCATGATATCCCATAATTCTTGTAGATTCTGTTCATGATTTCTTACCATCTTCTCTGTTTGGTCAATTTTGTTTTCAAGATTAAATATTTTGTCTTCAATTTCTGAGGTTTTGTCTTCTAGGTGTTCTATCCTATTGTTTATGCTTTCTATGGCGTTTTTAACTTGGTTTATTGTTTCCTTCATTTCAAGGATTTTTTTTTTTTCAGTATCTCTAACTCTTTATTGAAATGATCTTCTGCTTCCCGTATTTGCTCTTTTAACTGTTGATTGATGTGATCATTTAATGCCTGCATTTGCTCTTTCATCTCCTCCTTCAATGCCTGCATTTGCTCTTTCATCTCCTCATTTGCTTCCCTGATTGTTTTAATTATGTACATTCTGAACTCCCTTTCTGACATTTCTTCTGCTGTGCTGTCATTGGGTTTTATTGATATAGTATCTATATACTATATGTTTGGGACATTTTGTTTCCTTGTTTTCTCATATTGGTCAGATATCAGTGGGACTCTGAGATATTGCAGATTTCCTCTATTTGCTTATAGTGTCCCTGCAGATTTCCAGTATATCACCTCCCAGCCTTCAGTAGCCTGAAGTCTTGGAGTAAGTTGATAATGCAGTGCTTCCGAAGAAAGCTGCCCTTAGCCTGCTACTGGGTCCAGGGCTGGGGGCTGGTTCTGTGTGGAAATCCTCTCACTGGGCGGTCCTGCTCCAAGAAGCTGGCTGTAGACAGGGCCTGCTGCCACCAGAGGGAGCTGGGCTGTTTGGGAATGCCTCTAGCTGTCCTGCCCTGGTCCCAGAAGCCTCCTGCAGACCTGGGCCTGCTGCTGGGGCCGGGTCTTGCAGTTGGCTCTGTGTGGAAAAGCTCTCATTGGGCGGGCCTGGTCTGAGATCCTGGCTGTGGACCGGGCCTGCCGTGGGAGGGAGCAGGGCTGCTTGGGGAAGACTCTCGCTGCCCTGCTCCGAGAAGCTGCCCACTGTTTGGGCCTGCCACCCAAGGCTGAGCTTCACCCGGTGAGAGAGACTCACCCCGCTGGCTGTATGTTGGTCGAGTCTCTCAATACCTCCCCTTCTTGAATCCTGAGTTCTGGAGCAACGGGAGATGCAGTCACCCTCTAGTCCGCCATCTTGGATCTTGGTAGTAAAGGTTTTCTGAGTTCCACAAATTATTTACATTTAATTTTAATTTGGGGGAAATTTTTTACTGTTTCTTTTTTAAATTTCAGATGGGTGGTACTCTTTCTAAGAATGATGATCTTTCTTATTCATATTTTAAACCAGGAGATTTGCTTAGATTCGATGTAGTTTCCTACATTCTTTTGTTGTTGTTAGCATATACCTCACGTGATTCTTTTACAGATGGGTTTTTCCTAAAAATATTTACTAAATAAGAGATCATGATATGTTTCTGGGGTTTTAGCAGAAAACCCCAGGGTGAGTAAATACAAAGCTGACTTACATATGGTAACCCCAATGTAAGAAAGAATAAGTCATTACTTTCTAGGCTACTTAGTCCTAGAAGGCTAGCTCTTCATAAGTAATTGCTTTTCAATTTCTTTATTAAAGATGGACAGTTGTTTCTGCTTATTTATTTGCTTGCTTTTTTTTATCCTGGTGATCAAGTACACGGTGCCTGGTGTTGGAGGGGAGAAGGGAGAATGGTGGCGAGTGTGGAGAGTTGGTGGAGCTGATGGTAACCTCGACCATTCTCTGGGTGCCTTATTCTGATAACATCCTTTATGTTCATACTTGGACTGAGAGCTTCCCCTTCTTGACCACAATGCTCTGTTTTGTGCAGTGGGAGTGTTTTCTTGTAGTCATGTTAGTCATCAGTAGGCTACTATCCATTTTTCTTCTTGAAGAGTTTGGCTGATGTCAGTTGGGCATTTATGGTTAACTTTATTATGATGTTTAATTCTTTTTCATAATCTTACATTAATAGGGTATCATGAAACACTTTTGCTGAGTCTGTCAAATTGATTTAGCAGCTTTAAAAATATAGTTCAAGATAAAGCAGAGAACTCTTCATTTTTTTTTTAATATAATTTATTTGGGATTATTATTGCTATAGTTTTAGAAAAGTTGGAAAGATAACACCTGAGATAAAATCAGAGTGTTATTTGTATATTGACCTTGGTTAATGTTCCTCCAAAAGAGAGTTTGTAAAACTACAGCCAGTGAGTCAACCTTTGAAACACTGTCAGTTTTTAACAATGAAGTTTTATTGGAAAAAAGTTGTACTTATTTGCATATTGTCTCTAGCTGCTTTCATGCTATTATGGCAAAATTGAGCACTTGTGACAGAGATCGCCTTTAAAACCTAAACTATTTACTTTATGGCCTCTGCAGTCAAACCTTTATATATTGCTGCTTTACACGAACCTGGAATCAGAAGCAAATAGTTAATCGCCTAGCTTTTTAATTAGAATCACATTCCAGTGTTAGGTCCCCAAAAGCTTTTTTCCTCAAATAATTATTTTTATCTTCACTATTATGAACTGAAGACAATAACATTTTCCAGTGCACTGCCTTGATTTACTAAGATCTTTCTGGCTACTACCTCACTTATAGCAAATTTATTCCTTTTTGTTTTTTTATTTTTGAGCAGCCAAAAAAAGTTCAGCAGTATGACTTAAAAATAGAAATTCAAATTCTATATTTTAAATAAATCAAGTAAAAAGTTATTTAGTATTACTGCTTCAGAATTAAAATTGTCTTTCTGACCTAAATGAACATTAATTACTGCTGGACGCTCTTTCAGAAGAATACAACTCTCATGGAAAGAAAGAAAACTATTTTTGGAATGATTTATTACCTACAAGTTTTATATATATTACATTCATAGAAAATAGTATTATTTCTCCAAATATTAAATAACATAAACTAAAGGGAAGCTTCAAAGCCTTGAGTCTTTGATGAACGATGTGCAGCTTCCAATACCCACATTTAAAAAAATACATCATTTGTGGGGATATTTCACAAGCATAGACTGAATATGTCTCTCTAAGTTATCACAAGGCATTACTTGGAATATGTCTCTAGGCATCCTAAATAATTTAAACAAAGCCGAATTTTTTCTAATAGTAAGAATTAAACGAATGCAAAAATTCAATGTAACTAAAAACTAATTCTTTGAAAAAGAGCAACAAAATTGACAGAACTTTAAGTAAATTTACCAAGGAAAAGGAGAGATTAGTGAAATTCCTAAAATCAGAAGTGAAATGGAAAATGCTATACTGTCCTTATAGAAGTAAATAGGATTATAAAGAAAAGCCATCAATGATTGCACATCAAAAAGTTAGATAATTTGGATAAAAATGGGTAAATTTCTTAAGATAAACAAACATTTACCCATATTTCTAAAAATTAATTTCTGTGTATGTACATGATGGTGAGATTCTCTGTGGTATATTCATATAGGTACAAAGGAAAGTTATATCAGATTCATTTCTCTGTCTTTCCTTTTCCCATCCTCCTTCCTTCCCAGTGTTTTTAATAAATGGTATGAAGACAGTTGAATAGTCAAATTTAAAAAAGGGAGATGGACCTTTCACACCATATGTCAAAATTTACTCAAAATGTTTGTGTTCTTGATAATCTTACTGGAGTAAGATGAAATCTTAGAGTTGTTTTAATTTGCATTTCTCTAATTCCTAGAGATTTTGAACACTTTTTCATATATTTATTAATCATCTGTATGTCTTCTTCTGTAAAGTGTCTGTCCAGTTCCTTGGCCCATTTATTGATTGGGTTTTTGCATTTTTGGTGTAAAGTTTTTTAAGTTCTTTGTAAATTGTGGAGATTAGTGCTCTGTCTGAAGCGCATATGGAAAAGATTTTTTCCCATTCCGTAGGCTCTCTTTTCACATTATTGATTGTATCCTTTGCTGAGAAAACCTTTTTAGTTTGTATTCATCCTATTTATTGAGTCTTGCTTTGATTTCTTGTGCTTTGGGAGTCTTGTTAAGGAAGTCTAATCCTAAACCAACATGATGAAGATTTGGGCCTACAATGGATCAAAATTCTAAATGCAGAAAATAAAATTGTAAAACTTCATAGGAACACATTTTCTTAACCTTGTAATTGGCAAGAAATTTTTAGATACGAAGCCAAAAGCCAAATTACAATGAAAATATATAAATTGAACCTTATCAAAATTAAAACTTCTACATAATCTAAAGTTCCTCCATTTTTCTCTCACCCCCCACCCCTCCACCCCCATCATATATCATCCTACACTTATCAGGCAAAACATTCCACCTTTGCTTTTTGGAATTGGTTTATTTCACTTAGCATGATATTCTCCAATTTCATCCACTTATTTACAAATGCCACATTATTCTTCTTTATGGCTAAATAATATACAGACATCATTACCCTATGTACATGTATGATTACATGAATGGTATGAATCTACATCACGTACAAGCATAGAAATGAAATGATGTTCCCCATTTGTGTACAATGAATCAAAATGCAGTCTGTAAAAAATAAAAATAATAATTAAATAAAAAAAATTAAAACTTTCTATAACCCTAGGAACACCATCAAGGAAATAATAGACAAACCAAAGAATGGGATAAGACATTGTAAATCATTTATCTAAAAGACTACTATCTAGAATATGTAAAGAACTCTTACAACTCAATAATTAAAAATATAAATCACCCTATTTAAAAATGAGCAAAGGATCTGAGTAGACATTTTTCCAAGGAAGAAATAAAAATAATAAATGAACACTTGAAAAGATGTTCAATATAATTAATTGTCAGGGAAATACAAACTAAAATCACTGGGCATACCACTTCAGACTCCCTAGAATGACTAGAAGCAAAAAGGTAAACACTGATGAAGATGTGGAGAAATTAAAACCTCCCTACATTACTAGTGGGAATATAAGATGATGCAGCCCCTTTGCACAATAGTCTGGCAGTTTCTCAAGTGACTGAACAGGTAATTAACATATGATACAGCAATCCTACCCATAGGTTTATGCCCAAGAGAAATAAAAACTTGCCACGCAGAAACTCATACATGAATATTTATAGCAGTATTAGTCATCATATCAGCCCAAAGGTAGAAATAACCCATATGTCCATCAAGGTATGAATGGATGAATAAAATACAATTAGATATTATTTGACCATAAAAAAAGAATGAATTACTGATGCAAGCTTCAATGTGCACAAACCCTGAGAACACTATGGTGAGTGAAAGTCATGAGAAAAGACCACATACTATATGATTTCATGCATATGAAAATCTAGAACTGGGAACTCTCTACAGAAAAAGTAGATCAAAGCCCCTTACTGATGATTGTGGTTATGGTACCATGTGACTTTGAATGTAATTAAAAAAAAATGGAATTGTACACTCTAAATAGGTGAATTGTATGCCATATTACTTTATATCTCAATAAGCTATTTAAAATAGATTGGAGTAAAAAAATTAAAATAACAGTGATTTTGATTAGACCTTTTTTTTTTCATATTCAAATACTCTAGGAGGTAGTCTGGTGAGAGCAAATAGGGCAGTCTAAAGTTTCAGGGACCTAGTCTTCCTTCATTTTACTGTTCTCAAGATTACCTCATAGTCCAAATGGATTGGGGTGCCCGTCATAAATCTGACTTTTAATCAACATGGAAGAAGAGGAAAATCGATAAAGTTACTCCTCTTTTGATGACACATTCCAGAATTACATATACGATCACTAGCTGTAATTTAATCACATGGTCATATTTATGTGAAAGTAAAGATGGTACATGTAATCTTTATTCCAGGAATTTTGTTATCAAAGGAATTTCAGTTCTGAGTGGACATCAGCAGTTTCTGCCACATTAACAAAGTAACTGATTAGGGTGGCCATAAAGAATGCAATTTCTATGAAAATCAAAAATGACTTTCTTACTGAAGGCGAAGTAGAAGAGAGAGAAAAATATTAAATTAAAAATACAGGGTTTTCAAGATGGCGGCCTAGAGGGTGGCTGCATTACGTGTTGCTCCAGAACTCAGGATTCAAGAGAGGAGATATTGAGACGCTTGGGACCAACTCAAAGTAGCCGGGTGACTCTCACCCCCTGGGGGGGCATCCCGGATGGGACGGGGGTCCCGGAACGCAGGAAACTTTGTGAAGTAGAACTGCCGGCGAGACGCCCCTCCCCCTGCTGGAGCGCCATAGAGGAGGCAGCTCGGCACAGCGCTGGGACTCGGAGCAGCCACTGGGGCTCCGGCGGCTGCCCGGGGGAGGAGTGGCGGGGAGAACTGTGTGGACTCAGGACACCGGGGCCTGCCCTGAGGAGGAGGAGAGGAGCGTGGCCACTTGGATTCCGAGAGACTGCGCCAGAGCTGCAGGCGGTTGCCAGAGGAGAAGCCGCGCGGCGAGCTGTTTGGAATCAGAACGACGCTTCTGAACCCCGGGGCCTGCCCTGAGGACAAGGAGGAAGAGGAGCAGCCGCTTGGATTCGGGTGACTATACGGGAACTACAGGCGGTTGCCAGAGAAGGGGCTGCGTGGCGAGCTGTTTGGACCCTGACCACTTCTGAACCCCGGGGCCTGCCCGGAGGAGTAGGAGAAGGAGGAGAAGGAGCGCGGCGGGTCCTTTGGACTCGCAGTGACTGCATTAGCGCTCCAGGCGGCTGCTCAGAGGAGAAGGCGAGTGGTGAGTTATTTGGTCTTAAAGTGACAGCTCCTGAACACAGGGGGGCTGCCTGGAGGAGAAGCGTGGTGGGACGCTTGGTCTTGAGGGACCACACCAGAGCTCCGGGCGGTTGCCCAGAGGACCCGTGCAGCGGGTCACGTGGATTCAGAGCCACTCAGAGGGACTGCTCCTGAACACCCGGGGGGTTATCTGGAGAAGGAGGAGGAACGGGCAGGGTCACTTCGACTCGGAGTGATTGATTGCCCCGGGCTACGGGTGGTTGGTGGGAGGAGGAGGCACGAAGTGAGTTTCTTGGACTCCTAGTGACCGCACCGGCATACTGGGCGGCTGTCTGGAGGAAGAGGCCTGTGGCGGGTCTCTGGGACTCAGAGCGATTGTTCGGGGCCACAGGTGGCTGCTCAGAGGAGGGGCCACGCAGCCAGGCGATTAGGTGCAGAACAGGGTCCCAGGATCTAGGAGGCTTCTGGGTGGAAGAGCCGCACAGAGACAGGCTTAGGGCGGAGCGAAGGTTCCAGGCCTATGGGCAAATTCTCTGAGGAGGGGCAGCCTAAGGAGATTCATCTGCGAAGGGTGAGGCTCCCAGGCCCAGGAGGTAGGGCCGGGCCCCTGGAAACTTTGCAGAGGAAGGCAGCCCAGCCCAGGCAGTAGCTGTAAATTGAGGGGAACCTCTAGGAGGAAACTGACCAGCGAGACCTCCCCACCGGGTGAGTCTTCCCTGCTGGGTGAGGTTTCCCACAAGGACGGTAAAACCAGAGGCTCAGGCCCAAACAGGCCTTGCCTCAGCTCACAGCCTAGGTCCCCTTTGGATGACCATAGGTCAACAAGTGGAGGCACCTCTGCCCACTAGCAGGGAATATACCCCACCTGAAGGCCACCACTCCTAGAGAGGCAGCTTCCTTGTGGAGCACCGCATTATCAACCTCCTCCAAGACTTCAGCCTACTGAAGGCTAAGAGGGGATATATATATAGAAATCTTCAGGGTCATTGTAAATCAACAGAGGAAATCTGCAATATCTCAGCGGTCCACTGATATCTGAACAACATGAGAAAACAAGGAAAGAAAATGCTGCAAACAAATCTAGATGTTACATCAATAAAACCCAATGACAGCATGGCAGAAGAAATGACAGAAAAGGAGTTCAGAATGTACATAATTAAAATGATCAGAGAAGCAAACGAGGAGATGAAAGAGCAAATGCAAGCATTGAATGATGAGATGAAAGAGCAAATGCAAGCATTGATTGATCGCACCAATCGACAGTTAAAAGAGCAAATACAGGAAGCAAAAGATCATTTCAATAAAGAGTTAGAGATATTGAAAAAAAACCAAACAGAAATCCTTGACATGAAGGAAACAATAAACCAAATTAAGAACTCCATAGAAAGCATATCCAATAGGATAGAACACCTGGAAGACAGAACCTCAGACATTGAAGACAAAATATTTAACCTTGAAAACAAAGCTGAACAAACAGAGAAGATGGTAAGAAATCATGAGCAGAATCTACAAGAACTATGGGATATCATGAAAAGGCCAAATTTAAGAATTATTGGGATTGAGGAAGGCCTAGAGAAACAAGCCAAAGGAATGAACAACCTATTCAATGAAATAATATCAGAAAATTTCCCAAATCTGAAGAATGAAATGGAAAATCAAGTTCAAGAGGCTTACAGAACTCCAAATACACAAAATTACAACAGACCCACACCAAGGCACATTATAATGAAAATACCTAACATACAAAATAAAGACAGAATTTTAAAGGCTGTGAGAGAAAAGAACCAAATTACATTCAGGGGGAAACCAATACGCATATCAGCAGATTTTTCAATCCAGACCCTAAAAGCTAGAAGGTCCTGGAACAACATTTTTCAAGCCCTGAAAGAAAATGGATGCCAACCAAGAATCTTATACCCAGCAAAACTTACCTTCAAATTTGACGATGAAATAAAATCCTTCCATGATAAACAAAAGCTAAAAGAATTTACAAAAAGAAAGCCAGCATTACAGAACATTCTCAACAAAATATTCCATGAGGAAGAGATGAAAAACAAAGAAGCAAATCAGCAAAGGGAGGAACTATCCTAAAGGAATTGTCAAATAAAGGAGGAAACAAGTTGTGTCAAACAAATAAATAAACAAAATTTTAAAAATGAACCAAATGACCGGGAGACCAAATCATTTCTCTATAATAACCCTGAACGTTAATGGCCTGAATTCATCAATCAAAAGACATAGACTGGCAGACTGGATTAAAAAGAAAGATCCAACAATATGTTGCCTGCAAGAGACTCACCTCATAGAAAAAGATACCCATAGATTAAAGGTGAAAGGATGGGGAAAAACATACCATGCACATGGACTCAGCAAAAAAGCTGGAGTATCCATCCTCATTTCCGATAATGTGGACTTCAAGCCAAAGTTAGTCAGAAGGGATAAAGAAGGTCATTTCATACTGCTTAAGGGAAGCATAAATCAGCAAGATATAACAATCATAAACATCTATGCCCCAAACAGTGGCTCATCTATGTATGTCAAACAAATCCTTCTCAATTTCAGAAACCAAATAGACCACAACACAATAATACTAGGTGATTTTAACACGCCGCTCTCACCACTGGACAGATCTTCCAGACAAAAATTGAGCAAAGAAACCATAGATCTCAACAACACAATCAATAATTTAGACTTAACGGACATTTATAGAATATTCCATCCAACCAAGAGTGAATACACTTTCTTCTCAGCAGCACATGGATCCTTCTCTAAAATAGACCATATATTATGCCACAAAGCTAATGTTAGCAAATACAAGAAGATAGAGACACTAGCATGTATTCTATCAGATCATAATGGATTGAAGTTAGAAATAAATGAAAGAGTAAAACACAGAAACTATTCCAACATCTGGAGATTAAACAATATGCTATTATATGATGAATGGATAACAGAAGATATTAGGAAGGAAATTAAAAAATTCTTAGAGGTAAATGAGAACAAAGAAACATCATATCAAAACCTCTGGGACACTATGAAAGCAGTACTTAGAGGGAAATTTATTTCATGGAGCGCATTTAATAAAAGAAGTAAAACTCAACAAATAAACAACCTAACACTGCAGCTCAAAGCCTTAGAAAAAGAAGAACAGAACAGCACCAAAAGTAGTAGAAGACAGGAAATTGTTAAACTCAGAGCTGAAATCAATGAAATTGAAACAAAAGAAACAATACAAAAAATTGACAAAATAAATAGTTGGTTCTTCGAAAAAATAAACAAAATTGATAAACCTTTAGCCACACTAACAAAGAGAAGACGAGAGAAAACCCAAATCACTAAAATTCGGAATGAACAAGGAAATATCACTACAGACAGGATGGAAATACAAAACATAATTAGAAGCTATTTTGAAAATCTATACTCCAACAAAATAGAAAATTTCGAAGACATCAACAGGTTTCTAGAGACATATGAATTGCCTAAACTGAATGAGGAGGACATAAACAATTTAAATAGACCAATTTCAAGTACTGAAATAGAAGAAGTCATCAAAAGCCTACCAACAAAGAAAAGTCCGGGACCAGATGGGTTCTCAGCCGAGTTCTACAAAACCTTTAAGGAAGAGCTCATTCCAATACTTCTCAAAGTATTCCATAAAATAGAAGAGGAGGGAACCCTCCCAAACTCATTCTATGAAGCCAATATCACACTGATACCTAAACCAGACAGAGACTCATCAAGGAAAGAAAATTTCAGACCAATATCCTTAATGAACATCGACGCAAAAATTCTCAACAAAATTTTAGCAAATCGCATACAAAAACATATTAAAAAGATAGTGCACCATGATCAAGTGGGTTTCATCCCAGGGATGCAAGGTTGGTTCAACATCAGGAAATCAATAAACGTAATTCACCATATTAATAGACTTAAAGTCAAGAATCACATGATTATTTCAATAGACGCAGAAAAAGCATTTGATAAAATACAGCACCCCTTCATGCTCAAAACACTAGAAAAAATAGGGATAGTGGGAACATTCCTTAATATTGTAAAGGCCATTTATGCTAAGCCCATGGCTAATATCATTCTAAATGGTGAAAAACTGAAAGCATTCCCCCTAAAAACTGGAACAAGGCAGGGATGCCCTCTCTCACCACTTCTATTCAACATCGTTCTTGAGACTCTGGCCAGAGCAATTAGACAAACCAAAGAAATTAAAGGGATACGAATTGGAAAAGAAGAACTCAAACTATCCCTGTTCGCTGATGACATGATTATATATTTAGAGGAACCTGGAAATTCCACCAGAAAACTCTTAGAACTCATAAGTGATTTCAGTAAAGTAGCAGGTTACAAGATCAATGCCCATAAATCCAACGCATTTTTATACATAAGTGATGAATCTTCAGAAAGAGAAATTAGGAAAACTACCCCATTCACAATAGCCTCGAAAAAAATAAAATACTTGGGAATCAATCTCACAAAAGAGGTGAAAGACCTCTACAATGAGAACTATACAACACTAAAGAAAGAAATTAAAGAACACCTTAGAAGATGGAAAGATCTTCCATGTTCTTGGATAGGAAGAATTAATATTGTCAAAATGGCCATACTACCTAAAGTGCTATACAAATTCAATGCAATTCCAATTAAAATCCCAATGACGTACCTTACAGAAATAGAGCAGGCAATTATGAAATTCATCTGGAAGAATAAGAAACCCAGAATAGCTAAAGCAATCCTTAGCAGGAAGAGTGAAACAGGGGGTATTGCAATACCAGATCTTCAACTCTACTACAAAGCAATAGTAACAAAAACGGCATGGTATTGGTACCAAAATAGAAAGGTAGATCAATGGTACAGAATAGAGGACACGGACACAAACCCAAATAAATACAATTTTCTCATACTAGACAAAGGGGCCAAAAATATGCAATGGAGAAAAGATAGCCTCTTCAACAAATGGTGCTGGGAGAATTGGAAATCCATATGCAACAGAATGAAACTAAACCCATATCTCTCACCATGCACGAAACTAAACTCAAAATGGATTAAGGACCTCGGAATCAGACCAGAGACCCTGCAGATTATAGAAGAAAAAGTAGGTCCAAATCTTCATCTTGTTGGTCTAGGACCAGACTTCCTTAACAGGACTCCCATAGCACAAGAAATAAAAACTAGAATCAACCACTGGGATAGATTCAAACTAAAAAGCTTTCTCTCAGCAAAGGAAACTATCAGCAACGCGAAGAAAGAGCCTACAGAGTGGGAGAATATCTTTGCCAATCATACTTCAGATAGAGCACTAATCTCCAGAATCTATAAAGAACTCAAAAAACTCTACTCCAAGAATTCAAACAGTCCAGTCAACAAATGGGCTAAGGAAATGAATAGACACTTCACAGAAGAAGATCTACAAGCAATCAACAAACATATGGAAAAATGTTCAACATCTCTAGTAATAAGAGAAATGCAAATCAAAACCACCCTAAGGTTCCATCTCACCCCAATTAGAATGGCGATTATCAAGAATACGAGCAACAACAGGTGTTGGCGAGGATGTGGGGAGAAAGGTACACTCATACACTGCTGGTGGGGCTGCAAATTAGTGCAGCCGCTATGGAAAGCAGTGTGGAGATTCCTTAGAAAACTTGGAATGGAACCACCATTTGACCCAGCTATCCCACTCCTTGGCCTATACCCAAAGGACTTAAAATCTGCATACTACAGAAATACAGCCACATCAATGTTCATAGCTGCTCAATTCACAATAGCCAGACTGTGGAACCAACCTAGATGCCCTTCAATTGATGAGTGGATAAAGAAACTGTGGTATATATATACTATGGAATATTACCCAGCCATAAAGAATGATAAAATTATGACATTTGCAGGCAAATGGATGAAATTGGAGAATATCATGCTAAGTGAGATAAGCCAATCTCAAAAAGCCAAAGGACGAATGATATCGCTAATAAGTGGAGGTTGACACATAATGGGGGGGAGGGAAGGGTTAGAGTTAGGGTTAGGGAGGGGGGCAAGTATGGAGGAAGGAACTACTGTATAGAGGGTAAAGAGGGGTGGGAGGGGTGGGGGGAAGGGAAAAAAATAACAGAATGAATCAAACAACATTGCTCTATGTAAATTTATGATTACACAAATGGTATGCCTTTACGCCATGTACAAACAGAGAAACAACATGTATCCCATTTGTTTACAATAAAAAAAAAAAAAAAAAAAAAAAAAAAAAAAAAAAAAAAAAAACAGAAATTATAGTTAAAAATTCTGTATCAAGGATTCTGGCATGTATTTATTAAAATCAATTATTGAAAATAAAAATTTTATAAACTACAAAGACCCAACCTTAAGCTTCAAGAAAGCACCCTGTTTCAGGCAGCACTGAGATAATAGGAAAATAATTAGGTTTGACTTCTCCACAAAACAAAGGCAATTAAGGTGCTGGAGGGTGAACATTAAAAAACCAAGCAAAGATAAGCTTATTCAGATCCATTATAAGTTCCAGAAATATCTACTTCATTTTAGATCTTGTCTCTGCTATCATGAAATAAAAATGTATACTAAAGAAAGTTGTCATGAGCAATACAATTTGGGAATAAAATAGATTTTATTATTAGACCACAAAAGCTAAAAGCATCAGATATGAGTGCAGTTAGCATATATCCTAATTTTTGCCTGATTTTGCATATTAACACAATGGGTGATGTGTCACAAAACTTTGGCAGTCAGAGTTATTTATCTTGAACTGCTGGTCTACACCAATGGGAACAATCCATGAGGAACCATTTAATAGCCAGAAGACATTTTGAAATTTAATGTGGCAATTTCATTTTTTCATTGATTTTAAGTTCATACTAAACTAATAGAAGAATAAATTTGTATCCTCACTCTTATAAATTTAAATATAAATATCATAATTTAAATAATCATACATTATAAATGGTGATTTATAATAATGTTCTTGGAATCTGAAGGAACTCATCTATGGGTACAACTTATTTGCAAGTATATGGGAAAAGAAGACAAGTAATGTATGTATGTAAAAACAAGAACCAAAGATCCCTAATGTTTCTTTAGCTTTAGAAAGATGTCACTGGAGGGCTGGGATGTAGCTCAGTGGCAAAGTGTCTGCCTCACATTCGCAAAGACCCGGGTTTGACCCACCAGTTGAAAAAAAAAAAGAACCCCCCACCACCAAAAAAAAAAAGATCAAAAAGAAAGCTGTTACTGGAACTATATTTAAGAAACTTCAATGAACCCAGAGGGTCCTGGGTTTAATATCACATCTATTGGGTAAGTTGATAAGCCTTTTAGAGCTTCTGTTGACTCCAGTACAGATGATAATCCCCTCCTCAGATGGAGTAGAAATCACTCAAGTGCCTGAAATATATTTGGTACTAGGTATTCCCCACCCCACCCTTCCTCCTTCCTCCTTTTTGGAAATGCATCAAGATCATTAGTAGATGGGGCAGGGCACAGCTCACTGGGAGTGAATGTTTAACATATGCAAAGCTTTCCTTTCAATCTCCAGCACCAAAAAATAAAATGTAAATGAAAACCAGTATTATTAGTAGAATATAAGTCATGTGAGAGTAGAAAATTATCATGCAGACCATAGATATTATTTTTCCATTAATTGTTCCCAAACTGATATTTGGTTTACAATTTGTTTGAGGACAACAGTTGATGATGCATATCTGACATGGCTTTCATCTGGCATGGGTCCTAGAGTGTTGGCACTACCCAACACAAGATGTTTTTATATCATATCTTTTTGTCCCAGTCCTGAGGTCATACACATCTTCCATTGGTTACTGGAAGTCTGGGTTAGAAGTATAGAAGCCAGGTGAGGAGCAGTAGCTCATACCTGTAATATGAAGAACTCAGGAGACTAAGAGTTTTAAGTATAAGGCCAGCCTCAACAACTTATGGAGACCCTAAGCAACTTAGACACTATCTCAAACATAAAAAGTAAAATGGCTATGGATGTAGTTCAGTGACAAAGTTCCCCTGGGTTCAATCCCCAGTACAAAAAACAAACAAACAAACAACAGCAACAAAAAATAGAACTCAGATTTCCTTCCTGTCTTGCATGTTGGCTGGGTGAGCCTCTTACGAGCTTTACTATCTGTCCTTTCCTTTCTTGGGACTAAGTACTGCCATGGGACTAATAAGCACATTCAGATGAACGAGTAATAATCTGTCTACCATCAGCTCTCATTTATCACAGCCAGATAATTTGAATTTCAAATGATCTCCAGAAAGCCTCTCTTTTGAATATTTATTGACATTTCAACAACTCTTCTTAATTAAGTAATTTATTGGAATGAACAAGATCTTTGTTTACTCTAGTCCAGCAGAAGCATGAAGAGTCAAAATAACACCATTCCTACTCTGTGGAAGACATCCAGGAGGACCTTGCCAAGAAATCTTTGTTCTGCTTGAGGTTGGTTACTTATTCCTCCAATGAATATCTGGTGCCTCATAGAACAGACGTGCCACTGGGCACATGGAGTGAAAATATATATTTTCTGATTTCAGGAATTCAAAAATCTCCCAGGGGGAGTCAGACATGAAACAATGACTGCATAGAAAGAAACATCTCTTATGGAAAGAGTCAGTGGAGAACAGGAGAAAATGCCTACATCAGCCCCGCTCAATCAAAGGAATAATGGAGGAGGAAATGGTCCTTGAGGTTGGCCTTGAGGCAAATCAGACCATGCACTTTTGGAAAACTGAGAGAAGGACGGACATCGCGAGGCGCTGCAGTGTGCCCTCTAGAGAAAAGATCAGCCCTTTATTCCTATGTGAGGTTTCAGAGTAGTGTGGTCTTCCTTGTCCCACAGGATAGATCACAGAAGCAGGGGAAGGCCCATGTTAATGTAACAGTTTGCGAATCCTGAGAATATCAGGGGTTTCGGCTTTCATACTTTGATGTCAAACAAATTGAAACAATGTAATTGTATCTGTATAATTTACTATTCCGGGTATTTGATACTGCCAGCAGGTCAACTGCATTCTTGTTGCACCCCATGAGCCTTTGTTAGAATTGCTGTGCAGTACAATATTTATTCCAGGAGCAAAGCAGATGCATTACTACTTTAGTTGTCATCTGAGCAACCCCAGAAAAGGATAATAAGGGATTCCAGTATTAGATATTTACATACTTTATCTCATTAGACAACGTAATTGTTTTTATTTATGGTTGTTTTCAAGTATCTGCTAATTCCACTGCCAGGTTGAAAAAAAATTAGCTGTTTTTTCTTAATTCAATTTCCTGCTTGTAACAAAATGACTTCCTTCTACTTGAACCAGTGATTCCATTCTGATTTTGTATGATCTATAAATAAGTCACTAATAAAAACTGTTTCCTAGGTGTCCTCGGATCATCATATTAAGTACCTTAGGTATTTTTTTCGCATTTCCCATGATTAATAAATGGAATATTTGCTTTAACTTTTTTGTGTTTGGTGAAAATGATTAGAGAATAAGTTTGTGTAGAGAGGTAAATAGTTAGTGAGGCACAGAGACATTATCCAGATATGATGCTGGGGGTTGGAGCACCATTGAGTAGTAGTAAGAAAATTGTGAGGTCATTTTCCCTGAACCCGTACACGGCCTGCTTGAAATCCTTTTTCTTCATCTGAACTTTCCATCGAGGATTTCTTTTTGTAAAAGCAAGTCATTTTTCTAAAGTGGCTTTGAACAAAAGGCTAGAGAAAAGCCCCCCTGGAGAGTAGAGAAGGTGACAAGGCAGATGGCACTGTGTGGAGTCTGTGCATCACATGCCGTCCTAGGTTGCATGAGGATATTGTCCCTCTTTTCCTTACCCTTCTATGTCTTTTCTCCATTTACTTCCACAAACACAGAAGTGGGTGGAAGATGTGCACATATTGCTGTGTCCCGGATCCATGGATGGCTCTGCAACCTCATTACTTTGTGACTGACAGGTGTCAGGCTATTCTCCCTGCTTTGGGGATTGGATAAGGGATAATTACCTAATGCACCTCCTCAGAACAAATATTAACATTGACAGAAATGAAACTAGAATATAAAGGTCAAAACCATGACACCTGATTTTTCTGACAACAAGTAGTAAGAGGCAGAGTTTTTTTCCTTCCTTGAAATGTTTCAAATTTTTTGTTGTGTGATTATAAGAAGCAAGGATTCTATTTTAATTCATCTTACAAATGATTATCTAGATTAGATGATTTTCTTCAAGCATAAAGAATACAACAGCTCTGTGTTAACAAGAATGTGTATTAGCCTCTGTTTGTCAGTGATATTAAAAATCAGGAATACAATTTTGAAACAACCACAGTTCTGCTGAAAAACAAGGCCTGTTTTCTACTTGTATAAAATTCAGATTTAATAGACATGAATTAAAGAATAGCCCCAAATTAAAATGAAACAAAATCTCATAGCATATCCAGATGATGATGATGATGATGATGATGATGATGATGATGATGATAGGAGACTTTAAAGATAATCTTTGCCTTGTTTTTGTGCTGACAGCTCCAGAGAAAGGGCCTGAGCAGGAACTCAGCCTCCAATAATTTATTGGGGATGTACTCAGGTGAAGGCCGGTAACAGATCTCAGTTCAGAACTGCTTCTGCCACAACCCACTGGGAGTCATGCACAGGACCCCTCTGGAGAAGGAGCTAGCTCCTGCACCCTCATTAGTCCCTGGTCTGGGTCATGGAAGATGTGACTCTTGTTTGGAAAGGGGCAGCTCCTTGGAGAATGGAAGGCTGTGAGGGGTCATTGCCCACCCACAACGTGCCTCACTACAGTCTTTCAACAATACTTCAGGCAGCTACTATAAAGGTGGCAAGTAAGCAGAATTCGTGGCCATCTGTGAAGAGCATCAGCTCTAGTTGGCATTCATCTTCAAAGATGGGCCAGTCAGTAGAGGAGTAAAACCAACAGATACTATCTCAGAGGTGACCTCTTCTGGAGGCTCCTATGTGGCCTCTGTAAATGGCAATACTGCAGCCTTGGTAAGCAGTAACCTTATTGTTATGATGCTTGCCTTAGTCTGTTTGGGTTGCTATACCAGAATCCCATTAACAGGTGGCTTTTTATTTAGTGTCTGATTCCATTTAGTTCATTGATAGCTACCTACCTCAAAGATGTCTGGGTGAAAGGGGTGAGGGGACTTCCTTGAACCTCTGTTACTAGAGCACCTCCACTCCCATTTATGAGGGATCCACCCTCATGATCTAATCACCTCCTCAAACCCTCACCTCCTAACACCAACACCTTGGGTCGGGGGGCAAGGTTGGAGCAGGTGAATTTTGAGGAGACAAAACACTCATACCTGGGCAATATTTTTGCAGCAACCCTTCCTATTGTATTGAAGGTTGGATGGTGAACCACCAAGATGCCACAAGTTCTACAAAACTAAGATAAGTAGGAAGTTGAAGCCTTCCAGATTTTGGTATGCACACATGAAAATAAATGAAGAATGCAGGGAAAGGAGAATAACAAACAAATAAGGGGATTCGTCTTCTTCTTCTTTTTTTTTTTTTTTTTTTTTTTTTGTACTGCGAATTGAACCCAGGGGAGATTTACCATTGAGCTTCATCCCTGTTCCTTTTTATTTGGGACAGGTCTTGCCAAATTGTTGAGGCTAGCCTTGAACTTGAGATCTTCCCTATCTCAGCCTCCCAACTCTCTTGCACCACCATGCCCAGACCAAAGAGGAGTTTCTTAACAATATAAAACAGAAGATTCTCTGGGTCCCCTGAATCACATAGGACTCGCCTTATTGGCTGAACAAGGGTGCCCCAACTGCTCTGTTGTGACCCCTTCCTAGTGCTTAATTGTCTGGGGTAGGGTTTGAGTGCAATCCACACCATGCTCTGAAAGGCCTGGGTTGGTTTCCATGCCCAGTCTCCTGGTCCTGGAGGTGCATCAGGTAGAGATACTACCACAGGAGCCTTCCAGATGGGAGGTATGCTGTCCCCCTCTCTTGCCTCTGATGTGTCTACTATATAAATATTTCTAAATAGGAATTTTTCTCAGAAATATGATTTAAAATTTTTGCATGTTCATCAGGCATAGTGGTGTAATCATAGGGCCTGTAATCCAGGCAGCTCAGGAGACTGAGGCAGGAGGATCAGGATTTCAGTTGCTAGCCTCAGCAACTTAGCAAGGAGCTCAGCAACTTAGACCCTGTATCAAAATAAAATATAAAAAAGGACTGGTGATGTGGTTTAGTGGTTAAGTGCTGCTGAGTTCACTTCCCAGTACAAAAAATATATACTATTTTTTTACATTTTCCATAAGTTAACTTTCAACAGTATTGCTGCTCTTGGAAAATCACAGAGTCCCAACAGTGATTTCCAGTCCATCTATACCAATCATGGACTTAGCCCAGCACTCGGTTGGTTTCATGAGGCATAAGCAGACAAGGCTGATTTCATTTATGGGGGTGCACAAAATGAGTTTACTGGGTCATAGGTAATTATTGAAATGGAGGACATTTCTGAAAGATTCCTCTGTACCCAGACTGATTGGAGTAATGAGGATGAATCGTGGGAGGCCAATCGGAAAATTACTGCTTAGAGTGGCAGTGGAGGGGCATAAGCAGCCAGACAGCAGCTTCTCACACAGATGCTGACCTCATTTGGTGTGGATATCGGTCCATATAAAGGAGCCGGCAAGATGCTCCCCCAGTTCTTTGACCACCAACCCTCTAGGAAAGAGATGGGATAAATGTACCATCACTTGGAGAACAACATGCACTAAATAAAGATTTCTGTTCAAGGTAATATGGAGCTTAATGTCTCCATGGGAAAACTTTACCGTGAGAGAATAAAAGATGAACAGCCCAGGAAGTTTTTCTCAGTCTCCCAGTTTCAGAAGATCAGAGGGATATCTTTACAAAGTGGCTGATGTAGAAGCTGGCCCAAGGAGACTCATTTCTTTCCTGATAATCACACCAGTGTGAGAAGATCCAAAAAAGCAAATATCAAGAGTGTTTTTGGCTTCCTTTGCTTTGCCATTGTTTTACAAGCAACAAATCAGATCCCAGAGCAGATGAAAACTGCATCCCATTGACTTCTGCTTTATTCTCCTTTTCCAATGTACTGATGAGTCACTATTCAACTTCAGGTGTAGTTTCTGATTTAGTTGCAAAGAGGTCAAACAGCAATTTTGAAAATGACCATTTGGAGATTCTTCTATGAGCTGGATGCTGTGCAGGATGCTTTCTTATTATTTTACTCTTTTCAAAAATCCTTATAAGCATTATAGAAGAGTACCATTATTAGCTCCATGTGACATATGGGAAACTGGCAGCCACTGTGCCCAAGTCACATACTAAGTTGCACAGTTGAGAGACTGTGGGTCTGGATTGAGTTACATGTTGTTGATGGGTAAAAGGTGATGAATGTCCTGATTACTAATTTGTTCCTGTGTAATTAGAAAGTTAGAGATTATGGGAGCTCAGAGAGAGTCCTAAGGCAGTCTCCACGAGACAAAGAAGAATCCTGGTTTGCATTATTATGTATTGCTAAGATGATACAGAAATGACTCTGTTATCTGATGTTTATTATCTAAATGGATACCTCTGAAAATTAGTCTTTACAGTTAAAGGACTAAATATAATCTGGATATTCATAACATTGTTCAGCTCATGGTTATAACACCTTCACCTCCAAGCAGCATGATTTTAAAATGAAGTTCATAGTAAAGGGTCTATGCATAGTTTCCTACGTATAGAGGGGTAATTGAGGGCAGTCCAGGGAGATGCAGCATGGCCAGTGGGTCTGTGTCACATCTGAGCAATTCTGAGCTAAGGACACCTGTCCTAAAGAACAAGGAAACATATTTCATCTTTATAATTTTCAGCAAGAACCAAATATGCCCTCTATTCTGGAGGGAGGCACTGTCTAACTTCCAGGCCTATTTGCCACAAAACGTCAATAAAAAATAATAGCCCAGGAGGAGGAAGTTTGCTACAAGACTTGTAGAAACACTGTGGAACATTACCTCCAACAAACATGATCTGGGGCCTGTTGATGCAAACTCGAGTGTTCCCTCTGTATCTACTGAGTGGGACCCTCTAGAAATGGGCTTAAAGCTATTGGGTGAATCTTTGAGGAGCACTGGTTCTACAGTAGTGCCCTTGAGTCTGGTTAAGTCACTCATGTTGTGTTGATTACCCATGTGCTTTGGGTCCCATAGGCCAAATTCTGTATCTGCAAATTAGAACCACACTTGAGTTTACCCACACACCCTCGACTGCAGGGCCTTTTTCTTTACCCAATAGTCCTGAGTTAATTTTATATTGCTGAACTCATTGATGTGCAATCTCTCTTTTTCTTTTAATCTTACACAATTATAACATTGAAAATGCAGATGACAGTTTTGACATTCGCAAAAAATGTAATTTTAATTAGCATGTTGATTGCTTGATCTAAAAAGCCAGATGCCTAAATATCATGAAAGGTCGCAAGAAGGAATCCTTGGTTTTCATCATTCAGTATTTTAATTTTATTGAATTAGAAGTGCTTTAATTATGTTGCATTCAAAGATGACTTTATTTAGCTCCCCACCCATTTAAAAAAATTCTTTAGGATAATTTAGAAATTCGAATTTTATAAAAGGAAGGAAAATAAGATTACCCAAGTCCAACCCATGTCCCTTTTCTTTCATAGTGATTGTTTGTAATAAAGCTCAGTGATTTCCCTTTCTGAATAAAAAACTTGTAATAATATGAAAATATGGGGGCTGAGGATGTAGATCTGTGATAGAGTACTTTCCTAGCATGTGCAAGGTCCTGTGTTTCATTAATTTATGCAAACAATTAAGAGCACAAATTGTAATGATGCATCATTTAGAAAGTGGTTTTAACAAAACTAACATTTTCGTTCTTATCTACCTGGTCCTAAGTGCTTCATATATTCTGAGTTACTTTTTCCAAGTAACTACAAGCACCATGTCCAGTTAGGTAAGTTTTTCACAAAATAACTTGAAGTTAAAATATTATCAAACTCCCTGGATTTCAAATCAAATAGTTTTCCAGAGAAATTGAATTGTGGGTGTTTTAATTATTTTTTTATTTTTAAATTTAATTTAAAATTTTTAGATATACATGACAGTACAGTGTATTTTGATAAATTATACAGACATGGAGTATAACTTATTCCAATCAGAAACCAACTTGTGTGATTATACACAATGTGGAGTTTTACTGGTAGTGCATTCATATATGAACATAGGAAAGCCATGTCCGATTCATTCCACTGTCTTTTTCACTCCCATCCCTCCTTCCTCTTACTCCCCCTGTCCAATACAATGAACTTCTTTTCTCCCCTGCAACTTATTGTGTGTTAGCATACACATATCAGAGAGAGTATTTAGCCGTTGGTTTGGGTGATTGGCTTATTTCACTTAGCATAATAGTCTCCAGTTCCATCCATTTACTGGCAAATGCCATAATTTCATTCTTCCTTATGACTGAGTAATATTCCATTGTGCATATATAGCACATTTTTTTTATCCATTCATCTGCTGAAGGGCACCTTGGTTGGTTTCACAACTTAGCTATTGTGAACTGAGCTGCTATAAACACTGATGTGGCTGCATCACTGTAGTATGCTGATTTTAAGTCCTTTGGGAATAGATCAAGGAGTGTGATAACTGGGTCAAATGGTTGTTCCATTCCAAGTTTTCTGAGGAATCTCCATACTGCTTTCCAGAGTGACTGCACCAATTTGCAATCCCACCAGCAATATATGATGAGTGTACCCTTTTCCCCACATCCTTGCCAACATTTATTGCTACTTTTCTTTTTAAGAACAACTTTTTTTTAAAGTTGTAGTTGGACATAATATCTGTATTTAAATTTATTTATTTGTATGTGGTGCTGAGGATTGAACCCCGGTCTTCACACATGCTAGGCAAGTGCTCTACCACTGAGCTCCAACCCCAGCCCCTGTTCCTTGTGTTCCTGATAATTTCCATTCTTTGTTTTCATTCTTGAGAAAATCCAATGTGAGGTACATCAAAACAGTTTACTAAATGTCCACTCACAGTTCTCATCTCCCCAACACTAGAAAAAAGAATAAATACTAACAAAGCAATAATTGCAAAAATTGAGATTCAATTAAAATTCATAAAGGAACACTTTCCAATCTTCTTGTGGAACATAGTCCCAGTTTTATTATTAATTATGAAATGTTTCATTTCTATGACTCCTTAGGATTTGGTCATCCTATATCCTGCTCTTCCACTTGCTTGAAGTGCTTCAAGTAGTAATTCATCTTCCTTTGTATTCCATCTACAATTTAACAAACAAAATGTTAATGTTTTCTGGTAGGATTATATCTCCTTAATACAATATAAGAATGTCCATTTGAAAAGAAATCTTCGTTTTAGTCAGATAATGATTTTAACCTTCTCTAATGTAAATAATCACCCACTTTTTAAAATGTGATCTTTACATGCATTGATTAGTAAGCATGGTTAGATTCACTTGCCTTCATATTTCTGCTTCATGAGCTTTGTCCTGCCAAAGAAAATCTATTCAATTTTATTTGTCCAGAATCTTTTTTTTATGGTGTAATTCGATGTTTTATTTTAAATTTTTAAAATTCTTTCTAATTTGTTGTACATGACAGTAGAATGCATTTATACATTTTAATAGATCATTCATAAATGAAGTGTAATTTCTGATTATACATATAGTAGGATAACATCTGTCATGCAGTCATATATGTACATGAGGTAATAATGTCTGTTTCACTCTATTAACCTTCCTACCCCCACACCCATTCCCCTCCATTCACTCCCCTCTACCTCGTATAAAGTAATTCTGTTCTTCCTATTCCTCTCCCTTATTGTAAATTATCATCTGCATATCAGAGAAAACATTTGGCCTTTGGTTTTTTGGGTTTGGCTTATTCCACTTAGCATGATATTCTCCAAATCCATTCATTTACCAGCAAACGCCATAATTTCATTATTCTTTAAAGCTAGTAATATTCCATTGCATATACAGCACATTTTCTTTATCCTTTTATCTATTGAAGGACACCTCCGTTGGCTCCATAGTTGAACTATTGTGAATTGAGCTGCTATAAACATTAATATGGCTGTGTCACTGTAGTATGCTGATTTTAAGTCCTTTGGGTATAAACTGAGGAGTGGGATAACTGGGTCAAATGGTGGTTTCATTCCAAGTTATCTGAGGACTCTCCATACTGCTTTCCATCATGGTTGCACAATTTGCATTCCCACCAGCAATGTATGAGTGTGCCTTTTTTGAATTAACCATTCTATGACAATAATAGAGAATACAAGTAATAATAAATGCTAGCGAGGATGTGGGAAAAAATGTATACTCATACGTGGCTGGTGAGACTGCAATATGGAAAAAAGAACAATGTCTGATCAAGGACTTGGAGCAGTGAGATGAAATCTGAAAGTCGTTTTAGTTTGCATTTCTCTAATTCTAGAGAAGTTTAACATTTTTTCCTATATTTTGATCAATGGTATATCTTCTGTGAAGTGTCTGCTCAGTTCCTTTTGGTGTTAAGTTTTTTGAGTTCTTTATATATCCTGGAGATTAGTGCTTTATCTGAGGTACGTGTGATAAAGATTTCCTCCCATTCTGTAGGTTCTCTTTTCACATTATTGATTGTTTCTTTTGCTGAGGAAAAACTTTTTCATTTGAATCCATTCCATTTATTGATTCTTAATCTAACTTCTTGTGCTTTAGGGGTCTTGTTAAGGAAATCAGCTCCTAGGCCAATATAATGAAGATTTGGGCCTACTTTTTCTTTTGTTAGGCACAGAGTCTCTGTTCTGGTGTGTGAGTCTTTGATCCTCTGGGAGTTGAGTTTCATGCAGGGTGAGAGATAAAGGTTTAATTTCATTTTGTTATATGTGACTTTCCATTTTTTTCCAGCACCATTTGTTGAAGAGGCTATCTTTTCTCCAGTGAATGTTTTTGCCACCTTTGTCTAGTATGAAATAACTGTATGTGGGTTTGTCTCTGTGTCTTCTATTCTGTACCATTGATCCACGTGTCTGTTTTGGTGCCAATATCATGATGGTTTTATTACATAGTTTTGTAGTATAGTTTGAGGTCTGGTATTGTGATGCCTCCTGCTTCACTTTTCTTGCTAAGGATTGCTTTGGCTATTCTGGGTTTCTTATTTTTCCAAATGAATTTCACAATTGCTTTTTCTAGTTCTATGAAGAATGTCATTTGGGATTTTAATAGGAATTGCATTAAATTTGTATAATGCTTTTGGCAATATGGCCATTTTGATGATATTAATTCTGCCTATCCAGGAGCATGGCAGGTCTTTCCATCTTCTAAGGTCTTCTTCAATTTCTTTCTTTAGTGTGCTGTAGTTTTCACTGTAGAGGTCTTTCACCTCTTTGGTTAGATTGATTCCCAAGAATTTTATTTTTTTAAGGCTGCTGTGAATGGGGTAGTTTTCTTTATTTTTCTTTTGGTGGATTCATTACCAATGTATAGGAATGCATTTGATTTATGGGTATTGATTTTATATCCTGCTACATTACTGAATTCATTTATTAGTTCTAGAAGGTTTTGGGTGGAATTTTTTGGATCTTCTAAATACAAAATCATGTCATCAGCAAATAGTGAGTTTGAGTTCTTCTTTATCTATTCTTATACCTTTAATTGTTCAGAATCTTATGTTGGTATAAGTAGGAATAGAGCCCTAATCTTTTATTCCCAGGCAGATATTCTGAAAGTAGAGCATACAGGATTTTTGGTTTCATGTAAAATGCTCAGAAGTTGCCATTCACCTCCTTGCAAGAAGAAGAAAAAAAAAAAAAAAAAAAAAAAAACCCAACAAACTGAAAGTGAGTAACATTTCCTAGACATATCAGAAAACTGAGGTCACAGATCAGAGCACAATTCCAAAATCCAGAGAGACAGGTGAATACAGAGATTCATAGCCATGATTTGCTTACCTTCAGCAGAAGCTGCTGGAGTGATAAACTGGTATGGACACTTAAATGGTGGTTTTAATTAATTCATGAAGGCTAGGTTTAAAGTAGTAGAAAACTGAGAAATCTCTTGAGGTTACAGTGTTAGGGGAACCATCGTAGAAATCCTTCCAGGTTCTCATGTGGAGATCTGAGAAAAATCCCCTCATGATTCTGGCAGGGGATCTGGAAGAATAGCCATTGGGGCATATGCTCGAATCTTTTTCCGTAGCAGATACCTCCACCTGCTCTCCAGGGCACATGATATCACAAGCCTTGCCTCAGTTGAGGGAAGGGATTCCTCTCACTCCAGCTTCCTATTTCACCTATGGGGTCGGGGCAGGGAAGAGTGGAGTGACGTCAAGGATATAGATGAGGAGTATCACAGCCAGGAAAGGAAGTAAGGGAGGGGAGGGAAATATAGGACTAGGGAAATGCAGCCCAGAGATGCAGATTGAATAGACTGCAATTTCATGGTAAGCTTATAGATGCTCTCCCTCCACAATCCCTATACCTTACCACCACACCAGACATCTCTGGTATAATATTGGTGATTATAGCTTTAAAAATTCCAGAAAACAGACTCTTTCTGAGAAGTTCTTAGGGAAGTTCAAAGTCAGGAGGAGAGACAGAAACAGAGACCCTTGGGAAAATGTGACCTAAAGCTCCAAACATCAGGGCAGACCAACTCCTCACCAGGTTAACATAAGTACTCACACCAAGAGCCAATTTACCTCACTTTCTAGTACCTGATATGACATATCCAGGTGCCTAAAAAGCAGAAAAAAATCACAAGGCATACTAAAATTTGAGACAAAAAAAAGTCTGAAGAGTCAAAGTAATATCAGAACTAGACTCAGATATAACACAAATGTTAAAATTAGGCAGAGATTGCAAATAACATCAATTAATATAGTAAAGTTTCTAATAAAAAAACAGACACTAAAAGAACAGATGAATAATATAGATAGTGAAGGAAACTCAAGGAAAGGGTCAAAAAGAAGGGCAAGAAATTAAAAAAAAAAGCAGTAATATAAATGTCCTCTCTTTGAGTTTCTTGGCCTCTTTCCTTGGTTCTTCCTGTTAAACCCTAATCTCAGTGTTTGCTAACTGGAATTTTTGGATTATCTTAAGTGTATTTTTATCTACTTCTATACTGGTCAAGTCCCCTTTAAATTTACCAGGAGTCAGACAAATTAGGCAATATCTAGCCTGATTCCCAGTTTTAGCAAACTTTCTTTTACTACAGCTCTTTCATTGTGTGGCTCTTAGATATTTGAATAGAAGTTATACAATATACTGCTTTTGGCATGCTTGCTGGCTTCACCTTACCCACAGAAATTTAATTTGTGAAGATTATGTTTTCTAAGATATAATGCCCCTTTACCTCTTCCCACCCTTGAATACTAAAGGTAGAAGGATGAGTATACTTCTCTGGCGAAATTTAGTGCTTAAATGGACTATTAGTATTTTTTACATTTTTAGATTTATGAGGAATTATATTTCTTAGTTTTATGAGTTTATGAGTTGAGTTTTTGAGTTTTGAGTAGGATATCCAAGAGAATACTTTTTGGTACTGGGGTTTGGACCCAGAGGCGCTTAACCACTGAGCCATATTTCTGGTCTTTTTTAAAAAAATTATTTATTTATTTATTTTTATTTTGAGCTAGGGTCTCACTAAGTTACTTAAGGGCCTTGCTAAGTTGCTAAGGCTGGCCTTGAACTTTCAATCCTCCTGCCTCAGCCTCCCCAGCCACTGTGATTACAGGTATGTACCACTGAGCCCAGCCTAAGAGGTTATAAATACTTTCAACTGACCTTTCAGACAGCAACTTAGCAAAACTGGTGCACTTTATCTTTTTTTCATTGACCTCTCTAGTCCGAGTGTAAGATTCTCGAAAATTGTGGCATTATGTTGTCAGTCTTATTTTTTTCAATATTTTAGTAAGTTTACTTGTGTTTCTGAATAGTCACAGGGATATTGTTAAGCTAGGAGAGCTTGTGATCAGGGACATTTTAGTCTAGTAGAAGACGAAATTGGAATCCCAATGCCAATGCTTGCAGTAATTCATGAAGCACAATGTAGAAGCACACATACATAGACGGAAGATGAATTAACTAATTAGGTTGGTTTTTCTCACATTGAGTCCCATGTCTGGCAAAATTAGATCACAGAAGTCTACAATCCTGTGCCCCCACCACTGGAGATAAGCCAAGCACATTATCATATAAAGGCACTGAGAAACTCTGTAGCAAGCAGGTTTCTTGGATTCTCTATGTTTGGCACAACGCTTTGGCTGTCACTTAAGTTGATAAAAATAAAAAGGAATTGAGAAGATAAAAAAAGGCAATATCACAGAAGACCAGGAATAGTACATAAAGTCCAAATTTGCCACATGAGATTAGCACTGAAATGTAAAAAACTGAAGCTATTTCCTCCACCTCTAGTGGAGGTGTCTTTTCCTCCATGTAAATCTGCTATTTTCCTGTTTCTCTGCATAGAGAACTTTTCCTTTTAACTCTGCTCATCCCTCCTTCACATGAGTTTGGAAAAGCAACTACTCTGTCCTAGGATATGCTGCCTTTGGTTTCAATTCACATTTGAGTTTACCTGACTCAGCCTCTCACTGTCCTAATTCCAAATATTCCAGAGAAAGTATAAGCCCAGCATAGGTCAACTGTCTATCCTGGGAGGTAGGGGACACCTGGGGTTTCTAAGGATTGGGGAAAAGATTAATTTTCAAAGATGAAAATCTGAGCAGGGAGGAGAGAATTGGCATATCCATCCACTCTATTTCTCATTACTTCACAGTTCAGGTTTATTTGACAGTAAACATTTCTTTCACATGAATGACACCTATCAACATCCATTAGATATGGTACGTATTAGGAAGCACTAGCATAAACAGGATGGGAACATGCAAGATCAGGTATGGACAAAATTCTTAGAAATTTTAATGAGTCTTGGACTGGGTTAGTATTTGCCTCTAATTTCATATGAAAATGAATGCTACCTTTTTATATAACAGGGGTTGATGTGTGTACAATGGAAACCAATGTAGTAGGGCATTGTATGTCTTCAAAGAGAAAAATTTGTTCAAGTGCATGACTTACCTCTCATTTCACTTGCTTCTTTGCTGAAGAACTTGATGTATAGAAAATGAAAGAAGCAGATGGGAACCTGGAACTAATCTTGTTAAAAATTTGGCAAAGGCCTGATATTGTAATTTGATATTCTCTGGTGAAAGTTGAATATCCAGCTATGATTTATATGTAGATCTCTTGCTTCCTTCTCTAATTGTTTTGTGCCCACCACTTTAAGCACTTCCCTTGTAAGATCATAATCACTGTGATCTAAGGAAAGACTAATCTGAAATACAACCACAAGTATTAAAGAAGGAGTAGCAGGTACCTAGCAAGGAAGAAAGGGTTTCTCTCTTGCTTAACATTAAGCTAGCCTAGATCCTATGCTCTATGCCCAAGCCTGTGCCTGGCTACAATGTGGAAAGAGAGAGAAATAACTGACTTGTTTCCCCCAACATCTGCTTCTAGCATCGTCAAGCATTCATTTCAACAATGGAAGGCAGGGCAAGAGGACATAGCACCTTGACATTGTACTCTGAAGTCAATGTTACCAGGGAAAAGAGTCAGGCAAACATTAAGTTTATGGTCCATCCAAGACACCTGACCTCACTGAATTTCACATTTCTCAAAATAATAATAATAATAATAATAATAATAATAATAATAATACTTATACCAATACTGCCTACCTTGAGCATTGAACTTCAACACATGATGATGGACTTGGCATGACTCATCATACATGGCACTTGACCCAGTGATTGGAAGTTCCAACCGAACAAATTAACTTCTCCCTTTGCATGTGATGTTCTTGTAAAGGGTGAGAAAAGCTGGGATTGTTTTCTCCCTCTCCCATTATGGAGATAACTTGGGTAGAAGAAGTTCCTTCTTCCTTGTAATAGAGGCAGAAATATGAAAACTAGGGTAGACTGTGCCCCATCCTTCTGCTTTAGTCAGTTTTTTCCACTGCTATAACCGAAAGAACTGATGAGAACAATTTTAGAGGAGGAAAAGTTTATTTGGCACTGATGATTTCAGAGGTCTCAGGCCACTGATGGCCAACTCTGTTGATCTATGCCCAAAATAGGGTAGAAGATAGAAGGTGGTGGAGGAGGAAAGCAGTTCAGAACGTGGCAACCAAGAGACAGAGAGAGATCTGCTCATCAGGGACAAAACGTATACCCCAAAGGAACACCCTCAGTGACCTACCTTCTCCAGTCACACCCTACCTGCCTACAGTTACCACCCAGTGAATCCATTTCAAGTGGATTAATGCACTGATTAGTTAAAAGGTTTTCAGAATCTCATTGACCTCTAAACTTTCTCACATTGCCTCACACATGAGGTTTTGGGGGACACCTCATATGTAAACCATAACACCTTGACATTATATGCTACAGGGTCAATCTTAAGAGTAAAAAGAGTTAGGCATAGGTTAAGTTTATGGCCCATCCAAGATACCTGACCTCACTGAATTTAACATTTCTCATAAAAATAGGCATACCATTACTACCTACCTTGAACTTGATGTGAAAGCTTCAAGTGATAAGATGCGTGTCATGTGCCTCATAAATTGTTAAAGCCATGAAAGAACTCAGTAAATGTGAGCAATTATTACTGCTATTATACCATATTTTATAAAGTTAAGTGCTTTACTCTATGGCAATACTTATGCATTCAATAAATTGCATAGTCTTGTTCATTCTAACTATAAAACTATAAAATAACGTGAATGGATAGGTAAATTGAATGGAGAGAATCAATTATTTCATCACTTCACAAAGTGTGTGGACATGTTTTAACAAGAATGATGTCACTTTCAAAGAGATGATTATTTTAACCAAAGATGGAAACACTAAAAATCATTAAGATCATAAAATCATAAGTTTCCATTTGACCTACTTTTTGTCTTTTAAGAAGCTCAAAATATTTATGAGACTTATACTTTACCAAACTCTTATTATTTTTTAGAGATTTTCCTCCCAAAGAACAATGTGTATTTTTAATAAAGTAAAATAGATTCTATTTTGTAATTAACATAAAGGACCATTGGGCCATTAATAAATCTGAGATATGTTAAGGGATCTCAGTGATTTGATTTTTTCCTCTATCTTGAAATATTTTTTAGTTTTAATTATCCTAGGAATTTTTTCATAATTAATTACTCAAAACAGTGCCACAAACGTTACAGAATAATAAGAAAGTAAAAGAATGATGATGTGATTAAAAGAATGAGCTCTCCAAGCTATCCATGACATAAAACCTGTCCCCTGGGAATATGTTATGCTACACCACAAAGGCAATAGGGAATCTTAAGATAATGGAGACAATTCTGCACTATCTGGATGGACCCATCTTATCATATGAGCCCTTAAAAGCAGAGAATCTTCTCTGGCTTAGAGTCAGAGAGATGTAGCAGAAGGAAAAGTTAGAAGATTTGTTTCTTTACTTTTTCATTTAGATTTAGTAATGAATGGTGTCAGTGAGGCTGTCTGGCATTAGGAAAAGTAATCAGGAATTAGTCCCTACTCAGTTTCTCTACTCACTAGCTATATAATCTCACTTACTACTAAAGCATGCAAATTTCACAAATTTCATGTGGGGCGTAATGAAATAAGGGGTTACAAATGCTGTGTAATGTGGAATACAGTTATTAGTTGTACATGGTATTAGTATACATGGTACTAAGAGGTGCCCTCCCTGCTCACTCTTCTCAGACTTACCCATTCTGTTTTTGTTAGTTTCTCCATTGGTTGGCTAAGATTCCTGAAACAACTTACATATGGTATCACTTTTCTTTCATGCTTTTTCTGCTTGTTGGAAATCTTGGCACATTTAATCAGTAAAATCAAAGAAATATACATCTCTTCATTGAGAATCACAGTGACTATTCTATATTGCCTGTTAGGACAGAACCTGTGTCAAGTCAGAATTTCTGATATAAATATGTATAGTTTGGCATTGTTTTTCTAATTAATGATTTGAGCTCATATTTACCTATCATCTGTCACTAGGTAAAAATAAACCAGAAAAACATGAGAAATATGCATGTCCATATTGAGTTTAGAGAATACATACATATACATGTATATATGTACATATAATCTCTATGTATGTATGTACATGTTTTAGTCAGCCTTTTCACTGCTATGACTAAATGACCTGACTGGTACAACTATAGCGGAGGAAAAGTTTGAGGGCTCACGGTTTCAGAGGCCTTAGTCCATAGTAGGCTGGCTTCCTTCCTTTGGGCTCAAGGTGAGGCAGAACATCATGGTGGAAGAAGGTGGCAGAAGGAAGCAGCTTGTATCATCTGGAAATAGAGAGTCTCCACTCTCCAGATACAAATATATACCCTCAAAGGCCAGCCCCAATTCCCACCTCCTCCAGCCACACCCTATCACTTCAATTAATCCCATCAGGGATTAATTCACTGATTGGGTTAATACACTTACAACCTTTCTGCATTGTCTCACAAGTGAGCTTTTGGGGGATACCTGACATCCAAACCATAACAGTGTGTGTGTGTGTGTGTGTGTGTGTGTGTGTTGTATAATTATCCCATTGTTTTCCATTTTCATTCTCTGTTTTTAAGTCTATATTTGTGTGACAGTTTGGGCAATGTTAAAGTGTTTATAACAACTCTGACTATAGAATCAGTTTGGATCTGAGTTTGCAACACAGGCACTGTGCTATCACGAGTAGGGCACTGAAAATTTATAACCTGTTTCTTTATCTGAACAATGTTATGAAGATAAATATGATGATGGACACAGAATACCTAACTTGGGGTACATAAGAAGTAGACTAATATGTCTTATAATTATTAATATCATGTGGCCATTATGTCACAGTGAAAACATCTGTATTTGTATAGTGAAAGAAAAGTAACAGGTTACATTTAGTTTTCTATTGTGAAAGATTGTTATACAGGTTAAAATTACCTGTTTCAAAATTATATGGCACAAAAGGTAAAATTCCAAAATGATTTTTCTTCTTTATCAAGTGTAGTCAATTGAATGAGGAAAGTCATTTTTAAATTAAGCACTATGAATAAAGAATACAGAAGAACTTGAGAATCCAGATTGACAGTGTGTGCCCATGGAGAATTCTTTCTGGGACATCTTAGAATTATCACTTGATCTCTCAGAGCAAATTTCTCCATATGTTTTTGAATTTATGTGTACTAGGTTGTAAATCTAACAAAAGTAGGTATTAAACAGAAGGCCTACTTATAATGATAAGAGGGCTGAAGTTTTATAGAAATTTAAATTATCAAACATTCTGAGAAAAAGTCAGATAGAATTGGGAATTTTGAAGGTTTTAATATTTTAAGGTTAAAAAAGAAACATTTTTAACTCAATGGTATGTTCAACACTGTCCCCCAAAAGAAGTGAAAATTTAGCAGATGTGTTACTGGTGACCTGAGGTATTTGAAAACAGTTGAAGTTTGTCAAGACCAAATGAATATACTTCATGCCTTCCCCCAAGGACAACTTTTTCTGTCAATGGGACGTGTAGGTAGAAAGAACTCTTCCATTCCTCAAATTTAAATCACTGAAACTTTGCAAGAGGAGTGCGCTCTCTCTCTCCTCTTTTTAATCAGACCTAGACCAACTTCCCACTTCATAAGTGAAAACCTTGTGTGACTTTTACAACATTAAAAATCCAACACAGATATTTCCAGAGTCATCAAATTTTCAGGGAAAAACTCTTCTAGTGAGGTGATGGTATTATTTTCAAAAGGTTCTCCTATTCATAATGTATGTTCTTTCTTTACCCATACATACATTTTACCAAAAATTCATTCAATTTATTTATCTAATTAGTGTCAAAGTATCTATTTATCTCAGTCTAATCAATCAGAAATGCTGTCTACTATATAAAATTATTTTGATCAACTGTCAATTACTGACTGTTTTGGACTGACAGTGCTAAGAGATTTGCCCCAGGTTGATTCTCCTCCATTTTTAAAAATAAAAGATTAAAAGTTTTCACATCTGTTTCATGGATTTATTTTAAAATTGGCAGATCAGAAATTCAGTTAAATTCAGTTAAACTTTGTAGATAAAATTAATTCACTTAACAAGTACTTTGCATTTCCTTTTGAAACCTTTTAATTTGAAATAATTTTAAACTTACAGAGAGTTAGGATGACAGTATATAAAGTTCCTGTTTACTCTTCACTTATCTTCCCCAAATGACATCACACATGATCATGGTAAATTCATCAAACTAGAAAATTGCACCAGTAGTATTTTACCAGTTTTTGCATAATATCCTTTTCTGATCTAGGGTCTCACATTGCATTTGGTTATCATATCTTACTGGTCTTTTCTAAGACAGTTCTTCCGTCTTTCCTTGTCTTTCATAAATGGTCACAATTTGGGCTTATCTGATGCTTTCTTTTGGTTAGATTAATGTCACCCTGTTTTTCTTTTCTGTTTTTCTTTTGCTTTTTATTTTGATTTTTCATGGCAATGACAAAAGTGCTGTGAACTTTTTAGTATATCATATCAAGGAATACATCATGTCTTACTACATCTTGTTCACTGGGTTGATGTAGTATTTGATGAGTTTCTCCACTATAGTGTAACTGTTTTCCCCTTTATAATTAATCAATACTTTCGGAGAGATAGTGACACTATGCAAATATCTAGTTTCTTTATTCCACTGGTTTTGACATGTATTAGTGCATCTCACCTATAATAATCCCACTGTTGTGTTTGCTTAGTGGTAATTTTGTATTTTTTTCACTCCTTCCATATATACTAACTGGAATTCTCCTGTAAGGAAAAGCTATCTCTATTTTCTTATTCAATCATTTACACTTATCAGTATTAACTGAAATGTGTATGTGTGTATGTGTATAGGCCTACTATTATTATTAACTTTCTTTTTTTCCCTTTTTAATTTTTTAAATTTGTTCTAATTAGTTGAAATTATGGCATTTGCTGGTAAATGAATGGAGTTGGAGAATATCATACTAAGTGAAATAATCCAATCCCAGAAAACCAAAGGTGGAATTTTTTCTCTGATATGCAGATGCTAATTCACAATAAGGGGAGGGCACTAGGTAAGAACAGAGTTACTTTATATTAGGTAGAGGGAAGTGAAGGGAGAGGAAGGGGTGTGAGGTTAGGAAGGTTAGTAGAGTAAAACAGACATTATTACCTCATGTACATATATGACTTGCATGACTGGTGTGATCCTACAACATGTATAATTATTCACTTTTGTCATCATATTCTCTCACCTTTGGTCATTGGGAGCTCTTTCAAGTTGACTCCTCTATCCTTAAATGTGCTGCCATAGTGTTTTGAGCACTTCCTTATTTTCTGGAACTACAAGGTCTTTAAAGTATGTCTTGTATTTTTGCTGTCCTAGACTTGTAATTACATACTTTCTGAGGAGCCCTGGTTCCTTCTGCTGGAGAACAGTATTAAGAACCAAGATATAAGGCTGATATATAACTCAGTAGTGGTAGAGCATGTGTTGAGTTTGCATATGACCCCAGGTTCAATCCCCAGCATCCCTAAAAAGAGGAACCAAGATACTGGTGCTATGACTGAGCACTTATTAAGTGCTAGGCTCTGTTCTAGGAGTTTCATAAATCATAGTGAACAAACATATTTGTGCCATCTGGAGCTTGCATTTGAGTATGAGAGCATAAGTACTGTCTCTACCCAAAGAAGGTGCTATGTGCTAAGTGTAAGAGTGAGAAGAAAGGAAAGAGAAGCTCTGGGTATTGATATAAGTCAGAATGCAATATTAAATGGAGAAGTAAGAATGGGCCTTATTGAAAAGATGATATGTACGCAAATACTAGAGGGGTTAAACAATTTTTTGTCAACTCAGGCTACTATAACAAAATAAGGTGGCTTAAATAACAGATATTTATTTCTTCTCATTCTGGAATTTGGGGTCCAAGATCATGGTGCTAGGCAAGATAGCTCTTAGTAAGGGCACTCTTCATGGCTTGCTGTGTGTTCACAAGGTCTTTCCTCAATATGGATGTGGCAGGGGGCCAAGGGCACAGACATCTTTCACCTTTTACAAGAGCACTAATCCCACACTATATTAGTTCTATCTTGGGCAAAGGCTTTAACATATAAATTTTGGGGAACACAAACACTCAGTCTGCAACAGAAATCGACTGCCAAATATCTGGATAAAGCACATTCAATAAAGGAAAAGTCTGTATGTGTGAGAAAGACTATGTACTTCAGCTGCCCCAAGAAGCCTGGAGAGAAAGGAGCAGGAAGTGAGGCCCAAGAGGTAAGAAGGAGAAGCAGAACCACTTAAGGCCAAATAAATTAGGGCCCTAAAGGTCATCATCAACCTAGAGCTTTCGAGCAGAGATGAGGTCAGATGTGATGTTGGTTTTTTCCATTATAACATTGATTGCTGTGTGGAGAATGGCCTGTATAGTAGTGAGGGCAGACATTGGTGGACTAGTCTGACTGTGGAAGCCACCCAGGTAAAAGATGAGGGTAGTTCAGTTTGGGGGGTAGCAAATGAGGTCATCATAGTAGCTGGATAACTTGTGTGTCTTGATGTAGAGGCGATGGAGTTTTCTGTTGGATTAGCTGTGAGATATGTGAAAAAGAAAATAGGGTTTTGAGTTGAATAACTAGAAAATTAGAGTAGTCATTTTCTGAAATGAGGAGGACTTATTTATAGCAGGTTTTGAGAAAAGGATCAGAGATTTCATTTCTTTACTTCTTACCAGTGTTTAGCTCAACATATTGTTCTCATGATTAAATACATGAAAGGTACATGACAGGATCTGACATACAGTAATAGTTAAATAAATTGTTATAGGGGTTACTATATGCATTGGCAATGTGTTAATCAACACCATCAAAATCATCATTTCTGAGATGTCCCAGAGTGTACAGAGGGAAAAGAGGTTGATGAAAAAGGACTGAAGGTTTTTGCAAAGTAGAGAGCATATTAATTATCCAATTTTGCAAATAAGGCAATTTTGTACTAAAGTAGTGCAAAATCTTTGATGATTCTTCAGTTTCTCTGCTTCCTTAGCATAGAATTTAAGAGAAAATAAATGTTTATGTGCTAAAGTCACTGATATTGGGATAGTTTATTATAAGAGCATAACCCATTCTAACCAATGATGTAAGCCATTTTAGAAGGCAATGCTGTGCTGATCTCTAGTTGAGAACACTCTCCACTATTCCATGTGATATATGATTATGCAGCTTAAAATATCCCTTAATAAATTATGATAAGAGTGAATGAGATGATGTCTCTAAAGAAATGCAGGAGCTTGGAAGAATGGTGATTATCATTATGGGGTGAGGAATCAGTCTGTTGCAACAACCAATTCCTGTTTCCTTCCAGGAGTTAAGAGTTTGACATGATGTGAAAATAAAGAAAAACCTTCGGGGCACTTACCTAGGCTCCAGGTGCACAGCACCCTGAAAAAACAGCCTCACCTTTTCTTCCAGAGTCACATGACCTTGAATAGGCACATTTTCTAAGATGAATTGCTAGATATTAGAAGTCTCCATTTCTTTTTTAGTTTTATTGCATCGATATTATGCACCTAAATAGTTTAAAATACGTGTACAAAGTTTATTATTAAAAAAATACTGTGAACACTTCCCCAATATCCTATTCCACAGAGGATTTGACATATTAAGTGTTTCTTTTGGTTTTTATTTTTGTTACCTCTGTATATAGTATGCTTATATTGCCACTTCTCAACTTCTCTGTGTTTGACCTTATGTATGGGAAGAGATTTTAACTGTCTCCTGTTTGTCAGTACTCATGTGCACACGCACACCCTCACACTCTCACACACCCCATTTCCTTATCTCCAATCTGCTCCATACAATTATGTTCAAATCAAGATTTATTATTTACATTATTGCCTTATGTAAATGCAATAGCCTAGCATAGATTTACTTATTCATTCTTTTTCATTTTTTGCATGTATTGTTATCCCCAAAGTCAATTGCCTTGTTTTCATTTGCTTACTTGGTTTCCTGTGAAAATTGTCAGCACTTGGCCCCACTGTCCCACAAATGTCTAAATCTCACTAAAACACATCTGTTTCACATTCTTAAAGAAAGTTCCTCGAGAGACTTCAGGCCTGCTTTGGTGTTCAGTGGGCCTCCCAGCAGCCATCTTGTACCCTCAGTACTTTCTCCAGGATGTCCTATGGCTCTTTCCTGGTTGGGATCCCCTGTGTCCTGGATGCTTGGACCTCTTTGTTGAGTTACCCTCTTATTTTGTTACAGCTCCTTCAGGTAGCTTCCTGAGAAAATGTAGAAGGGAAGCACGATTTTTTTTTTCAACCCTCATATGTAACACATAATTTTTCTAGGTTTAAGGTTAGAATACATTTTTTTTCAGAACTTTAAAAGTTTTTCTTTATTGTTGGCAGCTTTCAGTTTTGCTACCGTGAAATACGAAGACATTTTTATTCTTCATCTTTTGTACCTGAATTTTTTTCTCTGAAAGCTTCAGATATAGTTGTTCCCAGAACTGTGATATTTTACAATCTTAGGCTTGATCTGATGTTTTTAAAAAAATATACTGTGCTGAGTGCTTTATCCATCTTTTGAATTTGAAATTTGTGTCCTTCAATTTTGAGACACTTCCTTAAAAACTTAAAATAATGATTTTTCTACTCTCAATATTTTTGCTCTTTCTGAAATTGTTTTCAAGTATTAGATCTCCTAAATGGACCCTTTATTTTTCTTACCATGTATTTGACTTTATTTTTTTATATTTGGAAAATTTCCTAATCTTATTGTCTGTGATGTTCACTGAATTTCCTTACTTTGATCATCCAACATGTTTACTGAATTTTACACATATCTTAATTTTAACTCACAAGAACTCTTTCTTGACTTTTTTTCAAGGCTTTGTTTTTAAAGAGAAGTTTTAGGTTAATGTCAGAATAGAGAATAAGGTACAGAAATTTCCCCTGTGACCCTACCCTACACATGCATAATCCCATTATCCACATTGACCAGAGCAGGATACTTGTTACAGTCATGGAAAGTCCATAGTTTACATTAGCATGCACATTTGGTGGTGTGCATTCTAAGGGTTTGGGCCAATGTATATTGGCATGTATAGTAATATTCAGAATATTTTCACTGCCTTAAAACACCTCTGTGTTGTACTTATTCATCATTTGCTCCTTACTAATCTTAGGCAATTTTTCACATTTTCTCTCTATAATTTTGCCTTTTCCAAAATGTTATATAAATGGAGTCATGCAGAATATAACCATTTCAGATTGGCTACTTTTACTTAGTAATATGCATTTATCCTGATTGTCTGGTTATACCAAAGAGTGTTTTGATTTTATCCATTCACCTACTGAAGGACATCTTGGTTTTTTCCATGTTTGGGCAATTATGAATAAAGCTGCAATAAACATGCATGTGCAGGTTTATAGCAGACCTGGACATACATTTTTAGCTTCTTTGAGAACATATCAAGGAGTGTGATTACAAGATGATGTTGTAAGGGAGTGTTTAGTTTTTTAAGAAACTTCAACACTGTCTCCCAAATAGGCCATATTGTTTTGCATTCCCACTGAAATTTCCCTTTTCTTTTTATTTTTTTTCCTCCATTGTTTGAAATGCTAGGAATATAACTGAGGGCCTTGTACATGCTAGGCTCTCTGCCAGTGAGATATATTTCCACTCCCAATTTCCCTGCTTTTTTTTATAATATTTGTAAAAACAACTTCCTGTTTTCACTTCACAGACACAATATCTTCCCTTTTCTTACTAAAGATACTATAATGCTATAGTTTAAAGGACCATAATAGTAATTTTGTGATTATTAAGATTTTATTTCTCTGAATGATTTCTTTTCAAATCTTTTCTTTTTTCTACTGGTAGGTTTTGATCCTTCTCCTTGATAAAAGCAAATTCCCTCAGGTATCTGATCATTCTTGCTGTTTGTTCATATTTTATGATAGGTCCCCAAGATCTGTTCATGAAAAGTCCAATGGTGGGCTTTGCAAGGTTCAAATGGAAGGGATGGCTTGATTGTTGTGGGTTTTTCATCTCAGTCTCTTTGGAATCCCTACAGATGTCAGATACCCATTTTTGGTTATCTATTGGGGAAGAGGGCTGGAGGATGCAACATTTATCATATACATTTTTAGGTAACGTTCCTGTGTTTAGAACTATGACCCTCTCCTGGCCTCAGCTGTTCCAGGTGCCCCATGTCAATCAGTTCTTATTGTTACTCTCACGAGAGAATATACCGTTGAACTTCTACTGGTTCACTTAGCTGTTTCACATGTCTTATGGAGGAAGGAAGGATATCTGGTAGTGTAAGATTTTTAAATGTTCTTTGTACCAATATATAGTGAACTTTTATTTCCAAAGTCATCAAGATGCTTCTAAGTTCCTGAGATTTTGGCAATTCTGAGCTGACATAAAATTCAGTTTTCTGAGTTTCTTAAAACAGTTTTCAGTTTTTCTTTGGGAGTTTTATTAACATTATTTCCCTTTCCTTTGTCCTAATACCTGCCTGAATTATTTTAAGATCAATTTTTTTTATCTTAGTAAACTTTTGTGAAAAAATTAAATAGGCATGTCTGTTCAGTCACAGTTTGCCAAAAGGAAGCAATACCTTAAAGTTTTAACAGTTATCTTAAAGTTGAGTGATGTGATAGGTCTCAATTGAGAATATTTTTCTTTCTTTCTTTCTTTCTAAGTTTTCTCTTTTTAGATATACATGACAGTAGAGTGTATTTTGACATATTATAATACATGAAGTATAATGTATTCTACTTAGGATCCATTCTTGTGGTTGCACACACTGAGGAGTTTCACTGATCCTGTATTCATATATGAACATAAGAAAGTATGTTGGATTCATTCTACTGCCTTTCCCACTCTTGTTCCACCCTGCTTCCCCTTTCTCTACTTCAATGAACTTTAATCCCCAATACACAACTTGTTGTGTGTCAGCATCCACATATCAGAAAGGACATTCAGCCTTTGTTTTTTGGGATTGACTTATTTCACTTAGCATGATAGTTCCCCATTCCATTCATTTACTGGCAAATACCCTAATTTCATTCTTATTTATAGCTGAAGTAATATTCCAGTGTGCATGCATACCACATTTTCTTTATCCATTCATCAATTGAAGGACATCTAGGTTGGTTCCACAATCTGGCTATTGTGAATTGAGCTGCTATGAACATTGATGTGGCTGTGTCACTATAGTATACTGATTTTAAGTTCTTTGGGTATATACCAAGGAGTGGAATAACTGCATTAAATGGTGGTTTCATTCTTAGTTTCCTGAGGAATCTCCATACTGCTTATCATAGTGTTTGCACTAATTTGTCATCCTACCACCAATGTATGAGTGTACCTTTTTCCCCAATCCTCACCAACATTTATTGTTACTTGTATTCTCGATAATCGCAATTCTGATGGGAGTGAGATGAAGTCTCAATGTCTTTTTAATTTGCATTTCTCTGTTATAGATGTTGAACATATTCTCATATATTTTTTGGCCATTCATATTTCTTCTTCTTTGAAGAGCCTGTTCAGAACTGTTCCTTTGACTTTTTTCTTATTTTCACTGGTCCACATTTACTATTTCTTATTATGGCAATGTGAAGAAAATTTTAACATTGCAATGCAAACTAAAATAAATTACCTTTTGCTATTCCAGCATCCCATCTGGGATGTCATGTTATATTTAGTGGTCATATCTCCTTAGCATTCTGTGGAATGACGACTTTCCTTGCTTTCAATGTCTTTGAAAGTTTTGAGGAACATCTGGTGGTCATTTTGTAGAATATGCCTCAGTTTGAGTTTATGGGCAATTTTCTCATGGCAAGATGACATTATGCCTTTCAGAGGAAGATCAAAGAGGTAAAGTGCCATTTCATCGTATCACACCAGGACTAGAAGCAATTAGCAGGGCTTATATTAACCTTGATATTTTCCAGGTTTTTCTGTGGTACAGTTACCTTCTCATTTCCTCTCTTTTTTGCAGGTCACTAAGGGCTGTCTATACTAGCAGGTCACTATGTGCTGTAGAGGTCAGCCCCAGCATGTTGATGGGGAAAAAAACTGCATACATTATTCAGAATTCTCTGCATAAGAGATTTGTTTCCTTCTCCTTTTCATTTACTTATTCAAAGATTTGTTTATGTCTCTTTGAGTTCACAGATATTTGATTTATTCTTTAGATTATAATCCGATACCACATTACTTATTTGGTGTCAAATCAACTTTGGCTGTTGGAAGTCTTTTCAATTAATTTTCAAGTCCATTTGACATGCTCAGATTGTTTTGTTTTTAAGCATTTTTTGTTTTCTAGCACTCCAAATTCTCCAGGCTTATCTGGTCTGTTCTTGCTTTGAGCCTAGAATGATTCCTGACTCCTTTTTGTGGAGAATGGTACAAAAAACAAATCGGGGTACCTGTGTGCTCAATCCACTGCAACATCACTGCTTCTAGACCTTCAGTGAACTCAGCTAGGAAATGTGTGCCTGCATACTAAACACACACACACACACACACACACACACACACACACACACACACTTCTATGTATAAGCATCTGAATCTGTTTTAAGGTAAACATGACTTTGTATTAATGTCACAAACTAATCCAGTATCACGTGGCTCATCCTTTCTCTCTTGCATATCTGTAACTTCAGCCTTTCCAGCAGGGAAAAACCCGATTCCCACCAGCCTCCATTCATTTACTTTTCCTTCTTTCCTTCTAGTCACAGAATATATGTGTTTAAGGCAGTTTCAATACCAAGTACATACCGAGTATTACAATTTATTGCACTGTTCCTTTTGTTTTTAGTCTTGTGATTATCAGTCATTTCCAAAGTTTTTTGCTCTCTTCAGTAAGGCTGTGACATGAATGAATGGTATTATTAAATTATTTTTCAGAGTTTGCATTTAATGTAGGGCCTCCAAGTCATCCCAAATTTAAAAAAAATTATACATTAAGGTTAATTTTTTGTACTATAAAGTTCTAAAGGCTTTGACAAATGCATCCCATTGGGTACTCACCACTACATTATTGTGTTAGATAGTTCCACTTATAAAAATCTCCTGTACTTCACAGGGTCAGCACTCTGCCCTCCCTAAATCCCTAGGAAACTTTGAAATGTTTTCTGTTTCTAGAGTTTTGCCTTTTCTGGAATGTCATATGAATGCACCATGCAGTATGTAACCATTTCAAATTTGCCTTCCTTCTCTTAACAGTACAAATTAAATACCTATCATATTGTATGGTTTAGCAGCTCATTCCTTTTTATTAATGAATAGCATTTCATAAGTTTATTCATTCATCTGTTGACAGACATCTTCTTGGTTGCATTCAATTTTTTAGATTATGAATAGAGTTGCTATAAATATTCGAGTTTACTATTTTTGTGTCAACATAAATTCTTAAATCAATTGTGAGAATACGTGTAAATGTTAGGTTATAGGGTCAGAGTATGCTTAGCTTTGGAATAAAGTACCAAATTGTTTAAAGTAGCTATATCGTTTTGTAATATTACATATTATATTACATGTATCAGTAATATGTGATAGCTCCTATTATTCAAAGTCCTTGATCAGACATTGTTCTTTTTAAAATTAACCATTCTATGACAATTATCAAGAATACAAGTAACAATAAATGTTGTCAAGGATGTGAAGAAAAATGTATACACATACATTGCTGGTGGGACTGCAAATTGGTGTGACCACTCTGGAAAGCAGTATGGTGATTCTTCAGAAAACTTGGGATGGAGCCACCACTTGACCTAGCTATCCCACTCCTCGGCCTATACCCAAAGGACTTAAAATCAGCATACCACAGTGATGCAGCCACATCATTATTTATAGCAGCTCAATTCATGATATATAAACTATGGAACCAACCTACATGCACTTCAACAGATGAATGGATAAAGAAAATGTGGTATATATACACACTGGAATATTACTCACCTATAAAGAATAATGAAATTATGGCATTTGCCAGTAAATGGGTGGAACAGGAGACTATCATGCTAAGTGAAATGTCAATACTCAAAACCCAAAAGTCCAATGTTTTCTCTGATATGTAGAGGCTTACTCACAATAAGGGAGGAGGTAGGGAAAAATAGAAGTACTTTAGATTACACGAAGGGGAATGAAGGGAAGGAAGTGGGAATGGGAATAGGAAAGATAGCAGAATGAACTGGACATAACTTCCTTATGTGTATATATGATTACATGACCAATGTAATTCTACCTCATGTTCAACCAGAAGAATGATAAATTATACTCCATATATATATATATATATATATATAACATGCCAAAATACATTCTACTGTCATGTATAACTAATAATTACAATTAAAAAATAAATTAATAAAAAAATAAAAACTTAAACTTTAGGTTAAAAAAAAGTGGAGTCTGCCCAACCCTCACACCGAGGTCGGACGCCATTACTGAGCCTGCCTGCCTGCCCCCCTACTGCTGAGGGACACTGCACTTGCCTCTGCTGACTCAGCACACCCTCACTGGGGTTCCTAAGCTTCTTTGGAGGCTGGTGCAGGCATTTTGAATTATTCCTCAGGGCGTGGCCATTATCATCGGAAGGGCAGCCCCCTTCCTGAGACACCTATAGCAGACCGGAGGCCCTTTGACAGACTCAGGAGTCAAGAAGAGGAGGTATTGAGAGACTCGGGACCAACTCAGAGCTGCCAGGCAAGTCTCTCCCACTGGTCAAGATTCCCCCAACAGGGCGGTAGTCCCGGAATGCAGGGAACTTCATGGAGTAGAGTGGCTCAGTAAGACACCCTTGCTGGAGCTGTGAACCTGCAAAACCAGGAGTATGGTAGAGGATGACCACTCAACGAGAGGCTTCCGCACAGAGTGAGGGTCCCAGGCACGGGTGGCAAGACTAGACCACAGGCAGCTTCTCAGAGGAGGGCTGCTCAGTGAGAGACTTCGGAGCAGGCAAGGCTCCTTGGCCCAGATGATAGGTCTGGTTCCCAGGGAATGTCACAGAGGAGGGCCACTCAGAGAGAGAGTCCCTTGCAGGGCCAGGCTCCCTGGCCCAGGAAATACATCGCAGGAGAAGGTCACAGAGGAGGGCTGCCCTGCGAGACTTCCCCACCGGGTGAGTCTTCCCTGCTGGGTAAGGTTTCCCCACCAGGGTAGTAGAACGAGAGACACAAGCCCAGACCAGCCAAGCCCAACCTTCAGTCTAGTCCCCCTTTGACCTTTGGTTAACAAGTGGAGGCGCCTCTGCCCACTAGCAGGGAATACACCCCACCGAAGACCACCACCCCTAGAGGGGCAGCTTCCTAGTGTAGCACTGCATTATCAAGTTCCTCCAAGACTTCAGGCTACTGAAGGCTAGGTGACAAGTTATTGGAAATCTACAGAGAAAATATTAGTCAATAGAGGAAATCTGCAATATCCCAGAGTTTCACTACTAGAGGGGAAGATGCCTGACTAATAGGAGAAAGAAAACAAGGGAAGAAAATATCCCAAAAAAACCTAGATGCTACATCAATAAAATCCAATGACAGCATGGCAGAAGAAATGTCAGAAAGGGAGTTCAGAATGTACATAATTAAAATGATCAGAGAAGCAAACAATGAGATGAAAGAGCAAATACAGGCTTTGAATGATCACACCAGTCAACAGATAAAAGAGCAAATGTTGGAAGCAAAAGATCATTTAAATAAAGAGTTAGAGATACTGAAAACAAACAAACAAACAAACAAACAGAAATTCTTGAAATGAAGGAAACAATAAACCAAATTAAGAACTCCATAGAAAGCATAACTAATAGGATAGAACACCTGGAAGACAGAACCTCAGACATTGAAGACAAAATATTTAATCTTGAAAACAAAGTTGACCAAACAGAGAAGTTGGTAAGAAATCATGAAAAGAATCTACAAGAATTATGGAATATCATGAAAAGGACAAATTTAAGAATTATTGGGATTGAGGAAGGCACAGATATACAAACCAAAGGAATGAACAATCTATTCAATGAAATAATATCAGAAAATTTCCCAAATCGGAACAATGAAATGGAAAATCAAGTACAAGAGGCTTATAGGACTCCAAATATGCAAAATTACAACAGAACCACACCAAGGCACATTATACTGAAAATACCTAACATACAAAATAAAGACAGAATTTTAAAGGCTAAGAGAGAAAAAAAATCAAATTACATTCAGGGGGAAACCAATATAGATATCAAGAGATTTTCCAACCCAGACCTTAAAAGCTAGAAGGGCCTGGAACTACATTTTTCAGGCTCCGAAAGAAAACGGATGCCAAACAAGAATCTTATAACCAGCAAAACTTACCTTCAGATTTGACAACAAAACGAAATCCTTCCATGATAAACCAAAAGCTAAAAGAATTTACAAAAAGAAAGCCAGCACTGCAGAATATTCTCAGCAAAATATTCCATGAGGAAGAGATGAAATACAATGATGTAAATCAGCAAAGAGAGGAACTATCCTAAAGGAATAACCAAATAAAGGAGAAACCAAGTCATGTCAAAAAAACAAAAATGAGCCAAATGACTAGGAATACAAATCATATCTCAATAATAACCCTGAATGTTAATGGCCTGAACTCATCAATCAAAAGACATAGACTGGGAGATCCAAGATGGTGGACTAGAGGGAGGCTGCGTTCCTTGTCACTCTGTAAGTCAGGTTTCAAGCAGAGGATATCTGTTTCTTGGTGAGGCAGTTTTTACTCCTTATCGATCCCCTGCTGTTTACCTCATTTGTCTGCTGTGATCACCTACAATCTGCCAGCATATAGATGCCTTTTTTGAGTGCAGATTACACACTGTCCGGCACCTATCATCCGCCATTTGCCTGCCTCTCTCCTGTCCATCACCTGCCTTACACCTATCCATCACCCAACACATGAGGTTCACCTCTCAATCGTCCGACAATAGTCAGCAAACTGATCGCCTACCATGAGTGGAGAACCAGCTGCCTGCTGTTGCCTGGAAGTTCACTGTTACAGTACCTGCAGGTTTGATTACACGTGGCTGCTGCCATTTTGAGACAACAGCCAGGCCCCATAGGACCCCTGGCCAGACTGACTGAGCCCTATCTCCAGGATCCCTCAGCCAGACCGATCATTCCCTGCCTCTGGGGACCTCACATCAACTGACTGCCCCTTGCTGCCAGGACCCCCAGACCAACTGACTGTGCCCTATCACCGGGACCCCAGACCGACTGATTGCACCCAGCCTCCAGGATCCTGCAACCACACCAAATGCACCCGACCTCCAGGACCTCCAGTTGACCACATCTGCACCCTGAGCTGCAGCTCCCCATTTGTCAACACATTTGGAAGCCAGAGCAGCCATCTTGGATAATCCTGGAAGCTGTAGCTCCAATCTTTAGGTGGGACAAATCCCATCCTGAGATACCTGCTGGAGACTTGAAGCTCATTTTCAGGTACCTCTCATGCATCAGGCTACTGAAGACTGGGAGGTTTCATTACTATATGACTGTTATACTGTAGATTTTCTTTTTTCTCCTTATTGAAAAAGTTTAAGCTTTTATTTCTTTACTTTTCTTGCTCTCTTTTCCTATTGTTTACCTGTTCCCTCAGAGTCTCTTTCTCCCTTTTTTGCACGCTAACATCCAATTTCTTTTGATTACACTCTTGCCCTTTCTATTATCTAAAACTTCTGTATATTCTTTTCTCATCCCATTAACAGCTACATTCTACATCCCTCTGCATCCTCTTTGTCCTCCATTAGAAACTGCAGACCTTATTGCAAATCTGTTTGTTCTACTGAAGATAATATTCGAACTCATTCTGTTTATTATGACAATTTTGTTATTGTCCTCATAGGAGCTATTTGTTCTAGGATTGCATAGTATCTGAATTGGGCACTGCTAATATTGATCTCCCCTTAAAGAAAAGGTTTTGGAAGCCTATAGGGGGAAATTTGCAATACCCCAGACCTGCACTGCTAGAGGGGAAGATATATGAACAACATGAAAAAACAAGGGAAGAAAATGACCCAAACAAATCTAGATTCTATATTAATAGAATCCAATGACACTATGTTAGAAGAAATGTCAGAAAATGACTTCAAATTATACATGATTAAGATGATTTGTGAAGCAAAGGATGAGATAATAGAGCAAATGCAGGCAATGAATGATAATACCAATGAGCTGAAAGAGCAACTGCAGGAACCAAAAGACCATTTCAACAAAGAAATAGAGATTCAAAAAAAAAAAAAAAAAAAAAACCCACCAAATGGAAATCCTTGAAATGAAGGAAACTATAAACCAAATAAAAAACTCAATGGAAAGCATCACCAAAAGACTAGACCACTTGGAAGACAGAACCTCAGACAATGAAGACAAAATATTTAATCTTGAAGATAAAGTTACCCAAACAGAGAAGATGGTAAGAAATCATGAACAGAATCTCCAAGAACTATGGGACATCATGAAAAGACCAAATTTAAGAATTATTGGGATTGAGGAAGGCACAGAGATACAAACCAAAGGAATGAACAACCTATTCAATGAAATAATATCAGAAAATTTCCCAAACCTGAAGAATGGAATGGAAAATCAAGTACAAGAGGCTTACAGATCACCAAATGCACAAAATCACAACAGATCCACACAAAGGCACATTATAATGAAAATGTCTAACATTCAAAATAAAGATAGGATTTTGAAGGCCACGAGAGAAAAGCATCAGATTACATATAGGGGGAGACCAATATGGATAGCAGCAGACTTCTCAACCCAGACTCTAAAAGCTAGAAGGGCCTGGAACAACACATTTCAAGCTCTGAAAGAACATGGTGGCCAACCAAGAATCCTATACCCAGCAAAACTAACCTTCAGATTTGAAGATGAAATAAATTCTTCCATGATAAACAAAAGTTAAAGAATTTACAAATAGAAAGCCTGCGCTACAGAATGTTCTCAACAAAATATTCCATGAGGAGGAAATGAAAAACAACAATGGAGGTCAGCAAAGGGAGGGACTACCTTAGAGAAAAATCACACAAAGGAGAAACCAAGCCAAATTAAAAACCAAAAATAAGCCCAAATGACTGGGAATACAAATCATATCTCAATAATAACCCTGAATGCTAATGGCCTAAACTCATCAATCAAAAGACATAGACTGGCAGAATGGATTAAAAAGAAAGACCCAACAATATGCTGCCTGCAAGAAACTCATCTCATAGAAAAAGACATCCACAGACTAAAGGTGAAAAGATGGAATAAAACCTACCACGCACATGGACTCAGTAAAAAAGTAGGGGTTTCCATCCTTATATCAGATAAAGTGGACTTCAAGCCAAAGTTAGTCAGAAGGGATAAAGATGGACATTTCATACTGTTTAAGGGAACCATAAATCAGGAAGACATAACAATAGTAAATATTTATGCCCCAAACAATGGTGCATCCCTGTACATAAAACAAATCCTTCTCAATTTCAGGAATCAAATAGACCACAACACAATAATTCTGGGAGACTTTAGTGCACCGCTGTCAACACTGGATACATCTTCCAAACAAAAACCAACCAAAGAAACCATAGAACTCAATAACAATCAATAATCTAGACTTAATAGACATATAGAGAATATTCCATCCATCAACAAGCAGATTCACTTTCTTCTCAGCAGCACATGGAACCTTCTTGAAAATAGACCATATGTTATGCCACAAAGCAGCCCTTAGGAAATGCAAAAAAATAGAGATACTGCCTTGTGTTCTATCAGATCATAATGGACTGAGAGTAGAAATCAATGACAAAATAAAAAAGAGAAATTACTCCAACACCTGGAGACTAAATAATATGCTATTGAATGAAACATGGATAACAAAAAACATCAGGGAGGAGATAAAAAAATTCTTAAAGGTCAATGAGAATGTCGATACAACATATCAAAATCTCTGGGACACTATGAAAGTGGTACTAAGATGAAAATTCATTGCATGGAGCACATTCCAGAAAAGAATAAAAAGTCAACAACTAAATGACCTAACATTACAGCTCAAAGTCCTAGAAAAAGAAGAATAGAATAACAGCAAAAGTAGTAGAAGACAGGAAATAACTAAAATCAGAGCTGAAATCAATGCAATTGAAACAAAAGAAACTATTCAAAAAATTGACAAAACAAAAAGTTGGTTCTCTGAAAAGTAAACAAAATAGACAAACCCTTAGCCACACTAACAAAGAGAAGGAGGGAGAAAAGTCAAATCACTAAGATGCATGATGAAAAAGGAAATATCATGACAGACACCACTGAGAAACATAACATAATGAAAAGCTACTTCAAAAATCTGTATTTCAACAAAATAGAAAATACCAAAGACATTGACAAATTTCTAGAGACATATGCTCCTCCCAAACTGAACCAGGAGGACATACACAATTTAAACAGATCAATATCAAGCAATGAAATAGAAGAAGCCATTGAAAACCTACCATCCAAGAAAAGCCCAGGACCAGATGGATTCTTAGCTGAGTTCTACAAGACCTTCAAAGAAGGACACATTCCACTACTTCTCAAAGTATTCCAGGAAATAGAAAAGGAGGGTACCCTATAAAACTCATTCTATGAAGCTAATATCACCCTCATACTCAAACCAGGAAAAGACACATCAAGGAAAGAAAATTTTAGAGCAATATCCTTGATGAATATAGATGCTAAGATCCTTAACAAAATATTGGCAAACCGTATCCAAAAACATATTAAGAAAATTGTGCACCACAATCAAGTGGGGTTCATCCCTGGAATGCAAGGATGGTTTAACATCCATAAATCAATAAACATAATCCATCATGTCAATAGACTTAAGGATAAGAATCATATGGTTATTCCAATTGATGCAGAAAAAGCGTTTGACAATATACAACACCCCTTCATGCTGAAAACACTAGAAAAATAGGGATAGTAGAAACATACCTGAACATTGTAAAGGCTATTTATGCTAAGCCCATGGCCAACATCATACTTAATGGGGGAAAAAAAGAAACCATTCCTTTTAAAAACAGGAACAAGACAGGGATGTCCTCTTTCACCACTTCTATTCAACATTGTCCTTGAAACTCTAGCCAGAGCAATTAGGCAGACTAAAGAAATTAAAGGGATACAAATAGGAAGAGAGGAACTTAAGCTGTCACTATTTGCTGATGACATGATTCTATATTTAGAGGATCCAAAACACAATTCCAGACAACTTCTAGACCTCATCAATGAATTCAGCAAAGTATCAGGCTATAAAATCAACATGCATAAATCTAAAGCATTTTTATACGCAAGCGATGAAACAATTGAAAGGGAAATGAGGAAAACAACTCCAATTGCAATAGCCTCAAAAAAAAAATTTGGGAATCAATCTATCAAAAGAGGTGAAAGACCTCTACAATGAAAACCACAAAACATTGAAGAAAGAAATTGAGGAAGACCTTAGAAGACGGAAAGGTCTCCCATGTTCTAAGATAGGCAGAATTAATATTGTCAAAATGGCCATACTACCAAAAGTGCTATACAGATTCAATGCAATTCCAATTAAAATCCCAATGATGTACCTTACAGAAAAAGAGCAAGCAATCATGAAATTCATCTGAAGGAATAAGAAACCCAGAATAGCTAAAGCAATCCTTAGCAGGAAGAGTGTAACAGGGAATATCACAATACCAGAACTTCAACTCTACTACAAAACAATAGTAACAAAAACGGCATGGTATTGGCACCAAAATAGACAGGTAGATCAATGGTACAGAAGAGGACACAGATGCAAAGCCAAATAAATACAATTTTCTCATAGTAGAAAAAGGGGCCAAAAATATGCAATGGAAAAAAGATAGCCTCTTCAACAAATGGTGCTGGGAAAACTGGAAATCCATATGCAGCAGAATGAAACTAAACCCCTATCTCTCACCCTGCACAAAACTCAAATCAAAATGGATCAAAGACCTTGGAATCAGACCAGAGACCCTGCATCTTACAGACGTAAAGGTAGGTCCAAATCTTCCTCTGGACCAGATGTAGGATCAGACTTCCTTAACAGGACTCCCATAGCACAAGAAATAAAAGCTAGAATCAACCACTGGGATAGATTCAAACTAAAAAGCTTTCTGTCAGCAAAGGAAACTGTCAGCAATGGGAAGAGAGAGCCTACAGAGTCGGAGAAAATTTTTGCCACTCATACTTCAGATAGAGCACTAATTTCCAGAATACATAAAGAACTCAAAAAACTCTACACCAAGAATACAAATAACCCAATCAACAAATGGGCTAAGGAAATGAACAGACGCTTCACAGAAGAAGATGTACAAGCAATCAACAGATATATGAAAAAATGTTCAACATCTTTAGTAATAAGAGAAATGCAAATCAAAACCACCCTCAGATTCCATCTCACCCCAATTAGAATGGTGATTATCAAGAACACAAGCAACAATAGCTGTTGGCGAGGATGAGGGGAAAAAGGTACACTCATACATTGCTGGTGGGGTTGCAAATTAGTGCAGCCACTCTGGAAAGCAGTGTGGAGATTCCTTAGAAATCTTGGGATGGAACCACCATTTGACCCAGCTATCCCACTCCCAAAGGACTTAAAATCAGCATACTACAGTGATGCAGCCACATCAATGTTCATAGCTTCTCAATTCACAATAGCCAGATTGTGGATCCAAACTAGATGCCCCTCAATTGATGAATGGATAAAGAAACTGTGGTATATATATATACAACGGAATATTACTCAGCCATAAATAATGATAAAATTATGGCATGTGCAGGCAAATGGATGAAATTGGAGAATATCTTGCTAAGTGAGATATGCCAATCTCAAAAAACCAGAGGATGTAAGATTTCTCTGATAAGTGGATGATGATACATAATGAGGAATGGGAGTGAGGCAAGAATGGAGGAAAGAGGGACTGTATACAGGGGAAAGATGGGTGGGGGAAGGAAAAAAATAACAGAACGAATCAAACACCATTATCCTGTGTAAATGTATGATTACACAATTGGTTATGCCTCTACTTCATGTCTGATGTTCTTTGCGTTTATTAGAACAAAGTGATTTTCTCCTGGAAAAAAAAAAAAAAAGAATAATGCTCTTAGGAACATTACTTAAAAGATCTAATAAAGCTCCTGCCACAGTTAAAAATAAATAAATCTTTGTGAACACTCACAAAGATAAAGAAATTAACTATTGTAATGGGTATATAGTATAGGGATATCTAATTTTTTTATTTGTTTTTCTCCAATGATAAATAATCTTGAACATTTTTTTCATATTTTTATTTGCCATCTGTATATCTTTTTTGGTAAGGGATCTGTTCAGACATTTTCCCCTTTTTTGTCTTTCTTAAATTTTTTTGAAATAACTTGAATCTTTCAGAAAAGTTGTAAGATTAATATAAATAACTATTATATGCATCGACTCATTCCCCATTTACATATTTACATTTTTCCATATTCATTTTTACCCTCTACTTTCTCTCTCTCTCTTCCTCTCTCTCTCTCTCTCTCTCCTTTATGTCTTTGTCTAATGTACCTTGAAGCTCTTATCATGTACATACAGGTGGATGTCTTCTTGGAAAACTGATGTTCTGGTGTCTGTATTGTCTCCATATTTCTTTGGATGAGTGTTAGCAAGTATATCCTTTCTTTTCATTTCCACTTAATGTGAGTCTTTAAGTCCAAGTTGAGTTTCCTGTATACAGTATACCGTTAGGTCTTGTTTTATTATGCAGTCCCACAACCTGTGTCCTTTAACTGCTCTGATTAGACAATTGTATTTAAATTGGCTGTTGATACATTTGGATTAAAATCTACTGATTTGGTAACTGTTTTTAACTCATTGCTTTTATCTCTTGCTCGCTATTCTCCTTTTTCTAAATCTTCATTTGTGATTGATAATTTTATGTGATTTTATCTCCCCCATTGAAATGCTACCTATAATTCCTTCAAAAACTAGAGCTTATTTTACATATTTAAATATAATCTATATTTTGACACATTTTAATATACATTTTAAAAATAACAAATTTTTAGATAATCTAAATCCACTTTCAAAGAACACTATAGCACTCCATGCATGAGATAGGTGCCTTATAGCAGAATACTCCTAATTCTTCCAGTCCCCTGTGTCACTCTTGACATTCATTTCACTTATTTTTATGCTATGATCACACAATACATTGTTACTCCTATTTCTTTAAATAGTTATATTATTTTAGATCAATTAAGAAGAAAAAGCCTACAGAGTGGGGGAAAATCTTTGCCAATCATACTTCAGATAGAGCACTAATCTCCAGAATATATAAAGAACTCAAAAAACTCTACACCAAGAATGCAAATAATCCAATCGACAAAAGAAGATGTACAAGCAATCAACAGATATATGAAAAAATGTTCAACATCTTTAGTAATAAGAGAAATGCAAATCAAAACCACCCTAAGATTCCATCTCACCCCAATTAGAATGGTGATTATCAAGAATACAAGCAACAACAGGTGTTGGCGATGATGTGGGGAGAAAGGTACACTCATACATTGCTGGTGGGGCTGCAAATTAGTGCAGCCACTCTGGGAAGCAGTGTGGAGATTCCTTAGAAAACTTGGAATGGAACCACCATTTGACCCAGCTATCCCACTCCTTGGCCTATACCCAAAGGACTTAAAATCAGCATACTACAGAGATACAGCCACATCAATGTTCATAGCTGCTCAATTCACCATAGCCAGATTGTGGAACCAACCTAGATGTCCTTCAATTGATGGATGGATAAAGAAACTGTGGTATATATATACAACGGAACGTTACTCAGCCATAAAGAATGATGAAATTATGGCATTTGCAGGCAAATGGATGAAATTGGAGAATATCATGCTAAGTGAGATAAGCCAATCTCAAAAAACCAAAGGTCGAATGATATCGCTGATTAGTGGATGATGATGACACATAATGAGGGGAGGGAGGGGTTAGTGTTAGGGTTAGAGTTAGGGTTAGGGAGGGGGACAAGTATGGAGGAAGGAAGGACTGTATAGAGGGAAAAGAGGGGTGGGAGGAGTGGAGGGAAGGGAAAAAATAACAGAAAGAATCAAACATTACCCTCTGTAAATTTATGATTACACAAATGGTATGCCTTTACGCCATGTACAAACAGAGAAACAACATGTATCCCATTTGTTTACAATAAAAAAAAGAAAAAAAAAGAAAAAGAACAGTAAAATATTTTTATTGTGCATTCATTTGTTTTTGTTTTTTTGATGCTCTTCTTTTCTTTAAAGAGGACCACATTTCTGACCTGTATAATTTGCCTTCTGCTTGAAGCTTCCTTTAATGTTCCTTCCTGGGGAGGTATTGGCACCACCGGCTTCCTTCAGTTTTTGTTCCTCTGAGAAAGTTATTATTTCCTCTTCACCTTTTCAGGATAATTCAATGAATACAGAATTCTATGTTGGTGAGTGTTTTTCTCTCAACACTTTTAACATTTCATGTGCTTTCTTTCAATCTCATTCTCCTTGCAAGATACTTTGTAAGTTCATTGTAATGTGTATCACTGTTCCTCTGTTTTCTGTTTTCTTCTAGCTTTTCTGACATTTCCTCTTTGTATCTGGTTTTCTGCAATTTGAATGTGATAAGTGAAGGGACTTTCTATTGCTCTGTCTTCAGGTTCATTGATTCTTTCCTTGGTTGCACTGAATTCTCTGATAAGTTCCTGAAGATATTCTGTATTTCAAAAAAATTTTATTTCTATCATTTCCTTTTGAATCTTCTTTATAATTCTAATTCTCAGTTGAAATTGCCCATGTGACATTTATATTGTTTATATTTTCATCAGAACCTTCAGTGTGTTAATTATGGCTATTTTAAATCCCAGTATGTACACTCATGATCAACATTTTTGTTCAACCTGAGACTGAATCTGAATGTGATTGTCTCTCCAGATTGTTTTTTTTTTTTTTTTTTTGAAGGGGGGTTGGGTAGGGACTGTCTGTCATGATTTATTATTTATTGTTTAAATCTACACATACTGTTTAGGATAATGTGGACTAAAACACTGAAGTGAGATAGGATTTTGTGTTTGTTGTCATGGCTTTGGGGCTTCCTTCTCCGTGGCTCTTTTGGCAGAGACTGTCTCTGGCAGCTATTTCAGCTGTGATCCACTGTTGCTGGTGGTGACCGCTTGTTCCCATGGAGGCAGGGTGTGGAGAGGTGATGCGCCAGATAAAAGGGGAGAGTCTGTGCTGGACATGACTATGGGTTCAAACATGTTTTCCAGCCTTGTCGAGCATGTGCACACAGAGGTGGGAAGAAAATTGGAAGACATGCCTTTTATCTCCTTCCCCATCTTTTCTTTAATTTACCTTTTTATTTCTTTCTGGACCTATTGTTATAAATGCCTTGTCCATTTTCTCTGTTAGTCTTTACAGAATAATTTCCCATTGTTTCTTGCAAACCTGGTGTCATGAACCTCCGTCTCCACTAATCCACTTCGTTCACTCAGAAAGCAGGGAACGACCCTGCATGCCAGCTCTCACACAAAGCCTCCTATTCCCATTATCTTCTTTGCCAATTGAACCAGCTAATAGACAGGATTCCAGTCAAGCCTCCTTGCACCTCTTTTTCAATTCTTGGGCAAGTTGTTTGAAACTCCATTGTACCCTGGCACCTTTTCTAGTTCAAACTTGGCTTCCCCATGTGGATATTGACCACATAGCCTGCTTGTTCCTCATCCTACTGCCCCAAACCCAACACATCCTGACCTTTAAAAGCATAAGGACAACACTAAAGACAGGCAAATAGTTTCCATCTTCTCAAATGTTTACAGTAGCCATTCACACACCCTGTGGGGAAGTCTAAGGAATACTGACTGCTCAGGGACCTTAGTAAGAATGCAGGCCTACAGGAGTATTCCCTCCCTCTCTTTCTTATTTTTTATCCACTGAGTAAAATCCTAGCAGCACTTGGAGTTCCTGTCAACCCCCTGTCTGCACCTCTAACCTCTCTGGGGCATGAAAATAATAAATTTCTTATTTTGTGAATTTTCGTATCACCTTCATTGTGTCTCATGTGACTGACACATTGAAACCTGTTTACCTTGGTCAGAGCTCTCAGAGAATGGCTATATTTGGCTCATGGCCAATCTCCAGAGAGAGAGAGAGAGAGAGAGAGAGAGAGAGAGAGAGAGAGAGAGACCTCAAGAATAAATTAGAAACAAAATGTAATAATACAAATCACAACACAAGGTTTCTAATTGGCAGAGACTAACTATGTCCTGGATCCTAGCAGATCCTAGCAGCAAGGGAGCTAAAGGAATAAGTGTTTTTTTCATTTTCAAACTTCTCCAAATAGAAAACACGTGGGGCATGATCAGATCTTCAGCATCTGCTGTTTCTCAGGGGGTATCACAATACCAGAACTTCAACTATACTACAAAGCAACAGTAACAAAAATGGCATGGTATTGGCACCAAAATAGACAGGTAGATCAATGGTACAGAATAGAGGACACAGACACAAAGCCAAATAAATACAGTTTTCTCATACTAGACAAAGGGGCCAAAAATATGCAATGGAGAAAAGATAGCCTCTTCAACAAATGGTGCTGGGAAAACTGGAAATCCATGTGCAGCAAAATGAAACTAAACCCCTATCTCTCACCTGCACAAAACTCAACTCAAAATGGATCAAGGACCTCAGAATCAGACCAGAGACCCTGCAACTAATAGGAGAAAAAGTAGTATCAAATCTTCATCATGTCTGCTTAGGATATGACTCCCAAAGCACAAGAAATAAAAGCAGGAATCAATAATTGGAATAGATTCAAACTAAAAAGCTTTTTCTCAGCAAAGGAAACTATCAGCAATGTGAAGAGAGAGTCTACAGAGTGGGAGAAAATCTTGGCCACACATACTTTAGATAGAGCACTAATCTCCAGAATATATAAAGAACTCAAAAAACTTTACATCAAGAATCCAAATAACCCAATCAACAAATGGGCTAAGGAAATAAGCAGACACTTCACAGAAGAAGATCTACAAGCAATCAACAAACATATGAAACAATGTTCAACATCTCTAGTAATAAGAGAAATGCAAATCAAAACTACCCTAAGATTTCATCTTACCCCAATTAGAATGGCTATTATCAAGAATACAAGCAACAATAGGTGTTGGCGAGGATGAGGGGAAAAAGGGACACTCATACATTGCTGATGGAGTTGCAAATTAGTGCAGCCACTCTGGAAAGCAGTGTGGAGATTCCTTAGAAAACTTGGAATGGAACCACCATTTGACCCAGCTGTCTCACTCCTTGGCCTATACCCAAAGGACTTAAAATCAGCATACTACAGTGATGCAGCCACATCAATGTTCATAGCTGCTCAATTCACAATAGTTAGATTGTGGAACCAATGTAGATGCCCTTCAATTGATGAATGGATATAACTGTGGTATGTATACACAATGGAATATTACTCAACCATAAGGAAGAATAAAATTATGGCATTTGCAGGTAAATGGATGCAGTTGGAGAATATCATGCTAAGTGAGATAAGCCAATCCCAAAAAACCAAAGACCACATGATCTCTCTGATAAGCGAATGATGATACACAACAGGGTGTGGAAGGGAAGCAAGATTGGAGGAAGGATGGATTGTATAGAGGACAAAGAGGGGTGGGAAGAGTGGGAGGAAGGAAAAATAACAGAATGAGACAAACATCATTACCCTATGTACATGTCTGATTACATAAATGGTGTGACTCTACTTCATGTACAACCAGAGAAACAACAGTTGTACCCCATTTGTGTACAACGGATCAAAATAAACAAAAAATAAAAAGAGATGAGGAAAACAAAAGAAGCAGATAAACCCGACAAGTGGGACATATTCACAGGCAAATCTTGCAGCTCAGGATGGACAGGGAATTGGTCAAAGTGTATCAAAAACAAATTCAAAGTGTAGTCCCTGAGAATCTTGATCCAGTATTGCCAGAAGGCCCAGACCTTGGCCTCAGTAAAATCCTGGGTCACAGAGGTATAGAGTTGCAATTTTCTTTGAAATCCTGCCAAACTTTAAATTATCACCCTTGTGCCTCAGTGATGAGTCCCTGTGTTAGTCAGTTTTCCATTACTGTAACAAAATATTTGAGATAATCAGGTTATAAAGAGGAAGGGCTTAAATTTGGCTCACAGTTTTGAAGATTTCAGTCCATGGTCACTTGGTGCTATTGCTGTTGGGTCTGTGGTGAGACAGCACACCATGGCAGGGGCATATGTTGGAAAAAATCTGCTCTCCTCAGGGCCAGGAAATGAAAAATAGAGAAAGGAAAGAACTTGGTCCCCCTATCCCCTTCAAGAAACCTGAGACGTCCCACAAAGCCTTAGCAAATGGAGGACAGGATGATTATAAATAAGGGATGGCAAGTATGGTTATGGTTTGATTTTTGTTGTAAGAGCTCACAGACTGACTGAATAACAAGTAGTTTCACTTTTGCTAGCAAACACATAGACAACCACCATACCAGCAAGAATCTGAAATAACTGAATGATAATATTTTCCTTGTATATATTTAAACTCCCATTTTGATTTAATATTTGAAATTAAACATTTAGGTAATATATTATAATTATAATTTTATACTGTATTTCATATGACATTTTAATTAGTAGGTAGCATGAGAGAAATTAATTCTGTGATATGGGCTACTGCAAAACAGAGACAATGGGTGAATAATGAAAATGAGATATCTGGGATCTTAAAAAGAGGATGCATATAGAAACAGAAAGTAGAATGGTGGTTATCAGAGGCTAGGTAAGACTAATGGGGTGATATTGATCAATAGATACAAACTCATAGTTTTAAAGTGAATATATTCTGGAATCAAATGTACAGCATAGGTGGTGTATGCTAATTATTTTGATTCTGATAATCATTATACAACATACATTCAATCCTCACATTGAACACTTGTATATATATAATCTTTATTTGTTGATTAAATATTTTAAACAATAAGTAAGCAATTAAAAATGTCAAATTTTGATGTTTATATTAACATTTTTGACTAAATGTTTGACTAAATATATAAACATTTTTGACTTCTGTTTTTCATTTCTTCTTTAAGATGAAAGACACCCTTTTCAAAAGAGAAATATATACTTCATGAATGATTTTTCAAATGGCATAATTAAGTAGGGGACTTGAAATTCCTGACCAGTAGAGTGTTATATAGAAAATTGTTTGGTCTCTGTTTTCCCATGACAGTCACATAATGCACAGGTGTAAGTGTGAGCCTGTGGGACAGGGAGGTGCTCCAGCGGGTGCTCATATTGACTGAGGAACTACAGCTTTAGGGAAAAGTGTAACACAGGTTTTTTCTGGAATGTTTGCTTCTGAGCTCAGGGTTCCTCTAGATCAAGCACTAAGTCTTCTTTCTTAATCTCATTTCTCTTTGTTAAAGTGTCATCATGGGTAAACTATGTCTCTGGGTCTATCATCTGTCCACTGTTCATCTCATATTTTCTGGATCTAGTTTCATGATTGGTGTTTTAGTCCATTTTACATTGCCAATAACCACAGACATGGCGAGTTTTAAAGAAGGGAGTTGTATTTTTGCTTGTGGTTTCAGAGGCACAATGTTGAGGGACAGAATGTGGTGATAGCCTTCCTGCTGACAGTGACCTGAGGTGGTACAAGGAGTCACATGGCGAGGGACAAGAAGCATGCAAAGGCGAGTATCCTATATCTCTTCTGATCTCTACTCCTCCAGGATTTAATCATTGGGGCTTCATTCTAATGACCGTATCTAATGCTACCCATTTCCCAAGGACCCCATTTCTAACCATTATCATTGGATTAAGTTTCCATTTTAAAACCTCACAATGGGATTAAATTTGAATACATGAATCCCTGGGGACACACTCAATATTCAAACCATAACAATAATGTGCCTTTCCTTGTTTAGGATTTGAGAAAATGGCACCCGTGTGTCAAAACAGCTTTTATTTTAACTTGGTCTCAGCCTGCCAATGAGGAACAGGGCACTCAGAATTGTTGAGGAACTCCAATCTGGTCAGATCACAGGAAATTCAGCAAATAATTGGTCAACCCCTTGCCCAATCCCTCCTGTTCTGCACATCTGTGCCCCCCTCATTTCCTTTGTTTTTATTCACTGTCTCACCCAATGCCCTGCTCTGCCATTTCCTTCCCAGGAGTAGCCAGTTCTTCCTGTCTGCTCAGCACTTCCTTCTTCCCTCTTCCACTTGGGGGAATTCCCCATCTTTTGTATGTGGATAGGAAGCAAAAACTATGCCTGTAATGTGTTCTACAGAAGTTGGATGTGACAAGTGAGACATTCTGCTTTTTTTTTTTAGTTAGACATAGACTCTTACCATATCAGACCCAAGAGCCTGAGTTAGGAGCAGGTTAGAAGGTGAACATCAGCATTCATGACTGGGAAATGAAGCACAGAAATTAAATTTCTGGTTGTATAGTTTGTTTGGGCTGCCATAACAAAATACTGCAGACAGGAACCCTTGACAACAGAGAAGTATTTTCTTACAGTTCTGGAGACTGGAAGGCAAAGATCAAGGTGTTGATAGGGTTTGTACATGTATCCTCCGGCTTCTCTCCTTGGCTTGTAGAAAGCTACCTTCTCCCTGTATCCTCACATGTTCTTCCCTCTGTGTGCATGAGGCCCTACTTCTACTCTTTTTATAAAGATAGGACTCACATTGGATTAGAACCTGCCCTAATTACCTCATTTAAACTTCATTAACTCTTTAAAGGGCTTATCTCAAAATTCAACTGCACTGGAGGTGAAGGCTTCACCATATGGCTTTTGAGGGGACACAATTCAGTCCATGACACTGGGCAACAAAGCTGCTGTCTCCATCAAGTGTTGAGGGATAGCTGGCCACAAGTCAGTGAAGTGAGTGTTGTACTACCAGGTGGTGGTGTCTCCATGATGCTAGCCCTGTTGCATGGGTCTGGTCAAGTAACTCCATGTCAGCTTCTTATGGACTTCTTGGAGAAAAAAATGTTAGCACTCTGGCAAGGATTTTGAATAACCTAGTGTTTTAGTTTGTTTTGTGTTTTGTGACACAATGACATAGACTGAACAATTTATAATTCATTTCTTACAGTTTTTGAGGCTGGAAAGTCTAAGTTGTCCAGGAACCAAATCTGGTGAGGATCTTGAAGCATCATAGCATGGTAGAAGACACCACATAGTGAGAGAAATGAAGTGTGGCAGCTCAGTTATTTCCTCCTCTTCATATAAGCCACTAATCTCATCATGGGGGTCCCATTCCTGTGACCTCACCTAACAGTAATTACTTCTCAAAGGCCCTACCTTTCAATACCATTGACAAGGAAATTGGGGATTAAGTTTCAGCACATCATTTCGGAAGGACACATTCAAACCACAGCAGGGTGTGACCTCTTCATTTCAGCCCACTCCAAACTGCATAGCTACCGTTATCACATTGAAGACTCTTAACCTTCTCAGTTCTTAGATAAATACCTAACTGTAAATCATCCTCCTCAAAGTGAAAAACTGGATCAGTTGGAAATTATGATTCTGGACTAATTATGTTATTCTATGTAAACCAAAGTATACAAAATATACTATTAGAAGGTTCTCAAAGTGGGTCTTGTATAGGCAGTGAAGCCATTACCTGGGAACTCATTTAAAATTCAGGTTCTTGATCTTGCCACAGACCCACTGAAGCAGAAACTCTGGAGATGGAACCTGATAAGTAGTTCTGAAAAGCTCTCCAGGTGGTATTCGTACAAACTGAAGTCAGAACCACAGGTTAACACAATACAAAAATCAAGGTGAAAGGGTGTTGGTGAGGATGTGGGGAAAAAGATACACTCATACATTGCTGGTGGGATTGCAAATTGGTGCAGCCACTCTGGAAAGCATATGGAGATTCCTCAGAAAACTTGAAATGGAACAACCATTTGACCTAGTTATCTCATTCCTCTGTTTATACCCAAAGGACTTAAAATCAGCATACCACAGTGATGCAGCCACATCAATGTTTATAACAGCTCAATTCACAACAGCTAAAGTACGGAACCAACCTAGAAGCCCTTCAACAGATGAATGAATACAGAAAATGTGGTTATATATACACAATTCAGCCTTAAAGAAAAATGAAATTATGACTTTCACAGGTAAATGGATGGAACTAGAGAATATCATGCTAAGTGAAATAAGCCAATCCTCGAAAACCAAAGTTCAGATGTTTTCACTTACAAGTGAATGTTGATAATACCAGGGATGGAAAGGTGGGGAGGGGGTAAGGGAAGAATGGAGGAATGTTGGATTGTGTAGAGTGAAATGAGGGTAGGAGAGGGGGAAGAGGGAAGGAAAGATGGTGGAATGAGGCAAACATTATTTCCCTATGTACATATTTGATTACTTGAATGGGGTGACTGTACATCATGTACAACCATAGAAATGAAAATTTGTACTCCTTTTGCGTACAATGAATCAAAATGCATTCTGCTGTCATGTACAACTAAGTAGAACAATTTTGAAAAAGATATTCCATACCCATTAAGCATCTTCTTTCCTTTTTCCTTCTCCTGGTGAACCGCCAATCTGTGCTCTGTCTCCATGGATTTTTCTATTTTGCACATTTCCTTATAAGTGGAATCATATATGTGAAAAAAAAAAACAAGGTAAAAAAAATCGTAACATGAAACATCAGCTTTGCACCATATCTATAAACCTTTTTGTGCCACGTCTCCCACTTCCTTAAGCATGGCACCATGACTCTGTTTATCTAGAAATCAAGAATAGTATATGTTCATCTGATTGGAAATTTGTTCTTTACATATGCAGGACTGTGCCACTGATCAAAACTGTGTCTCTTAATCACTTCGCTAGCCCAACTATGATTTCCCTACATTGAAGTGTTACTCTAGGGCTGGCTTTCCACATAGTCCTAAAGTTCCTCTGTCATGCAGAGGAACCGGGTTTGCAGTGTTGGTCAATGGAAATCAAGTTTCCTGTTGCCATTGCTTGGCCATGACCTCATAGTGGCATATGATCTTTGTGCCCACCCTTCTGTTGCCTCCAATCAGCATGAAATGCTTTCCATATGAATAAGTTGCCAAAACATTGTTTCAGTAAACACTTTTCCAGTTTGAAGATAAGCCATTCGCTGCTTGATTTAGAGACCATGTTTTGACAAATGCAAGCATTTAGTACTTACAGGGGATTACCTTCAGGATGTTGTGTTTGGATCCAAAGAAAAGTGTTGGGGTAGCTTAAAAAAGTTTTTAATTCAAACATCATATAATCCCACATAGGTAAGTACTGCAGTAAATGTTTAATTTGGACTCTGTGAGATCATCAGTGGTCACTTTATTAATAGTTAAGGATTGCTTCAGGATCAGATTATCTCTCTACTATTTTGGAGAAATAAGCTTTGGGCCATGAACCTCTATACATCCCTGTGTCTTTTTCTATAAAAGGCAGATTAGATATTCATCATTCCTATCTCATAGTGCTCTTTTGAGAGTCAACCTTGGTAACATATTTAAATAACTTTGCTCACTTTGACACATCCTAAGTAGCAGCTGCTATCTTCCATAAAGGAGATGTAGAGTGGGAAAATTTTTCCTTCACACTTACTTTTAACTTCAGTACCTAGGGGCCTGTGAATTAAACTAACAATAGAAAGATTAACAGGGAAAAAAGCATACAGACTTATTAATTTTATGTGCATGGGGTAATCATAGAAAGAAATGAATATTTAAAGAAGTGATGCAATTTGAGAATTATATACCATCTCATTAAGGGACAGAGAAATGGAGAAAGATAACAAAGGAGAGAAAACTATTTTTCAGGAAAGAGAAATGAGATCATAGGAGAATAAACGGGAGATATGAGAGATGGTAACACTGTCTCTCGGAGCATGTGTGCCAACTTTTCACCTCCTAGAAGAGTTGTTACTAGAGAGGGGATTTATGACAATTGAGTTATTTAGAGAAACTCTGTTTTAGGCAGAGAAATAATTTCAGATTCTCAAATACCTTGAGCTTGGAAATTATTCTTAGGCCACGATGGCATATTTGGGGGTGGCATATCCAGATGCCCTTCATGGGATCCTTTTTGGTTTGGAAGATGAGTGGAGGATGAACTGTTTTTGCAATGTTTTATATCTACTTTAAATGTAGAGTGGGGTTTAAATATCTATCTCATAGAATAGAGAGTGGGATGCTGGACCTTTCTGCATCCAGCTCCGTCTCCTTACCCCCACTTGTGGCCAGTAAGTTTTATCTTTTTTAAAGAAAATGGCAAACAGGAACAACGAAATGAAGTAAAATGGGCAGAGACGATCTGTGTCTGAGGCCAGAGAGGATAAGGGAGGAAAGAAGTGCTGCAGAAGAGCAGCAGCCTGCAACCCAGATGAGGCTTCACTCATGGTTGTACCCAGCTAACTAATCCCTCAGTCTGTTTTCATTCATACCCAACATGAGAAGACCAGCTGACTGTTAAGATGATTTCCATGATGTGATTCCAAGATTTTTTTTTTTTTTTTGGTGACATATCCTGAATATTTTCTTACCTCGTTTATTTACTAGAAATTTATGTGCTGATTAAAAATATTTTGGCCTTAAAAACACACACACACACATGAAGAGGCATGAGGAAACTTGGAAGTTGGATGGATATGTTTACTACAAACTCATCTCAATGAACACAATAAATACATCAACTTTTTGTATATCAAGTATACCTCAATAAAACTAAAAATAATTTTGCTTTTCTACTTAGACATTGTCTGCACTAGAAAGGTATCATAGCTCAGTCTCTTTTGCTGCATGTATTGGGAATAAAAATACAGATAAAAATATTAAATAGCTTATTAACTCAGAATCTTTTCTTTTTACCTTTCAATCTTAACTGGCATGGTTTAATAATATTATCTGCAGCCCCCTCACTTTTTCAATAGGAAGTTTCAGTCATTTCATTACATTTAGATGAATTAATGCTCTAAGTTGCTAATTCTTTCCCTTTGGTTTTATGAAAGCTGTAATTCTTCAAAAAGAATAGAAACTGGAAATCCTCTTGTGTGCTGTTAAAGAAAGTATTCATTTCAAAGATCTTGCTGAAGAAAAAAATGCTTCATTCTATGAGATATAAAGTGTAGATCCATGTTCTATATATAATTTAAAAGAACATGACTTTTCTCTGTAGAACAAGATGTGTGGAAGTCAGACATTGAGAGATCTTAAAATCAAACCTTTATTTTAGTAATGGCTCTTTATAATGGCAAACTTCTATGGTCTTTCATCTGTGAAGTGCTTTTTTCAACACAGGACACAAAATGTTTTTTGCATGTTTTATAATAGATGATCCCAATGACAAATATGTTCCTATGGTCATGGAAGACAATGCCATTTAAAAATGTTTCCATGCTGAAACCAAACCACTTCCACTCAGGATGCCCTGAGTGGAAGCTTTCTGAACCACTCAGTAGAGTAGTCCCCTGAGCCTGGAAAGAAAGATAACCATATGCTCAAAGAAATCAGCAGTAGTAAAAAATTTGTGCCTGCTACAGATGTTAAAGTAAGGCCCACACTCTTCCATTAATTTGCTTTGGTATTTCATTTGCAGAGAGTCCCTAACATATGGTGGTTGGACTTAAACAATTTTTTCCCACTCTGTAATGGTGCAATACATATTCAGTAGAAACCATATTTAACATTTTTAATTTTGATCATTTTCCAGGCTAGCAGTATGCAGTATGATCCTCTCTCACCATGCAGGACAGAGCAATGAGTCTCGGCTCCTAGTCAACCTGATGATCATGAGGAGCAACACTGACTCTCCAGCTGTTCAGCCAGCTAGTAGGTGTATGGAATGAACTTGAATTTATTTTCAATAAATGAAATGTTTATTGGGACCTAACCCATTGTAAGTCAAGGTACATCTGTGTTTTCTTTAGCCATCTGGAAAGCACTGGAAAAGGTAGGTCTGCAGTGTTAAGGGAATGGGGAAAAAAAAAAAAAAGTACCCTGGAAGTCTACATTTGACTTAAGGAAATCAGTATTTCCTCTTGCTTTCTTTGTTAAAATAGCTCAGCAAGACAAAGCCAGAAGAACCAGCAGAGTCACTGGCCCCCGCCTTCTGCTTCCTAGTCTCTGGAGCCTCCTGGTTCCACTCTTGCCAACCCTCATCCGTTCACACATCCCTTCCCTTGTTCATTTCTTCCACCAACTGTGATTGGAACCTCCTGTGTTTTAGGGCCTGCACTAGAAACAAGTAGTACCTGAAACAAAATCACAGGATCACCATCCTAGTGATTGAAAGGCAGTTGATAAAAGACTAGGGGAAGGGAAGGACAAATAGGCAGAATGCTAGATGATTTTTGGTGCAGTTAAAAATCTTGGTATGATACTATAATGATGAGTACACACCATTATATATTTTCCAAATCTGTGGAAAGTCCAACATCAAGAGTCAACTGCAATGTAAATTATGGATTCTGGATAATAATGATGGATCAATGTTGGTTCATCCACCACTCTAGTGGGGAATGTTAATGAGGGAGGCAAGGAGGTATGTGGGGAATCTGGGCTCAATTTTGCTGTGAGAGCACAACTGCTCTTGAAAACAATCTATTAGAGAAACAGACAAAAAATAATTGTCAGACAGTGGGACGTGCTCTCTGGATAGTAAGGCTACCTTGGTGACCACTGTGTGTGCTGCTACCTGACTCCTCTGACATTGTTGGGCTGCATACTCTGCCACCTACCCTTGTGCAGAGCTGTGCAACCTAATGCCCCAATGGCCAACTCAGTTTTGGAGACTGAAATGCCAAGACTGTTTGATGGGTAGTTTAGGAGCGTGGATATTTTAGTTTTGACTTGAAAAGAAGAAGATTTCTATAGTTAACAGGGGCTATAAGGAGCTTATCCAACTCCTCCTTTGCAGAGAAGATTGTATGGACAGTTTAATATCCACAGAGGACTGTCAGACCCTTACGAGCTTGTAAAACCCAAGCGACAGCTGGGTCATTTTATACAGATGCATTTAAATTGATGGTTCCCACAGATGTATGTGCCTCGTGAAGCTCTGTTTATGCCTTTCGTTTCACTTCAGAGGAGCAGTACTCCTGCACAGTGACCCTCTTGAAGACCTTCTTCCCCTGGCCATATAGATCTCTGAGAGAGCAAAGCCAAGCATCTAGGATTCATGGAACTAGCCTCCATTCTCCTATCAAATATGTTTTTTAAATCCAGTCTTCTCTAGGATCTCCGCCAGTTGGGTGAGTCCTCAAATACTGACCTCCTTTAAAATCTCTTTGTAAAAATACTCTAATTTCTCTGTTTCCATTTCTTATCTGAAGAACTAAATCCATAACTGTAGATGCATACAATGCATCTTGTGTATAACTAAGCATGCATGAATGGTATATTTCTCTCCTCTCAGCCAGTTTCTCTTCTGGTGCAGGTGGCAGAGTCAGGTACATAATCAGGAGAAAAGGGTCATGGGGCCTCAGAAAGAATTTGAGGGATGTTAGGTTCAATATGTGAGAAGATGTCATAGCATACAAAAAAATCTAGCAAGGTCAGGTGATGTAGGTTCACCAAAGCACACACACTCAGAGCACACTTCAGTTCCTTGAATTACTTTAGAATATATTAATTACTGTGCTTGGTATTCCATCATTTGAATTCCCAAATAGATTATATATTCCTATGATGGAAGTGACCTCAGGGAAGCAGAGTACAGTGGTGGGTTCTCTCTATAGTACACCAACTCTGACCTAAAAGGAGGGAGATGGTAAGAAATACAGATTTTCTTCCCAGTAAAATGAAGATTTTTTTTTTTTTTAATTTTGAGCTCAAACTTAGATAGGGAGGAGTGGAAATTATGGCATAGAGAATCCTTTAAGATTCAAAAATTGAGCCCATCAATACTTATTACCACCAGTGTTTCTCAGAATGGTGCAAGGAACATCTGAGTCAATGTGACTGGATAAATGCAATATACCATACCTGGCACAGTGTATTGGTCAGCTTTGTATCACAATAATGAAATACCCAACAGAGTTTCTAAAGCAGAGATTTATTTAGCTCACGGTTTGGAAGTTCGAAATCCAAATGGCATGGTACAGGCTCTGTGCTGACAGCTATCTGTTTTAGTCATATTTTTGTTGCTGTGACCAAAAGAACTGACAAAAACAATTCTAGAGAAGGAAAAGTGTATTTGGCATTCATGGTGTCTGTCCATAAACAGTTGGCTCCATTGCTCTGGATCTGGGCTGAGACAGAACATCATGGTGGGACAGTGTGATTGAGGAAAGCAACTCAGGACATGCCCACCAGGAAGCAGAGAGAGATTAACCTTGACTCACCAGGGACAAAGGCACACGCTCAGCATGACCTACCAGCCTACAATTATCACCCAGTTAATCCATTCAGGTGTGTTAATGCACTGGCTAGGTTAAGGCTCTCATAACCTGATCATTTCACCTTTAAATTTTCTTTCATTGGCTCTTGCATTAGTGTCTGTTGTATTTAAACCATAACACTGTCCCCTTGGTATCACCTGATGGTGCAGATAGCAATGGTTGGAGCATGTGCTGGAGCAAGCAAATGATTACATGGCAAAGCAAGAGCAGAGAAGATGAAGGGGCAGGAGGATTGCTCCTTTTAAAACAACCCTCTTGTGAGAATTCAAGGGGTCCCAAGAGAACTACATTCACCCTTTGAGAACATACCCCAAAAGAGCTAAGGACCTCCTACTAGACCCTGACTCAAAGCTTCCACCACTTTCCAGTAGCTCCACCCTGTGGTCAAACCATAATGGATCCTTGAAGGATACAAATCATGTTCAAACCACAGTAGATGGCAATCCAAGGCCACAAAATCAAAGCCAAGGAGTGGGCTGGATGTAGCCAGAAGGTACTCTTTCCACACATACAATGTCTATAATAAATGACACTTGCCAGGTTTGATGAGGTCATGTCCTCTAGTTTGCTGCACCCTCCACAGCTTCTTGCTGCCTCACATTTCACTGGGCTGGCTCCCACGGACATCGGAAGCTACAGTCCTTGAAGTGCATACATTTGATATAAGCACTTTGAATGACTGACTCAAAATAACAAGTTAGAATAATTTATATATAAATCAGAATGTCAATCATAGTGAGAAATATTTGAAGTCAGGTTCATGCACACTGATCCTGGCCTTCTTGCTTTGTTGGCCTGCAACACAAGATGCTGTATCATTAGACCAAAAGGAAAGTGTTCTATAATTTAAATATTGAATAGCTGTGCAATAAAAGCCTGTGGCATCCCCATTCACAATGTCTATCATGCAGACAAAATAATTGCCCGGGCAGTCTGGTCTGAAAGAGTCTTCTCTCAAGACATTTTTTGTGAATTTAGGAATCCCTGCTTTGACCTGAGCACATCTGTCCACCCTCAACCAGGGCATGCACTCCCTTTCCTGGGTGACTGTCTACTTCCCCTTTCTCTTATCAGAATGAGAAATTATCTTTCCCCTTCACTCTGTAGTCCTGATCCCAGGATGTGCCTAATGCCTTGTGCAAGTCTGAGGCATATGTACTGGCTGGGTCGACTTGGCACATTGCTGATGAAGGGAGTGTGAGTGTGTCAGACATCTCAAATTCCTCTCTCTGGTACAACCATGGTGCAGCAGTTTTAAATGCCAACTCTTTTTAGAGGCTGCTTTGTAGGCAAATTAAACTACACATTGTCCTTCCCAACAAGTCAGCCTGACAGGATGCATGTGCACTAATCTCACCTACACTGCCAACACAGGTTATTGTAGAACGTTGGACTCATTTAGTGGTGGAAAATATTTGAACTTTTAAGAGCATATTATACTTTTATAGACAGAAAGTTGAGTTTTGAAATCATGTTGTTTGAATTGAATGGTTTCTTTCTTTCTATCTTCTCTTAGTAAAAACAATATCTAAAAATAAAATACTGAGACCAATCATGTTATGTACAACCCAGACCCTGGGACAGAAGGTAATTAATTACACAAGAGTTACTATGCAAATATTGTAAATAGAACCATCAACATGTACACAACCTACCAGAGAACTGCCATAAGATTTTCAATTTTATCTATATGTCTAAAATTAGATTGCTAAATTATTTACCAAAGAGTCAATTACTTTATAGTGGAACCTAATATACATTTTATGGTGGCCTTCAAATCACATATTTATTGTTTTTATTACTGTTATCATTATTAACACATTAATTGCACAGATTAATGGATTTCACTGTGACATTTTCATACCTGCATATATGGAGTTTTGATCATGTTCAATTTCCCTTTTCCTACCCTTTCCTGCTGTGTTCCCTGACCCCCTTCCAGACCCTAATACCCTGATTGATCCTCTGCTACTTTTAGATCATTTCTACATATAAGAGAAAACAACTGATATTTATCTTGTGTTTGGTTTATTTCACTTAACAAATGGCTTCAAGTTTTGTCTATGTTCCTGCAAATGGTGGGGTTTCATTCTTCTTTTTTAGCTGAATAAGGATTCATTTTACATAAACATGTATATATATACAATATATATCTATATATAATATTTATAGATATATATGTGTGTGTGTATTTTGGTACTAGGAATTGAACCCAGGGGCACTCAACCACTGAGCCACATCCCCGGCCTTTTTTATCTTTTATTTTGAAACAGGGTTTTGTTAAGTTGCTTAAGGTCTCGCTAAGTTGCTGAGGCTGGCTTTGAATTTGTGATCCTCCTGCCTCAGCTTCCTGAGCCACTGGAATTACAGATGTGTGCCATGGCACCTAGCACATGTTTTCTGTTGAGGGACATCTAGGATGATTCCATATCTTGATTATTATGAATAGTGCCATGATAAACATGGGTTTACAGGTAACTTTTGTATTCTAACTTCATTTCCTTTGGATGTACACCTTGGGGTTGAAAAGCTAGAGCATAAGATAGTTCTATTTTTAGTTTTCTGAGGAACCACTGTAATGTTTTTCATAATGGCTGTACTAATGCACTGTTTCCTTTTTCCCACAACCTTGCCAGCAGTTGCTGATAATAGCCATTCTAACTGGGGTATGATGGAATCCCAATGTATATCTGATTTGCATTTTTCTGATGGCTAAAGATATTGAGCATTTTTATGTATTTATTAACCATTTGTTGTACATAAGCCATGATAGTCTCAATTTTATTTAACATTGCTATAGAGCTTTACATGATGTGAGATAGTAGAAAAATATATTTCTTTTAAGGGCCAAAGAGTGAAGCTGGTATTACAGAATAAGTTAATGCATATATTAGTAGGGGCCATGAGATTTTGAAAGATAAATATATGAACAATTTAAAAATAGGATTCAATATCTTACATTCTTGATCTTTATCTCTATATCCTTATCTATTCTCCATGCTGTTCAGGATCAGTGACAATTTTTAACATTACTTGAGAAAACAATATAACTCTAAAGTAATGAAATTATTCAATTATATTTAAAATATCATATCAAAATATCTTTGAAAGGAAGTCATACTAAAAACTCTCCAAGTACTATGAAAAGTTCTTTGATTACTATGGAGATCAAAATTAAGTTATGTTTATCAGTTTCAGGTTAGAAAGTTAGTGAAATAATACCAGGAGAAAAATCTCTCATCACCTCCTTTTCTTCAGTGTAATAATCCATTTTATAAAGTTCTTCTGTTTATAAGTAAAATGAAAGCTGACCATTAAATCAAATTTGTCTTTGCAAAATGGGAAATCCTGATTAGCTTCCTTTCAGATAAATCTGCAAGCCAGATGACTCCCTCTTTGTGTTCCAGATCCTGTCTTACTTTTCTCCAGAGATGAATCGGCAAAGAGCTGCTATGACATCTTGAATTACTAAAACAATTTCACCCATATAAACTGACAGCATATTGGCAGGTATTCCATGGAGCATGATCACAAATAATTTACCTGGAGCTACCATTTAAAACAAGTGTAGACAGCACACAGCAGGATTTAGTGTCTTTAATTTCTGTGGCAGTGGGATGCTTATTTGCTCTTTTAAACAATTAATTCAAAACTGTACTTGAGTCGCTAATATTATTATCTGTATAGGTAGAAACATTTCAAATGACTATAATATTGCAATATGTGCATGTGCGCACACACACACACACACACACACACACTCACACACACACATGCACAATCCCCAGGATATTTGACCAGGAAGGTAGTTTTGCAAACATCAAATCTGATATCTTTATTTGGCAGACAGGACACCAAAGTCTGGAAAGGTCACATGTTCAGTCTCATCACATAAATAGTTCATGACTCAGTTCTGTAGGGACAGAAAGGTGGGAAACATTATCTCACCATGATAAGGCTCACAGGTGACATTCTTACAACTAAACAAGTCAACAAGAGAAAAGTAAACAAACTTACTTGAGTTTGATATGACATAGGAGCCTTCAAAAATGAGGATCCAACCACCAGAGTGTCCATCACTCTGCTTAGATTTGATGAAGCACAAGCAACTGTATCCAATTGGAAAAGGTGGATATGACCTAATGGTAAGAGACAGGAAGAGGAAATCTAGCACAACTGTCTGCTCAGATTCCTTCCTCCCTGGTAGAGAGCAGGACCCCCTGGAATGAGGGTCTCATGATTGACTATCAGACAAACTAGGTCATAGAATTTTTTTTTTTTTATGGCCAGCACTTAGAAAGATGGGAGAAGATTAGGCAATAATCTAGATTTTATGGCAATTTTTGGGGGAAGAGTTTTTAGTTTTTTTTAAATTTTAATTAAAATCATAAATTTACATAGGGCAATCTTGTTTGAATCATTCTGTTATTTTTTCCTCTGCCCCCCACCACTCCCACCCCTCTTTTCCCTCTATACAGTCCTTCATTCCTCCATTCTTACCACCCTCCTTATCCCTATCCCTAAACCTAACCCTAACCCTAACACTAACCCCTCCTACCCCCAATTATATGTGCTCATCCGCTTATCAGCAAGATCATTTGTCCTTTAGTTTTTTGAGATTCACTTATCTCACTTAGCATGATATCCTCTAATTTCATCCATTTGCCTGCAAATGCCATAATTTTATCATTCTTCATGGTGGAGTAATATTCCATTGTATATATATATGCCACAGTTTCTTTATCCATTCATCAACTGAAGGGCATCTAGGTTGGTTCCACAATCTGGCTTTAGTGAATTGAGCAGCTATGAACATTGATGTGGCTGTATCTCTGTAGTATGCTGATTTTAAGTCCTTTGGGTATAGGCCAAGGAGTGGGATAGCTGGGTCAAATGGTGGGTCCATTCCAAACTTTCTAAGGAATCTCCATACTGCTTTCCAGAGTGGCTGCACTAATTTGCAACCCCACCAGCAATGTATGAGTGTACCTTTTTCCCCACATCCTCACCAACACCTATTGTTGCTTATGTTCTTGATAATCGCCATTCTAATTGGGGTGAGATGAAATCTTAGGGTAGTTTTGATTTGCATTTCTCTTATTACTAGAGATGTTGAACATTTTTTCATATATCTGTTGATTGCTTGTACATCTTCTTCTGTGAAGTGTCTGTTCATTTCCTTAGCCCATTTGTTGATTGGATTATTCGTATTCTTGGAGTAGAGTTTCTTGAGTTCTTTATACATTCTGGAAATCAGCGCTGTATCTGAAGTATGAGTGGCAAAGATGTTCTCCCACTCTGTAGGCTCTCTCTTCACATTACTGATAGTTTCCTTTGCTGAGAGAAAGCTTTTTAGTTTGAATCTATCCAAGTTGTTGATTCTTGCTTTTAATTCTTGTGCTATGGGAGTTCTGTTAAGGAAGTCTGATCCTAAGCCAACGAGTTGAAGATTTGGACCTACTTTTTCTTCTATAAGATGCAGGGTCTCTGGTCTGATTCCGAGGTCCTTGATCCATTTTGAGTTGAGTTTTGTGCAGAGTGAGAGATAGGGATTTAGTTTCATTCTATTGCATATGGATTTCCAGTTTTCCCAGCACCATTTGTTGAAGAGGCTATCTTTTCTCCATTGCATATTTTTGGCCCCTTTGTCTAGTATGAGAAAATTGTATTTATTTGGGTTTGTGTCCGTGTCCTCTATTCTGTACCATTGATCTACCTCTCTACTTTGGTACCAATACCATGCCGTTTTTGTTACTATTGCTTTGTAATAGAGTTGAAGATCTGGTATTGCGATACCCCCTGCTTCGCTCTTTCTACTGAGAATTGCTTTAGCTATTCTGGGTTTCTTATTCTTCCAGATGAATTTCATGATTGCTTGCTCTATTTCTGAAAGGTACATCATTGGGATTTTAATTGGAATTGCAATGAATCTGTATAGCACTTTTGGTAGTATGGCCATTTTGACAATATTAATTCTGCCTATCCAAGAACATGGGAGATCTTTCCATCTTCTAAGGTTTTCTTTAATTTCTTTCTTTAGTGTTCTGTAGTTCTCATTGTAGAGGTCTTTCACCTCTTTTGTTAGATTGATTCCCAAGTATTTTATTTTTTTTTGATGCTATTGTGAATGGGGTAGTTTTCCTAATTTCTCTTTCTGAAGATTCAGCACTTATGTATAAAAATGCATTGGGTTTATGAGCATTAATCTTGTAACCTGCTACATTACTGAATTCATTTATGAGTTCTAAGAGTTTTCTGGTGGAATTTCGAGGTTCCTCTAACTACATAATCATGTCATCAGCGAACAGGGATAGTATGAGTTCCTCTTTTCTAATTCGTATCCCTTTAATTTCTTTGGTTTGTCTAATTGCTCTGGCTAGAGTCTCAAGAACGATATTGAATAGAAGTGGTGAAAGAGGGCATCCCTGCCTTGTTCCAGTTTTTAGGGGGAATGCTTTGAGTTTTTCACCATTTAGAATGATATTGACCATGGGCTTAGCGTAGATGGCCTTCACAATGTTAAGTAATGTTCCCACTACCACAATTTTCTCTAGTGTTTTGAGCATGAAGGGATGCTGTATTTTATCAAATGCTTTTTCTGCATCTATTGAAATAATCATGTGATTCTTGACTTTAAGTCTATTGATATGGTGAATGACATTTATTGATTTCCTGATGTTGAACCAACCTTGCATCCCTGGAATGAAACCCACTTGATCATGGTGCACTGTCTTTTTAATATATTTTTGTATGCGATTTGCTAAAATTTTGTTGAGAATTTTTGCATCGATGTTCATTAAGGATATTGGTCTAAAATTTTCTTTCCTTTATGTGTCTCTGTCTGGTTTAGGTATCAGGGTGATATTGGCTTCATAGAATGAGTGTGGGAGGCTTCCCTCCTCTTCTATTTTATGGAATACTTTGAGAAGTATTGGAATGAGCTCTTCTTTAAAGGTTTTGTAGAACTCGGCTGAGAACCTATCTGGTCCTGTACTTTTCTTTGTTGGTAGGCTTTTGATGACCTCTTCTTTTCATTGCTTGAAATTGATTTATTTAAGTAGTGTATGTCCTCCTTGTTCAGTTTAGGTAATTCATATGTCTCTAGAAACTTGTTGATGTCTTCAAGGTTTTCTGTTTTGTTGGAGTATAGATTTTCAAAATAGCTTCGAATTATGTTTTGTATTTCACTCTTGTCTGTAGTGATATTTCCTTGTTCATTCCGAATTTTAGTAATTTGAGTTTTCTCCCTCTTTCTCTTTGTTAGTGTGGCTAAGGGTTTATCAATTTTGTTTATGTTTTCAAAGAACCAAATATTTATTTTGTTAATTTTTCCGATTGTTTCTTTTGTTTCAATTTCGTTGATTTCGGCTCTGATTTTAACTATTTCCTGTCTCTTCTACTTTTGGTGTAGCTCTGCTCTTCTTTTTCTAGGGCTTTCAGCTGTAGTGTTAAGTCATTTATTTGTTGATTTCTACTTCTTTTGTTGAATGCGCCCCATGAAATAAATCTTCCTCTAAGTACTGCTTTCATAGTGTCCCAGAGATTTTGATATGATGTGTCTTTGTTCTCGTTTACTTCTAAGAATTTTTTAATTCCCTTCTGATGTCTTCTGTTATCCATTCATCATATAATAGTGTATTATTTAATCTCCAGGTATTGGAGAAGTTTCTGTTTTTTATTCTGTCATTTATTTCTAATTTCAATCCATTATGGTCTGATAGAGTACAAGGTAGTATCTCTATCTTCTTGTATTTGCTAACAGTAACTTTGTGGCATAAGACATGGTCTATTTTAGAGAAGGATCCATGTGCTGCTGAGGAGAAAGTGTATTTGTTCTTTGTTGGATGGTATATTCTATATAAGTCAGTTAAGTCTAAATTGTTGATTGCGTTATTGAGATCTATGGTTTCTTTATTCAATTTTTGTTTGGACGATCTATCCAGCAGTGAGAGAGGTGTGTTAATAATCACTAGTATTATTGTGTTGTGGTCTATTTGATTTCTGGAATTGAGAAGGATTTGTTTGATGTACATGGATGAGCCAATATTCGGGGCATAGATATTTATGATTATTATGTTTTGCTGATTTATGCTTCCCTTAAGCAGTATGTAATGTCCTTCTTTATCCCTTCTAACTAGTTTTAGCTTAAAGTCCACATTATCTGAAATGAGGATGGATACTCCAGCTTTTTTGTTGTGTCTGTGTGCGTGGTATGTTTTTTCCCATCCTTTCACCTTTAGTCTATGGTATCTCTTTCTATGAGATGAGTCTCTTGCAGGCAGCAAATTGTTGGATTTTTCTTTTTAATCCATTCTGCCAGTCTATGTCTTTTGATTGATGAGTTCAGGCTATTAACATTCAGGGTTATTATTGAGATATGATTTGTATTCCCAGTCATTTGACTCATTTTTATTTTTTGACATGATTTGGTTTCCCCTTTATTTGGCTATTCCTTTAGACTAGTTCCTCCCGTTGCTGATTTGTATCGTTGTTTTTCATCTCTTCCTCATGGAATATTTGACTGAGAATGTTCTGCAATGCTGGCTTTCTTTTTGTAAATTCCTTTAGCTTTTGTTTATCATGGAAGGATCTTTTTTCATCGTCAAATCTGATAGTAAGTTTTGCTGGGTATAAGATTTTTGGTTGGCATCTATTTTCTTTCAGGGCTTGGTAAATGTTGTTCCAGGCCCTTCTAGCTTTTAGGGTCTGGATTGAAAAATCTGCTGATATTCTTATTGGTTTCCCCCGAATGTAATTTGATTATTTTCTCTCACGACCTTTAAAATTCTGTCTTTATTTTGAATGTTAAGTATTTTCATTATAATGTGCCTTGGTGTGGGTCTGTTGTAATTTTGTGTATTTGAGTCCTGTAAGCCTCTTGTACTTGGTTTTCCATTTCATTCTTCAGATTTGGGAAATTTTCTGATATTATTTCATTGAATAGATTGTTCATTCCTTTGGTTTGTTTCTCTAAGCCTTCCTCAATCCCAATAATTCTTAAATTTGTCCTTTTCATGATATCCCATAATTCTTGTAGTTTCTGTTACTGATTTCTTACCATCTTTTCTGTTTGGTCAACTTTGTTTTCAAGATTAAATATTTTGTCTTCAGTATCTGAGGTTCTGTCTTCCAGGTGTTCTATCCTATTGGTTATACTTTCTATGGAGTTTTTAACTTGGTTTATTGTTTCCTTCATTTCAAGGATTTCTGTTTGGTTTTTTTTCAATATCTCTAACTCTTTATTGAAATGATCTCTTGCTTCCCGTATTTTCTCCTTTAACTGTTGATTGGTGTGATCATTTAATGCCTGCATTTGCTCTTTCATCTCCTCCTTCAATGCCTGCATTTGCTCTTTCATCTCCTCGTTTGCTTCCCTGATTGTTTTAATTATGTACATTCTGAACTCCCTTTCTGACATTTCTTCTGCTGTGCTGTTGTTGGGGTTTATTGATATAGTATCTAGGTTTGTTTGGGGCATTTTCTTCCCTTGTTTTCTTATATTGGTCAGATGTCAGTGGGACTTTGTGATATTGCAGAATTCTTCTTTTGGCTTATATTGTCCCTGTAGATTTCCAGTGTATCACCTTCCTGCCTTCAGTAGCCTGAAGTCTTAGAGTAACTTGATAATGCAGTGCTTCCAAGGAAAGCTGCCCCTAGCCCGCTACTGGTTCCAGGACTTGGAGCTGGCCTTGTGTGGAAAGGCTCTCACTGGGGGGTCTGCTCTGAGAAGCTAGCCTGGAAAGGCATTTTCCGCTGGAGGGGGCCGGGCTACAGGCTGCTTGGGGAAGTCCCTGGCTGCCTTGTCCTGGTCCTTGATGCAACCTGTGGGCAGGAACTTGCCACCCTGGTTCAGGGACTTGAAGCTTGGTTCTGTGCAGAAAGGCTTTCACTGGGGTGCCTGCTCCGAGATGCTGGAGAATCTGGCCCTGTGGGAGGAGCCCACCACCGGAGTGCTCAGGGCCACCTGGGGAAGACTCTAGCTGCCCTACCCTACTCTAATAAGCCACCCGAATCTGGGCCTGCTGCCCAGGCAGTGCTTCACCGGGTGGGGAAGACTCACCCCAAGGCGCCATTTTAGTCCGAGTCTCTCAATGCCTCCCGTTCTTGAATCCTGGGTTCTGGAGCGACCAGAGATGCAGTCACCCTCTAGTCTGCCATCTTGGATCGCCCTGTGGAAAAAACCTGCGGCCAGGGGGGTGGGGGGCAGGTCCGCCTGGAGAGGTCTCTGACTGCCTTGCCCTGGTCTCAGAGGCTGCTTGTGGGCCAGAGGTCACCGCTGGCTTGGGGACTTTGGCTGGCTCTGCGTGGAAAGGCTCTCACTGGGCGGTCTGCTCTGAGAAGCTAGCCTGGAAAGGCGCTTCCTGCCGGAGGGGCGAGTTTTTAGTTTTTATGAGACATCTTGAGATCAAGATATTCTTGTTTCTACCTTGTGGGAGAAAGGAGAATTGAGGAATGAAGGTCAGGAGAAGGTTAAAGACACAATTTGCTTTTGAGGACCATCCAGTGTCCTTTAACTCAAAACACTGAGCATGCCAAAGTGCTAGCCTTCAGGTATCATTTTCTGAACCCCAATAGTTCTCTTGAAGCCGACATCAATGTGACAGGCCACTGAAGAAATATTCCATTTGCAAATTCCCTTACATGAGAAGATGTTTTAGGCAAAAAAAGATTGCATTTTAAAAGATTTTATTATTCCTTTAGGTGGGATAATACAGTCCTCTTTAGATAAAATTTGCCTCTTTAGAATGGCAAAATCTACCTTACTTATTATGTCAGCTGAAGGAAAGGAAAAACTGAAGTTTTTATTTTAAACCATACCTATATGGTATCAGCAGTGAGTTTGTGAAAAATATTTCAATCAATTATGTCAAAAATTAAGTTGACTTAATTTCAGAAATTAGTAAAACCATTGGAAGTAGTATTTTGAAATTGTTTTTTTTTTCCAGTCCATGCTTTACTATACTGTCTTTAATAGATAATTATATGTGTTAGAATTTACTGCAAGAACATTGAAACTTCAACTTAAAAATAAACTTTATTATGTACATGTAAGGTATATAACATGATGTTATAAGATACATGTTGCTATGGCTTACATATAATTTGTGCCCCTTCAAATGTTCATGTGATTATAGGCTTGGTTCCCAGGGTGGTGCTATTTAGAGGTGGTGGAACATTTAAGAGATTACCATAGTTAGTTATGGGAGGTATGCATATATTAATTTGAGATGGGACCTAGTGGGAAGCCCTTAGGTCATTGGGGTTGTACTCTTGGGAAAGTGGTTCATGTGGGACCACCTGAGTCCTCACAAGAGGGTAATTATAAGAAAATCAAGTTTGGCTCCTCCATCCTCTTTGCTCCTGCTTCACCTCTCTGTTCCTGTAATCACTTCCTTGCTTATGCACCTTCTCCCACCATTGTTATCTGTGCCATGAGGTGATGCAGCTAAGGGTCATCTTGCCTCAGAGCCTGCACTGTGATATTTGGACTTTCAGTCTCCAAAACTGAGCTAAGTAAACCTTTTCTTTATAAGTAGCCTATGCCAGGTATTTCATTACAATTTCGCAAAGTTGACACACATGTATAGTAAAATGGTTACTATAGTAACCATTGGAACAAATTAACATATCCATCATTTCAAAAAGTTACCTATTTTTCCCCACTGAAGAAAGAATAGCTAAAATCTACTCATTTCCACTCAGTGGAAAGAATGATGAAGTAGGAATTCGTAGTCATCCACATTCTACATTAGGAGCACCAAATCATAACCAATAGTGTCCTTTGTATTTCTGTTCATTAGTTGAGAATCAGTTAATTCATTTATTCAATTTTTGTGTGTGTGTGGGGGGGGGGATGCTTGCTTCTTTGTTTATTTCAATTATCTTTTGAGTGTCCAAGTAATATTCCATGTGCTGGTGACTAAAAGAAATTGCTCAAAATAATGTCCTAACCACAGGGGCTCAGAGTTGATTAGAGGAGACACAAGTATAGACAGATAAAACACAAACTAACACATTTGGCTCATGACAAGGCACAGATTGTTAGAATAGACTATATAGCTTCTATTCAGGGTACTTGTGAAGGTCTTGAGGAGGCTGCCCAGGTAAGAAGACTTGGCTGGACATTAAGCACAGGAATTGTACCTACCATGCCTAATGTTATAGTCAAGGAATAGGAAGACATTCCAAGAGAAGACAACATATGGTGGCACAATGGCAACAAATGACATAGGGACAGACATGTTATAACAAAAAATAATCATCTTTGTTTTCCAAATTAAGGAAACAAAAGTTTAAGTAGAAAAATAAATCTTTGAAAAATAATCTCCAATTGCCCTGTGATCATAAACTTAGAAGTTTTCCATATATGCAAAATATGCATATTTTAGTACAAAGTATTATCTAGAATCTAGATAAATATAAATCAACCAGAAAGTATTTAATAAACTAATGTAAGGTTTATTATCAAAATCGACATTCAGAATATTGTACAGAATATTGTACTACAAACCTTACGTAGTTGAGCCAGATGAAACTTCAAGGGTTTAGGTGTAAATATGTTTCTTTTTATCATTTTAATTTTTACTCACCAGAGTTTCCTTAACATTTTTATTGATAAGTTAATTTTTTGATAAGTTATTGATAAGTTATTGATAAGTTAACCAGAAAATCAAATGGAGCTTAACTTTCCATTTGTTAACTTATGGGTAATAAGAAATTTACTGCAGTTTACCATAAAAGGAAGAATGCTTAGAAAATTCTCAAGTTTTCCTATGAGATTTTTTTACATTCTTTATACACTTGAAGTAAGGCAATCTATAGAATAATCAATAACTTTACAGGTCAGAGGTATAAATAAAGACAGCTGACAAGACTCTTCCACCAGCGAATCTCCAGAAGGCTGCCCAGCTGAAGTTGCTGTCATTTTTAATGAGCCACAGATCACTATGGTTGGCACAGGGGAACAATTTAAAAATATGAGCTAGAGTTGATGAGAAATGGAGAACAGAATCTGAATTATGCTGAATATAATTTTGTTCTTAATGTCTGTGTCATCCTCAAGGCTAGAGTTTACTTTCCAGTGCACTGGGGAGCCAAATAAGCCACAAAGCTGAGGCTGAGCTTAAGAATTTCATGAAAATGATAACGATTTTGATATAAGCACCATTCTGCATTAGAAGATGGTAGGTGTGATGATTTTAGTAGCTCATTGCAAGGGGAAGCAAGAGGCAGTAAAGTATACTAGCCAACAGGTCAATCAGAGAATGTGGAAATTTGTTTTGGTTCCCAAAGTCTCCCACTATGTGATCCATGGAAAAAGTCATGCTATCAGAGATTTTACAAAATAACTACTCAATAAAGATTTCTTATGAATTAATAACTGATAAAATGAGTCAATGTATAAATAAAAAGGAATAAATCAAGAAGGTTAACATCTGAACTATTAAAAAATAGGTTGTTAGAACGCCATTGCTGAGCCCCCCCCCCACACATACCAATTAGCTGAGCCTGCCTGCCTGTCCCCCCTACTGCTGAGGGACACTGTGCTTGCCTCTGTGCTGATTCAGCGCACCCTTGCTGGGATTCCCCAGTGTCTTTGGAGGCTGGTGCAGGCATTTTGAATTATTCCTGAGTGTGTGGCCATCATCACTGAAAAGTTGGCTCCCTTCCTGAGACACCTACAGGAGACTGGAGGTCCTTTGACAGGTACCTCTATTTACTCACTTACATCCTACACACTTCCCCATCCTCTTATTCACAACTAGAAATAGTGTAAATATTAATTGAACTGATCTTGTTTATTTTAAAAATGTTAAATGTTAATAGGGGCTATCTGGTTCAGCACTACATTTTCTCTGTATTGGGTGCTTCTGGTATTTATCTCCCCTTCAAAGGAGAGGTAGTGGAAAACTGCAGAGTCATAATAAGCCTGTAAGCGGGGGGGGGGACATTAGTATCTCTGACCTTCACTGCTAGGGGAGACTATATAGAAACAATATGAAAAAACAGGGGAAGAAGATGTCCCTAATGAACTAAGATGTTATTGGGATAGAATTTAGTGACAGCATGGCAGTAGAAATGACAGAAAAAGAGTTTAGAATCTGCATAATTAAAATGATCCATGCAGCAAAACATGAGATAAGAGAGCAAATGCAGGCAATGCATGATTATTCCAGTAGACAATTAAAAGAGCAAATGCAGGAAGCAAAAGAACACTTCAATAAAGAGATAGAGATTCTGAAAAAAAAAAAAAACAGAAATACTTGAAAGGAAAGAAACAATAAACCATATTAAAAACTTAATAGAAAGCATCACCAACAGAATAGACCTCATGGAAGACAGAATCTCAGACAATGAAGACAAAATATTTAATCATGAAAATAAAGTTGAACACACTGAGAAGATGTTAAGAAGTCAAGAATGGAAACTCCAAGAATTAGAGGATATCATGAAAAGACCAAATTTAAGAATTATTGGGATTAAGGAAGGCACAGAGATACAAACCAAAGGCATGAACAACCTGTTCAATGAAATAATATCAGAAAATTTCCCAAACCTCAAAAATTAAATAGAAAATCAAATACAGAGGCTTACAGAACACCAGGTGCACAAAATTACAACAGATCTGCCACAAGACACATTATAATGAAAATAACTCACATTCAAAATATAGGATTTTTAAAGGCTGTGAGAGAAAAGTGTCAGATTACATATAAGGGGAAACCAATATGGATATCAGCAGATTTCTCAGCCCAGACTCTAAAAGCAAGAAGGGCCTGGAACAATATATTTCATGCTCTGAAAAACCACAGATGCCAACCAAGTTTCCTATACCCAGCAAAACTAACCTTCAGATTTGACAATGAAATAAAGTCTTTCCATGATAAACAAAAATTAAAAGAATTTACAAATAGAAAACCTGCCCTGCAGAACATTCTCAGTAAAATATTTCATGAGGAGGAAGTGAAAAGCAACAATACAACTCAGCAAAGGGAGGAACTACACTAAAGGAAAAGCCAATCAAAGAACAAGTAAAAAAACAAAACAAAACAAAAAAGCCAAAAGGACCAGGAATACAAATCATATCTCAATAATAACCCTAAATGTCAATGGCCTAAGCTCAATAATCAAAAGACATAGACTAGAAGATTGGATTAAAAAGAAAGACCCAACAATATGCTGCCTTCAAGAGACTCATCTCAGAAAAAATCATCCACAGACTAAAGGTGAAAGGATGGAGAAAAATATATCATGCACATGGACTCAGCAAAAAAAAGCAGTGGTCTCCATCCTCATATCAGATAAAGTGAACTTCAAACCTAAGTTAGTCAGAAGGACAAAGAAGGACATTTCATACTGCTCCAGGGAACCATAAACCAGCAAGACATAACAATTTTAAACATTTATGCCCTAAACAGTGGAGCATCTATGTACATCAAACAAACCCTTCTAAATTTTAAGAATCAAATAGACCAAAACACATTAATAGTGGGGTACTTTAACACACCGCTCTCACCACTGGATAGATCCTCCTAACAAAAACTGAACAAAGAAACTACAGAACTAAATAATACAATCAATGATATAGACTTAATGGGTATTTACAGAGTGTTTCATGCATCATCCAGCGAATATACTTTCTTCTCAGCAGCTCATGGATCCTTCTCCAAAATAGACCATATGCTATGCCACAAAGAAGCCATTAGTAAATACAAAAAAATAGAGATACTACCCTGTATCCTATCAGACCATAATGGAATGCAATTAGAAATGAATGATAAAATAACAAACAAAAACTTCTCATACACTTGGAGACTAAATAATATGCTATTGAATGATGCAATGATAACAGAAGACATCAGGGAAGAAATAAAAATAATTATTAGAGGTAAAGGAGAACAATGACACAACGTATCAAAATCTCTGGGACACTCTGAAAGCAGTACTCATTGCGTTGAGCTCATATATTAAAAAAAAAAATAAAAAGCCAACAACTAAATGACCTAATATTACATCACAAAATGAAGAACAGAACCACAGAACAGATCAGAAAAAGAAGAACAGATCAACACCAAAAATAGTAGAAGATAGGAGATAATTAAACTTAGAGCTGAAATCAATGAAATTGAAATAAGAGAAACAATTCAAAACATTGACAAAACAAAAAGTTGGTTCTTTGAAAAGTTAACAAAATTGATAAGCCCCTAGCCACACTAACAAAGAGAAGGAGAGAGAAAACTCAAGTTACTAGAATTCGTGATGAAAAAGAAAATATCACCACAGACACCATTGAAATACGAAACATAATTAGAAGCTATTCTGAAAATCTATACTCCAACAAAATAGAATATCTTGAAGACATCACAGGTTTCTAGAGACATATGATCCTCCCAAACTGAATCAGGAAGACGTACACAATCTAAACAGATCAATTTCAAGCACTGAAATAGAAGAAGCCATCAAAAGCCTACAAACCAAGAAAAGCCCAGGACCAGATGGATTCTCAGCTGAATTCTACAAGACCTTTAAAGAAGAACTGATACCAACACTTCTCAAATTATTTCAGGAAATAGAAAAGGAGGGAACCTGTCCAAATTCATTCTATGAGTCTAGTATCACTCTGATACCAAAACCAGACAAAAACACATCAAAGAAAGAAAACTTTAGACCAATATCCCTGGTAAACATAGATGCAAAAATCCTTAACAAAATACTGGCAAATTGCATACAAAATATATTAAAAAGATACTGCACCATGATCAAGTGGGGTTGATAAGGAATGCAAGGTTGGTTCAACATTCAGAAATCAATAAATGTAATTCATCACATCAATAGACTTAAAGTTAAGAATCACATGGTTATTTCAATAGATGCTGAGAAAGCATTTGATAAAATACAGCACCCCTTCATGCTTAAAACGCTAGAAAAAATAGGAATAGTAGGAACATACCTGAATATTGTAAAGGCTATCTATGCTAAGCCCACAGCCAACATCATTCTTAATGGAGAAAAACTGAAAGCATTCCCTCTAAAAACTGGAACATGGGGATACCAGCAGATGGCGGTCTAGAGGGAGGCTGCATTCCTTGTTGCTCCACAATGCCGGATTCAAGCAGAGGTGGTTTTTGCTGCTTACTGATCCCCTGCTCTTTACCCCGTTTGTGTGCTGTGATCACCTGCAATCTGCCAGAATATCGACGCCTTTTTTGAGAGCAGATTGCTCACTGTTGGGCGTCTATCATCCACCATTTGCCTGCCTCTCGCCTGTCCATCGCCTGCCTTACCCCTATCCATCACCCAACGCTCGAGGTTCACCTCCCCATTGTCCGATAGCTGCCAGGGGATTGACCGCAGACCGCCAGTGGAGAACCAGCTGCTTGCTGCTGCCTGGAAGTTCACTGTTGCAGTGCCTGCAGGTTTGATTACACGTGGCTGCTGCCATTTTGAGACAACAGCTGGGCCCTGTAGGACCCCTGGCCGGACTGACCGAGTCCCATCTCCAGGATCCCTCAGCCCAACCGATCACTCCCTGCCTCTGGGACCCTCACATCGACTGAGTGCTCCCTCCTGCCAGGACCCCCAGACCAACTGACTGTGCCCTATCACCGGGAACCCAGACCAACTGATTGGACCTGGCCTCCTGGATCCCACAATCACACCAAACACACCCGACCTCTGGGACCACTGCCCGACCAACTGCATCCTGTCTCCAGGACCTCCAGCTGACCACGTCCACCCCTGAGCTGCAGCTCCCCATTTGCCAACACATTTGGAAGCCAGAGCAGCCATCTTGGATAATCCTGGAAGCCGTAGCTCTGATCTTCGGTGGGGCAAACCCATCTTGAGACGCCTGCTGGAGGCTTGAAGCTCATTGTCAGGTACCTCTCATACATCAGGCTACTGAACACTGGGAGGATTCATTAGTATATGACTATTATACAGTAGATTTTCTTTTTTCTCCTTTTAAAAAATATTTAAGTTTTTATTTCTTTACGTTTCTTGCTTTCTTTTCCTTCTGTTTACCTGTTCCCTCAGAGTCGCTTTCTTCCTTATTTACATGATGTTATTGTCCCCATAGGGGCTATTTGGTCTAGGATTGCATAGTGTCTGACTTGGGCACTGCTAATATTGATCTCCCCTTAAAGAAAGGGTTTTGGAAACCTATAGGGCCACTATAAGCCTATAGGGGGAAATCTGCAATACCCCAGATCTGCAGTGCTAGAGGGGAAGATACATGAACAACATGAAAAAACAAGGGAAGAAAATGATCCAAACAAATCTAGATTCTATAGTAATAGAATCCAATGACAGAATGTTAGAAGAAATGTCAGAAAGGACTTCAGATTATACATGATTAAGATGATTCGCGAAGCAAAGGATGAGATAAGAGAGCAAATGCAGGCAATGAATGATAATACCAATAAGCTGAAAGAGCAACTGCAGGAAGCAAAAGATCATTTCAACAAAGAGATAGAGATTCTCAAAAAAAACCAAACAGAAATCCTTAAAATGAAGGAGACAATAAACCAAATAAAAAACTCAATGGAAAGCATCACCAACAGATTAGACCACTTGGAAGACAGAACCTCAGACAATGAAGACAAAATATTTAATCTTGAAAATAAAGTTGCCCAAACAGAGAAGATGGTAAGATCATGAAGAGAATCTCCAAGAACTATGGGACATCATGAAAAGACCAAATTTAAGAATTATTGGGATTGAGGAAGGCACAGAGATACAAACCAAAGGAATGAACAACCTATTCAATGAAATAATATCAGAAAATTTCCCAAACCTGAAGAATGAAATGGAAAATAAAATACAAGAGGCTTACAGAACACCAAATGCACAGAATCACAACAGATCCACACCAAGGCACATTATAATGAAAATGCCTAACATTCAAAATAAAGATAGGATTTTGAAGGCCACAAGAGAAAAGCATCAGATTACATATAGGGGGAGACCAATACGGATAGCAGCAGACTTCTCAACCCAGACTCTAAAAACTAGAAGGGCCTGGACCAACATATTTCAAACTCTGAAAGAACATGGTTGCCAACCAAGAATCATATACCCAGCAAAACTAACCTTATGATTTGAAGATGAAATAAAATCCTTCCATGATAAACAAAAGTTAAAAGAATTGACAAATAGAAAGTCTGCACTACAGAATGTTCTCAACAAAATATTCCATGAGGAGGAAATGAAAAACAACAATGTAGGTCAGCAAAGGGAGGAACTACCTTGGAGAAAAACCACACAAAGGAGAAACCAAGCCAAATTAAAAACCAAAAATAAGCCCAAATGACTTGGAATGCAAATCATATTTCAATAATAACCCTGAATGTTAATGGCCTAAACTCATCAATCAAAAGACATAGACTGGCAGAATGGATTAAAAAGAAAGACCCAACAATATGCTGCCTGCAAGAGACACATCTCATAAAAAAAGACATCCACAGACTAAAGGTGAAAGGATGGGAAAAAACCTACCATGCACATGGACCCAGTAAAAAAGCGGGGGTTTCCATCCTTATACCAGATAAAGTGGACTTCAAGCCAAAGTTAGTCAGAAGGGATAAGAAGGACATTTCATACTGCTTAAGGGAACCATAAATCAGGAAGACATAATGATAGTAAATATTTATGCCCCAAACAATGGTACATCCCTGTACATCAAATAAATCCTTCTCAATTTCAGGAATCAAATAGACCACAACACAATAATTCTGGGTGACTTTAATGTACCACTGTCACCACTAGATGCACCGCTGTTACCACTAGATACATCTTCCAAACAAAATCCAACCAAAGAAACCATAGAACTCAATAACACAATCAATAACCTAGACTTAATAGACATATATAGAATATTCCATCCATCAATGAGCGGATACACTTTCTTCTCAGCAGCACATGGAACCATCTCAAAAATAGACCATATGTTATGCCACAAAGCAGCCCTTAGAAAATGCAAAAAAATAGAGATACTGCCTTGTGTTCTATCAGATCATAATGGACTGAGAGTAAAAATCAATGACAAAGTAAAAAAAGGAAATTACTCCAACACTTGGAGACTAAATAATATGCTATTGAAAGATACATGGATAAGAAAAACATCAGGGAGGAGATTAAAAAATTCTTAGAAGTCAATGAGAATGATGATACAACATATCAAAATCTCTGGGACACTATGAAAGCAGTACTAAGACGAAAATTCTTTGCATGGAGCGCATTCCAGAAAAGAATGGAAAGTCAACAATTAAATGACCTAACATTACAGCACAAAGCCCTAGAAAAAGAAGAACAGAATAACAGCAAAAGTAGTAGAAGACAGGAAATAATTAAAATCAGAGCTGAAATCAATGCAATTGAAACAAAAGAAACTATTCAAAAAATTGACAAAACAAAAAGTTGGTTCTTTGAGACAGTAAACAAAATAGATAAACCTTTAGCCACACTAACAAAGACAAGGTAAGAGAAGACTCAAATTACTAAAATACATGATGCAAAATGAAATATCACAACAGACACCATTGAGATACAGAACATAATGAGAAGCTACTTTGAAAATCTGTATTCCAACAAAATAGAAAGTACCAAAGATATTGACAAACTTCTAGAGACATGCTCCTCCCAAACTGAACCAGGAGGACATACACGATTTAAAAAGATCAATATCAAGCAATGAAATAGAAGAAGCCATTAAAAATCTACCATCCAAGAAAAGCCCAGGACCAGACTGATTCTCAGCCAAGTTCTACAAGACCTTCAAAGAAGAACTCATTCCAATACTTCTCAAAGTATCCAGGAAATAGAAAAGGAGGGTACCCTACCAAACTCATTCTATGAAGCTAATATCATCCTCACACCCAAACCAGGAAAAGACACATCAAGGAAAGAAAATTTTAGAGCAATATCCTTGATGAATATAGATGCTAAGATCCTTAACAAAATATTGGCAAACTGAATCCAAAAACATGTTAAGAAAATTGTGCACCACAATCAAGTGGGGTTCATTCCTGGAATGCAAGGATGGTTTAACATCCGTAAATCAATCAACGTAATCCATCATGTCAATAGACTTAAGGATAAGAATCATATGGTTATTTCAATTGACGCAGAAAAAGCATTTGACAATATACAACACCCTTCATGATGAAAACACTAGAAAAAATAGGGATAGTAGGAACATACCTCAACATTGTAAAGGCTATTTATGCTAAGCCCATGGCCAACATCATTCTTAATGGAGAAAAACTGAAACCATTCCCTTTAAAAACAGGAACAAGACAGGGATGTCCTCTTTCACCACTTCTATTCAACATTGTCCTCAAAATTCTAGCCAGAGCAATTAGGCAGACTAAAGAAATTAAAGGAATACGAATAGGAAAAGAGGAACTTAAGCTGTCACTATTTGCGGATGACATGATTCTATATTTAGAGGATCCAAAAACCTCCTCCAGAAAACTTCTAGACCTCATCAATGAATTCAGCAAAATAGCAGGCTATAAAATCAACACGCATAAATCTACAGCATTTTTATACACAAGCGATGCAACAGCTGAAAGGGAAATGAGGAAAATACTCCATAAAATACTTGGGTATCAATCTAATCAAAGAGGTAAAAGATCTCTACAATGAAAACTACAAAACACTCAAGAAAGAAATTAAGGAAGACCTTAGAAAATGGAATGGTCTCCCAGGTTCTTGGATAGGCAGAATTAATATTGTCAAAATGGCCATACTACCAAAAGTGCTATACAGATTCATTGCAATTCCAATTAAAATCCCAATGATGCACCTCACAGAAATAGAACAAGCAATCATGAAATTCATCTGGAGGAATAAGAATCCCAGAATAGCTAAAGCAATCCTTAGCAGGAAGAATGAAACAGGGGGTATCACAATAACAGAACTTCAACTATACTACAAAGCAATAGTAACAAAAACAGCATGGTATTGGCACCAAAGTAGAGAGGTAGATCAATGGTACAGAATAGAGGACATGGACACAAACCCAAATAAATACAATTTTCTCATATTAGACAAAGGTGCCAAAAATATGCAATGGAGAAAAGATAGCCTCTTCAACAAATGGTGCTGGGAAAACTGGAAATCCATAAGCAACAGAATGAAACTAAACCCCTGTCTCTCACCCTGCACAAAACTCAACTCACAATGGATCAAGGACCTTGAAATCAGACCAGAGACCCTGCATCTTATAGAAGAAAATGTAGGTCCAAATCTTCACCTTGTTGGCTTAGGATCAGACTTCCTTAACAGGACTCCCATAGCACAAGAAATTAAAGCAAGAATCAATAACTGGGATAGATTCAAACTAAATAGCTTTCTCTCAGCAAAGGAAACTATCAGCAATGCAAAGAGAGAGCCTACAGAGTGGGAGAATATCTTTGCCAATCATACTTCAGATACAGCACTAATTTCCAGAATATATAAAGAACTCAAAAAACTCTACACCAAGAATACAAATAACCCAATCAACAAATGGGCTAAGGAAATGAACAGACACTTCACAGAAGAAGATGTACAAGCAATCAACAGATATATGAAAAAATGTTCAACATCTTTAGTAATAAGAGAATTGCAAATCAAAACTACCCTAAGATTCCATCTCACCCCAATTAGAATGGCGATTATCAAGAAAACAAGCAACAATAGGTGTTGGCGAGGATGTGGGCAAAAAGGTACACTCATACATTGCTGGTGGGACTGCAAATTAGTGCAGCCACTCTGGAAAGCAGTGTGGAGATTCCTTAGAAAACTTGGAATGGACCTACCATTTGACCCAGCTATCCCACTCCTCGGCCTATACTCAAAGGACTTAAAATTAGCACACTACAGAGATACAGCCACATCAATGTTCATAGTGGCTCAATTCACAATAGCCAGAATAGGAAACCAACCTAGATGCCCTTCAATTGATGAATGGATAAAGAAACTGTGGTATAGATATACAATGGAATATTACTCAGCTATAAAGAATAATAAAATTATGGCATTTGCAGCAAATGGATGAAATTGGAGAATATCATGTTAAGTGAGATAAGCCAATCTCAAAAATCCAAAAGAGGAATGATCTCACTGATAAGTGGATGATGACACTTAATGGGGAGTGGGAGTGGGACAAGAATGGAGGAAGGAGGAACTGTATAGAGGGAAAAGGGAGGTGGGAGGGGTGGGGGGGAAGGAAAAAATGATGGAATGAATTTCTATGTAAATTTATGAATATGCAAATGGTATGCTGTTACTCCATGTACAAACAGAAACAATATGTATCCCATTTGTTTACAATAAAAATAAATTAAAAAAAAAACTGGAATATGACATGGATGCCCTCTTTCACCACTTCTATTCAACATCGTCCTTGAAACACTTGCCAGAGCAATTAGACAGACCAAAGAAATTAAAGGCATACAAATAAGGAAAAGAAGAACTAAAGCTGTCACTATTTGCTGATGACATGATCCTATATTTACAAGATCCAAAAACTCCACTACAAAACTTCTAGAACTAATAAATGAATTCAGCAAAGTAGCAGGATATAAAATCAATATGAGTAAATCTAATGCATTTCTATTCATAAGTGATGAATTCTCTAAAAGAGAAATTAGAAAAACCACTCCATTCATAGTAGCCTCACAAAAAATAAAACACTTGAGAATTAATCTAACAAAAGAGGTGAAAGACCTCTACAATGAAAACTACAGAACATTAAAGAAAGAAATTAAAGAAAACCTTCAAAGATGGAAAGATCTCCCATGTTCTTGGATAGGCATAATTAACATTGTCAAAATGACCATTCTACCAAAGGCACAATACAGATTCAATGCAATTCCAATTAAAATCCAAATGACATTCCTCATAGAAAAAGAGAACTCAATCATGAACTTCACCTGGAAGAACAAGAGACCTCGAGTAGCCAAAACAATCCTGAGTAGAAAAAGTGAAACAGGAGGTATCACAATATCAGACATTAAACTATACTACAAAGCAATAGTAACAAAAACAGCATGGTATTGGCACCAAAATAGACAGGTAGACCAATGGTACAGAATAGAAGACACAGAGACAAAACCACATAAATACAGTCACCTCATACTACACAAAGGAGCTAAAAACATGCAATGATGAAAAGATAGCCTGTTCAACAAATGGTGCTGGCAAAACTGAAAATACATATACAGTAAAATTAAATTAAACCTCTATCTCTTACCCTGCACAAAACTCAACTCAAAATGGATCAAAGACTTAGAAATTAGACCAGAGACCCTGCACCTAATAGAAGACAAAGTAGGCCTGAATCTTCATCATGTTGGCTTAGGATCAGACTTCCTCAACAAGACTCCCAAAGCACAAGAAATCAAAGTAAGAATCAATAAATGGGATGGACCCAAACTAAAAAGCTTCTTCTCAGCAAAGGATACAATCAAGAACGTGAAGAGAGAGCCTACAGAGTGAGAGAAAATATTTTCCACATGCACTTCAGGTAGAGCAGTTATCTCCAAAATTTATAAAGAACTTACAAAACTTTACACCAAAAATACAAAGAACCCAATCAATAAATGGGCCACGAAACTGGACATACACTTTACAGAAGAAGACACACAGGCAATTAATAAATATATGAAAAAGCATTCAACATCTCTAGTAATTATAGAAATGCAAATTAAAACAACTCTAAGATTTCATCTTACTCCAATTAGAATGGCTATTATCAAGAACACAAACAATAACAGATGTTGGCATGGATGTGGGGAAAAAGGCACACTTTTACATTGCTGATAGAGTTGCAAATTGGTGCAGCCACTCTGGTAAGAAGTGTGAAGAATCCTCAGAAAACTTGGAATAGACCCACCTTTTGATCCAGTTATCCCACTCCTCAGTGTATACCCAAAGACTTAAAATCAGCATACTACAGTAACACAGCCACATCAATGTGTACAGCAGCTCAGTTCACAATAGCTAGATTGTGGAACCAACCTAGATGCCCTTCAACAGATGAATGGATAAAGAAACTGTGGTATATATTCACAATGGACTACTATTCAGCCATAAAGAAGAATAATATGGCATTTGCAAATAAATGGGTGGAATTGGAGAATGTCATGCTAAGTGAAAAAAGCCAAGCCCAAAAAACCAAAAGCTGAATGTTTTCCCTGGTAAGTGGAGAATGACATATAATGGGGGTCGGGGGTGGGGAGTGAGAGAAGAATGGGGGAACTTTAGATTATGTAGAAGGAAATGAGAAGCAGGGGGGTATGAAAAATGGTGGAATGAGACAGACATCATTACCCTATGTACATGTATGATTACATGAATGGTATGAATCTACATCATGTACAACCATTGAAATGAAATGATGTACCCCATTTGTGTACAACGACTCAAAATGCAGTCTGTAAAAAATTAAAAGCTAAATTAAAAAAAATAGGCTGTAAATATTAGGTGTCTTGCAAACGAGAATAGAATATAATAAAATAATAGAATTTTAAAATATTCTGTTCTCACAAATTATTTCATAGTTTTCTCCAACTAAAGTGTTTCCAAACACATATCAAAATCAAAATAATGTATATTCACAGCCAGGCAATTTAGATACAATATCTACTTTGAGTTCCAACAGGCCCATTACCTAGATAATAGATATATCATAAATAGATTAGACATTAAAGCCTTCCAAGACAATGTAACAAGCTCATGGTTTCACAATTATAAATTGTCCAATGAAAATTTAAATTCTCTAACCTGAAATCCAAGGCCTCATATTTTACTAAATAGGTAGTGCCTCATTGAAGGAGGGCTAATAAAGCAAAAGTCAATAGGGTTGATGTATTTGAAAAATATTTATTGAGTGAAATATGGCAAAAGATAATTTCACATTGTAATTAAAAGTTAATTTATAATCATCATGTTTTTACTTGATAATTTTTATTTTATTTTATTTTTGGTACCAGAGATTGACCCAGGAGTGCTTAACCACAGAGTCACATCCCCGGTCCTTTTAAAATTTTAAGATAGGATCTTATTATGTGGCTTAGAGTATCACTAAGTTGCTGATGCTGGCATCAAACTTGGGATCCTCAGCCTCCTGATTCACCAAGATTACAGGTGTGCCCCACTGTGCCCAGCTTACTTGGTATATTTATTTTTTTAAAAAAGAAAAAAGTCTCATTACATCTTCTCCCAATTTTAATACATCAGAAAGGACTAGAGACAGCAATATTCCCTGTGATGCTGAATGTTCAAGACTTTATATTTGAAGGGTAGTAGATTAGAACAACTCTACATTAATTGCAGTAGCAAACACACACTAAATTTTATAAGGTTTAAATACTAAAATAGTTTATTTCTCACTCACCTTAATAATATAAATGGACACTTCTGTTTGGAAGACAACTTCCTTCCAACTGATTTTCCTAAGACGCATACTTCTCTGATTGCATGGTTCTGCAGTAATACTTTATGCTTACAGAGTGCACCATTAGTAGTTAAATTATTCTCAATTTTGTCACACTGAAGCTTAAAAATTTTCTTGTATGTTTTACCAGACAGAGTAAGACTACAGTTTATAAATGGAAATCCTGAAATCTTCTAAGATATGAATAGTTCAAACTATTTGTATCATAAACCAGAAACCTTAAAGCCATGGATATGTTCATTCAGAAATTCTGGTCTAATTTTTCACGTGGGAACATCAAGATTTATGATCTATTGAAGGAGATTTCTCAGAGTCAAAATAAATCTGGGAGTCTGTCATCAAGAGGTATTTTGTAATGAAATGTCTAAAGTACTTGGTGGAGACAAAGATAAATCACTCAAGAACAATGGTGTCTGATACAAAAAAAAAATAATGATGGAGAAATAAGGTAACAAAGAAACACATACGCATGTCCAGCTAACATTGTCCAAATGTAGTAACAAAAATAAAGTTTAACACATGGGGTTAAAAAAAGGACAAATGATACTAGAAGACAATGATACTGATATATAGGAAATGGTGTGATTCTTATTTAGTTCTTTAAAAGTCCTTGATGTTGTTTTACTTTAAACACCATTTTAAATATATATGGTAAAAATCTCAAGAAAAACTCTAAAACAAGAAAAAGATATCTTTTTCTTTTTTTGAGATGAATTCTCATTACATGGCCCAAACTGGTCTCAATCTCCCAGGCTCAAGCAATCTTTCTGCCTCAGTCTCAGAGTATTGGGACTGAAGGTGTGAGTCATCAGACCTGGAGAAAAGTAGAATTCAAATCCTATTTAGTACAGAGAAAAATGTTAGAGGAAAAATTATAGTTTTAATAAAGACAAAGAAAGATGAAAATGAGAAGAAAAACAGAAGAGATTATATAGATATATAATTATAAACATATGCACAATATATAATTATAGGATTATACTTGTAGTTACATGTGTGTGTGTACATATTTGTATGTGTGTATGAACACATATTACATATTATAATATATATTTTATATATATATATATATATTTGACAAGTATAAGAAAAATTACACACAAGAGGGCATCAAGAGGCATGCCAGAGTGAGAACTCCTGGAAAGGATGTACTTCTTAAAAGAAGCACGAACACTGACAAAACTTATAAAAAATATTTCTGAACTCTGGAAATTAAGGTTCACAATATTCCATTGTGTATATATACCACAGTTTCTTTATCCATTCATCTGTTCACAATCTAGCTATTGTGAACTGAGCTGCTATACACATTGATGTGGCTGTGTTACTATAGTACGTTGATTTTAAGTCCTTTGGGTATACCCCAAGGAGTGGGATAACTGGGTCAAAAGGTGAGTCCATTCCAAGTTTTCTGAGGATTCTCCACACTGCTTTCCAGAGTGGCTGCACCAATTTGCAACTCCACCAGCAATGTAAAAGTGTGCCTTTTCCCCACATCCATGCCAACACCTATTATTGTTTGTGTTCTTGATAATAGCCATTCTAATTGGAGTAAGATGAAATCTTAGAGTTGTTTTAATTTGCATTTCTATAATTACTAGAGATGTTGAACACTTTTTCATATATTTATTAATTGACTGTGTGTCTTCTTCTGTAAAGTGTCTGTCCAGGAGAATATCATGCTAAGTGAAATAAGTCATTCCCAAAAAAACAAAGGCTGAATGTTTTCCCTGATAAGTGGAGAATGATATATAATAGGGGTGGGTGGCGGGGGATGGGAAGTGAGAGAAGAATTTAGGAACTTTAGCTTATGTAGAAGGAAATGAGAGGGAGAGGATTATGAAAAATGGTGGAATGAGATAGACATCATTACCCTATGTCCATGTATGACTACACGAATGGTGTGAATCTCCATCGTGCACAACCACAGAAACGAAGTGACGTATCCCATTTGTGTACAATGAATCAAAATGCAGTCTGTAAAAAATAAATAAATAAATAATTTCAAAAAAGATTCACAATAATCCAAAGAGCACTTATTCAAAATAACTGGCTGAATCTCAGCAAGAAAGTGTGAGAAATATAGCATTTCCACTTTCCATACCCTGTCCCTTTCCTCAGTGCCACAGAATCCTTGAGAACCAACAGGCCCAAGATCCCAGTGGAAACAAGCAGCTTAACAGGCACTGGAGAAAACAGATTGGAATTGGAACATGCCAGAAACCTTTCTCAGGGAACTGTCATCATTGGACAGCACTGGAAGGACCCTGGCACCCCCCGGTCTTCAGGCCTGTCTACGCTGGACCCAGCTGAGACCTCAGTCATTGTGAATGGTCTCTTCCAGGGGCATCTGTGGACCATCTCTGATACCAGAGCTTACTAAACTTTGCCTGCAAAGGGTGAGATACTATGTATCTTGGCTTTGCAGGCCCTGTGGTTACAACACTTCAGTCCTACTTCACAGAAGAGGAGCAGCCATGGTCAGTACTAAATTCCTAAGTGAAAGAATGAAGAAAAGAAGAAGAAGAAGAAGAAGAGCCTCAGGGATTCCTTCCAGTGTCTCTGAATTGTAGGGGCCCTTTTCCTTCTCCTGTAGCCCAAACTACAAGATTTCTCTTATATATCACTGTGCCTATTGCACTTGGGGCTGCACTGAGATCAGGTAAAGGATACCAGAACCAAAAAAAAAAAAAAGTGTTGAACTTTCTGTTTTTGTGGTATTTCAGAATTTTTGTGTTCTGCCCTAATCTGTCTGCTCATGTCTATATTTCAGAGTTTTCCACTGACAGTCCTTGTGTTCATCCAGATTTTAATGTTGAGTTAGTGGAAATTAAAGGGAGCTGACTTCCTCCTCTCTAGAACCCGGAGAACATATTGAATGTTAGACTTGATGAAGACAAGGAGAAAGGAAAGAAGAAGAAATTTGACAGTTCATGAATCAATTTATCAATGTAAGCTTACTTGATAATTCACAGTGGGATTCCTGAGCATATTAAAGAACAAGAAGTAGGGATTTTGTAATTTTGTGGTTGGTTAATTAGGTCACTGTCCCTGTGACGTGTGAATTTTCTCCCTATGTGTGGGCATTGCCTGCTTTGAGGTCAAAGTGAATGATACCTCTGGTAATACCTTAATACTTTTCAGTTCTCACATGAAGGTATAGACCTCAACCATATGCAAGATATATATCCATAAATCGTAGCTGAACGGGGTACCTACTGTTTAACTTTTTAAAAAATCAGTGTGTTTAACACTATATTTTTAATTACTCTTTTATTTCCTTGTATTTAGTTTCATTATTGACATTGTTAGTCTATGACCTGGAAGAGAAAGAAGATAAACTATAGATAAATAGTTAAACTGAGTCACTGAGTGTTATGGATTAAATTTTGTCCTTCTCAAATTCATATATTGAAATCCTAACCCCCAGAATGTCACAATGTGAGCTTTTTGGAACAAGTCCCATCGCAGATATAATTACTAAGATGATTACTAATAATTGGGTAGGACTGGCATCTTTAAAAAGGGGAAATTTGAACACAGATGCTACACAGCAAAAAATACCATGTAAAGATAAAGGAAGAGATTGGAATGATGCTTTTGCAAGTCAAGTAGTGTCAAAGATTGTCACCAGGCTGCAATAAATTGGGGGAAAGGCATAAGAAAGGCCTAAAATAGATTCTCCTTCATAGCCATTGAAAGGAACCAACCCTGAGGACAGATTGATCTTGGAGTTCTCCTCTGCAAAGCTCTAAGAAAAGGAATGTCTGTTATTTAAGTTTCTCAGTTTCTGATATTTTGCTACAATACACAGAGAAATGTAACAACTGAGGAAACATATTTCAGGAAATGTATTTGTATTCAAACAATTTTGAATTATTTTTTGGCCAATATAAAATGATCTTTTGGGATTCATGCTATATCCTGTAAAAATAATAACAGAGTAAAGATAAATTGTTGCTGGCTATCTTAAAAGGACATGTGCAAAATAGGCTTGAGAGTAAGTAGCAGAAAAATTCTAAGGTCTTGATGCTGCCCTGTGCAAAAATAACGTGAAATAAAATCAAATGAAAAGTGAGTTTTATTCACACACATCTGGTCAGTTTAAAAGGAATGTTGGCAGGGCATAATTGGTTGTGCTAATAATTAAATCGTACATGGAGGCAGACCACAGCTGGAGCTGGAGAAGACACAAATTACACAGGGAGTATGGAACGAGAAGTTACAAACATCAGGAGCTCACATGTGCTGGGGGAAGGGCTGGAGGAATCTTAACTACTTAGGAAAACAAATGCCAGAAGCAATGCCCAGATGGATTAGATAAAGGCTGGATATAATAACGTTAAAAATATTCTTGCAATATGTTACTGGCTTTTATTAATCTTCACTACTAAAAGATAACCTATGAAAATCATAATAAAAACAAAATATAGTCCACCATAGTGGTTTAAGGGGCTTGGGGAAATCTTTCCCCTGGAGAGACATCTATTAAGTTAGTAAAATTAATGAACACAATCATTCAACATCTTTGGGATTTAATCAAAGGGCTTACAACTAATTGAGAATCATTTATATCCAATCAAGAACCATTTATTCAATGAAATGGATGGAAACTCAGTAAGAACAGAGGGAGGCTGTGCCATATGCTGGAAACAGACCCATTTCCCTTAGCTCTGGATTGTAGAATAACTGTTCCCAGGGTCTCAGCAGCTCAGCTGTACTTCCTATCTCCCACAGCTCCCTGGAGAGGAAGAGCTACTCTAAGTGGTGTTAGTAGCCCTTGAACATTGCAAAATACCACTTCGTACAGCTCAGTGCTCAGAAAGCCCCACACTACATGAATACTGGTAGCTGAGTGGTGCCTGTTTCCTCACTCCAGTGCCTTCTATGCAGGGAGGATCTGGAAGGGCAGTTGGGGAAGAGCACAGTCCAATCCCCTTTTCCCTCATGGCTCTTTGTTGTAGGAGGCATGTTTTCGTGGGCTTAGCAGCCAATCCACAGCTCCCAGTTCTCCAAACTTTCTAAGCACAAGATCAGCTCAACGTAGACTTGGAAGCCAGTGAATATTGACTTATCCCATCTTTTCTGGCCATGCTTTGGAAGATGCATAGTGGGTGATGAAGCAGCAATTAGATTCCGGCCCCACCACTGCACACAGCTCTTGCTATGCAGAAAGGATCTGTTTGACATAGCCAACAGAAAGGAAATCCCACTGTGCTTCACTCAGGTTGTGTAGTTCAGAGGTTATTGCTGCATTAGAGAGGATAATTTTCTACCTCTGCTGAGGCCTGGGTTCAACTGGATCAGACTCTGGGAAAATTCATGTTCTAGGGCATTGTTAAAAACAATACATTATTTAGCCAGCAATTAGTGGAAACTAATAGTTGGGTTCAATAACAATAGATGCAGACCAGTCAGAAGTTTGATGGGGAGATGAGGGTAACAGACAGTCAAAAAAGCACATTTAAAATTAGTCAGTCCTGGTGGGCAGGAAAACTGTGTGAATACTCAAGGCTGCACCCCGTGAGGAGCAATTTCACAGGCTTCTTATTGCAGAGGAAATAGACTTCACTAAAATAGAGAACAAAAAGACAAGAAAGAGCAAAACAAAATAAAAAATGCTGGTTCTATGGTAAGAGTAACAAAACTAACAAATCTACAGCTAAACCAATCACAGACGGCAAGAAGATGTAGTTTAATCTGTAGTTAATTCCTAACATCAGGAATTAAGAATGGACATGCTGTGCACCTTACAGAAAGGCAGCGGGTTATAAGGTAACACTATGAACAACTCTATGCCAATCAATTAAATAACTTAGGTTATCTAATTCCTTTAAAGACAAAACACTAAAACTAATACCATGATTAATCTGGATTGGACTCAGAGACACCTGGGATTAAGAGATTTCTGGTATGTCTATGATACCAGAGATAATTGGCATGTAGGACAGCAAACTGGTGGGAAAGACCTGCTCTGAATGTGATTGGCATGATCCATTAGGGTGCGGGCCCAGATGGATCAAAAGGCAGAAGGAGAAAGGAAGGGATGCAAGCTTCTACTTCAGTGGGTGCGTCTATTGCTGTTTCATCACCCAGGGGCATTAGACTCCATCTTCTTCATTCTGATGGGGACTCTGACCAGTGATTCTCTTAGGAGTTTCCAGACCTTTAGTCTTGAACTAGAACTATATCCTTTGTCACTCTTATTTTGAGGCTTCAGCTTCTTGGACTGAGAACCTGCTGTTTCCTCTGGTTTTCAAGTCTGCAGATGGCTATGGTGGGTCATACAACTTCTAATCATATAAGCCAAGCCAAGCTAATCATATATATCTAATCTATACCTATATATCTATAATAGGATATAGATATATCCTGTTGCTCATGTTCCTCTGGAAAAACCTAATACACTGAACAAAGCCTAGAAAGAACAATTACTAAAATTGAACAAATATAAAATCTGAACAGTCCTATAATGAGTGAAGAAAATTAATTTATAAACTCACAACATAAAGTCTAGGGTCAAATGACTTCATTGATAGGTTCTACTAAACATTTAAAATGGAATTGACACCAATCCTTCACATATGTTGTTTTAGTCAGCTTTTTCACTGCTGTGACTAAAGGACTCAACCAGCACAGTTGTAGAGGAGGAGAAGTATTTGAGGGCTCATAGTTTCAGAGGTCTTGGTCCATAGAAGGCTGGCTTCATTCCTTAGAGCTCAAGGTGAGGTTGAACATCATGGCAGGAGAGGGTGGTGGAGGGAATCATTTATCTATCTTCATCGTGATCAGGAAGCAGAGAGAGTCTCCACTTTCCAGATACAAAATATATACTCTGTAGCCATGCCCCCAAATTAACCACTTCCTCCAGTCACACTCAACATACCTCCACTTACCACTCAATTAATCCCATCAGGGATCAATTTGCTGATTAGGTTAAGATTCTCACAACCAGTGTTTCTCCTCTGGACTTCCTTGCATTGTCTCACACATGAGCTTTTGGGGAACACCTCATATCCAAACCATGACATATATTAAAGAAAATTTAAACACTTTCCTGCTCATTATATGAGACCCTGATACCTAAGCCAGACAAAAACATCACAAGAAAAGAATGTTTTAGAGTAACGTATCTTATGAATATAGATGAAAAATACTCACTAAAATACTAGCAAAGTAATCCAATGGAATTTTAAAACATACAGTTTGACCAAATGGAATTTGTCCTAGAAATTTGAGGATGATTTATCACCTGAAAATCAATATACTGCACAATATTAATAGAACAAAGGACAAATTAATATGATTGTTATTTTCTTTTTTAATTACCTAAAATCCCTATCTGATAATTATTTTCAATTCTCTGTTAATTCCTATATCTCTGTCATGTCTAAGTCTACATGTCAGTTTGGTAATTACTCAAGTTGTTTAATATCTAATTTCCATGTGATCCACAATTTTTACTTCCAGATATATATTTAAGAGAAATGAAAACATAAATCCACACAAAAAACTTGTGTGAGATTGTTCATGTCAGCATTTTTATAATATGCAAAATGTAAGAACAACATAAAGATATACTAAATGATGAATTAATCTATAGAATACAGTACATTACCCTGGCAATTGTGGTACAAAGAATAAGATCTCTTCCCTTTGGCAAAGACATCTGTATGCTAATTATGAGAACCTGTGAATTGAATATCTTGTCTTTAAATGGCAAGAAGATTTTGCAGATGGGATTTTAGGTAAAGATCCTGATAAGATTTTTCTGGTTATCTGGGTGAATCAATATAGACTCCCTCAAGAAACCTCAAAAAGTGGAAAATGATACAGAAGAGTTAGAGGTGACTATGAAGGAATGGTCAGAGTTGCAACCTTGCTGGCTTTGTTGATGGAGTAAAGGGGCTGCCAGTCAAGGAATGTGGGCCACTTATAAAAGTTGGAAAAGGGTCCTCCATTAGAGACTTCAGAAAGAAAATACCTGTGCTGTAACTTGATTTTAATTTGGTGAGAAACATTCATAGGACTTGAAGTTAATAAAATGTGTCTTATTTTAACTCACCAAATTTGTGCAACGTCTTCATCCATTTTGTGCTCTAAGAGATCACCTCAAACTGGGTAATTTATTAAGAACAGAAATTTATTTCTCACAGTTCTGCATGCTGAGATCTCCAGAATCAAGATGCTGAAATTTGGAGTCTGTTGAGGACCTTCCTGCTATCCTCCAAAGGCAGAAGGCCAGAAGGACAAGCTAGCCAGGTGCTGCAGCAGGAAGCCCTTTATATAAGGGCCTTCATTTCAGGCCCAAGGGAGAAGTTCTCATAGCTTAATCACCTCTTGAAGGCTGCACTTCTGATTCTACCACATTGACAACACTTGAATTTTAGATGAACCACACTCTAACCATAACAAGCAGCATTCAAACACTGATATAGAAAAAGAAAAAAGAAAAAAAAAAAAAGCAAAAAATCACAGACCTAGGTTAACATAGATGAAACTTGTGAACATTATGCTAAGTGAAAGAAACCAGATACAAAAGATGACATATCAAATGATTCATTCATATGAAATATCCAGCATAGGCAAATCTATAGAAACAGAATGTAGATTGGTGTTTTCTGGGGGCTAAGAGATGGGGCAGAATGAGGAACAACACCAGTGCATACAGGATCATTTCTATGGGTGATGAAACTGTTCTAAATTTAGACCATGGTAATGGTTACATACTGTGAATATACTAAAAAACCATTGAATTGTACATTTTAAATGGGTGAATTGTGTAGCATATGGATTATGTAAAGCTGTTTTAAATGTGTTTTAAAAGGAAGGTGAGGAGGTATAAGGATTAACTCAATCTTGCAATTTTATGGAAAACATATTGCCATGTTTTGAGAGTTATGGGAATTCTGAGTTATGAGAATCCTGTTTCCCAAAACTCACTTGATTCCCCTTTTCTGGGTTCCCAGGTATATTCCCCTGCCTTGATATTTAATTTACTGTGATAAATTTACTGATTTATTTTTTGGCCTCATCCTTTAGACTGTGAAGTTCCTGAGGGAAGGAGGTGTGCTAATCTTTTTTATTTTTAATTCTTTGCATATGGAGGATCCTAGTCAGTGTTTTGTGAATATAATAGGGAAGAAAAAGTAAAAGACCAGAAGAGAGGTTAAGGAATAATGAAAGAAAAGCTGAAGAGACAAGCAATCCAATTTACAGGGACTTACTGCCTTCACCAGAATTCAAACTGTGAGTTACAATAATGAGAGCATGACACAATAGTTAGTAACAATCAAATTCAGTGTCCAGAGACCCAAAAAAAACAAAAACAAAAAAACAAAAACAAAAAAAAAAACAAAACAAAAAACATGGGGTACAGAAGTGCTCAGGGCATATTGTCAGCCTTCTGTAGCCATTGGTTCCCATTCCTGGATTCAGTTAAATATTTTGAAAATATTTTGTTTTAAATTGTGTGGGGAACTGTCCAGATTTCTTTTCTTAACATTATTCCCTAAACAACAGAGTATAACAACTATTTACATAGCATTTAATTTGTATTAGGGATTAGAAGCCACTAGAGATGATTTAAAATATATGGAATGATGCATGTAGGTGATATGCAAATGCTGAAATATTTTATGTGGGAGACTTGAGTATCTATGGATTTTGACATTTGTGAGGGGCCCTGAAACTAACCCCCTACAGACTCTGAGGGATGGTTGTAAGTGGTTACACAGTTTTCCTAACCTGAATGAGTTGGGTGTAAAGAAGGAAATAAGTATGCACTGAGAAAAATTTAAGGACAAGTATTTGCAATTCTTGGAAGAAGAAGAAGATCAGATGACAGTATAAGAATGCTCAAGCAAGATGGCAGAATAGAGGCGGTCACTTTCCTGGCTGCTCCATGGCATGGAACCAAGAAACCAATTGGCAGGTTCTCAGCAAGGTGGGTGAAAAAAAAAAAAAAGAGGGCCTTTACTTGGAATTAATACAGGACATTCAAAGCAGACCAGGGACTCAGGAGGTTGGATTTAATAAACCAAACCCCAAAAAACCAAAGGTTGAACATTTTCTCTGAGAGGTGGATGCTAGTTTACAATAAGGGGGATGCTAGGGAAGACTAGAGTTACTTTAGATTAGGTAGAGGGAAGTGAAGGGAGAGGAAGGGGTAGGGGGTTAGGGATGACAGTAGAGTGAAACAGACATTATTACCTCATGTGCATAGATGACTGCATGACTGATGTGATCCTATAATATGTACAATCAGAAAAATGAGAAATTATACTGTTTATGTATAATTTATCAAAATGCATAAAAGCCTTCTTTTGTCATGTATAACTAATTAGAATAAATTAAAAATTTAAAAATAAAATAAAATATGGAAGAAATTCCCAGTGCCACCACGAGTGGCAGTTGCCAGCCAGAGAGGTCCCCTTGTGAACAAAGGGAAGGGATAAGGGAATTAAAGAAATCCACGATTTCGGGACACCTGAAGCATATCTAGGTATGGAGAAATAAGAGAGAAAACACACTGACTAACTTGAAAGTTGTGCTGCACAATATCCTTCTATGGGAAAGAAGCCACATCTCTCCTGGCTGCTCATAGAGGACAGAGGAAGGAACCATTTTGCAGCTGTGTTGTGGAGGCCAATAGCTGAGGGAGCCAATTCCTGGCAAATTCAACCTTGGCCTGAAATACAGGTCTGTAAACACACACCACACAATTGAGAGTGTGCCTAAGTAAATATGAGAAAATCACACACGGAAAGGGGTTCACAGAGGGAACTACAGGTCCTAGAAATCAACCTGGCACCCCTCCCCACTCCAATCCAGCTGCTCACAGGACCAGCTGGAAGAAATGAGTCTGACTGGGAATATACTTTCTCTTAGCAGCACATGGATCCTTCTCAAAAATAGATCATATATTAGTCCACAAAGCAACTCTTGGCAAATACAAAAAAATAGATACCTTGCACTCTATCATATCATAGTGGAATAAAATTAGAAATCAAAGATAAAATGAAAAATAGAAGCTACTTTAATACCTGGAGACTTATGCTATTGAATGACTAATGGATAGCAGAAAAAAATCAGGGATGAAATATAAAAAAAAAATTACAGAAAGCTAAATGAGAATACAACGCAACATATCAAAATCTCTGGGACACTATAAAGGCAGTTCTAAGATGAAAGTTTATTACATTGAGTTCAATCATTAACAGAATAGAAACTCACTAAATAAGTATCCTATCTCTACATCTCAAAGTCCTAAAATAGAAGAACAAATCAACACCAAAAGCAGTAGAAGACAGGAAATAATTATAATCAGAGCTAAAATCAATGAAAATAGAACAAACAAAAAGTTTATTATTTGAAAGAAAGTTGATTCTTTAGAAAAAAATAAATAAAATTGATAAACCCTTAGCCAAGCTAACAAAGATAAAGAGGTGAAAAACACAAAATACTAAAATTCATGAGAAAAAAGGATATATCACCACAGACACTATTGAAATACAGACAATAATCATAAACTATTATGTAAATGTATATGCCAATAAAAGAGAAAGTCTTGAAGACATTGACAATTTTCTAGAAATATACGACCTGACCAAATTGAATCAGGAGGACATAAAAATTTAAACAGATCAAATTTCAAGCAAAGAAGTTGAAGACGTCATCAAAAGTCTACCAATAGAAAAACTCATAACCAGATGGATTCTCAGTCCAGTTCCACTAGACCTTCAAAGAAATACTAATCAACCCTCCTCAAATTATTCCATGAAATAGAAAGAAAGAAATCCTCCCAAGCTCATTCCATGAATCTAGTATCACCCTGATGCCAAAACCAGATAAAGGCACATCAAGGAAAGTAAACTTCAGATCAATATGCCTGATGAATATAGATGCAAAAATTCTCAATAAAATACTGGCAAATTGCATATTAAAACATATTAAAAAGATAGTGCACCATGATCAAGTGGGATTCATCCCAAGGATGCAATATTGGTTCAACATATGGAAATAAATAAACAATTCACCAAAGACAAGAATCACATGATTATTTCAATACATGCAGAAGAAGCATTTGACAAAATACAGCATCCATTTATGCTCAAAACCCTAGAAAAATTAGGGATAGAAGGAACATGCCTTAACATTGCAAAACATACATACATTAAACCCAAGGCTAACATCATTCTAAACTGAGAAAACCTGAAAGCTTTCCCTCTAAAAACTGGAACAAGACAGGGGTGTTCTCTTTCACTGTTTCTATTCAACATAGTCCACGAAGCTCTAGCCAGAGCAATTAAGAAAATAAAAGAAATTAAAGGAATAAGAATAGGAAAAGAAAAACTCAAACTCCCTAATTGCTAATGACATGAATCTATATAGTAGACCACCCAAAGAACTCCACCAGAAAAACTCTAGAACTCATAAATGAACTCAGAAAAGTAGCAGGATATTAATTTAATACTCATAAATCTATTGCATTCCTAAATACCAATGATGAATCAACTAAAAGAGAAATTAAGAAAACTGTCCCATTCACAATGGCCTACACACATGCACACACACACACACACACACACACACACACACACGAAACCCTGGGAATAAATCTAACAAAAGAGCCAAAGGAACTTTACAATGAAAATCACAAACACTAAAGAAAGAAATTGAAGATCTTAGAAGATGAATAAATCTCCTATGTTCTTGAATAGACAGAATTAATACTCAAAATGGTTATACTACCAAAAGTTCTACACAGATTTAATGAAAAATCTATTAAAATTCCAATGACATTCTTCATAGAAATAGAAAAAGCAGTCATTAAGTTCATTTGGAAAAATAAGAAATCCAGATTAGTCAAAGCTATTTGGGGTGGAACAGGTACAAGGGATTGAACTCAGGGGCACTCAACCTCTGAGCCACATCCCCAGCCCTATTTTGTGTTTTATTTAGAGACAGGGTCTCACTGAGTTGCTTAGCATCTTGCTTTTGTGAGGCTGGCCTTCAATTCATTATCCTCCTGCCTCAGCCTCCCAAGCTGCTGGGATTACAGGTATGTACCACCACACCTGGCTGCCAAAGCAATTTTTATCTAGAAAAGTAGAGCAGAAGACATCAAAATATCAGACCTTAAATTATACTACAGAGCTATAGCATCAAAAACAGCAGGGTAGCTGGGCACAGTGGTGCACCCCTGTAATCCCAGCAGCTTAGGAGGCTGAGGCAGGAGGATAATGAGTTGAAGGCCAGCCTCACAAAAGCAAGATGCTAAGCAACTCAGTGAGACCCTGTCTCTAAATAAAATACAAAATAGGACTGGGGATGTGGCTCAGTGGTTCAGTACCCCTGAGTTTAATTCCTGGTACTAAGAAAACAAAACCAACCAAAAAAAAAAAAAAAAAAGAAAAGAAAAACAGCATGGTATTGGCACCAAAACAGACATGAATGCCAAAGGAACAAAATATAAGAGACAAACCCACATAAATACAGTTGTCTCTTATTAGACAAAGACTCCATAAACATACATTAGAGAAAAGATAGCCTCTTCAACAAATGGTGCTTGGAAAACTGGAAATCCATATGTAGCAGAATGAAATCTAAACCTTACCTCTCACCCTGCGCAATACCCAACTCAAAGTGGAAAAAGGACCTAGGCACTGGACCAGAGACCCTGTGCCTACTAGAACAAAATGTAGGCCCAACTTTCCATCATGTCAGCTTAGGAACAAACTTCCTCAAGAAGACTCCTAAAGTGCAAGAAGTGAAATCAAGAATCAATAAATGGGATGGTATCAAACCAAAAACTTCTTTACAGCAAAGGAAACAATCAAGAAAGTGAAGAGAGAGCCTCTGGAATGGGAGAAAAATCTTTGCCACGTTCACCTCAGATAGAGCATTAATCTCCAGGATTTATAAAGAACTCAGAAAACTAACACCAAAAAAACAAATAACCCAATCAATAAATGGACAGAGGAACTGTATAATATGTCAAAATATAATTTACAGTCATATATACCTAAAAACAATGAAAAAAATTAAGAATGCCCAAGAGTTATTGTTGCTAATTTGTTAGGACATAATTACATTTTATTACTATTTCCAGTACTAGTACTACAGCTGCTATTATAGCTACTGTGGACAGAATGTTCATTGCTGGCCAGCCTCTTTGCTTACTATGTGCACGTTCACTAGGTTCTTATAACCACTTGGGGAGTAGGTTGCTGTGAGCTCGTGTTGCACACGTGGAAGCTGGGGCTTTCAGAGCTTGATTGCATCAACAGCTCATTCATCTGGTGCTCTGGTGATGGTTTATACTTGTGTAGTTTGTGCTCAGGGCACTTTGCTGGGTGAGAGGAAGACACAGAAGATTAGGCATGGCACAGAGCCACCCAGGAGAGAGATTAACTCTGGCAGGGGATACAGAAACATCACACCATACCTTCTATAATGTTTGGGGAGGTGGCCTTCTTACTGGTGCAAGGATGAGAAAAGCAAACAATAATTAGTAGAAGGCCTAAACAGCACAGAAGAAATAATGTTGAGAAGTCCCCAAGGCTGAATAAAGGCTCATAAGGGAAGTACCAGGCAATAAGTTGGAAAATTGAATTGGGACTGGATGTGTAGTGTGAGAAACTTCTAAAAATGCCGCATTAAGGACTGTTTCATGCAGTACAGGTGTTACTGTATGATTGTTTGTGTCCTCGTGAAATTCATGTGTTGAAACCTAATCACCAAGGTGGGACCCGTGGGAGGTGATGAGGTCACAAGGGTGAAACCCTCAGAAATGGGATTAGTGGCCAGATAAAAGCCAGAGGGCCAGCTTGTCCTTTATATCACATGAGAAAACAGCTGCAAGGTGTTGTCTATGTGTCAGGAAGAAGGCCCTTAGCAGACACTGAAACTGTTAACACATGGATCTAGGATTTCCTGGACTCCAGAACTGTGATAAATAAATTTCTACTAATTACAAGCTGTACAGTCTGTACTATTTTGTTACAGCAGCCCAAACAAACCAAGATGATGAGGACACAATTAAAATTTGGGGAAAGGTAGTAGCATCTTCCATTCAACTTGAACCCACTCTCGCGTTATCATTTCTTTTAATTCCAGAGTAGGGGATGTCTTTAACTCAACTATCACCAACTGCCCCTCCATGAGAAGACTACAAGCAGTAGATGGGCAAGTCTTTGATTCCCAGGTATGCTTAATATTTGTATTTAGGGCTTACAATGGGGCATCAGAATGGGCAGATAAGTCCAGTTCCATGGAGGACTGCTCCCACCTCTGGTGTCAATCTCCCAAGAATGTATTGCCTAATAGCAGCAGCCCCTGGCTTGGCCTCCATCTCCACCTCAGTAAATTGTGATCAGTATTCCAGACCCTAAAGGAAAAGTTTAAAGAGATCAAAATACAATGAATACAGAGATCTGCAGGCATAGTTGTGTCAACACATTGTTTACCCAACTTTGCATACAAAATGCACTTATGGAATTGCACAAAAATGAAAAGATTCTAACATGTTTGAAAAACTGTTCCATTCTACCTCCATTAATATGTGCACACAATCAAGTTGCACTGTTGAGAAATGAAGTCCCATTTTACTATGACTATCAAAGGACAAGATGTGTGATTCTTTATTGAAATTTAATTTTTAGTCATCATATTTTAGTCAACTGTGCTTCACTGTGACCAGAAGACCTGATAAGAACAATTTTAGAGGGAAAAGTTTATTTGGGGCTCACAGTTTCAGAGGTCTCAATCCATAGTTGACTGGCTCCTTTGTTTAGGGCCCAAGGTGAGACAGAACATCAAGATGGAAGAATGTGGTAGAGGAAAGTGGCTCAGGACATGAAACCAGGAAGCAGGGACAGAGAGACTCCACTCACCAAGTACAAAGTATATATCCCAAAGACGTGTCTCCAATGCCCTCCTCCTCTAACCACACCCTACCTGCCTAAGGTTACCACCCCAGTTAATCCCTATTAATGGATTAAGGCCCTAATTAGATTTAGGCTCTCATAACCCAATCATTTCATTTCTACACCTTCTTGTATTGTCTCACACATGTGCTTTTCAGGGACACCTCATATCTAAACCACAACATCACATAACATTGTCCATTTTTTATTCTTTTACATCATAATGTTTTGAAGTATATGTACATGGTGGAACAGGTAAATCTAGCTAATGAATAAATGCATTATCTCACATAGCTATCTTTGTGGTGAGATCACATAGCTGCCACTCTACATTCTTAAAATATATCATTAATATTGAGATTCCTCCAAAAATTAAATGCAGAACTGCCATAATATCCAGTAATCTCCAGGTGTTTGATTCTTCAGGGAGTCAAGTGCACATGAGTCTCCCATGTATCTGCCTTTCTTGTTCATTCTTATATTAACTTTCCCCAGACATACTTTAGACTGTTTCTGGGAGAAAAAACTAACTATATATCCTCAGTATTTAACTCATATGAATGAAATGACATTTCCCAAAAGCAAAATGTGGTATTTAGTCTATAGGGTATTATACATCATGACTCGAAAATGACAAATGGTTTCCATCCTGAAAGTTGACTGACTCAAGGTTCCTTTTTAGCATTGTCATAAGATAAAGCTCTTCACTTAGAAATAAGTTGCTATTAATAGGACAGACTCTAATGGTACTAACTTTATTAACTCAAAAATTTCCTGTGATAGTTGTAGATCCACATGCATCTGTAGAAATAATACAGAGATGTTTGGCAAACTTTGCTTAGTTCTCCCCAGAAGAAACTTTTTGCAAAATTTTGATTTTGTGATCAGGATGGTAACATTGGTTCAATATATTAATCTTATTCAGACTTTCCCAGTTCCTTGACTAAATTACTATATTCATTTATGTGTGTATATGTTACTTTTTTATTGGGTTCTACAGAATTTAATCACCTGAATAGGCTGGTGTATACCCTGCAAGAGTAAATATATTGAACAGGTTTGACACCACAAAGATCCTTCAGGCTGACATTCTATAACTATAACTACTTTCTTCTCCCAGTGCCCTGGTAACCACTAATCTCTTCCCTATTTCTAATTTATTTTTATTTAAATGAATCTTATATAATTGGCAAAATCCAGTGGGATTGACTTTTTCCCCAATGAAGCTTTTTGAGATTCATCCAAGTTATAGCATGTACCAAAAGTTTGGTCTTTAAGTCCAGAGTATTATTCTATAGCATGTTTACAGAACAATTTGCTTATCCATTTACTTGTTGAGGGAATGATTCCACTTTTTGGAATCTACCAGTTTGTTATTTGTATCAAGTTCTTCAATAAAGTGTGTTACCTTCGATGGCTATAATACAACACTTGAAATTAAGTTATAAAGAGAAGGTTCTGATTAGGTAGAGGGGAAGGGGCGGGGGTAGGAAGGATAGTAGAGTAAAACAGACATTATTACCTCATGTACATATGTGACTGCATGACTGACGTGATCCTACAGTATGTACAATCAGAAAAATGAGAAACTATACTCCACTTATGTATGATTTATCAAAATGTTTAAATGTATTCTATTGCCATGTATAACTAATTAGAACAATTTTTTTTTTAATTTAATAAAAGAGAAGCAATATTTTGGCTCATAGTTTTGGAGGTTCCAGTACAGGATTGATTGGCCTTATTATTTGGGAGCTGGGTTAAGGCAGTACATCATGGCAAGAGTGAAACAAAGTAAAACTGCCTATATCCTGAGACAGGGAACAAAAAAATACAGGATAGGGCCAGAGTCCCATATTGCCTTCAAGGGCATACCCCAATGACCCAGCCCCTCCCATGAATCCCCACCTCCTAAAGTTTCCACCATTTCCCAATGTCACAACCTTGAGGACCAAAATTTTAACACATAGACCTTTGAAGAACCCAGCATCCAAACTACAAAGCAATAATAATCTAATAATTTTGGTTGAAGTGAAGGGTAATTTTGATGCAATCAATCAATCAATCATTCCTGCAGTCAACAATTTTTCATTTCTTTGGGATAAATGCTTAGAAGAACAATTGCTGCATCACATGGTAAGTGCTTGTTTAGTTTTACAATAAACAAACCATCTATTTTCCAGAGTGGGTGTATCTATTATCTTCCCACTAGCAATGAACATGGGTGTCTGTGCCAGCATTTGATGTTGTCAGTACTTTTTCTTTTAGCCATTCCAATGTGCATGCAGTGATATCTCATAGTAATTTTAATTTGAACTTTATACAAGGCTAAGAAGTTTAGTGTATTTCCATCTTTTTATATGCCATTTGTATATACTTTTAAGTGAAAAATATCTTCATTTCTTTTGTTCATTTTGTAATTAGCTTTTTTGTATGACCTTTGAATTTTAGTAACCCTTTGCATGTTCTAGATAGTAGTCCTTTGTCAGACATGTTGTTTGCAAATATTTTCTCCCAGTACATAGCTTATATTTTTATCCCCTTCACATGGAGTGTCAAAAAGCAAAAATTTCCACTTAAATAAGGTCCAGTTTATTGATTTCCTTATGATCGGTGCTTTTATTCATGGTCTGAGAGTTCTACCTAGTAATACATTCCAAAGATTTTCTCTTGTTCCCCCCTACACCCAAAAAACTTTATAATTTAATGTTTCAATTTTAAGTCTGTGGTTTATTTTGTATTAATTACTGTATAAACTGTGAAGTTAGGTCAAGTTCCATTTTTTGCCTGTGAATGTCCAGTTGATCTAGAGCCATTAGTTGAAAAAACTGTCCTAACTTAACCAAATTGCTTTTGTACCTTTCTCAAAACTCAAATGAGCATACTTAGGTGAGTTCATTTCTGTATTTGCTATTTTTTGCATTTTCTTGATGTGTCTATCTTCCCACAATGTCCACAGTGTAGCCATACAATCAGCTTTATATAAGGTAGAGTGATTCCTCTCATTTTATTTTTTTTTATCAAGATTGTGTTAGCTGTTCTAGGGTCTGTTACTAATGTTAGAATGTTTGTATATATCTACAAAAAGAAAACCTTGATAGGATTTTGATATTTTATGTGAAGCCTGATCAATTTGGTGAGAAGTGACCTCTCTAGTATGCTGAATCTTTCAGTCGGTAAGCATGGTATATTTTCTACACTTATGTAAGTCTCTGATTTACTTCATCTATATTTTGTAATTTCACTATACAGAGCTCATGTGTCCTTTATATAATTAATTTAGAGTAAATTTGAATGGTATTGTGTTTAATTTTGTTTCTACATGTTCCTTGTTATTATACACAGTGATTGACTTTTATGTGCTGATCTAGTATCCTGTGATGTGCTAAAAACACTGGTATTAGGAGGAGAGGTTTTTTTTTTTTTTTTTTTTTTTTTTTTTGGTACCAGGGATTGAATCCAGGGGCACTTAATCACTGAGTCACCCCCTTTTTTTATTATTATTTTTTAAATTTTGTGACAGGGTCTCAATAAATTGCTTAGGACCTCACTAAATAGCTATGTCTTGCTCTGGACTTGTGATCCTTCTGCCTCAGCCTCCTGAGCCAGGAGGGTTCCTTTTGTCTGTTTGTTTTGGACTTTTTTCTAGAGTCCTTGAGATTTCTCTATATACAGCAATGTGCCTCTGAAATAGATGTGGGGCTGGGAGTTTAGCTCAATAATAGAGTGCTTGCCCAGCATCTTCAAAATCCTGAGTTTAATAGTTTAATTCCCAACACTGGTGAAAAAACAGAGAAAAGAAATGGAAGCAGTTTCATTTCTTCCTTTCCAATCTGGGTGCCCTCTGTTTCTTTTTATTGACTTATTGAACCATCTAGAATTTCTAGTATTACATTGAATAATGAGACTGGACATCTTTGCCTCATTTCCTGTCTAAGGAGAAATTAATCTTTCTACATTAAATATAATGTTCACTGTAGATTTTTTTAAAACATGTTCTTTATCAGGTTGAAATAATTCCTCTTGAATGATTCATTGATCCCTCACATAAGTGGTGTTTCTAGATTTGTCAATTTTCTTCTTCTTCTTCTGAGTGATATTATATGAGTGTGACATAAATCATTAAACCCTGTCCTGACTGTATATTGTACATATATATTTTGTAATTTTTCTGTATTTGTATGATATGAAACTACAATTTTGTTAAGTAACTGATAATTTCCCAGAATTTCTTTTTAAAACAGCATCAAAAACATCTAAACGTTACCAGAGAGAAAAAAGATAACCTGGAAAGTGGCAAAAATAATATTAACATTTATCCTTCACTGACAAGAATGAGACTTGGAAGATAATGGAGCACTATTGGTGCTAGGAGAAGGGTCAAAAGGACTAGAATTCTATATTCCATTAAACTATAGACAATTGTAAGAGCAAATTATGATTTCTAAATCATTGAGAACTCAGAATTTTTACCCTGATAGACTTTCTGCAAAAAAGGAGCTGAAAAGTTGTATTTCAACAAGGCAGAGGAAAAAAAACAACAAGAAGAAATAACATACAAAAAAATTGTATTAGTCAGTGTTCTCTAGAAGAACAGAAACAATATTGTGTGGGGAGTGTATATTTGTGTGTGTGTGTGTGTGTGTGTTTATGTATATATGAGTACACATATATTATATATAGGATATATATTTCATTATAAAGGGGATCTGATATCTAATAGATTGGCTTACAGGATCAAAAGCTAGGTAGTCCCACAATGACTGTCTGCAGGCTGGAGAGCCAGCAGAAAGATTACCTACTCATTCCGAGAAGCAGAAACCTCAAATAAGAGGGACCAATGATGCAGCCCCCACCCAAGAGTAAGACTTGGGTACTCCCTGGAGAATCGCTGGTCAGAGTCCATATTGGAAAATTGGAAGAGATGGAATCTGCTGTCTTTGGTTGATGGAAGAAACAATAGACATACCTTCTGAGAAATGGTATTTTCATCCCTGGCTTTCTTCTTCTGCCTTTTGTTTCATGGGCCCCCAAATTCTTGGACAGCACTAATCACAATCAGGGCAAGTCTTCCACAGTTTGCTGTACCATATGCCAATAACCTCTGGAAACACCCTCATAAACACACTTAGAACTCTCTGAATCCCAGGCATCTATCAGTCCAATCAAGTTGACAGTCCAGATTAACCATAATAAAATGATAGGAGTGAAAGTTATTTTTGCCTAAATAAGATGTGTTTCAGCTTTACAATACAAAGCTAGCAATAAAATTCCAGATAATAACATGAGGGAGTCAGAGAAGAGGTAGAGGCATGATATCAAGCTAAGACTTCCGCCTTGTCTGGGAGGATACAGACATTGATTCATTGTTTATTTGGTTCAAGTTTATGTGTTAATAACCTAAAGATAACACCAAGAAAATGTACAATGTTGTAGAGGTAGATTGAAACAGAATAAGCACTTATGAAAATAAAATAAGCAACAAATCCAAATTATATATTTAATTCTAAAATGTCCTCCTTTGTGCATATTTGTTTCTTTCAAAGGATTCAGTTTTTTGAAAATAGTACATGCCATTGAAACCACATCACAAGCAATAAATTTCATTATTTTGAACAACAGCAAAATTCTTACTTGGTTTCTGATTTGTGTTTATTGAAATATCTCTCAAAGGATTCAAAATGAACTTCTGAATATAGTTTCTCTTAAAAGTGGAAACTCTTAAATTTGTAGGAACTCTATTAAAACCACAAACTTTGAATCTCAAAATTCAAAAAGAACGCCTTTATTTTTTTCCTTCTGTATTGGTGCTGAACTCAATGGAAAAAGACTGCAGAGTAAGCTGAACAGAAGCTATTCAAATTGTCTAATGGTGGTGATAATTAATGACCTATACTGTTATCTCGCCCAGCTCATATGGAAAGCAAGTCATATTAATAGTCATATTAACAACTTTAGATGAGATTTTGAATGTATTATCATTTTTATAGAGAAATAAAAGACAAAATGTGATGAGAACATGGAAACTCTTCAAGGAGCTATATTTTCCCTTCATAAATATTGAGAAAAAATATTCCAAACTTAAGTAGTCAACCAAAAATGATGTGTTAAATATATTTATACAGGAAAATATTTCATAATATGAATTGGATAAATATTTTGACAGTAAAATACTTTTATAACATAGTTAATGGAAATAGACTATAAAATATGTAGAAAGATCTTAATTTTAAAAGGATACACTTTAATAAAAATGTATATGTATGTCAATATCCATACCTACAGAAAGAGGAACAGCCAAGGTCCCTTCCCCTAACAGAAGCACGTCTGGAAATAAGAGAAGAGATGTGCTTCTGCAGATCCAGGAGCCTCTCAGTGCCCAGGAAGTCATCACAATAACTGTTAAAGTGTTCTTGCCCACTTAGGTCATCCATGTCCTCTGCTCCAAGTAAGCAAATCTTGATTCTACATCTCTGGATGAGCCAGATTCTCCTGACTTGGCAGTGATGATTTGCCCTGTGACCTCAGTTTTCTAGTGCATTCAAGGAAAGTCACTCATTTTCAATTTGTCCGTTTTTTCTTATTCTGAGGCAGACTTCTAAGTGCTTCATGGGAAGGCTTCCCTTGCTCTTTTGTTTTGTGGTGATGGGGATTGAACCCAGGACCTTGTTCATGGAAGGGAAGCATTCTTCCAACTGAGCTATATCCTCAGCCCCTTCCCCTGCTGCTGGAGTCACTCTGATGACTTTCTTCCAACTGCTTAGGCCATTATTGTCCAACCAATCTCAATCTATCTATCTCTCTCCCTCTCTCTCCTGTATCTTTTTTTACCTTTGGCCAAAATTATAACCCTCTACAGGGCTTTTCTCATATCTGAATCACCCATCACTTCTATGTAGGCTCTGCAATTGTCTCACAATTTTACAAATTTGATTGTGTTCTTCTCTCTCAAACTTGACTTCTGATTTCTAACTTAAATTCCCAGGAAAGCTACCCTGAAGCTTGATCTGCAACTTGCTCTCTCCAGCTCTTGAATGATCGCCTTGGATGTGATTACAGCTCTCTAGCTTACTTCATAGCTTGGGGTACATTGACAGATGAATGGTCAGACATAGGCTGCTCTTCCTACTTCTGCCTTGTGTCACTTAGTGAACCCAGAACGATGCTGGTAATATTGTTTGGCTCCTTACTATTGGTCTCCATTTTGAGTTGAATATTATGAAGTGTGAAGTAATAACTCTACACAGAAAGTCAAAATCTAACTTTTGCAACCTGCTGTTATTACTAAGTTATATGTTTCCCCTTAATACATAGTACTTTAAGAAATAAAACTGCTTCTTTCATTGATTTTTGGGTTGCCTACTATCAACCATTTTCTATTATCTATGGTATTTGCAAGTGTCTTTCTTCTTTAGGACTCATACGAAAGTCTGGGATTCCATTTTTGTTGTTGTTGTTGTTATTTGTTTGTTTCAGTACTGAGAATTGATCTCAGGGCCTTACACATGGCAGGCAAGTGTTCTACCACTGAGGTACATACATCCCCAGCCCATAGCATTCCAATTCTTGATGGTCACACTTTCTGTGAAGAGTACATGCTTGGTATATAAATCCTTGGTAGATATAAATTGTAGACATTCTCACTAAAATGAAAGTTGCCCCAGGTACTCTCAGGCCTCTGCTCCCCAGCATGGTGGAAAGATAGATGTGCAAGCCAACGAGGGTAGTGTAATTCCTCTTTTGAACATATTGATTTAGAAACAGAATACTAGTTTAAAATCTAGTGAGATTCTGGTAGGTGTCAGGTTATAACCATATCTTAATTCAAGAACAAGTATTTTTTTTTTCAAAAGGATAATCTTTTTTATCTTGTCTCTCATAGGACAACAGCTCAACAATTTCTGGGTAAATTCTCCTTAGGATGAATATTATGGAACATAGCATCACAACTACTGCTGATTGGACTGAACTCCACTTTTCTATTTGATGCTGGGAACTCTCTTCCTTTCTTAGGTAAATCAAAACCAATCAGTCTTCTCAGAGTATCTTTTGACAAGGTTGCAATTCAAAGTGCACGAGCCCGGTAATATATATAGAAGCCCCTGTTATGAAAACTGTCAATCTTGCTACTTGGCAGCTTGTTTTTTAGAAAGACCAAGCTTTCATTGAGAGTCTAATCTAATCAGATAGCTATTGTGTTTTCTGATATTTCCATGCTTAAGTTAGAGGCAGTTCTATGAATTTTTGAATTGATAAAAATATTTTTCATCTATACACATAAGCATGTAGAAAAAAAAGATGCAAGAATAATTGCTATAAGTGCCCAGAAATACACTTTCTGAATTCTTAACTTTTTATTTTATAAAACCATATTAAGAAATTCTGATAGAATAACTGAAAAATCCTGATATAAGCAGAATGTAGTTCTAAATCAAACTTGATTTATAGTTGATAATAGAAACCAATAAATGTACAGGAAAATAGTCATGCTGAGGAAGCAGTTCAGTCTTTTTTTTTTCTGCTCAAGGTATCTCATTTGATGGTGCTATTTTCAGAACGACAATCTGCTTACAGCAGAGGAACTCAGATGAACTCAGATATGAAGCCTCCCTCTGTGTGGCATGATACCCCTTGCCTCCACTCCATCACCTTCTTGCTAGTAACAACCTTATCTTCTCTATGGAAAGTAATTACTTATCAGAGAATGCCAAGTTCCTGGTCTCCCTGCATTTTCTAATGGAAGAGATTAAGACAGTGGTATTCTCACACACACACAGAAAAAAAAATTGGCAAGGGCCTTTGGGTGTTAAAACTTAATTTAATCTCTGGATTCATTTTGTTGAGTAGAAGCTAAGTACCAGAATCATCCAGGGAGCTTGGAGAAAATATAAATGGCTTCCTCTCCCCACCTCACACATTCTGATACAATAAGTACCCAGGCATCAGCATTTCTAAAAGTTCTCAGGAGATCTACTGTGTCAGTTAGAGAATTTTGCAGGCTGTGAAGAGCTGGGTTCAATAGTTTTTATTAACACTTTCCTAATTTCTAGGCTTTGACTTTATGTAGCTCTTCAATCTGAGCATTTCTTGAGGATTTAGGAAAACAAAGTATGCATTCCTTAAAAGGACTTTGGTACAAAATTGTATTCTACAAAATGTGCTAAATCTAAATAGCCTTAAGAAATTAACTTTGAAATAACATCCTACAGGAATCGAGATGTACTGCCATAGTTACCAGGTGCTAAAAATAAGAGAGTAAATCATCTGTTTTATTAGTAGCAGGTGACTTGCCTTTAAATTGCCTTGCATTAGATCCAAGGTTGGCACTTTTACTACATATCTGAGAACGGAGTAAGCATGCAGTATTCCGAGATTCAGAGAAAATGGCACCTTCCAAGCTACTAAAAAATATCTCAAATTGAGGGATCCATTTCAGAGATTTGTCAAGTTAGATGCATCCTTGCCAATCACAAGTACAGACTAGAAGTTATGCCTAGAAGTGATGTGTTAAGCTCACCTACTTTCTCCTCATGTTCTCAAGTGTCTTTGCATGACTATAACCACTGAGGAAGCAGTAGAACATGCTAGAACACTTGGTGATTGAGTTGGCAGAATATAGGCTCTGTGCAAAGTCTCACAATGAATAATATGAACACACCACCATATCTGAAATAAGAGAGCTACAGTGGGACAGGATCTCTAGTCCAGAAGGGACTCTTGCAGCTCTAGTGAAGTAATTGGTGTGCAAATACTAGGAAGGAAAAAAATACCCCCACACAAATGGGATATAAATAGAAGGAAATTCCATCACCTTGTAGGGTCACTGGAGCATAAGACAATAGTGTTGTAAAATGCAACAATATTTTTTGACTCTATAATTAAACCAAAGCTTGATGACTATGCTGTCCAGGATGATACAAAAAACAAAAACAAAAACAAAAACAGAATAAGAAATGCTATTCAGTATGATCATTTAAAGAACTGGACAAACTCCCTTTTTTATTCAGCTTCCCCTCATCTCCCTCCTCCATTCATGTGCCTGGTATACATAACCCCTGATGTGTCTGTGTCAGAGTACTGGACACACCTCTGTAATAGTAAAAAGAAGTACTCTACTCTACATATTCACTGAATTTTTTTTAATAATGTCATCTGTTATTAGGAAAAAAACAAACTCAAATTCCGTTTGTGTCATGAAACTCTCACAACACTCCACATACACCAAGTAAGAAAGCAATTCTGCAGTGGACATCAGTTAGATGTGCTTCAGATAAATTCAATTCTGACACTATCTACCAGAAGAAAGGGTCAGATCCCACAGTTTGAGGACTGAGTTGCCAAGACTAACTCCTCCCACTTCAATTACAAGCCCTAGATATACTTCTGACTGACAGACTTATAAACCAGGGTTCCCCTGAGCCCCTCCTTATGTTTGATTAGCTTACTAGAGCTGCTCACAGAACTCAGGGAAGCACTTACATTTATTGTTTTATTATGAAGGACATTACAAAGGACACAGATGAAGAAATGCATAGGACAAGGGACATGGAGCTTCTATGCTCTCTCCAGGAACTTCCATGTGTTCAACTGTCCAGATGCTCTCCAAGTTTCTTTCCTTTCGGGTTTTATAAAGTCTTCATTACACAGGCATAAGTAATTAAGACATTATGGAACTGGAGACTATCATGTTAAGTGAAATAAGCCAGTCCCAAAAGCCAAAGGCTATTGTTCTCTCTGATATGTAGATGCTAACACACAATGGGGGTGGGAGGGAAGAATAGAAGTTCATTGGATTAGAAAAAGGGACATGAAGAGAAGGGAGAGGAGATGGGATTAGCAAAAACAGTAGAACGAATCGGACACAACTTGCCGATGTCCATATATGAATATGTGACCAGAGTAACCCCACATCATGTTCAACCACTAGAATGAGATCAAAATTGTAATGGGTTGCATGTATAATATGTCAAAGTACACCCTACTGTCATGTATATCTAAAAAGAACAAACTTTTTAAAATGAAAAAAAAAATTAAGATAATGGCCATTGGTGATCAAAATAATCTTCAACCCCT